>NC_136468.1:123937233-125306890 GCF_902686455.1 Sciurus vulgaris | reverse complement strand
CAAATGGGACCCAAGAACACCACTGAGTCTCCATCCTGTCACAGGGACACATATTACACCTTCTCCCAGGTACAGGGCCAGCAGGGTTCAGAATGGGTCACACACAAATTGGAGTGCTACCTCCAAAGGGAACCCCATACCTCAAAAGCACCACTGCCCATGACCCCAGAACTCCAACTTTGTGAACAGAAGAAGGAAGTACTGGCACCCTGCAGCAGCCTCAGCACCCAAGTCCTGGGGCTGGGTCAAATTCACAGGAAAGGGCACCTCTGAAATCACAGGTGAGTGACTCACAAGCACTCCTACAGCATGGCCTGGGTGCTATAAAGGTGATGCTCTCTGAGGATAAAGAGATGGGTAATCTCCATGATGCACATCTTCTTTAAAACTTTTTTCCTCTATATTTCATAAGCTCTCCATAGAGAACCTGTCTTAGTTTTAAAGTTATAAGAAAAGACACTGGATTGCACTTGGGTAATAAGACCTGAGATAGACATACCATCCCAGTGCCTAAGAGTCCAGGACCAAGTTTGAGACCCACCCTTCCAGAAGCCCCAGGGAATAGATCCCCAATGTCAACGACCACCCACCCTCTCTGCCCCATAGTCGGCAGCATCAGAATGACAAGAACACACCGACTCTCCAGAACCAGAAATAAGCCCATCCACACAGGCCTTTTTTAAACACATTCTTGGCAGTCTGCAGCCCCAGCCTCCAGGTAGGAACTCTCCCGCCTCCACAGGCACCCAATTCAGACTTGCCATGAACATGGGCTGCCACCCCAGCTCTTACAAAGGTGAAAGGGCACTAAGCTGACTCCTGCCCATCCCAGCCTCACTCACATTCAAGAGGCTGACCCACCTGGGAACAAGCAGCCATCACTCTGCCCACCTGGGCTCGGACTTGTGGACAGGGATGAGTGGTCCATGATCCTTAAAATGAAGCCTGGGGCCTGCAATCCCTCCTCATGCCTGAAGAATCCCTGGGGTGACCCCAAGACAACAGAGGGAGGTCAGCAGATCACTCCAGGCTGTAAGCCAGCCTGTCTTAGATGAAGAAGCTGAAGCTGAAGCCAACTGGTGCCCTGTGGGCAAGGGCATTCTGTCCCTATAACCGGAGGCTTAGCCTCAAAGGTCTTAGTGTCCCCTATGGGAAGCCCACAGAAGAGCTATTTAAACATCTGTCTAGGAGTGCAGCCCAGCCTGGCCCCTCAAATTCAAGGTCTTCCAGAGAAGGCCAACAGAGGGCAGAGGAACCGACCAGGTCAGGGTCACCAGCAACTGTGGGGTAAACATGTGGCAACCAGACCAGGCCACACCTACGCGGGAATAACTTGGCTCTGGCCTGGGGTGGCATCCTGGAGGGGACCCAAGAAGCACCCACGGCTGCTTGCGGGAAGGGTTAGTGGTTCTGGATAGCCCGTATCCCCTCCTGAGCCTTGTGGGAGGGAAGGGCTGCAGCCACACCCAGGGCCTGCCTGGCACAACTCTGAGATGACCGGTCCGTACCACTGTCTTCACACAGCTCACCTGTTCCAGAACGCGCGCGCATTCCGGGATGCGGTCGTTCATACCAGGATGGGGGCTCGCCTTGCTTACAGCCCGCGCCCCGCCCAGCCAGCCGATTCGAGTCCCCTGCCCGGCCCGGCCCACCCAGTAGCTGCCCCCGGTATTCCCAAGAGTCTATGTCCGGCCTGCCTCTCCCTGTCACCCGGGCTCCCGGACGCAACGCCAACTCACGTGAACACGAAGAAGAGGGTGCTGGAGCCGACCAAAAGCGCGGCGGCCGTGGCCACCGGGATGTACTTGGCGGGTTTGAGGCGCGTCCCGGGGCTGCGGGGCATCCTGGGCGCCGCGCCGCCGCATCCCTCCCCGGGGCCGGGCGGGCGGGGCCGGCCGGGGTCGGGCCGGGGTCGGGCAGGCGGGCTGGACGCGGCGCAGGACCCGCGGCGGCGGCGGCGGCGGAGGAGGAGGAAATCCCACCCAACAGGCGGCGGCGGCGGCGGCGCGCTGATGTCAGCGCGCCCCTTAAGGTGGACCCGGCTGCCGGGGGCTGGCGGGACTGGCGGGGCTGGCGGGGCTGGCGGGGCTGGCGGGGCTGGCGGGGCGGGGGGGGGGGGGGCGGAGGCGGGGCGCGGACGTCCTTACGGCCCCGCCCGCTGCCCTACGCAAGCGGCCTCAGACCTTCCAGACCCTCGGAGGGGTGGTGTCACTCCTTGCCTCGGATGTCCCAGCCAGGGGCTGAGACTGCGCAACCAGTTGGACCCTTCAGGCTTTGCGCGACGAGTGGCAAAGCCACGGTGAAAGCCAGGGACGCTGATCCTAGCCCGCAATCCCCTCCTGAGCCTGTTTGCATAGATCTTTCCTAAACAATTCCTTCCCCTAAACACCATCGGGTGCATCCCGGCGCCGACTGATGGCCACAGGTCCACGCTGTTCCTGGGCAGGGCCAGCCCCCTAATCTGGAGCCATCTGGCAGTCACGAGGGTGGGGTGGATTTTGTGATACTGCAAAGGCATCATGGTTGTGTCATTCTCCTAGACTGAACCTGACCAGGGGCCACAGGTCCCTCTGCGTCTTGGCCCAGGCTGCAGGCTTGGAAGTGTGTCGGTGGAAGACCCAGGGACTCCTCCCTGAGGCTGGATGCCCCTTGGGAAGCCCCAGCACCCTGCCCAGGCTCAGGATAGGCCCGGTGCACAGGCCCACCTCCTGCAGGAAATCCCACCCTCCAGTGCCAGTGCTGCTATCACTTAAGGTAGAACGGCATTGGAGAATGAGGTCGTCTGAGACGTGGACAAGGGGGTTGGGCAACTGCACTGGACTCCCGAACAGAGCAGACACAGCACCTGCCTGAGTGGAGACCTCATCAAGCTTTACTGCCTCCCTAGCAGGGCCTGTCCTGGCCACTCCAAAATGCCCCGTGTCCTCTTCTCTGAAACCCATTAGAGTCCTCCCCAGGTGGGGAATCCAGTGAGGGGGCCCTCATCCCTGGCCAAATGCATCTGCTCCTCCACAGCCAGGACCCAGTGCCCAGCAGCTGCCTCCTCCCACACCGTCAGAAACTGGGGTCTTTGCCTTGTGAGCATTATGAAGCACCAAACAAGCTCCTCAGGGAAGGGCTGGATGTTAGAGGACCAGGGCTCTTAATGCAGATAGATATCTAACAGGAATGGTATTTGGGCTCTCTCCCAAACTTCTGCAGGGTGTCCCACTCCAGGAGATCCAACACTAATGGGAACTGCAATAGGGTAGAGGGGTCTCTACACACTGGTGGGCAAAGACCCGACTCCCCCTCACCTCAGCTTTCAGGTGGCCTCAAATGGAACCTCAGGGCTGGGAACACATTCCACATAAACACCCAACACATGACTTTGCCTTTGTTTCTGCCCTTCCACATTCAGAATAGAGAATGTTCTGATCCTGCCCTCCATCAGGAGTGGCCCCCACCTTGCAGTTGCTCCATGTGTGACACATGCACTGCACCAGTCCCTCAGGGTCCAGGCTTGACTCTGCACCCACCCTCTATACAGGGTGCCAGGACACTCATTTTCCCCCACTGGCTGGCGAGCCATGCAGAAAAAAAATGTCAAAACACATCGTGGGGAGAAAGTGTTTGGATTCCTGATTAATGCAGATTAAGTGGGAAGAGAGGGGTCCAGAAGACAAACCGGTGAGGTAAGCCACAGTACTTACTTCTACCAGCAGGGGTAGACAAGGCAATGGAGCTACTAGTGGGGAACCTGGGGCACTGTGTGGATGAAACAGGCCTCACTCCCAAGTGTTGTTCCTCAGCCCAGCACCCAAGAGTCCTCTGTCCAAGGGCCAGGTAAAGGGAAAAATGAAGAAAGTTGGGCACTTCTTCAGTCAACCCAGCATACAGATCTGAGATATAAAGCTGTCTATACAGCCCCATATCAGTTTTGCTTTCAATGGTTTCAGTCACATGCAATCCAAAATTATTAAATGGAAAATTCCACAATGAGTATTAAATTGTGGGTTTGGAATAGCATGATGAAATTTTATGCCATCCCGATCCAAACAGCTTATGTGAATTATCCCTTCACACTGTACTACTACCGTAATCATTTGACTCTTAGTAGTCCTCTAGGTTATCAGCTGTCCTGGCACTATAGTGCTTTTGTTCACGTAACCCTCATTTAATAATTAATAATGGCCCCAAAGCTCAAGAGTAGTAATGCTAGCAATTCGGATATGTCAAGAAGATGTGAAGTTCTTCTTGAAAATGAAAAGGTGAGTTTTCCACCTAATTAGGAAAGAAAAAAAAATGTTTAAGTTGCTAAGATATTCAGTACAATTATTTTGACATTATATTCACTGAACTATTATTGTAATAATCTGCTTTTTGAATGGTTAATCTTTTATTATGCCTAACTTAAACTTTACCATAAATATGTGTGTGTTTGTAGTTGTCTCAAGTAATAGTACATTTGATACTGAGGTTTCAGGCATCCACTGGGGGTGGGGGTCTTGGCACATATCTGGGACACAGATTACCATACATTGATGCATTCCTCACATGATCCCTAACATCGATTAGGACCTCCATTGCTTCTGCCAAAGGAACATCACCTGGAAACATGTCAGGCTTAGCAGTGTGCACCCTTACTTAGCCTACATGATGGCCAGCAGGCCAATCCTGACTCAATCCCCCTACATGTCTCCCTTTGAGAACTTCCTGCAATGTCACAAGCTATATCCTTTAATGTGCTCCACAATACAACCTGAGCAGAGCACAGTAATGTCCCCCAGCCATTCTGAGGGGGTCTTTCTGCTGCCAGGGACACCCCTTGGAAACACTTCTCCCATCCCAAGATGAAGGAAGTTAGCTGGAGGATTACTGAAACCCAAAGCAAAGATAACATTAAACATCCATTCTATCCCAGCAGAGGGCTTCCTTCAAGGAAGATCAAGCCATGGTATGCAACATACCCATCTGACTCCTGTGCCTACATGCTTCAAGTGAGTGCAAATAGCACAGAGAGGTTCCACCTATGATTTACAGCATCACAATTCTACTGCATCAGAACTTCATGGTCGCTGTGTACAATCCTCAACTCCTCCTGGGATGGAGCTCCGCCAAGCTGCTATCAATGTGCTGGAGGTAACTCAATGTTCCTAGCAGATAAGACAGCCGATGCAGGTGGGTTTTTAAAACAAGAGCAGCTGATTCCCAGAGGAATGAAAAACTGGTGTTTAAACAGAACATACAATCACCAGGCAGGACTAGGCACACAGGAAGGTCAGACAGAACAGCTAGTAGGAGATACCACTGATAGATGAAGAGAGCAAAGAGCGACAGCTCAAGTGTGGCAGATGCCCACACTGCACCTCTGGTTAAATGTTAAGGGCAAATTGCCACAAGTCATGACTGAAGTTCCTCTTGTGCCCAATCTGGAGGTCAGGTCCTTGCTCAATCCTGTCCCTGGTGGGCAGGCTGACACAACTCACAGCCTTGTCTCTTGGTCACCTCAGACACATGACAGTCAGGAAATGCTTTAAAAAGCCTCTCTTGTACATCAAAACCTTTCTCCCCTTAAGAAAACATCTGCAGAGAACCTGTTTTACTAGACCAAACAGCATACTTGAAAACACCTTTTTATAAAAAGCTACTGCAAATGCTCAGAATCCAAACAAGGCTGAGTTTAGATTTCAAGTCCAGAAGGTCCAGAGTTAAGAGTTTGCTTCAGGTGGTGAGGTATCTGATGGGGTTTCCCACAGGAGGGATGTAGGACTAAACCCCACTTGGCGAGAACCATACCCACCACTCTGCAACAGGAGCCAACCAAAAGTAACCTTGACCAAAGTACGGAGACCAGCTCAGCTGTCTATCACTTCTCTAAACCAAAGTCAGGGTACTTGCAAGGTCTTCTTTCCTCCCCCAAACACGCACACATGCACGCACGCACGCACACACACACCCTACCTATCCCTCATAACAGTGCAAAGCAACAGCTGTTCAGGCCTAAAGAGGCAAAACACACCTCAGCCCCATGCACCAGCCCTTGCCCCAGCACTGGCTGACACATCATGTCTGCAATGGCTAACAGCAGCTCAAGTTCTCAATGGCCCACAAAACACACAACCTCAGCAAAGCAAGGTGTCTTCTAAGATACAGCCTGTTGCAACATCAAGACCCACCATCACAGCCGCAGGCAGACCCAGACATGTATACTCAAAAGGGCTCAGGCCGGCACCCCCAGGAGCTGGCCAGGTTCAACAGTGCTCATAGCACTGTCCACACATATGCAGTCCTGCCATTCGGTTCAGGTTTCAAATGCATTTTTTATTCACTATTTTTGATGACTATAAATAAGTGTTTCCACTATGGAAAAGAAAGTTAGCACAGTACATTTTCATGACTGGGGAATGGATTTTCTCAAGTCATCTTCAATAGGGTAAAAACTTAAGAAAAAAACCTGAATGTTGGAATTCAGTTCTTTATATAAAGTCCCTTATGAAAACATAACAGAATAAAAATAAACCCAAAAGGAGGGGTAGGGCAAAATTAAAAAAGAAAAAGAAGAAAAAGAAAAAGGAAAAGAAATTAAGACGACTCATTGCTTCTCCGATTTCTCCCCAGTCTCCTCTCCAGGCTCCTTGTTCCCCTCCTTCACAGAAAGAGCTTCCAGCTTTTCAGTCACTTTTTCAGCATTATCATTTTTGCCCAGTCCTACTAAAAAAGAGAGCACAGTAAGAAAACAGAAGTCCAGCTCATTAGATTATGCTGCCTCCTCACCAGGTCCAGAGCCTAGGGGATGTGTTACCCCTGAACATTGCCCACTTATCTCCCCAGTTGGACCCAGAGGCTCTGAGCAAACACTGCTGTCCACTCTCACTGGGCTGCTCAATGACATCTGGTCACTTACTACCACAGCCACTGTCTGCCCCTGAGAACCAGGAGACCAAACCCTACAAAGAGAAAATGAGGATCATGCCAAAGCATCTGGTAGGTTCTATACATTATGACTCAACTGCCCACCTGGACCTGACTAATGTGAGGCCATGATGAGCACGAGCTCAGGGGGCCCACCAGGAAGCACCGTGTCCCCAGGCAGCTGCATTGCCCCTGACAGATTCAGGCAGCCACAGCACCCTGGAATGTTTCTTTAGCAGACTGAAAAAGCACCTGCCTGGGGCTGCAGCTGGGTGCAGAGTGAGTCTGCAAGAAAGCCCCCCACCCAGGGGCTTCTTTTCACCTTTCTTTTCTCTCTCTTCAATCGCTTTCCTGCATTCTTCAAACTTTGTTTTGAATTTTTGTGCATCTGTAGAAAGAAAAGAGATAACTTCCTAAGAGCCCAAGTATGGAATGGACACATCCTGGAGTGTCTGAAGTACCAGGATTCCCGAGGGCTCTTGTCCTATGCAATTTCTGACCTAAAGATGGGCTGGGCCATCTCCCTTCAACTAACTATTCATGCAACCAAGGGGCAGTGGGACTCTTTTCCAAAGGGCTCTGCTCTACACTTGTGATGGAAGGACAGCCCCACTCCACCAAACCATTAGCTACTGGTGTGTTGGCCATAGCAATCACTGACTTCTTAGCCTGCACAAATGCAAGAAGACCCCTAAGCAGAGGAGATGTCAGCCTAGGTCTCTGCAGGTTGTTGGTGCTCAGGTGACCTCACTGTACCTAGCCTTAGGGAGCCATAACCCTGGTGGAAGCAGCAACGGGGAGGAAATCCTGGGGTTTGACTCAGTCTCCACACACCCAATGGGAACTGGAGCTTGAGGAGCAAACTAAGTGCTAGATCTGGGACTGCACCGTGGACACTTGCTCAGTACTAACCCCTTAGCACCTAAGAGGAAACACCCTACACAGCCCCAAATAGCAGGCAAAAACTCCCCACTGCACATTCCAGTCACTGTTACCTTTTCCCCAAAGCAACAATGCACTGCAATGCCACAATTAGTAGATCCTCAGGGTATCCCCTTCCACTTACTCTCAGCATTTAGGAAGCGGATGGCAAGCAGCTCCGGCTTAGGGTACTCATCAGCAAAGTCAGCATGGGTGTTCCAAACCCAGGCACGGTCACTGCCGGCATTTGGCTTCAGTTCCATCGTTGGCGTGACTTGGAAGAGAGAAGCCTATGAGGCTGGTGGGGGCTACCTAGGCAAGCCCATACACCCTTTGGCCACAAAGTTCGGCTCATCCAACTGAAATACCCATTTTAGGCAACACAGACAATTTGGGGTCTAAGAACCAGGCCTAGATAAAAATCCCAGAGATTACATTTCCCCCAACCTCTTTGAAAATGGTCCATATTCACTTAAAACATGAGGACATCTCTGAGGGTTTCCTGAACCATCTTAAGAACCACTCAGCACAGATATCCATACCTCCAGAAAAGTGGACAGGGATAAAGCAAGCTTCAGTTTTGATTCCAGTGTGACTGACTACTCACACCAAGCACTGTAGTCCCAAGGCCCAAAGTCAAACATCAGGGCAAAGGTCAAGGGAGCCAACCTTTCCTAATGGTACCCAACCTGTGACTATGTTGACACTCATCCACACTATTAGTCAGGGAACCAGCTGATTGGAAGGTGGAAGGCAATGGAAGGGAAGAAGTCCAAAAATAGGACTCTTACCTAGGACACATAATCAGGCCAGCACAACCACTGAGAAGACACTGAGGGATGAGAACAGTTGATATCAGAGTCCCATAATAAATGCTTCTAAGTCATGAAGACAGGGCAATGGCCCAGAATAAACAGGTTTAACCTGAACCCCTTAGGTCTCATACAGACTCAAGGGGAGATGAAGGGAGACAAGTCCCAGAGCCAAGCAGGGATCTGCCCCCAAAGGAGAATCTCCTTGTCTACAGATGGCCCTGCAGGTGACAATTCACCAGGATGGCTCCCTGAAAACCAAGAGTATCCATGCTGTCTATGCCCAGTCAAGGACCCCTGTGCCTCTGGCAGAAGTCTCCAGAGACTCCAAATGGGCCCATGGAGAGTCCCAGCCACTCCTACACATCAGTGTAAACTGAGAGCTCAGAGATCTCATCTACTGCAGCCCAACATGATGGGGTCCAGGCCTCTTGTACACTGTACACATTCATACTCCTCCATACCTGACTTGGATGCCTGGCCTACACTCACAACCATCCTTCCTATGTGTCAAGGACCAAAAATGTGCACCAGGCAATGGGGACCACAAAGATAGCTCTGGAAAAAGCAGACTCAGCAGACTAAGAAGTCTACCAAGGGATGGTCCAGGACACACGTGCTTCCACCAGGAGGAGCATGAGCTGGATCTGCATGGCAGCCACCAGACAAAAGTGGTAGGGACACCCTACCTCGACTTCTTTCCAAATCAGACCTCCTAGGACCTTTCCCAGACCCTTGCAGGGCCACACCTGGCCAAGGGCTCTGACACCCTCATCCACCCACTCCTACCCCCCACACACACTCCATTCTACTCTTAAACTATCCCTTGGACAATCATTCCATGTCTGACAACTGGCCTGGTGCTCTGCATCCATCTTATCAGGGCCCATCTGATTAAACCTCATACCCCATGTTCTCTAAGCTTCACTGCAGGCCTGCTCATAGTTAAAAGGCACATTTTAAAGACATTTTTTTTCTTCCCAGCACTGGGGATTGAATCCAGGACCTTGCACATGCTAAGCCAAGTGCTCTACCACTGAGCTACATGCCCAGCCCTTTCTATAATTTTACTTTTAAAGACAGGGCCTTGTTAAATTGCCCTAGAATATGCAATCCTCCTACCTCAGCCTCCCGAGTAGCTGGTATTACAGGCATGCACCACTGAGCCCAACTGAAAGATATACTTCATATCTTAAGCAATATAAACACCACAAACATGCACTCCATGTAACAACACATTCCCAGGTTCCCAATCAGCCCTAAAAGAATCTTCCTGAAGGTCCTAAATCATTCTAATATAGTTTAGGGGTTGAGAATGAAAATACAACCCTAAAAGGCCACGTACTATAGTGGTTGGCGCATATCTTCAGGGTCTTATCCCTCCTCATGAGAAGGCGTATGGTCCCTTTCTCCTTATGTTTCAGGAGCTTGACATCGCCGGTGCCTCGTTCCTTCCACTCTGGAAGATCATTCTCTGAAGCAAATCGAAATAGCTTTGCTCGCCTGTGAGAAAAGCCATTAAGTGAGTGCTTACACATGCAGAGAGGAGAAAACACAACTCAATCTGTACTGTGGGCACTAAACACAGTATAGCTGTGTGCCACTGGATCCCATGTCTCTACAAACACCCTTTCCCTCCTTTGAGTTCTAAGAATTACTAAGTACCCAATACTACCCACAAGAGTACAACACCAACAAATTCTAGGCCATTTTTATTTCACAACCAAAATGAAAAAATATGTCAACAGTTTCAACATTTTCCCCAATAGAAACATATGAACTCTCATATAAAGGAAAAAAAAGCCCCCAGTAGGCTGGGTCTACCATAGCATCCCATGGCCATGTAAAGGTGTGGGGACCTCATCTTCCAGAGGCCCAGGTCTTCCCAGAGATAAATGCTCATTTGTCCTCAACCCAGAGGACCAGGACATGAATCTCCCTGCCCAGAAGCAGTACTTCACACCTACAATGGGCACCCAGGATCTAGCAGTGAATCCAATAGCTCTATCCTGAGGGCTCAAGTGAGCATCCTCCCTCTGCACCCCAGTTCTGCCTGTCCCTCTCCCACCAAAGACTCTACTCTCCTCCAACCTCAATTCAGTCAAGGTATACCATGTTTTCACAAGACTACCTAACAGGAAACCCAAGGGTCAAGATAAAAAGGCTCAACCAGCTGTCCTCATGTCCCACAGCAAGGGCCAGGAAAACAGCACTTCCCACCCCATAGGGGGTGGGGAGGTGGCAGCAGCAATCCCTAAGTAGAACAAAACCAGTGATCCAGTACTTCAGGAAAATGCCCACCACCCTCTAGGACCAAAAGGGCACCTGTGGCTTTCCTTGCCCAGGCCTCCCTCTCCAGCCCCATCCCTGGAGAAATGGCTCAGTCAGTGTGGGGGTTTTCTCATCTTCCTTCATCCATCTCAGAACAGTCAAACCTGGCATCTTGGATCTACATGAAGTGGTTGGAGGCTAGAGGACACAAATTTGGATAAGGAATAAACTACAACTTTACTTTCACTAAATTGCAACTGAATTTAATGTCTCAGGCAATTCTGAGATTGGTCTCTGTAGTGCAGTGGTATAGTCGTAAGACACAAAGCTCATACCTAGCAGAATTTCAAAACTAGTCCACCACTAGTGTATGTATAGTACTTTTTAAAAAGTAACCCTGAGCCAGGTATGGTAGTGATTTGTCCATAGCCTAAGCTACTCAGAAGGCTGAGGCAGGAGGATTGCAAATTCAAGGCCAGCCTGGGCTACTTAGTGAGACCTTGTTTTAAAACACTGTCTCAAAAAATAAAAAGGGGTACAGATGTAGCTCAGTATCCTGGGTTCAATTCCCAGACCAACAATCCCCCACCAAAAAGTAATTAAACACACACATATACATCATAAATAAAGCCATCCATTTTCACTTGTAATTCCAATTTTGTACATGAAAAACAGGAATTCACAAAATTTCAGATTGCCAAAGTCTGCTATTGTTTAAATGTGTACCCCAAGATTGCTGAAAACTTGAATCTCCAAATTATGTTAAGCATATTTGGAGAGAGGGGGCTTTGGAAAGTAAATAGGATTAGATGAGGTCATGAGATGGGCCCTCATGATGTCACTGGTGGTTTTTTAAGAAAAGGAAGAAGGTGATCATGGTGTCATGGACTTATAATCGCAGTTGTCTGGGAGGTTGACACAGGAGGTCACAAATTCAAGCCCAGCCTGGGCAACTTTAGCAAGACCCTGCCTCAAAATGAAAAATAAAAAGAGCTGGGCATAATAGCTCACTGACAGAACACTTACATATGCAAGGCCCTGGGTTCAGTCCCCAGCACCACAAAAAAAAGAAAGATGCACTAGGAGGACTGCTATCTTACTATGTGATGTCCTCTGTCACATTATAATGAGGCCCTCATTTGATGCCAGTACTATTCTCTTGGTCCTCCCAGTGTCCAGAACCATAAACTAAACCTCTATTCTTAACAAAAAAAAATTTTTTTTTTGCAGTACTTGCAATTGAACCCAGGGCTTCACACATGCTAGACAGGTGCTCCCCCATTGCTTTACATCCCCACCCACTTCTACTCTTTATCTACATTCCACTCTGTGGCATTCTGATATAGCAACAGAAAAAAGTAAGACAAAACTATGCTGCAAAAAAAAAAAATAAAAATCAGTTAAGACGTCTAGCTCCACCAAGGAAAAGAAAGTGGATTTCTAGAGGGGAGGTGGCAAGTGAGGACAGTGGGAGAGCCCAGGGAAGGCTCCTGATAGTACCAAAGTCATACAAGAACCATCTTCTAAAACTATGCCAGTAGAAAATTACCACTTTAGCCCATCCCAGTAAGTCAATAAAAAGCTTATATATGCCTTTGTTCAGAGAGCAGCCAGTCCCTCCTTACTCAAGCTTTCTACTTTCAACTGAAAGAGAATTAAATCCTTGCATGTGTGTGTTCATATTTGGCTTCAAATCATTTCTATTGTTTCCAAATCAATAGATTCCCAACTCCAGTAACACTTCAAATAGCCACAATCAACCTAAGCCAAGATGTGACACTCACAAAAACTGTAAGTTCAACATTACTAAAGATAACCTTTTCTCCAGTGACATCAACATACTTACATCTTAAAAAGTTCCTCTTCATCTTCCTCCAGCGTTTTAATTTCTTGCTCAGGGAGCGAAACTATTGGCTCGAACTGGGGATCGTGGTTGGACTCATCTGCATTCTCAGTAGAGGTATCATGGTCCTGATGAGGGTCCTGTGCAGGAAGATGCAAAGAGGTGATGATGCAGGCTGGAGAACCTGGCCCACAGCAGGCACCCCATGATAGTGAATGGCATCTGGAAAACAAGGACAGGCCTCAACCCAAATCAGAATTTAAGCTCACAGGCTTTCACATCAGCAAATATTTGCATTTACATCCAGCTCCACAAAAATCACAGCACAAAGTGTGCAGCAAGACACTGGATTGCAGCAACCCCTCCCCCAGATCCACAAACATCAATCAGATCCATGCACAGACTGCCTGTGGCTCCTTGAGGAGTAGCCTAGGGGACACTCCCTCATCTCTGAGCCTCAGTTTTCTCACCGGTAAAATGAAGATAATGATACCTGCCATGTGAAGATCAAAGGACACAATGACGAACTCAGTAAGTGTTAGCCTTATGGCAAAATGCAAATCTAAGAGTTTTCACTAAGGAATATCCATGCATGCTCTTATATTACTAGGAAAAAGGTACTACCGGACTACTAGAATTTACACGGAATTCACAATTCTGACAAAATTTTTATCATGGCTTGGAAAATTAAGTTGATACGTTGCTAAGAAAACCACAAGTCAAAATCATTAAGATTCTGAACCAATTCAAAGATTTATAGAGCACAAATAATCACATTTAGGTTTAAGTTTTACAAAACACATGCCTTGGCGATACAGAAGGAACCCCAGACTCACTACCAGACTCAAACGGGAAAAGAAAACATAAGCCCTTCGCTGTTCTTCCTTTGGTTTCACAGCACTGCGGCTCCGCTGCGGCCCGCATCCGACCAGACACTAGCAGCCAACAAAGCCGCCCCCGCCCTGGGTCGGCGTGTCCACGACCCGTCCCCCTCGCTGGAACACGAGCTTCCGCCACGGAGGCCGGCGGCGGTTCCAGACCTAAGGACCGAATGAATGAAGTGCTGCGTGGGCGACGGGATGGAGGAATACTGTCCCAGTGGACAGCCCACCAGTGGGCCGAGCCGGAGGAAACCGGTCTCCTGCCCCTATCCCCAGCTAGCAGGGCTGCCCTGCGTAGCAAAGGCTTTTCCCCCGCCCACCCCAAGGTCACGCGAGCGCCCTCCAGCCCCCGCGAACCAAGCTTGTGCCCCCAAGTCCTGCGAGTCCCGATTCCACAGGCCTCGAGCCCCCAGGCCCCGCGCGCTCCAACCCCTCGCTTCACAGGCCCCGAATCCACAGGCCGGCGGGGGTTGGTGGCGGAGGCACGGGCCGCCCACGTGGCCGCCGATAGCGGCCCCGGCCTCCTGGCCCCCGCCCGCCTGGTCCCCGCCCGGGACAGGCCGCACCTTGGCGGCCGCCATGGGGACGCGGCGGCGGCGGCAGCTCGGCTGGTTCGGTCCTCGCTGACTCCGCGGCCTCTAGGCGGCTAGTCGCAGCTTCTTTCCTCCGCGTCTGGCGCCGGCGCCTCCCGCCTGCCCGCTCTTACCTCCGCCCCGCGACCCGAACCCCGACCCCTGACCCCCGCGGCGGGAAACGCGCCGCGATTCAAAACCAGTGCAGCTTTATTGGCGCAGGAAGCGAACACTCATTGTCCCGCCCACCCCATCCTTCCCGCCAAAATGCCCGCGGCGCATGCCCGGCCCGCCCATCAGCCGGAGGAGCGCGCTCTCCCGACGGCCCCCGCGCGCATTTTTGTCCACCGACCGCGCGCGCCCCTGGTGCTGGCGGAAGGGGCTGGCCTAAGAGGCTGGCGTGAGGATCCGACACGGCGCGTGGCGATGTCGTCACCGGAAGCCAGGACCATAGAGAAGCGCGGCGCCGGAGGCACGCGCTGGTGGATTGGAGAGTGACTGGCGCAGCGAGCGGCGGGCGCGGGCCCCTGGTGGGCAGGCGGTGTAGCCCCATGCCCGGAACGAGAATCCGAGCACCGGAGGTTCGAGCCCCGCCCTACTTCTCAGTCCCCACACCCTCTGGGCAGAGCTGGAGGTTGGCCTCGCGGCGTCGCACCTACTTTCTGAGCACCTTCTGTGTAACAGGCCCAGGACTGGGCTCCAAGACGGCCCTTGTGGTGCGCCCAATCCAAGCGGCAGACGGTCCCGACGATGAGTGAGCATCTGGACAACGAAGTAAAGTGAAGGGAGACGCGGGCGGAGATGGGGTGAGGTGGGAGGAGTTGGAGTGGGGTGGAAATTCCCTGGAAGAATAAGTGGATGAAAAGGTGACACGGGGTAGGGAAGGAGATGGAAGTGAGGTCAGGAGGATAGAAAGGAGAAGCCAGTTGGGGTGAGGCTAGGTGCAGGTGGGCTGAAGGTCTGGATGTTGGAAAAGAGATCCTGGGGAAGAGGGTGGCAGACCTTGGGATCTGGTCCTCAGTCTGGCCTTTCTATTCACATGCAGGCCTCGGAGCCCATGGAAGACTGCAGCCAGCGTGGCAGCAATGTCCTGGGCAGCCCAGAAGCCCCAGAAGCCCCAGTACCCCAGGAGGAGCAGGAGGAGAAAGAGGGGCCTGGGACTGCTGCAGGGTCTGGTCCTCAACCTGGGCTCTACAGCTATATCAGGGATGACTTGTTCACCTCGGAGATCTTCAAGCTAGAGCTGCAGAATGTGCCTCGCCACGCCAGCTTCAGCGATGTCCGACGTTTTTTGGGCCGCTTTGGCCTGCAGCCCCATAAAACAAAACTCTTCGGGCAACCACCCTGCGCCTTTGTGACATTTCGCAGTGCTGCTGAGCGAGACAAGGCCCTTCGAGTGCTACACGGAGCCCTCTGGAAAGGCCGGCCACTCAGCGTGCGCCTGGCCAGACCCAAGGCAGACCCCATGGCCAGGAAGAGGCAGCAAGAGGGTGAGCCGCCAGCGATGCGAGTTGCTGATGTGGTGACCCCTCTTTGGACAGTGCCCTATGCTGAACAGCTGGAGCGGAAGCGGCTGGAGTGTGAGCAGGTGCTGCAGAGGCTTGCCAAGTGAGTTTAGGGCAGGGTACTCTCAGCACCAGAACTCAACTCTGCTCTGTCTGCCCTGTGAGGGATGTTCACCATGGATCTGAGCTGTCTCTTAGGGTGGTGACCAGTAAGGCTTCTGTGATTATAAGTGGCAATAGTGAGGTCTCAAGGGAGGGGCCCAGGAATTTGAGAAGTGTCCCGATGTGGGTAGCGGGCAGTGGACTGACTGAAACCACAGATCTACCTCATTCTGCAGGGAAATTGGGAGCACCAATCGCACTCTGCTTCCCTGGCTGCTCACACAGAGGCACAAGCACAACAAGGCCTGCTGCCCACTGGAGGGGGTCAGGCCGTCACCCCAGCAGGTCAGGCTGGACTGGGGTGGCCACAAGCCCCTATCCTGTGTTTTTGAGTGGGGGTGGGTTGCAGTTCTGTGAACCAAACCCAGGGCCTAAAGCATGTTGGGCAAGCACTGCATCACTGAACTATACCCACAGCCCATCCTGTTTTTTTAAAAAACTTTCCTTTTGCTTTTCTGTCTCTTCCTGTTTTGTTTCTTCCTGGTTTCTTTGGTTTCATTATGTGACTAGTAGTTTCTCTTGTCTTTTGCCTGCTAGCCCCTGTGGGGGAGTCGGGGTCTTGCTCTTGCTGCTGTGTTACCTCCAGACACGAGTGCTGGACAGCCAGGGTAAGGTCTGGCTGCCTCTCTCTGCCTCCTTCTCTCCCCACAGACTGAGTATCGTAATAAGTGTGAGTTTCTGGTTGGCGTTGGGGTGGATGGGGAAGATAACACTGTTGGCTGCCGACTCGGCAAATACAAGGGTGGGACATGTGCTGTAGCAGCCCCCTTTGACACGGTGCATATCCCTGAGGCCACCAAACGGGTGGTGAAATCCTTCCAGGAATTCATACGGTGAGATTCTGGGAGTGGGCCCCTGGGAAGTCCTAAGACCACCTGGGAGCAGAGGGTGTGGGTCCTACCCAGGGTTCTGGAGTACCTGCTGTTGGGAAACATGAAGAGAGGGTGAGGGGAGGGATTACCAGGGGGAGAAAGCAGGAAGCCTGTTCTTCCACCCTAGTTGGCAAACTTTGGGTACTTATGGCTGATCATGGACTCCCACAGGTCCACCCCGTACTCAGCATATGACCCTGAGACATATGCAGGCCACTGGAAGCAGCTGACTGTGCGCACCAGCCGCCGTGGTCAGGCCATGGCCATTGCCTACTTCCATCCCCAGGTCTCAGGATGGCCCTTTTGGGGGAGGGTCCCTGTCCTAGAGTGCCTTGGCACAGCCTGATGGGCTTTTGAACCACCTATTCTAGAAACTGAGCCATGAGGAACTGGCAGGGCTGAAGGCCTCTCTGGTGCAACATTTCATGGAGGGACCAGGCATCACCAGCGGGGTGACCTGCCTGTACTTCGTGGAGGAGGGACAGCGGTGAGGCTCCCAAGTGGGAACAGGAGGGATCCCTGCAAGAGCTGGTGACCATAACACACTTGTTTCTCCACACACAGAAAGACTCCCAGCCAGGAGGGCCTGCCCCTGGAGCATGTGGCTGGGGACCGATGCATCCAGGAGGACCTACTTGGGCTAACCTTCCAGATCTCTCCTCATGCCTTTTTCCAGGTAGGTATGGCACAAGGACATAGGAATGATGTTGTGCCTGACACAACGTCAGAGCATGATGGAAACAAAGTGTTCTAGGGTGGCAACAAAGAACTAGCCAGTCTTGCAAAGATCTAGAGAGAGAAGAGCATATAGGTGGGGAAGCCACAGGGTAAGGACTCGGGGAAAGTGGTTGGTTGTTGCTGATTCAGTACTTGTGACAAACCATAGGTATACATGGTGATGGCCTCTCTTGTTACAGGGAGGTTGAGGAACAGGCACATTTTACTACCTTAGGACACTATTCTGGGCTTGACAAGAAGGCCTCAGTGGCCTTTGGGCTAGAGAACAGTTTCACCCTCACTGTTGCTGCCATGGGAAAGACCTTTGTAGGAGGTATGGAGACTTGGAACAGCTGAAGACCCTCTTGGAGACAGGCCTGGCAGGACCTGCTGGAGGGCCATAGGTGGGGCTGGGAGATGGAGTCAGGGGATTCGAAGTCCCTATTGTGAATTCCCATGGGAGATGGATATACTCTCTACTGGCATGGAGGCGGCCATTGGAGGCTGTAGTCTGGGGAGCTGGATGGGGTTGAGAGGGCCATACAAATCCACTGATCCAGAGAAATGCTTCTTATGAGTGGGGGTGTGGTTAGGGTCATGCACATTGGCACAAATTTGGTTCTTAAAGTCAGGAAACTGGGTAAGATTACTGGCATGATGCCAGGGAGTGTGTCACATAGACCCTGAAGGTCTTAGCAGGATGGAGCTGGGAATCTAGGTGCATGGGGTGCTGGGCCTGCCTCTGGGCTCAGGGACTGTCCCAGGAGAGGCTTGCACTGGGTGAGCCATGGCCACCTTCCAGGTGAACACACCTGCAGCAGAGGTGCTCTACACAGTCATCCAGGATTGGGCCCAGCTGGACAAGGAAAGTACAGTGTTGGATGTGTGCTGTGGCACTGGCACCATTGGCCTGGCCCTTGCCCAGGTAAGCCCTCCTGACCTAGCTGAAGTTGCCCTCTCCCTACTCTGCTGTCCCCCATGACTCCCACTGACCCCCTAACTTGAAGGCTCAAGAGTCCCGTCCCAGGTCCCAGACTGTCTGATACAGCTGCCCACTTTGCCTCAGGCAGGGAGACATCATCTGGCCCTTTTTCCATTTCAGAAGGTGAAGAGAGTCATTGGGATCGAGTTATGCCAGGAGGCTGTGAAGGATGCTTGGGTGAATGCCCATGCCAATGGTGAGAGCCTGTAGCCTATGCAGCAGGCTGGTGGTCCAGGGCTTACCTCAGCCATTGTATCTGGAACCTATCCCAATGGCTCTGAGGGCCTGCTGGGGGACAGAAGGACCCAGAGGACACTGTAGACCTGCATGCTTTAGTTCTGTAGGTACCCAACAGGGGAGAGGAAGCTCCTTGGCCAGTGGTTTCCAAAGAGCCTTATGGCCCTGCTCAGGGCTAGACTCATGGGGGAGGGTATCCTAGGCCCACTGACAACTATGGTGCATCTCCAGAGCTGAGCAACGTTGAGTTCCACTGTGGGAGGGCTGAGGACCTGGTGCCCACTCTAGTGAGCAGACTGGCCTCCCAACAACTTGTGGCCATCTTGGACCCACCTCGAGCTGGCCTGCGTGAGTAACTTACATTTGGGGAGGTGGCAGGTGGCCCACGGGGCTGTGCAGTTTAAGGCCTGCATTAGACCTAGCCTATGTCTGTGCCTTCTCAGATTCCAAGGTGATCCTGGCCATCCGAAGAGCTGAGAACCTCAAGCGGCTCCTGTATGTCTCATGCAACCCCCGGGCAGCCATGGCCAATTTTGTAGAGTGAGTGTTAAAACAGGGGCCTGGGGTAGTCCAGAGCCCAGCACCCTTCTGCCTCCCCCAGAAGTCCCTAGCTAGTCCTGAGACTGACTTTGGCACTCTCTTCCCATTACAGCCTCTGCAGGGCCCCATCTAACCGGGTCAAGGGTACTCCATTCCGACCAGTCAAAGCTGTGGCTGTGGACCTGTTCCCACAAACCCCACACTGTGAGATGCTCATTCTGTTCGAGAGGGTGGAACACCCCAATGGCACAGGAGCCCTAGAGCATCAAGGCCCTCTAGCCCCACCCTCACTAGAGCTCCCTAATGATACCACACTGGAAGCTGGGGCCTCCCTTTCATCCTAGGCCCTGGAAACTGCAGGAGCCAGCTCTTTGAGAACAGAGCCCATCATGGAGGCAGAGGCCTTGCTTGTCTCAGGATGCTCAGGAGAGCAATCACAGGCCACAAGGCCTAGCTGCTTTGCCAGAACCAACCTGTTGCTATGTGATATGGCTCAAAAGAAGGTAGACTCCTATGGCCTGTCCATTCCTGACCCCATCATTCTGGAATAGCCAGGCTATGAGGACAAAAATAAACAACTGCTGAATTAAGAATGTTTCCGTGGTGACAGCCAGAACTTTGGCAATCAAGGACTCCTCCTCTGCCCCATTCTGTGGGTACAAAGGGACAGGGTAAGTGAAGTATCTCAACCCTATCTTAGCTGCCTAGGAATTTCTGCCCTTCATTCTAATCTGACCTCTGTGACACCCTACCAGGCCTGGGCATCAATGTGCACAGCTGGGGTTGGGGCTGGGTCAATTTGCATGGCTTGCCAAGGAGCTCTCCAAGCCCCTAAACAGTGCAGAGCTTGCTTTTTAATAGAATGGTGGGTTTTATGCTTGGACCCAAGGGAGAGGCAGACATACAAGCCTCAGAACTAAGCATCAACTGGATGTTCCAGGGTATTACGTGCAGGCAGAAGTCTGTCCCTACACCTGAGGAAAAGGGCCCTCCTAAACTTATTCCCCAAGGTCAACCTGCCCCTCAACCAGGAGGAAAGCTACCTCAATACAGTAACCAAAGGCTGTGCACACCAAGTTGCTGCTGACCCTCTAACAGGGACAGATTTTAAAATATGAATGGGTAGACAGATGTCTAGTAGGTACTCCAGTCCACAGGAGGCTGGGGTCTGGCCAGTTGAGGGTCCACAATGCCAACCCATGCCCAGAAGAAATAAACACCAGCCAGTCCCTCTTAGAAGAGTTTGCTTTATGTATTCAGACCATTGAGGCTCACTCTACAGCTGTGGCCCAGTGCACAGAAGCGGCATTGGCACAGGCCCCACAGTGTTGCTATGCATACAAGGCTTGTGCCCATATGTAGCAAAGGGAGGGAGGACATTGGAGACCACGACTGTGTGGCAGCACCTACTGTGGTGGCACCTAGGAGAGACCAGGCCAGTGAAGCTCACTGACCTCTTGGGTAATGTGTGCACAAAGCTTTGGTTCACGATGGTGAATCTGGCTGTTTTAAGGACAACAGTCATGGTTAGATGACTATTCACAGCTGCAGACAGGAGGCAAGACAGAAGCAAGTGTCTAATTACAGCAACTTGATTTGGGGGTTTTCTTTTTTTCAAGGTCAACACAAAAGTCAACCTTAGTCACACAGGTGGTAAAGGAGGGATATGGTGTAGGTGCCTTACAGCTGACAGAAAACTCTGTTTCCAGGACAAATGCCTTCTAGATTGCAGGGATATGATAGGAGACAGATGCCATGGAAAGTGAGGGTACAGCCCAGTGCTGGGCTCTGGTGTCTCATGATGTCCAGTGAGCACATGACCCCTGAAGAGGTGTTGGGAACGGACCAATCGCTGGCCACCACCACCAGGGTCCTGAACAACTCATGTGCATTTACACTCAAAGGGGCTACCCAGTAAGCACAGGTGACAAGTTGAAGAGCCAGCTGGACACTGGACCTGGCTACATGGGAACGGCCCTTGAAATCCAGGGAGACAGCGGTCACTGGAAGTTGAGGCAGCCATCAGTTGTGTATTCAGCCAGCTCTTGGTGTACTGCACTGTACTTCTTGAAAGAAGTCCACTTGCTAAAATGCATGATTCCAAATCTACCTTCTACTCTCACTGTAAAAGTTTCTTTGCAAATGCTAAAATATCATAAAAGCTTTTAAAAAATGATGGGTGGACAGATGGATTCAACTGTGCAAAAATCTTTGTAAAAAATTGTTGCCAGATGCCAACAAAGGCCTCAGTGTCCAAGGAAGCAACATTAAAACTTGATCAGAAAAGTGAACCAAACCCAGTAGCAAGCCAAGTTGACAAACAGAGACTGAGTCTGGTGTCCTCTGGCAACTTCAGTCACAAATAGAGAATAGCCACCTTGATGGTTTGCCTGCAATCTCTGAAAAGTAGTTCAATGCTAAAATTTATTTTAAACCAAAATGGTCTGGAATATTCCTAACTCTTATAACTTTTTCAGAGAAAAAGGGAAAACAGAAGGCAGGTGGTAAGGGACAGTGCCACGTGTACCTTCTAACCAGGTCCCTGCAGTGGCTAAGGACACAGGGGCCACTGGCATCATGGGCCAGCCACAGGACTCAACTGTCCTTAACTGTCATCCAGGTAACATTTCTTGTCAGTGCATATAATATACTAAAATTCATGAAAACCTTCATTAAAAGCCTGCAGCAGATGCATATGAGCAGTCTGCAGCAGTTGCTATCAGCTTCCACTTGGGTAGTCATTTGGAATTTATCCTTAAAGACATCCATTCAGGCCTGGGAGCAGCTTCCAGAAAAAAACTGCTGCTTGACCACTGTGCTGTTTGGCCATGGCTGTCCCCACATACCAGAGCCTCCACCCTCTGGTTTGGGCCCAGACACACTGGCTGCAGGGAAATTAACTTAGGTTGGAGGCCTGAGGCTGCAGAGTGAGCGGTGGGTGGCTGGTATTCTCCCAGGCAGTGCTGCTGATGGCCCCTTGCCTCAGCCCAGGCTGCGTCCCTCACACGTCCACAGTGCAAAGGGGCTCGCCACCAGGCTGGGCAGATGCCACAATAGACATCTTGGGCTTCTTCCTAGTCTCCTCCTGGAAGAACAAAAGGTCAGGGATACTAGTGAGGTGGGCTCAGAAGAGGGGCACAGTGAAGGGTAAACCCAGCAGACTAGCATCAGGAGGCCTCTGGACTCCAGAGGGCACAGGTGCTTATAGTGCTTAGTCAGGAGGGAAGGCCTGAGGAGCGAGCTCAACTGGAACTGAAGAGGATCTCCCAAGAACACCATGTGCTGCCCCTTTCCTGGCAATCAGGATACATTCGGAAGTGAAGAACTTGAGTGAGGTCACAAGAAAAAATGAGGATTCACCCCACCCCTTAGAGGGAGTGTCTCATCCCAGCTAAAGGGTATGGGTACTTGCAAGGGCAAAATAAGGGGGCAGATGGCATGGACAATGTTTACCTTTTCCTCAGCTAGCCTCTTCATTTATTTTGCTTTCCCAGTGTCACCATGTCCTAGCCCTGTTGCCCTTGGCCCCCAAAGCCCATTTCCCAACCAGGTGCAGGCTGGTTAGCCCTGCTAGTTTCAGGCAGACAAAGCTCCCCCCACCGGAGAGCAAAAGCAAGCCATCTCCCAGACGACAAGCAGCAGGCACCTAGTCCTAAGGGTTTATATATGGGTGCAGGCTGATGCCAGAACTGAAGAGCTCCTAGCCTGGAAGGACCAGGTAGTTACAAATGGTCACATTGACAGTGCCTAGGGACAGGGGACACCACCGTAAGCCTGACCCTGGGGATGGAGTATCCACAATTTCTTTAAGAAGCTTCACCAAGACAAAGTCCTACCCAGGTTCAATTTTCTGTGACCCTTTGGAGTTTCTTACAAGACCTAAGCTGGTATACCATCCCTGCCATCAAATGCCCAGCTCAAAGTCAGCCCTCAGAGATTGAGCCCTTTACCCACTGGCAGGCTGGCCTGCCAGCTCTATACCTTCTAAAAATAAAGCCATTTTATAAAAGTATAATATGTTGAAGCTCAAAGAAAAGCCAGTCTCATTTGGAAGGAGGGTTCAGGTATTTCCAGAGGTTTGTAGCATCTAATGTTCCTCCACAGCTGCCACAGGGATGGTACTGACTTGGTGACCCTATTTGCAGGAGTGATAAAAGGGGACAACAGTTGTGGATAGTGCTCACCCTCTCCTCAGCCAGTCTCTTCATTTCCTCCTGCAACTTGCTTAGTATGTGCAGATTGGGCTTGTTCTTCTTGGCGTATTGCTGCAACTCAATCACGCTCTTGTCAGAAGTTTCCTGGGGAATACAAAGCCTTGCTCTTAGACCCAACCTTCCCACTGCTTAGCAGCAGTGTCTTATAACCCTTTGAGGTAGTAGCACTAGCCTGTCAGGTACATAGCACTCAGGAGCTGTGGTCATGCAACTGCACATCAACGCCTGCCCATGATGGCACCTGGCCTGCTGACAGCAGCAGAGCATGTGGAGCAGCAGTTCATAGCTCCCTGAACATACCATGCCACTGCCTCCTCTATGGACAGAAAGCCACACTTCCTGCATTGGGCAGAGCAGGGAGGCCAGGAGCTTGCTGTGCCAGAAGCCCTCAGAGCAGTGACCAGATCATGGCTGCAGCCTGTGGAGATAGCACACTGCCAGTCAGATACATCCCCAGACACTGAGCTCTCTGTACTCCCTCAACTTGCACAGTAAGCGGAATAAGCTGTCCTCAGCTTATCCTCTTGAGATGCTATGGCCAACGACACCCATTGCGCCTTAAGATACCAGAACTACTCCTGCACTGTGCCGGTGTCGGGCTGGGCCTACTGATCTTCTGAGAGAGGTTTCTACCCACCACCGAAGCAATGCTCGCCTTCTTTCCCTCAGTCTCATCCCAGAACTATGCACAGCAAAGGCAAACTTAACCTACATTTGAACTCGTTTACCTAAAATGTCTATCCTGAGGCGCGGAGTACAGCTCAGTGGTACAGCGCTTGCCTAGCATGAAAGGTCCTAGGTTTGAGCCTCAGCACCACAAATGTGATAAAACAACACACAAAATAATCAGATACCCTTTAGTTCCTTAATGCATTCATATAATTCTTGGACCCTGCCTTGTCAGGTCCAGAGCAAGGACAGGGCTGAGACCATGATCTCAAGGTTGCTGCATTGTTCCTGTATGCTGGCTCAGCCCAAGGAAGAGTGGCATGAGGACTCAACATACTCTTCAGGGTCACCCTACCTGCAGCCACCAACCCTCTACCCTTTAACTAACAGGGATGCCAACAACCCAGATGGTTTCTGCAAATATCAGGGGTAAAAATACAAAATGTCAATACTCGCCTCCTAGTACCTCCCTCCACCCCTTAGGTTTGGGCATTGTTTTAAATTTTGAAATCTTGGCAAAAACTTAAGAAAACAAAATACATGACACATATTCTTCAGGCTGCTGGAAGTCCTGAACAAGAGCACACTGCTCGGGGAAGGGCCAAGGGCCTGGCTACCTAGCCTTCACAAACCTTAGTAATGGGGTATGGTCTACATCTTCTGCCTGGCCTTGCAGCCCTGCCTCTCACTTCAGTCATCTCCCCCAAAGCCACAGAGCCAGGCTCAGGCCATGTCCCCTGATCCCTCACACTAACCATTAATAGCAGGTTCAGAAGATGTGGCTTGGATGACCCTACCTCCTGCCCACATGGTCACAGGCATGACACAGCAGAGGTAGTCATGAGCAAGAGCAGTGCTGTCAAACTGTGACCCTCTAACAGCAGGACCCCAGATGCAAGCTCTAGGGCATGAGGCAAAGAAGCAGAGAAGCTAGGTTCTGACAAGTGGTCCAGTTACCTGTTTGACCATTTTGCTGCTCTCACGACCATACATGCGCAGTAAAGACCCCCAGTTCTTGACATGTGGGTGCAGCAGCTGAAGGATTTTCTGAGAGGCTAACTGTTTCCCAACTCTCTTATTCTTACCTGTGAAAAGAGCAAGCAAAAGAAAAGAGAGGGAATCTAGGTATGAATTATCTGGTGTTCACATGGCCACTTCACACAGACAGGATAGGACCTGCCACCCCCATTTTCCCCAGGGATCAGATGGGGCATTCTACAGGAGAGTAGGCAATGTTCCACTTCTGTGCTGGGTATCCAAGAGTCACAGCCCCATGGAAAAACAACAGCTACTGCCTATAGTATGGCCTTAAACACTCCAGGTAAAGGTGTGTTCCCCAGGTCGGACAGCTGAGAAGTCTCCATCTTCTACCCTACTTCTCTGTCATACAGATTAGTAGCAACCTACCTTGCAAGCATGCTGCTTCTTAAAGGTAGGTGACTGCTGGCAATATAGCCCATCACGTAGAGTGCCTGCCTCGCATGCTCGAGGCCTGGGTTCGAGTCCCCAGCACCGTGTGATTGCGGAAATAAAGGTAGGTGATATGGGGTGGGGGCATCTAGTAAAAGGCCTTGTGTAGGCCTTCCAAACAGGTCAGCCATACTTCCCAACAGCTGGGCCAAGTGGCTCATGCCTACCCAGCCTGCTCAGGGACCTGTCTCAGTGGGGACTGTAGTCTTCAGGGTACAGGGAAAGCCCAGAGGTAGCAGGGCACACATGGAACTAAATGTGATTCTGCAATTTCCCAGGACCCACTGTATACCACCTTCTAATATATATAAAACTGGTTTGTGTTTATAGTAGTTTTCTTTCACAATTAAGTTAGATTTTTTTTTTTTTTTTTAAAGATGGGATCTCACTATATTGCCCAGATTGGTCTCAAACTCATGGCTTCAAGCAATCCTACCCCCTCAGTCCCTCAAGTAACTGAGACTACAGGGGTGTATCACCATGCCCAGCTAAAATTAGCTTTTAAAACTAGTTACTTCAGAACCAGGCATACTAGCACATGCCTATAATCCCAGCAATTTGGGAGGCCGAGGCAGGAGAATTTAAAGTTCAAAGCAACTTGGTGAGTGCCTGTCTCAAAATAAAATATGAAAAGAGTTGGCAACATAGCTTGGTGGTAGAGGGCCCCTGGGGATTCAATCCCCAGTACTACACCAAAAAAAAAAAGAGTAAGAAGAGTATAGGTAGTACCCACAAAGATCAGAATGCAGAGGGGTAGGCAGTAGCCAGCTAGTAGATGGGAACCTCTGCTTGCTGCTCCAAGAGTTTGGCCCCTCCTCCCACAAGGATGGGGCTAAATGAAGAGAGTTGTGACAGGAATAGAAAAGGAAGAAGACATGCAGGCAGGACAACCAACCGGCCTCAGGCAAACGTGTGGCAGCCAACAAGAATAGCTGGGGCTCAGGACTGATACCAGGGAAATTGTCGAGGGGCCAAGCCATGGAGGCAGGAGGCTGAGGTCACACAACCTGGCATCATTCCCCAGCAGTTATCTGAAAGCACATCAGCCTACATGGGAATCAGGAAGAGGGGCCTTACACCATCCGCGCACTGTGTGCTTGCCACATGCCATGACATATTCACTCTTCTGGTTTTTCCCAGGAACTACTTCAAACTTGATGGATGTGTCACCCATTCCATGGTTTCTTCAAAAGAAAACAGACATAACAAGGGGCATGAACCAAAGAGGCAAAATGGCAGCTTTTGGGGAGGAGGGCTCTTTGGAAAAGCCAAACTCTCCCCAAACTGCTTCCAGGGTGACAAAAAAGAATTATCCATACATCTGATTTAATCCCATGGGGCTCTGCCTGACATCCATAGCTGAGGGGCTCCTGAATCCAGGGAAAACTGGCAATGACTCCACCCCAAAGCCAATGAGGACACAGAATGCCCAGGAGCTCCCATGACCTGATTTAGGACAAGAAGCATCTCACACCCTACCTTTTAAGGCACTCGTGGAGAATCTGATATGGAGACAACAGCCCGGCTTTGCTGGTCAGCTCGTAAACCCGAGAGTCCTCAATACTGATGTGGTTAAAATACTACAACACAAAGCAGACGCTCATTAGTCCTGACCAAGCCCACAGCCTCACAGAGCTGGCCCCCTGCTGTTAACTTCCCCAAGATGCTTAGTATCTGTTCTTGTTACCTCACATTATGCCCCCTACAGACCTGCTAGAAAGCTACCAGGTGTGGAGGACCAGTGACTCTACACCTCACTGACCAGCTGCCCATGTCCTCATCCCACTCCCCTAAGCATGGCATGACAAAGAGTCTGAGCACATAGAAGACCAGGAACATCTCCTCTCAATCTGATTCTGATTAACCATGAACAGTTCAACAGAAACGAATGATAAACCATCTTTTGAGAAATCCTTAATATTCTCATAATTCAGACTGTAGGAGAAAGGAAGCCAGTCATATTAAAGCTGGCTCTCCAAGAACTGAAATCTCACAAAGACATCAGTCAGAAAGTCAGGAAGGGCCTGGTCTGGCTAGTCTCCAACAGTGTCATTGTCCTGCTTATGCAATCAGATCACTTAGACCAAAGAACAGAAAAGACAAGAAAGATTAACAGGGAACCAAGATAATCATCAAAGGGAAAAAGCAAAATTTTGCACAGCAAGTCACAGGAAATTTGAGCTAGAAAGAGGCAGCCATGGAGTGTGTAAGACTACGCCATGTACAGACCTACAGGGACAGACCTCACACCTGACCTTGCCTTTCCCTGCCTCGGTCTTTGGATAACCTAGCATCAGATGAATGGAAGATGCTGTCCAGCCCATTCTGGCATACAGACCACCTATCTAGAGGGACTGTAGTAACAAAGCAAGGTCATGCATCAATGAAGACAAATGTGCCAATAATGGACCACACCTACCATGGTGGGCCCATAAGATTCTATCACCTAGTGGCATCATAGCCATCTCAGTGTAGCACACAGTGATGTTCATACAACAAAATCACCTAATGACACATTTCTCAGAATGTGTCCCCATTAACACATGACTGCACAGCAAAGTAGGTTGCTCTAAACAACAGAAGTTTATTGTCTAACAATTCTGAAGGTCAAAAGTTAAAAAAAAAAAAAAAAGTATCAAAGCCAGGTTCTCTCTGGAGGTTCTAGGGAATCCTTCCTAGAATCTCTTCTAGCTTCTGGAGGTCCAGGCTCCCTGGACTTGTAGCAGCACCAGTCCAATCTTCACATGGTGTTTTCTCCCTGTCTCTCCCCCTCTTCTTCTAAGAATGCCTGTTCAATGGCTTTTTAGGGGACAATGCAACCCAGAACAGGGTCCCCCTGAGATTCTTAGCAAAGGTTAGCTTTTCCCACTTGACAGCAAACACATATGAAGAGATTAAAATAGACAAGAAACAGTGGGACCCACCAGCCAGAGGGAGTCCACCAGGAGCTCATAGCCCTCACAGAGCTTCCCCCACCAACTTGGTCTGAAGGAATCTACAGAGGCCTGGAGCCATGGATGGGAGAAATACCTGGGGCCTGGAGGCACATGAAGAAGCTTAGACTCAAACAATTTAAATGCCTTGCTGTGGCAGGTCTGAAGGTGTGCCAAAACTTCTCCGCACTGACATAGGCTCCTCTGCCCTCGCTCTGCTCTGGCGAGGAAGCAGACTCACCATGGACTGCACGGAGGAAGATGCATCTCTGAAGAGGACTGCTGAGGATGGCGAGCAGGAACTCCAACTGCCATGGTTTGGCTGTTGTCTTCAAACAGGTTGCCAAAAGACGCCTCTACTCTCAAGTGCCCGCATCAGTGTGGGAAAGTCACTCACCAGGACGTCAGGCCCTGGAACCGTCAGCAAGGGCTGGCAAGGTAGCCAACCAATTAACAATGTATAGTGCTCTCAGCTGTAAGGACCTACGCTCTAACCATGGGCTGTGGGCTCTAACCACCTAGCCCTAGGTGTCAGGGCTAGGCAGATAGGCTGCCTACCCTCTGGCTTCACACTCCTATCTGGCATAGCCCAGCCAGCATGTATGCTGGAGAGCACAAGCTCAGAAGCACAAAGACATAAGTCTCTGTAAAAGAGTCATGCCATGAAGACACGCATCAAGTTGCCACAGGCCATACATGTTGAGGTTTAACCTGCCAGGGAAGTGTGGAAGCTCCAGCTAGGGAAAGCACACAAACAGCAGAAGTGACCTTCAGACAATCACTCTTGACAAACAGCCTAGGACAAACCCAAGTGATCAGTGCTTTGTGGACAGTAAAGAACCATGAGGAACACATGGATAGCCCAATGCCCATTAACTCCTGTCTAGACAACACAGACCAGCACTTGAAAGGTCAAAAGTCATTGACATAGTCTGATTAGCCCCATTATCTATTCAAGAAATCAACTCTGTAGTTACAAACTTTCCCACCAGGAAAACACCAGGTCCAGAGAGCTTTATTAGTGATGTCTACTGAGGCAGAAAAAAACCACCAATTCTATAAAAAAAAAAAAAAAAAAAACTCAAGAAGGACACTTCCCAACTCATCTTATGACACTAACAATACCATGACATTAACATCAGGCAATGACTGCAGACACATGCACACGCATGCACACACACGCACGCACACACACACACAAACTATAAAATATCTCTTACAAACAGATGCAAAAATTCTAAACAGCATTTAGCAAATGGAAACTATTAACATATAAAAAGGGATATATACCTATATATAAAAGGGATTGTGTGTGTGTGTGTGTGTGTGTGTGTGTGTGTGTGGTGCCCAGGTAGGACTTATCCCAAGAATTTTTTTTTAAATCAACATAATTAACTATATTGACAAATTAAGAAGAAAATCAAATGATGAAGTCAATAGATGCAGAAGCCTTTTGGCAAAAATCCAACACCCTTTCATGATAAAACACTCAGGAATAAATCAGGAACAGAGAAGACCTTTTTCAACCTAATAAGGGACATCTACAAAAAACCCACGGCTTACATCACACTCAATGGCAGATGCTTCCCCTGAGATGAGGAACAAGGATGTCTGTTTTCATCACTTCTATTCAATAATGGCTCTAGCCAAGGCAGTTAGGTAAGAACATGAAATAAGACATCCAGATTGTAAAGACAGAAATAACACCATTTTTACTCATAGTGTTTTAACATGACTCTATACATAGAAAATTTTTTAAAATCTACAGAAAAAAACTACTAAACCTAACAAGTTAACAAAATGACAAGACACAAGGTCAATATATAAACAATATATTGTATCTCTACATTCTAGCAATGAAATAATTGGAACTGAAAGCAAAGTCCTACTCATAATAGTGCCAAAACATGAAATACTTAAATTATAAATCTAATAAAATATAAGCAGGATCTGTGTGCTGAAACTACCAACCTTTGATGAAAAACATCAAAGATGTAAATAAATGGAGAGACAGACCATTTATAATTTAGAAGACAATATTGTTAAGATGTCCTATCTCTCAACCTGCACAAAACTCAACTCAAAGTGGATCAAGGACCTAGGAATTAGACCAGAAACCCTGCAACTAACAGAAGAAAAAGTAGGCCCAAATCTTCATCATGTTGGCTTAAGACCTGACTTCCTTAACAAGACTCCTAAAGCGCAAAAAATAAAATCAAGAATCAATAAATGGGATGAATTCGGGGCTGGAGTTGTGGCTCAGTGGTAGAGAGCACTTGCCTAGCATGTGTGAGGCACTGAGTTCAATTCTCAACATCACATATAAATAAATGAATAAAATAAAAGTCTATCAACATCTGAAAAAAATTTTAAAAAAATAAAAATAAATGGGATGGATTCAAACTAAAAAGCTTCTTCTCAGCAAAGGAAACAATAACATGAAGAGAGAGCCTACAGAATGGGAGAAAATCTTTACCACACTCACTCAGATAGAGAGCACTAATCTCCAGGATATATAAAGAACTCAAAAAACTTAACACCAAAAAAACAAGTAACTCATCAATAAATGGGCTAAGGAACTGAGCAGACACTTCACAGAAGTTAAACAATCAATCAACAAATATATGTATGAAAAAATGTTCAATGTCTCTAGTAATTAGAGAAAGGCAAATCAAAACTACTCTAAGATTTCATCTCACTCTGGTCAAAATGGCAATTATCAAGAATAAAAGCAACAGTAAGTGTTGGTGAGGATGTGGGGGAAAAGGTATACTCATATACTGCTGGTGGGACTGCAAATTGGTGCAACCACTTTGGAAAGCAGTATAGAGGTTCCTCAGAAAACTTGGAATGAACCACCATTTGACCCAGCTATTCCACTGCTTGGTTTATACCAAAAGGACTTAAAATCAGCGTACTAGAGTGATGCAGTCATATCAGTGTTTACAGGAGCTCAATTCACAATAGCTAGATTGTGGAACCAACCTAGATGCCCTTCAATAGATGAATGGATAAACAAACTGTGGTATATAATATACACAATGGAATACTTCTCAGCCTTAAAGAAGAATAAAATTATGACATTTGAAGGTAAATGGATGGAGTTGGAGTATCATGCTAAGTGAAATAAACCCATCTCAAAAAAACAAAGGCCAAATGTTTTCTCTGATATGTGGATGCTGATAGATGGGGGGCTGGGCAAGGGAAAAATGGAGGAACTTTGGATTGGGCAGAGAAAAGAGAGGGAAGAGGAGGGGGCATGGGGATGAGAAAGATGATGGAATGAGATTGACATCATTACCCTAGGTAAATGTATAATCACATGAATGGTATGACTCTACAACACGTACAACCAGAGAAATGAAAAGCTGTGCTCCATTCATGTACAATGAATCAAAATGCATTCTGCTGTCATGTTTAACTAATTAGAACAAATAAAAATAAAAATAATATTGTTAGGATATCAATTCCCCTCAAATTAAATCTACAGATCAGCACTAGTCTAATCAAAAAATTTTATAGGAATCAAAGTACTGTTTCTAAATTCTATTTAATCCAGATTTTAATAAAAAGACAAAGGAGCTGGAGTAGCCAAAAATTTTGACAAGAACAAAGCCAGAGGATTCATACCATCTAATTTCAAGACTTCAAAGCATCAAGATAATGTGGTTTCATTTAAGGGACAGACACGCAGCTCATGGTCACCAAATTAGCAAGAAAGGCACAAGGGCAATCCAAGTGAAACACAACTGTCATCTGGCTCAGCCATCCCATCCTAGGTTAATTCACCTAAAAGAAATCAATCCCAAGGATCACACAATCTTCACAGCAGCCTCAGAGCAACTTTATTGCCAATGAAAGAAACACTGGAAATGCATCAGTGTCCCTCATGCAAGAATGGAGTTACAATGTAGCATGACCATATGGTAGCAACTACTCAGTAGGAAAAAGACCTAAAGACATATGCACCAACATGGATAAACATGCACAGCCACAGAAGCCAAGTTCAAAGGCTGCCAGTGGCTCTACTGATAGGAAATTCTGGAACTATCAAACTATAGGGAAAATTCTAGTACTCTTCAGCAGATACAGATTGAGAGTTGAGAGAGTACGTGGGGAGTGAGGGAATATTCTGTATTAATTGTGGTATTGGTCGCATGATTCTATGCACTTGTCAAAACTCCTAGAATTATCCCAAAAAGTGTATTTAACTTTATGATAATGAAAAAGTAAGTTGAAAAAACTGAGACACATACCTGCTCACTAATATCTAAATTCTCATACAGCCATGAATCAACCAACCCACAGCTAGCAACAAAATATGATGAAGGGATTACAAGTTTCATGAAAAGCAAATGGTATCAATTCTGTTTGTCAATTCCTCCTTTTAATCATGCAATTCACATGCTTTGTGCCAAGGCTCTCTATCCTATGGTGGCAGGGACTCAAGCCCTCCTGGTGGATCCTGTGGTCACTGTACCTCATAAGCATCACCCGAGGACTGCCAAAGCAACCCTGCCCCAGGTCACTCAAAGAGACAACACTATTCCCACATCTCCAAGCCTCTGCCAGGAAGGCTTAGGGGAGAATGGCACACCACTGACCACACCAACCTAGAGCAATTCATAAGCATGACAAACTGCCAGACCCCAGGTGACTTTCCAGAAACAAGATGGCCATCCCTGTCAGTCAGGCATGTGCTATTCAAATGCCCACCCTGCTGAAGGAAAAGCTACTTTCTTCTCTGACAAGAAGTATGTGAAACTACAGAGATATGCAATTAATATCCAATTAAGTTAGAAGGATCAAAAACTTCTCCAGAGCACCTGGGGCACTATATAAAAGTATTCCTTACACCAAGGTGTGGTATAATAAAAGATACATTTCATATGGTCTCCAATTTCAAGCACAGAGCTCCTAAATCCTTAGGTATTCCTGAGTGATGCCAGTATCCTTTATTATTCAAAATGACCCACCAGGGGCTAAGGATGTAGCTCAGTGGTAAAGGCAAAGTGGCAAAGCAAGGGAAGACCCTGGGTTAAATCCCAGAACAACAACAACAACAACAACAAACCCACCCCACCCCAAAACAAAACAACCTGCACCACCCATATCCAAGCTTATGCTAATGAGATAGGTAAAGGGGTCCCCTTAGAGTACCAAGATTGGGGCTGGTACCCAGAAAGGTCAAACATGAGATAACAGGGTAGGAACTTTCAACCCTAACCCTGACCACAAGGGGAGAGGAGGAAGGCTGGAGAGTTAAGTCAAAATCTCCAGATGGATATTCAGGGAGCTCCCTGATTGATGAACACATCACATGACAGAAGGACAGTGCACCCCCCAACTCCCCAGACACAAATGTTCTTGGACTTAGGATCCTTCCAAACTTCATCATATAAAACTTTTCTTCTGGTTGTCCATTTATCCTCTAATAACAAATGTAATAAGAAAAATGTTTTCCTGAGTTCTGGAAGTTATTCTAGCAAACTAATGAACTTGACAGGGGGTTGTGGGAATCACCAAATTTGTAGCTGGCTGGGTAGAAATGTCAGTAGCCAGGGGCCCCCCATTTGTAGCTGGCATGCGTAGTGGGATGAGCCCTGTAAGATCTGACAATATGTGCAAGTAGACAGTGTCAGAACTGAATTGTCAGACACAGTTGGTTTCACAGAACTAGAGGACTGGTATGGAAAAGACACCACATAAGGGAAATTTGGGGAGGTTCCAAGCCTAGTTGAAGCTACTTGAGCAGCACCCCTCCCCCACGTGCCCTTCTTCAACCAGAAAAATCTCTTTCTAGGGCTACTTTCCAGTACAGTTTCTGGACTACCCAGACAAGTCCCAGGGTACATGCTAAGAAACTGACTTCCAACTGGACCATCCCCAGTGCCTCTCCTCTCTCCCCTCTCCCTCCCTCCCTCCCCCGCCCCCTCAGTGCTCTATATCACAGCACAGGGAGAGTCACCATTCAGGATGGTGCTGTGAACCCTACACAGCCAAGTGCCATCAACCTGATATCTCGCCCTCAGAGTGCCACTGGCCACAGGGGAGTTTTAGCAGACAGTATCCAGAAGGCTGCCCTAAAAACCATCTTCCCCACAGTTGAGTCATTCAGAAACTAAGCTGAAATGCAACTTTTCCTGGAGAAGTTAGTACTTGGAGACTGTTAAAAATGACAGGATGCACTGGGAGCAGTGGTGCCTGTTTGTAATCCCAGAGGCTCAGGAAGCTGAGGTAGGAGGACCACGAGTTCAAAGCCAGCCTCAGCAACTTATCAAGGCCCTAAACAACTTAGTGAGACCCTGCCTCAAAATAAAATATAAAAAAGAAAAGGGGCTGAGGATGTGGCTCAGTGGTTAAGCACCTCTAGGTTCAATCCCCAGTATAAAAATAAAAAAAAAATAAAAAAATTTACAGGATGCAATTGGTTTGGACTAAGTTAAAGACATCCCCATACACACCAAAAAAAAAAAAAGACTAAAAAATCAAAATGTAGCCATCCATGCTATAAATCCATATTTCAAAATCAAAACTATTAACCCATCCTAATCTTGTACTGCTTAGGTGACCTAAATGAATTTCTGCCCTGCCCTAATCTTTTTTTTTTTTTTTTTGGTCATTCTGAGATTGAACCTAGGGTTATTTTTTATTTTGAGACAGGGTCTTCATAAATTGCTTAAGGTTTAGCTAAGAATTCTGCCCTAATCTTGTCTGTCTTTGAAGATAAAATGCCAGTAAGCCTTCTGGCTCTAAGACAGTTGCCACAGTGACTGCCAAACATTTTAACTTCATATAATCCCATTTGCATGATAAATGACAACCCCCCAGCACCCTAACAGTTGACAACTGCCATGACAAGAACAGGAAAGAGCTATAAAAGGAATGAAAGGAAGTGACACCCAAATTCTTAGAAAATCTCTGTCCATTCCTAGAAAAGACATGAATTTAATTAGTTTATCCTCTCCCTCATTTCTTTTACCCTATATCTATAGTCTCAGAAGTGGGTCTGTGAGCCTTTCTCCCCATTTTTCCTACTATCTTAAGAATAAATCTTCTTTCACTGCTCAATTAGCACTCAGTCTTAATATTCGGGTCTACAATTCTGAAAGGGAAGAGGACCCAGTTTGGGGGTAAAAATTAGCAACAAAACTAAATTGTTACTTGACCTTCCAAGAAATCAGGTCAGTTTAATTGCTTTAATTCTTACATACTTTAACACTTATAAAAAGTAACCTGAAATTAAGAAAGTTATTTTGCCGGGCATAATGCCACACACCTGTAATCCTAACGGCAGAGGAGGCTGAAGCAGAAGGATCACTAAGTTCAAAGTTAGCCTCAGCAGTAAGGCCCTAAGCGACTCAGTGAGTCCCTGTCTCTAAAATATATAAAAGGGCTAGGGATATGGCTCGCTGGTTAAGTGCCCCTGGGTTCAATCCCCAGTACTCCCCACCCCCACCCGCCCTAAAAAAAGTTATTTTTCTATTCCTCTGTCTAATAAGGAAAGTAACTTTGAAATGACCAATCACTTTTTGTTCTTTGTTCCTTCTTTCTTCAACCAAATTCCTCTGCTCAGCCTTTCAGATCAATTACTCTATATGGAATTACAAGTTGCCCAAATATAGATCTGCAAATAAAACCAATTAAGATCTTCAAACTAAATTTGTTGTAATTTTGTCTTTTGATAAGACTGTACCTGCTCAGAATGGTGTCTTTGATCTGTCTGTAGACCATCCAAGACAAAATAAGTTTTGTAAGGCACAGAAAGCATTTAGAAACTTAAGAGGAATTTAATACTACCATAGACAGATTACCACATTTATATTAATCAGTCCACAAAGATTAGAAAAAAATTTAAATGCAGACTAAACAACTTTTGGGAATGGTGGAATAATGATCTTTAAAATCTGCTCCTCCACAAATGCAACAAGAAGAGTAGCAAAAACTGTGAAAAATCAACTTTTTCAGAACCTAACACTTAATGAAGGCTTTCAAAAATCTGAGCAGTGTTTATTCAAGAAAAACAGTTATATCTTGGTAAGAACAGTGAACCCTATGGCACTTTAACTTGCCCTTTCCCATCCAATCTCACCAGTTCTGTGGCAGTCACTGAAGGCTGAATGTGTTCCCAAGATCCTAACCCCAGAAAACTGTCACTCTTTGGCCTACCTAGCAGCTCTCTAGAAAAGCTTCATGGTAGGACTTGTCTCTGTTTGCCCTGACTTACAGCTCACTGAGGGAAAATAGCCCAGTTCCCCCATGGCATTTTGGCAAAAGTAATCAGTGACAACAGCCTCATACTGCAGTTGCTTGAGACTGTGCTACCAGTGGGGCAAAGAAGTTGGCCAAAAACCTTAAAAGGAAAAGCTGAGGAATGAGATCTATAGGGGACTTTGAAAAGCTCTAATGTCTAGGGATCTAAATGGCACAGGAAAGACCTGAGAAAGCCTTAACTGTTCCATCTGGGTGGCTTTAAGACTGTGTGTGGGTGGAAGGAAAGGCTACAGCAGAGCTGCCAATACCTGGAGCACCAAATGAGAGGCCCCAACAGGCATATACAGGCCCTCAGCATAGGCTGGGAGACCTACTGGTCTGGACAATTTAAGGAATTCTCTATCCAATCATCAATTGGCCACTGAGCTAATTCGACAGTAATTCACTTGGTAGGTACATGTTAAAAAAAACATAGACTTCTCAAAGTTAGTCTGGGAAAGTTATTATAATTACAGGTTGAATTATCTCCCCCCAAAATTTACATGTTGAAGTCCCAACCCTCAGAACCTCATAATGTGAATATACTTAAAACACAGAGTCTTTACAGACCCACATTACATAAAAGGAGGTCATCAGGGTAAGCCCTAATCCAATATGACATATGTCCTTATTTTAAAAAAAAAAGGGAAATTTGGATACAAACATGCCTCCAAGGAGAAAGGCATGAACATGAAGACAGTCATCTCCAATCCAAGGAGATAAGCCTTCACTCACAGCCCTCAAAGGAACTAACTGGTCTGACACTTTGAATTTGGATTTCTAGCCTCCAGAACTATGAGATCATAAATTTCTGTTGTTTAAGTCACTTGTCTTGTATTTTGTTACAGTAGTCTAGCAAACTAATACAGGCACTAAACAGAGAACAACAATAAAAAGTAGTATAAATAATAACCTTTCGGGGAGGGGAAGGAATCTGATTTTCAGAGTTGTCACATATTACTTTAAATGGCCAAACATGCAAAAAAAAAAAAAAAAGAAGAAGAAAGTACATATAGTGCACATGTCAGGGGAAAAGCAGTTAATACAAATGACATATCCCTAAGGAAGTTGGACTTACCAGACTCATTCAAACTAAAAGAAATTCTGTCTAAAGAATGGAGCTGGAGAATACCATGGTAAGCAAAATAACCAACTGTAAAAAACTAAAGGCCAAATGTTTTCTCTGTTATGTGGATGCTAATTCACAATAAGGGCAGGGGTAGGCAAGGCTAGAGAAAAAGAGAGGTACTTTGGATTAGGCAGAGGTGAGTGAAAGGAGGGGAGGAGACATGAGGAAGGATAGTAGAATGAATCAGATGTTATTAACCTACCTACAAAAATCATTACACGACCGGTGTGATTCTACATCATGTACAACTAGAAGAATATGAACTCCATTTATGTATAATGTGTCAAAGTTCATTCTATTGTCATGTATAACTAATTAGAACAAATTTAAAAAACTAAAAAAGCTGGAGATGTGGCTCAGTATTAAAATGCCTCTGAGTTCAGTACTGGGTTTCAGTATTGAAAAAGAGAGAGAGAGAGAGAGAGAGAGAGAGAGAGAGAGAGAGAGAGAGAGAGAGAGAGAGAAAAGAAGAGTTTCATTTGGTAAAGAAGTCTTACGGTCTGAGTTGAATGTTGGTTTTCTCTCTAGCCATGTGACATTAGTTACTTAATTTTGCTAAAAATTTACGTTGTATTTTTTATTGTTGTTTTTTGGGGGGGTGGGATACTGCAAATTCAACCACTGAGCCACATCCCCAGCCTTTTTTATTTTTATTTTATATTTTTTTATTTTGAGACATTAAGTTGCTTAGGGTCTCAGTAGGTTGCTGAGGCTGGCCTCGGACTTAGAGATCCTCATGCCTCAAGGCTGAGATTACAGGTGTGCAGCACCAAGCCCAGTTTAAAATTTTAGTTTTCTGATCTGTAAAATGGCAATGTTACGGTAAGATACAAATGAAATAACATTAATAAAACTTGTAGAGGAGTGCTTAAAAAGAAAGATTTAAAGGGCAATTTAAGCCAGGCACAGTGGCACACATCTGTAATCCCAGCGACTCAGGAGGCTGAGGTAGGAGGATCATGAGTTCAAAGCAGCCTCAGCAACTTAGTAAGGCACTTAACAACTCAGTGAGACCCTGTTTCTAAATAAAATACAAAAAAAGGGCTGGGGATGTGGATCAGTGGTTAAGTGCCCCTGGGTTTAATCCCCAGTACCAAAAAAAAAAAAAAAAAAGGCAATTTAAGAATATGTTGCGAAATAGAGAGTATCCATAAAGAGACAGAAACTGGGAGTGTAGCCCAATGGCTAAGTGCTTGCATAGCATCATGTCATGGGTTCAATCCCCAACAATGCTAAATTGGGCACTAGAGAAAGAGAGGAATTATAAAATAGTCACTAGAGAGGTTCCCCAGGAGATTCAAGCAGTCAGAAGAAAGAACAGCAAATTGATCAACTGAGATTATTCAGTCTGAAGAACAGAAAGGAAAAAAGAATGAAGAAAAACAGACTCAGAAACCCGTGGAATAATTTACTATTAGATATAACAATCTACATTAATCAGAGTTCCAAAAAGCAAAGAAATAAAAAGGCAAAAAGTATATTTAAAGAAACAGTGGCTGGAACTTTCCAAGTTGTATGAAAAACATTCATTTACAAGTCAAAGAAACTCAACTCAAAGGAACCCACACCTAGACACATTTGCTGAAGGTCTAAGAAGAGAATCTTGAAACCAGCAAAAAAAAAGGGGGGATTCAGTAAATACAAGCAAAATTCAATAAGATTAACAGCATTTCTCTTCAGAAACCACAAAGGTCAGAGAGCAGTAGATGACATATTCACAATATCAAGAAAAAGACTGAAAATCAAGAAATCTGTTCTAAGCTGGACATAGTGATGTATACCTCTGATCCAGGTTTCTCTGAAGGCTGAGTTCAAGGTCAGCATGGGAAATTTAGTAAGACCTTGTCTCAAAGTAAAAAATTTTTTAAAGGTGAGGAGGGGATGGGGATATAGCTCAGTGGTAAACACAAGGTCCTGGGCTCAATTCTAGTACCTATTACACAGGAACAAATTTTTACATGTAATTAAAGTTGGTATTAATCTGAACTAGCTGTTTTAATAAGTTTAGATGTTATTGGAATTCCTAGAACAACCACCAAGAAAATATCTCAAAAAATAGTAAAAGAAGGTACATTATAAAGTTCTACTTTAAAAAAAAAAAAAAAAGGGAAAGAAAATCCTATCTAGAATGAAAGGCAGGCAGGTACAGTGGTGCAAACCTATAATCCCAGCAACTTGGGAGGTTGCAGGAGGATTGCAAGTTTGAAACCAGTAACAGCAATTTAGCGAGGCCTTAAGCAACTTAATGAAACCCTGTCTCAAAATAAAAACTAAAAAGAGCTGGGGATATAGCTCAGTGGTAAACTGCACCTGGGTCAACCCCAGTACCAAATAAATATATATATAGGGCTAGTGGGTATAGCTCAGTAATAAAGTGCCCTGGGATTGATCAAAAATAAAAGTAGTGGCTAAAGTAGTAAACAGAAGTACAATTATAGATGAAAATCCTATATAGCTGTCCCTCAGTATTACATCTGTACACCAAAGATGTACAAACTTTGCTTGGTTGTCATCATCCCCTAAACAATATAGTACAGCAACTATTTATATTGTGTTGTTACAAATAATGTAGAGATTACTTATATGTAATATATATGAAGGTCAACTACATTTAAAAAGATCACCAATCAATAACCTAACTTGAAGGTTGGGGTTGTGGCTCAGTGGTAGAGCGCTTGACTAGCACATGTGAGGCACTCGGTTCAATTCTCAGCACTGCATTTAAATAAATTAATAAAATAAAAGGTCCATCAACAACTAAAAACTTTTTTTAAAATAACCTAACTTGAAGAAGACACCAGAAAATGAGGAATCAAAGCAAAACCTAAACACAAAGCTGGCAAAAAGAAGGAAATAATAAAGACTACAGTGGAAATTAATACGGAAGAATTAAAAAAAAAAAATCAACAAAACAAATGGACACTTCAGAAGATCAACAATATGATAAAAAAAGGAACACTAAAAAATTAGTAAAATCAATAATAAATCTGGGACCATCACTACCTTATACAAATAAAAAAAGGATCACAAGGAAACATTATCAATATGCTAATGAAAGAAATAACCTAGATTAAATGGAAAATTCCTAGAAAGACACAACTATCAAAACTACCACAAGAAGAAAGAGAAAACCTATATAGACCTATAACAAGTAAGATTAAATTAGTAATTAAATAACTTCAAACAGAAAATTGGCTCAGAACATTTCACTGGGTAAATTCTATCAAACATTTTTAAAAATGAATACTAATCCTTCACAGGCATTCCACATACTAGAAGAAGCACTTTTCAACTTGTTCCAGAAAGCAAATATTACCCTGATAACAACACTAGACAAAGACATCACAAGAAAACTACACACCAATATCCTTTATAAATATAGATGCAAAATACTAACAAACCAAGTCCAGCAATACATAAAAATGATTATATGGTATGACAAAGTGAAATTTACCTCAAGAATACGAAGCTGGTTTAATATCCAAAATTCGGTAATAATATACTATACTAAAATAAACCATAGTAAATCAAAAGACAAAACCACATGATCACCTATCTCCATACAAGTAGAAAAGGCACCTGACAAAATCCAACAATAATCTCTAATAAAAATTCTCAGTAGGGGGTTGTGATATAGCTCAGTGGTAAAGCACCTGCCAAGCATGCATGAGGCCTTAGGTTTGATTCCCCAGTACTACCAAAAAAAAAAAAAAAAAAGAAAGAAAAGGAAATTCTCAGTAGTAAACTGGATGGGGTGGCACATGTCAATAATCCCAGCTACTCTAGAGGCTAAGGTAGAAGGCTCCCTTGAACCCAAGAGTCCAGGTCCAACCTAGATAACACAGTGAGACTCTGTCTCAAAAAAATAAAAAAATTCAGCACAACCAGAAATAAGAGGAAACATCCTCATTCTGATAAAAATCTACAGCTAACAATACAGCATGCTAAGCAAAGAAACTAGTCACAAAAGACCACATATGGTATGACTCCATTTATATGAAATGTTTGGAACTGGCAAAATACAGGATCAGAAATCAGATTAGTGGTTGTCAGGGACTAAAAACCAGGAAGAACCTGGGAGTGACTTGCTGCTAATAGGCTTGGAGTTTCTTTTTGGAGTGATAAAAATATTCTAAAATTAGACAGTTGTGATGGTGTTCCAACTCTGAATACACAAAAATCCACTGAGTTGTATTTTTTTAAAAGTTCCAATTTTATAGTATACATATCATCTCAACAAAACTGTCATTAAAAAAGAATCCCTCCTTCAGAGTTTGAAAAGCGTTGGCTAGAAGTAACCATAAAATCATATTTACACTAAGAAGTTTAGAAATAGTTTTAAATGGTTCTAAAGCACAGAGAATAATCGAAATCTTATAGATTCTACCTCAAAGGTTCATTCCCACCACAGATCTACATTTATAGTGTACACTCAACGTTGCAAAACACAAGGGACAAAAATCTCCAACAAAAAGGACAAATTTTCCCTGCTTGCACAAAAGACAAGCAAATTTTCTCTTTTATGAAATATGAACAATAATCTGGGGCTGCATGACTACATCCTTGGCACAGGGCACAGAGGACATGGGCACGGCCTGTGGGCAAGCCTCAGATCAAGTCAATAGAGAGTGGCTATACTGTAGCCACAGCTCTAGACAGGGCAGGACCATGAGAACTCACCTCCAGTTCTTCACTGTCTTTTGGCTTCTCCTCAGAGGTCTGTTTAACAAAATCAGGAATGAGGATTTCCAGTGTGGCTCGGGCTATAAAAAGAAAAAGCCCAAGGGTGAGAGAGCAAATGCAGTCCTCTTTCTGGGGCTCCAGCCAAAAGGGAAGCCAGGTACACTGCCTGGCCTATAGAGTGTGCCATGTGCTAGTTCCCATCCCCACAGTTCAGAGGAGTAAGTAAAGGTGTTGGGGGAGCATTTTAGAGGAAGGGTCAGGATAGGATGGGGGAAAAAAGCACATCCTGAGGAAGGGAGATAGTGGGACAGGCTACAGGAAGCTTCACAAGCCACCCCAAGTGTGTACACTTTTACCAAGAAGTCCACATCACAGGCAAGGGAGGAATTGAGATCTGTTTTATAAGAACTGCTTTGATGGTGTGTGAAAAATTAGCTTGAGAAGGCCAGGAGAGAGGCCCGATAGCAGACTACTGCAGGTATCCAGAACAGGGCTCAGGGCAGTGGCTGCCTTGGGCAGGGAGAGGCAATCACACCTGAGGTACATTCTGGGGAGAACATAAGCAGGGCAGAGCAAAGGGACGACACCCAAGTGAACAGGGCTGCTACCCACCACTGGGGAGGATTAGTGCAATAGCCCATGTGCTGATGACTTAGTCTGACCCAGTCAAAGTTCAATTGCCAGCAAGATATCACAGCAAAATAAATAAGTAAAAAAGACATTCCAATGCAGATGTCTAGTGCTAGAGTCAGGGTGGAGGAAGCAAATTCCAGCACTTGGGCAGCAAAAGGTGACCCTGCCGAGGGAACAGCCCAGACCACTCTCCAGGACATTTCCACCCCTACACCAGGCCCCGTTCTATAGATTACATGCTCAAAACCTTGGTGACACCAGTTTTAGGTAGAATCTCCCTAACACTGACAGCAGGCCTTCCAGGGGACTGAAGTGGACAGTGTAAGCCTTGGATCAGCCATGCAGAGGAAATAACAGACAATAAACACGATGCAGAAAGGTTTCCCATTGTTCTCAGCATTCACTACCAAAAAAGCAACAGAGGGACACTCTTGAGTTCCAGAAGCAGAAAAGATTTTCGCTGCCCCTGAAATCCAGTAAAACTATACACACTTTCTGCTCTATACAGGGCAGATCTGCTCTGGAAGACAACATGATCATGGGAGAAACCTTAAGAATAGGCCTGTGAACTTAAGGGCTAAGGGGACAACAAACATTACTCTGCTACGTGCACCTCCAGAGGCCAAATAACCAAATATTAGAGTAAAATGGCTTTAGTGAAAGAATGCCATCTATTACTAGGGCTAGGCATGGAAGTGAATAGGAAGTACATGGTCCAAAAGAGCAATGGATTTGAATCAATAAACACCACTTTTCTAGGAGATGAGTTATGCTGTATACAATGAGCAATTAGTCCCTAATGTGGTAAGAACTCAGGAAATAGACCTAAAACTGTCAAAACCACTTAAGAATGGTGGCAGCATGCTGATCCGCCTCCTCTCTCTACTAACATGCCCATATTTTGTTCAGTTTAAAAACAAACCTGTGTACAACACGCACCAGGCATGGCCCAGTTGGCTGCAAGTACAGTTTAACCAGTGCATGGCCAGGACACGCATAGTAGACACTGGCCCAGCTGTCATTCAGCAGAGAGGGACTTTCTGTTTTACTTTCAAGTCTCATACTTTACCCTATTTCAGTCTATTCCAATGCAAATATAATAGTAAAAATCAAGTAGATGATTACATAAATAATATCAATGTGCCCCACCCACACACCCACACCTGTTGCCACTGCTCAGCCCTGCCCCTAACAAGGGAAAGGCAGACCCAGCAGGCATCATATGTCTCTAGGACACTGAAGCAAGCACATTACCAGCTTTATTCTTCGCAAGTTTTTTGCTGCTTGCAGTTCCAGATCCATAAGTCACACCATCAATGGTCACCGAGGCACCAAAAGGTTCACTTGGATTCTCTTAAAATTAAAATTACTTGTTTTAAAACACACTTGCCAAGACATGAAGTGTGTGCACACACACAATCTGCCCACACTGACATTCAATTTTGCTCATCTGCAAAGATTACAGACTCCCTGAGGTATGAAGACAGGGCTGAGGATGGTTAGGTACAGAGGGCACAGCTGGGAAAATTGACAGAAATGGGGAACTATGAGAGACTGAGTCAAAGGGGATGCAGGAGCTAGAGACAGAGCCTCCTGGGACAGGGATAAAGCCTCTGAAAGATGGACACAGGACTGCTAGGAGTGGGGAATCACAGGATGCAGTGAACCAGAGACACAACCAGGCTTTGACTTCCAAAGACAGACTAGTTTACACAAAAGTGTGCGGAGAATGTCATGGAAGACAGCTGGTGGGATGTGGGGGCCCAAGGCCTATTCATCCACTGGGGATACCAAGGACCAGGAAAGGACCCAAGGCACAGTGGGGAGGCCTTCCTCACAAGGCTCTGAGACAACACAAGGTCAAGAGCCAGCAAGGCAAATGGGAAGAACTAAAGAAAGGTTGTCAGGAAACAGGGGAGACACAGAAAGCAGAGCCATTCACCCTCAGACAGGGCACATCTCTTTGAAAACAAAGTACCTATCTGTAATACACTTCTTTGACTTTCCTTTATACTTCTATTCCATTTGAATAGGATGAATACTAAGCTACCACCTCCCCAGCCCAGACCAAAGTGACATGCATGATTCTTTAGGAATGAAATGGAGAAAGTCAAACTTACCACATTCAAAGAAATTATAAACAGGGCGAACTTTGAGGACACGCTGCATGTACTCATGAAGGATGCAGACCTCGGATTTCCCGTTGGGGTTAATAACAAACTCTGTGACAAGAAGGACCATCTCAGCAACAGTGTGAGGAGATGCCACAAGTTAGCATTCAGGGACCTGGCACCATCTGCATTACTGAATCATTCATTAGGGGCTCCCCACTGTGAATGTGGCAGACCTCTGCATTCACAGGATAAACATAAGCTCCAAATTAAGTGCAATTCACCCACAAAATACACACACTAAACAAATGGAATTAAAAAAAAAAAAAAAAAAACTAGTGTGCTGATGTTGACATTTACAAGCCCAATTCACCTTTCTTTGTAGGCGCATCTTGCACAGATAAAGTGATGAGTTTCTGATTGGCTGGTAGGATTGGTCTCTCAGACTCAGCCTGCTTCCGCTTCATCTCACGGTTGAACTGCCGTCGCTCTGCCCACGTCCTAAATTTTTTCACAGTAACTTGCTCAAAATCAAAACGCTTCTCCAGGTAGTTTCGAAATTCCTCCAGATCTGTGCAAGATTTACAAGAGAACCCGACTAAACTTTCAAAGCAAGAGTCATGTTCCCTCAGCCCTGTACACAGGACAGTGAAAGGCTACTTGTCAAATAGGCCCATGCCACATGATACCCATTTCCCTTTCCCTGTTCCCTTCAAAGTATAAAGAAAGTGAGGAATCAAATCTCACTCTGGCAGTTCAAATTATTCTGGCAGGTCCCATATGGTTAGATTCTTGGGATGCCCTTTTATCTTATTTGAAGCAAAAACAAAAATGGGGGAAAAAAGCTTAAAAGAAAGAAAAAACAAAAATCACACAATCTTCAGACCTCTCCCTTTATCAAAATAAGTACCTAGAGGCTGGGGTTGTAGCTAAGTTGTAGAACACTTGCCTAGCATACGTGAGGCATGGGGTTCAATCCTCAGCACCACATAAAAATAAATAAATAAAACAAAGGTATTGTGTCTGTCTACAACTTAAAAAAAAAAAAAAGTACCTAAGGCTGAGATATAATTCAGCTTGTAGAGCATTTGCCTAGCATGTACAAGGCCCTGTTTGATTGCTAGCACCTCAAAAACAAGAAAGATAGAAAGAAAATGAAAAGTATCTGATTTCCAATAGCAGCTTTCCTGTACTACTCTTTACCTTCTCACTCTTTCCTTCCACCCTGCCACTTCTGCATTCACTTAACACATCCAGAGAGCACCCTTCCTTGGGGCCTTTTTATTTGTCAAGCCTCTTCCCAGGCCACTTCCCCTACCTCAGCAACAGTTCTCTCCTCTCCACACCTCTTCCAGAGCACCTCACATTCAACTGAGTTATAGCATAATCTGTGCAGCAATACACAGACAAGCATAATTCCTGAAAACAAAAAGTCCTCTTTCAAAGTGATCCAGCAGGTAGGCTCAAAGAGATCTCCCACCACTAAAGAGAGGTCTATTACTTGAGAGGACAGAACTAAGCTAAAAGATGTGGAAGTGAGACTGGGAAACATCAATACATATCCAAAAAGCAACTGGAAATTTTAAGAAATACATGGATTGAAGCGTACAGACTGAAGGCTCATTCTGAGCGACTCAGGATAAATTCAAACAATACCACATGAGCACATTCTACCAAAAAACTCAGGGTTCAGGAAAGATCATATAAGCAACCAGAAAGGAAAGGGCTGGTAGGCACTGCTGGCCCTTTCTCCATGGCAGCCCAAACCACATAGATTCTGCAGAGCCTGGGCACAGGAACTTGTCAATGCCTCACTTGAACCTTGTCAATGCCAGGTTCTCTCAAAAGTACAGAGACAGGGGGCTGGGGTGTGGCTCAGTGGTAGAGCGCTTGTCTAGCATGTGTGAGGCACTGAGTTCGATTCTCAGCACTATGTACAAATAAATAAAATAAAGGTCCATTGACAACTACAAATATATTAAAAAAAAAAAAAAAAAAAAAGTAGGGAGACAGGCCTTTCCAGTCAAGCAGGAACAGACACACACATAGATGCAACTAGGAACAAGAAACGATAGTTTGGGGCTGGAGTTGTGGCTCAGTGGTAGAACACTTGCCTGGCATGTGTGAGGCCCTGGGTTCAATACTCAGGACCAAATAAAATTAAACAAGATTCATTGACAACTAAAAAGTATATTAAAAAAAAGAAAGAAAGAAATGATGGTTTGGTGGGAGGAATAAGTTCTCAGAGTAGGACTGGGATGCAGAAGCACCCTTGCAGATGGGTTCTAGGTGGCAAAGAGTGAAGAAAACTCCCTAGGAAAACTTACCAACTGACTCATCTTTGCACACCTCAACTTTGGCCTTCACCTGCCCCAGGGCCCCAGGGGCTGCCTCAGCTCCCAGCAGGTCCTTTTCATCTGGTGGCCCGGAATCTGCGCCCATGGGGTCAGGTTCTTCCAGGGAGAACTCCAGTTCTGTAGATCGGCTCAGGGGTTTGATAGGGGACACCTCCCCACTGGGGGTAAGTTCACTGCTCTGCTCCCGTTCCTCATTGTCCTTCATTTTCTTATAATGCAGACAGGGAATGCTACTCAGAGGAGGGTCATGTTTCTGTGGACAACGAGGTTACAAGAGGTTACAAGAACAACCCAAAGTCTGAAAACCTGATGCCTTTCACCAGCCTCCATTTGGCTATAGTGCAAAACACTGCAGACAGGCACATTTCAGTCAGACAGGCACCCTAAATTCACGACTGATGTCTCCCCTACCCGTATGCTTCCTGTTCCCAAGAAGTAGGGCCTGGACCAGGTGACCACCCGAGACTCTCTGTGCAGGTACACGGGGACGCCAGAGTTATGGAAAGTCATGATCCAGCCGTCAGGCAGCGGTTCTGTAGGTGGGCGACCACGACCTATATGGAAGATGCGAACATCTTGCAATTACTTTTAAAAACACTGTCACCACAGAGCCTCCTGCGCATCAAACTTTCTGTTTGTGTATTTGTATATTTTGGTCTTTCCAGAGAATTCAAGTTCCTATGTCTTGCTCCCTATGAGTTCTAAGTCAGCATTTGGTGTAAGATAGGAACTTATACATGAAGAATCAGTATATGAGGAGCCTGGAATAGGGCTGTGCAAGATAAGAGTTCTCACCTCAGCTCTTGTCACTACTTCTGGTGAGCATTGTTATTTCTCTACTGCCTGCTCAACCAAGGACACACACAACCCAGGGGCCAGATATGCTTTGCTAACAAACTGCAATATCTATCAACCAGTATTCCCAGTGACCAGGTGGCATGCCATTATAAAACACTACTTCAAATTAATAAATTTTATATTGGTGGGTTTGTTGTTGTTTTTTGTTTGGTTGGTTGGTTTTGGTAGCAGGAATTGAACCAGAGCCACATCCTCAGCCCTTTTCATTTTATACTTTGAGACAGTATCTCACTAAGTTGCTTAGGGCCTTGCTAAGTTGATGAAGCTGGCTTTGAACCACAATCCTCCTGTCTCAGTCTCCCAAGTCGCTGGGATGACAGGCATGTGCTACAGCACCCAGCTCCATATTGGTTTTAAGATACTACTCCCAATCCCTTCCTTGCTTTATAGGCCATAAGAAAAAGATATCAGGATTTTTCTCTCTCTCTCTCTCTCTTTCTTTTAACCTGTGAATGCTAGGGCACCCCAGGGCCTTACACACTAGACAAGAATTCTACCACTGGGGTTGGGGGTGTAGCTCAGTGGTAGAGCACTTGCCTAAGATGTGTGACACACTTGTGTTTGATCCTCAGCATCACATAAAAATAAATAAAATAAAGGTACTGTGTCTGTCTACAGCTAAAAAAATTTTTTTAATTAAAAAAAAAAAAAGAACTCTACCACTGAGCTACATCCCTAGTCCTTTTATTATTTTTGAGACAAAGTCTTGCTAAGTTGCCCACAGTGGCCTTGAATTTGTGATCCTATTGCCTCGGCCTCCCTAGTAACAGATTACAGGTGTGCATCAACATATCTGCAAATTTCAGACTTTTTATTCACTTGCCACTCATCACTGACAGATCTGACTGCAAGAAAAGCACAAGGCAAAAACTTAACTAAAACAATGTTCTTACTGATATTAAAAGCAAAATAAAATTTAGAAACTAAAGAAAAAAATGCAAATGAAACCCAACATACTATATATGATGAAAAAAATAATTACATACTTGTAATCGCAGTCATTCAGGAGGCTGAGGCAGGAGGATCATAAGTTCAAACAACTTAGTGAAGCCCTCTACTACTTAGCAACACCCTGTCTCACAAATATAAAAAGGGCTGGTAATATGGCTTAGTAGTTAAGTGCTCCTGGGTCCAATCCCTTTTACCAAATAAATAAATGAATATTTTTAAAAAGAAAAAAAGTATCAGTGACTCTCAAGGAAATGTAGTGGCACCTCTGGGTAAGACCCCACCAAGCAGACCTGACCCTGGGCCCTGTACCTAACACAGAGGCCACTATCAGACATGGCCCAGAAAGGTGTGCTGCAGTTCAGAGCATACCCTGTGGTCACTCCCTCCCAGAGTTTGGGTCAAGGTGGAGCTTCTTCATAGCATCTTTGGGCTAACTCTGGAGAAGCTAACAATGCAAAGCCAAGCATAATAGACAACACACGTTCATCCTGACCATTCATCTATGACAATAAGCAATCATAACCAGCCCAGCAGTCTGAAGGCCTTACAGCAGCTGTAAGCACTGAGGTCCCTGCTATGGCTCTTACTAGGCAGTTTGGCAGGCCAGGTCTACTGCTGATCTATGGGTTACATAGAATGGACTTAGGTTGATATGCTCAGAATAAGACTGCTGAAACTACAGGAAGAACACAATGCCAACCTTCCAAAGGCACCACCTCTTGCCTCACACATCTTCTAGAATCTATACCCCCAGGTTCATTTCATCTGCAATTACCTATCCTGACACCCCTCTACCCATCTGCCAGCAAACAAAAGGTATCTGCTCATTTGTCTCGAGTGGCCCAAGGAGGGCAGTCACATGCCATCTAATTCTCACTTGCTACCCCAGTCATTCATCATCTCCGGCACCCAGAGTATCATCCATGTGCCTGAGACCTCATGCCTCTCTTCAGCCCTTCTTCTGAGTCCAACCTCTCTACCAGGACAACCATAGGTGCCTCTAGGCAAGTACAGACTGAAACTAACCCCAACTCATCCTACACCTGCTCCACTTTAATGTCAGAACCTCACAGCACAATTCTGGGTACCTCCCAACTGCTGTCCCATTAATGGTCCTCATATCCAAGTGGAAGACCTACTGCATACACACCTAAAACACTACCATATCTCTCAAAGAATATTCCACCTTGCCCACCTAAAGTGCACATGCTATGCTGAGGTTCAGGAGTCAAGTTCTAAATAAAAATTGGGTAACAACAAAGGCCTATCTCCAATGGTTTCCCATGTCAGCTGGTACAGAACCTGAACCATAACCATCACCTGCCACCTTGCTAAACACCCACCCTAGGGCTTCCACATCCTTTGGCTGCCAGTTTTCTTGTCTTCTGGCACATACTGATGCTCTCTCCTCAAGGGTCTAAGGCTCTGTAGTTTCCAAAGTACTTAAGAGGATCTGTACCTGGGTTGTGCACATGTGTGTATCCTCACATCCAATGTTTTCCCTTTTATCAGACATGATTGCTATACTCAAACACATGTCTCTACCCAACTGATGCCTGATACCAGAGGGTTCTCAAAACATTTTTTGTGAAGAAAACAACAGTACTTCTAATGCCTGGAAATACTACTTTGTGACCCACCAACTTACTTTTCAGCACTGTTTTAATCTTGGTCATCATGGGCTGCACAGTTGTCTCTCCATCAGATGGATGGTCACTGTCTCCTCCATATTTTTCCTCTGTTCGCCTCTTCTTGGGAGCACAAAGGCCTTCTTCCAGCAAAGCATCCACATCATTGTCAAAGTCATCCTGCAAAACAAGGTGTTCAGACCTCACAGACCCCAGTGCCTGTTCTCCTGCACCACAGGCAAGTTTAACAACATTAGGACAGACACAGAGCAGCGGTGCTCAAGGGGGCCTAGGTGTGCCCTGAGGGTGCATGATCATCTGAAAAACAAACAGGATGAAACAAGTGAAACCAAGACACCTGGTCCAGGTGCACACCCTGCTAAGGAGGCTTACTCAGCAGCACCTGCCAAATGAGATTGGAAAGAGGATACAAGGCCAGATATCAGCCAAACTTTTCATTAAGAAACTTAAAAATGTGGACTCCTTACATCCTTCTCTTCTCAAGTGCTGCTGAGAAACCTCACATGGGTTTGGCTCCTGTTTTTGTTTTTCATTTTCCTGCTTTCAAAAGATACAGTCATTCCCAAACCTCTCTTTGGGTTTTGCTCAGAGCCCTCCAGAGAAGGGGTCGCCAACATACCTCGTAGGAGAAATTCAAGGCTTCTTCATCCACTCTGTCTCTTTGAACGATTGCTTTAGCCGTGAACCCGCCTGTTCCTTCTTCATCTAGCTCCAAATTGTCAGTAAAATCTTCTAACTCATCGAGCACTGCATACTCCACTCTCTTTTCCTGATCCAGCTCATTCTCCTCATCCTTCTTATCCGCACTCTCACCCCCTACACCTACCCCATTACCAACACTCCCGCCAAAGGGACAAGCATGCATGTCTCCACTGACAGGGCTAAGGAGCAGACCACATTCGGCCCGAGTGTCGCGCTCCACTCCTGTGTATAGCACTTTCCTGTCCTTACTCCTGCAGCTCTCAGTAAAGCTCACACTAATCTTTACATCCTTAAGCAACTTAAGGTCAGGGGAGAACTTCCGGACCGCAGGTGCGTGCCGGGCGGTGCGTGGGCTGTGGCCACTACAGTTCGGGTCTATGAGGAGGCGGCCCTTAGAGAAGGATCCTTTGGAGAGAAGAGAAGCTCCGCAGAAGTTGAATGGGTCCTCAGCAGGGGGTTCGGACTGTCCATCACCACCAGAGCCAACGTCCATTACCTCTGCATCACTGGACGTTTGCAGGGGAGGTGGTGGAGACTGTTCACAGGGCAGCACTTGGAAAGGGCAAGCTCGGTTCTCCATCATCGCTTCTCCTGCGGGCTCACGCGGGAGAGGAGAGGGACTCTCATATGTCTCCATATTAAAAGCAGTTAAGACTATTTTAAAAGACCAAAGTTTTAAAACACCTTACATAAATCTATACAGCTAACATGCACAAGTCCGTCGAGACCCGGTGCCGTCCTGCCCACGCTGTGCACACTGGCTGCTTAGTCAAGCTGGCCACATTGCTCTTTTCATTAATGTAGACAGCTTTTAGAACCACTGCCTCAATTATTGGAAATCACAATGCACTCAGCTTAAAAGACTGACGACTAAGTAAGTCTGTCTTCATGCCAAAGTGGCACCTTTCTTCTTCCACCTGCAAAGAAATTTAAAAATACCGTCACGAAATGACAAAAATCTTCCACTTCCCTGGTACGAAGAATCAAGTGCTATTAACAGCATAGTAAAGTGCTTAAAATAATACTGCCTACAAGAACCTCTTAGACATCAGAACACACTAACTTCACTGTTTTCCTTCAGCACCTAAATTATAATTTAAGTGAAATATTTAAACTGTCCACTTTAACTTCTATTTTAGAAGCACAAAAATAATATAATAAGGCTCAAAAAGGTTTTTAAAAACTACACTAAACTCTACCATAGTGTTCCACTAACTCATCCTATTTAAGTAGGTAATCAAGCATGCAGTGGGGGCTGCCCTTTCTGGAACACACAAAGTGTGTGGCCTCCCTCAGGCCATCAGAGCGAAATCAATCCACTCACCTGCAAGGGCCGTGTCAGTCAAAGGGTGAGCATGAGACCCTCAGTTCAACTCTGCAGCTAAGGGCCTCAGAGGTATGGTCAGGTGCTCTGCTACCCAGGGACCCCCTCTCCTGGGCCCACAACGTGGCACGTGGACAGGAGAGTGATGCAGCTTGCTGAGGTCACCAGAGGTGGCGGCATAGTTCTGTTCCCAGTAGAGGAAAGGGGGAGGTGGCTGCTGGGAAGGGAACCTGCTAGGATTTCTTGGGGGGGGGGGGGGGGGGGGGGTTGTAGGAGAGAGCTGGAGCCAAGATATAAAGAGTCCTGGGTACCACCTGAAGCCTGGCTCCATCCTGGAGACAATAATGAGGCACCAATGTGAAGTGACTCTAGTCAGAAAGGAGATTCACAGATGTGCCAGTTATAAGCAGCTGTGCCCAGCACAGTCCTCTAGGCCAGAGGACAAAGATATGAAAGAAGCTCTGGATACATCAAGAACAGTGTCACAGAACTGACTGTACTTGTTGACTCAATGGGGATAGAGAACAGAGATAAGAGGGAACTAGAGACAAGGAAGGCTTCTCCTTTCCATTCCAGCATCTAGGAAGGAACCTGGAGAGGAGGAAGGGAAGCTCCAGGGAGACCTGTCTGACAGGGCTGAGGTCACAGCTCTGGAGTCCTGACTGGCCCAGACAGCTCCCGTAAGCCAGATCACATTAACAAGAAGGTAAGTGCCAAAACCACACGAGGGAAGTACTAGAGAGGGAAGAATGTAACTCTAGGAAGCTTCACCACAAAGGAGGCACAAAAAAAAAAAAAAAAAAAGATGGCCCAAGGTGGCAAAGGTAGGGGTGGGTCCACAGGACAAGAGGCCCATCAGCAGAAGCACATGCAGATACACACACACACATACACACACACACTCACATGCATTAAAACTCCTACAGCATGCACAGAAACATACATGTATGCACATGCCATGCACGCCAGTACAGATATACACACATGGCCAGACCCATGGGTGACAGCTCAGTCAGTTGCATGTAACATAATTCATATTCCAAAGACCCCAGTAAGAACAGGAGATAACAGACATCACCCATTTAAGATATTACAGTGAAGGGATAGAGTGTGGTAGTTATACTTCAAAGGGGACACAACACAAAGCCAGAGTCTTGTTTAGGTTAAATTCGCTTAAATATTCACTGACCATCTACTGAGGGAGGTCCTACCACAAACAAGAGGCAAAGCCCCCACAGCCTGGACATGGTTGTACAGCAATGACCACAACACTGTCGCTTTATTTCCTAGACCCTAGGATTTCCTAAGACTTCTGAATTCAATGGGAATTTAACACAATAACTCCCTAAAGGTATGTCCATCAAACTGCTTAGGACTGAGGAAGTTTGATAAAAAGATAAAAGCAGCAATTGCTAAGAAGGCTATACCCAGATGGGCACAAGGGACATCAAGAACATAAGTCTCCTGGCAACCAAGAAAGACCACTGCAGAGGGAAGGTCAGCAAGCTCAGTGCTACAGACCTTGAATAAGACTAGGTAGAACTGGACCTGAATCTGGCAATTGTACAGAGACTCAAGGGAGGCAATTCAGGATTCAGGGACAAAAAAAGCTAAAGGGAAGAAGGAGGTAGGAGTTAGAGGCAAATGATGGCACAGGATGAGGAAGACTGCAAGCATAGAAGCTACAAAACAAAGATAATAGGTGGTGAAGGGGACCTCAAAGAAGTGCACAGCAAAGAATATGGGAACTCTGGCAAGGAAGAAAGTGCTCCTTGGAGGAACAAGAAAGCTGCCCAGCCCTTGAAATCAGCAGTGGGCATTCATGGCAAACTCATTACTTTCCCTCTATAAGCTTACTCTATTCATTGAACTAGTATTTGCTGAATGCCTTCCATATAGCACAAACGCCATTCTAGAAGCTATGAACAGACAAGACAGACAAAACCCATCCCACAGATCTCACATTTTGTAAGGAAGAAAAGTTACAACTAAAACAAGCATCTACCTCATCACATACTAAGAAGTACACAAGCTAAAACAAAGTAAAGGGTTGGGGAACTGGAGGCAGCTTCCAAAAGGGTGATAAGAGAAGGCTCCCTAGCCAGTATCCTTCTGACAGCAGAGGAAAGGCAGCTAAGTGGGTAGTGGAGGTGGAAGAAGGGGACATTCCAGGTGACACCTGGAGGAAAAGCAAAGGACCAGGTGTGGTATGGCCAAATTAGGGAAATGCACTGAGGTGGAGTGAAAGTAGGCCAGGTCTAGAAAGTCTTCTTTTGAGAGACGGGCCACTGGACAGGAGGGTCCAAACAATGATAACACATGATCCAAGATAAGCAGTGGCATCCAGCCCTCAGTCAGGCTCTGCTCTAAGCACTTTATACACTACAAATTACACAGCACATAAGAGAAAGGTTAAACAGAAAGGTCAAACAAGTTACTCAAGGTTACACAGCTAGGATGTGGTGCAGTCAAGCAAACTGGTTTGAGTTTGCACTGCCTCAGTTTTATACTGTCTTACAGTTTTAAAGAATCACTCTGTATCCAGAAAAACTATAGGTGGGTGGGAGTGGGGAACAAAGAGAAGAATTAAGAGACCCACTAGGAAGCTTGAGTAAGACATTTAAGTTGAAAGTGCTCAGAAATGGTCTGTTGTTGAAAACAGAAGGTGAGTCAACAGGGCTTCCTGGGGAAACACGAAGGCATAAGAAAAAGAGGGATCAGACTTTAGAAAGGCACAAGGATCATTTTGATGTGGGTGAAGACTGGAGTTTGGTTTGGACATGGCTACTTGGCACCAAAGTAAAGTGACAATAAGAAGCAGCTAGAAATATGAAGCTGGAGCTCAGAAAGGAGGACAGGGTTGGAGATGGAAGACACGGATGATATCAAGGAAAGTTGGCATTAAAGCCAGGAGACTGGATGAGATCACATGGGAGGAGCAAGCTACAACAAAAGAAGTCCAAAACTTTGCAACCCAGCCAAAATCAGGTTTCCCGCCCCAAGGTCACCATGAGACTATAAAAACCATCCCCTGAAGAGTGCTCCAGACCATGCCTGGTCATGCAGGGCTCAAAGAGTGGCTCTCTGGCTCTTCAGTCCCACTGATGTTTGAGCAATTTGGACTTGCAATTTGGACTGTGAGCCAGCAGCAGACCCATAGTAGGCTTCCCGGGACTCCTGCACAGGTGTAAGTAAACCCAACACACTTCGAGAGCACTCCTTGCTGGAGTCCATTTGGTGGACAGACATGGAAGCACCAGCTATAGCGTCCAGTGCTGTGATTGCAGCCTTTCAATCATGCTTCTCCTGCTGCAGCCTCCCACCCGACCCAGCAGCAGTATGACCTCATCCATTCCTTTTGTCATCCTCCAACAGGCCTCACATCCTATACTCACAAGCGGCACTACTCACTCGGCATCCCAAACTAGCCATTCACTCCCTTCAGTAAGTGAGGCCTTGCAACAGGGGCTGGGCCACTCCCACAACTGGAAGGTCAACAAATGGAGGGCCCTCGCCTAGTGATTGTTCTCCAAGAGTCGACAGCCCTAGTTGGGATTGTTATGCATCAAGGTAACAAGGTACATGCAGGCATGCAAAATGGCAAAATCAAATTCCTACCATGAGCAACCTAAGTCCACTGGATGATACTTGACAGATACCGCTGTCAACAGGTTACCACTTTCCATTTATTTCTACCACGTTCATTGTTACAATAAAACCACATCCTGGTTATCTACATGACACTCAATCCACGAGCATTCGATGAAGACCCGATTTCTCAGATTTCCCAAACTGTTAAAGCAGATAGGGTCGTGTCCATACCGATCCCGCCTGAGGGCGATGATATGGCTTTGGGCCCACCTGACAAGAAGGCTCGTTACACAGACAGACTAGGAGAGTCTGCGACGCCAGGGCCCGGGCCCGGACCCGTATCCCAGCTCCAGCCCCGGTCCCAGCGCCCGCCCTGAGCTCTGGGCTCCCTCCACTGCCCACGGCCATGTTGCTTCACAAAGGCCGGGGCTCCTTACGGGCCCGGCCCGCCTCGTGCCCTCCGCCCCGCCCCGAGCCCGGGCACAAGGCCTCAGCCCGGGAGGAAGGAGGGAGAGAAGGGCGCGCCCTCGCGCAGGCCGCGCAGCCCGCCCGCGGGGCGCCCCTCGCGCCCCGCACCTACCTGCGGCGCCGTGGCCTGCCGGAGCCGCCCGCAGCCCAACCACAGCAGAAAGACCCTCACCGCACCGCCGCCGCCGCCGCCATCTGGAAAAGCCACCCAAGCCCTCCGGTGTACGGGACCCGCCTGCCGCGCCGGGCAATCGGAGGGCGGGCCTCTGAAGCGTGTGGCCAATCCCCTCGCTCGGTTTACCCCACATTGGTGGAGCCGCGGAGCCGGCTGCGGAGGCTGCCAATCCGAGGCGAGTGGCGCGCGCGGCCCGAGCGCGCGGCCCAATAGCTCGACTGCGCAGGCGGGACCAGGTGCCGAGGCCGAGACCGAGGCCGCACTAACGGTCATCGCCGGGGAGGGGCTACGCGCCCGGAGGGCGGCGGCCGCGGGGAGGGCCGGGAGCGCGAGAGAGGGGGATGCCGGGAGCAAAGGAGCGCGGGAATTGTTACAGACGCCCAGCTGGAACCGAGCAAACGGGCCGCCTCCGTTGTAGTCTGTGGAAGAGGCCGTGCACACTTAGGCACAGTAGAGTCTCCAGTTAAAAGCATTAGTCGTTCAAACAGTCACTTCTAAAAAAATCAAGTATGCTCAACTGACAGCTTTCCATTTGCTAATACTATTATCTGGAACCTTAAAAAAAGGAAGGATAGAAATAAATGGAGAAGGAACAGCTTTTCCCTAGAATTAGCATTCCTGTCCGTATATAGAGAGGGGATGATGATGCCAGCCATTGGCAGCACCTCTGTAATTGCTGGATACGAAAATCAGGTGCTAAAAATATGGTACCAAACACACACACACACACACACACACACATATCGTGCCGAAAGTGAGAAATAGGTTCTCTTCTTATGATGCCTCCGGTTTGCTAGGCAAGTGTTTTACCACTGAACTGTATGTCCAGCCACAAGGTTTTGTTTTTAGTGTTTTTGGTGCTGAAGACTGACCCTAAAGCCTCTCCGGCGCTGAACCTGCTGCTGGAACACAGAGCTACAACCCCCAGTTTTTTGTTTTGTTTTGTTTTTTAACATAGTTTCAAAATTTCCCTCCCCTAGATATTCAGTAATTGCAAAGGGGAAATAGTAGCTTTGCAGGGAGAAAGAAAATCTGAGAAGGTGTCACCTTAAGCAATTCATCAAGGTCACCAGCACCTCCAAACTTAGCATTAGTAAGTTGTACACTTTAAATATGTGTGTTGCATTGTATATTACTTGTACTTTCAACAGAAATGAAGGGGGGAGCACTAATCAATGGACAGATATATTGAGTCTCCTGAAAAGGAGATAGGTTCACATGTAGATATTTCTTCCCAAAAGCAAAACATGAATGAAGATCAGACAAATCCCAAATTAGAATTACCAGCCAACACTTTTCAAAAGTGTCAAGAAAGAGGAGTCATCTTCAATTAAAAGAGACAACTGTTGGGCGCCATGTTGCAGGCCTGTAATCCCAGGAGCTCTGGAGGTTGAGGCTGGAGGACAAGTTCAAAGCCAGCCTCAGCAAAAGGGAGAAACTAAACAACTCAATGAGATCCTGTCTCTAAATAAAATACAAAATAGAGCTGGCAATGTGACTCAGTGGTCAAATACCGGAGTTAATCCTGGGTAACCCCCCCCCCAAAAAAAAAGAGAGAGAGACACACACAACTAAGCGCAATGTAAAATCTAGACCCTAAATGGAATCCTGGCTTAGAAAATGGACATAGTGGGATGAATGGTAAAATTCAAATAAAGTCTACTGATTAGTTAATATTATTCTATTGAAAGATTCTTCGCTTGGCCAACCTTCTTTTAAGACCATTTGTGTTCTTCCTTATAAATTCCAGTTTCAGCTAAGCACTCCACCAAGTTAGTTTGGCAAAAACCCTCTCTCCCAACTTTTGTATCTGAACAGTATCTTCAAACATCCCCCAGGTGATGACTGATCACCTGGCCTGCCCTTAGCAAGAACCCTCTTAGATTGCTGGAATCCCCCCATACCCCTCTATTTTCTCTTAGCAATTTTCTACCCACTGACCCCCACCCTGCTCCTTAGAGACAAATTCCCACTTGTCCAGGCTGTTTTCAGAGCTGCACCCAATCTCTCCCCTCCCATTGTAAGTCGGAGGTATAACTAGTGGTCCCTATAACTATGGTGATGGTCCTGAATAAAGTATTCCTTACCATGCCTTAATTAGTATTACTGAATCATATTTTAACAGTATCAATGTTAATTTTCTGGTTATAATCATTTTACTGTAGTTTGGAGCTGTGTTGTTAACATTTGGAGAAACTAAGTGAAAGATAATGGAATTCTTTGCTCTATTTTTTAGTTGCTTTATTAAGTTGAAATCATTTTTATATGAAAAAGGTTAAGCTGCCAAGTGTAATCCCAGTGACTCAGGAGGCTGAAGCAGGAGGATTTCAAGTTCAAGTTCAAAGCCAGCCTCAGCAAATTTGCGAGGCCCTAAGCAACTTAGCAAGACCCTGTTTTAAAATAAAATAGGGCCAGGGATGTGGCTCAGTGGTAAAGTGCTAGCCTAGAGTGTGTGAGGCACTGGGTTCAATCCTCAGCACTACATAAAAATAAATAAACTAAAGGTATTGTGTCCATCTACAACTAAAAAAATTTTTTTTAATTATGTATACACCAGGTAATGCTCTCTAGGGAAAGCTGCAACTTTATTTATTTTTGCAGTGCTGGGGACTGGACCTTGCACATGAAATGCAAACAGTCTACCACTGAGCTATACCCCCAGGGCCTAAGGTACCAAAAAAAAAAAAAAATACAAATAACTTTAAACAGGTACTTCCCCCCATCCCCAGAGACTTTAGCAAAGACCTATAGGAAGTGAGGGACAGCATGGTTTGGATGTCTACAGGAGGAATTTTTCAGGCATAGGGGAGAGTGAGTGCAAACACCCTCAGGCAAGAATTGTGACTATGAGCACTGGAAAGGGTCAAGGACATGTAAAGTGAAGATAGGAGGGGTGCCAGACATTGTGGTGAGACCTCTGTGGGCTGACAGAGAAGGTACCCCCTGAGGTGCCACCAGTCCTTGTCCTGGCCTCATGGCTCTGCCTCCCCATCTCACTGGGAAGTGGAGGACTATTAAGGTGTCTCCTCAAATCTATTTCTCCACCTATGTAGTAAGGATCACAGTTGTTTTAGTCTGCTAGGGCTGACATAACAAAATATGACAAATAGAGTGGCTTAAGTAATAATCTGTTGTCTCACAGCTCTGGAGGTTGGAAGTTTGAGATCAAGGGGCAGCAGATCCATGCTCTTTCTGAACACTCTAGGGAAACTATCATCCAGTCTCTCTCCCAGCTTCTGGTACACTCCTGGCTTATTCTGATACAATAGAACTTCATGCACTGTTCTCCCTATCTGCAATCCTAAATCCAAGCTTCATTTCAGATAAGGCCAAGAGTCACATTGGATTAGGGCTTAGCCTAATTTTATCTTGATTACATCTGGAAAGACCTTGTCTCCAAATAGTCACATTCTGAGGTGGTGAAGTTAGGACTCCAACTTGGGGGTGTGGGGTGGACAGAACTCAATCCATAACAATAGAATCTACATCTTGGGCTGCTTCAAGAGAATAGGGCAAGAAGGTGATGCACCCAGCACCACCTCAGGAGGTGGAGGCTATTGGGGAGCCCTGGTTAGGCTGTAAGGAAGGGGTGGGGGGGCAGAGGGGTTCATGACAAGGGCTTAAAAAGCTTTCCCTGGGCAGACCCAGTCTCTAGGGCAGAGATGAATATCTGAGGAGGCTCTGCATGAAAGCAGTGTGCCTGGCTGGGGTGCGTGCTGGCATGGAACATGGGTACAAGACATGGGGCAACCCACTGAGGCACATGGAGAATGTTGGCAGTGGAAGTGGCTGGAAACCTGTCATTCTGACTGCCAAACACATGTGGATCTTGAGACCTTTGGCCTAGACATGGGTTTTATCACCACTGGAAGTCCCTTTCAAGCCTGGCCTGGCTTAACCACTTTTCTTCTGAGTTTAAGGTAAAGCATGGAGGCCCTCAGACCCCAGGGGAGTGGAGGGACAGGAAGAGGGAAGTCAGACCTCTACTCATTCCCAGATGGACTAGCAAACTGTCATACCTAGGCTGGGATATCCAGTGCAGGTCCACATCCACTCTCTACTCATTGCTCAGGGGTCAGCTCCAAAGGCAAAAGGAAGCATGGAGCTAAGCAATGGATATGTGGGACTTGTGCTTGTCAGTGCTAAGGACTTCAGCTCCCCAGTGCCAGGGCTGAGGGTAACTCTATTTGTCTTCTAGCCCTTGATTCTACCCTTTTCCACCATCCCATGCCTCTCTCTCTAGGGACTCCTCCTAACGAATCTCTGGTGGTGGGTGGGCTCACCCACTAATCAACACCTGGGTCCCATATAAATGGTTCTCTTGCACCCTGGACTCTGCCCACAGATAGCCTGACCCAGAGGCTTCCATCATGGTACTCAGGAGGCTGTGACAAAAGGAGGCAGAAAGAGCCTCATATGGGCATCTGCGCCACCACAGGAGTTCCTGTCATAACCATCACACAAAGGAAGGACCTTGAAACCCATTTACTCACCACAGCTTAAAGTTTTATTATCAACAGCTCACATTCAAGTTCAGAGTCCTATGAAGTTTGACATACCAAGAAGGGAGACAGCAAGGGGTAGCTAAGTCCACTTGCTGAGATGGGCCTACCCAGAACCCATAATGCCCACTTGGGTAAGCAGAGGCCTAAGAGCCCCTGGTACACACACAACCATCCTCCAGCATGGAACTGACCATTCAGGAGGACCCCTGGTGCAAAAAAAAACACCCAGCATACATGAGGCCACCTCCTCGATTCAAGACTATCCAATGCACATGGGACTCTGGCATACACAGGACCATTGGATCTCTAATGAGGCTAAGCTTCTATTGTAAAAGTGAGTTTTTCTCTGGTCCTCTCCGTGTGTGGTTCCAAATATGGCCCATATCCTCTCAGGAGCAGGTATGGTTGTCAGGAAGTAAAGCACAGTGGTGTCCTATGCACCACTTAAACATCACTTAAGGCACCATTTAAATAAAAGTCTACTCCTGTCATTTGACCAGAGCAAAGAGCCACTGACTACAAGTGTATGTAAGGTAAGAAGTTCTCCTCTGCCTGGTTGGCATGCACATGTGTGTGTACACTCCTGAGCAAGTGTTCAAATATGTATACACTAGTGCAACTTTGTGTGCTTATATGCGTCTGTGCACATGTGGGTGTGTATATGTATGAGCATGTGTCCTAAATGTGTGTGTGTGCCTCCACATGTGGACAAGATAGGCCCACATGCATTCACACACATAGGGCACACCTGGTTCTGTCCCAGACCTGACATTAGACTCTGTAACTCCGCATTGGCATAAAGGCAGACCCTGAGCTGGGTACAAGACATGGATGGATAATAAACAAATCAGAAGGCTCAGGTCCTGGAGGATGTTAGTCAAGTCATCAGTAGTGCAGTGTGGCCGTGGCAGGTTCCTGTCCACACTGGCCCTTGAGACAGGGCCTCCCAAGAGCCTGCTGACCATGCCCAGGAGTGGGGGATTAGCTCTGTAACATGAATTCATAGGTGTTGGTCTCCCAGCAGGAGGGGTCCTTGTTCAGCATGCTGCGCTCCGTGAAGGTCACATGACCATCTGCGTCCACAAGGATGATGGTGTTGGTTCTGAAAGACAGTGTTCACCCTGTATCCCTTGCCCCTAGTCCTCCACAGCTTGTGCCAGACTTGAGGCAGGAAAGAGAAGATTCACCAGGTGTAGGGTCTGTACTGGGCACCTGGCTCCAGCTTTGCAGTAGGTCACAAATGAGTAGAAACCTCAGTCTTAAGGACGTGGAAGGGCTTGTCAGGGGCATCGGGGCTTCCTGACCAGCCCTGCATGTCCACACCGGGTGAGTCCTATTACCTCTACTCTGCAACATCCCCAGCCTGCCCTGCCTTCCCTCTGCAGGAAGAGCCCCACCTGCCTGCCCAACACCTTCACATGGGCTGACCATGCATTTCCACACTCAGTGCCCCAGGATCCCAGACACTTGGCCATACTCAGTTCTTCTAAGAAATCAAACTCTCAACCACTCGGGACCCAGGACTTGCCCACCTGAACACTTTCTCTGTCCCCTTATTCTCTCACCATTCAGGCCATCCATAACTCTGCTGGCTACCTCAAATACTCAGTGCACCCTCCTCCCCTCTTGCCTAACCCTTCCCACAGTGGGTCCTCATGTTGTAAGTGCCTGTCTCCTAGAGAAAGAGTCTGTACAAACACACACACATACAGGAATGACCAGCCTGCAGCCACCTTCCAGATATGTAACTGAGGGTCCCTGGAGTATCGGTACCAGGGCATTTGCCCACCAGAATTTGCAGACAGGAGCAGCATCCCTAATCTCATCCCTGGCTCCCTGGCAGTTGTATACTGATGCCTCACCATAAGAGGGCAGTCCAAGGGCTCCATCTAGAAACAACTGAAACCTCGGGGACCTCAAGCCCTGATCTACAGAGCCCCTAGGAATTGATGCTTATTTATGCAAGCCCTTAACTGGGGAGTTGCTTGTCTCTGTAGCCCTTAGTCTAGACAGGGCAAAGGCTTTGGAATCTACTCAGTTAGGGAAATAGCCAGGTCCTGACTAGCTATGGAACATAGGGAAGCTCAGTTTCTTTGTTCCCACTCCAGCCTGGGATGTTGGAGAGTAGGGCAGGAAGGTGACACAGCCAGCGCCTCCAGCCCCTCCATACCTGGTACCATAGTTGGGGCCGCGCACACACACAGCTGCATACTTGCTCAGTATAGGCTGCACATACTCCCGGCCCTGGTCTTCAATAGCTGGGTCTGGCAGCTGTCTGGAAGACAGAGAGAAAAAAAGACCATCATTCCCTCTGCTGCCTGTCTACAACCCTGTGTAGCCAGGTAGACTTGCCTAATATGCTTATAGCCTTGAGGTTCCTAATGAGCTCTCTGGTCTTGGGAAGCAACTGGGAAGTGTTGGTTTATTCTCTTTCACACACAATGCCTCACATCTCTGTCTACCCATCTATTTATGACTCCATCACTGAGCCCAGGCAGCCAGATAGCATGTATATTCTCTTACTGCACCTAGAAGAGCCCTGTGGGCATCTGTTCATATGACAAGTGTCCACTTCAGCACTGAGACTTGCCAGCCACCACAACGGGCACCACTGCCATAGTTATCAATAAGGGCAGCCAGGGCCTAATCATGGCTCTGCCCAGGATAACACACTGACTGAGGACTATGTAGACTTAGAGCTGAGCAGAGGGCTGGGCCAGCACAGCTCCCCCAAGGGTGTGGTGATTCTGAGGCTGAAGGGTAATCCTGGCTCAGAGGCCTGGAGGCAACTGTGAGAGGACAGAGAGAAAAGAGCAGGACACAGGCTGTGAGGTTTCCTTTGAGGGTCCACTGGAGGAAGTGTTACCCACAGGGTGGGGGAGGATGCTTGGTTGTCTGGGCAGGAAAATAGCATGGGTAGGTATGGGGGAGGGACAGATGGGACCACTTGTGGGACAAAAGCCAGGTTGATGAGCACCAGGATCCCTGGCTGGGACAGCTAAGACCTAGGTGCCCCTATCTGAGGGTGCCTTGTGCAGAGGCCTATGGGCAAGAAAGAGGGCTGGGGAGGGGGCTCCCCTACCCCCAGGAACAGGTGTGTCTGTGCCCAATGTTCAACCCTAAAGTCACTAGGGGACAGCATGTGGGAAGTTCTGTCTAATCCCAGACCTGCTGACTCTCACTGCTCCATTCTGTGGCTCTTCCTCTCAGGACTTGAATATCTGGAACGTTCCAGAATCTCCCACTATCCCTTCTCACACAGAAGAGAACCCCTAGCAGTTCTGGCCTCAGGCCAGCATGTATCAGATCTCTGTGAGCACTGAGCCTCCCAGCAAACAGGATCCTGGCTGCCCCATCTCTCATCATCAAACGCCCTTACTAGAAATCAAGGGGAGCAGGTGGAGAGTAGCACAGGGTCAAGGACAGTTTATTTGTCAGGCTCCTTGAATCTGAGAAGATAGCCCTGGTTACTTTCATAGGCCTCTAGGGTAGCACAGTCTGCCTTCCTCTCTGCCTCAAACCTGAGTGGCCACCCCAGAAGGGTCTGCCCACTTACGCCTCCTCATTGTTGAGCACATCCAGGAGCTGGGTAACAAGAGTATCCTTGGGGAGCACATGGCTCTGCTCCACAACCTCCAGGAAGAGCTGTTTGCCAAAGCATAGCTTCCTCCAGGGTGTCTCCAGCAGCGCATTGCTCAGCCCATAGGTCCCTGCAGGGAGGAGGCCAGTTTAGCCATGCAGAGGTCCAACTATGTGATTTCAAAGTAAGCTTCTAACACCTACTGGTTCACCCAACATAAAATGTCAGGGGTGGGGGCTGGGGCTGGGGCTCAGTGGCAGAGGGCTTGCCTATCACGTGTGAGGCACTGGATTCAATCCTTAGCACCCCATACAAAAATAAGCAAATAAAATACAAGCATGCTGTCCATCTCGACTACAAAGAAAAAAAAATTTTAAATAAAATATAAAAAGGGCTGAGGATGTGGCTCAGTGGTTAAGCACCCCTGGGTTCAATCCCTGGCACACACACACACAAAAAAAAAATTGTCAGGGGTAGCCAGGTGTGATGGCACATGCCTGTAATCCCAATCACTCAGGTGGTTGAGGCAGCAGGATCCCAAGTTCAAGGCCAGCCTCAGCAACTTTTCAAGGTCCTAAGCAACTTAGCAAGACCTTATCTCAAAATAAAATATAAAAAGGGCTGGGGATATGGCTCAGTGGTTAAGCACCCCTGGGTTCAATCCCTGGTACCAAAAAAAAAAAAGATGACAGGGGTATAGCAGGTGACAGCAAAACCAAATCAGATTGCATCCAAGCAGCCCCCACACTTGACACACTCTCTCATACTCTCTCTATACCTGATTCATCTGTAGCAAGGGGTACAGAACTCAAGGCAGGGCAGAGGCAGGTGGCAACCTCAAGAGTTCACAAAGTACAAATGCCTAGGGGACTAGATGGACAGACTAACATGGAATAAAAAACCTGAACTCTAATGGGCATCCATTTATAAGCTACGATATAAGGGTTACCTGCCAAAATCAAGGGTGGGACAACCAGCAACCCAAGGGCAGGAGGTCACCCATCATGATAGGTCCTGACTCATGTAACAGTTAGGAAATCCTAGACAGTGGGCACAAAGACAGCTCCAGCCAGTGGGTACATGGAGAGCCTGGGTAGAGCCTGACCCCCCTCTGTATACTGGCTAGGTTCCTAGCTAAGGGAGCAGGTAGACTCAGTACAAGGACTCTGAGTTATAGTTTCTCAGAACAAGGAAGTTCTAAAGTGGTGATAGAAGGCGTGACCAAAAGGGAAAGGGTTTCTCATGTCACTAAAGTGAGGGACACATACTTGAGGGAGAGAAGCCCCTCAGAGCCTCTTCTCCAGAGGTCCAGGTGGCCAGGGAGCACACAGCTCTGCATCCTGGATAAGACACCAATGAAGCAGAGTCTGAAGCAGCTCCAGTTCCAGTAAAGTCCGGGAAGATTGCCCTAGCTCTGCTGGAGCCCCCACAGTCAAGTTGCCAGTCCCTGATGTCACTGTGTTTTTTCCTTCAGGAGCAACTGGGAAGGCAATTTAATAATCGGAGCTAAGAAATTAGGTAGCCACAGGCAAAGACTGGAGTTTGATCTTACTTCACACCATACAGAAAAACTAACTCAAATTGGACCAAAGACCTAATGAAAGAGCTAAAACTGTGAACCCTTAGAAGAAAAAAATAGATAGTTGGGGCTTCATCCAAACTTAAAGCTTTGTGCTTCAAAAGATATCAAGAAAGTAAAAAAAAAAAAAAAAAAAAAAAAAATCCATGAAATGGGAAAGAATTTTTGCAAATCAAATATCTAAGAGACTTGTCACATTGTTAGAATAAAGAAATCCTAAAACTCAAAGAGAAAACCTATTTATTACCTATTTATTTATTTATTTATTTATTCATTCATTCATTCATTCATTCATTCATCAGGGGATTGAACCCAGAGGCACTTAACCACTGAGCCACATCCTCAGTCCTTTTTTATTTTTTTGAGACAGGGTCTCACTAGGTTGATTATGGCCTCAATAAGTTGCTGGGCTTTGAACTTGGGATCCTCCTGTCTCAGCCTTCTGAGTTACAGGCATGCACTACTGCACCAGGCAGAGAACCAAATTTTAAAATGAGCAAAGACCCGAATAAACATTTCTCTGCAGAAAAAGTGACCAAAAAGTACATGAAAATATGCTCAACAGCAATAACCACCAGACAAATATAATAAAAACCACAATGAGATGCCACTTCATACCCGCTAGGACAACTATAATCAAAAAGACAGAGTCCAGAGCTGGGATATGACTCAGTAGTAGAGCTCTTGCCTAATGTGTTTAAGCCCTGGGTTCAATCCCCAACACCACACACACACACACACACACATACACACACACACACACAAAGAAGGAAGGCTGGGGAATGCAGCTCACTGGTACATGTGCTTAGCAAGCACCAGGCCTAGATTCAATCCCAGCATCCACACCTCTCCACTGCAAAAAAAAAAAAAAAAAGAAGACAATAACAAGTATTGGTGAGGATTCAGAGAAACTGAAACCCTTTTACATTGCTGTTAGAAATGTAAAATGTAAAATGGGGGGCTGTGGTTATAAGTCAGTGGTAGAGTGCTTGCCTATCATGTGTGACCACTGGGTTCTAAGTCTCAGCATTACACAAAAATAAATAAAATAAAGGTATTGTGTCCATCTACAACTTAAAAAATTTAAAAAAAAAAGAAATGTAAAATGGTACAGATGCTTTGTAAAACATTTTAGAAGTTCCTCGAAAAGCTAACAAAGTTACCACATGATCCAGCCATTCCACTCCTAGGTATATGTATGTGTGTCTGTACTGTTCACCCCAAGAGAGGTAAAAACATGTCCACACAAAAACTTTAAACAAATGTTCATAGCAGCATTAGTCACAATAGCCAAAAGTATTCATTAATGGGTAGAGAAACAAAATATATATCCATACAGTACTACTCAGCCTTAAAAAGAATCAACAAGCTGCTTCAGGCTACAAGATGAATCTTGAAAACATTAAGATAAGCGAAAGAAGTCAGAAGTCAGTCCCCAAGACCACACAGTACATGATTCCATCCGTATGAAACGTCCAGAATGAGCAAGCCATAGAGATAGCAAATTAAAAGTTGCCAGGGGGCAGACATGGTAGCCCACAACGGTAATCCCAGTGACTCAGGAGACTGAAGAAAGAGGATCTCAAGTCTGAGGCCAATCTGGGCAACTTAGTAAGATCCTATCTCAAAACATAAAATGGGCTGAGGTTATAGTTCTGTGATAGAGTCCCCCTGGGTTCAATCTCTAGTACCAAAAAGAAAAATAAATAAAATAAAGGTTGCCAGAGGCTGGGGAACAAGGGGGAAGGAAGATATGTGCAAATGGATGTGAGACTTCTTTGAGAGATGATGAAAATTTTCTGGAATTAGTGGTGATAGTTGCATAATCTTGTGCATATACTAAAATGCTTTGAATATGATACACTTTCAATGGGTGAACTGTACAGCATGTGAGCCATATCTCAGTAAAACTGTTATTGTAAAAAATGATAGCTGGGCCATGAGCCTCTCTCTTACTCAGCCCACTCCACTCCACCTTACAAAGTGCTACTTTCACCTTTACTTTCCACCTTACGGAATGCTATTTCCACTTTCACCTTCGATAAGTCTGTACTTTGCCTGTTTAAAAAAAAAAAAGGAAAAGCAGTAGCTGGGGGTATAGTTCAGTAGGAAGAATGTGTACTTAGCAGGTATGAGGTGCCTGGTTCAATTCCTAAAAAACGTAAAGGAAGAACACAGATCAGATGGGGGCAGACTCAGGGATAAAAATAGGATATAGATGAAGAATTTCTATCAAAAATGACTTAGCAGAAAACAAGTGTCTCCAGTCAGGGGGTCTCATGCTGAGAAGAAAAAGCTTCTAGATGCTTCCCCAAAGGTCTCTGGGCCAATGTTTTTAAAAAGAGAAGTGAAGCTATTTCCATCCTTTGGGGTTTTGGTTTCCAATTCTCTGCTAGGAAATCACTGGCTCAGGGCAGCCTCAACAAAATGTGGAAGGAGAGACTGACTCCAGGGTACAAACCTACCTCACCACATACCCAAATCCCAAAAAGGTTGAACTGATGGGAGACACTGAGGCAAACAGAATGGTGAGAACAGTTACAAGATGAGCCAGAATGATTCTTCCCAAACCCAGGATCCCTGAGCACTATGTCCCTGTTCCTTGCTGCTGGTTAGGCATCACCCAGCTCTTGGGAGCTTGGCTGGGCCCACTCTGGGTCCCCATGGCTCTAAGGTGAGAAAAGGAAAAACTAGCATCACAGAGAGCAGCTGGGGTCCTGCTGTGGCTCCAGAGCACCTGTGGCTGGCACAGAGCCCCACCTGAGGAATGGGTGCCAGTGGGCATGTGCACCATTAACCCCCAGTGGGAATGGATGACTTGTGTCCTACAACCTCACTTAGTGACTTGTGTCAACTGCAAAGAAAATCCCTGGGACCTGGGGAACACAGAAACTGTGCTACAAAAGAGCACTGCCATATAGAGGCAGGGATGAGGGTGATGCCAAGAATGTTGACACTCTATCCATGGGCTAGGTCATCAGATATGGGCTAACAGCTCAGATACAGGGACCAGAGTAGGTGTCTGAGGTCTACAGTCCCAAGATATCATGAATGAGAACAGGCCTCAAGCAGCAAGCCGGGGAGGGAGGAAGCAGGTCTAAAGCCTGGGTTCTGGTCCCAGTAGTTTTGTTCACCTGGTATACTGTGCTAGACCCCATTTGTGCTACTTTCCAGACCTGAAGACCCAGACCTCCTTCTTCCCAAAGTGGTTTATAGCAGGGAAGGCAATGTAACACTCTCTGCCCAAATTATGGGGAGGGGTGCTGAAAAAGGAGACTTCCAGGAAATCATAATATAAAGAGGAAAGGAACAGAAGAGTATAGCAGCAGAAGGCCCAGCCTAGGCAAAGATGTAGCTAGAGGGTGAGGGGTTATCTAGGTCGAGTGTGCTGTGGGGTACAGGGGTGGGGCAGGCAGATGATGAGAGAGACAAGTCTCCAAGGACATGGGCCAGGTATGGGGCCAGATGCAGGAGATATGTATTTGTGAGAAGTTGGAGTGTGGTGTTTGTGCATCAGGGAAGAGGTCCCAGGGAGGAGCCTGGGTGGGACAGCCCAAAGGATCTGAGACAAAGATGGGGCTATGAGGTGGGGCTGGTGATGGGGCTGTGAGATGGGGTTGGGGGTCACTAGCTGGGTTTTGGGGCTAAGGTGGGAAGTGCAGAGCAAGTGCAGTCTTACTCTGTAGGAAAAGTCCATGGAAGGTGGCAGGGAGGGTACAGGGCTCTCTTGTGGCAGATATGGGCCACAATCTTGTACAGACCATTAGGCATCAAATGGTCAAAAAGTCCCAGGAGAGTACTGCAAAAGGAGTTTGGTCTCTGAAAAGTACAGGGTGTCCCCTGCATTAAGAGCAGCCCCCTACTCTGTCAGGCTCCCAGTACAGACTCACCTGGTGTCAGGACAATGGGCTCAGGCTTCCCCCGGTTTCCATAATAGCAAACTAAGTCTCCTTTTGTTGTGCTGTGGGTGGAGGAAGGGGAGAAGAAGGTAAAATGGGAGCCACAGGGTATCCTGCCACCACATTGCCCAGTTTGATCTCATGATCCTATTCCCAGAGCCCCAGTGGCAGCCAGTACAAAAACAATGGCCCACTTTATCCAGGCTGGGGTACTGGAAGGCAGAGTCATAGAGACCCTGGCTCCTGTCTAATATCACAAGTACATTCCTAGCTCACCTTGTGGAATACCAGCCTGGGAGGCAGCAGCATGTAAAAGACCCTCCTGGCTGGCTGAATGCCTCATAGCACAGGCATGTGGTGACAATTGCAGAGCTGAGCCCCACCCTGAAAAACACCGGAACACTCCAGGGGGCCAAGGTCCTCACCTCCACAGTTCATCTCAAACTGTTCCTGGGCAGTTGTCCTCAGGGTGACATAGGCTTCTCAACAAAACATCATATGAAAATATACTTTTACATACTGACTGCACATTTTAAAAATAGTTTAAACTGCTCCACTGCTGAAGATATTCCAATTCCTCAATATTTCAGTAAGTCTTTCTACTAGAACTTAGAATGCCTTTTATGGAAACAAAAGAGGGACTGTAATCCCAGCTACTTGGAAGGTTGAGGCAAGAGGATTGTGAGTTGAGGCCCACATAGACAACTGACCAAGATCCTGTCTCAAATAAATAAACAGGGACTCTTTATGACCTATGAGACAAGCCAAAAAACTGGACAAGGAGACCCTTGTCTTCAATATAGACAAATGCAGAGAAAAGGGCAGACATGAGTACCTGACCTTCTTCCTGCTTCATGATGCTACCAGGCAGAACAGCTCCCCCAACTCTCCAACCAGCCCCCAGTCCACACAGCCATCTAGAACCCCTAGTCTGTGTTCACATTTCTTTCACATTCTTTCTCACTATAATCCTTGGCAATTTCTTCAAGATGTTTGGTTAATAACTTCAGAGATTTTGTTTGCTGGTAAAAGTTCTTTTAAACTTTTTGCCTAAGGATCTATAGAAATAGATGCTGGGGCTGATGCTAGTATCAACACAGGCCAGGCAAAAGGAGGGCCTGACCCATAACAGGACTTGGTTTCTTCTTCAGCACCCACCAACAGGGCTGCTCTCCTGGCTCCATCTTCCACCTGACCTACAGGATGCTCTTTTGGCCACTGTCAGCCTTCTTGTGCAGTGTTGAGGTGGCATGCTCTGAACCAGGAACCAGGAGTGCTACTCAGGCTCCCAAAGATATAGGCCCTCACTTTCCACAACTGCAGGAGCCACACCTCACATTTGATCATACAGCCATTCAGAGCATAGCTCCCTTGTACCCTGGACACTCAACACAACTGCTGAGCACCTAGTCCCACCAGCATTATAGTTACTAGTCTGGTTTCTTAGGGTTGGGTCAGATAAGCATGGAACTACTGAGTGTGGTAACCAAGTGTGGGGAGCCTAGAGAGCACATGGACTTGGTATTCAGAAGCTGAAGGTCAACAGGGAGGAGAGCTCTAGCCAGCAAAACCATCATCAGCCTCTACCCTGGGCCTTCCTCTTATAGGTTACTACAGCTTGCTCAACCTCCACACTGAGTATGTCTACTCATGTGGGACAGAGGTGGGCAGAGAATGACACATGAAATCGATGCTCAAAGAATAATGGGCCTGGGGCTCAAGAGCCCAGAGATCCATTGACCTCCCCTCATGGAATGAAGCAGCTCAGGATGGGCATCTGAATATGGGCTAACCAGAGGGTACTAATGGCCTCCCTCCCTATCTGTCTATACTGGAGGAAGCCCCTAGGCTAACAGCATTCACTGGCTTCTGGGCTTTGGAGAGGGAAGGAAGAGGACCCAGGAGGGGATGCGGGAGCATAGGAAGAAGGATGTTCCCTTCACTGAAAGGCAAAACATACAAAACCTCTGCAGTTCCTATGGCTACATCTCAATTATATGAGAGTCACCTGGAAGCATAGCATTTCGTTAGAGCTGCCATAGTATGCGTTGTGGAGCCTTCTTATGGGAAGGGAGCGGCGCCTAGCCAGGCCTGTCCACACAGGAGGTCCTTCACAGTCCTACACTGCCACCTCCCCACCTCAGTTCTCCTGAGTCAGGAAGCAAGAAGCCTCACTATCACAGGAAGCCCTCAGCTTTGTTCTCAGTTCCCAAGTTGGTGGATCTGAAACAGGGTAGGTCCTCAGGATGTCTGCCAAGTCCACTGAAAGCAAAGTCTAGGAAAGGCTGCCAAGCTGACTGGTGGAATGGAATCCTGCTTCCCAACAAGCTGAACACATGGCCCTCAAGGTAGTGCTGGGTAGTACTGCTGTTCCCCTGCTGGCAGACCCACCTCAAGTCAGCTGCTATGAGGTTGAAGCCATTGTATAGGTGGCCTTCTGTGGAGACCTTCTTCAGGTAGGACAGGCTGTCCATATCAGTGGTCAGAAAGTGGGCCACAAGTTCACCTGTAGGCAGGGCACAGACACATGGTTGAGGAAACAGAGTCCTTCTTCCTGGGAATACTGCAGTGGAGCCCCTTCATGAGGATGTAGGAAGAAAAAGGGTCCCAGTAGAGCCCCATAAATTGGAGTCAGTCACAACTCATTGACTGAGCTGCCACTGAGGCTGACATCAAGAACTTTGATTTTTCAGTTTAAAAAAAGTTTTCTCCGCCATACCCACAAAGGGAAATTCAGCATGAAAAGAAAAAACTTCAGTGGGAACAATATGTGTGTTGTTGGGGCAGACATCTGCTCTGCAAACATTCAAGAGGCTGGGGACAATGACACAGTGGTTAGGAGTGACAGTGTGGTATTTTGTTTTTATCCAGTGCTGGGAATTGAACCCAGGGCCTCACACATGCTGGCACAAGTGCTTTGCTACCGAGCCCCTTAAGGTGACACTTTGGGAATAACAAGCTTGAAGCTCATTCACTGAGATAAACAAGTCTCAGATGACTCCCATGGTGATGCCTGAGGTCCATCCCTTCTTGCTCCTCTCCTGTCTCTGCCACATGTCCCAGAAGCAGAACAAGCGGGGTTGGGGTGTATCAGCCGAAGCCCTCATGGGATGCCTCCTGACTGCCTTGCTAATCCCCAGTCCACGCACCCCACCCACTATGCCTTGGCTCTGCCCTGCCTACCTACCTCTGCCACGGGCCTCTGGGTTCTGTCGTGGCTGCAGGTAGTTAGTGAGTGCCCCCAGCTTCCCCCGTGTGCTGATGCCCAGCCACGTGCCTCCTTCTTTGCCTTCTTCCATGTCAAGCCCTGTGGCAGGTAGCAGGCAACAGTGTTACCACCAGCACACTCACCATGAGGGGCATCAACCCATTCTGGTCTCCCTTCCTTTCCCCTGTGAAACAAACTCCCTTACTCAATAAGGACACACAGTGACACACAGCTTGGTCTAAAAGCGCAACCTATCAAATGGCTCTAACTCTGCAAGGGGAGGCAGCCCCTGGGGATACAAGAGATGCAGGTGATACTTAGCCATACAGAGCAACATGGGCACCAACCATACCCATCATGACACCAAAAAAGGGCCCTGAAACCAGATAGTCCATTTGTGACTTCTATAGAACACACCTCATGCTTAAACCAGTGTTAGAGATCACTTCCTTGCAGAAACCAGGTCAGGCTACTACATCTACTGGAAACTGGCAGAGGCCCAGTCAGTGGTCAGTCCTGCATGGGTTACCAGACCATACCACAAGGTCTGCTAGGACTTTAAAAACACAGGAGTAGGGGTGGGGGAGTGTGCTCAGTGGTAAAGTGCTTGCCTACCATGCAGGAGGGCCTGGATTAGGCCTACAGCACCTGCCACAAAAGCAAAGAGTCACAGGAGAGGGAGCCTTGCTAGACTAGAGGGCCATTTTACTAAGTCACTAAAATGTCATTTTTATAACAAAGATCAATTATAACAGAAAAAGAAATAAAAACATAAACATGGAAAGGAAGAAACAAAATTGTCTTTATTTGTAGATGACAAGATTATATAATACTAAGAAAATCTAAAAGGAATACCCAAAACAATCTACTAGAACCAGTAAGTAAACATTAGCAAGAATTAGAAAAAGAAAACTTAAATATACAATTCACAACAGTGTTAAAAAACGCATACTATGATTTTTAAAATACTTAGGAAAACATTTAATGAAAAATACATGACACCTAGAGACAGAAAGTCAAAAAACACTGCAGAAAGAAGTCAAGCTAACCAAAGAGAAGTATACTATGTTGTTTGCCAAATGGGATACCCAATATTGTTAACATGACACTTTTCCCCCAAATGACCCATGAATTCGATACCACCCCAATCAAAATTGCAACAGGTTTTTTTTAATTACAAAGAGATTGGAAACTAACTCTAAAATCTCTATGAACATATGAAGGAATGGGGATTGCCTAACGATCCTGAAAAAGAACAAAGCTGGAGGACTCACAGCACTTGAAGACTCACTAAAAAGAACTAATTTTTTTGTTGCTGTTGTTTTGAGATGGGATTGCACTTTGTTGCCCATACTGGTCTTGAACTTCTGGGTTCAAGTGATCCTCCTGTCTCAGCCTCCTTAGTAGCTAAGACTACAGGCATTTGCCCCTGCACTTGGCTCAAAAGGATGTTGAGACAGTGTGGTATTGGCATCAAAGAGACACAAAGAGGTGACCTGGGTGTGGCTCAGTGGTAAAGTGCTTGCCGAGCATGCACGAGGCCCTGGGTTCTATCCCCAACACTGCCGAGAGAGAGGAGAGAGAGAGAGAGAGAGAGAGAGAGAGAGAGAGGAGCACACAGATCAACAGGATATATATATGTTCGACTGATACAACTAAGATGCTAACAGGCAAAAGAGTATCCATTTTAATAAATAATGCTGGAACAACCAGAGAGATGGAGGGGAGATGACCTCAACCCTTATCTTCTACAATGTATAAAAATTAATTTGAGATAAATCATAAACGAAAGCACAGATTCCAAAATCAAAAGGCTTCTGGGAGCAAAACAGAGGAAAGCAATTTATGACCTTAGTAAAGTTTTCTTAAATACAACACAAAAAAGAACAAACCATAAAAGAGTAGATAAACTACATTTTGCTAAAATCTTCTGAAAGAAGAAATCACTGAAGAAATGAGTAAGCAGTACATTTACCAATTAAAAAAAAAAACTCAAATCCAGAATGCATAAAGAAATCCTACAAACCATAATTTTAAAATGAACAAGATTTTCCTATCTGGCCAAGCAACAGGGTTCAGACTTTCTCTCCTGAATAAAACAACCAAAAAATAAAATATGTGAAAAAAATGGGTTTTAGGATAAAGGAGATGAGAGATAAGAAACAAATGAGGTGAGTTCTATGACTGGAAAGTCCCCACCCAGGATCCAGAAAAGGGGAGGTGGGGACCCAGAAAGAGATAGGCAGAGTCCCCCAGCTGAGGGCAGGGACTGAGAGTTGGGGGAGACACAGGCAGCGAGAGTTCATGAAAAGACCAGAGAAGCCAGACACACAGAGAACTCCAGAGTTCTAATCAGGGCATAAACTGAGGCCAGGAAAGAATCAACCAGAAGGATTAGAGGGGACAGTGCTTACATAGGGAATAATAGCTACTCCCAGAAGCCAGATTAGAAAAAACACATAATAATTAGCCCTGGCCAGGCTACAGTTCCAAACCTACCAAATAAATCTTAAGCAGAAGACACAAAAGGACCAAAATGGCATTCATTCATTCATTCACTCACTCATTCATTCATTCATTTCATTTATTTGTACTGGGATTGAACCCATGTGCATTTTACCACTGAGCAACATCCTCAGTCCTTTTTATTTTGAGACAGGTTCTCTCTAGGTTTCTGAAGCTGGCCTCAAACTTGAAATGTTCCTGCCTCAGCCTCCTGAGTACATGGGATTTCAAGTGCATGCACACAGCTTAAACTGTGTGTCTCTCTCTCTTTCTTTCCCCCAATACTAAGGACTGAACCCAGGGACACCTACATCCCCAGCTCTTTTAATTTTGTTTTAAGGAAGAGTCTCACTAAGTTGCCCAGGCTGTCTTCATACTTGTAATCATCCTGCCTCAGCCTCCTGTCACTGGGATCAACAGGCATGTACACAGACTCAACATGGTCTCGTAATAACTTACCTAATCTAAAACAAAGTTCAAAGATAATATTTCTAGTATACAAAACGAGCCCCACCCAAGCCTTTGCTTCACCAATTCAATCCATCTTCCCTGGAGCAAGAGAAGATAAGCGGAAACACTAATGTAGACACAAACATACATGTGTGTGCATGCACACACAATTAGGATGCCTCACAAATGGCATAGCTCCTGTGTATAGACTGATTACTTACTTCTTCAGGAGCCACAGGGCATGTAAAACCACAAGGACAGTGCTGGGTGGACAATTTCAAGGGATGCTCAATGCTGGGGCTGGATAACCTAATACTGACCCAGACCTCGAGATTCATCATATCCATGCACACATTTAGCACTTACACTTGGAAGCAAGGACATTATTAGGATCATTCTGGGACTTGCACTTTCATGACAACCCAGGAGTCTGGGTGGGGCCATGCTGAATGGTTGCCCACCAAGTATGAAATAAGACTTACCACTGAGGATCTCATTGTTGTTCCCCCAGAAGTCTGCCAACTTGCATGGTCTGTGGTAGAACTCATCCCTGTTAGCTGCCAGAATGAACCTGGGAGAAAAAAGTATGACTGGCCATCTCAGACTGAAACAGAAAAGTCACATTCTCTCTCTCTCTCTTTTGGTGCTGGGGATTGAGCTCAGGGCCTTGCACATGCTTAGCATGCACCCTACCACTAAGCTACACCCCCCAACTTCTCTTATTAATATATGAAACTTATAGGAGTAGCAATAGGGACAAGTCCTAAAGACGATAGAAACCCTCCAGCCCTTGCCAAAACCATAGCAGACAAAAGTATACAGAGATTCCAGGTAGCCTCCAGGGAGATTGCACTCAGAGGCCCTACCCAAGAAATAGACAGGTTCTGGGCAAAGATGCAGGTCTACCTGGCTTAGTGCTAAAAGACAGGTCTGCCAAGGCCCATGGGACACCCTTGTTCCATGCTACACAGAGCCCCTGCCCACCCAAAAAGGTCCCAGCCAGTAGCAGGACCAAGTGTTGGGCAAGTGAGGATCCTAAGTGGAATCATCAAGCACATACTGGGAACCCAGACTGGAGGATGGGGAACCATTCCTTCTTCTATCTGTCCCATTTCTTGAGAATACTCCCAGTAAGCCTGTGGGCTTCCTGGAATGTAAGAAAGCATCAAAAGGAACTTGAGGATGTATGCTGAATGACAGCAGCCTTCCAAGGGCTGCTCCATCATATTTTATAGTGTGTTTCTTTTGAGGGAGGGGTCAGGTCTAGTCAAGAACTGTGCATTGCCCTTGAGCCCTCTGGGTCTCCAGCAGAAGCCTCACCACCTTCAGGGCACCTCATTTGGCCCCTCTCTATCCTATCTACATAGCTGGTTCCAGGGCTGCATCAGGTTTCAAGGATATGCCACCCAGGGTAGACAGGGGGTGGCACTGTCCCTGATATAAGCCCCAGACATTCACAAAAGCCTCTGCACAAGGGCAAGGGCCAAGGTTTGAATCCCCAGCACAACCAAAAAAAAAAAAAATCCTTTGCACCTTCAACTGCCAAGTTTCAACCCAGACCCCAGCCTACATCTCCCACCACATCTCAGATGTCTCTTCTAGTCAGAAGTTCCCCCACCTCTGCAACAGAGGCAGTGCCCACCTTCCCTGGCCCCAGGCCCATCCTAGCAGACACCTTCTAACAGGCAGTATGTCTGTCCCTGGGCCTGCTTAAGTCAGTCCTTGCTTCATCTGTGGTCTGGATAGTGGTTACGAGAAGGTCCCTGAGTGGGAGGAGACAGATAAGCTATAGTAAAGACACAGCAGGGACTGGGCTAAAAGTCCCTATGCCGGTGGGGAGGGGATGTCAATTTCCACATGGTCTATTCAAGTGTTCTCTCTTAAATACAGAATGTTCCTTCTCTTTTCTCACCTCCTAGACCCCTGAGGGTGAGTAAGGGATAGGGTAGCTGGCAGGTCCATTAGATAAAACCAGCACTCCCAAGGAGAGGATGATAAATTCCGCAGTCCAAAGTCAGGCTAAGGCTGTTGACTTTGGGTGCCAGTTCTTACATAAGACTCTAGGAAAGGAAAAAATTGTAATAATAATAAGAAGGAAATGAAAAGTTTATTAAAACAGTCTTCTATCCTAAGATGTTCAACTATTTTTAAACAAGGAATGTATTTGCCTAATAATTCAGGAACATTAATTTCTAGGTTATTTTTATCATAGGAGTCAGCATTTAGCTGAATTGCCAGTGATCTACCTTGCCTGGGATTTCATTAAATACATAATTCAGAAAGAAATAAGTATGATGACTACCTACACTAAGGCCTAGATGAAAGGAGGAAGTAATTCCCTCAGTCAACACTTGGGACTGCAATGCAGATGAAAGTTGATCTATGCCCAGTGTTCAGGGACTTAGGGCTACAACATCATGGTGAAGGCCTATGCAGATGGCAAGCCATCCACTGGCTTTGTTCCGTTCCATTAATTGAAACCACTGATTATCCATCACCACCAAGAACACTTCACACAGCTGGGGGGAGGGGTGAGCATATGCAACATCTGGAGGTGAAAGTATACACTGTTGCAGGGAGGTAAGAGTGTGCAACATCTGGTATGTCTGTGCAATGGTTGGGGGTGAGTGTGTGCAACATCTGTGGGTACATATGTGTATCATGGAAGGGTATGTCTGTCACCATTTGGGGGTGGATCAGTTGGGGAGTGGTATGGCAGCAGATAGCAGGTGCCCTGTGCTGTGATCCAGTGATCAGACCCTCAGTGATAACCCCACAGAAGCTACCACAAGGGGTGACACTCTGTCCAGCAGCCACTCCAGGTTGTAGGCAACAAAGGACTTAAGCATGGAAGTGTAAAAAAACATTTTTTAAAAAGATGGTGGTTATGTGATAGTGTGACCATTATGTGATAGTGTGACCATGTTATCCTGCTGAACTGTCTTGGTTTTCTATGACAGATATCAAATTACTGCAAACATAGTGGTTTAGTTTTTTTGTTGTTGTTGTTATTGTTTGTTTGTTTGTTTGTTCGTTTTTAAGGTGCTGGAGATTAAACCCAGGACTCAGTCATCCAGGGCCCAGTCCACATGCTCTCTGACCTGCTCTTGCCCCTCCTGCATGTGGTGCACAGGGCTGGGAGAGAACCAGCCAGGCATCCCAGATTCATCAGAGCATGACAGATGCAGAGCTAGAGTGTTACCTGTACGCATTTTTGGAAACAGGGTGAGGATCGAACTTAAAGAAGATGATGCACATGGGTTGTGAAGGATGGCTTTGCAACAGGTTCAATGAGGTCTGTGGGAAAAGGAAAACAATAAGTTGAATAAATGGCTGGGGGGTGATAGAATAGCCTCACTGAACTTACAATAGCCTAGAACAGGAACACCAGCAAGCAGGGATGAATGGACAAAAATCACATGCTTGCTGGCACTGCATAAACATCTCCCTTCACCTGTGTACTCATCAGCATAGTCTCTCTGTATCTCAGCTACCCATGATGTTCACTGGCCCTGGACACACCATGTGGGGGTAGTGAGTGGGTGTTGAGGGAATGGCAACAGTGAGACTAGGAACCACACAGGTAGCTGTGGCATACCCTCCTGTGAAATGGCACCAAATCCTCCCCACAAGCAACCAAGGGAGGCACCTTCATCTCAGGCCATCTCAGGCCATGGCACATCAAAGCAGGACACCACACCCCACCTACCTGGGATGCTCTGCAGCATATTTTCCTAGCAAGCGTTCATCCAGCTCATGCCCAACACCTCACAGGACCCAAGAGCCCTGGACATCCACATCAGCAGGCAAGGACATGTGCTGGCAATGTGTATACACACCTAGGTGCTGGGCAATCATGGATTAAGTGCCCACCCCCTTGCCACACAGACCCCAGACCTGTGCACAGGAGTCCTTGGAGCCGAGCAGATATTTTCCCACCACCAAGTTGAAAACATATTAGATACTGATGCCACCAACCTGTAAAAGTGACTCAAAGGTCACTTAAGTCTACATGTGTGCAATGATTCAGTGACAGCTTCAGGCAGAGCTAATGCCTGCAGCCAAGACATAAAACAACCAAGAAGCTGTTTTAATACTGAGGGAGCCAAACATTCTTCCCCAAAAAGTGGTATGTGTGTGGGTATTCGGTGCACAGAGGTGAGTCTGTTGAGGTACGTAAGTGCATGAACGTCTTTGTTTCTTTGTACATGTGTTATGGTTTGGATCTGAAGTGTCCCCCAAAGGCCAAGTGCTAAAGTTTGACTACCAGGTTGTGGTGCTCCTAGATGGTGCAAACTTTAGGAGGTAGGGTCTAGTTAGTGGAAGTAGGCCACTGGGTACCTATCTTTGAAGGGCATATTTGTCCCTTGTCCCTTCCCCTCCACCTTCGTCTGTCTGCCTGTCTCTGTCTCACTCTCAGCTTCCATAAGGTGAGCAACTCCTTTCCACCACATCCTCTCCATGGTGATGCTCTGCCTCACCATAAGCCCAGGAACAAAGGAACCAACCATGAACTTAAACCATCAACCATAATAAATCTTTCCTCCTTTGATTTTCACAGGTATCTTGTCACAGTGACAGAAAGCCAACTAACATATGTACTTGTGTGTAAGTATACATGTATCAGTGTGTACACATGTGTGTGGCATCTGTATACACCTGTGTTTGTGAGCCTATGTATATCTCATGGAGGCCAGTGAGCTCCAAGTGCACTGGCCAAAGATACCCTAGAGGTCTGAGTGGGTTGTGCCCTATCTTGGTTAACCTTAGTGGTTTGGGAGGGTCATGCCATATTCTGGGGAGTCCTAGGAATCAGGAAGTACTGTGCTCTATCTTGGAGCACCATTGGGATAAGGAGGATCCCTGCAGTGGTCTTGGTCCCAGATGTTAAGCACATGGTACCGATCAGACCTTGGGTTCCTCCTCAAGAGGCAGCATACCTGGAAAGTGGGTCTGTGTGTCCAGGCCCTTGCTGAAGCAGAAAGCCAGAGTTATGTAAGTGAGGTCCATTCTATCTCCAAGTCTCAACAGGTCATAAGCATTCCTGTCCCCTCTACCTCAGGCCTCAGAGCAGGCACACAGGGCATCATCCTGGGTGAAGGCTCCCAAAGCCTCCCTATGAGTGTATAAGCAGCAGGCATGAGCTGGGGAAGGCTCTGGATCACTGTTTCAGGCCAGGAGCCCCCAACAACTACCAAAGACAGCCTCTTAAAAAAGAGGCCTCACTGAAACCCGCCCCCCCCGATACTGATACCATTACTCCCAATTCTTAGGAATCTGACACAACAACTTTTCAGACTCTACCTTTCAACACAAAACAAGGGCATTTCCAGTGCACCAACCCTGCCATCAAAGCCAGAGCCAGCATCATGGGGATAGCAGGGGCTTTGGCCACAGCCTTTAGTGAATACCTGGGTTCACAGTCATGGGAACACTGCCAAGCTCACAGGCCTTCGAGGCAACGTAATGTTGTTCCCAGTTCACTGGTCAGGCTTGGGGTAGAGGAAGAAGCACAAAGGATCCACTCTCCATTCATGAACTGCTACTTTCCCTGCCAGCTCCCACAGACTACACGTCGGGATTACCAAGGATCCAAACCCACCTGGCTCTGGAGAAAGCCCTCAGGATTGAGCTGAGGCTCAGGGCACTTCAACCTGTGTTCCTCCACCTACCCACACATCTTTCCTCCATGGCTCCTGTTCTGTCAGGGCCCTGCGGGCACACGAGTTAGTGATGACCACTGAGGACCAATATTCTGCCCCAGGAAGGAGCCAGCGGCTGTGTAACTGAGGTGTCACCATGGTTATGAGAACCCTCTGCAGAAGGGTGCTAGGAGATATTCAGCCATTGCAAATGGGTTGCTGGTCACTGCCCTTCACAGGACAGTGAGCCAAAGGGATGACTAACATAGAACGGTCATGTACAGAATGAAGCCAGAGGTCAAGAGCAGACTGGATTCCCTCCCTGGGAACCCTGACAGTGCCCACTGGGACCATTATCTCAGGGTAACTTAAGACTCCAGCTACTCAGCAAGGTCTGCTGACAGGAGCAGCATTTGTCCACTGTCAGACAGAAAGGCCCCCTGCTTTAGCTTTAAGACCCTGCTATCCTAGCACACCAGCCCTCCAGAAAGCAGTGATGGGAAGGGCTCCACTCTCCACAGGAAGGCCAGTGATGGGTCTCCAGGTAGCCTGATGCTGTAGATGTTGGCGTAGAGCCCAGAGCTGCAGTCTCGATGAAGACGCGGTCATTGGGAGGGAAAGACCAGAGGAAAGCCAGCCCCTGGGGAGGGGACCATCAGGAACTGCCTTTCTCTCCAATCCCTCACCCCCCACTCAAGCCAGGCCCGCTGCCCACTGGACCCTCCAACCGCTCTGGCCAGTAGGCCACCTCCCTCTCCTTTCCCACTTTAGCTCCCCTAGCATACCCCACTCCTTAACCCATGCCTCCATACACTCTATCAGTAAACTCTTGGCAGGTCCCCGTGACCCAGCGATCTTCCACCCAGGCTCCCACCCACCAACCCCAAGCTCTGCCACCTTCTTCAGGGCCTGACAAAGTCCTCCCTGATACCCTACTCAATGGACCACTTTCCCACTCCTGTGGACCTGCAGGCTCTGAGAGCAAGTCCTGGGTACAAACCCCAGCCTCCTAGTCATGGGATAGTGCGCAGAGTAGGAGCAGTTGGGCACACAGGCAGCCAGAATCACCCTACAGGATAAACCCCAGGACATCCTGATCACACTGCTGTGCACCTACATACTTCCTAAGGCTACCTTCCACACCTTCTGTGGGAAAATCCACTGTGCCACAGGAGAGGTTGGGGCTCATCCTCAGGAGTATCTACATGGGCCACAAGGATCTCACCTTAAAGGATACCTGAGTCATGCAGGAAAGGGTGGTATCCAGGAGAGAAATATGCCTGATTTTCCTACTGATATCTCCACCATCTGACCCGAATTCTGGGCTTAGCTCGTGGACTAAGTAGAACCTCCACAGATCTTTGGCAGCCTGGTCAGGATCACAGAGGATTTTAGGACCTCTGAGGGTCAGGTAGCCAGAGCTAGGCCACAGCAAAAAGAGGTAAAGGAAGAAGCAGAGAAGAGGGCCAGGGGTCTGGCAAGGAGCCCCGGTCTGTCTGCAAGAAATCATGTCCTATGACAAGCAGTTCCTGTCCCAACAAATAAGAACACAATACCAAGCTACACACACTGCCAACAGCAATCAAATGGTCACACACCCATACTCTCTGGTGTAAAAGGTTCACCCTCCTTCATCCTCTCTCTCTTAACCTCAGGTAACCAGAATAACAGCCAGGTCATAGGAGAGGGGAAGGGGGCCCCAACAAAATGGTGCAGGTGCCATACATACTGACCTGGAGGAGGCTAGCCCAGGGCATCACAAGGTAGGGGAGGAGACAGCTAAGGAGTGTCATCCCCAGGCTTCAAGTTTCACAGGTATGATCCCTCTCAGACAGCTCTAGCAACATATCCAAGGTCACACAGTGGGGATGTGACAAGATGGGCCTAGTGAGGTTCATGGAGGAGTGCCTGACCACTGGAGTTGGTGTGAAGGATTGATGAGCTGGTTACTGAGAGTGGGCATACATGGGATGCAGGGGTCAAATGGGCCTCCTGGACCCTGCACTTGCTCCTGGCAACTACTTCCCTCCCAGTACCAGGACACCCCCAGTACTGGTTCTACCCATCCGCTTTACCCCAGCAGATCCATAATTGCTTTGCCCAGTCACTTCACAGGAACTCCGAGAAGCTGGCATGCCACTTGTAGTGAGGCCCTGTCGCCTCACTGATATCCCTGCGGCCAGGCTTCCAACCCTGCCCAAAGGAAGAGAAACAGGTGACAGAGCAGCAGCCTTCCCCTGGTCATCATGGTGGTCCCATTGATGACACTGTCCTAAGGGCAACAGCCTTGACACAGGGGTACAGGTCAATCTTGCCCACAGGAATGGAAGAACCCAGATGTGTGGTCCAGTTTGAAGAAATGAGGCCATGTGGGTGGCAGTCAGGAAAAGTCACATGTAGGAGCTGAAAGCAAAGTCTGTGAGTTGGCCAAACATCCTGACACTTGTCAAGATGCAAGGGCAATATGGCATAGCACAGTGATGAGGTTCCCAAGTCAGGAAGGCAAGAGAAATGGCTCTCTTAGCACTGTGTGGGGAAGCTTTCTACTTCATGCTCATTGTGAATCTCAATGGATCCTTATTGTGGCCTGTGCTGCTCTGCAAAGAAAATCAGGGAGCTGAGCCTATCAGCACAGCAGCTGGCTCCAGCAGTGGCCCAAACATACTCTGGAGTCTCCTTGTCATGGTTTCCTTGTGATGCCATGTTCCACAACTCACATAGACTCCACTTCACTGTACATCACTACCAGGTAATCTTTGTCAAACCAAGATATCACCTAAAAAGCCAACCCTTGTGAGTTTTGCCAAGTTCTGAGGTCTTTTTAAAAACTACCTGGCAAGTTCTAAAAATGAAAAGGAACCAGCATGAAGTCCTGCTGAACACCAGAGGTTGTGGCCCTGGAAAGTATGTTTTCTCTGAAAGCACCCAGCAAACGTCTCCAGCCCAGGGACTATGATTTAGACAGGGCAGGTACTTGAGGTTGTGAGTGCATGAATGAGGCCAGAGTAGCCACAACTCTCATCTGTCCACCAATACCTGGACAGGGTACTACCACTGTGTCCTTGGCCTGACTAGTAACAACTGAGAAAACACCACATCTCCTGGGGTAATACCCACCAACTCAAATATGTACCTTTTCTAAGTGCTCCCACCTGCAGCCAGGTGGGTCCAGGGTGACCATGTGTGCAATGTAGGGATAGTTCAGAAGGCCCAGGATTTCATACCCTACATACTCCAAAGAAAGCTCTGGCCTTGTACAGCTGCTCCTGGAGGCATCCTCTAAGCCTCTGGAATATCCTATCTAGCAAGAGTATCTTTATTCAACTGGAGCCTTGGGCAATACCTAATAGTCTATGCTAACAATGTGACTTATGGTGAGGGTCTTAGGCCACATTGCATCAGCTCAATCTCTGGAGGGGTTGAAAAGGAAGTAAGGTCAACCACACAGGTAGTCAATCAAGCTAAATGACTAACTCCGAATAAAAACCTGGGAACACCCAGGTTGGGGTAAGCTTCACTATAGCAACACCCCATATGTTATCACACGTGGCTGCTGAGAGAACTAAACAGGTACACATAACTCCACTGGGAGAGGGCAACTGGAAGCTGGAAGCTGGTGCCTGGTCTCTCCTAGACACTGTCCTCTGTACTTTTTCCATTGCTGATCTTAATTGGTATCTGTTCCTTGAATATAATGGCCTGAGTTCTGAGTCCTCCTAGTGAATCACTGAAGCTAAGGGTGGTTTTGGGGTCTCTCAATAGCACTGTAATAATGACTCTGTGGGAGTGAAGGCACAGTAGTTCACAGAGGTGAGCACATTGGGCTAAGGCTACAAAGTAGCTCTTTGTTTCCTAAACCCCCCTGTTCCCCTCCATCCTGTGAGATGCTGACTTCACTAAACTTCTCATGAGGGCTTGGTCCTCAGAGCCTATAGGCAGACTCCATTCTGGGCAGTCTGCTCTCTCGGCCCAAACCAGCCCAGCCCAAACCAGTCCAGCTCAGCCCAATTACACCTGCCTCTTTGCTCTAGTGAAACATCACCCTAGAGGTCCTCACAGGGCCAGGAAGCTCTGATGCTGGAATTTGCCACTGATCATGGGCTGCCTGACTAGGCAAGGTCCAAGTTGAATCACAATTTCTCTGCACAGTCAAACCACTCAAGTAACTTTAGAGGCAGGGGGCAGAAGATACCTAGAACACAACTCTTTGAGGGGTGGGGCCACCCAGGACCCATTACAGGGAACTGGACAAGACATTTTTTATGTGACTGCGTATTATCAGCTACAGTCTTTTTGTTTCCCCACTTTATTCACATTAATTTTTTGCCTTTAGCATGCTTATAGAAAATCAGAGTGCCTTAAGCAAGAGTTTAATGGCAATCTTTGTAAGCAAAGTTACAATCCATCTAAGTCAAATTGGCCAAAGCTTTTTCAGTATTTACAAAATATACATTTTTTTTAAGTAATTGCCTACATGAGAATCTTTCCTTCCCAAAGCCCTAGTGTGCCCTCTAAAACACATCAAATAAAGTACAATTTCTTGTTAATGGATACAAAATAAATAAATAAACAAATAAAAGACACACACAGTTCTGTGCCATGGCTCACACAGTCCTGCTTGCCTGCCTCCCAGGGCATAAAGGAACCTGGCAGAAATGTAATAGGAGCATGCACATATGTGTCATGAGGCTCTATGTCTGAGGAAAGTCAAGTTCCTCTTACTCAGATGGGATGACAAAGGAAGGTCTCAGTGTCCTGTGACAGTCAACACTATCCCAAAAGGACACTCCAACTCTCTATGGGCCTCCATTGGCCACAGGGCTACCCCATCTCTAGTCACCTCATCACTGACCAAAGTTCAGGTATTGAGGCTAGCACCAGTGAGTTGGTGCTGGGCCAGGCATTCTGCCTTCCTGCAGGGTCCAACCCCTACCAGAACAAATACCCAATGGACATGTATAGTTTGTGTTCAGGGAGGCCTGGAAATAAACCTGCTTGGTACCTGACACTCACTGCCTCTGCTGACCCTGCCAGGCAGGTCACAGAGATGATCACCAACATTGAATCTTGAGTGCTGCCAGAGCCCATGCAGGAATATAGCACAGAAGGAAACTCCCAGTGCTTTCTACACACACCTGGGAGTCCCTGAACATAACTGGGACCTGGGCAAGAAGATGTGAGAGGAAAGAAAGAGCCACCTTCATATCACAACCAAGGGCTTCCTGTCCTCTATGAATGTCAGTGAAAGTCTTACCAGAATCACGGTTCAAGTCCCCCTGGCCTAACAACTGGTAATTCTGCAAAACAGGAAGTAAGCATCCTGGATTTGGCTCAAGTTATCCTTGGTGCATAGTGCTGGCTGAGAGGAACAGAGATTTCAGGCATTCCTGGCCTATCGGCTAATAATGCTTTTAAGAACTCTCCCAAAATGCACCATCCTATCTGCCCACCAACTGCCTCTGACAGCAACTCCCCTTGGTACCCCCGGTCCAGCCTGGGGCTCCTTCCCTCTCTCTTGAATTCTCAGGGGAATCAGTGGGACCTTTTCTTCCTAAAGGCCAAGTGGAAACGGGCTAAACCACCTCTCCAAGAAGGACAAGACTTTCCAGGGGAGCCAAGTCCCAAACCTTACTCCATGCATTGTCTAAAAGGAGCACAACAAGAAAATGACACAGACAGGCAGGCCTGGTCAAAGACTTGCCACATGTCCAGGACACATGGCAATGATGGCAGTCACTCTGACAAGAGCCATGTGAAGATAAGACACATCACTCTGAAGAATGGGTCCATAGGTCACAGACCAACAACATGACAGAGTGGTCCACTAGGAGGAGAGAAGAGAGGGGCCCATGGACCATGTCACTGCTTTGTAGTCACTGCCAGCCCCTAGTGGGACACACAGAAGGCTTCAACACTGCACAGTATGGTTTAGCCTGGAAAAGCATCAAAGCCACCCTCCTGTGCACTCCAGACCTAACCTGCTTCCAGGAGTAAACAGGCATAACACACTGACAAAGCCAGCTATCCACCCAACACTGACCAGCATTACCTCCTCTGGAATTTCACCAATAACCTGTCCCACCCCATTCTCTTGCACTCACTGCTGGCTTGCCCCCCACTCCATTTAGCTTCTTCATGTCATAGTCCAAGACTCCACATCTCCAGTTGCCACAACTGGCAGCCCTGTGGAGCCAGTGGGGACTATAGTTGTTGCTCCCATTGCCTGGGCCATTCAGGAGCACACACTTGCTGGGGACATTCTTCTAATGACAAGTCAGGCAGAAGTCCCATCTGGAGAGCTGTGTGCCATTGGTTTCTCAGCAAGTGCCCACATACATATACAAATAGATTGTATCCTGTAAGCAAACCTGGCTAACTGTCCCCAAACATCCAGTGCCAAAACCTGACATGTATGCAGTGGCAGGAAATGCTCTCACCATAGTTCTGTTGGCAATCCCCAGTGACTGAGTTTTAGGACTGCTGGCCACTTGCCTGCCCTTGCTCATAGATTGCCACTTTGTCACTGACTCCTGGGACTTTGTCTCATGGACTTGTAGTGAGGCTGGCAGGATGTGGGCATCCACACACGTGTCCCATAACCTGCAACTGCTTTTACCTGTCTATCCCCTGCCTTCCAGTTTTGCCTGCAAAGCTGTCTATCAAAAATGGTCTTATATGGCAAATTTCCTAATCACAGTGTTTGTGTCCCATTCTGTTATATAAGATCCTATTTGTCCCAAAGTGAGAACCCCTTTTTCTTGACTTCCTTGTATGACTGCACATGTGCTTAGTTCTTGGATCTGCCCTGTCTGCTTGTGTGGACAGTATGAGGCAAAGACCCAACCCACACTTCCCTAAAGCACAGCCACTACTCCCCAGACAGCTGCTGGGCCATCAAGTCTATCCCACCTCAGTCATACCGTAGGTTCCCAGTCCCTCAGAGCCCTGCATATATCACCAGGTCTCAGATGCTACAGTAGTCTTACCTTAGTTCCAGTGCATACTCTGGTGCCTGGAAAACAAGTTTCTCCTTTAGCTTTTCCCAGAAGCTATGGTTTGAGTGTGCCCCGAAACTCAGGGTCCATGTGGTGAGAGTTTGGTCCTCAGTACAGTGGTGTTAAGAGGTGGTGGAACCTTTAACAAAGGCTCCTGCCAGGCATGGTGGCACATGCTTGTGCCTCCAGCAATTCTGGAGGTTGAGGCAGGAGGATCCCAAGTTCAAAGTCAGCCTCAGCAATTCATCAAGGCCTAAAGCAACTTATCAAGACCCGGTCTCAAAATAACAAGTAAAAAAGGGCTAGAGTTATGGCTCAGTGGTTAAGAATCCCTAAGTACAATCCCCGGTGCCAAGAAAAGAAGAAAGAAAAGAAAAGAAGAAAAGAAAAAAGAAAAGATGCTCCCTACATCACTGAGGACACTGTCCTTGAAAGAGATTATGATGGCTCTTATGACCCTGAGCTCTTGAAAGAGCAAGTTGTCGTAAGGGTAAGCCCATCCCTGAATCCCTTTCTGGCTTCCAATTTGGGTATGTGATTGATTGCTTGCTCCCACATATGCTCCTGCCATTGCAATCTGCTCCAAGGTGATGTAGCTAAGGCAATTCTTGCCAGAGCCTGCTATTTTAGCATCCAAAACTATGTACTATAAACCTCTTTTTATAGTTAGCCTGACTCAAGTATTTCATTATGGTTATGAAAAAGATTAATACAACAGAATATTCTAAAACCCTGACTGGATCATGCCATGCCCCACCCTCTGCTGGCCATGCCAAGAGCTGTGCCAGCCTGGATTTTTTTTTTCTTTTTTTGCAGTGCCTTGAACCCAGGGCCTTGCATGCTAGATAAGCATTCCATCACTGAGATACACCTACAGGCCCCATAGCCTAGAACTTGCAGCTAGTCTGTGTCCTTCCAAAATGGTATCTCTACCCTGGAGCAGCATGCAGTGGCAAACAGCAACAAGCCCAGCTCCTAGGGTAGCGGGGAGATTCACCTGGGAGAAAGCTCATCACCTCAGTCATTTGTTCAGAGATCAGAAATAAACAAGACCCATAGGGACAGAAGGCAAGGCTTCTAGAACCACCTAGTCTCTGGGACAACTGGGGGACATGAGGGAGATACGTGAGTGCAGGTGATAGCTCACATGCCCTGGCATGGATGGTGGTTTCCTGACTGGGCTCCTTTTGTACAATCCATCTGGCTAGAAGCCAAGAACTTGTCTGTTCTCAATATGTACATTTCATGGCAGGTAAAAGAGTAATTTTCCAGCCCCAAAATCTACCATCAGAAGAAAGCGTGCACACCTTGCCTTCTTCACCCTGCTGGTACAGGCGGAAGAGGTGAGGGATAAGGGAAGGTGGAGATAACTTAAGGTGAGTTGCCTGCACACAGGCAACTGGACAAGAACAGATCTGCCCTGCAAAACACCTTGGTAGAGAGGGTGGAGCACGGCTGGCCTTTCAATACTGCTCACCTGGTCACCCTAGGGCCCTTGAGGAAGCACTTCCCTTGGTCAACTGAAAAGGCAAAAAGGGCATGTGGCACAAGGGAAAAGTGCAGAATCAGGATGCAGCAACAACAGATGCAGGGATACACACACAAGGGAACAGAGGTATTTTTAAACACAGGGCCAACACATATGGAAAAGTAGGGCTCACAGTTCTCATCAAAATGGTCTACCAGAGATGCATGTATCAAGGCTCTGGACAGAGGTTACCTGAGCCCCACAAAGAGCTGACCCATTTAAGCTACACCAAGTACTTTAGAACATGTAGGGTGTATGTTTTACAGGCAATCCAAACTCTGTCTGGAGAGGCCAAGAAGAGAACAGAGTCCCAGAGACTTCTAGAGAGTGACTCAGCAGGGCTGAGCAGCCAGGTGCCTAACTCCACTAACATCCTAACTGCAACCACATGGCTGATAGCACAGCTGTCACTGTGATGGCTATCACTGTCAACCATGGCATCCCCCAGAGGGGCAGAGTTGCTCTTTTGGTAGGACAGGTCAGACACAGAAGTGTGATGTTATGTGATGTGGGCTCCCAGCAGCTGCCAGCAGAGGAGGTAAACATACACAGGAACACAGTATCATGTCCCTGGGGCCTTGGCTGAGAAAGCCCTGACGTCCGGAAATCCTCAGAGTGGCCAAAGCATATCAATGCCCTACTCTCCTCCCATCTTGGCAATGAGAGAGCTTAGCAAGCTACACTTTCTCATTTTAGCTATTACATGGCATTTTTTACCATGACAGATTGTCTACAGTGATACTCTCCCCTTGGATCTTTGCAAAGTTTTAAGGAAATTTTTTCAGCCTTACATCATGATGTCATCATTGTCCTTTCATAGTTCAAAGGAGCAGCACATGGTTATGATGCAAAGCTCTAGACAGAGAATGACCTTGCCATCTCACACTTGTGGCAGGAATACCTGGCTTTCCCACAACAGAGAGACAGGTTCAGCTTTAAGGTGGCCCTTGCAACCTATGCGATGTATTTAAGAAAAAAAAAAAAAAAAAAGACATTCTTAACAACTGCTCCAAAAAGGACAAAAGCAAGCACTTAAAAGTTAGCATGGTCAGGCATAATAGCACACGTCTGTAATACCAGCAGTTCAGGAGGGTTGCAAATTCAAGGCCAGGATTGCAAATTCAAGATCATCCTCAGCAGCTTAGCAAGACCCTCTCAAAATAAAAAATAAAAATAGCTGGGGATGTAGCTCAGTGGTAGAGAACACCGAGGTTCCAACCCCACTATGGCAACAACACACACAAAAAAATGCATGGAGTTGAGCATGGTGGCATTTGCCTAGCTACTTAGGAGGCAGGACTGTAAGTTCAAGTCTAGCCCAAGCAACTTAATGAGACTCTATCTCAAAAAAGGGGGGACAGGTGCTGCTAAGAATGTATTCAGAGGCACAGTGCTCCTGGCTTTAATCTCCAGTACCACCACACACACATACACACACACACACACAAATGGTTAGCATGGTACTGAAGACCTTGCCAATGCACTTTCAAATGTCAGCAGGTGCACCAGTCATCAGGAGATGGCGGTCAGCCTTTTTCATATATTATTTTTTCAGTCTAAAAAGGAAAAGAGATAAATGGGAGGGGAGAAGACGCGCAGATAACCTCAAAGAGCAGCTCAGTTGATTCAGGATAACCTTGTTTTCACAGAGCACACTGTCAAACCCCATGGTAAGAACTAACAAATGCTATACTCAGCCGTGTTGCTATAATGTGCTGATTGATACATTACCAAAGGATGGACCCCAGTTCTCACTCATTTAGAGTGTCAATGACAAGCATGGCACCACTTCTAGAAGTCCTCCAGGCCTCACTGTCTTACACTATTTCTCTGCAGATCCACTTTCTCCACAGACGTTCTCAAAAGAGCACTTGAGGGCAGACCCTAGGATGCCAGCGGAGCCCACCATCTGACACAGAAGTTAGGCACAGACCCAGACCTCATAGCATTGCAAGTGATTATATGCATCATGGAACATGATTGGAATAACAACACACAAGAAAAGACATCAATGAAGCATAGGGGCAGGGCAGCCCAGGTAGAGCTGGTAGCCAGTCACCTTCATTTAGGAAAAGGCTATCATCATTACACATCAGAGCAGGTAGAAGCTCAGACTGAGAACTGCAGTCCAAAGATATGCAAGTAGCATGAAAATGTGGAACTGAGAACCCATGCCATAGGGGCCCAAGGAAGTGGGAATACCAGGACATCTCACTCAACCCTGCCAAGGTGCTAGTATCCTGGGGGTAGAGGCAGAGGTTTTGCTGTGCCCATCCAATCACACAATCACTCTCCCCAGCTGCCACCACCCCACCAGACAGGTCACCTGATGCAGGAGGGCTCCTGGGAGGGGAACCAGAAGGAGCAGAAGCACTGAGAGCCATTCCTGGCCCTAAACAACCTTGGAAATACCACCTGTCCCCTTAGCCTGAATTTTCTTTACTGTGAAAAGGGTTGGACTAATATATACTTACCTCACAAGGTTACCCAGAGGGTTAATGAGCAAGTTTGAGAATACTTTCCAAAGGACTACCCAGCTGCCCCTTATTGCTGCCATCACATCTGCCTCATGGAAGATGGCTCTGAGCCCAGAGTGGTAGCAAAATAGCAGTCAGCAGGTCCAAAGAGGCATGAAAGACCTGGCCCACACTAAGCATGTAATGTTCCATTGGAGAAAGGGGGCCTGAGAGTCTCAGGGACTCGTCCAAAAGTAGGAGGTTCACTCCAAAGCTGTTGCCCAGGAGGAAGCCAAGAAGTACAGGAGAGGTGCTAGGCACAAGGTAGGGATTCTCGGTAATTGGCCCTTTGTGTCCCAAGAGAATAGAGGCCCAGCCCAGCAGTGAGACCAGGCCTGGCCTGGGTGAAGCCCTGCCCAGTCCACACCCCTGATGCCTTCCAGGTAGGGTTGAGGTGGGATTTGACTATTCAAGTCACCCCGGAAGGCCACATCCAGACATAAGGATGACCCAGCACTTGCTACTTACTCTAACGGGACAACAGCTGTCATCCTGCTGTGGGGCGACAGCATGGGGGATGGGCCAGACAGCAGAGTAGTCCCTAATGCTGGTTGAGGCCGCAGTCACCACGAAGATCCCTAACCCTTCAGTCTAAGCATTCCCGCAGCGAGTCTGCTCCAGTCTGCTAGTGGTCTCACCCGCACACTGTTGGGGTGGGATCACTGCAAACGCTTTCCAATACTGCGTGGGATGCTTTCGTTGACTGGGGTGGTCTGGTCTCCCTGGACCCAAAAGAATCCGTGAGCCAAGTCGCCAGACTTCCATTCTGCGCCTTGGAAAAGGGAAACTGAGGGAAAGTAAGTGCGGCCCACCTCGCCCTGGTGCAGCCTAGCCCCACAGGCGCCCCCAGAGCTTTGAGTTCCTGGGCCCAGGCCGATCCCGCAGGGAGCACAGTTGACCAGCCCAGGACGCCAGCCGCGCACTCACCGCCTCCGCCGCTGCCGCAGCCGCCGCCGACTTCCGGGTGGCGAGCCAGCGCACCACAGCCGCCAGTTCAGACCCCGCCCCACCCTCCGCCAGTGCGCTAGTCATTGGACTAGGAGGCGAAGGGCGAGGCGAGGTACCTAAGGACGGGACCCGGTTGGCTTTGAGCGCTGTCGCTCAGAGGCTGCACCTCCCGATGCCCCGCCTCTAGGGCTGCGTCAAATCTGGAGGCTGCTCTGGCGTCTGGATCCCAAGTGACTCCGCGGCCTTACTACCCTCCAGGGCTCCTCAGCCAGCTGAGGTGTCTTCAGAAGTTCCAACATCGCCAGAGCCTATCCCCTCGCGGGCACCATGTCACCTGTCCACCCTGCAGCCCTTCCTGGAAGAGAACAGGGTTGCTTGCTTCAGAACCCGCCCTTCTTAGGCTGGGTGCTGTTCTCCCAATCCCTGGCCCCTAACCCCAACCTCGGGACTCATCCATCCTCCGCTCTGGACATCCCTTCCTTCGCTTTATTGCCCTCAGTTTGCCTCTATAGCCTCTGACCCCCTCCCCACTGCAGCCCTAAGCCTTGATGTTCCTGTATCTGGACACAGCCTAGACCAGGCCATTCAGCCATACCTGGATTAAAGCTTTTGAGCCCACATGGGAACTATTTTTCTACAGGGCCTGGCCTCAAGGATGAGGGGGTGATCCAGCTTGAGCTGTACCAGGTGAGCAGATTGGCACTCACGGGCTGGTCTCAAAAAGAGACATTCCCTGGGGGTTCCCTGTCCCCAGTGGCCTCTGAGGTGTGTCAGAGGCCTGAGCACTGCAAAAGTGGAGAGTCAAGGGCCAAAGGCCCAGGACCAGCCCCAAAGTGAGTGTTCAACAATCTATAACAACTACCTTAAGGATATGACAATGTGCCAAAGACACTATACCCAAGTGCCTCAGTCCACATTTCTTATTCATCCAGTTTACAGACAAACCCTGAGCAGTTATGCCATCTGGTTGAAGTCAAAATAGTGACTGGATTATATCCACAGGCCTGTGTTTTGAAGACCTAGATGTCCTGACCTTTAGCTGGGTCTCTAACACCGTGTGGTAAACTGCAGCTCAGAGAGGCAAAGGCAAAAATCTAACCCAGAACTGGCTCAAAGCACATTCTGTCCAGCTCTTTAGCTGTCTCATTTGTATTCCTCAGTAACCTATTACCTTTTACAGGTAACAAAACAGAACTCCAGACACTCTGGGACTCACGGCCAGTAGGTGGCAGACATACCCAGACATGCTGCTCACCCTCCTATAGAACAGCAGCTAGCTTGGCTAGTGCCAGTGATCTCCCTCTAACTAGCCAGACCATACCGTCCATAGAGCCAAAATGTAGTGATGTTGAACAAGCAGGATCTGAGTCTTTGGGGAAGAGGCAGTATATGACTGATGTCCTTGAAGAGAAACCCTGTGACAGACTTATTAAATCTACCATATGGAATAAAACACCCTCCACCCAGCCACATAGGATCTGAGCCAAGAAGTCACCCACAGTGCTGCTCCACAGGAAGAGAGCTATCTTGTTCATGGGGGCCCATGTGTTCCCCGGACAGATGCTTAATTTTGCTTCCCTCCCAGATGCAAACAGCATCCCTATTCCTAGATGCCAAATGGCTTTCATATCAAATGGCATCTACAATGGATTGGTTGTGGCTGTGTCTCTCTGAAAGTGCGCTGAAATCAATACATCATGACTGCCAGGACTCAGGTGGACCCCATGGTGGTATCAGGGCGAGTTTTTGGCCCAGGCCACTTTCTTTGTTCTGACCAAGCAACTTGGGTGAAGGAACTGGAGTCTCCAAATGAGTAGATTACATCTAAGTGTCTGGGTCCCCTGTACTTCCATTAGTACTGTCTGCAAATAAGTATGTTCCTCTGGTGGCCTTGGGGAATGCAAGGAACCCAGGAACTAGTCATCTCCAGGTTCATCAGAGCAGGAAAGGTTTAGAACCAAATATGAGCCAGGTTCACTGACTCCCCACAAACTAGCCCTCCTGGGTAGCATCCTTGCTGGTTCCCCTCACACCACAAAGGCAAGTGGAGCTGGCACAGGGTTATGGTACCACAAGGGAAATGTGACTTGTGCTGATCTCAACAGGAGTTAGCCAAAGTCCCACAATGCTCCTCCACCACTCCAGGTAATACCGAGGAAAGGGGCACCAGGATGGAGTGGCGAGAAACACAACACCCCATATCCCGGCTGAGAGCTGTGTCCATGCCACTACGAGGGGGGAAAGGGCAAACCCATGGAGGGTCTGTAGAACCAGGCCTTGTGCGGGATGTGAAATACCAGTTCACCGAGGACTCTGTTCCTGCCCTCTGAAACAGTGCCGCCTCCACTCCACAGCCTAAGCCAAAAATGCAACTCCGCCCCTGCTGCAGTTACCCCGGGGTGGTGAGAGTGGGAGAGTTCCCAGATCCCGAAGTAGGACAGCTGGGTTCAACCCCCGGTCACCTAAAGCAAGAACCTCTACGAGCGTCAGGTTTTCGTCAGTAAAATGTAAATAAAATGGAGGTAAGTAGCAGAATCTCCCTCACGGGTTATGTGAGGAATACAATTAGATTCTAGTAGAAGGGATCTGAGCCCAGCGCCGGGCGCTGGAGGATATCTGAGAACCAGGGTTGGTGATGCAGACAACACTGCCGGAGTATACGGAAGGGTCACCGGCCATGCCAGTCCCCGCTTTTGGGGCCGGACGGTCTGGGAACGTCCTCAGAAGGCGGCCTGGAGGGGGCAGTCCCGAGCCCTCCCCAACCCCGGCAGCCACCGCAGCGTTCCAGGCAGGTGCCGGGGCCTCGGTCCCTCCGCGAGGGGGCCGGTCGTTGGCCAAATTGACAACCTTGAAGACCAATGGTAGGCCGTTTTCTCTGTGCACCAGTCCAATAGGCATCGGTTGCCGGGCCGCGCCGGGCCTCTTCACCAATGGAAAAATTCTCAGTTGGATGAGGCGGGGAGCAGAGCCGCGTAGCCGGCCAGGGCAGCTTTGCGCACGATCCGCGCGAGGGGCGGGGAGGGCTGGCTGACGGTCTGAGCGCTGGGCCGGGGAGGGAGGGGTCTGCTTCTGCACCGGCTCAAGTAGCGGGCCTGTGGACCACGACCCGCGCGGCACCCCAGCAGCGCCAGTCTCCGCGCGCTGAAACACCCAGGGACGTTCGACTGGAGGCGGGGGCCGCGTTGCGGAGCCGCCCACGCTGCGCTCCAGGTAAGCTCGGGCTGGTGGGCGGGGTCGGGAACCCAGAGCTGGGCCGGAGGGTGGGAGATTCATGTCCGGTCGGGTGTTGAGGCGGGGTCTGGGAGCTAGAGTGCGAATAGGAGTGGAGGAGGGATGTATTCTTGGGCCTTGAGGGTCGGGACTGGGGGTTCGGGGGCTAACTCCACCTCAGGGGTTCTTTGCCCTAGCCTTCGCGCTGGAGTCTGGTGGCCCGCGGGGGCGGGTCCCTTTGTGCTCGGCCTCAGGGCTCTGCGGGACCTGGTCGGGACGCCCCGCATCGCGCGCCCCAGCTGAGTACACCCCAGCTCCGCAGCTATATCCACCCCAAACGACTATGGCCCCCTCGAAGCCGGGACCGGGCGGCCACGAAAACTTTCCAAAGGCCCGAGGGGCGACGAGGCCGGGGAACTTTCAAGGGGTGGTGTGCCTCTGGGAAGCGTAGGGCCACAGCCAGGGCAAGGGGATGTTCCCGCACCGCACTGCTTCTGCCGCCTAAGGAATGAACGAGAGACGCCGCTGGGGATCCCTACCCGGTATCCCGGCCTGGATCACTTCCCCACGTCATCCCTGCCCCTTTCTCGTCGGACGCAAGTGGGTTTGCTTAGGAGTTACCTTGGGCAGGAGACTGAGTTCCCCGTCTTTCCCATTTTAACTCTTAAATAATTTAGTCCTGGATACATTCGTTTAATCCTTTCTGATCTATGTCATCAATCAGAGTGAATACTGAACTAAGGAACTCTGGCTCCTTCCCTGTAAATTCAGACTTATTCAAACGCCTGGGTGTCAACCTTTAGGGTAGGTAGACTCTTCTTTGCCCCCCACCTCTCTTACTGGGGATTAAACCAAGAGGCACTCTATCCCTGAGCAACATTCCCAGACGTTTTTTATTTTTAATTTTTGAGACAAGGTCTCTAAGTTGCTGAGGCCGTTCTTGAACTTGTAATCTTCTTGCCCAAGCCTCTTAAGTTGCTGGATTAAAGGCCTCTGCCACCACACCAGTCTGGTAATGTGAACTAACAATCCCAGGTGGTCATGCACACTCCACATTGTAGTGCACACACCAGAATGTATTAGGCTAGGGGGTAAAGTGATGGGCAAGATGTCTCTCAGGGCAAATCATCCCCCGAATCCCAGCTAAAGGTACACTGGGAACCTCCAGCCCCTTGGCAACTATAGCCCTTCTGCCTCTATTCCAGGACCCAGAGAGCTGGTCCATCCAGAGCATGTGCTGCTTATCTTGTGCTCCCTGTATCTTTGAACCTGAGATGGTGCTGGACACGAGAGATAGAGTTCTCTGGTCCAGCATTCTGGGGCCATGTCCAATCAGTTCGTGAGCAGGTGGTACAGGCATTGGGATCTGGAAAGGCATAGATTTTCCTCTCATCCTAGTCCCAACCCGACTGAGGTACTGCTCCCTGCTGTTCCCTAACTTTCTGTTTGGGGTCCACCAGGGCCCAGCATATGACTGAGCACAAGAACTCAAGTCCAAGACTGGTGAGGAGGAGGATCCTCCACATGGCTTTTCATAGCTGAGCCTCTCTCAGGATTTTTATAGACATGAGGACCTGCTGTCCAAGGCTGGAACTTCATTCAGCCCTTTGTCCTGCTAAAACAGAGTTCTGCTCCCAACACCTGTTACATTTAGGTGCTTGGTTCCCTATGTTAGTTCTGACACCCCCTCCAGAGGTGGTCCTTCAGGTCTCTTCCTAGTCCCAGAGACCCTTTGCATTTCTCAGCCTCCTTCATGAGAGTAGGGCTGCAGCTGTATCCCTGTTTGTGCTTCACAAGGACTCAGGGTGAGTTCATTTCACACCAAGAGAGGCCTAGGGGGCCCAAGGCAAGCAGGAGCAATGAGATTCCCTGCAAGAAGGAGCCAGGAGCTGTGCCAAGAACACTAGGCATGCCAGAGCTAACCAGCCCCCACATGTCATATTCCCCAACACAAGGGAAGGGGGCAGTGTTTCAGTGGGAGTCAAGGCCCACTCTGCAGAAGAGGCCAGGAATGGAGGGTGTAGGGGTCCCTGAGGCAGCACCACAGGAGACCAGGTGGGCCACAAGAGATTCTGGAGGTAGTGGCTCCTGTTGAGAGACAATTTCTGTTCTTTTACAATTTCTGTTCTCAACAATAGGATGAGGTTTGGACTACTCTGTAAGAGCCCCAGAATTAGGAAGATAGAGGGTCAGGGATCCCTTTGGGGACCTTCCCAGCTAAGGGGCTCACCTGTCAGCCTGTTTCAGATTGAGAAGATGAGGTCAGAGTTGGCAGACATACACACACACAGGTGTCTTCCTTTCCGCTCCAAGTCATTCACTGACCCTTCTCTCTGCTCCTGCCCACTGAGGGACTGGTGACCTCTTGTAAAGCAGCTTGAAGCCAACCATGACCACCAGAGGGCAGCTCGGACCATGGCCATGGCAGGCAAGACCAGCTTTGCCCAGTCTCTTCTAAGGGCTAGAACCCTTCCTCAGATGCCCAATTGGGAGGCCAGAGCTCTGATTCCTCTGGGTTATTTGTTAAGGATGTGAGGCTGGAAAGGAGCCAAAGATCCCTGGGCAAGCCCCTTGGTGCCTCAAGGTGCTCCTTATACTTGGTTGGAGACTCCAGGGAACAGTGAAGAATGGAACTGTGTCCCTGCTTGACCTTGAAAGTGAGGCCTCTTTCAGACATGAACCCCAGCCATCTTTCTAAACCTGGTCCTGTCACCACAACAGGGTACAGGTATGAGTTATGTGGCTAAGGAGTGGTCCCTACATATGCCCACCTTGGCTTCTGGAAGGGCATATCCCCTGCTATTTGCATTCAGTCCCACCTCTGCTCCCAAAGCAGGATTGGAGGAGGTCTGTCTAGGGCTACAGCCTGCCAGGTTCATACTGTAGCCACTATAGGGCAAGTTCTCAGACCTACCTGATCTCACTGGGCCATGTGGCTAAGCTGCCTGTCCAGCATGCCCAGTCCAGGTCCTCTCCCCATCATGGACTCAATGTGGGATTATAGGAGCTGCTTTATGCAGGTCATATTCTTAGGTCTGTAACTCACTGGTCTGGTTGCATGACTGGTCCTTGCAGCCTGGACTGGGCTCATGCCCCAGTCTGGGCCCTCTGTGTCCTCTGATTGGGCCACAGACACTGCATCAGAACTGTAGACCTTCCCAGGATTGGAGGTGGTTCTGTGGGGAGTGGGCAGGGGCCAGTAGTACCCCAGCACTTGGTTGTGTCTAGGCAGTTTAGTGGGAAGTCCCAGCATGGGGCAGCCATGGTAAGAGTAGGATCAGGCTATCCTTATGTCTTAGATGAAACCTGACAAGATTGGTGGCTCTCCTGACTACAGAATTCCTGTTTCTGTGTCCTTGGCCAGATGGATGACTCCTGAGCCTATAGACTATCCTCAAGGAGTGTTAAAAGGGTCTTCTCCAAATGAATGTCTCCCACTCCCACAATCTCATCATTAGATCTGTCTTCATATCTGTGTCCTGTCACTTCCTTTTTGGTGGGGGGTGGGTAGCAAGGATTGAACTCAGGAGCACTCAACCTCTGAGCCACATCCCCAGCCCTATTTTGTCTTTTATTTAGAGTCAGGGTCTTACTGAGTTGCTTAGTGCATCATCGTTGCTGAGGCTAGTTTTGAACACGTGATTCTCCTGCCTCAGCCTCCTGAGCCACTGGGATAACAGGTCTTTGCCACTGCACCCAGCATGTCTTGTCACTTGTTAAATCACTTTCTGTATCTACTGCCTCAGGCTAGCTAGCTACAGTCATTCTGCCTTGACCTCACCTGTATGGAGCCACTGTGACAAGGGCACCCTTAGGACAAAGACACATTCCCTCTAGCTACCACTGTTCTGCTTCCCACAGTCCCCTTTCCCTCCTCACCTCTGCTCCCCCACCACCACCTCCTGGAGTGCCCTGTAAGGCAGGAGCCACATTCTTCTTGAGGACATGCCAAACCCAGCTGGGTGGAAATCCTGGGGAACTCCGGAGACAGGAAGACCTGAACTCAGGTGTTGGCCCAGTGGCACTGCCTATCCTGGACCTGGTTTCCCCTTCTGTAAAATAAGGTGTTAGTTCCACTCAGGGCACATAGTAGGAGTCAGTGAGATATTGGCTGACAGCCTATGTCACACAAAGCAGCAGCACATGGCAAGTCCTAGAGAGAGGCTATCAGATATCAGGGTTGACAATTAATTCACACAGTTCTGTATGGGACAAAATTTTTGTGAACATTTAAACTAAAAGCAAATGTGTCCCAGAAATGTCATATTGAGAGCGAGGAGCTGATTCCTGAGCCTCAGACCTCAGGGTAAAAGCAGCATTTTCATCTATTCGTGCCCCTCCCAGGTACACAGGTACACACATGCACACTAATGTGCACATGAGCATTCATGCAGCTTGGAACCTCATTCCTGTTCATTCCTGTGTCTGACCTCCATGTTCTAACCCCCAACCTCCCATGTTCCTACCCTGACTCCTACCCCATGATGAAGGGACTGTTTTGAGGCAGGGAAAGTCATCCTTGACACACCCAAATAGACCACATCCACACAGGTTGAGTAGAGGCTCAGAACAATCTGGAAAATACCATGGAACAGAAGCAAAAGAGCTCCCATCATTACCAGCTTTCTCCTCAAACATGGCCTCCCATCCAAGGTCCATCCCTCCCTGCCTGTCTATGCCATCCTCGTTCTCATTTTTACAACATGAATGCTCTGGCAGTGTCTCCAGGCCTTGATATAATGAGAGGGAATGTGTCCCCAGGCTATTGGCTGAGATAGGACGTGTGTGGTTCCTTCTTCCCCACAGCAGGACTGTGGGCTGTGAGCTGTGAGGCACAGGCACCTCCTTGTTCCCAACTCGGGCCTCTACAATGTGGTCACCCCAGGCCTAAGGGCTAGGTCCCAGGTCATACTTGAACATATCTCTGGGGTCAGTAGCCTACCTGCCAGTGGTGTCTTGGGGCCTGGGGAGCTGCTGCCTGTTTGGGAGGACACAGGATCTGGAGTGGCCTCTGGGAGCCTTAGGAGAGGCAGATACTATTCCATAGTACAGGAGTGGACTCTAGGGTGGAAAGAGCAGGGCCACACTGGTAGAGGGACTGTGATCACCTCTGTAGGCCAGCAGAACCTTGATCCTGTCTGTCCCTTGTGCAGGAGTTCTTTCTGTATGCTGCTTATCAGGATAAAACGGGTCCAGCATTCCAAAAAGGGAAAAGAGGTCACTGTCAGTCCACACCTCTGAATTCTCAACAACATTGGGAATATAAGAGGGACTGAGGATGTGGCCTAGTATGCATGAGGCCCTGGGTTTGATCCCCAGTACTGCGAGGGGAGAAGGAGGAAAGGAAGGAAGGAAGAAAGAAAAGAGAAGTTGACCTGATATAAACTGGAGTGCCAGTGACATTGGGACAAGAAAGTGCACACAAGTATGTGGTTATGAGTCAGGAGCTCTGCAGGATGACTTCAGGGTTTGGAATGACAGCATCCTGATTTGGGGATAGTCTGAACCAGTACACCTTAATCCTGAAAGAACTCACTCTAGTCAGGGGTAGCCTTACACAGTGCCTTCTGGTTTCTCTGCAGGAGCCAGAGCCCACAGGATGGGCATTAGGACATGCTGATCTCCCCTAGAGACAGGTAAGTGGCCTGGGCTTGGCCTGAGCATATCTATTTCCCACATAGAACAGCATAGTGTCTTGCTGGACCTGGCCAGTGTGGTCAATGGAGAATGGATGGTGACCTCAGGCACTGTGTGCTCCTGGTCATCTTCACCTTGGTTGAGCTTTATAACCTAAACTATAAAGGCTGGACGTGGCAACCTTCTGCTACCCCTGCTGGATTTCCTAATGGTCCCAGTTGTGGGCAGCAATACCAGTTTGATATCTAACTTGAGGATAAGCCCCTGATGGACCCAGCCTACCAGATTGCAGATAAATGATGATCAGGACATTAATTGGTTCTGATCCCCATCCACTTTGTCTTGAACACCAGCCCTTGCAGTGTCTGGTGTCAATACAGCCTGCCCAGCCTGGTGTTCAGCTCACAGTAGCTCCTGGGAGACTGAAGCACCTGACTGGTGCAGCTTTTCAGGTCTGTGGTCTCTGTCACAACCATACTATTCTGCCATTATAAAGCAAGAACAACTAAAGGCAACTCTAGCAAGTGATATTCTTTTTTTATTTTTTTATCTTTTGGTACCAGGGACTGAATCCAAAGACACTGAACCACACCCCTAGCTCTAGCAAATGATATTCTGCTTTTAGCACAGGTAGAGGTTACATGTGCTGGCCCCTGCCAGTGGTGTTATCAGTGTTTTGCGTTCATCTGTGAATAATAGCTGCCACACGTCACTGAGATGTGGGACTGGGCAGGTGTAATGGGTTGGGAGGCTGAGGGATAACTGTGTTCTCCCAATACCCTTCAAATGAAAGGGACACCCTGATGGCATCTAATACCCTGTGAAGATACTACTGTGATGGTTACTGTTAGGTAGAGTGGGTGATGGCTACAAAGAGTGTACCTAGTTATTCTTCAGTTATTCTCCAGTATAGATGCCCAGTTCCCAGTCAGCTGTCTGCCCATTTCCCTACCAGGAATGGGAGGGAGACTCAACTAATGACAGCCCTTTGGATTCTTAGTGACACTTATCACTCAGTTATACTGTGCTTGGGAGAAGTGGTGGCAGCAGACCAAGGAACCCCCAGGTCTTTGGGTGCCTGAGTGTTCTGTACAAAGGGATGTAGGGGAAGGAACAGAGAGGCCTGGTTTCTCGTTCCTTGTTCTCAAGAACCTTGGGTATGGGAATCTGCTGACCAGGCCAGTCTAGGTCAGCCTAGTGGGAGCTAAGTCTGTTGCTGACTGCTGTGTGGGAGAACCAGTATCTGGCCAAGTATCTCAGTACTCAGGTCATTGAACCATGCAGGGGATTCTGGGAAGATGAGGCTCAGGCTGTTCAGGGCTTACTGGGACAGAGTGTCCAGGATTTGGAACATGACATTGCTTGTGGCACAAGGTAACAGTGTCTGGGGACAACAATGTGAAGAGGGTCTGTCCCCTATCCCCCTTAACTTCTTTGGGAGGCCAAGTTAGCCAGACATCAGATGTCAACTCTAGTAACAATGTCTGTAGGAGGGTGGTGGGATAAACACATCCAAGGCTACCTGGCCCTGATCATCTGCTCATCACTCCTTTCCTTCCCAATTCCTAGTCTTTTCCTCATAGTGCTTGCGCTCTCTCTCTCTCTCTCTCTCTCTCTCTCTCTCTCTCTCTCTCTCTCTCTCTCTCACACACACACACACACACACACACACACACAGACACACTTTTTCTCCTTTCTCCTTCCTTACCTCTGTTGTGCTCATGGAGTGTTTGATTATTCATGTCTGACCTAGGCATTACATGAATGGGTGATGGCATTTGTGGTGGACCCCATTTCACAGACTGGCATGTAGAACCCAGACCCATACTTATTGGTTCTCTGTCTTTGGGCCCTTCCATAACCAGGAAGGAAATCTCAAAGCTAAGTTGGGACAGGGTTTGATATAAGCAACCATGTGTGTCCTACACTCAGCTTTGGTAACAGCTCCCACTCCAACATTGGGCATTGCTCCAACATTGGGCATAGCAGCCACACCAGGCCCAGCCCTCCCCTTGAGGAGCATCCAATCTGACTGAGGAGATGGACAATAAACAGAGAAGCAGTGGCTAACTGTGGGTTTGTGAGATGGTGAATGGTGGGGCTTCCTGGGGATGGGGAGCTAGAGGCCATGTGATAGGGAGGCATATGCGGATGCCAGGCCCAGGTGACAAGGGCTGGTGAGAGCCAGCCCTGCTATGCTCTCTCAGAAACAGGCACCAGATCAGCCTTTCTCTGTACTGGGTTTCTCTTGGAGTTTTGATGAGTTTCTCAGCCCTGGATATAAGCCTTTCTGTATTAAAGATTATTAATTATTTGCTCATCTCCCTGCCTGCTGCACATTTTTCTCATCTTTTTAAATTTTTGTTTTTGACAGTTTTTGATGTTCAGAAATGTTTCATACTTTGTGGCAAAATGTTGAATTTTTTCCCTTTTTTTGATTGCTCCATCACTCTGTATAGTCCTCCTCAGCATATAGCCAGATAAATACATGTCTGTCTTCTCTTCTAGATGTGAGTACTTTAGTTTTTAACACTCGGTGTTTAATCCATCCAGAATTTTTTTGACATAAACATCAGGTGAGGGCTTAACTTAGTTTTTCCGTTGCGACTGAACCATTTCTTGCCTAATGTCTATGTCACTAGAAATTAGAAATGTTATGATGTCCTCATGTCCTCAGGTTTGCTACTGGTGTGGGGCAGTCAGTCCGCGGCTAGTGCTTGCTACTTCAGTTAAAAAGACCAAGTAAGAGAAACTCTATGGCATCAGTCTTTGTTCTCAGAGTCTTGGTTATTCTGCAGGTGTGTTTCTATGACTGTGTGTTGAACTGCTGCAGGCTGCCCTCCCTGAGATCTCTGTGGTACTCCCCTGAAGCCCATGCTGCTTGAGCAGATTGGCCCTCCTTGCATGGGTTGTGGTATACTTGGGGCTCATTGACCAAGAGCAGAGGGCTTGGTCCCTGCTGTGGTAGGACCCTCCCTAGAACCCCAGAATGCAACCTGGACCTCTTTGTAGGTGTCCAGCCTTTAGATGCCACATTCTGGCTACAGCTGGAGTCATTGCAGGGTCCCCATAGCCCCCAGTTCCTGATCCACTCTGCAGTGAGGAGCTTGAGGCTCCTGGTATCAGCTTGTATGACCTTTCACCAGCCACCTTGTATGGCTGGTGGACAATTCATAGTTAGTTGCTCTGGCTGCCACACAAGTACCTTGCCTACATAACTGGAAAGCTTAATACAGGTTAGCCAGCTATATTTACCATGCCATCCTTTGCTCAGGATGATTTATGACTAGCGGTATGGCCTATGCCACAAGGCCTGCAGTGCCGAGGACCCTAGCTATGTTCTGCCTGAGGGCTCTCCTGGGCAGTCTTCACATGTTGTTACCAGGTGGCTGTTTTGGTGCCCTCAACCCCCACTTCCATGTTTACAGACCCCCAACCTCATTGCTGTCTTCTCCAGAGCTTCCCCTATTCCTCATGCCCTTCCCCTGGTGCCTCATACTGTCACTCTGACTATAGTCACTTTCTAGCTATTCCCTACCTAGGTCGTCCTTGGGGAACTGTTCATGAAGCCCCCTGGACTCAGGCTGCGTGAGGGGCCTCACTTCCTCCAAGTCTGGGTGCCCCTGTCCTGGCCTGACCCTCAGCTGGGGGGCCAGCAGTCATCAGCTCAGCCCTATATGGTAGGGACACCCCTGTGGAATGCCCCTCAGTAGCTCAAACTTGGAGATTCTGAGTCCCAGGGTTTTTTAGCCCAGAACTGATCTGAGAGGAAAGCTGTCCCTTGTTGGGATTGGAAAGATGTAGAATGGGGCACGCAGTGGCTTATCTTGGTCATCTTGACATTTGCAGTTGATGAGTTGGGTATTTAAAATATGTCTTTAAACTTTTTATATTCAAAATACTTTCACTCCCCTTCAAATTCATATTAGGCCATTCAGGAGTCTGAATGTACTTGCTGCCCTCTGCATTTTGTGAGATAATGAGGCTGCACAGATGGCTCCCAGCTGTGTCTTCCCTGGGGCTGTCCTTTGTGCCCTGGAAGGAGGTGCTGTATGCCCCCAGGACCCATCCCAGCTGGTCAGGATCTTGGCCACAGTCCCTAGAGGGGTTTGAGTATACAGATGGAAAAATTGATGCCTGGGCCACTGAGGAGTCTAGAATTATACAGGCAGAGGAATATCAGACCCAGGCAAGGCCCAACCTTCACAAAGCAGGTTTCTCTTTTCAAATAATCCATCTCCTACACCAGGCCCTGAGTCTAGGCCATGGTCTCATGATGCCAAGATGTGCCTTCTATGTCCACATCCAGGTGGGCCAGGCTTCCCAGGGTATGCCCAAGAGACAATGAGGCCAACTAGCAGAGACCAAGTCTGAGGTGCCAGCATCCCCCTTTTTGCCTTTAATTTTTAATAGATCATTATGTGCTAGAAAATGTTGAAAATACAGAAAAGGAGGAAAAAGAAATCATACTTGTCATACCTCCACATTCCAGCACTGCCTGTCCTTTACCATGTGGTTTTTATTTTTATTTTATTTTGTGTATTTTATAGTGCTGGGAATCCAACAATCTTATGCGTGCTAAGCAGTTACTTTACCACTGAGCCATATACTCTGCTATTTGGTTTTTGTTGTTGTTTTGTTGGTTGGTTGGTTGGTACTAGAGATTGAACCCAGGGTGCTTAACCACTGAGTGACATTTCCAGCCCTTTTAATTTTTTAAATTTTGAAACAGTATCTCACTAAGTTGCTTAGGGCCTTGCTGTATTGCTTAGACTGGCTTCAAGTTTGCAATCCTTCTGCCTCAGTCTCCCAAGTCACTGGGACTACAAGCATGTGCCACCTCTGACATATGGTTTTTAAGCATGATGTGGGTTGTGGTCCCAGATCCCCAGTGTTCTCTCATTGGCATTTCCTATTGCTAATGTCTTGATGAGTGGCAAATGTGAGTGGGAAGGGGATGGGCTCCCTCTTTCCACCCACATGCCTCAGGGTGCTGGACCTGCCTCTCCTTAACACACCTGGCTTATTCCCCCTTGTCCCTTGCACTTTCCCCAGAGGGCTTGGAAAATCTGTCCTTTATCCCATCATGGACATTCAAAATATTTCCATTTCTTCTCCATCCTAAGGGATGCTGCAATAAACATTTCATGCTCCAAGCCACTTTTCTGTATTTGAACAACTTGTGCTTGACCTTGAGGTCCTGGCAGGGCAGAGAGGCTCACACACCAATAAAGCCTAGGAGAATAGCCTGTGACCCAGTGTCAGCCCTTCTTACAAGAAATAGCCAGGTCCACCTCTGCAGATAGAACCTATTCTGGGACCTGCACAGAGGATGGGTCTCTCTGGGAAAGCAGTCCAGAGACCCACACTGCCAGCTAGGAACCCTCTCCCCACCCACTGTTCCTCACCTATAGAATGGGAGCCTAGATTCCCTGGTAAGCATGGATGAGGTGACAACACTCCCAGTACTATATCAAGATACCCAGGCTTCCCTGAACCTGAGACTGATTCCTATCAAGTGTGTCAGGCACCACACACAGTAGGTCTTCAGGAATGCAGCCTGTTTTGGGCCTGGGCCAGGGCGTGGTCCCAGTCCCTATGGAGTCTGCCTTAAGTGCCATACATGGTAGGTCTTCAGGAACCTGGGCTATCCTGGGTCTGGGGCTGGTCCCCACAGAACCTGCCATAGGCATAGTGTTGAGTAGGTGCTGGGACCTTCCTCTCTGCTTATGAACCTCACCACCTGGTCTCCCAGTCATGGACCCTTCCTCACCCCAGTACAGTCCCCATGGGGCTCAGTGGTCTGGTTGTGCCAACATTCCTGCATATGACCACCTCCCAGGTGAGTCATTGATAGATCCTGGCAGTAAGGGTGGCAGCCCTACAGCTAAATCTCCTGTATACATATCTAGAGGCTCCTCAGCTCTTCTCATCACCTTGCAGAGGCCCACTTTAGGGTAGGAGCTCCAGGGCTTTGCTCAGGGGCATTAGCTGTACCCCTCAAAACATGCCATGGCCTACATGGTCTGTTCACCATGAGTGAGTCGGTTGCTGGAGACTCTGTCCAGATATCTGATAGAGTGAGGAGGAAGCAAGAATGGGGGCAGAGTCGGGTACAGTCAAGGAAAGGATAGGAATATAGGGTAAGGAGGGATGGAGGGGGAAGTGAGGGGATAGGAAGATATGGGATATGGGGGGGGGGGCAGAAATGCCAGAGGAGATAGCTAGGGAGGCAAGCAGATGGTTGGAGGCCCAGGCCCCTGGCACACGGACAGGAAGGAGGAAGATGCTAAGCACCCTGGGCCACACACTGTGCCTTCTGAGGATAACAGGGATTACCGGAGAGGGGACCCTGCTGAACACACTGTGGGATAGCACTCCCTTAGCCCTGGGCTTCCCAGGTCCCCTAGCCAGTGGGTATGGACTATAAGTTTCACCTTGTCCTTCCCACCTAGGGAAGATTGGCCAGAGGGGAAATCATTGCTATTCAGGGAGGCAGTCCATCTCTCTAGAGCCGTGGAGAAGATGAATGTGCCCAAATACTACCTCCCCTCTGCTGGGGCTTCCACCCAGCTATCCTGACCACTGCAGGATAGCTTGGGCCAGGGCTTTGTGTGAGACTAAGACCATCTTCCCTCTTGGGGCCTCACAGTATGAGGGAGGGGAGCATCTTACATTGGAGATACCAAAGCTCTGCCAGCAGAGCAGGCCTCCCTGCCAGACCAGCCCCAAGCAAGTATATCATCCTTTTCCAGTCTTCACAGTGACATTTCTTTGGCATTTGCCCATCTACCGGGAGCTATTGTGTGTGAGGAAACTAATTCACCGAGTATTTGTGCTTGGAGAAATAATTCCAGATGTTTATTTACCCCATGAAACAGGCATTGGTTAATTTTAAATTAAGCCTTCGTAGTCACAGAAGTCACTTTTATCTTTTCAGATCCAGGGATTTCCAGAGTAGCTAGGCATGATGTAGAGGAGGAGGCTATCTGTGATAGTAGCCCAGGCAGACAGCCTATGCCCTGGAAGAGCCCTGGGCCATGAGCCTTGGGGTTCTTTGTGTCTTGTTCCTGGTGACTTGTCTCCAGCCTACTCAGAACCTCCCCACCTGCCCTGATGGTGGAGACCTCCCAGAGCCACCACTACCCTGGTAGATGAGGACAGCAGGCTTGAGCAAGGTTGGGTGGGTATAAGAAGGCTGGGTGGGAGTGAAGGAAGTGTCCCCTATCCCCTTCCTTGAAGCTGGTGGGGTCTGCTTCTGCTGGAGCCACAGAAGTTCCTGCATTGGACCTGATTCTTTTGCCCACTCTTTCAGCAAGTGTTTATCTGATCTTCCCTTTTACCACCATCATGAGGTTCCCCATTGCCTTCAGTATAAAAATTATGCAGGTCTTTGTGACACTGCCAATCTCACTTTTTATCTAAACCCACCTCAATCAATTCTCTAGACTATCTGGGTGACAACCCTTCCCCCAGCTTTCTAAATGTAGAGATCCCAAGGCAGCACCTTCTGAGCCCCTGCTGCACAGCCTTTCTCCTGATATTTCTGAACTTTTCTGCAAAATTCCATGTCAGTGCAGGATAGAAACTCTGGTTCTTGAGCACAGGAACTGCACTACTCTGCTGGACTGGGCACTATTTGCTGACGTATCCCTGCTTCCTTGGTGCAGCAGAAATAAATTGAGTACCTGCTATGTGCCAGCTGCTGCCTAGCTCTGGCCAAGATGGTCTTGTTTCCCCCAGCTAGTCCTTCATTCTAGATGGTAGCCAAGAAAGATTTAGATTTTTTTTTCTTTTTTTGCAGTACTGGGGGGACTGAACCCAGGGGTACTTTAGCACAGAGCTACATTCCTCAGCCCTTTCTAAAATTTTTCGAGACAGGGTCTCACTAAGTTGCTGAGGCTGACCTTGAACTCATGATCCTCCTGCCTCAGCCTCCTAAATAGGTGGAACTGTAGGCATGCAACCCTGTGTGCAGTTCACAGTTGTGCTTCAATTATTTGTGGTCAGCCCTGTTCTGAAAATATTAAATGGAAAGTTCCAAAAGTAAACAATTCATAAGTTTTAAATTGCACACCATTTTAAGTATGTCTTTCACCTCACTTCACCTCATCATGTAGGCATTGTTATCAGTTCATATCCTCACAAGAAGGGTGAATATGGTACAGTAAGATATTTTGAGAGAGACCACATTGATGTAAATTTTATTACAGAGTAATTGCTCAGTGCTATCAGTTATTGTTATTCTCCTACTGTGACTATTTTATGTTAAATACTACTAATACACACACACACACATACACACACGTGTGTGTGTGTGTGTGTGTGTGTGTGTGTGTGTGTGTATACACATATAAACTTAGTTAAAAAAAAAAAAAAAAAGAAATAGGGTCCAACCCCAACTACTATCTGTGGTTTCAGGCATTCACTGGGGTCTTGGAATGCATTCCACACAGATAAGGGAGGACTACTGTGTTCAAGTTTTTCTATTCACGATTCAGTCTTGGTAGGTTGTGTTTCTAAGAGTATATTGAGCTGGGAACATAACTCAGTTGGTAGAGTGCTTGCCTTGCAAGCACAAGATCCTGGGCTCAATCCCCAGCACCACAAAAAAAAAAAAAAAAAAAAAAAAAATTATCCATTTTATATAGGCTATCTAATTTTTTGGTGTATAATTGTTTTATAATATTCTCTTACCAACCTTTTATTGTAAAATCCAAAGAAAAGGAATATCAAAATGAGAGTTTTTTGTTTTTCCTTGTTGTTTGGTTATTATTTGACTTGGTTGGACCTTGTTTTATGTTTCTTGGATTCACACCTAATGTGTTTCAGACATCACCTCACAGATCCTTGATTTCCTAAGACAGTAAAAATGCTGACATAGACAGTTGACAGAGACCTGTTCCAGACAACTGGAGCTGTCTTGATGAATTCGAAATTGTAGGACCTTGCGGGAAGAACCAGTCCTGTGTCTCAGCAGTTGTTCCCTCAAAGAATGTTGCCTTCATGCCCAAGCTGTGTGTTTCTTACCAGCTTGTGGTGGTGGCCACCCCCAGATTTAAATTCCAGCAGCACAAGCACAGGATCCCTTGGTTTTTTCAGGCCTTACAGATCTTTGAGTTTTTCCTCTTCTTTGGTTCTTAAAGCAAAACTGCTTCCTTAAGAGTCCAGGGTTCCTGGTGAGACATGTTCACTGCCTCCAGATAGAAAGCCATTGACTGTGGGAACGATAGAATCGTGACCCTGAAAATCCAGAAACTTCATCATGCTGTTTCATTACAGAATTTCGGAGCTAGGTTAAAGACATCAAGGTATTAGCTGGTGCCGTGGCACACACCTGTAGCCCCAGCTACTTGGAAGGCTAAAATAAAAGGATCACTTGAATCCAGGGATTTGAAGCCAGCCTGAGTAATATACCTCTCAAAAACGGAGGGAAAAAAAAAAATTTCAAGATAAGGAAGATTTTTTTTTAACAAAGCCATCAGCTCTTCCTTACCATAAAAGAGCATCTGAGATGTAAGCCAGGCAGTGGGAAGCATCCTGAAGCTGACGTGGGTGGGCAGTGTCTGGCTCCTCCAGGGCTATGGACATCCTGGCAAAAAAGAGTGACCCAGACCTCAGTGAGGTTGGCAGATCAGGACCTGGCAAACCTTTCTACATCATGAAGCAGATGCATCACAGAAATGTGACTCTATCAGATTGAATTATAAAATTCTGGAGAAAGACATGCCCATGATTTCCTCAGCTTATGTTTATGTCCTCCAAAATTCATGTTGAACCAGTCATGGTGGCACACACCTGCAATCCCAGTGGCTCAGGAGGCTGAAACTGGAGGATCAGGGCCAACCTCAGCAACTTGTGAGGCTGTAAGCAGCTTAGTGAGACCCCATCTCTAAAAAATAAAAAAGGTCTGGGAATGTAGCTCAGTGGTAAATTTTGCTCCTGTGTTAAACCCCCAGTAACCAAAATAAATAAGTAAAATTTTGTGTTGAAATTTATTTGTGAAATACTAAAAAGTGGGACCAAGTAGGACCTTTGAAGAGGTGATTAGGGCTCTGCCCTTATGAATGGATTAATCTAATCATGATTAGTGATTTAATGAATTAATGAGGTATCTTAAGAGTGAGTCAGCTATAACTTACAGTGAGTTTGGCTGCTTGCTCTCTTGTATTCTCTGCATCTTGCCATATGATGTCCTGTGCCTCAGGACCCTGCCAAGAAGGCCATCATCAGATATGACCCCTCAATCTTGGACCAGAATCATGGGCCAAGGTAAACCTCTTTATAACTTACCCAGTCTGCTGTTATTAGCAACAGCAGAAATGGATAGAGACACCTTTTCTGAACAAAAAGCTCACTTTAACTCAGTGTCCAACCCCAACATGTTGAGGGACCCCCTTTCTGTGACCCCCTTGCCATGTTTCTGTGGTCAGTAGAACCTTGTCAGCTCATCCTTACTCTGGGAATTCATGTTACATATTCTGCCATCCCCCTTTTGTCATCTATGTCATTTTCTGCTAGCTTTTAAAAGGCCATCTTGATTTGCCACCTTCTGCCCCACATTGTGTGCTGGTGTTCTATAGCATCCTCTCTGCAATTTGCTGCCTCTGTCTTGTTTTTCTATAAATCTCCATGGGCTCCTGACTATGATGACTCCTTTTCATTACGGTCAGTTCTCATTTCATTGGACACTGTGTTTAACCATTTGAGGGGTGCATACCTGCAACTCCCCAAATCTGTGCTAGTTATTGTACTCAATGAGATTCAGCAAGAGACAGCTTTCTTAGTCCTCTCACAACAAGAGGGTCTTCAAAGCACTGAATACTGCTATTTGTTTGCTTCTCCCTGTGCACACTCAGGGTCCATGGGTCCAGCCACCCCTGTCTGTCACTGAGGGCCCTCAGGCAGGGATCAGAGGCTGAGGTTCTTTGCAGACTGTGGTGCTGAGGACAGTCTTGGTTGGGCAAAAGGCACCCTTGCCCATTGTTCAGAACAGCAACAGAGGTCTGCCCAGAACTTCAACCCGCAGCAAGAGCTGTCATGGCCAAGCCCTGGTCCTCCCCTCCACACCAAAAAAGATTGTCAGGACTTTCAGATCATCTACCACCCATTTTCACATGGAGTAGACAGGTCCACGTGGGTACAAATGGGTGTGAATTCATGTGCATGGGAGTTGTACCTGTGAGGGCACCTGTGTGTCCCTGTGGATGGGCATGCTCTGTGTGTTTGTGTGTTGTGTGCAGCATGATGGTGCGGTTGGTTGTCCGCATGTGGTTAGCTTTGAAAAGGTCTCCAGACTTGATAGTTGATAGTATTTCTTGCTGCAGTGTTTCTGCCTTTTTCTTTTTGTACTGGGGATTGAACCCAGGGGTGCTTAACCAGTGAGTCATATCCTCAGTGAGACAGTGTCTCACTGAGTTGCTTTAAGATCTCACTAAGTTTCTGAGTCTGTTCTTGAACTTGTAGTCCTCCTGCCTCAGCCTCTCAAGTTGCTGGGATTACAGGCATGTGCTACCATGCCTGGCTTCCTGCCTTTTTTTTGACAGGTGCTGGACTCAGACAAATCCAGCTACCAGAAAGCTCTCATGGTATGTGTGAGGGAGGGAGCCAGAAGGGGGCACTGCAGGGCTTGAAGTTTGCCCTGGGTGGTGGGTGGAGAGAGCTCCCTGCCCGTTCCCACTTTCTTATTTGCATATTAAAGGCAGGACTTTGTTCATTTGCTGGCAATTGGTGCATCTGGACCTGTTGCCATGGGCACTCTGAGCTGAACTGGTTCCAGAGCACGGGAGACAGGACTGTAAGCAGCATGGAAACATCTACCTCAGGTTTTAGAAAGGAAATGCTATCCTCCTGGGGCCTGGCAGCAGATACCACAGGACATACACAGGGCAAGGGCAGAGTATTGGGATCCAGGTCTTTGGTGCCTGGAACCACCCTGCCCAGGATAGGATGAACTACCATTACTGGACTGGGTCAAGATCTTGTACCAACTGCTACCCTGATTTGCTGAGCTGCAAGGGCTTAGTGAGAAGCACCTTTTCTCTGAGGATCTTTGGACTTTCAGGTGGACAGGTCACTTACTCAAATGATGGCAGCTCTGCCACCTTCCTGAAATTGAGCTCTCAGTGCTGTCCTAGTTTCTGTCCCTTCCAAAGCCATAACAGCTGATGGTATGGAAAGTAGTGCCATTTCTTTGTTCTAAAAGATGTTAAGGGGAGGCCTCTTAAGAGGTAGTGCTGATTTTTGGGTTGGATTCTTTTGTTTTGACCACCGGACACTGAATTCAGGCCTTGTGCATGACTTGCAGGCCAGTACTCCCCAACCCTTTTTAAAAATTTTTTGTTTTGTTTTGTTGGGTTTTTTGTTTATTCGTTTTTTGGTACCAGGGATTGAACCCAGGGGCTCTTAACCACTGAACCACATCCCCAGCCCTTTTTTATATCTTAAGACAGGGTCTCACTAAGTTGCTGAGGGTTTTGCTAAGTTGCTGAGGCTGGCTTTGAACTCATGACCCTCCTGCCTCAGCCTCCCAAGTTGCTGGGGTTACAAGTATGCACCACAACATTCAGCCATGGTGCTATGTTTTTTGTAGTTGTTTTGTTTGTTTATTTGTTTTCTGTACCTCATTGTCTCAGAGACGACAGTGGTTCTCTGTCTCTCTGTCCTGGAACCTCCTATATCCAGTGGGCCCTTGATTTCTCTAGCCTAACACATCCCCACATGCACTCTGGAGTGCAGGGTCTGGGCTCCTTCCCTCCAGCTTTCCAGGTCCAAACCTCTGTTGTCAGCCTGAACCCTCCATTTAGTTACCCACTCCAACCTCCCATATGTCTACAACTAGTTGTTCACAGTTCCACCATAGCAGCCTCTGCCATGGCAGCAGGAAGTCAGAGGTGCTATCCCCAGGTCCCTCCATGCTGTTCCCAAATCTGATCAAATTTGCTTCTGGTCCCTGTACAGGCAGGGCCAGGAAAGGGGGAGTCCCACTACTTGGGCCCCAAGGAATTTTTTTTGTACTGGTGATAGAACCTAGGGGCACTTTACCACTGAATTACATCCTCAGTCCTATTTTTTTTTTTTCTTTATTTTTGAAACAGGGTTTCACTAAATTGCAAAGGCTGGCCTCAAACTTGAAGTCCTCCTGCCTCAACCTCCTGAGCCACTGGGGTTAGGCCTCTGTGCCTGTGCCTGACATCCCCACACCTCATTCTTACCAAACAACTACCTTTCGAAGGATGTTGGCAGTCCCACCTAGACTCCCATCTTCCCTGGGTGGAAGAGGCCCCTAACTGGGAGTGATCAGAGCACCCCCCAGTACTTTGTCTTGTGTGAGCCTGCACAGTCTGGCTGTGCTCAAATGACTGTGGGGAGGATTGATGAGGTGTTATTGAAGAGTGGGTCTCCACAGTCATGTCCTGGTGTCTGCAGGCATCAGCAGATAGCACAAATGCCAATGGGGAAAGCAAGACAGGAGGGATGAGGTGGTGGCCTCTGTGAGAGCTGGAGAGAGTACTTGCTGACTCAGAGGCATTGCTGGGTTGGGGTGGTCCATTGATCCTGCTCCCCAGGGCCCATGTGCGTTTGTTCACAAAGGGACAGATCTTTCCTGGGGCCAGTGCCACCTCCTGCTGCCACTAGGACCTGTGACCCACACCAGGAGCTTAGTTAGCAAAGCTGTTGTGGGTCAGACTGAGGTCACTTGGTGAGGGCCTCCCGGGCAGGGAGCCCAGCATGTAGGGCACTGCCAACTGCCTGGTCAGCGGCAGTCAGGGTGAGTAGGGACCCTTAGGCCAGGACAGGGAAGGGCTTCAGACTAGGGGTCTACTGAAATGTGACCTAGCCACCCCTTGCCTCCACTGTGGAGTGGGAATGCAGACAGGGCTGCCATGCTGAGATCTTTCCTGGGGCACTGGTCCTTCTCACTGTGCCCAGGACCTATATTGTCCCCAGGGTTCTGTTTTTCTAACCCTGGATCAAGCCAATCCATTGTGAGATTCCTTTTTGTCCAAACTTGTCCTGGGGTTGTGGCTCCAGCACGTTTGCTTCAGGCAGCACAGCTGGATGGGCCATGTTCTCCCCAGGGCAGGCCAGCCAAGTCAGGGTTCCCTACAGCAGGGGGAGCCAAGACCAGAGAAGAGGACAGCAAGCTGGGGTGGGGCCCAAATGCCATAACCAATCCCAAAAGACCTGGAGACCTCCCTCCATCCTACCTGCAAGTCTTGTGGCCCCTGCCTGCAACAACTTCCTACACTCCAGTTCCCACTGGGCCCCCAGCCTATCACTGTCCCTGTAACCAATCCTGGGTGTTTTCCATCAAGCACAAGTTCCCCCTGCAAAGGTTTTTCTGACCATCGAGGCAGAAAACATTCCTTGTTAAAAGAATGTGGAAGAAAGTGAGGAGGCCCACAACCTTTGCTGTGTCTCCTGGGCTGTGAGGTCCATGCAACCCAGGAACCTTTTTGTGGCCAACAGGCACAAATGGTACCTGATCCCAGCTCCTAGTCATCAGGCATTCCCACCATGGCCTCTTTGGCTTTGCAACCCAGGGAAGAGAGTCTGGGCCAGGACAGCCTCCCTTGTCCCCAGAGACTTTCTGGTCATAGGCTTTTAGGGGCTGCACCCCCACCACCTCTCAAAGAGGCTTTGTGTCACCACAAAGACACTCTGTCCCTCCAGAGAAGCCTGGGTGTTGCCATGGTGATGGAGGGGCCTGGCAGAAGGGGTCCACCTACTGTCTGTGTGTGTATGTGGAGGGGGGTGGGTTCCAGGCCTAGGACAATGTGCACATAGGCTGGCAGCCAACATGGTAACTACTGCACCTGCCTAGCTATAGCCCCTCTGCCTGCCTGACAGGATACTTGTCACTAACTGGGTCTCAGTGAGACCATCAGGATATTAGTAGGAATGGGGATCCCAAGCCCTGTGCTTGTTTGTGATTAGTCCCAGCCTTACTGTGAGCTTCTGACCCCTCCTCAGGAATGCATTTGTCTCTACCCCACCCCAGAGTGCAGAAGGGTGGGACTCAGCTGTATACATGGGAACTCCTAATCCCCTACACTACTCCTTTCTCCCTGAGATGTGGAGATGAGCCATATATGGCACCTTGCAGACTGAGTACCTGTCAAGGGAGGGAGTAGAGGCAATGGACTGCCCCAACCACCATGCCTGACTCTACTTGATGGGACATCTTAGGGGACCAGTTCCTTCCCACTTCCGTGGACTTTGTTGTCATGGATGAAGTGGGTAGGCTTAATATGTAGGGAGAGGACACTATATGCTGGTAGCCCCCATAGCCTCTGTGCCTGGAGCTCCCAGCCCTGGGGCCTTAGGGCCTTGGGGTTGTCCCAGGCCAACTGCTGCAGAGACCCCAGAGGATATGGGTTCTTATTTCCTATAGATCTATCTGCAGTACCCTTGGCTGCAGCTAAAGTCTGGATCAGGCAGAGAAGGGGCTGGGATGAGGGCTGCACTAAATCCCAGCCTAGGGTCTGGGGAACTCCTGTCCACCCTTATTCCCTGATCTCATGGAGATGCTGCTAGTCCCAAGGAACAACAGAGACTCAAAGGGTGCAGGGGTCAGGTATCTGTGGCATGCCTGAGGGGGAATCTTAGGCCCAGGGATCCAAAGGTGGCCCCTGTGGCTCAGGCCTCCTATGGAGGAGGACAATCACTGGAATGCTCACAGGCTTCATCTGCTTGCCTGCCTTGTCCCCAGGTTGTCCGTCCTCTGACACTCCAAAAGCCCAGCCCAAGTTCCAGACCTCAGGCTACCAAGTTTCGAGCTCTCTGGCCACAGTGTGTCTCTGCCTTAATCTGACCCCTAGCCTCCTGTGTCAGCCCTCCCATGCCCCTTAATACTCCTGGACCTCCTGCTCAGAAGCCCCCTGGTCTGGGGCTGACCAATCCTGCCTTGGTCCTGGTCTACCCTTGGCCCAGGGTGCCTATTAATACAGAACAAGAACCCACAAAGGGTTTGCCTTTTTTAGGAGCCCTTCCACATGTGTTCAGTAGATGCTACTAGGTAACTACTGCAGGGCTCTCCCCTCACCCCACCCCCACTGTGGTCCAGTGTCGCATTCTTCCTCTGCTTGGGAAATCTAATTTCTGTGCTGAATCTGATTATGGATTTCCTGGCTGCCTGAAAATCCTGCTACATCTCCCAAGCTACAGGCTGTGGGCACCACCCTCGCCCCTGGGGAGCTTAATTCCCTGGCCTCTATGCTCTCTGGTCATTTTTCCCCCCCTTTTTTTTTTCTTTTTCCTTTCTTTTTTTTTTTTTTTTTTTTTTTTTTTTTTCCTTTTCTTTTCTTTTTTCTTTTTTTTTTTTTTTTTTGGTACCTGAATTAAATTCAGGGGCACTTAACCACTGAGCTACATCCCCAGCCCTTTTATTTTGAGACAGGGCCTCACTATGTTGCTTGGGCCTCACTATGCCCCTCACTAAGGGGCATGGGAGGGCTGACACAGTTGGCTAGGGGTCAGATTAAGGCAGGGACACATTGTGCCAGGGAGCTGTAAACTTGGTAGCCTGAGGTCTGGAACTTATGCTGGCCTTTTGGAGTGTCAGAGGATGGACAACCTAAGGACAAGGCAGGCAAGCAGATGAAGCCTGTGAGTATTCTAGCACTTGTTAAATTGCTGAGGCTAGCCTTAAACTTGTGATCTTTCTGCCTCAACCTCCCAAGTTGCTGGGATTACAGGCCTGTGCCTCCCCACTCAGCCTCCTTTCTTGTTTTTTTTTCTTTTTAAATTTTTTAATAAAGTATTTTTTGACAACGATTCTTAAGAAAAGCCAATAAAGGGCTGGGGATATAGCTCAGTTCGTAGAGTGCTTGCCTGTCAAGCACAAGGCCCTGGGACAAAAAAAAAAAAAAAAGATTTGGTGATGTGACTCAGTGGTTAAAAATCCCTGGGTTCAATCCCATATATATATATGAACAACAACAACAAAAAAAAAATCCCTCAGGGCTGGGTTTATGGCTCAGTGGTAGAGCATTTGCCTGGAAAATGTAAGACACTGACTGGGTTCAGTCCTCAGCACCACATTAAAAATAAATAAAGTTATTGTGTCCATCTACAACTAAAAATTTTTTTAAAAAAATCCCTCTCTGCCCAATAGAATCAGACACATGGATATCAAGATTCCAATTTTGGTGTAAGAGACGTGGCCTTAATAGGATGAGCCCTGTGAATTGAACTCCCTGCTCTCACTTGCACAGATTTTGCTTCCCAAAGGAAAGAGAAGATGGAGTAACCTCTCTGCAGGTAGGAGGAACCCACAAAGGAAGAACCTGAGCTGAGCCAAACAGGAGCTGGGTGAGAGGGTGAGCACATTCCAAGCCAGATCCTCAGGGATATTCTAGTAGAAATACTTCTCCCTGGAAGCCAAGTGGTGGGACCTGACCACTCTTCCTGTTCTACAATGAAGACTGTGTTAAAGAGAGGCTCTTCCTCATCTCCTGGCCCCCTGCACCTTCACTTTTGCAAGCTCTCTTGACTACTTTGCCCATTTTACATGACTGCAGTCACTGGGCACATGCCATTCGGTGCCACCTTCGGGGATTCTCCAGGGTGGCTCAGCCATCATTGTGGCCATATACACCCACTGGCAGAAGTCCCATCAATGAAGCACAACCCACTCATCAGTGGTGGGTAGGGGCTCTTTCAAGAGGAGTGGTTACCAAGAGCTCTGCAACCTCTTTTCTTAGACTCCGATTATAACCATAGATCATGTTCTTGGTAGACACAGGAATGTACAGAACTGTGTGAGGGCCATGGAGCAACCCTAGTACAGGGGACACCCTACCTACCACTCTGGCCTCAAGATGCAGATCATTATAGTCCTTTCCTGTGTATGCATGTGCATGTGTGAATCTTACCTCCAATTGCATTATGTTTTCTTCACCACTTTCAGTTGGATTTTTTTTTCCTTGCTGATTTATTAGAGCACCTTTCAGAGTAAGAATTTTACTTTATTGCCAGATGTTAAAAAAATACTTCATGTTAAAATGTTAATTATTTTATTTTATTTTATTTTATTTTATTTTTGCGTGTGTATGTGTGTGGTGGTGGTGGTGGTGGTGGTGGTGGTGCTGCTGCTGCTGCTGCTGCTGCTGCTGCTGCTGCTGCTGCTGCTGCTGCTGCTTCTGCTGCTTCTGCTGCTGGGGATTGAACCCAGGGCCTTGTGCAGTTGAGGCAAGCACTCTACCAACTGAGGTATATCCCCAGCGCAATTATGTTTTGATATTCTGTATGGCTTTCTTATCCTTCTTTCTTTCTTCTCTCTCTTTGAGATGGGACCTTGTTATGTTGACCCAAGCTAGCCTCAAACTCCTGAGCTCAAGTGATCCTCTTGCCTCAGCCTTCCAAGAACCTGGGACTACAGACTTGTGCCACTATACTTTCTTCTGACTTCTACTATGGAAAATTACAAAGGCACTGAAGTACAAAGAAGGGTGCAGTGGGTTCCACATATCCCACACCAACCTCCACTGTGCTGAAGTCACAGTCTAAAAGTAAATCCAGTGCCTTTTATTCCAACTGAAATATGTTGTTCTTAGTGGTGTCACTCCTTAAAAAATGACCATACTATGCAGTGCTTTTTTTTTTTTTTTTTTTTTGGGAGGGGGTGTACAGAAATGTTTTATTATAAGTCCTGCTGGTTCCTTTTTCCTTGGCAGTTTCTTCCACTGCTGAGAGTCTGAGAACAGCCATCCCCTAGCCCTGCCAGACACCCCAGGGCCTGCACTGACTGCCAGAGACCTTGTAGTCCTGGCCTCTCTCATGAGTGGACTCTGCCCTTGTGAACACTTCACCCAAGTCTGCACTCCTCTGCCTTCCTAGATTGGGCACAGTGCCTATCCTTGGTGGATTGGCCAGAAACTATCCCTGAAACTTGGGGCACCATCTGATCCCAGTAGGGGCAATAGGGTAATGATGGATCCCTAGAAGGCCTGGCCAACCAATTAGAGAACAAATCTCCTGTTGGGGGGTGGGAAGACAGAGCCCCAACAATGTCCTCCTAGGAAGAGAGTATGGTCTTTGTCATCAGTGGACTTGAGTTTGACTACAGCCAGTTTACTTTCTGGTACCATGTCCTCCTCCTCAGATGGGCAGAGTGTAGAGTGGGGAGTGGAAGAAGGCTTGATGTCACCAGTTCCCTCCTGGGTTCTGATAGGTGACTGGCAAGAGCTGCTGCCTGCTCTCCTGCTGGCCTGACCCTTAGGAAATTCCTCTAATTCCTCAACCCAGATTGGCCAGGGGCCCCATAATTTGATTTTCCGGAGCAGTGCTTTGGCTGGACTCCTTCTAAGGAGGAATGTCTGGGTCAGCAAGAAGATGTCAAATATCACGTTTTGTTTCAGGGGAAGCATTCAGCTCCTACCTGCAAGTTCCTCTGATGATGCCTTCACTTTCCCAACAAAACTACATTGACCCCATTGCCCCAGAGCATGCTCTATCCATTTGATTAACTATTCACTTATTCCTTCATCCCCCATCTATCTAGCCTCTAATCAGCCCATCTTGTCTTGTCTTCGTACTCATCTTTTTATCCATCTACCCACCTGCTCATCTAACTGTCCATCCTCCCTTCACCCTTCCATGGAGCCCTCATCTTCTCATATAATCATCTCCTTATCCTTCTATGCACATATCTGTTCTTTCATTTATTCCCTTTTCTATCCATCCTCCTATTCTCCCATCCCTCTTTCTAACCACCCACTCATCCATCCATTTAACAATCCATCCACCTGTCAAAACCTTCCACTCATCCTCTCATCCATTCATCCACAAACCCACTATTACCTTTTGTACCCATCCATCCATTCACCCATCTGTCAAATCATCATTCCTCACCTGCCCATCCATTCCTCCATTCACCCACCAGTTTGACATTCTTTATACTCACCCACCTACCAATCCATCCATTTATCCATTTGTCCATTCCCCATATTCACCTATCTATCCTTCCATTCATCCATCTATCTCCCACCATCCCCTATCTGCCCATCCATTTACCCATTTGTCTATCCATCCTCCTACATACCCATCTGTGATTTGCTCTTCCTCTAGGCTCCCACTTCCTGCTCATGTGTCCTGGGGCCACTTATTTTTCCATCCAAGCTTCTCTTCTGTGCAACTCCTTGTCCAGCAGTGTTCTGTGAGACCATGGAGGGATGCTCTCAGCTCAATACTAAACACTCAAGCCAGTGTGCTTCTTTTACAGTTAAGTTTTTCAACATTTAATATCAGTCCTGACCTTACCAACCCACCTCCAAGATTTCTAATGTTTTGTGGTCTGGATATTCATGTTCTCACATGGTCCTGATGTATGATCACTCCTGGGGTGCCCACTGTTGTTCCTGTCTTATTTCTAATTCAACTTTATGGGTAGGCACATTTGGCAGGAAGTGGCCTCCTGTTTGGGAAACTGGTTATGGGGTCTTATGGAATCCACGCTGCAGGCAGTGCTGGGCTTTTCCAGGTGAGGGGAGGCCTTGAGGGAGGAGAGTTAGGATCAACCAAGGCCCCACAGCATCACTCCTCCTACCTGTCCTTGAGGACCTCTCTGGACCCTAGCAAAAAGCATACCTGATGCCATCCCCACCCAGGATCTACATCTTGGTGCCCCAATCCCCTGATGGAATTTATCTTTGAAACTTCTGTGGTCAGTTTAAAAATTCATTTACATTTTACTTTCCATAATGCCACGTTTGTTGTTTTAATATAAAAATAGCATTTTGAGTTACTTTGGGGTGCTGGGTCACCTGTGTCTACATGTGCTTCTGTGCATGGACCCATGGAGGCCTGCATATGTGGGATGCTGGACCTCTCTTTTCTATATAGGTGCCCACAGCTATCAGGGCTCAGCAGACAGAAAGTGTGCACACAGGCTTAGGCAGATAGTTGTGACTCAGCATCCAGTCCTCTCCTCTCCTGTGGTCATTACTAGGACTCTCTACCCCTAATATGGCCAGTGTTTAGATATGTTACCCAGGAGATACATCATCATTTCACTCCAAGTGATCTGAATTGGGCAAAGGGAAAGCCAGCGTAGGGTTTGGCCACCTTTTCACTGTAGCCTCAGAATTCTGGGCCCCCAGCCAACCCTCACCTGGAGTCAGCAGGCCCCTTTCAGTATGGGTCTGCTTGGACTCCAGAGCTGGGGTATGGTTGGGAGGTGAGGTTAGGGTAGGGAAACTGTCCCCAAGTGTCTGTAACCCAGGCCTGGACCTGCTAGATGGGATTTGGGAAGTGGTAGGATGAAACTAGAGGTCAGGCAGGAGTCTTTCTCTGCACAAAGAAAGAAGGAAGCTGCCTCCTGCCCACAAAGCCAGCAGTTGTCCCATGGATCCTGATCATTACCGCCTACAGGTCCCTTCTGCCTCTTGGTTCTAAGTTTCAGCTGAGATAGGCAAATAAGACATGGCTGAAAACTTGAGTTGTCTGTCTCCTCTCAGGCAGGAAGACCCCATACTCTGCACCACCGGGCTCAGTCCATACTTCCATAAGATCTTGGCTGGGCTTGGGTGCTGGCAGATGTGCACAGGAGGACAGAGTGTCCCTTCTGTGCTTGTGCTGTGCTTTTTGGTGGCCAGAGAACCCAGGCTATGCCTCACTTGTGACCCCCCTCTATCCAATGGGGCTACCACCTCTCCTCGCTGTAATGTGGTTCATTCTCAGGCTATAGCTGATTTAACAGCTCTTCCTCCCACACTGGCATCCCTGCAAGATCACATTGACCATTTTATTTATGTGACAGGAGCTGGGGAAATGAAGAGTAGATGTGGGGGCTTATGCTGGTTTCTTGCCCTCATTGGACCTTGGTTTCCCTTACTGTCATGGTGGAACTGGGCCCCATAGTGTCATTTCACCTCTGAAGTAAGCTATGTCCTTGACCCAACCAGCACTAATGTGGCCCAGCCCAGCAGTGGCCCTCTCTGGGGGCTCTGTCCTTGCAGCTGGCCCCATCTCAGGCCAGTGAGCAGCAGAGCTAGCCCTCTATTTGTGTCAGTCATTGCGTGTGACTTTCCTACACAGGGGCCTACCCTTTCTAAGCCCAGGTTCACTGTTGGTGCAGGGATAAACAGTTCTAGCAGAATTATCCTCAGTGGGCTGGTGTGGGATCAGCCAGGAGTAGACCCCAAACAACACTGGGCATCAAGCCACACACCAAGCTCTGGGCACTGTGGCCACATGGCTGTACCCTGCCTGTGGCTCTGAGCCAGGGTTTGAGCTCTGCATACTTGGCCTGCTTCTTGTTGCCCATGAAAAACAAACACTGGTCATCCAGGGAACAAGCAGCAGGGAAAAGTGCTGGCTCGTCACTGCAAATGCCAACTCTCCACTGCTCCTAGCCTGTTCCCCTGGGACTCTGGGCCCCAAGGGGGCAGTGCTGAGCCAGGAGCTAGGTGGGCCTGACCTCCCTAAGTACTGGGCCTCAGATGCTTGGACCCCTGCCCTCTTACAACATGGCCCACTTGCGGGCAGAGGGACTCTAAACTTTATGTAGCCCTAGCCAGAACCTCAGCCAGGCTTTTAATAGGCTTTCACTTAGCTGTGTGAAACAGATACTGCCTCTGTTTTAGGCTGGAATGGCTGTAAATGGATGCTGGACCACTGTCCTTGGGCTAGTGTTGCTGGGAGCTGAGGCAGTGGTCACCCCACACCTGTGTAGGTGTTCCAGGCACCTGACAGCAGTAGACTGGCTTCTTACTCCCTGCCCATTGGCCACACCAGCTCTGGCACACTGCTGTGTGGCTACAGATGGTCTTGGCCTTGCCCACTGTTATAAGGTGGGGCTGGGATAGTCCCATGAAATAGAGATGAACTGGTATGTGCTGTGGGCCTAGGAAATAATGGACACTCATCACACCAGCTCTTCCTGCCCTGCCCAGTAGGCTCGAAGACACCCACAGTCCATGGTTCTGCTATGACCTGGCAGGAAACAAAGCCTGGGTTAGAACCCCAGGCCTCACTGGGAATGAGCCAGCTGCTTCTGGCCAGCCTGGGATTAATGACTTTTAATTTAGAATTTAATCATTGCAACTTCCCTCCAGAGAGCTGAATGCTCTGGTCTGGGACTGAGTTGTATGATGTGTGAGTGGGATGGGCAAGAGGCCTATGGTGGCCTTATCAGGCCACTGCTCCACCCTACCCTTAGCTTGCTCTGCTTTGCCTGCAGCTGGCTGGCACCCTATCATGGAGGACTGCAATGTACACTCAGCTGCCAGCATCTTGGCCTCAGTGAAGGAGCAGGAGGCCCGTTTCGAGCGACTGACACGGGCACTGGAGCAGGAACGGCGCCATGTTGCCCTGCAGCTGGAGCGTGCCCAGCAGCCTGGAATAGGCAGCGGTGGGATGGGCAGTGGGCAGCCCCTACCAATGGCCTGGCAACAGCTGGTCCTGCAGGTAACAGCCCAGTGACTGGGAAGGGGTAAAAACAACCAACTGGGAAATCAATCTAAGGGTCTTAGAACACCACAAATGAGTGTACAATGAGACCTGTTGAGGCTTTTAGAGAGGGAAGAAAAGATCCCAAGGGGATTGGATATCCACTTAGGTATGCTAGGCACCATATGAAGGATGTTCAAGATACAACTTGACCCTGAGATCAGCACACTCCACTGAGGGAGCTCTCAGGGCTCACTGAACAGGATCTGATCTGAGCAGCTCCTTGGACAGGCTGGTGACACGGTTTTGCCTGTTCTGGAGTCTCCCTGCCATGATATTCTTCTTCATTGCATGGTAGGTCAGCTCCAGGGGAAGGCTTGATCAAGGTCCCAGGCTCTGTCTACAGCTCAGTGTGTGACATGGGAGCCTCAGTTTCCCCACTGTCTATTGCCCTCAGACTATGCTTTAGGCACCTGCTCATCCCCAGGAGGTGTGGCACCCTGCCTATTCCTAACCAGTGGAACAAGGGCTCCACAGAAGTCAGACTGCCTAGGTCTTCTCAACATCCTCCTTCCCTCCATGGGTCATGAGGGTAGAATGAGGAAGTTCAAGGAGCCTGAAGTCTGGTGAATATCTGCCTATGTCAGGCTGAGGAATTTTGGGCAAGTGACCACTCCCTGAGCCTGGCCTTGCCTAACGGTGGCCAGGTGATGGTTCTTTTGTCCACTCATGAAACTACTTATAGAATGTATGACCCTGTACAAGTACACAGTCAGAATCAAATTATTGTCTTCAGAATGCCCCTAACTCACTGGGGAACTTTCTTTCTAAGCATTTGGGTCTGAGTGGTCTCAGGCACATGGCATAACCAGCCACAGAAGCCTGGGACTGAGGGGAGTCAGTATGAGTGCAAGAGATACCTCCAAAACCTCCAGGCACCAGGAGTTCCAAAGAGTGAGGCCTATACCCCTAAACTCTAGCAGGGGAAGTAGAATAGCCTAGATGAGCAACATGGGGACAATGGCAGCCAGTGAGCTTGAGACTGCTCCTCAGGCTCCAGGCACTCAGTCCAGCCCTCCCAGCCTGGAATAGGCTCTGTTCTGCAGCCCACAGATAAGTAGTGTGGGAGGACAGAGGGCATTTAGAGGGTCGATGCCCTGGCAAAAAGATGTTCCCACAGTCTAGAGTTACCCTAGCCTCCTGGGGATTAAGCCTGAATGACCTTAGGCCATGACCCCTCCTCTACCCTGCCCTTTTTATCTTAGGCTGGAATCAGAGACAGCATGTGTTCCCAGGGCTGAAGCTGGACTAGAGGCATTGAGTTAGGCAGACCCAGCTGCCTCCATGCCAAACCTACTTCTCAGATTAATCCCAGCAGGAGGTACTGGGTGACCTGCCATTGAACCTGAGGAACAGAGCTGGAATCTAGAGCTGGCAAGGCAGGTAGCTGGGGGCCAAGACTGTGGAACCAGAGCTAGAAGTTACTGCTGTCCTGTCCCCTTGGCTTCTTCCACGGTCTTGGCTGCCTGCCTTTCAGACACTTAGCCAGAGCAGGGCTGAACCTCACCTAGTGGGGAAGGGCATCATGGGGGCCTGGCCAGATGAGCCGTTGGACCTGCCTTGGGCTCAGCCAAATGGGCATATAGCTGGGGCAATAGCAGCTGGTGCAGTTGGGGAGAAGACCAAACCAGCTTTAATTCAGGATTGGTACCACATTCCCTCAAGGCAGTATGTACTACTCTTCCCTGGCCTGGGCAGCCATAAATGGAGGATGCAGGAGATCAGTGGTCAAATAAACTCACTCCTGTCCAAGTGGGGAAACTGGGGTTCAAAAGGGCACATAGTGGACACCCAAAGTGCTCAATCATGCTGGCAGTGTAACCTCTGTACATGGCATATCCTGGAAGCCAGGACTGGCCGCAAGGCAGGTTGTTTTCAGAACAGGGGCAAGGGAAAAGTAGGCATAAGGCAGGAAGCCCAGGCCTATGCCCCCTTTTTTGCTGTACCCACAAAGCCTCATTGGGCTGGCCCCAGCTCTGTTAATATCAGAACCTGTTTTCTCATACATGATGAAGGAGCCATTGGCTTGCCTCTGTGGGAAATGACCCAAGAAGGTCACCCTCACTGACCCTCTCCAGAATTTCCTTCCCCTCTACCTAAGTTTTCCCCATATAGAGTCACACTCCTTAGGTATGGCTGCTGGGGGACTTCATGAGATAAAGAACCCCTAATTGGCAACTCTGATCCCCCCACTTCAGCCACCACTTCCCAGTAGATCAGAAACATAGAAGAGAGAGGGTTTGAGGCCAGCATAGCCCCTTGAACTTTTTCTGAGGATCCAAGATCAAAAAGATTAAGATTTTTGTTTGTTTGTTTGTTTCTGTTTTTTTGTTTTTTGTTTTTTGTTTTTGTTTGCTATTTGGTTTTGGTACTGGGGATTGAACCCAGGGGCACCTAACCACTGAGCCACATCCACAGCCTTTTAAATTTTTTATTTAACTCAGTAAGTTGCTGAGGCTGGCTTTGAACTTGCAGTCCTACTGCCTCAGCCTCCCCAGTCGCTGGAATTCTGGGATTACAGACTTATGCCACCACACTTGGCAAAGTGATTAAGATTCTTACCCAAGGTCACTCAAGAGTTGTTCACTTAGGGCTGGGGAGATAGCTCAGCTGGTAGAGTGCTTGCCTTGCAAGCACAAGGCCCTGAGTTTGATCCCCAGTACCACACACAAAAAAAAGAAGAGTTGTTCACTTGCCCCAATGTTTGACCCACTCTGACACCTCTAAGGGTGGGAAGACACTGGGTTTCTTGATGGAGAGAACTCAAAACACAAAGTGGGCCTCTGGAAGGACCATTCACCAGGTCTCCATTGAGCTCTGTGGGGGCCCTTCCTTGGAGGCCTGTGCTTGGTGGGGGCTAAGCTCAGGGCTGGGACTAGATCTGAGAGAACTTGTAGCGCTAACAATGCTATATAACTACTGTCTCCATTAGCCTAGAACGAGAAAACGGAGTCATAACCAGGATAAGTGGATTATACCAATGAGGATGTCCTTGCACCCTCTCCCAAGTAGGGTCTGGCTTTTGACCTGTGGGAATTCAGTTTCCTAACTGTACAGGCGGAAGGGTGTATGTGTTCATTTACTGACCGCAAACCGAAGTCTGGGAAGTACTTGGCTAAACTCACTGGATGGAATATGCCACCTCCTGTGGGAGGGACGTGAAGTCCGATCAGCTGCCAGGAACGATCAGCTGCCAGGGACTTGTGGACCACCCGGGCTTAGCCTGGCTGCAGAGCCCCGCCCCCCGACAGTAGAATTCCTAACCTCGCCCCACTCCAGCGGCTCCCGCCCCGCCCCGCCTGGGCGCGGCCCCGCCCGATTGGCTGCTCGCCCTGACCGCCGCCAGATCCGCCCAGCGGGGAGCGAGTCCGCCGAGCCCAAGCGGCTGAGGCGCCGGAGCCGAGCCTGGTCCATCTGCCGCTGCCCCCGCCGGCCCGCGCCCGCAGAGCCCCGGCCCAATGCCGGCCGAACTCAGACAGGTTGGAGGGAATTTGGTTCCGGGCGGGGGCCAAGGGCATGGTCCCAGGGCTGGCGCCGGAGGGCGGGGCGCCGACTTCGCCGAGAAGGACCCGCTTTTGTTAACGAGGAGCTGCTGGCCCAGGGCAGCTATTGTCTGCTTTCCTGGCTGGGCTGCGCGGGACCCCGGGCCAGGCGGGGTGGCAAGAGTGAGCGCACTACCCTGGGTTTGTGCAGAGTGGAGTCTCCAGACCGGCGCTCGGGGTTCCAACATGGGCAACCCTGCATTCAGAAGGAGCCAGGACTGGGTTGGTGCACCTTAGCCAGCGCACAGGACAGGTGGTGAGGTACCGGGGTAGGGGGCCAGGACTTTCCTGAGTAGTCCTGTTCTGTGCGGAGGGAAGCTGAATCTGCAGAGGAAAGTCCGACAAGGCCTCCTATTCCCTGGGCTCCTTCCCTTCCCTTCCCCTCCCTTTTATAGCCCTGCGCGGGCTCCTACTCCGGAGACCTGCGAAGGAGATTCTGGAGCTTTAATGGAAGCTGTGCCTCAGCAGCAGCACATAAGGGGAGGGGTGGAGGCTGGTCCTGCCCACGTGTGGAGACAGGAGGGGTCTCAGAGGAAAACGGGGCTGGCCGCCTCCCAGTATTGGGTGGAGTGGAAGGCAGTTGACAGCCTGTACTCTGCTCAGGAAGAGTAGGGTTCAATAATAGTCGAGAATACAAACTGAATAGAGGAACAACCCCATATAAGACCCTTTATGGTAGGAGGGGTGTCTCCCATAGCCAGATTCCTGCCTGTTACACATTTCTTGCTCCAGAGATCTGGCTACTGACTGATCCAGAGACAGAGGGACCAGGGGCAAATTTGTGGACACATTGTGGCTGAGGTCTGGGCTTTGGGAAACTGGGTTAGGTGATGGCTTGCTCTCCCAGCCTGCTGGACACCAGATTTCCTTGGTCTTTCAGCCCACTTGTCTGGGGCCACACCCTGGCAGGTATACTGCTACTGTGGAAGGTCGATCTCCTATCCCCCAGGGTCTGGGCAGAGGCCATGGGCACTAAGGGAGAGGGTGCTTTGTGGTGGCCAAGGTCTGGCTGCCTGGTGGGAGATGCCAGCCAGTCTGACTTGTGCTGCACTCCACCTGGGAGGGTCATTTTGAGGGATTCAGAACTGTTTGAATTCTCCATCCTTTTGTCCATCCAGGGGTAGCCATTGCTTGCCCTCTGGAGACTTGGCCCAGGAGTCGTGGTTTCCAAGTGTGCATTCTGACCTTAACCTATGTTTGCCAGGAGACCTTGCATTGGATGGGACACCCACCCCTATAGTCTGTTCTTTACTATACAGACTTATCTGTAAAGTGCATAGGCCTTTGAGCATTGATCTACATCTTGCTTTTCTATTCTCCATTGCATTTGGCTACATAGGTAGGACTGGCAACCTGCGCCCTTTCCATTTCTGTATGAGGAAAACAAACCCCAAGTGTCTGCTTGATGGGACCCAGGGCTCTTGTGCTGTACTTAGTTCTATGTCTGCAGGGATCCTGTTGAGAGAAGTGGTGAGTGGATCTGCCTCATCAGCCACTCTGGACCTTCCTACAGGCCCAAGGAAGCTCGTGGGAAACCCCAGAACTGACTGCAGCCCCTCTCCAAGTCAGGCCCAGAGGCTATAGACCTGCTCCACCACAGATGTGAGAGCCCCAGGATGAATGTGAGCCCCACAGGACATGGTCCTTTTATGAGGCAAAAGGATAAGGCCAGGACCAAGGAGGGGGTGACAGTAAATCATTGGCAGAACACAGGGAGTCGGGGAGGACAAGGCTGTTATGTCCAGGATGGTGCCTATGTCTGTGGTGTAGAGGGGAACAGCCCAGAATCAGGACTAGGACATAGGTAATGTGGGACTGCAGGGCCAGGGTTCCTTGAGAGTGGGCAGGTGGATGTGAATCATGAAACCTCAGAATAGGACACTAGGGCCAGGCAGGGATCCAGGCACCCCAGTCAAGTGTATTCTAGTCATTAGCTCACCATTCCATAGGTCTCCCATAAAGATGTTATAGAGGCCTAGGCCATGGAGTTAACCTGGGCATCCCTGTACTATAAGCTTCAATTTCCCTATTTGCTGCCCACTCTGAGACCCCCCATAGTGGATGCCTGAGTGGCTTGGTCCCTGCATGTTGAAAGCACATCTCAAGGCCCCACATGGGTAAGGGTCTGGATAAGACAGTGGAAGACATGACAATACAGGTATTCTAGCATATGCCTCTGAGAGCAGTAAGTACTGTGCATTTTGGGTGTGCTTAGGAGACGCCACAAATTGATATGTTCAGAACTGTGAGCTAGGCTGAGTGCTCATATTCTTGTGGACATGCACATGTTCCTACCTGAGAAATCAGGTACACGTGTCTGTGTGTGTTTCCAGATCTTTGTCTGTGTGTGCCTAGGCATGTGTAGCAGGACTGGGCTTTTCCATGAGCACCAGCTGACTCATGCTTCCGCCTGCCTGGGTGAAGTCATTGCCCATTTTTAGCTCCCTGAGGTCATTTGCCAGCAGGGACTCTTGGGTCCTTGGAATCCCACTGCCTTGCTGCTGGTCCCTGATTTGGTGGTAATACTGCAGAATTGCCAGTAACTACTGGAGGCCCTGGCTTTCCTAACCACCCCAACTCTACACTTTTAAACCATCACCATAGCAGGGTGGGAGGAGGGAGATGGGCCACAAATTGGTAATGAGGTACCACAATGTCCTTTCCCAACCCCAACTATGGGGGTCGCAGAGCTGGCAGCAAATAGGGAAACTGAAGCTTATGGTAGAGGAATGCCCAAGTCCATTCTGTGGCTCAGGCCTCTGGAACATCTTTCTGGTGGGTCTGTGGGTTGGTGGGCTGATGAATAGCATGTAATTGACAAAGTGAACTGATTGGTATGGGCCCAGTGCCCTGCCACCTAGCTAGTATGGACTCTTCTTGTGTTTAATCTATGAAAATCTAAGGGGCCATATCCCACTGGCAATGTCCTGGGCAACAGTCTCCTCAGTCTTGCTCTTCCCTTCTACCTCATCTCCAGGAAGGCAGCCCTTCTTGATTGGCCCCCACACTAGAGCTGTGACTAATCCCAGGACTCTGCAGAGAGAGTTTGTAGCCTAGCACACAGTTACCAGATATACATGGGGCAGTGCAGGCCCTAGTAGGGATGGCTGCCCTGTGCCTACTTTCTACCCTAGAACCTTCCCAGCTCCCATTGCCCTTGGAGAAAAGTTCAGGCCTCCCTGCTTGGCATTCTACTAATTGTCCCCATCTTGGACCTCAGTCTGTTTCTCTTCCCTGGGAATGGGGTCTTTTCTTTCTGGCTAGGTCCCAGCAGACTTTCCACCAAGACTGGGCTGGTGACCATCAAGACCTTGTTCTCAAGAGGTAAAGTGCCACTCAGAGGAGTCCTTATCAGACAAGTGCCTGAAATCCCCTGGCTAACAGTAGTGAAGTAAACTCTCTCGCCTCTGTCAGACCTGTTCCCTATCTATAATTTTATCTCTTACCTTCTGAGGACCTGCTTCTAGGGGAGCAGGGAAAGCATTCTATGCTACTGTTCTCCTCTTTCACTTGATCCTGAGGGATGCACTGTCCTAACATGTTGGTGCAGGCCCCTACCCAGACCTCTGCTCTGTATGCATTAGGGCCCCCAGGACAGGGACAGATTCCTGTGCTGAAGATCTCAGGAGGCAGGCCCTGAGGGCAGCCCTGGGCAGCTTGCCTAGAGTACCTCCCACCACCAGAGAAGGGTAGAGTGTGGCTCTGGAGCCAGGCAGATGCAGTATGTGTTGCAACCCTCCCTGGGCCTCTGCTCAGTTTCTGTGCAGGCCTCAGGGGGCCAAGGCAGGGAGCACATTCTGTGAGCCGTGAGGCTTGGGCCATAGATTAAGGCATGTTCTCCTACTGAACTGTCCCTGGCTGTCCAGGAATGTGCTCCCCCTTTGCCCACCCACCACAGTTTGGGTTTCAGCCCCTCCCCATCCTGGCAGATGCCAATCCCTAGATGTAACCATAGTGGGACCTGGGGTACATATGCCCAAAGGCAGATTGGCTTAAGTCTCCATGCCACTCCGCAGAGCAGGACTGATCTGTCCTCTTTCAGCCTCAGCTTCCCCACTGGCAAGTCCAGCTAGTAGGCACATGAGTCTCAGAAGGGCATAAGTCTAGAGATGTCTTGCCTCGAATTTCAGTGTCCCCAACCCCACTCCCTAGAGGGTGATGGCAAGGTGATTCGCACTGCAAATCCACTCTCTCTAGTGTCTGATGTGACATCCCGGTCTCTGTCAGCAGGAGGCACCAGACATAGGCCTGACTGAGGTAGGGCCAGGCCTTGCCCTCAAGAGTGTCTGAATTGGAAGGAGCAAGAATATTTTGGTGCTTTGGGTACACAGTGCATTCTGGGAGCTGGGTATTTCAGTCCTGCGAGGGTGTCTGACTGGATTTGGCAGGAGATTGGAAGTGGCCACAGGAGTCAGTGAATGCCACTGAAATTGTGACCCAAGGTTTATCATTCCAGTCTTCTGGAGTGCAATAGGGAGGAGACTCCAGAACACCTTGAGGGCCCAGCCAAGAGTGACAGGTGATGTCAGGAGGATGTCCTGCATGTCCCACCTAGGACCTCTTCAGGCCTGGAGAGACTTGCGGTAGCCAAGGCCTTGCAGCTCAGAGAAGCACAAGCCTCTATTTATTTGAACCCAAGGAGGCCCTAGGATGGGGAATCAGGCACCTATATTCCAGGGACATGTGAGCAGTAGGTCCTGCCCTCTGATATGTTCCTCTTTTCCCCCAGGAACAGAGCCCAGGGAGCCAGGCATCACTGGCCACAATGCCGGAGGCACCTGAGGTGCTAGAGGAGACAGTGACAGTGGAGGAAGACCCTGGTACACCCACCTCCCATGTGTCCATTGTCACATCTGAAGATGGCACAACCCGGCGCACTGAAACCAAGGTACAGCTGGGCACAGGCGGTAAGAAAACAGGCCAGGAATCCTGTAGTTGTCCCTCTGTGGCGTGGGCATGTGAGTCAACCCCCCAGGGGCTACCCATTTGGGTGGAAAATTGTGGCCACCATGGCCTTGCTAGGGTACTGTCCAGGCCTCTTGGACTGCCCAGCCCACCCACTACCGGCCTATCCACCAGGTCACCAAGACTGTCAAGACAGTGACCACGAGGACAGTACGCCAGGTGCCTTTGGGTCCAGATGGACTACCCCTGCTGGATGGTGGCCCTCCACTTGGCCCTTTTGCTGATGGCCCTCTGGATCGGCATTTCCTACTGCGTGGTGGTGGCCCAGCAGCCACACTCTCCCGAGCCTACCTCAGTAGTGGGAGTGGCTTTCCTGATGGTCTTGAGCTCCGTGATGGCCCCAGCTATGGCAGCCTGTCTCGAGGTCTAGGGGTACGGCCCGCACGCACTGGCCCCCTTGGCCCAGGACCTGGTGATGGCTGCTTCACACTGCCTGGCCGCCGGGAGGCCTTTCCTATGGGTCCCGAGCCTGGACCATCAAGTGGCCGTTCCCTGCCTGAGCGCTTCCAGGCAGAGCCCTATGGCTTGGAGGATGACACACGCAGCCTGGCTGCTGATGATGAGGGTGGCCCTGAGCTGGAGCCCGATTATGGCACAGCCACACGGAGAAGAGCTGAGTGTGGGCGGGGCCTTCGTGCCAGGTGAGCACCCTGTTCCCTGTGGCTGCTTCCTTTGGAAGTCCACCTTCTCTTCCCAAACCACAGAATACTCCACAGTTAGTCAAGCTGCCAGGGCTGAGTTAGTCATGCTCATGTTAGTTTGAATCAGCCTTGGCTCTTCTCAAGGACAGCAGCAAGGACAAATCCTGGGATGGTAGATATTAGTCTGGATGGAAGAGAAGCTGGTGACACCTGCTTTGTTCCAAACAGATGGCCGTTAATACCCAAACATAAGAGATTCAGTGTGTTGGTCTGAGCTCAAGGCCCCAGACTATCCCTGTGCTTCAGTCTCTCCCAGGCATCAGAATAATCAGAACCCATTATCCCTAATCCTTCCTGTCATAGCCCCTGGTTCTGTCCATATGTCCTATATCTGCAGAGTGGGAACATAACCACAACCTGAGTCTGGATTTGCTATGTGACCTTAGGTGAGTCACTTGACCCTCCTAGCTTTAGTCCCTACCCTGGGAAGTGAGTTTGATGACAACAACCCATTGGACTACTGAGAGCCAAGGACATCTCATATTCTGAAGGGCTAGTAGCCTGAATGCTCTTCAGATGGTCTTACTAGAATGACCACATGAAGGGAAAGTCACTTATTTCCCTTACATCCTGGCACTAGCCAGATGCTCTTACAAAAGTGAGATTCCTCACCCCCATCACAGAAAGATGTTGCATGGAAACACATTTAGTGCAGGATTGGTGATAGGAGTGAGCAAACTCCCCATCCTGGGAAGGATTCAAGTCCCAGTGGCCTTTGGCTGGGATTTGCCTTTGTCATTGGCTATGAGTCAATTCTTGCTGGGTTGGAGCATGACTCTTGGCCCCCACTCCATGCTTGGGACTAAGATGTAGATTCTCTTAGCCCAGCCCTGCTCCAGGCATTTATAGTCTCCTGGATAATGTGATGGGCAACTCAGGGCAGGGCTGGCAGCTGCTGTGAAGATGTTCATTTGCCCTGCTCGCCTGCACAGGGCCTATGAGGATGTAGCAGATGATGCTGGTGAACTGACTGATGAGCGGCCCCTGTACCCAGCAGCAACAGCACCACTGGCCCAGCCAGAGCGTGGCAGTCTAGGCAGCCTGGACCGGGTGGTGCGGCGCTCACCCTCAGTGGACAGTGCCCGCAAGGAGCCACGTTGGCGGGACCCTGAGCTACCTGAAGTGCTGGCCATGCTCCGGCACCCTGTGGACCCTGTGAAGGCCAATGCAGCTGCCTACCTGCAGCACCTGTGCTTCGAGAATGAGGGCGTCAAGAGACGTGTGCGACAGCTGCGCGGGCTGCCTCTGCTTGTGGCACTGCTAGACCACCCTCGGGCTGAAGTGCGTCGCAGGGCCTGCGGAGCCCTGCGCAACCTTTCCTATGGCCGTGACACCGACAATAAGGCTGCAATCCGGGATTGTGGCGGTGTGCCTGCTCTGGTGCGCCTGCTACGGGCAGCCCGTGACAACGAGGTCCGTGAGCTGGTCACTGGTGAGTGGGACCTGGTCATGCCTGCTTCCCCCTGGAAGAGAGGAGAGCAAAGCTCAGCCTGGAAGGGGTGAGGCCACCTGGGAGAAAGCACCCAGGAGGTCAGGAATTCCACCTGCTGGTACTGTTTGCCCTGGGAGTAGACATCCAGCCCAGTTGCAGTGACAGATCCCCAGTCTCTTTTACCATAGGCAGGGGTGCTGGCACCAGGACCCACCTCCCTGGTTCCCACCCCATGACGGTAGGGTGGAAGGGTTTCTGTCTTGTAGGACCTGAAGGGCAGGCAGGGTCACATGATCATCTCTTTGCATAGCCTGGTGGCCTCAGGAACATTAGTACCACCTACCCACATAGCAGGAATGGGTTGGAGGAGATGGCACCTGCCATCCCCCTCCTCTGCACCCCAGCTCTTCTGTCCCATTTGGAAGCCACCTTTGGATTCTGCCTGCACGTCTTACTTGGGCCAGGTCTCCCACAACCTCTCCTGACTTTTTATTTCTAACTTTATGTGCAAGCTGGAGTATAGCTCAATGGTAGTGTGCTTGCCTAGCATGTGCTAAGGCCATGGTTCAATCTCAGTCCATAAAAAGAAAAAAAAAAAGAACCATACTGACTGACTATGTGGAGCTGGGTGCTTTGACTTACGCCAGCTATTTGGGAGGTTGAGACAGGATTGCAAGTTCAGGACTAGCTTCTGCAACTTAGGGGAACCTAGGGGGACCATGTCTCAAAAATTTTAAGAAAGATGTAGGGCTGTAGCTCAGTGGTAAGTGCCCCTGGGTTCAATTTCCAGTACCAAATAAAACAACAAAAATTCCTTTATGGGCTGGGGAATGAGGGTGGGGGCAGGTCCTGAGCATAGTCCTCTGGGGGGGGCAGGGCCAAGTAGTCAGCATGGTTGGTCGGCGGCGCCCTGCAGGCACACTCTGGAACCTGTCATCCTACGAACCCCTGAAGATGGTCATCATTGACCATGGCCTGCAGACACTGACCCATGAGGTCATCGTGCCCCACTCGGGCTGGGAACGAGAGCCCAACGAGGACTCCAAGCCCCGGGATGCTGAGTGGACGACTGTCTTCAAGAACACATCAGGCTGCTTGAGGTGTGGGTAGGGGCTGGGCTTAGGCTGTTTCCACAGGATGACTGGGTGCTCCATCAGGGAGGCAGAAGCAGGTGCCAGAGCCTGCATGTACACTTGGGCCCTATGCTGGGGGGCTGCCATGTTCTCAAAGTCCCAGAAAGCATGGAAGACAGTGAACCACCTGGATCTTAGGAGTTTCAGAGCCACATCATGAGTCCTGTGGATGGGAAGTGGGACTGATGGGGGATATCCTCACTCCTGAGGGCAACCTTGTTCACCTTTCCTAGTGTCCAACCACTCCAGCTCTGCCCATCCTCCCATTACCATGATAGCCAGGGAGCAGGAGCAGAATCCTCGTCTCCATTCTGCCTCTGAGTCTTGTCCCTCCACCTTAATGACCCTTTCCCTCCCGCTCCCATCTCTGGGAGGCCTTGCATAGACTCTACAGGCAGATTCCTTAGACCCCATGGTCATCCCTATCCATCAGGTCATGCCCCCATGGTCCTGTAGGGTCCAGACCTCTCAGTGTATTGGAGCCCAGTGCTGCTGCTGGGTTGAGGGGGCAGAATTACCATGAACGGATGGATTCAAGCCTCCTTAAGCCCATCTTTGACCCTTCCTAATTCAACTGGGAGTCAGGGAAGACCCCTCATGCCCTACAGATATGCTGAGCTAAAGCCAACCTCCTGGAGTTGAAGTAGTCAGGACTTCCTGCTCCTCCTTCACTGTGCTTCAGGCTGTTGTATCCTATCCCAGTGGGTCTGTTGTGGCAGCAGCAGGGCCAGTTGTGCAGATGAAGACAAGCCCCTGGGGCCAGGGTTGGGGCTGGAGAAGTTCTTGTGGGGGTTAGGGGTCACCAGACCTGCTCTCTGGCAATACAGGAATGTGAGCTCAGATGGCGCTGAGGCCAGGAGACGACTCCGGGAATGTGAAGGGCTGGTGGATGCACTCCTGCATGCCCTGCAGTCAGCTGTGGGAAGAAAGGACACAGACAACAAGGTGGGCAGGGCAGGAACAGTTTTGCAGCCTCCTTCCAGGGGTCTGGAACTGTCTGGGGTGGCCCAAAGGGGCATGGGTATGGATCTGGACATGGCCCACCTGGTCGCAGCCACAGTGAGAACGGGGCATGGTCCTACAGTTGGCAATTTCTTCCTAAGAGAGGGGCTTTCTCTTGTAGCTCCTCTTTGGCACACTGACTGTGGCCAGTCTTTCCTGAAGGCTGCCTTCATGCACAGGGTCCTGGGATGGTTAGCAGCCCCCAGACCCGTGGCCCTGCCCCACCAGGTCACCTCTTCCCACAGTCAGTGGAGAACTGCGTGTGCATCATGCGGAACCTGTCCTACCATGTGCACAAGGAGGTACCTGGGGCTGACAGGTACCAGGAGGCTGAGCCTGGGCCCCCAGGCAGTGCTGCAGGCTCCCAGCGCCGGAGGAGGGATGACGCCAGCTGCTTTGGTGGCAAGAAAGCCAAAGGTGGGTGGGTGAGACTGGGATGCTCCTCTAGACCTTCCCTGGGCTAAAGGCTCTCCATATCTATGACACACTACTACAGAGGCTGGAGAACACCTGGTCTTCCCTCCATGGGCAGGCAGGGAAGCAGGGAACTGAGGAAGGTGTACTGCCCTGGGTCACACAGCTAACAGGGGCCAGGGTTCAAACCCTAGCCTGGGCTTCACCCTGTACTGTGGGTCCCCCAGGGCAGTATCCATGTGTCCATACACTGCCCAGACTCTGTCCCTTAACTCTAGGGAAGGTTTCTGTGGGCCTGTGAATTTGGAAAGTGCTACAGGTGATACCCCCTGGCTATTTACAGAGCACCTACAGGTCCTGACAAACCCTTCAGGTATACCCAACTTTAGTTGGTCTAGGCCCCTGCTGCACACTGTCCCCCTTAATTACCTGTGGGGTACAGGTTCCAGGAACCTGCATCCCCCAGCAGCAGTTGCAGTAGAACAGTGTACCTCCTTCATCGCCCTGCTGATCCCAGGCCTCACCTTGCCTGTCCCACTGGTGAGTTCTCTGCCTCAAAGAGTAATTGGGGGCAAGGTTCCTACTTGGCCCAGGGTATGCAGTAGGAACATAAGGGCATGGGGAGGGTGCTACCTGCTCAGGCTCATCTCCTCTCTCCTGTGCTTCCTCCGGCTGCCCAGAGGAGTGGTTCCATCAAGGTAAGTTCCTGTTTGTCCTGCTGTCCAGGCCTGGCAGGTGCCTGTCCCCATGGTTCAGATATTTCTTTCCATGACATCTGCAGGGCAGTGGGTACAGTGGACTTTTGGGATGCCTTCCAGCCTTAAGGCCCTGTCCCACCCCAGTCCCATGAAAAGGCAGCCATCTCCATGACAACTACATGGACATGACAAAGGCAGGAATGTGAGCACTGGACTTGTGGGAGTCTGAGAGGGAGGGACTACCCTCTGAAACAGACTCAGTTACCTAAGCAGAGCAGAAAGTGGGCAAGGCCTGGGGTATGTCCATTACCCAGAAGGCAGAATGTGCCTCTATGATGTGGCTCAGATATATCCCTCATGGGATGCACATAGGTCCCAGGAGGATGGGTAGGGCAGGAACCCCAGGTGGTTTGAGCTTGGCTTCTTGCCTTCCAAGAGGAAGGCAACATCTTCCTGAGAAAAGGAAGATGGTTAGAGACAGCGAGTTTATTGTCCTGGAGGTGTGCAAGCCAGGACTGCACAATTATTTGTTAGGGCTACTATAGGAGCCCAGCCTGGGTATGGGGGGTTCTGATTGATAGAGGCTATGTTCCTGTTCCGGCCCCTGACTGGGGAAATTTTCCCCTTGGATGGGACTTGGCCCCAGTCCTGTCTCTCTGCATGATCCCAGCAAGTCTCGTCCCTGTCAGTTTCTCTGCTTGTACCTTACTACTACTCAGCCTGAGATCTTGTTTCCATTAGTTCACAAGGGAGTCACAAGGGAGCTATGAAAAGGTTCATGGTACATTCTCAGAATCTGATGGGAGATGAGGCCTAGGTGCCCAGGGCAGTGCTGGAATGTCCTTAGTCCCCACTTTCCTATCCCGGACTAAAATCTCAGAACAAGTGCTTCATACCCAGGGCCTCTCAGTGCTCAGGCTTGGACATTAAAGGTGCTCTTTGAGCTTTGGGCAGGGGAGGACTATACCTAACCCTCCTGGTATACTCTTGTCCCCCATGAAGTCTGCCTCCCCTCACACTGCTTTTCCATTTCAGGAAAGAAGGATGGTGAGATGGACCGGAACTTTGACACATTGGACCTGCCCAAGCGAAATGAGGCTGCAAAAGGTAAGTAGGCAGAGGCAGAGTCAGGAGTGACCATGAGTATTTGATAAAGCATTATGCCATCAAGCAGGCCTAAATAATTTAGATGGGGAAATGGGCCCAATATGTATGGGATTTCATGGAAGGGTCCAGTGCCTGATCAGGGTCTGATCCTGATCAGAATCAGGATCAATACCACAGGTTATTTCAGATAAGGTAGCTGAGAAGATACAGGCCAGGCTCTTGATCATTCACTCAGGAGGTAAAACAGGCCAGTCACAGGGAAGCCCCCAATGAAGGCAGAGCTTTCAGTATCACTCCTTGGGGGCTGAGAGCCAGGAGGGCACAGACCAGAGGTCTTAGGCACAAGAATGCTCCACTCGTGGACTCAGACGGGCAGGGCTATTCACCCTTCATGTCCTCTGTCTGCTGGATTCCTGTATATGTACTGGCATTGTGCTCTGTACTCAGAACTAGCCTGTGCAAGAGAAAATATTGCCCTGATTGGGCCCAGCCAGCCCTGCAAACTAGAAGAACCCAGATGCCCCCAAGTGGGGTAGAAGGATGGGTGGGTATGTGGGGAACCATGCCAGGCAGAGCAACAGGGCCTCAGAAGAAAATATGCTTGGCAACTTTGGGGAGTAGTAAGCCCAGCTAGAGTAGAGGGAGTGTGAGACTTGAGGACAGGGGAGTGGTGATGAAATATGAGAGGATAGGTGAAAGGGAAGTAATGTCCTGACCCAGTCAGAGGCCAATGTGGAGACAGGCAGGCTTGGAACGCTGCCTCCACCCCTGACTCTGGATCCCTGCGCAGAATACCAACTTAGAACAGCCATGCTGCCAGGCTGAGACATTAATTACTGGAGCTCTTAGGGTGGTTGGGTGGAAGGACAGGCCCTGTTGCTAGGGACAGGCCCCTTGTTCACAGCTTTAGTCACATTTGTGGTGAGGATGCGGGGGTGGGGGGTGCTGTTCCTAGGGAGAGTGGCCAGGAACCCTGGCCTGGATGCACAAGAAGGTTGTCCCTATTGCCAGGAATGTTAAGCCCTGTTGCTAGGATCACTGGGGTAGTTGCTCAACTTCAGTTACTTGCTAGAGAAGGTGGGGCCTATTTGCTAGTCTCATGTCCTGGTTGTCACTTCCTTGCCCGCACAAGTCCCCTGGTATGCTCAGGCTGCCAGGCAGATCCAGTCCCATTTCTTTGGCAGCAGGGTTGAAGAAGAAGTGTCCTCACCCAAACCTATTATCTCCTGACTAAACCTGTTTGCCTCTCTGTGAAATGGGAACGTTTTTCCCTTGTGGCTGTAGGGTTCAATACATTGATAGAAAACATGTCCTGACTCCACACCCATCCCTGGCCCTAGTTTACCACAGCTTTGGGAATATGGGTTGGGGGTTCTGGGTGACTATGGGCTATGGTTGCCCTTGTATCCAGGCTTTGAGTTGCTGTACCAGCCAGAAGTGGTACGTCTCTACCTCTCCCTCCTCACGGAGAGTCGGAATTTCAACACCCTGGAGGCTGCAGCAGGCGCCCTACAAAACCTCAGTGCTGGCAACTGGATGGTGAGGGGCCAGTTCTGGCAGGGAGGGCAAAACCTGGACAGAAAGGGAATTTCCCCAATCCCTGCCCAAGCTGGTGGGGCGTGGGGGGCTACAGAGACTCCCCAAGATCTGGGAAGTTCAGGGTACACACCCTGGGTGCTAGAGGTGTATTGAGCTATTGTGACAGGGCTTTGTGAGGAACAACTTCTCACTGAGCAGTGTACCTCCCTACCTGCACCACTACAGTGGGCCACATACATCCGCACCATGGTGCGCAAGGAGCGTGGGCTGCCAGTGCTGGTGGAGCTGCTGCAGTCTGAGACTGACAAGGTGGTGCGTGCTGTAGCCATTGCATTACGAAACCTCTCCCTGGACCGGCGCAACAAAGACCTCATTGGTGAGCCACACATAGAACCAGGCAGGCTATTTACTTCTGGTCCCTTGGTTTGGGGGTGGGTAGTTCAGGGATCCAGGACCACCTTGTATCTTAGGCTGGTCCCAGCTACAGGAGCTTGCTGTCTTCCTGGCCCATTCCCTGAAGCTCAGCCTTCTGCTTCCAGGGGTCTTTGTGGCATCCTGTGGGTTTTCCCGGCAATGTCCCTTACCTCAACCCTGCTCCTTCCCACATGGTTGGGCAGAGATGTGTCCTAACATCTGACCCTGACTCTTAGGGAGCTATGCCATGGCAGAACTAGTGCGGAACGTGCGCAATGCACAGGCTCCAGCCCACCCAGGGGCCCGCCTGGAAGAAGACACAGTGGTGGCAGTTCTCAACACCATCCATGAGATTGTGTCCGATAGCCTGGATAATGCGCGCTCACTCCTGCAGGCCCGTGGAGTGCCCGCACTGGTGGCTTTAGGGGCGGCCAGGTGGGTGGGGTCAGGGCCAGGAGGTGGGGTTGGGGGACTGTAAAGGGGGGAAGACGTCTGATCCCACCTCTGATCCTGCTGCAGCCAGTCAGTGCGGGAGGCAAAAGCAGCATCACATGTACTACAGACTGTGTGGAGTTACAAGGAGCTACGTGGCGCCCTACAGAAGGATGGTTGGACCAAGGCTCGCTTTCAGGTGTGGTCCACCCTGGCCTTCCCTCTCCCATTTTACCATGTCAGGTTTCCAAGGGCACGGCATCCCACCTCACCCCCTGTTTTGTGTCTCTTTAAGTCGGCTGCTGTAGCAGCCAAAGCACCCAAGGCAGCTTCTAGTCCCGGAGGTTTCGATGACAGCACACTGCCTCTGGTAGACAAGAGTCTTGGTAAGTACAGACCAGAGGAAAAGTTGGATGGCACAAGAGCCCATCCCTGTAGCTCAAGAGTGCTCCCCACCTGCATTGGTTGTGTCAGGGTTGGGTGGGGAAGGAAGTCAGGTCTTCTTCCACTAAGACGGCTCCATATTTGTGGCCCCTTTCCCTGCTCTCATCCTCTTGGGTATTCCCTGTCCATGCTGTCTTCATTGGTACCAGGCTGGGTAGTAGGTGCCAGCAGGCAGAGGCTGGGCAGAATGTCAAGACATTAGTGGCAACAGAACCCAAGGTCATTGAGGTCAGTCCTGTCATGGGCTTGTCTGCCTGGTCATCCCCCAAACCCTGGCTGCCTATCCTTTTCTTGTAACCAGTCATCTGTTTATGCCTTCCAGATAGTGAGAAGCCAGGCAGCCGGGATGTGATCCCCATGGAGGCACTTGGCCCAGGTGAGGGCAAGTGCTGCAAACTTGTTTCCTCCTCAGGGAGGAGGGAGGGCCCTGAGACAGTCCTGCTGGTTTTTCGGGGTAAGTGTGCTTAGTGCTGGGAAGGACTTCCATGGAGCTGCTCCCTGAAGAAGGTTTGGTTCAGGGATGCCCAGGGACTATAATGCAGGAGCTAGCACCAGGATGGGTCTCCAAGGATCTGGTAGATGGGGATCCTCTGCAAAAGCTCCCTGTCCCTGGTCTCCTGTGTTTGGCCTGAGACCGAGATCACTTTTTCCTAGAGTGGGCCTCTCAGAACCCCCCTCATGCCCCTCCACCCTAACCCACTCCACAGATGGATACTCCACCGTGGACCAAAGGGAGCAGAGGACACTGGGCAGTGACTCTGTAGGAGAGACTTCAGAGAAGGAACCATTGAAAGTAAGTGGCTATGGGAAGGTGACCAGGGAGGCTGTATGTCTAGGGCTTGCCCAAGGGGCTGCTAGATAGTACTAAGTTTGATCTGGTCCCTGGGGCATGGCTAGGGTAACACTCATCCGTAGACAGCTGGGCAGTGGAACCAAGTCTGGGAAGCAGCCCTTCATATCAGTCAGTCTTTGAGTGTTGGGTTCAGAGCTTCACCTGCTGGGAGGGAGGAGGCAGGGGATAGAGCTCTGCCTAGTCACACACTGCACTGGACTGGAGCCTGAAAAAGTGAGTCTGCATCCTTCTCTGCATGCGTGTGGTCCATGCTGTGGTCCAGTGGAGAGAGCAGCACCGATCACCTGCTCTGTGCCAGTCCCCTAGCTTTTTGTGAAGGCCTTTGTGTGTCCACATGCCACCCCAAGCCTATATGAGCCATGCCAGCTGAGCTCCTCCATGCTGCCTTGGCAGACCCGTCCTCACACTGCCCTGGCCCTGACCCCACTGGCCAGCTGAGCCCTACCCTTCAGCTGCAACTAACATGCTTTGTTCTGCCTCTGCCACCCTCCTATCCATCCACCCGTCTGTGTGCTGCAGCTTGACCCCTGCAGGAAGGCCCCTCTTCCCGGGCCCAGCAGGCCCTCTGTCAGGCTGGTGGACGCCGTGGGGGACACTAAACCTCAGCCTGTTGACTCCTGGGTCTAGCTTGCATGCCTGGTATGTTCTCTCATCTGGTTGTTTGTCCAACTGTTTTCCCATCCTCTGGGCAGGGCTTCTTGTTAATCTCTGTTGGCCGCATGCTCTGCTCTCCCTGTTGCTCCCTGACAAGACCCCAGCTGCCAGTAAGCAAAACAGGCCCAAATGCCCATCCTAGGAAAGGCCAGACTGAGGTCTGAGCAAAGGTTCTCCAAGGGCCCATAGACCCATCCCAGGCACTGTGAAATCAAGATCCTGAGGAGATGGATCCAGGGCAGGGATGATCCCCCATAGCCTTAAACTCCTCTAACACAGGGCTCCACCAGGTCCAACAAGTCAGGATTGGTCCTAGTGTCAAGTCTCTGGGGGTTGGCCCCTACCTCCTGCCTCCTGATCCATAGCAGCTGCTTTTGTCCACATCTGCATCCACACGGCCAGTGGAGGCAGCTGTTCTGTCCAGAGGTTGTACATTGCCCTGTACCATTTAATTGGTTCTGGCCACTTACTTGTGCTAGTGGTTGCAGTGTCTTTCTTCGACCTCCCTCTACAGGGCCTGGACCCAACCATTTGTTCTTAGGGATCACCAGAAGGGCCATCCTGAGCAGACTCTTGTCATGGAGCTTGGAGCCCCCTGGCATCAAGGGTTGACTGAGACTCTCACTGGAGCCAGGGCCTGACCTTCTGGACACCCCTCCTGACCCACCCTGTCCATTCTTCCCTCTGCTCTCCTGACCTAATTCCTTAGGCCCGAGTTAGCTGTTTACTGACATGGTGCTGTGTGTGAGCGTGAGTGGGAGAAGGCGGGGGTGGGGCCCAGTGAAGTGGCAGGGGAGGGTAGCTGATTTTGCTTTGGCAGAATAGGAGAGAACTGTGCCCAGTGTCCCAGAGAAGCAATATGGATCTGAGGCACAGCTCCTGGGGACAGGCAGCCAAGCAGGGAGGGAGAGACTTGGGAAAAGAAGTTGGGCCATGGAGAATGGAGGCCCTCCCCTGATCCAAGTCCTATCCTCCTTGGAAGACACACTGTAGGTGTGGGGCTGCTCCAAGAGGGCTGACCCTCTTGGAGGCAGAGGGTTAGTTAGATGGAGGTCAGGCTATACTTGCCCCTCCACCGCCCTCAGACCTGTGGATGTGTGAGACGCCCATATAGTGGAACCCTTCCCTGAGCTGCCTCTAGCTGAGGCTGCCATGGCTGCCACACCTGCATCTGCCCAGAACCTCAAATAACCTCCGGGACTGACCTCTGGCAGCAGCCCCTGGGGGAATGCTGTTCAGTGCCTGCTGTTTGTGACTTTTAAACAGAAGAAAAACACTGATGAAAAGCATTAAAAACAAAACCAAAATACGACTGTATTGGTAAACATCTAAATTTTTGTAAGAAAATTAAAAATTAAAAAAAGCAACAAAGAAACTTTCTGTCTTGTGTGGCTCAGCTCCCTTGTCCCAAGCCACTGGCTTCTCCCTCAGCCCTGAGTGGGTACAGGCTGATCAGTGCAAGGTCTGCTCCTGCCTTTTGGGCATTTCTCTATATCCATTGAACCTGTCTCCTTGCTAATCCCTTTTCTTTATGCTCAGAGGAGTGGACTGGCTTATGGGTGGTTAGCTGGCCCTGAAACCAGGAATTGGCACAGGTGAGCACAGCCCAGACAGGGTTTATCTTTGTATCCAGTATAGGAACTGGGACCCTGCTGGGTGGCCAGTAATCTGATCACTTGGGGGAATTGGGGCCTCAGAGCCAGGTTGGGGGCTGGAGCAGCTCTGCATTTAGGCAAATACAAATTAACTGCTTCACCCCTTTGTAGCTGGGCAACCAGCAGAAATGCCTGGCTAGGCTGAGCCTGCCTTCCTTTACATTAAACCAAGCTGAGTGGGACTAGGAAGGGAGGTACTTACACTCAGTGCCACATGTGGGTCCAGGGGGTCAGGCGCTTTGCACAGCCCTGTGTTCACCTCTACCCAGGACCTGCTTAGAGATGGATGAAGGCTGGCCAATTTCTTATGTTTTTTAGGGCAGGCAGATGGCATTGTAGGGCTACTAGGTGCCCATGACTTGGGCAATACTGAGCAGGGCTGGTTCCCCCTCCACTGCTGTGGCCAGGGGTCCCCAGGCTGGGGACCCAGGACCCAGCCAGCCATGAGCCCAGCCTGTAGCATGAGCATTTCATCAAGAAGAACTTGGCATGTTTGGTGTTAAAGCTGAGGGTACTGGGAAAGAGGGAGCAGTGTGGCAGTTGAGAACAATACTCAGTTATCTTGTATCTAAATATTTAATCTTTAATTTCTATTTTATCTTTTAAACATGATTTTAGTATAAGATTATTGCAACTAGCCAATTTTAGTAAAGCATTTATGATTCATTCTTAAAAAGAACGTGAAAATTCAGCAGTCAGAAGTGTGATATGAGTTGTTAGTTCTGGTAGTTACTGAGGCATTGCTGCCACCTGGTGACAGCAAGCCTCGAGAATATCCTGAGTGCAAGGCACAGCAGTTTCCAGATGTTTTCCACATCCCTTCCTGGGAAGTGTCAATGCCTGAGGATGATGTAGAAACCCTAAAGGATTTTATTTATTTATTTTTATGTGATGCTGTGGATTGAACCCAGTGCCTCACACGTGCTAGGCAAGCACATTACCACTAAGCCACAATCCCAGCCCTGAATTCCACTTGCTGGTCAGTGACACCATCAAAGATGCCACCTGCCCCAATTTGGTTTGTGTGTGTGTCTGTGTGTGTGTTGCCAGGGATGGAACCCAGGGCTTCATGCACACTAGGCAAATGCTCTAAGCTATATCCTTACTTCCCTCAATTTAGCTTTATCAGTATTTTCACACAATGAACCTATTATAGAGAGGTCACTATGTGCAAGGCCCAGGCCTCACAGGCCTAAAGTATGCTTTGGATTTGAGGACAGTTCTCAGAATCATAGAAATGGTGTTAGCAAAAGTTTGTCTATCTTGCCCTTTGGAGGACCAGGCTTGGCAGGGGAGCCCAGAGCAGGGTAAGTAATCAAGGCTGCACTGGGCTGCCTGGGCCCTTGTATATGGCCTTCTCAAGGCCATCCACCACGTTCATGTATTCCAGGTATGAGCTATAATGTGTGCACTCAAAGCTGCTGCTCCCACGCACATGTGCCAGGAATTCAGGTGTTCCTGGGATGATGACATTGTCAGCCAGAAGTACTGTCCCCTTCCGCAGCAGGCCACATTCCTACAGGGGACAGACAGATGAAGTAATGTCAGGAGTGCCTGGCAAACCACCCCAAACCAGGTGTCCTCCCCAGCATACTGCTTCATGCCCGGCCTATGCCTCACCTTGGGGACCAGGTCTCTGATTCCCTCATTTTCTCTCCAGAGCAACTAGTATCAGAAATGGTTGTTCTAGGTTCTAGTCCTGTCTCTGGAATATCAGTGTTTTGAGATGAAGGTACCTTTTGCATCTCCTTTCCTTTTTTTTTTTTTTTTTTTTTTTTTTTTTTTTTTTTTCTTTTTGGTAGTACTAGGGCCTTACATATGCTAGACAAATGCTGTACCACTAAACCACATCTCCACCCTTCCATTCACTCTTAGGTCCACCTTTAGCCCCTAGAACAACATGTGGCATATAGCAGAAACTCAATAAATGTTTGTTGGATGAGGAGGTAGAAGAAATGCTAGAACCAGAGCATGCTCCTGAGATAACTAGTTCCAGGAACACAGGCCCCTACAAGGGAGAAGTGCCCCAGGCAGCTTGTACAGTCACTACAGACAAGACCTAGTGACTCTGCAGGATTCGGGGGGCAAGCTGATATTGCCACTGACAAGCCTGCCCATTGGGGGGACTTCTCTGGATGTCCCCAGTTTCCTGCCTTTACAGATCTCTATTCTCCACCAGTACTGGGAATGTGGGACGATAACAAGGCTGTCTGCAGGATGAAGGAGTCATTACTGAACATGCTGCCACAGGTAGTGCCCCCCCCCCCCCCCCCCCCCCCCGCCGCCAGAGTTTGCTGTCAGAAAAGAAACTCCATAAAATGTTTTGTATAAGCTGAGAGGTAAATTTGCACACATCAGAAAAATAAATATATAAATATTTATAAATAATAAAAGAGAAAACTGAGTGGAAGTGTATCCTGGTGGGGGACGAGCAGTGCAAAAGGACCCACAGACACAACTTGGAGTTGAGTTTGGAAGCATGGAGAGTTGTTGGTTGTTTCTTTTTCCCCACTACATAATTACAAAACAAAAATTAAAAAGCAGCTTTAAACACTGAAAGTGAAACCAAGCAATCCAGACTGGGGTGTAGCCCAGGCCCAGGGTTTGATCCCTTGTACTGCAAAACAAACAACAAAGCCAGCACAATGGGCACACACCAATAATTCCAGTGACTTGGAAGGCCTAGGCAGTAGGATCACAAGTTTGAGGCTAGCCTGGGAAACTTAGCAAGACAATTTCAAAAAATAAAAAGGGCTGGGAATGTAGCTCAGTGGTGGAGCACTTGCCTAGCATGGGTAAGGCTCTGGGTTCAATCCCAGTATCGCCAAAACAACAACAAAGACAAGTGACCTTGGGTATCTCAAATCAAGTCATTTTCTGACTTGAAAATGGATGGATGTCACTCTGGACCTCAGCAGGGATGTGCCCTATGTTCAACAGTCACACGGCATTCTCAGCTGCTATGGTGGTGGTAGTGGTGGTGGGTAATCTTTTTCAGCCTATTGGCCGTGGAAGAAAGCTGAGGACCACTCAGTCTAGAGTACTAGAAAACAGCTGTAAGGTCAGTTAGGCCAGGGGACAACCCCTGACCTGGAATTTGCACAGAAAGTACCACTATGAATCAAGATGTATTTCCTCTCAGGAAAAAGAAAAAAAGAATGTCCTAGCAGAGTAAGCTAAAAATATCTAGAACAAAGAACTACTCAGGAGAGCACCTGTGCTCAGGCTCCAAGAAGGGGCAGGAAATGTACAACATGAGCAGGTTGCCTGGGCCCCTAGAGTTTTAGGGTCAGCCAAAGACTCAGGTGTCAGCTTCAAGAGATACAAGATGAACTTTAGTAAGACCAATGACATCAGTGATACTAAAATTTCATGAGTTCATCATGTCATAAAGGAAGAGTGACGTGTTGGTCACCTTTAGAAGTGCTAGGGGCCCAATGTCTTTTAGGAAACTGGTCCAAAAAAAGAAAAAAAAAGTGGGACTGGGGTTGCAGCTCAGTGGTAGCAAATGTGAGGCACTGGGTTCAATCCTCAGCCCCACATAAAAATAAATAAAAGATATTGTGTCCATCTACAACTTGAGAAAAAAAAAGTGCCTTGGCTTCCTCTGTGTGCTCCCCACCCTGATCTAGCTCTATCTATGTCTCTCACTGTCTGATTTCTGGCTCTAGAGAAAGCCAGTCATCATGTTGTGGGGATGCTCAACCAGCCCTATGGAGACACCCATGTTATAAGGGCCTGTGACCTCCTCCTCAAAGCAGTCACCTGATTTTGAATCGCCACTTGTCCCTGAGCCCCTTATCTCTTATTCCTCTGTTGCTTACAGAACCAACCAAGTAGAGGGGATGGCTGGGCCTCCACATGCCAGGGAGCCAGACAGCCCCAGCTGCAGGTCTGTTGCATGCTTACAAAGTGCAGCCGTTCCCAATTCATGCTTTCTCTTCTTTTGTGATAATTACCAGCTTTGAACAGCAGCACCGAGAAAACTATTAATTTCCCAGCTACTAAATTGCAATATTCACTATTTTTCTAAAAGCAGGCCCCAGTAATTAATCACACACCAAGTACTGCTGAAATCCATTCACTGTAATGCAGACTTCCCTGTGGCATGCTCTTCTACCCAAATGAGGCCCCTCTGATTGGTTGCCTGCTCTCTGCCCTCAGTACCCAATTTCTATGATCACACCCCTTTGTCACAGGTGGGCCTCCTATGCCCAGATGATATTCCTGCAGGTGCCCTATCCTGGCCTGCAGGTCCCTTTCTACTCCCCACTGCTTGCCCCCTTTGCAGGTTCTCTGGTCCATATTCCAGGAACTTCCTGCCCTCTTCAATTGCAGGGCTTGGAACTTCCAAAATGACTTTGGGGGGTCTCTGAAATGCCCTTCCCAATGTCACCCCTCTTCACAGTGCCAACAAGGATCCTTCCAGATGCTCAAAGCCCTCCATGCCGCTAACTCTTCTCACTGCCAGAACATTCTGTGCCCTTTTACCTAATAAGCCTCTGCTAGTGTTGGTCCCTTCCCATCTGTGTCCAGGTCACAATGGCTCTGCCCTGCTAGAGCTTGACCAAGCCCCTCACACTCAGGGTCCTAGTGCACAAAGCAGGGTGTACAACTGCTGGGACAGCTGCAGAAGGACAACCCTATGCTGGTTATACCAGGCAGGAGGCCAGTGAAGGGCATAGGAACTCCTCAGTGTCTCCTTATTGGCCACCAAGGAGGGTCAAGATAAGTATGTACCCACTGGGATGCTCTTTAAAAGTTAGTTCATTAAGGGTTGCCCAATGTTCCAAGTCCCAGTCACTTGGGGAGCAAGGATTTCTGCCCCCAATCACATGCCAGGTGAGGCTGGGTGACAGCAGCACTGAAGGCTAGGAGGAGTTGGAGGGAATGAGGGACTGCACAATAGAAACCTCGAGAGAGATTTTAAGGACACACTAGCTTCCCCTGAGCCATTACTAGCAGCAGATACTCCATCAGGAAAGTTGCTGTGGTCACTAGAGCTGTTCTCCCTATTTCCTCAGTCCTGTGCCCTTTTGGCCCTGACTTTTCTGGCTCCTGGTGCTCACGCTCCTACCTGATGGAACCTTTTCCCAATGCAGGCAACCTGACACCCATGCTCCCAACAGGTTACTTTACCTGATCTCTGACCCAGCAACCCCTTTCCTCCCATCTCCACTTGCCTCAAGGCCTCCATGGTCCTCTGCTTTCCCTGACCTTAGGTAGCACCTTGGCTGGAGTTCAATGCCTATTATAGTTTGGATATGGAATGTCCCCAAAGGCTTATGTGTTGAAAGTTTGTTCCCCAAATGGTGGCGCTACTGGGAAGTGGTAGAAACTTTAGGAGGTGGGGCCTAACTGGAGGAAGCAGATAACTGGGGGTGTGTCCTTGAACAAAATATCTTTCCCCAGCCCCTTCTCCCCTTCTTTCTTTCTTTCCCACTCTACTTCCTATGAGGTGAGCATCTTTGTTCACCAAAATGCTCCCCTCTATGATGTTCTACCTCACCACAGGCCCAGAATCAACAGTCAAATGACCATCGACTGACCTCTGAAACTGTGAGCCAAAATAAAATCTTTCCTCCTCTAAGTTGATTTTCCCAGGTATTTTGTCACAGTGCTGGAAAGCTGACTGACCCAGTACCCAAGGCTGTCCCCAGGGCCCACCTATGCCCCCTGGGCTGCCCTCAGCAGGATTTGTTCAGGGTAGATGGCTCTTCAGAGAGGCAGAGGTCAACCAATCTGGGTGGTCCCAGAAGTCCCTGCAGCAGCAGCCAGCATAGGAGCTTGTTCTGGTGAGGTAGGTGTAACTCACCTCCAAGAGGAGTGTGTCTGGCAGGTATCGGTCCTTCCAGTGGTCAAGAAAGACCATGTCCAATGTGTCCACATCATACTTCTTCTTCAGCTGGGGGATGAGGTCCTGAGATGCCCCAACCAGAACAGTGACCTAGAACAGTAAGTTGGTGCTATGCCCTCGGAACACACAGGAGCCCCCTATCATGCTCCCTGCAACCACCCCACCAGGCACCAACACACTGTCCCCATTAGTTTTATTTTGAGTTCTGGGGTTCTGCCCACTCCCTCCTGGGGCAGCCTTGGGAATTTCCAGGCAAAACCACATTTCCCAAGCTGCTGTGGCTTCCTTTCATGACCCCAGACCTGGAAAGCAGCAAGAGACCCAGCCAAAGCATGTGTTCAATGCTTGCAACAATTCTGGGTGTGCCCTAGGCCCTCCCTACCTGCCCTCCCCTTTCAAGCCTCTAGGTCCACATCTGTCATGTGCATCAGGCATGCCGCACCTTGTCCTGCAGACCTGCAAAATCTACCATCTGCTGAGTGATAGCAGCAAAGTCAGGGTTCATCTCCATGGTGAGTAGTCGTGCACCAGGTGGCAGCAGGCGGGCCATGCGTACAGCTGAGTAGCCACAGTAGGCCCCCAGTTCCAACACGAGGGAGGGGCTGTGCTCCTGAATCACAGCATCCATAATCTGGCCTGAGGGACAGTTGGGGAATATGTGAGGTAGGTAGACAAAGGGGAACTTAATTCCTAGACATAGGTCCCACCTTTCTCCAGACCAAGCAACAGCTCCCTCTTTCTTCCCCATCCTCCCTAACCACTGCTGCACAGGGTCTTTAACTTCCTCAAAGTCCCCAGCTCCGAGGACCTAGTCCTCACTGCACACATTCTTAGAACTCCCACAGTTCTCCAGACTTCCATGCCTTTGCACACACCAGTCCCTCTTTTTTTCACCCTCCCTGGCTCCCTCAAGAGTTATACAATCTGAGAGGGCTGGACAGGGGCTATGAAGTCTTGTCCTCAGGGCTCAATTCCAGGTGAGGCAGAACATACACTGTGCCCTGGGCCACAGTTTAAGGCCAGGGGAAGTGCCTGGGGGAGGTGCCTGGAGAAGCTGACTCAGAACCTGACTGGTTCCTAGGCAGGTCCCATGACACTGTGGGACAGAGGTCAAGGGAAGCTGTACCACCCTTATACCCTGAGAATGTGGGGTCCTGAATGAAATCCCTCCTGTGGCCTCCTTAAGTAGTAGGGTCATGAGAAATCACCAGGGACCAGTATCTATGGAGACATTCATGGTAGGGACTTTGCAGAACCTGACTCCCACCCCCAGATGGGACCCCTGGAAAATGACCTTCCCTGGCTGGATCTCTCCTTACAAAGCACATTTTGTGAAAAATATCTCTCCCCACTGGGGCAAGGGTCTGGGTACAAAGTCCTGCAATGGACGTCCAGGTCTCTGAACAATCTTTGCCCCAGAAGGGGGAGCAACAAGTTGGGTCCTGTGACTCAGGATCCTGAGGAGTCTCCAATTCCCACCTAACCATGTCCCAAAGCTCCCAAACCACCCACCCACTTAAGAGGATTCTTCTGTACAGGCAGTGCTGCCTGACCAGAGTTCCCCATTCCCATGTTTACTGCCTGCTGAAGAGGTCACTTACCCTTCTTATCACCCACATTCATGGCCCATTCCTTCTGCGTACAGTAAGTATCAATGGCCTTCAGCACACTCTGGGGGTCCCCAGGTTTTGCATTCTGCTGCACGTGGCGTAGGATACGCTGCTCCTTAGTGTCACCCATGATCAGGTTGCGAATTGGCTGGAGGACCCGCTCAGTCCAGAAGATGGCTAATAATCCCCAGTACCACCGGTGTCTCAGCAATAGCTGCAGGGATAGCAGCACTAGACCCAATGAGGCAACTGCGAACAGCAGAGGTAGGGCTCCCAGCATCTGCAAAGGCGGGGTGTGGTGAGGGGAGGGGCATCTTGATTATCAAGTTTACTCCACCCAAAAGGTTGCAAACAGGGAGTTGTTAATTAATGCTTCCTGGGCTGCTTCCTGTCTGGATCACTCCATTTGGCCCTTCCCCCTGCCCATCTGCTTCTCACCTTTTGGCCATCCCACTGGCATTGCCTGAGCCTAGCCACATACAAAGGTACAAGAGAGCTAAGAGGGAAGAGAGCAGGAGAACAAAGAAAGTAAAAGTCTATATAAAAGGGGCAGGGAGCTCTCAATTCTTGGGATACCAGAATACCAGCTATGACCCCCTTCTCCCTCCCGTTTGAAGTCTGTGACTACCTTATAAATAAAACCTGCTTTCTACATTTGCCTCAGCATGTTTCTCTAATGTTCAAACTTCAACATTTGAGGAAGCAGAACTCCTTACTATTAACAGGTGGTATCATCAGCCAAATTATCTTCAAAGCTGCTTCAAAGTCGGGCTCCTAATTCTCATGGCTGTGGAAAGGGTCTAGACTTGAATTCTCTAAATTTAGGAGCCAAGCAAATATTTGTGTGGAGTTCAGTTTTGTTTCTGGATAATCATTAACAAAAACCTTAATCTGGAAATGATCAAGGTTCGATTATCTAAGCCACTTCCCCATAGGCCAGCCTTGCCCAGGTTTTCCCCATCTGGCTGAAGGTAGCAATTCACCTTTCCAGCCTCAGAGATAGTCGAAGGCCTCAGAGATGTAATGGTAGAGTGTCGAGGGACACTGGGGAAGTCTCCATGGTCCTCATCTGCACTGCCCTGTAAGTTATGGTAGCACATGAACCTGAACCTTAAGAAAAGAAGGAAAAAGGAACCATTTTGTTCAGGCCATATTCCCCCCAGGAGAGCCAGTGATAAAACTTGGGAATGATATATATGATAGAGTGCTAGTAACAAAGATACATGTAAAATCAATAAGAAAGAGATGATCTAAGAGAACAGTGGGCCAATATGAGCAACCCACAGCTTACAGGAAAATACTCAGAGGTCAGGAGCCTGAAACAATCAAGGCAAACCAGATGCAGGTCTTGCAGACCACCTGGGGTTGGCCCTGGGTCATGCCCACTCATGAGAAAGTATGAATAATGCCATCCTGGGTATCAGAGGACACTGTGCAGTCATTGGTCATTGCCTAGAGTTTTTAATTGCTCAGGAGTTCTGGGCAGGAGAGTGGGACAGGCCTATACAGATTACAACTTCAACTACTTCTTCCCCACTCTCCCTCTCTCCTCCTCCTTCTCCCTGTCCTCCGTGTGTGTTTGTGTGTGTGTTACTGAGGACTGAATCCAGAGGCATTTATCACCAAGCTATATCCCCAGCCTTTTTATTTTATTTTGAGACACAATCTCGCTAAATTGTCTAGGCTGGACTTGAATTTACAATCCTCTTGCCTCAGTCTCCCTAGTCACTGGGATTAATAGATGTGCACCACTGAATCTGGTTCCAGATTACACCTTTGGTTGATCACAAGAGCATGAAAAATGCAGAAGGGCATGGCACAGTGTAATCCCAGCTACTGGAGAGGCTGAGGTAAAACAGACTGAATTTGTCCCATCCCCCACCCCATACCAAGGCCTGTTTACACATAAACTTTCTGAACTGTTAATCCCAACCAATCCAGAAGCAACAAGCACTTCTCTTTATAAACTATCTTATCCTAATACTTTGCCTCCTTTGAGTTATCCTGCCCTTTTCATCTATAGCACGCCCCCCCCCCCCCCCCGTCCCTCCACCCTGAGTTCATAGGAAAAAAGTTCCTAGCTCTTATCTGATAGACATTTCCAACTGCTATGTGGTCCCAATGCTGAGTTGGGGGAATGTGTCCCAGGACTAGTCCTTTCCTTTTCTGGCTAGCATCTATCACAGGTCAATAAACCCTATTATTTCATAGATTCCTTGGTCTCAAAAATTTTGGTTTAATGTGTCAACGAGTTGTACACTTAGTTAAAATAGTTAAAATCGTTAAAATAGTAAATTATAAGTCCATCATATTTTACCAAGATAAATCTAAAAGCAAAACAACCATACATGATGATGCATGACTATAATCCCAGTTACTTGGGAAGTTGAGACAGGGGGTTCAAAAATTCAAAGCCAGCTTGGGTGACTTAGCAAGACCCTGTCTCAAAACAAAATTTTAAAAGAGGGCTGGGGATGTAGCTCAGTAAAAGAGTGCTTGCCTGCCATGCACAAGGTTCTGGATTCATTCCCAGCACAGCAAAAAAAAAAAAAAAAAAAAAAAAAAAAGGAGGGGACTGGGGTTGTGGCTTAGTTATAGAACATTTGCCTAGCATGTGTGAGGCACTGGGTTTGATTCTCAGCACCACCACATATAAATAAATGAATAAAATAAAGGTCTATCAACATCTAAAAAATATTTTTAAAAAAAGGAAGAGGAGGGGGAGGGAAGGGGGAGGGGAGAGGAAGGAGGAAGAAGAAGAAAGAAAAACACTGCAGTAGAACAAAAATTTTAAAAACAAATCCTGCTCCAAGCCCTCCTTGTTCAAAAAAGGAAAATGGACATACCATTCCCCATAAGGAAGCAAGACCAAGAAAAACAATTACAGCTTCCAGTTCCCCAGAGAACTCAGTCATTCAGGAGGACCTCTCTCTGCCATCCACATCATCTTGGCTGCCTAAAAACTGCAGTCCACACCAGTTATGCCTGATGGTAGAGGAAGAGGAAGATGGCAGGGGAAGAGGCTGTTTTTATCAAAGCAAGAATCTGTCCATCCCAAGGTCTACCTTGCCACGGGCCCTTAACATGTGCATCAACAGCCTTCAGGGATTAGCCACATCCCTTTCTGCACAAATGGCCCATGCACCTGAGCAAGGGGCAGGTTCTCCTTCCCAAAGCAGCAAGAAGAACACCCAAGCTGCGGGTACAGTAGCACACACCTGTAATCCCAGCAGCTGGAGAGGCTGAGGCAGAAGAATCAGGAGGATCAGGAGTTCGAAGCCAGCCTCAGCAATGGCAAGGTGCTCTACATAAAATACAAAATAGGGCTGGGGATGTGGCTCAGTGGTTGAGTGCCCCTGAGTTCAGTCCCTGGTACCAAAAAAAGAACAGAAAAAAAAAGAACACCCAAACATCCCCTAAAAACCTCATAAGCCTGGTTAGGTAGTATCCCTGCAAGAACAAACTGTGAACCCTCATCAACTCCCATCACTATCTGTCCTCCCAGAGACCTGAAGAGGGCAATTAAGATGCCTGGGCACAGTTAGAAAGCCATAGTGGTGTATCCCTGTAGTCCTAGTCACTTGCAGGGTGGAGGCAGGTGGATCATTTTAAGCCCAGGAGTTCAAGGCCAGTTTGAGCAACCTAAAAGATCCCATACTTTGAGGGAGAGGGTGCTTGGCAGTTACCCTTGGGTCAAGATATAGGCTACTGACACTCAGACCAACAGCTCTGCAATTAGTTGTGGCAGTGTTTCACTTTCAGTCTGGCACAAACATCTGCACTTGGGTGAGATGGGGGAACTCTATTAGACCCTGTTCCATTCTCACCCAAGTGCATGCCCAGCAGCTCTAGTAGCTCCCAAGAATCAGGAAATTGGGCAACTCCACTTCTGAGGACAATCCAAAGAATTTTACAGTTACCCACAATGAGGCCGACAGTTGATATGGGACAGATGGCAGATGATTTTCACTATCATGGCCTTTTCCTAAAAAGACATGGACAGGACAGGACAAACACTCAATGTGAAGCTGTCTGGGGTGATGAGTTCAAGGGGCTTGAGTCACCGTTTCCACATGACCATGTACTCCCAGACTTTCCAGATCTGTGCCATTCCATGCCCCAACCCCCAACAGACACACAGAGGTTCCAGGTTTGTCTATGTAGCAGCCACCTCCCACTAGAACATCCTCTCAATATCTCTGCTGAGTGCCCACCTTCTAAGTGCCTTCAGCTGCTACCTTAAGGGGAAGAAATTGCAGGAAGAGAGCCAAGATGTTGTGCCTGCAAACAAAACTTGTACTTTTTCTGCATAGGTCATTTTCAGTCAGGCTACTGTTGTCTCTTGCAGTCAAAGGGTCCTTTAGGTTTGGATGCAAGCTTTCCCTGGGTTCTGCTGCACTGGCTACCCTCTGCCCTCACTCACTAGCTCCTGTGAGTTGTTTTCTCCAAGGTCAATGTGCCCTTGCAGACTGAGCAATCTGTGGAAAAGAAGGCTGAGAGGGGAGGCTCAGAGGCCACCGTGGAGGTAGGGCAGCCACAAGCCCAGCCTTAAGGGTAGTACCATAGGATTCAGCACATCCTCCCACAGTCAAGCCTATTTCTTCCTCTGTAAAATGGGTAATTGTCCCAGGTCTCCAGGATGATGGAGGACAAGAACAATAAGAGTCCACACAGTGTGGCTGGGGGTGTGGCTGGGGGTGTGGCTCAGTGCTGGAGCCACTTGCTTGGCAAGTGTGAGGCATTAGGTTCAATATCACACACATACAAAAAAGTCCACACAGTGCCTAGCACCTGCCTGACACAAGTATGTGTGTGAGAAACACAAGATGTCCATCCGAGATGTGTGAAGCTGGCCTCATGATGCAGCCTTCAGGACAACATTGGCAAACCCTGTGCCCAACCCAGAAACCCCATGCCCATCACACGAAGTAGGTTCTGGAGCCCAGAATGGCAGCCCATGCTTTTCTGTGTTTCTCTTTGTGCTTCATAGCCAGACAGTTCATCACTTGTTAGCTGGTTAGTATTTCCTTTCGTTAGCTGGTTAGTATTTTCTTTCATCTTTAACATCCCTAGATGATTCTCTCTTTTTTTAAAAAATTTATTTATTTAATTACTGCCATGCTGGGGATTGAAGCCAGGCCCTCATATCTGCTAGGCAGGGCTCTACCACCGAGCTATACATCCTGTCTTTCCTTAAAGAGATGTGAACATTTTTCACAAATATACTGCAAGGAAGCACCAACAGAATCAAAAATCCTTTAAAAATACAACAAATGTATGTTGTTGTATGTATGTATATGTAAATGACCTGGTTTATAGGTTCATTTTTAAAAATTCATGAACAATAACTCAAAAGTGACTGGCTCATTTGGAAAGATCTGAAATCTGCTACTTATGCTGCATCTTGCCCCACCCCAGTTTGAAGAGCAGCAGACACACCAGTCTCTGCTCATTCATGTCCTTCTGATTCAGAACTTCAAGGAGGGATGAGGTGGTGCTTGGGCATGCAGCTACCAAAGGCAACAGGAAGAAAAGTCTCAGCCAAGCACAGATGACCTCAGGCAATTTCCAGGAAGGGTCATAGTCAGCCTCCCTGAGAATGAACTCAAAGGGCTATATGTTCCCCGTTTTCCACAGCAGATCAACACATGGATGCAATGGGTCTTTTTTCAGCAGCACTTGCCATTTGAAAAGTATTTTACATTCCTGAACGCAACCAATGACAGCACCAGTACCCTGAGAACAGCTGCAGCTTGGGCATGCCTTGTCCTACACTCATGGGGATGACAGCCCAGCGTTTAGACAGGTATAGAGCCACAGGTATGATGACAAGCAGAACAGTGGCAGGGAAAGGGGTGAAGCATGAGCACTGAAAGAGAGAAGTTGTCCCACTCTGCATATAGATCCTCCATGGAAGCTGGGGAGAGCCTTGCCTGAAGATTGCTGAACAGGGCTAGAAACTCACAGCAAAATATGGAGCAGGTATGAGAGCCCTGAACTTGAGGGGCTGGTCCTGTAAGATAAAAGTGGACTAAAGCAGGGGTCAATAATCCCAAGAGAGCTACTATAGGTTTGTTTGTCTGTTTTGGTAATGGGGATTGAACCCTGGGGTATTCTACCATTGAGCTATACCCCCAAGTCCTTTCTGTGGACCAAGGGTTGACCCCTTAACTCCACTTGGGCTCAGACTATCTAAGGAAGAGACTAGAAGTAAAAAGGCTACAAAATACCCTATTAGATCCAGATTGTGGCAGGGTCTCCAGGCCTCTGTAGCAGAGAGCCTGGCCCCTCTCTTTTGCAGAACTCTGGACAATGACCCCTTAAGATGAGGGAGTCAGAGAACTCAGCCTCTTTGTCACCTGAGTAAAGCCCTATGGGAGCAGAATGTAGCTCACTCATTCATGTGTTGTCAATGGCTTGTTCTCACAAGCTACAGCAGAGGTAAACTGTTGCAACAGAGACCATAACCTGTATAAGGAAATAAGAGCTGGATCTCCATAGGTTAGAATGGAACAAGAATGGTCAGACCTGTATCATGGTCTAACTTGCCCTTCCATCCTTCACAGGCATTCTTCAATCACACCTGATCCTGCCTTGGCACCTGCTTCTTGGGAGAACCCCACAACAGAGCCAACCACTCTGGTCAAGACTCATGTACTAGGAACATGGCTGTCTTTTTTGGCTCCCAGCAAGGCACAGGTCTTAGGTTGGAGGATCCATATGTGGAAAGGACAGAGAGAATAGGGGTCTTTCTAAGGTGAGGGCAAAAAATAGCCTGGATAAATGTACTGGGGTGATGACCAGGTCAGCCACCTGCCCCATAGGCCAGTCTCAACAGACCAACAACAGATGCTTGCTCTGCTTGGCATCTCCTAAGCACTTTGAACAATGCTCCAGCAGCTACCCTGGGCTCTGGGCTGGACTGGAAGTAGTCCACTAAATTCTGATTCTGACATCTTTATTCCATTTTTCAAAGAATGGATGGTTCTGTCACATCTGCCTGCGAGGCCCCATCATTGCAGTAACCTTGACAAACATTTTCTCCCTTAGCAAACTTCTTTCAGATTCCTCAACATTGAACCCTCAACATTGGCCCATGCAGATCTGAACAAACCTGAACAGAATTTCTAACAGCTCAAAGTCACGTTCCTAGGATGATTCTAGGCCTCCTCAAAGTGACTACCTGAGAAAAGGCTGCAAACAAATTTCCAGTCTGTTGCAGCTACACCTGAAGTCAGAGCCCCCTGTTTCCCAGCTTCTGTGGAAGTGTAGGAGTCTTTCTTTTCTTATCTTATTTATTTATTTATTTATTTTTTGCAATGATGGGGATTCAGCCCAGGGCCTCACATATGCTAAGCAAGTGCTCTACCACTTAGCTACATCCCCACCCAGGAGCATAAACTTCATAAACTAGAGTAGCAAACCCAGATGTGTTTCCCATGGACCAACCCAAAAAAACCAAAAAAATAAACAAAATAAAAATAAGCCCCCTTTTTTTCTTTTTCTCCCTCTTTTTATTTTGGGTGTGGTATTGTTATTGTTTGAATGTGAAGTGTCCCCCAAAAGCTCATGTGAAAGACAGTGCAAGAAGGTTTAGAGGAGAAATGATTAGGTTATGATAGCCTTAACCCAATCAGTGAATTAATCCCCTGAGGGGATTAATTGAGCAGTAATTGAAGGTGGGTAGACAGTGGCTGGAGGAGGTGGGTCACTGGGGCATGCCTTTGGGGTATATATTTTGTATCTGGCAAGTAGAGTCTCTCTCTGCTTGATCATCATGTGTGCCACTTCCCTCTGCCAAACTCTTCCACCATGATGTTCTGCCTCACCTCAAGCCCCAAGGAATGGAGCCAGCCTTCTATGGATTGAAACCTCTGAAACCATGAGCCCCCAAATAAACTTTTCCTACTCTAAAATTGTTCTTAGCTCTTTTAGTCAGCAAAAAAATAGCAGCAAAAAAATTGACTATAACAGGGATTGAACCTAGGGGTGCTCTACCACTGAGCTATATACCCCCAGCCCTTTTTTATTTTTAGATAGGGTCTCATAAATTGCCCAGGCTGGCCTCAAACTTGTAATCCTTGTGCCTCAGCCTCCTAAGTGGCTGGGATTATAGTTGTGTGCCACGGTGCTTTGTCATCCTTCCCTTCTTTCGTCAATTTCCGCTTCTCTTCAAGCCCCTCCTTCCTACTCCTCAATTCTCTCTTTAAAATGTCAGGTGCTTCTGTTCAGGTCAGAAAGAAGCCTAGCTCCTTCCCCTACCATCAGCAGTCACCAAATATTTTCTGTCCTTACTACTTTAACCAGACCACATTTCTGATCTGGATTAGGAACACTGGGCCTCTGAGCATGCTCAAAAACTTATGTGCCACCACAGGTTTGCTTGCTCAACTGGGCAGTCCATGGTGAACCCCCCTCCTAGTCCAAGGTGCTAAACAAATGTCTGATGCCATATGGCTGAGAACAACTGCACTTTCTTTCTCTCTCTCTCTCTCTCTCTCTCTCTCTCCCCCAGGGGTTGAACCTAGGGGCACATTACCACTGAGCTACACATCCCCAGCCGTTTTTTTGTTTTTTTTTTTTTTTTTTTTTAATTTTGAGACAGGGTCTCACTGAGTCACTTAGGGCCTTGTTAAATTACTGAGGCTGGCCTTGGACTTGTGATCCTCCTGCTTCAGTCTCCAAAGAAGCTAGGATTATAGATGTGCACCACCTCAGTGGCTGAGTGGAGGCTTTTTGCTAAGCACCTTTGGGGTTGAAAAGTCTTCTGGCTCTGTTTCAAGTGATGATTCATCCAGGGCTGGAAGATCCTCCCTTCTCTGATCCTTGGAAGCCCTTAGTTCTCCTTATTTCTTCCTGCTCCTCCCATGGGAACTTCTTGGTCAACTACACACTCCTACTTGAGCTTCTGTACACTCTGTCACTACTTCTAATCAATGTATGAAAATAAAACTACCAGAAATAACTCTGTCCTCTCCATGCTGACATGACTACCAAGGTTAATTTGGAACATCAATGGCTTTTTTGGGAAATTTAAGATTTCCCCTAGCTGGCTCCTCCTTTTCCATTACTCACGCACCCCCATCCCAATCCTTTTTTTTTTTTTTTTCAGGGAGTAGGGGCAGGAATTGAACTGAGGGTCTCATACATGCTCTACCACTGAACTACATCCCCAGCCCCCTCCTTCCTCCTTCTACCATCTTCTATCTTCTTTTGGCTTCCTTACATCATTTGATATATCCTCTTTCAAGCCCCCGTCTCTTCTACCCCTCTGTCCCAATCTTTCATTTCCCATTCCAGTTCTTCAACTCTGGACAGTCTCTGAAACTTTAAGCCCCTTTCCCCAACAGGGGCTCTCAAGGGACACAGGGTTCCCTAAAAGCAACCACTTGAAGCTGAACAAGAAGAAGGAAAAAACTCCCTGGAAGGTTAGCAATGTAACTCAGTGGTAGACTGCATGCTTAGCATGTCTAAGGTCGTAGGTTCAACTGAAAAACCTAATTGGAAATAGGTATTTAGACCATGGCCTCTGTAAGATCATATATCAGGCAAAAAAGTTTTTCTCCATAAATACTGGTGGAAAGCTTTAGCCTCACATTGAGCAGATAACCCTTACTGTGTCCCATCAGAAACACATGGCCACAGTGGCATATGCCTGTAATTCCAGTGACTCAGGAGCTAAGGCAAGAGGATCCCAAGCTTGAAGCCAGCTTCGGCAACTTAGTGAGACACTGTCTCATAATAAAAAATAAAAATGGTTGGGGATGCAGCTCAGTGGCAAAGCATACCTGGATTCAACACCCTGGACCCCTCCCCGCCCCAAAAAAAAAAAAAAAAGTCAAAATAAAAATATAAATGGAGAAGAGAGAACGATTTCTCATATAAATTGTATTTTGTGAATTATGTTTTATGTCTGCCTAAAAAGTTTCAAAAATCTTTTTCATAACTTGTAACCTGTGTTATGCTAAGATAGTTACATAATAGATATTCATTGAATAGCTAAATAATTTCTTCTTTTTGGTGCTGGGGATTAACCCAGGGCTTTCTGCATGCTAAGCACTTGCTCTACTACTGAGTCACACCTCCACTGCTTAAATAATTTCTTTCTTTCTTTCTTTCTTTTTCTTTTTTTGGCAGTACAGGAGATTGAACCCAGGGGCATTCTACCACTGAGCTATATCCTCAGCCCTTTCATTTTTTTTTTTTTTTTAATTTTAAGACAGTTCTCACTAAACTGCTGAGGCTGGCCTTGAACTCACAATCTTCCTGCCTCAGCCTCCCAAATCACTGGGATTACAGGCATGTGCCACTGCATCCAGCCCTAAATAATTCCTAAAAGAAGACAAAGTGCTGAAACACTCATTATTAAGCCTAAGTTTATATGCTTTTGGCTTTTTCTCCTCCATGGAAACCAGGGAAAGCATTCTACCACTGAGCTCCACCCCCAGCCCTGGCTTTTTATTGTTATATGATACAGAGAAGTTAGATATTTGGGTTAGTTAATAAGTTCAAGAAGAAATAATGTTCTTTCTACATTAAAAAAAAAAAAATGCCTACAGACCAGTGTTGCACACCTGTTATTCCAGCTACTGAGGAGGCTGAGGCAGGAGGAATACAAGTTTGAAGCCAATCTTGTCAACTTTGAGAGAGACTGTCTCAAAATTAAAAAAGAAAATAAAAGGACTGGGGGTTCTCCTGGGTTTAATGAATACAAAAAAATTATACTATAAAAAGCAATGCCTCTAGCTGTTATAAGATAGTGTATTTGTAACAGTCCCTTTCATGTAATGTGGGTCCACTTCATGCTTTGAATATGAACTTTGTTGTTTGACCAGGGTGGTTTATTTTAAAACTGAGATTTTTTTTTTTCTTCCTCTTCCCCCTAACTTCAGGGAAAGCAAGATTAACATTCCTCCTATCCTACACCAAGTTATCTGTCCTTTCTGTGGTTCACTGACCACAGGAATGAAGAAATTCAGACTAGGGAGCTGGTACCAGGGGATCTAAGAAACAGCTATCTCTCAAGGCTACCATTTGGATATGAATTATGACTGCTGATACGCACATCTGAACTCAGCCTTTGTATCCCCTGTTTAAAAGCCCTATGCTCCCCCTGATAGAATTGTAATCACCTCTGAGACAAGAGTCTGCTGCCTTCTCATTTGCTAGCAAATCAATAAAACTTCTTTTTCCTTTTTCTCAAAACCTTGTCCTAATTACTAGGGACAAGAACTGTGTTTTCAGTCTCTTATTCATAAAATGTGCTAATCTACTACTGATACTGGTGTATAATAAATTCGCAATTGTCCACTTCCTTGTTTTCTCTGTAAGGTACAAGTTACTAATGGTCAAAAATTATGGGCTCGGGGTATATAGTTCAGTGGTAGAGTGCTTGCCTAGCAAGTGTGAGGTCCTGGGTTTCATCCCAGCACCACTAGTGGGAAAAAAATATACATCATTTTATATATATAATGACAACGCTACTAAGAATAAGAGTAAAAGCAGGGCTGAGGTTGTAGCTTAGTGGTAGGCACTGGGTTCAATCTTCAGCACCACAAAATAAAATAAAATAAAAGTATAAAAATATATAGAGGAAAAAAGTAAAGGCAAACAATTGTGCAAACAAAACAGGATGTGTTCTAACATGAAGAGTTTGCCAAGAATGTAGAATGTGTTTTTGTTAAGGGGAGGAGAGAATTTTTATCTAAAAGTGAAAAAAAGAAAGAGGGAAAGTACAAGAAAAATCCTGAGTGGATACAGAAAGTTGTAGGTTTGCAGAAAAGGGATTTTATGTTTCAAGCTCAAAATTGGCTAGGATTAAATGGATTTACATATAAAGTTTTTTTTTAAGATGAGCTTTATTATCAACGGTGTACTGATGTAAAAAACTAGAGTTTGTTTTTCTCTTTGTTAAAACAATAAAGTTGCTGGGCACAGTGGCACATGCCTATAACCCAGAGAGACTCAGGAGGCCAAGACAGGAGGATCACAAGTTCCAGGACAGTATCAGCAACTTAGTGAGACTTTACCTCAAAAAAATTTAAAAGGACTGGGGATGTAGTTCAGTGGTAAAGTTCTCTGTGTACAATCCCCAGTACCAAAACAAAACAAAACATTCCCTGAATTATTGGCCTGCTTTTTTTTAAAACCATGCTAGGAACTGAACTCAGGAACTTAACCAAGCTAGGCAAGTATTCTGCCCTAAACTATACCCCCATTTGTCTCCAGTCCCTAGCACCTACTGTTTTTTGTTTTTATTTGGGTACTGGGATTGAACTCAGGGGCACTCGACCACTGAACCACATCCCCAGCTCTATTTTGTATTTTATTTAGAGACAGGGTCTCACTGAGTTGCTTAGCACCTCACTTTTGCTGAAGCTGGCTTTGAACTCCTAATCCTCCTGCCTCAGCCTCCCGAGCTGCTGGGATTACAGGTGTGCGTCACTGAGCCCACTTGTTTTGTTTTTGAGATAGGGTCTGTGCTAATTTGCTGAGGCTGGCCTTGAATTTGAGACCCTCCTGTCCAGTCTCCTAAGTCACTGGGATTATAGGCAGGCACCACTGTGCTCAGGTTTTTGTTACTTTTTGAACAATCTGCCTAGGGTATAATAAGGATTCTTTATCATATCAAAATAAGTTCCTGTGTTTCATGCAATCATTATCCTATCCTGATTACCTAAAATAAGTCTTCTAAACAGTCTTTTCCATGTTAAGAGTTAGTCTTTCTCAGTCAGGTTATTGTTTACATTTCCTTTTATCTTTTAATTATGTCATAATCTTTTATTAGTATGGTAGATTGAAAACCCCACCTCAGTTCATGTCAGTCAAGCTCTACAACTAAGCGCTACATTCTCCATCCCTGTCATAATGATCTCAATGATTTTTCATTGTCATTTCAATAAAATAGGTAAGTTAGGACTGGGGATATAGCACAATGGTAGAGTTTATCAGGCCATAAGTTAAATCCTCAGCACTGCAAAAAGAAAAAAAAATGTTGTTTAACCTTTACCAGGTTATATTTGTATGGGAAAAAGTTAATTTAAGGACCTCGGAAGTTGGATAAAGTCCTGAGAAATTTGTGAATGCTCCTTATATGTCCTCATATGATGTTAGCAGTCATACGTCATAATTCCAATTATTATTTAAAATATTGAGAGTCACAAACACAATTTTGTGTTATTTTGTACAGAACTCTTATTAAATCTTTAATCACCTCATATTCCGTCTTTAATCATCGCAAATAGCTGTTTTAGTCTGATGCTTTCTTAAAAGCTCTTATGATCAACTACAGGCCAAAGTGTTTCATCTCCAATACATGGAAAGGTCTATGGAGGCTACTCTGAGGCACAGGCTTCTGATGGCATTGCTTAAATACCTTTGAGACCATGCCACTGGGCTAGGCCAGGGTCTCCAGAATTCCAGTTGAGAATTTCATGGGTTCATGACACTTGGGGTCAAAACAAAAATTAGGTATAGGGGCTGGGGGTGTAGCTCAGCAGAAAAGTGCATGCAGAAGATGAGCATGCATGAGACTATGACTCTTCAGCACCAGCAAACAACAACAACAACAAAAAGCCCTTCTCTAGGGCTGGGGGTTTGGCTCAGTGGCAGAACACTTGTCTAGCATGTTCAAGGACCTGGATTCAAACCCCAGTACAGGGGGGAGAAATTGTGCTTTGATTATCTTTGCTCAAAGAGAGGTTATTTTTATGTTTTGATAGAGAAGTATAATACACCTTTATGGGTTGTCAGATTGTGATCTTTTTCAATATCTTTGAAGGTTTATGATCTACCCGTAAATTGGGTTGAATCTTGACTTCTTATACTTTTTTTTATTCTGTGTCAGGGATTGAACCTAGGTCTTTGGGCATGAGAGGCACTCTACCAATTGAGCTATATTCCCTGCCCTTCTTATGCATTTTGTTAGCCTTTAAATACTCAGTTACACTTTCCTTCAATGTCTGGCTACAGGTCTTCAAAATATTGTTTTCGATTTTTCTCCTTCGTCCTGACTTGGTGTTATTGAGAACAAAAACCTGACAATGAGGATCCTTATTGGGACTCAAGTTGCATTGCAGCTGTCCTGCCCCATCAGAATCTGAAAAAGCACTGCAGGCTAAGACATCAGACAAATTCGATATAAACTTCAAAGAACTCATTGCCACACTAAATAGTCTATGTGCAACCTTCATGCCTGGAGCTGTGCCACATGAGCCACAGAGAAGTCCTCTCCAACTCCTGCAAGTTCCATGCTCTGTTCCAAGAAATAACTATATTGCTGACACTGATGTCTATGCCTTCACCACATACACTCAAACTACAAAACTTGGGCAATCCATCAAGTTGCTACTGCTGTCAACATTCTACCACTTAAAAGACACTTAAGAGTTAGACACCTAGAAATCTCAACACACTGCTAGTCAAAAAGCTGGATTTGGGCACATGCCTATAATCCCAGCATGGGGAAGGATGACAAGTTCAAAGCCAGTCTCAGCAACTTAGTGAGGCCCTAAGTAACTTAGCAAAACCCTGTCTTAAAAAATTTAAAAAAAGGCTACGGTTGTGGCTCAGTGGTTAAGTATCCCTGACTTCAATACCTGGTACCAAAAAAAAAAAAAAAAAAAAAAAAAAAGCTGGGTTTATAGGTCAACTGTAACCATTAACCTTTATTTTTCTATTTTCTCAGAAATGCCCTCATTAAATACCTGATTGCTTGCCATCTAGCAAATATCTTCATCCTCCTTCAGCTAGTCCTTCACAAACAAAAGGTTATGGAACATTCTGTTTCTTTAACAAGAGGAGCACTGACAAGATCCTCTTTGTCCAAACTCCAACCATTTAGGCTCCTTCTAAATACTAAGTTTCTAATAGCCATGCCTACATCCCTAGGATAGCCCTAACCCCCTCAAAGTGCCTGCCTGAGAAAAGTCAAGAATGCTAAACAAATTTCCTGTTTGTTATAGCCAATAGCTAAAGACAGGGACCTTCTCCCAGCTTCTATGGGAAGACAGGCATCTAACTTCCATTAACCCAGCAGCAAACCCAGATGGCTTCCCCAGGGACCAATCTTTCTTCCCTGATATTTGTAAAGTATTTACAAATACTTAAGTCCCTGACCCTATTGCAGCCCATACTCCCCTTATCCCTGTGAAACACTCAGTCACCTCTGCACAAATAAGAATGGAGCTCAACTTTTTCCCTACTATTACTAGTTTCTGAGTAAAATATGTTTTTTGCCATCAACTCCTGTCTTATATTTCTCTGTGATATGCTGTCCTCTTCATTGAGCCTTGCAGAGTCCCCCAGAGTCCCTCCAGGGGGCAGCAAGTACTGAGGTATGGAAAATCATATTTAATAAATACAACAGGGCACCAAAATCCCTGGCTGGAAAAATCTGAAATACTGATCTGCTAGCAGGGCAGGTGTAGGGAGGCTCCTGCATGACACACAGATTCAGCCTTCGTGGATCCTGTTCTCCAGTGGGCCCCTTTCAAGTTAGGAAGTCCTTTGCTTGCATGGAAAGGCCATGGGGGTGTGGAGGGGTTCCCAAGGCCTCCAAGTGGTAATCTTTTGAGAAGATCATTGTGCTCTTCCTGGTTCCCTAAAACTCTGCTCTGAGGTTCTGATCCCTAAGGACCAAGTAGGACTCTCCAAAGGATCAGGCCCTGGCCTTGCCACATCCTCACCAGGTCAAGACCTGCTCCAGGGACAGGCCCCATCCTTTCAGTCTGGAGGTCTTGATGCCCAACCATGGTAGAACTGATTTCCTGCCCTTGTCTCGGGCCTCCAACTCCAGCACAGAACTTCAAATACCCACTTCCCTCCTACACACACACACACACACACACACACACACACACACACACGCACATACACACGGAGTCTGGCACCCAGCCCCTGTCCAGAGACCCCCACCCAAGATTAGATCCCTTAATGGCTATCTAAATTTCCCATCCATCCCAAACTCCCCACCTTAAATATATCTTCCAACCCAGGTCGGTAGACCCACGCCCAAGAGCAGATTCCTACACCCCGGCCCAAATTCCCCAGTTCAGGTTGGAATCCCCAACCCAGGTCCGGAGACCCCCGCCACCACAACGCAAGATCCAATCCCTTCACCGCGGGCCGAATCCTCCACCCACAAGGCCATCCCTTAGCTCACCAGGTTACTCACCTCGCACAAGGCTGTGCGCCCCGGACTGCCAGACGCGCCGCGCGCAGGCAACGCGGAGGGCAGCCCCGGCAGCTGAGAGGTCCCGAAATGATGGCGGCGATGGCGGCGGCGCTGCGGGGTCCTGGCCGGCGCTTCCGGTGGCGGACGCAGGCCTTGGCGGGAGGGGCTCGGGGTGCGGCTCGGGGAGCGGCAGGTAGGGTGGGTCTGGGGGCGACAGAGGCCCAGAGGCCAGGGGCGGGGGAGTCCACGTGGCTGTGTCCGCGTGACCGGGAACAGGGTGTCGTGCATCGGTGTCTACTTGGGGATGTCCCCGCGGGGGCGGGCGTGCCAGCCCTGACCACGGATAGCCTATGTGTCCACATGGGAGTATTACCGTCGTGGGGAAGGGGTACCCGTACTGGGGGTGTTGATGTGGGGGTGTCAGAGCACGCCTGGGAGGAGCACAGGATAGGAGTCAGACCTACCCATGACCCATGAGTAGGTCACACAGGTAGAAGTCAGACTTGCTTCTAGCCAGGTAGCCTCCTCAGATGGGGAAGCTGAGGTTGGTGGGCTTGCCGGGAGTTCTCCTGTGCTAGCTGTACCTGCAACCTCCAGGAGCCTTGGGGAAGGACTGAGCCTCGTTGACCAAGTTAATGATTATTCATTAACTTCAAGTGGCCAGAAATCTGGATCCTTATTGGGACTTGAGTTGTCTTGCAGGTATCCTGCCCCATCAGAATCTGAAAAAGCACTGCAGGCTAAAACCAGACAATTTGATATAAACTTAAAAGAACTCACCACCACAATAAGTCTATGTGCAGAGGATGGACACCACGTCACTCAGAACAGTTCACACTGCACCCTACAGAACTGGCAACAGTTCCACCACATCTGGGATGGTAATGCCAATCCCAAGCATGAACCTGCACAGTTACACCCACCCCCCCTCCCCACCCCCCCATCCCCCGCCATTGCCCCAACACTGCCTCTTGGACTCCAGTGACAGAGCTCAACTCTCCCCACTGGTAGTGAGTATTCGGGGGTGTGAGTAAGGACACATTATGGCATCATCACAGAAATGGCTGCCTGGGAAGCAGAGTGGCTGCTTCTTGGCCAGCAGTTAATTCAGGAGGAATTGCAGCTGACTGCATATATGAATGGGCAGAGCTGTTAGTGTTGGGACCTTGGGATGCCTTGGGGCTGAAGGTGAAGGTGTCCCCACAGAGCCCCAGGAGGTGTTCACCACCTACTTCCTGAGGTGAAAACCTGGAGGAACCTGAGGGACCTAGGATTGCTCTTGCAGGTTACCTTTGCTAACTCCTGTAACTTTGGAAAGGGCTGTGTGTATTTTAGAGCCTTCTTGTTGCATATGTCAAGTAGGAACACTCATGGATTAAATGCACTAGTATTTATTAAGTTACCACCCTGTTTGGTGGCATTAAACGATCATTAATAGGAGCTATGCTTGTGGTCACACACCCAGGGCCCTTCAGACTGCTAGGTAACTGTGGCCTTGGGGCAGGGCATTTCATTTCCAGCTGGGCAGGAGGCACTGCTGCCCTGAGAATTCTGTTCCTGGAGCCCAGGGAGTTCTGGCAGTAGTTGGAAGCCCCCAGGGCCTTCTGTAGTCATAAACTAGGCCCGAGAAGGTGCCAACCCCCCATGATGACTCCAGAGTCCTATCTTGAGTCTCCTCCATTTGAGCCTCACAGCTTCTCCTTTTAGAGAAGGGAACATTTGCTGTTTTGAGCTTGAGGGGATGACTGATATAACTCCTAAATGGGAACTAGAATGACAACACTGCTGAAGTCACCTGTCCCCAACACCTGCTGACAGGAAAGAGCTTGAAGCAGGAAGAACAGCTGCACAGGAACCTCCTGGAGGTCTTCCTACCCTTGTTGGAGAATTGCACCACTTGGTCTTTGCCACACTCACTGGGCTCCTGTTTTTTGCTGGCCCTGTACCAGGCACTGGATCCAGAAAGGAGCAGAAAACTAAAGAATAATGGGTCAGAAAGTAGAGATGAGGCAAACACACATTCTGGGGTCAAGCCCTGTGGGCAGGGAGGTTGTGCTTGGTCCAAGTGGATGAAGGCCAGGATGTAAGGTTTCCCATCAGGTAATACCTGCTGCCCAGTCCCACCCCATCCACCTTTGGAGTCCTTGCCCTCAGCAGGTTACTCAAATTCTCCCAAGTACTTAAAAGATAGATTATCTTGCACTTGCAAACTGCTCTCTTACAGGAGAGTGCTAATCAGGCTGAGAAGTATGCACAGGGAAATAGCAAATGACCCAAGATAAGTCCACAGTTCACAGCAGCCAGTCCTGTCTGCTGGCTGATAGTGGACAGGCAGAGGGCAGGGAGAGGACTTTAGGACAGGACAACTCTGGACAACTTGCTCTGGTTACAGGAAGGACAGGTATTTGCAATGGAAAGTAGGACCCTCCAAGGCAAAGCCTTGCTGCCCCCACCCTCAACCCTTTAAGCCCTCCACACCCACCCCTGCAGCAACCCCATACCAAGCAGCAGGAGAGGAGGGAGACCCTGACCTGTTTTTTTGTGATTCCTAGAGCCCTGTGGCTTCCACCACCAGTTGTCCTTAGTTCTCTTGGCTCATACCAAAGCCATCAGAATAATTTACAACCTGTTAGGCCTTTTCAGGATCCTTGAACATGGAATTGGGTGTGCTTTCTACTGGCTGCTTGAATTAGCTGTGACTCCTTTGTGTACACACATTCAAATGCTGGCTGCTGAACAGAACCTTTAGTGGGTCTAGTTGTGGGGCAGGCTGGTTGCAAGCCTCCAGTTCTGTATTCCTGTGAGAACACAGGCCCTGTTAGCACAGTCAGGGACCATGAGGGGCATGGGAGCCCCAGCATATCCTCTGTATCCTTGCCAGGCCAAGAGGTCTGGTGGCTGCGAAGACAGGTGCAGCTTTCTCCCCACAGATGCTAGGTTTTGATGCTGGTGGGGAAAGAGCCCCAACCTTGAATGGCAGGCACTTTGGTTATGGGGCCCCTGGTCCTTGCCGGGGAACAGTGGCCAAATCCTCAGGATGGCATTTCAGGCAGGCTCATGTCTGCAGAGGGGCTGAAGGCACTGTTTGTTTTTATTCTACCCTGGTCACCAGTTCCCACAATGTCCTTACCCTGGTACTTTTCTGTTATTCCTTCCTTGATAAAGGAGTGGCCTGATGCCTAGTGCTGGGTATCCCCAATTTCAGGCTCATGTTAGAGTGCTTCTCCCTTCTCCTTCCTCCTCTCCATCCTTCATCTCTACCCACCCACTTTGGCTGTTTCTTGTCTGCATTTCATACAGCAGCTTGCAGAGTGCATGGGTGGGAGGGCCAACAGGTCAGAAAGGCTCTGAGCAGCCCTCTGTGCTGTGAGTGAGCTGTGGTGTAAGCTTCCTCTGAGGCCACATTGGGCAAACCCAAAAGGAATCCCAGGGAGGAAGCCTGAGCCCAGGCAGCTGTACTGGTGCCCAGGGTCTTTTCCCTCCCAGACCTCAGCATGCAGTCTGGCACACTGAGATACCTCTGTGTATCCCGGAGTTCTGTGTGGTGGGGACTACACTTTTCTTCTTGCTAACTTCTAACAAAGGATCACCTTTACAATTGAAATGAACATGAACTCAAGGAAAATATTTTAGTTTTGTTTGACTCAGAACACTGAAGGATAAGTTTTGAGAAGTGCTGTCAGGGTGTGTGTGGTGGTGGTGTTGGGGGGAGTGGTCTGCAAAGGTGTTCATGCACACCTGCTGCCAACTTTGCCTCGCATTGCTTAGATTCTGGCTTTGTGCAGAAGACATATATGGAGTCACTTCTGCTCTGATTTGTGATGCTGATGTGTTGTGCTGATAAAATAAAATCCACACCATGTTTAACCAGAGCTTTTTGCCCTTCAGAGATCATGGGGGCTCTTCTGGTTCTGGTTTCTTTCCTTCTCATCTCTCATTCCTTCCCCAGCAGGGCAGCAGGACTATGATCTTCTCGTGATTGGTGGGGGATCTGGTGGCTTGGCTTGTGCCAAGGAAGGTATGTATGTTGGGTCCTATGTCCCCACTGACACGGCAGGGCATTGAAGCTTTCAGGTTCCCTGGGGAGGGTGGCACTGTGGGGATGAGCCTGAGTATCCACAAATGGAGTACATCACCTCTGCAACTGACTTGCTTGGTTACCCAAGCAACCTCCTAGCTGTCCCGTGCTTTCCACCATAGCTTGGTGGGGCATGTGCCACACATGGCAGCCACAGCAGTGCTTGAAGTCTGAGCACAGTCTTCAGTCAAAGTGGAAGTCCTTGGGCCTTACAGGATCTGACCTCACCCATCCAATTTCAGCAGCTACCTACTGCCACCACCCTGCCTTCATACTGTTCTGCACATGCTTCCACAAGTTGCTTCTATGCTTCTTGCCCTGGCAACTTGATTTGCTGGTCTGTTGTTTGCCCACCAGGTTAGTTGGGGGCTTGCTCTTCTCTCTTCAGTCTTCGCTGAGATGGCCATACTTAAAACTGCACCCTCCCACTGTACAATCCCTGTCCCTGGCTCCCCTGTCCTTGTTCTTAGCACTTTGCCTTCCCAAAGAGACCACTGTTGGCTCTGCAAATTAAGTTTGGACCTAGGCCTGGTACTCAGTAGGTGCTCAGTAATGACATGGTGGATGAACAGACTTGCTCTAAATACATCCAGAGACCTTACCTTTCAGTTCACTGATAATCTAGTAATGCAGTTCACTGAGACTTATTGAAGTGCTATAGGGGAACCTTGTAGTCTAACTGGTGATCCCTTCCTGCCTTCCCTCCCAGGACACCAGTAATATTCTTTCTCTCACTAGAGATTAGTTTGTATTTTCTAAAATTTTATATAAGTGGAATCATGTTATATATGCTCTTACTCTTCTACTTCTTTCATTTTGCATCTTTGAGACTCATTCCTGTTGCTACATGCATGTACAGTTTGTTCCTGTTTATTGATGAACAGTAGTCCACCTGCAGGTGGGCACTTTGTTTTTGACTATTGCAGATAGTACTGCTGTAAACATTTGAAGGTATGTTTCTGTGGATATACGTTTAAAATTCTCTTGGGTAATGCCTAAAATTGAATGAATTGGCTCATGTAATATATCTCTCATTTACATACTTTTTTCATTTCTTTCAGCATTATATTGTAGTTTTCACTATACAGCTCTTTCACATCTTTTGCTGGATTTATCCTTTTTTCATATAACAGTTTTGAGATATGTCACATACCATATGATTTATCACTTAAAGTACATTATTCAATTTTTTTTAGCATATTCGCAGAATTGTTCAAGTAGCACCACAATCAATTTTAGAACATTTTCTTCTTCCTACCCTAAATACTCTGTACCCATTAGTAGTCAGCCACCATTGCCTCTTCTCCTTCCTCCAGGCAACCTCACTCAGCTGCTTCGTGTTTCTCTGTGGATTTGCTTATTCTGGATTTTTCATAAAAATATGATCATACATGGTGCTTTGTCATTGTTTCTTTTACTTAGCATGCTGTCTTCCATGTTCATCCATGATATAGCTTTTGGATCCTTTTTGTGGTTAATATTCCCTTTTACAGATAGATCATATTTTGTCTATGCAGTTGTTAAGTGACTGACATTGAGTCATTTAAACCCTCTTTTCAGCTTTTATGAGTAATGCTGCTATGAAAATATATATGTAAGTTTTTGTGTGGACATATGTTACTGTTTCTCTTTGGTATTTGCCTAGGAGTGGAGTCATAGTGGTAACATGCTGTGTCATATGGGAACTCTATGTTTAACCTTTTGAGGAATTGCACAGTCTTCCAAAGTCAGTGGCACCATTTACATTGCCACCATCAGACTCCAACTTCTCCATATCCTCACTAACTCTTTGTTATCCTAAGAAGGTATGAAGTGGTATTTCATTGTGGTTGATTTGCGTTTCCCTAATGATTAGCATTGTTGAGTATCTTTTCTTGTGCTTATTAGACTTTATTTTAAAATATTTTTATATGTTAATAGACCTTTATTTTACTCATTAATTTATATGTGGTGCTGAGAATCAAACCCAGTGCCTCTCACATACTAGGCAAACGGCTGTACCACTGAGCCACAACCCCAACCTCTAGATTTCTTTGAGGAATGTCTATTCAGAACCTTTGCCTATTTTTTAAAATGAATTGTTTCCTCCCCCATACACACACACACACACACACACACACACACACACACACACACACAAATACACATGCTCATATCTCCAGGTTTTTCTTCTATATCTGGAGCTGTATACTCTACATGTAATCAAGTAAATTTCTGGTTATTTGCCTTTGTTGGTTTGTTTGTTTATTTATTTATTTGTTGTAGATGGACACGATACCTTTATTATTTATTTATTTTTATGCAGTACTGAGGATTGAACCCACTGCCTCCATGTGCTAGGAAAGTACTCTGCCACTGAGCTACACCCTCAGCCTCAATTACTTGCCTTTTTAATTGTGGCTGTAAATACTCTTAAAGTTTTTATACATTCAAAACCATTGCTTGTTTCTTTTGAGTTTATCTAAGCCATTAATTTTTCTGACTAACAAGTCCTACTTTCAGAGCATTCCTGACTGCTCTCCAGAACTCAAAAGTTAGCCTATATTTCTTAGAAATTCTGAAGATGCAGAAGAAACAGGAACCCAACTAAGGGCTCTGGGGTTGTCACCAGGAATGTAGCAAGCTGGAACACTTACCTAGCATGCAAGAGGCCCTGGGTTCAAACTTCAACACTGTAAAAGTTTGATAAATAAGATAATAAGAGGAAAATCTTACAGATTTACCCATGTATTTCCCATTTCCAGTGTTCTTCATTTCTTTGCATAGAGACATTTTTCATATAGTATCATTTTTCTTCTACCTCCCCCCTGCCCCTGTGGTGGTGGAGATTGAACCCTTGAACCCAGGGCCACTGCTACTGAACTATAGCCCCAGCCTTTTTAATTAATTAATTTAGTTTTATTTTGAGACAGGGTCTTGCTAAGTTGTTAAGGCTGGCCTCAAATTTGTAATCCTCCTGCTTCAGCATCCTGAGTAGCTGGGATTACTGGCACCCACCACCAAACCCTGCATTTTTCTTTTACCTTGAAGATGTCCTTGAACATTTCTTACAACATGGTTCTAGTGGTAATGAATTCTTTTAGTTTTTTTTTTTTTTTTTTTCAGTACAGATATTTGAACCTAGGGCCTTACACATGCTGAGCAAGTGCTCTACCACTGAGATATATCTACAGTTATTTTTATTTTTATTTTGAAACAGGGCCTCACTAAGTTGCCCAGGCTGACCTCCAACTTGATCCTGCCTCAGCCTCCCGAGTGGCTGGGATTATAGATATACCCCACCACCACTCTCAGTTTGCCTTTATTTTTGAAAGGCATTTCCTTGGGGCATAGAATTCAAGGTAGACAATTTTTTTTTTTTTTTTTTTGGTAGTGCTGGGAATTGAACCCAGGCCTTGTGCATGCAAGGCAAGCACTCTACCAACTGAGCTGTATCCCCAGGCCCCAACAATTTTTTTTCTTTAGTACTTTAAAGATCTTGCCCCTTTGTCTTCTCACTTGTACTATTTCCAGTGAGAAATTATACCACAGCCTCTTTGAAATTAAAAGCCCCAAAGTGTTTTTTGCTTCCCACCTTCCTGTTGACTGATTTTCTACATCCAGAGTTTCTTCATGCTGAGAATGAAAACTAAGAAACTACTCTCTGGCCTGGGACTGTCACCAAGGAAACTAATATTGTAAAATATTTCTTGTTAGCACAACCTAGCTAAATCTACATATATATTTTCTGATTTATGATTTTATAAATTGTAATTGCTCCTATGGAATCACTTCTATCAGACCAGCAGAGACAGATTAACTGCTTCTCCCCAAACTGCAATTAAATTCATTTTTCCTTCTAAAATCATTTATTTCTTAGGTGTATAGGCACCCAATTCCAGTCAGCTGGGATCTAGGCAGGTTCTCTGGCTTGCTTGCTGGCAATAAAATATACTGCCGTCTTATCTTTGTTTCTCAGTAGTATGTCTTTTTTCCTCCGACTGCTTTTTGAATTTTCTTTCTTCGTTGTTTATGAGCAATGTTGTTGGTTGTTTTTGTTGCTTTCTTTGTGGTACCAGGTATTGAATCCAGAGCCTTGTGCATGTTAGGCAAGAACTCTTATCACTGAGCTACATCCCCAACCCTCTAGCAATGGTTTTCAATTTTGGTGAACCATGATTAGTTTTCTTATTATATATTTTTTTTTAGTTGTTGAGCTTCTTGGACTTATGGATTTATTGTTTTAATTAAGTTGTGAGAATTTGTGGTCATTTTCACAAATGTTTTTTCCCTCACTGTTGGAGATTTTAATTACAAGTATATTGGGCTACTTGCAGTTGCCCCACAGGTCATTGGTGCTCTTTTCATTAAAACAAGCAAATTTTAAAAGTCTTTAAATTTTGTAAAGTTTCATTTTGCAACGTTTCTAGTCCTGTTTTCAAATTCACAATAGATTTTGCAATGTCTGATCTGTCATTAATACCATTCAGTGTATTTTTCATCTTCTGTATTGTAGTTTTATCTCTATAAATTAACTTGTATCTTCCATGTTGCTCCTTAACTCTTTGAACATATGGAATAGTCATGCCGGTCTTACTGCTCCTTTGACATTTATGTCTGTACTTGGTTTCCATTGACTATTTCCCTCTTTCTGTGTTGTATGTTGTGTTTTCCTGCTTCTTTGTTTGCCTAGAATTTTTTTTTTGTTCTAATTAGTTATACATGACAGCAGAATGCATTTTGATTCATTGTACATGAATGGAGCACAACTTTTTATTTCCCTGGTTGTACATGATGTAGAGTCATACCATTAGTACATTCATGCACCTAGGGTAATGATGTCATTCTCATTCCACCATCTTTTCCATCCTATGTCCCCTCCCCTCCCTACCCTTCTCTCTGCCCAATCCAAAGTTTGCCTAGTAATTTTTTTTTTCACATAAGGGAGTTTATTAAGCAAACAGAGTGTCTCCCTGCAGGGTAAGAGAGAAAATGAGAGGGAAAGAGAAAGGGTGTGTGCTAAGAGAGTGGAAAGCAAGGAGGAGAAAGAAAGCAAGTCAGGGGAGAGAAAGCAAAAGAGCTTGCCTAGTAATTTTTGATTGAATACCAAACATTTTGAATTTACCTTGTTGGGTTCTGGACTTTTTTTTTAACTCCTAGAAATATTGAGGTTTGTTCTGGACGCATTTAGCTTATTAAGAAAGGGTTTGATCCTTTCCGTTCTTCTGCCTAGTATTTGTTGGGTGAGTGTGGAGCCAGAATCCTTCTAGGGCTGATTATTCTCAACTACTGAGGCATGACCTTCCTTAGTACTAATGCAGAGTCCCAGGAATTTCCCCCCCATTGGGCTTCTGGGAACAGGCACTATTTCCTGCCCTGTGCAAATACTATCCACTCTAATCCTTCTGGTAGTTCAGACTCAGTTTTCTCAAGTGCATGTGCTGACTAGATCTCTGGTGTTCTCTGTGTGGTTCTCCCCTCTCTAGTCTTCTGTCCCATGAACTCTGAACTCCTGAGAATCTCAACCCCTCCTCTCTTTCATTGGGTCTGCCTTACCTGTAAAGTTGGGTCCAGGAAACTCTAGTCAAGTTCACCTTGTTAATTTCCTGTCTCTCAGGTTCTTTGTCGCCTAATGTCCAGTGTCTTAAAATTTATTTTTTCATGAATTGTGTCTGGATTTTTAGTTGTTTCAGGTGGGAGGCTAAATCTGGACCCTGTTGCTTCATCATGTTCAGACTTGGGAGTTTGACATTGATATTTTAATGATTCCTGTCAGCCCAACCTTTTAAATTGAGTGTGGGTTGAATGTGAAAATCCTTCCCCCCACCCCCAGGACAGGATTTAGCTAAATTGCCCAGGATGACCTTGAACTTAGCAACCCTCCTGCCCTAGCCTCCAGAGTAGCTGGGATTACAGCCATGTAACACTGTGCCTAGCTGGATTTTGAGCAAAGTGGGTTTTTAAGAACTGTCCTGTCAGGTGTGGTGGCACACATCTGTAATTCCATCTACTCAGGAGGCCAAGGCTGTAGAATACTGCAACAATAAAAAAGAACTCTTCTGAACTTTTGTTCTAGTCTTGCTTTCTAATAGCTATGGATCTCTGTGTCCTTTTATGTTTTGAACACTTAAGGATTCATGAAGCCTAAGCCCCCCATGCTCTCAGACATAGTCAAGTCCAGGGCCCAGGGTTTACCAACGTACTTCCCAAGGTAAATCAAAGGAATGCCCTGCAATTGACCCTACAAATTGTGTTCTGCGTTGGCCTCAAAACCTGAGGATTGAGGGCCTCAATACCCTGCTAATGACTGGGAGGTCAACTGGTAGGCTACAGGGCAGGGAATATGGTTTAGACTCTGGGTCTCCCCTTCTCTTCTGAGGAGTGACCAACCCTGGACCTGCTGTTTCATCCTCCTAAACTTTGATTTTTTTTCAACCTGAGAGGGAGGCAGTAAATACCCCGTAGGAAGCTCTGATGAGGGCAGGTCACAGGCAGAGGTCCCACAATGTGTTGTTCATTCTCACTATTTGGAAAAGAGGTGAACCAGTGAGAACAGTCTGGGCTTCCCAGGAGAGTTGGAGATCAGGGGGCCTCTCCCAGGGAGGTGAGCTATTCCTGGGGATACTTCCCTTATGTAATTGGGGTGGGCACTGGACTCATGCTGAATATCTGACCCTGAAACTACTTGAGCAGGAGCCAAGGGGGAATTGATCCCAGTGTCATCTTGGTAGGTAGTGTGAAGGCTGCAGTCTGAGAAGAGACCTAAAGGCTCCCTCCTTTGAGCAACACAGCTTGTTGGGCAGCAGGAAAGCCAAGAAACTGATGTAAAGCTAATAGGCAATGTGGCCTTATGGGCCAGGATACCAGGATAGATGGGATGGAGTCACTTGCGTTATTAGCTTGGCCATTGTGAGGGTAGAAGCTATCCCAGGACCTTCCTCACCTTCTTTTTAGTCTCATGGGCCCCTGGGAGCCCCTGTTCCCCAACCTCTAGCTTCCTTCCCTGCTGTGCTCACCTTTAGCTCTTCTTGTCATTTCCAGCTGCTCAACTGGGAAGAAAGGTAGCTGTGGTCGACTACGTGGAGCCCTCTCCCCAAGGTAGGCAGCCCCTGATGGAAACTTTGTGTCCTAGAGAAGGGGTTGGGAGATGGAACCCAGTTCACATATAGTGTGTTGACTGACACCAAATCATTTGTCCCCTTCTGTTTTCTGGAGTGTCCTATTTCAGATGTAAACTGTCTTTACTTTAAAAAATTCTTTATCCTTCTTTTAAAAATGATTCTGAACACAGTTACAGAGAGAAAATTCCTATGGTAAGGCTCACCTGGGCCATGTTTGTGTTACAAAACAATGACCACTTAAAGGGATTCTAAACACCATAGAGCAGGAGTCCTGCGGTTCTCTGAATATGCATTCAAATGTGATTTTCCCAGGGCTGGGAATATGGCTCAGTGAAAGAGCACTTGCCTAGCATGTGAAAGGCTCTGGGTTTGATCCTTGGCACTACTAAAAAAAAGTGCTCTTCCCCATGTTGCAGGCACCAGGTGGGGTCTTGGGGGCACCTGTGTCAACGTGGGCTGCATCCCCAAGAAGCTGATGCATCAGACAGCACTGCTGGGGGGCATGATCCAAGATGCCCATCACTATGGCTGGGAGGTGGCTCAGCCCATCCGGCATGATTGGTGAGGAGCCCATAATGGGAAGTTCCCAATTCTTTTCTGCTACTCTTTAGTAGAAGAGAGATTTATTCTCTACTAATCCTCACAGGGAGCAGCTATATGATAGGAGCTTTCAGCTAAGGCCAACTCTGAACCTGAATCCCCAGATATTTGGCAATCTCTGGAGACACTTTTGGTTTTCTGTGTTTCAATTCCTGGGTAAAACCCAGGGATGCTGCAAAATGTCTTACAGTGCATGGGATAGCCCTGCCAAGAATGATTCAGTCCCAAAGGCCAATAGTATAGGGACAAAAAGCCTCTTCAGTTTAGTTCTTTCAGGAAGAAGTTTGATAGAGGTGGTAGCACATGGTTCTTCTCTGAGTTTGCACAGAGGTGACTGAGACAGGATGTTGCCTGCAAGGTATGATTTCCTAGATGCAGAACCACTACATTTGAATGGTTGTGAGCCAAAGCCTCTGTTCCTGATTGCAAAGATTCGTAATACCAAACTCTGGTGACAGACCATGATGCCCCATGGGGAAGAGCATCCCATTGTATCCCTGTAAACACACTTCCATTTCTTAATATGTCTGTAAATGTCCTATTTTCATCTAGTCTATTGTGAGATTCCATAGCTAACACTTCTATTATGGTTTTTACATTTTGTTTTCTGTGTCAACAGGAGGAAAATGGCAGAAGCTGTGCAAAACCATGTGAAGTCCTTGAACTGGGGGCACCGTGTTCAACTGCAGGACAGGTAATGAAGCTTCCCCAGTCCTTAGTGGCTATGTAGTGAGGCCCTCAGTGGGCAGACACCCCACCACCCGCTGACCTTTACAAGGTCAATTCATACCTGGATAAGCACTTACTGATTGTCTGCGCAGAGTACATCCTGATAGGTTCTAGATACATAGCCAAGATAGCACAAGAGGTCCATGCTCCTGGGTGGGGATACAGACAAGGAGTAGACAGGATAATTGCTGTGGGAAGTGGGGGATGCCCTGGAGGCTCAGAACTGAGTAGAATCCAGGAACAATGAGGAGTGAAAGAGGGATGTGAATACAAATGGCCAGAGCCTGGGGAGGAAAGAGGGCATTCAGGGACAGAGAGACCTCAGACATGGGGTCTTCCTGGGACTCCACAGTGTGAAGCAGTTTCCACTCAAGCCAGGGAAGCTGAACCAGGGAAGCTGGCCCCTTTGCCCACTATCTGGGCTTCACCAGCCAGTCACCCTCCCAGAAAGCTAAGCCACCTTTTGTTGCAGTTTTTTTGTGTCTTGTCTCTTCCATGTAGGGCTCCATATTCCCAAGTTTGGTTTGCTGAAGGTAGTAGGCTCTGCCATCCTTTTTCCTGGCCCCAGGCAGCTCCCAGGCAGGTGCCAAGCAGGCCCAATTCATAGCCACCCCTAGAGGGAGGAGAGCAGGGACCTGAGTTGTTTCAGTTTTTCATTATTATGAATAACGCTATGTGACATTGGACGTGGCTGTTTTTTGTTGTCATGGCAAGTGAAGGGCACTTGTATAGGAGCTTCCTACAGCTCAGATGGCCCAGAAGGCACAGAGCTTGTAGGCAGAGATAGTGCACAATGAGGAGTCAAAGCCATCTCCAAACTATTAAGAACTCACTGGGGTGGTGTGGCCTTTATAATTAGCATGGGTCATTTCTTTTTTTCTTTTTTTCTTTTTTGGCAGTAGTGGAATTGAACCCAGGAGCACTCTACCACTGAGCTATACCCCTAGTCCTTTTTATTTTTAAATTTTGATACAAGTTTTCACTAAGTTGCCCAGGCTAGCCTTGAACTCATAATCCTTCTGCCTCAGCCTCCTGAGTAGCTGGGATTACATATGTGTACCATGGCTCCTAGCAGTGTGGGTCATTTCTGCATATCATGCACCTGACCATTACTTGACCCCACCAACCACATTAAGCCCCTTCTGCAGGCAACACTAACTCATAAAGGCAGAGAGGGTGACACCTACATGGTAGGCACCTTAGTTTCTTGTTGGTACATGCCAAGGCCATAAGACCCAGCCCGTGTCATTGCCTACGAGGGCTTGAACATGGGCTTTCAAGACAGTTCTGAACTGACTTTTGTCCTTGCCTTGACACCTATGGTCACCATGTCCCAGGAAAGCATGGGGGATCAGCAAGATGCCCTTTCCTCCCCTCATATTTCCCAACATGGTATTCTGCCCATCTTTGAATGAGCACCTGAGCATAGGCACCAGATCTTGGGCTGGAACTTGCCTTTTTTTTTTGGCCCTTGGTTTTGGGTTTTTTTTTGTTTTGTTTTATTTATTTATTTTTTGTTCATTTGTTTTATTTTTTGTAGTGTTGGGGAGGATCCTGGGGCCTTACATATGCTAGGCAAGTGCTCCATCACTGAGGTATTCTCAGCCCCAGAGCTTATCTTTTAGCAGTCTGTACAGTGATGTCCATTCTAATCTGATCACTGAGCTTTAATTTGCAGAAGAAATGTTGAAAATCTTATTTTTGTTTTGCAGAAAAGTCAAGTACTTTAACATCAAAGCCAGCTTCATCAATAAGCACACTGTTTGTGGCATTGCAAAAAGTGGGAAAGAGGTAAGTGCTCACCTCGCCCCTCATGACTTCTCTCTAGCCATTCTGAGGAGCTGAGGTCCAGTCTTGTTCAGTCTAAGTGTTGTTCTAGTAATAAGCACTCCTGGAATTACACAAACTTCCTTTGAGGTCACAGTTCTTAAAGATGATTAAACAGGGCTAGGAGTGTAGCTCTGTGGTAGAGTGCTTGCCTAGCATGTATGAGATCCTGTGTTCCAACCCTAGCTCTGCCAAAAAAAAAAAAAAAAAATTAACAGTTCATGCATGGGATGTACATCATGTCAAGTTGCCCTGCTACTCAGGGTGACGGGTTGACAGAGAGCATGGTCACAACCTCTTTGCTGAATTTCGTGGAGATTTGAGGAGACAAGATGCCTGCTGGGTACTTATAAATTGTGAAGTGCCTGGAGTTAGAATATCACCCTGTCCCTTCCACCTGTCTCCTCCTGTCTGACAAACCTTTGACAGATCCATGCTCTGTGTGACTCTGAGCTACCGGCAGGGGTCCACAGTGCATGGTACTGTTGTCCTGTAGCACCTGCAGGCATTCGAGCCTTTTGTTGGGTGATCATAGTATATAATGTAGTATAATTTGTACCTTTCTTTGTTTATTCTCAGACTCTGCTTTCAGCTGACCACATTGTCATTGCTACTGGAGGACGGCCAAGGTATCCCACACATGTGAGTGTGCCCAAAACCCATCTTCCCCTGCACCCCTGAGTAAATTCCTCATCTTTGGGCTTACTGTGTGTTCTAATGCTTCCCACACCAGAGCTTCTACTCTTTTATTTCTTCTGTACATCCTTATCTCCTTTTCAGTTTTCTCTTGAATCCACTCTGCCAAAACTGGAGGTCTCCAGTGATCTCCCATATTGCTGAATCCTCAGAACTATTCTTATAGCTCCTGGGTTATCACTGGGCCTGTTTTCCTTTCATGCTAGTGTTCCTCCTCCTCTACTTTTCTCTCCTTCTTCTCTTCTTCTTCCTTCTCCTCATCCATCTCCTCTTTCTCCCTTTCCCTTCCCCTTTCCTCTCTCTCTCTCCCTCCCTTCTGCCCTTTCTCTTTTTAAGAAACACTGTTTTGCCCACACTGGCCCTGACTACTTTGCTCAAGTGACCCTCCTCTTCAGTTTCCTGATAATTGGGACTGCAGTTCCATGCCAGCACATCACGCCTTAGTGTCCCTTCTTAGTCTTCATTGTTGACTCTTCCTTTTCTCTTTAACCTCAGAATGTTGGGACATTGAGAACTTAAGCCTTCTTCATCTTCCTTTTTCTCCCCCATTTTTAGAAATTTGAAATAAAATTCACATATCATAAAATTCACCTTTTTATAAGTACAGTTCAATGACTTTTAGTACATTCAGAATTGTGCAACCATCAATCACCATCTTGCATCTTCAGAACCTTTTAATCATCCCAAACAAATTCTCTGTATCCAATGAACAACAGTTCCCCATCTCTTCCTCCCCCAGCCCATGATGTCCATTGTTCTTCTTTCTGTCTCTATGAGTTTGAGTATTCTAGATACACAAAAAACGTGGGGTCACACAGTATTTGTCTTTTTGTGACTGGTTTATTTCAAGGCTCATTCATGTTGTAGCATGTGCCAGAATTTTCTTTATTTTTTAAGCTTAAATGGTACTCTAGTGTATGTGTAGATCACATTTTGTTTATCCACTTGTCCACACTGAATATCTCAGTGGTTTACTCTTTTTAGCTATTATGAACTATGCTGCTGTGAATATCTGTGTAAACCTTTTTTCGGGGAATTTAGTTTTTATTTCTCTTGTGTATTTACTTAGGATAGGAATTTAGATCATATGGTCACTCTATGTTTAACCTTTTGCTGAAACTACCAGACTGTTTTTTAAAATGGCTGTATCATTTAGATTCCCTCTAGCAGTGTACAAAGGTCACAATTCCTTCACATATCTCATGATTTTTTTGTGATATGCTGAATTTTTCAAGTAACTTTATATGATGATGCTGGAAGTTAGATTCTCCTTCTCCTCTAGAATTTTTCTGTTATTTCTGTTGTTTGGTGATGTTTCTGAACTCATTTGATAAAGTACTTATTCTTTGTTATACGCGACTACTGAAGTCCACTTACTCAGTGAAAGATGGGGCAAGAGAGAGTTCCTTTAACACCTGGAACCATGAAACCTACCAATCTTTGCTGAGGACTGTGTGCATTTGCAGGGTGCCTTCAACACTCAGCTGGGCAGTAAATAATTCTACTTTAGGCTTTGCTTCCTGCTTATGCAGAGATCAAGGTTAGCCAAGGTGAGATCTCAGAGTCTCCCTAGTCTTTACTAATGTGTGCACAACCCAGTGCTAGTGTTCTTTGGGCAAAAGGCTTTGAAAGGTGCCCAGCTCTGTCCTGCTGTCTGTGGTGCTATTATTTTTCAAGGCTGCCTCTGAGCTGGGAGACAGAACTAGAATAAGTTAAACTTTTCTCATAGAGGTGCTGTTCTTACTGAGTTCCAGCTGTTTTTCTTGATTCAGCATTCCCTATGTTGCTGTGAGCTCTTAGTTGATTTCCAGAGTTCTGAAAAGGTTGAATCTGGCTGGATACAATGATGCATGCCTGTAATCCCAGTGACTTGGGAGCCTGAAGCAGGAGGATCACAAGTTCATGGCCAGCCTCAGCAACTTAATGGGGCTTGAAGCAACTTAGCGAGACCCTGTCTCAAAATAAAAAATAAAAGTGGGGTGTGGTGGTACACACCTGTAATCCCAGTGGCTCAGGAGACTGAGGTAAAAGGATGGCAAGTTCAAAGCGAGTTCAAAGCCTCAGCAGCTTAGCAAGGTCCTAAGCAACTTGGCGAGACCCTGTCTCAAAATAAAATATAAAAAGGGCTGGGGATATAGCTCAGTGGTTAAGCACCCTGGGTTCAATCCTTGGTACCAAAAATTAATAAATAATGAAGAGAGCTGGGGATGTGACTCAGTTTTTAAGGACCCCAGGGTTCAATCCCCAGTACCCCAACACCTGCAAAATAAAAGCGCAGAGTTGAGGAAGGGGTCCCAGAGTAGCTTGGGTGGGAGGGTGGGGGAGCTGCTACAGGGAAAGTAAGAAGCAGGAATAGGACTTTGACTGAGACTACATCCTCACAATTATCTCAGAGACCTGGATGTTACCAGCCCTCAACCTCCATGTTAGCTGCAGCAAAGCCCATGAAGCCCAAATGTGTCATGGTCCTGGAGGCCACACCAGACTCTGACTTATACCCAGGTGGAGCTTGGATGGAGGAAGAATGAGGGGCTCCTTTTCAGATGGGAACAGAGACATGTCAGCATATAAACCGTCAACCTCTACTTCTGTTCTGTGCTTGTTCTAGAAATGGGGAAGAGAAAAGACCAGAGTAATGCAAGTTTCCCCAGTCTTCAGGGGAAATCTGCCAGACCAAAAAGAACAGTCTGTAGGGCAGCACTAACACTTGTGCACAGAGGTAGCCCTTAGGCAGGCTGCTTGGCTCTGTAGGATGACACAGTGCCATTGTTCAAGTTTGCTACAGTGGACAGATTGAAGTGATCCCATCAGCCAGCAATAAGGCTCCTGGTGGTTGTGCTTAAAGTCCCCAAGGGCCATAGTCACCTCAGCTCCTTAGGGGTGCTAGGTAGAGCTGTATATGCACCCACGTTTCAGTGCTCTATGGTGAGTCCTTGGCTTGCTCCGTCCTGCTGCACTGTACTGTATGGGGTGACTGCTAGGGTCTCTGCTTACCCATAGGGGAAGTGGAACTACAGTTCTCAGGTCCTGGAAAAGGCAGCTCAGTGGCTGATCCACTGTCCTCACTGCCTACTTCTGTCACTGCCATGCAGTCCTTGAGTGCCTGCCAAGGCTTACTTTTGTTTAAGTCCTTTTGAATTTTAGACCCTTAGGTTTTCCTTGAGCAAACTGGAGAAATTCATGACTTTATTTTTGTATTTATTTATTGTTTTATTTATTGCCAGTTGGAATTGTAAACTGTTTGAAATCCATTTCCTCTCCACCAGCACATCTTAACTCTCATAGGTCACTAAGAGGATGCCTGACCTTGGGACTCCCCCACCTGCCTAGCTGCCCCTCATCAATGGATCTGTATGATTCCTGGGCACATAACTCATCTTGACTGGCCTCAGAGGGTATCTAGTGTGTCTAGTCAGCAGCCTGGTGCCCTTGCGGAGAACATGCACTCCCTACATCCTGCCTATTCTCAGCTCTTAGTGCTTATCCTCTCCTTCCCTCCTACTTTGGTTCCTGGTCCCTGTCACTGGGACACTGAAGAGCTTTTCTGATCTCTGATATTCTTTCCTTCCTGCCTACTTTTTTTTTTTTTTTTTTTTTCTTTTTCTTTTTTGACTAGGGATTGAGCCTAAGGCCTTGAGCTTGCCAGGTAAGTACTTCCACTGAGCTAAACCCCAATCCTTGATCTATGATTTTCTGACCACTTTACCCACTTCTCTCACAGTCTGGGGCCCCAGACCCAGGTCACTGCTTCCTTGGTCTGCATGTCCCCATTGCCCTTGCTGAGTACCCAGACAGTCTTGGAAGGACCAGCTCTGTATCTGTGCAGCCCCTAGAGCTGCCATGCTCATCTCAGACCCCATGCTCTTGTCTGTGTCAAGGCCAAATGGGAAATTTCAGAGAGCAGAAAGAGCTACCCAGGCAGACAGAACACTGCATTTGGTATAGACAGGTCACTTTCTATCCCCAAAGAGCTACAACCTGAAAACCAATGTCATTGTTCAAATTTGCAGAGAAATCTTCCCCATGTGTGGACTGGGGGTGGTTCTGGTTGAGTTGTTTCTTGAAAAGAGGCATTTCTTTTGAGGAGGTCCTTGGTACAGACAAAATGGCATTTCTGTCATATTAACCCTCTTTTCCTTGATAGATTGAAGGTGCCTTGGAATATGGAATTACAAGTGATGACATCTTCTGGCTGAAGGAATCCCCTGGAAAAACGTAAGACCCAGCATTCCCAGGATGGGCATCCTCTTTCTGCTCACTAGCATGAATGTCTGTGTTCGAGTCTGTGGCACTGCTCAGTTCTCAGTGCATTCTTTATCATGTGTGCCCCTCTGCAGGGCTGTTGATGCTGTGTGCTGTGGCCGTCTTAGAAGTGGTAGCACAAATGTCACATAAAGTGAGTCAGACATTTACTATCTAGGTTAGTTGTTGTCCAGCAGGGCTCCCCAGAGCCCTAGAGTCTTTAGGGATATCAGGGAGGGCCTCAATCAACTGTCCCCACTGTCATCTGTTTGAAATCTACAAAAAGATCCAAAAGCCTCAGATGCCACACCCAAGTTGAAGAAGTGATAGCAGTAGCATACGGTTGGCACACATGCATTTAGTACATCCAGCCCAACTGGTCCAGGGGTCCTAGGTCTAGGCCCCTCCTGTTGGCTACAAATGTGACTTCCAGCTTGCAGGGAAAAGAGAAGCCACCAGAGGGCAGCAGAGGCTTATTTGATAGCCATGCTTGGCCATTTTGGAACTTCCCCAAAAGGAAATCCTGGTGGAAAAGTGTCCCAGAGGTGGGCAGGCAAATGTGTGTGAATGTAGCAGGTGTGTGTAGGTTGTGTGTGTGTGTGTGTGTGTGTGTGTGTGTGTGTGTGTGTGTGTGTTGGAATGTATTTGTGCATACAAGTGTGTGCACATGCATGTGTACGTGGGAGAGTGTGTGTGTCACGTGTTTTACTTGCCTTCAGTATTTCACGCTTAATGAGATGGCATCTTTGGAGTCAGGTCTGGAGTCCCTCAAATGTTGTGGTGTAGTTGCTTTTGCCTTTTTATTATGAGTATCTAAGTAGTTTCTTTCTTACCTTGAAGAATGTGTCAGAATTTCCTTCCTTCTTAAGGTTGAATAATATTGCACTGTATACATCACATTTTATTTATCTGTTTATCCACTGTGTGCTTGGGTTGCTTCCACCTCTTGGTTTTTATGAATAATGGTGCTGTGAACATGGGTGTACAAATATCTATTTGAGTCCCTGCTTTCAATTCTTTTGGGTATGTACCCAGAAGTGGATTTGCTTTGTTTATGGTAACTCTACTTTTTAAGAAACTTTAACTTTTAAAGAAACTGCTAAAATGTTTTACCTACAGCTTCAGCATCTTGCATTCCCACCAACAGTGTAATGGGGCTCCAATGTCTCCATATCCTCACCACTTATTTTCTGGTCCTGATGGAATGAGGTGGTCTTATACATTTTATGTATACCTGTCAGGGGTCTTTCCTATAAGTAGAAAAGCTGGGTCCAAGGGCAGATGCCCTTCAACCTTAACACATGCTTGGCTATAACCCTGTTCCACAGGTACTAAATTGCCAAGGCTGGCCTTGAACTTGTGATCCTCCTGCCTCAGCCTCCTGAGCATGTGCCACTACTCCTCGTGCATCAGTTTTTTTATAAGATATAAAATAGAAAGGAATGAGACAATATATGGAATGGGACATGATACCTGCTGCCTATGGCACTTGCATCCCCTCCCTGAGATTACAGCTGAGCTCATTCTGGTTTGTGTCTACCTGTCTGCTGCCTCCCACAAGATCCCCCAATTATGGTTTATCTTTTGACTTAGCATATTTTTTTTCAAAATTTTTATTTGAAAAACCTAAGGCCTCATAAATACTAGGCAAGCACTCTACCATTGAGCTCTAGAGTCAGCCTAAATTTTTGTCACATTATCACTATTTCCTTTTATCCTTTATGCTATAATTTCTGGATTTTTTTGTTCATGTGGGTTTTTTTGTTTTTTTTTTTTTTGTTTGTTTGTTTTTGTTTTCTTTTGCAGTGCTAGAAATGGAATCCAGGGCTTTGCACATCATATGCTGGGCAAGCCCTATACCACTGAGCTATATCCCCAATCCCGTGTGTGTGTGTATGTAGTAGGAGATTGCCATCCTTCTAACAGCCTGCTGAGTCACTGGGACTATAGGCATATACTGCCACACCTAGCCCCCTTATCTGTTTTTTGTTTTATTTTTGTTTTTTCCTTTTTCCTCTTTTACTGTCAAGTAGGTTATATGGGCCACAATCAGTCATCCTTTTGTATATATACTGACTTTATTTGAAATTGAGAGTGTGTGTCTATGAGTGTGCCTGTGAGCATGTGAGTGTATGCACATTTGTGTGAATTACCTGATTGGTCCTTGACCTGCTTTCTATCTGGTCGTTGGTGGCTTTTTTTTTTTTTTTTTTTTTTTTTTTTTTTTTACCAGGAATTGAACCCAGGGGTGCTTAACCACTGAACCACATCCCCAGCCCCTTTTATATTTTATCTTGAGATAGGGTTTCACTAAGTTACTTAGGACTTTGCTAAGTTACTGAGGCTGACTTTGAACTCAAGATCATCCTGTCTCAGTTTTTTTAGTTGCTGGGATTACAAGTGTTTGCTCCTGTGCCCAGCTGGTTCCCAACTCCTCCCCATTCCCTTATCTTTTTCTTATCTTCCATCTTTTCTTATCTTCCATTTTTTTGAAATGTTACTTAAATCTCTTTTTACATTTAATGACTTTTAGATTTATTACGTATTCAGAAAGGCCTGCCCCACCTACAAGATTTGTTTTCTTTCACACTGATTTCTCTTGGTGGAATTTATTCATGCTTTCCAGCCTCTTCCTAAGGCTTTCTGTGCTGGACCCATCGTGAAACTGTCTTAAAGATACAATAGCCCAGGAGGCCAGCCCCTGCTGGACTCCTCTATCTAGGCTGAGGCCTCCCATAAGCTCAGGTCATTATCTTGAACTGTAAGCAAAGACCAGCGTTTTCTGAGTCCTGATCAGAAAATGGGGAGGGAGTCCAGCACTGTGGGTGTACACAGCAGTGTAGCCCAGCAAGGACCTGCCACAGGACTTAGGGACCTCTCCTCTGTGACCATGTTCTAGAGACAGCCCACTCAGCTAGGAAGACAAGGCTCCAGATATTTTGGTCAGGAAAGAAACTGCAGTGTTTATTTTCTTCAGAAAAAAAAAAAATCGAAGGTTTTTTGTTTTTTTTTTAAAGCTCTTTCGTTTAGAAGGAATCTAGATATGTTATTGTTAAAGAAAAAAAGTGTTTGCAATGTATCAGTCACCCGTTTCGTTCTGAGCATGATTTATGTGAGGAAATGGTTTTTTTTAAAAATTAAGCTGGAGATATATCCCTGTACGATGCTTCTGTGAAAATGCGGCTTTTGTCCAGTGCTGTTAATGCAAGTTGTAACAGTGTAATATGGGAGTCAGTGTTTACATGTTACATTCCTCTGCAGCAGTCAAAATAAGCCCGGAGGGTCTACAGTAGCATTTCTGTATTTTATCAGCTTGGGCTGGGGCTAAGGGGGAGGCCTCCGCTCACACTTGGAGGGGCTGTTTCTGCCAGATTTATTTGCCTTATAAATATTCCCCATGTTTATTTTAACTCGCCTTTAAAATGGAGCTGAAATTAATACGGACCCCAGGGCTGCCCCTCTGGCCCCAGAGTGCCCTGGAGCCTGGTGGGGACATTTTGATTTGGCCCCATGCAGGAGGCCAAGTCAGTGGCTGAGGATGCTCAGCTTCCCTCAGCCTCTGTCTGCAGTGGACACTACACCTACTAGTTGACATGTAGGTACTGAGAATGGGCCATTTCTGCCCCAACCCCATGTCCTTGGTGAGTTCTGCCCCACAAAGGCTTCCATCCCTCTACTCGTATGGGCATAGGCAACTGCAAGAACTTTCTTTCAGGTCTGTCTACATGAAATACAGTGACCAGTAGCTTTAGTCACCTATGAAGTGAGTTGATCCCATGAAGTGAGTTGAGCCCTGTGGCCCTTCAGCCTCCTAAGGCTATTCCATGCTGCCCTTATCCTTGGGCATTATGTGAGGAACATGCCCACCCTCTACCCCCTCCTACATCTCTGCTTCTTGGAGGATATCCATGTCTGAGAGGGAGCCTATGGCTAGAGAGATGGCAGGGATGGGGCAATCATGCCTGAGCCCTGTCTATAGGAAACAGAATTGTGATACCCTTCACTCAACAGTTGGGTGCTGGCAAATGGCCACATTTGTTAGCCATAGTGGGCTGAGCACCTGGGTCAGTACCTGTGAAGATGACCAACCCTGCTTGTGGGTGGGTGGGACCCAGGACCCTTAGGCCTGTTAGGGTCAGGGGCCTTCCTGGTTGCCTCAGATCCTCAGAGCTGCACCTCTGGGAAAAGAAACTGTCCTCCCACCTTAGGGGTCTTGGAATTGGTCAGTGCAAAGCCCTGGGTGGGACTCCAGGTTGGCACAAGCTCAGCTTTGGCCACCTGGATATCAGCTTTGTGCCCAGATTGGTTGCCTTTTCCATTATTTAGTTTCATTATTTCTCTGTCAAAATCCAGAATAGGTTAAAGACATGAGGATAATTCTGGGGGAGGAACAGGGTCCCCTGGGCAAGTAGGGGCCCCTTCAGGAAGAATGGTCAGTGGGATAAGCTGTTGTGGATAGCTGTCCACCACCAGCTGGAGAAATAGGGGTATGGAGTGGGTGTGTGGCCCTGCATGGCTGAGCCATGCAGAAAACAAGGCCATTGCAGTGGAGGGGTTGGACAGGGTGATAAAGGGGAACTTGCTTCTCAAAGCTCCTTTAAGGAGGCAGCATTGGGATCATGATTCAAATGCAAGAAAAAGCTGTGGTATGAAGGGAATCTGATGACTAAAAGAGGACAAGGAACTAAGCTGTGCCTCTAACCTTACACCTTGCCTTTTTCCTGTCTGCTCCTCTGCACCCTGGTAGAAACTCAGTCCTGGCTGCCCAGCCTGCCCAGCTCTAGCATCCTTGATTTCTCCTTCCTGTACTTCCAAAGTCCTGGGCTATACCTTTTCTCTTAATACCCATTTCAGGGCTGAGATACCCTAACCCTGAAGCAAGGGATCATAGCTACTCTACTTCAGACCCCTACTTACCTCCTGGGAAGCTGACAAGTGCTTTTGTCTGGGCTTGCTGTGTCTGGAGGTCAACTTTCTACAAAGCTAAGCCCTGAGCTGGCAGCTTTAGGATCAGGAAAAGGACAGCTATCTCAGGGAGCCTGTTTTCCTACATTGGACCTACTCTAAAGTCCAATAACTGAGTTGTTATTTCCAGGTAGCAACCAAGAACTTCTTGATTCTGCTGTCCACTTGGGCAGCCCCTGCCCAAGTCCCCAAGAGGCTTACAGAACATGGAACCAACCTCACCTACAGCTCCCAGCCCCACTTAGGGACTGCCTGGTCTGCATACTGGCCCTGGGAAGGAGGAGGCCAAAACTAGTCAGGACTGTCCACTCTCTTGTGGTCACATTAGCAGTTCAGGGTTCTCTGTCCTTAGATATTTCTGGGTTCTATGAAGCAGGAAGAGTGTTTTTATAGCTTGGACTGATTTAACACTTCAGTTTGTCCTAGAAGGAGCTTTTGTTTGACCTCTTACCATGAAGTTCAGAAGTCTGCCAGATACCATGACTGTTTTTCTCTCTTCCTAAGTACAAGAGGGAAAAAGATAAATTTTATCTTAGCGAGAACTACATTTTTTTTTTTTTTTTTTTTTTTTTTAGGAAAAATCATTGCTGCTTAATATTTGCATTTTCTGCTTAGCCTAGACGGTTCCTTTGGTGTGCTTTGTGTCTAGTGAAAGGGATACCAGTTATCTGCCTGGGACTTGGTTCCTAGAATGTTAAGTCTCTCTACCCTTCAGTCTGTGTGTGTCCTTGCAGCTAAAATATTATGGAGCCAGGATCTGAGGTAATATTTATTACTCTGTGGCTAGCACAGAGTCTCTGTCAGGTCCCACGTTGGTCTCTAAGAGGTTGGATGGCACTGATAGGTCCTAGGCAAGCCTAGAGCCCGCTGGGGCAGAAGCTTTGAGGATGCTCCCTCCCTGGTGCTGCCTCTCTGCGGTATCCAAGCTCTGCAACCTGACTGGCATTTCCTGTGCTGGAAGGACTGCCAAGGGGCCAGGTGCTCCTGTGAGATAGTCACTTATATGGGTGTGCCTCCCAGAGAGTGGATCAGGGACCTTCAGGCTCAAGAGGCAGTTGGAGGACTCTGTAAACCTAGGCTTTGCAGGCCTGTGTTAGTGCTTTTATTTTTGCTTCCTCCCCCATTTAGATTTTGAACCAGAAAGTCTGCCCTGTGATTAAACTAATCTCATAGTAGTTATGTCTGTAGAAAACACTGGTGCACCAAAAGTCAGAGTGTGGAGCCTCCTGAAACACATGAAAAATTGGATTCTATGTTCACAGGCTACAGGATGGTGACTTCTGGTGTGGGTGGGCATACACCCTGGTTTTAGGGGATTTTTTTGTATGTTTATGTGGTGCTGGGAGTTGGACCAAGGGCCTTGTGCATGCTACCACTGACCCCTAGTAGTAGAAGTGCTCTACCACTGACCCCCAGCCAAGTGTCTTTCAATGAAGTGATAAGTCCAAGGTTCCAGCTTCCTCCCTTCAGGTTTGTTGAGCTGGTTCCTTGATTTCTGCCAGCACTACCCTACCCCTGTGGCTAGCCATGTCCTTGACTGGTCACTGCACCTCTGTAGCAGTCTTGGCCCCACTGGTCTTCATCTGTCTTCTAGTTCTTTCCAGGTCCAGTTGGCCAGTAGAAGCTGATTCATAGTTACCGACTTCTGGAACTCTTCATTTCTCATGATCTCAAGATTTCTGTGTATATACCCACTTTTGCCCCAGAATTTTCTTACTTTAGTTGGTGTGAAGGGAATTCTCTGTTTAAGTTCTCATGTTCTGCATTCTTCCAAGAATAAACATTCTCATTATTTGATCAACTGGGGGAGGAGAGGAACTAAAAACCAATATGAATCATTACTCATAAGATATGAGGCCCAAAGTTACTTTCCATTTAAGCAGGAAGTAAACTTTTGTTGAGATTTCAGCCTCTCAAGTATGGTCATGGAGTCTTATTTAGGAATATGCCTGACTGGTATCTGCTTTCCCCATACATTTGCCTTCAATTGGCAATTTAGAGCTAGCAGCCTGAGGGCTGGGGTCACTCATAAAGTGGTAGCTTCTCCCCACCGCCTGGCTATTTGAGCAGGTAGGTGGCACAGGGTGCTGAGAGGACTCCAAGGGAGGATCTGGGGATCCAGTTTCCCCACGCGCCTGCCTCTTCCATTCAGCTCCCTGTGCAGGAGGTCTGAGGTAGATTGTAGAAACAAAATATTTTTACTAGAGTCAGGAGACCACATTGTTTTCTGCCCAGTAGTGTAGTAGGAGGGCCCAGAGGTTGGCCCAGTCCATTGTCTGGCAGACTGTAGATTGCAGCTGGCCCACTCCCCAAGGAGGGTTAGTAAGAGGTTCCAAGATGAATAGTTCCAGTTGCCAATATGCGGGCCACATTGGTTTTGTTCCTCTATTGCCTGCATGGCTTGGCAGGATGCAGGAGTCCCATTGCATGGCCTCTGTTGGAAGCAGGGAAGAAAAAGCACTGTGTGTTAAGCGCTATTGTACTTTCCCAACTGCAATCTTGCATTTATGGTCATATATCCATAGTAACTGGATTCGTTTGTATTTTAAGTAACTCATAATTTCATATCTTAAAGAAAGGTTCATACCACCAAACTCAAAGTCAGGGGTCACATATTTTCTCTCATGTGGGAAGCTGGAGAGGAAAAAGGAAAAGAAAGGTTAGGGGTGGGATCGCATGAAAATCAAAAGGAGATCAGTAAAGTAGGGGAAAGGGACCAGGGGGAGGAGTAGAGGAGGAAACAGGGAAATACTGGGGAATGATATTGGCCAGATTATATTGTTATATTGTGTGCATGTATGCATATTTAACAACAAATCTCACCATTATGTACAACTACAATGCACCAATTAAAAATACGGGAAAGATGGTGGTAACTTTCACCATATACATCAAAAAGAGTTAGGTTTTGTAACTTTGGTAATGTACCTTATGCATACAGATATGTGCATTATACCTACGTGTGAGTCTGCACACAAGTGGATGTACATTTGTGCCCCTGTGTCTATTGCTTAAGGCATTGCTGACCCTGTGTGGGGCCTGGAATACATTTCTGCTCTCCTAATCTGCTGAAAATTCCAGGGTCCTCCCTTACTTTCTTTATACTTTGAGTGTGAATGTGTGACAAGTCAAGACCACCTTGTACCCAGCCAGTCAGTGTGGTTCTGTTCCAGCTCCTTTGAGGAAGCTGTATGCCAGATGCTTCCCGCAGGGCACCTATAGAAGTATTCCAAGGGATATACTGCTTTTGAAATGGAATTATATCATTAGTACCTGCCAGGATTAATGCTGACATTGGGCTTATCCATCCTTACATCACCTCCTCTTGTTCAAAGACTGAAGGGGTGATCTGACAAGCCCACCCACGCATAGCCACCCTGGCTCATTCTCTTTTGGGTTCTGAGTCCTGCTCTTAAATATGTGCATGCATATGTCTGTGTGAATGTGTGCACATGTGTGCATGTAAGTATACATGTATAAGCATGTGTACAAGGGTGTTATGTGACTGCATATGTGTACACGCCAGTTATCACGTGTGCATGTCCACATGTGTGCAGTTTATTGTATGTGTGTGCATGTGAATTGCATGTGACTGAAACTTTATGTGTGTACCAATTTGTCAGTATGTGTGTATGCATGTGTGCACATACATATAGAATGTGGAGTTGACCACAGGAAAGGATTTAAACTACTAGAACAAACATTTCCATGGTCCCAGTATCTTGTCCTGCCTCCCTGCAACCTGGGTACCCTTAGTCTTTGCTCTGGGAAGCTGACTCTTCTGGCCCTCAACCCAGGTGCAAAGGACCAGACAGGCAAACATGGGCTTTCCAGCTGTACCTTCTGTGATCTAAGAGTGTTCTGTTCATAGAATATGCCTCCCCCAAGAACTCCCCACTCGCCTTACTGCTCTGTAAAGCATGTCCCTGGTCCCAGAAGGCTCCAGGAGCCTCAAGGCAGAATTCATTTTCGGGCAGGAGAAAAGCTCTGTGCTTCTTCTGAGGGATGTTTCTCAGAGTATCCACAGAATGCTGGTGCTACCCAGGGCCTTTCACAAGACAGGTGCTGTTTGTCACTGACCACATACCCTTCACCACCAGGCAATTTGCTGGTTCAATAACACTGTTTGTTGTATTGTATTTCACAGCCGTAGCCTCTGGGAAGTGGGCTGTGTACCTCAGTATGAGCTGTTTGAACAGTTAGCTTCAGCATTCATTATCTGACTGAGTGTTTGGCACGAGTGCTTAAGGGCTCTTCTCTGTCCCACCCTTGGGATGACAGCTTGTGTGCCATGTGGGCCACACAGTACTCACCTCACGTGCTTTCTGTTTCTCTAACAGGTTGGTGGTTGGGGCCAGCTGTATCCTTTGTTAGCGTGCAGTGGTTGTCTTGGGACATGTACTTTTGTTCTCCTGAGTCCTCCTGATGATTTTTCTTCCCAGTGGGCACTTTGCTGCCTCATACTGGATGCTTACTGAACCTCTCAGGGATGAGGGTCTATGCCTCAGAGAAAGACAATTTGAGACTGACCTTCCAGGGTTAGAGCTTTCTGGAGACTCTTCCTGAGCCACACACTGAACCAGTGGAGCCAGCTGGGGCAGCTGGACACGGCTGTGAGGCAGCTAAACAGTCCTCCCTTGAGAACACCTTTGCTCTGGCCTCATTCCTTCAGAAGGAACAATCAAACCAGAGAGGGTCAAGAGAGGAGCCCCGGTGGGAGCCCAGGGTCAGGATGGAGGATGTTTGAAGGAAGATGAAAGCTTTGGAGCTTTCTAGCTGAGAATATAGACCCAAGATAGCAGCTTTGTGTCTTTCACCCATGAGATTCTTCTTCCTGTGCCTGGCCAGCAGCTCTCCACCTTTACTTAGACCCCTTCCTTGCTCCTGGGTGCAGGCCCGTCCCTGGAGGCTGAGATTAAACTCCAAAGCCAGAACAGATGACTATGGAGACACAGACCAGCCTAGTCCTTGGGTGCTATTGGAAGTACTTGATGCTCCAACTGGCAAAGCCCTTATCCCCCAGGCTGTGCACTTAAGACCTGGGATGGGAAGAGCTGTGCAGCTTATGATGGGAGCCTACCCTGGGGCTGGCTATGGATGGGTGTGGGTGTGGGATGCTGGAGCAGGGGCCTGGGGTCTTGGCCTCTTTTTTTCCTGGAGTCATGATCTTTTAGTGTTCCTTAGCCTGGCACTCACAGATGTGGCCCTGGAGTGTGCTGGCTTCCTCACGGGAATTAAACTGGACACCACTGTCATGATGCGCAGCATCCCCCTTCGGGGCTTCGACCAGGTAGTACAAGCAGCTTTGACTCCTGCTTTGCTACCCTGCTTCCCTCAGGACTGAATTCCCTTCTGCCCCCCGCCCCGAGGCAGGTACAGTTGTGGACTTGGAATAAAGTCTGTATCTTTAGAATTGAACAGGGGATTGTTCAGAAAATATAAAAATGCATTTGCTAGAACATGGAAGGAAGGGTTTGTGTGCATGAATGTGCACACAGCTGTACATACATTCTTCCTGCCAGGCTGAGGGGACATTTGTGGGAACACCAAGTCTAGCCTCAGGGACTATCAGTTTGGGTCACTCCTTCCATTTGTCCCATAAGTAAGTGGTGAGCATATGTCACAGAAGCCCTGTCCCCATCTCGAAGACCTTCAACTCCTTGGTCCCTCCTTGCTGAACACCTCTGGGGTCTATATCTCACTGCCACCTGGACTTCATGACATGTCCTCTTGTGCTTCACAGCAAATGTCTTCTTTGGTCATGGAGCACATGGAGTCTCATGGCACCCAGTTCCTGAAGGGTTGCATCCCCACCTGCATCAGGAGGCTCCCAGATGGCCAACTCCAGGTTACCTGGGAGGACCGTACCTCTGGCAAGAAGGACACAGGCATCTTTGACACTGTCCTGTGGGCCATAGGTAAGGGTACATCAAGCCACACACATACTGTCTCTGATCTCCCTGAAACCCATGGAAACCGGCAGAACCTTGTCCTTTGGAACAGAAATCTTTACCATTCCATTCCATCCCTTTGCCTCCCATGGCTCCCAACCAACCATTCTACAGGTTCCAAGGAAGGTTGGCTGCTGCCTGGGCCATTCATTGTAGAAGTCCCACATTGTAGAGGTACATTATCCACATCTGGCTATGGTGGGCACAGTGTGCCTCTATCTTTTTTTCTCTGTCCTGTCATGTTCTAGAAACAAATAAAAAAAGAGACCCAGATGTTATCAGCCAATTATTATCATTTAGTAAAGATAGTGAGTCCTCTAGCTCCCATGTCCTCTGATAGAATGTTCATTGAAGTTTCAGCATATAAATCCTATACATTTCCTGTGAGATTTAAGCCTTGCTATTTTTTTGTTTTGTTTTGTTTTTTTTACAAAATAGATGTTTTTTATTTTAGTTTCAAACTATAACTTGATAACTTAAAAATTCACCTTTTTTTATGTGTGTGGTGACAGGGACTAAATCTAGGGCACCACTCATGCTAGGCAAGCACTTTACCCCTGAGCTATATGCCCAACCTCATTTGCAGTTTTAACTATTAGGCATCCAGTATTAATGGCATCAAATGCATTCACATTGTTGTACAACCATCACTACCATCCATATTCAGAACTTTTTCATCATCTTCAAACTGAAACTCCATCCTCATTAAACAATAACTCCAGCCCCTTAGCAACCACCATCTCTTTTTCTGTCTCTATGAATTTGATGACTCTAGGTTTCTCATGTAAGTAGAAACATATAGCATGTGTCTTTTGTGCCTGGCCTGTTTTAATTAGCATAATGTCTTCAAGGTTTGTCCATGTAATAGCATATGACAGAATTCCCTCCATTTTAAGGTTGAACAATTTTGTTTATTCATTCATTTGCTGATGGAAACTTGGGTTGCTTCTACCTTTGGATTAGTATGACTAGTGTTATTATGAACATGGGTGTCCTCAAGCTAGTATTTATAACATAAAAATGATACAGGGGCTGTGAATGTAGCTAGGCAGAACACTTGCCTAGCATGTGTGAGGCCCTGGTTTAACCCTCCAGCACTGCAAAAACAAACAACAACAACAACAAAAAAAAAAAAAAGATTTTTTTTTCCAGTTCTAACTACGCTTTTAATGTCCTCTGATGCTTCCAGTGGGCAGCTTTGGATCCTGTAGGTCATGAGATGCTAGGTTCAAGATCTCATTGGACTTTCCAGAAGTCTTGGTCTGCAGGTTTCCAAAGGCAGCATCCAGTGATAGGGTAGAGGCATGCCTGGGAAGGTCTACCCAGTAGGCATGAACTAGCTACCTGCTCCCTGTGAGTGATGGGTCTAGTTTTTCATGAGGATGAAGGCTGAACAGATGTGACTGTATAAGTAGCTCATTGCTGACATTTGTTAAATACATGGCCTCCCTGGCTGTGCACCTAGGGAAAAGGGTGAAGAGTATGGATGCAGCCAGAGGAGATCCCTGCCCAGAGCCTGGGTCTGAGTGAAGGTGTCTTGGGACTACCCAGAACCCAGTAGGGGGAGTAGAAAGCTCAGATGCCATCTGAGTCATAGGCCTGCTGGGACTAGGGCACCATAGCTACTATGAATGGGCTCCCCTCAGGAGAACTGCAAGCTGTCTCCCCACCTCACCCCCTATACTGGAAATTGAATCCAGGGATACTTTATCACTAAGCTATATCCCCAGTCCTTTTTAATTTTTATTTTGAAACAGGGGCTTGCTAAATTGCTCAGACTGGCCTCAAACATGCATTCTTCCTGCTTCAGCCTCCTGAGTAACTAGATTACAAGTACGTGCCACTGCACCTAGTCAGGGTTATAGGTTCTCATTGGTAATGAGAATGCATGGAAGTCATGGAATGCATGCTGTTTCCTCTATGAGGACATCCCTGCCCAACTCAATACGAGCACCTTTTAGTTTTGGCTTCTAATTTTCCTAACTGTTCTGTCAACTTGCACATTTACAGAACAGTCAAGGTGTTGCTTTCTCCCATTATTTCTGATTCTCTCGAGTCTCACTATGCTGAGCCTTATCTGTGTCCCCCTGATGTGAGCCAGAGGGCTTAGAACTCAGGTCACTCTCAGAAGCCTCATGAAAGTGTTTACCAAGTAGCCCAAGATACTGTTTCATCAGTTCTTATCAAGGCTGGGTTAACCAGGGTCCCAGCATCCCCTAAGATGGGACTCCCAAAGGAGCCAAGCTGTATCACAGAACAATATGCTTCTGGAAAAAAAAAAAAAAAAAGCATCTATTTTTCCTGAGTTGTTTAGAACACATGAAAATTGAAATGAAGTATTCAGACCTTCCACTTATATATAGTGAACACAAGAGTACATTGGATGAGCAGGGATCTGAAATGCCCTGGAGTGTCTTTAGCACTTCTTGACCCAAAGTTGACCAGTTACCAAAGGAAATGTTCTTGGTCAAATTGTAGAAGTAAAATTTAAGCAAGTTCAGTATGATGACCACTACAAAGGATTAGGTACACCTTTTGGAGCAAAAAGTGTTAAACTCCATTCTAATCAGTGAGGTGACCAGTTTCTTGTTTCCTACCCACTCCCCAGCCTGCCCCTTTGTCTTCTGTACTCCCACCATTGGCACACAGAACCCTTATCTCACCTTTGAATGGAGGGGTGGGCAATGCAGCAGATGCTGTTGGATGGCAGTGGCTCAAGAGAGCCAAGGACCATGCCTTTGGAAAACCCCGAGTCCTCCCATCTTCCAGGAAGGTCCCTGGCAGGAGACAAATAAGGCCTCTGCCTGGCAGAGTTGCCATGCTGCATACACACACCCTCCCCCACTGAAAGTCCATTCTATATTTTGTATTTTCAAAAAGAGCATCCCCCAGACAGTCTGCCTGGTGTGATTGATGCTGGGGATGTAAGCTTTTCACAGTCCTTGGCCTTTGACCTTGCTTCCCCAGGGCTGTGGCAGTGGCGGCAGCAGTTTCTGGCACGCCTTCTGGGAGGTGGGAGGGGGGAGCACAGGCATGTGCTGACTTTGCTGCTCCCTCTGAGCCAGGTTTTGTAAACATTCAGGAGCCACTTCCCAGTTTAACAACTGGTAATCTTTTCTGCTGGTTTGCACTGATAAGCCTTTAAACAAGCATTATTTCTACTTGTAATAAAGGATGATCCGTTCCAGAAGGTTAAAATAAAATGCCTTGGGGGGCTGCATATCTGGCACCACTAGCATCTCCTTGGATGGTGCTTCTTGTCCTGAGCAGCAAGCATTGTGTCCAAACAAGCTGGTCTTTGATAGGTGTTTAAAAAAAAAACAGAAAAGGAAAGGATGCCTTTTTTGTCTCCAAGAACACACACAGAAGGGGCCCAGACACTGCAATGGACCTTCGGAGTGGCCTGTGTCCTGCAGCCCTTGAGCCCTTCATGTTAGCATCATGAAGTGAGTGCTGCAAGTCTGGAAGCTGAAGAGGACTCAGCCTCTTCCTCGGCATAGCCTTGATCTCCACTTGGTGGATTAAACACATTAGCAGTTAAAGCAGTTAATTGCTGTGCAGGGGGCCCCCTCATTGTTTGTCTCTGAATCACCCGCCCACACCAGGTGTCTCAGATAATAGACTGGGAACTTCAGCAAGGAGGATTTCCTGTCTGCAGATGTGCCGATTACAGCGCTGAGTGAAGACAGTCAGCCTGCACACAGGCCACTGCGGGCTCGAATTCGCCCATCAAGTTAACCAGTTGTGGCCTGAATTCACAGCTGTCTGGGGAAAGGGACCAGGATGGGCATCCCAGCAGATGCCCCTGCAGTGTAGACATGCCTAAGGTCTAGCCGAACTTTGGGTGTTAAAGAAGGGAAAGAATGCTTCTGGAGTTCAGTCTTGGGAAAACCCAGAGCTGAGATTGTCATGTGCCTTTCAACATCCCAGGTCCCTCTGGATGGTTCTCTGTCCCTTTCTTAGAAAGATGACAAAGACTCCATCCGGTACATCCATCTCTGGGCCACCAGAGTCCTGCCAGTAGTGGGAAGAGCCAGTGTGTAGCAGAGGGGCCTCATTGCATCTCCGGGGCCTGCAGCCTGGATGGTGTTGTTCCTGCTATCCTGAATGCCTAGGGGGGCAGTGAGGTCTGCCTGGAGAACTTCTCAAGACTGGCAGATGAAACCTGGGTGAAGAAATCAGCCTGATTCTCACTTCTAGCCACTGAGGCTATTTCCTCTCTTTCAACCTTTGTCTTAGACAACTTAGTGTCATATGCCCACTTCTGAGTCTCTGAAATGGTGTAAGGGAAGCCAGCAAGCCCTGGTTTTTGGGCACTGTAGCTTGGCTTCTCCACGTCTATCTGGCCTCTGTGTGAAGGCTGCCACAGGAGCTGCCCCATGTACGTACACTTCACCTCACGTAGTATATGCTCCTGACCCATGGCCAGGGAGGCTGGGAAGACTATGGTGGGGATCCCTCAGTGCCCAAGAAGGGCATTGGCCCAGAGGGGCCACAGCCTGTGACTCTTCCACCCAGGACTGGTTGCTTGTGTTTACATAGTGACCATCTTAGCTCAACTGTATTCAGTCAAGCCTCCCCAACGTTACAGACACAGTCCATGCAAGTCCCTGCAGAATGTCCCTCCCCCTGTAGAATGCCAGGCAGCCAGAGAGAAGGTCAAAGGCTAAACAGAACGGAGTTCCCCAAGTCTGGGAATTCGTGACGGAAATATTCTGAGCCCTGTGAGAAGGAATAGGTGGATCAGGGTGTGGTGCCTCCTGAAGTCCATGAAGGAAGACTTAGCCCCCATGGCTGAGTGCTCAGACACTGGGAAGGAGCTGATAGGTACTATAGAGCATGGACATAGTAGTCTGGAGAACCTTATACCTCCCCAGGCCAAACCTACCAGGAACCTGCACCTGGGGTCTCATAGCTGTGGGTGGAGGACCTGGGAGTCATTGAGAAGGAGCCATTCAAGAAAAAGAAGAGGAGGAGGGAGAGGATGAAGGAAGAGGAAAGGAGGATCACTTGTGTCCAGCAGAGCAGGTAGTAATGAATGATGCCTGCCTTCTGGGTGGTTTTTGTCCTATAGCCCTCTCTGACCCCTCCTTGGAGAAGGACTGACTGGCAGGCATGGTGGATGGACTACCCCTGGGCCAGCATCAGCAGCTAGTAGGACTACCAGTATGATTGGAAGAGATCTGGTCCTTCCCCAGTGTTCTGAGTGTTCTCAGGGGCCAAATCCTGCCCACTTCGGGGTCCCTGAGCTAGAGTGAGGGGCTGTCCTATTGGCAGATCACATGGCTGGGCCTGGGAAAGAAGGCAGCTCCAGTGGCCAGAGGTTTTAGCATAGGGCTTACTGAATATCCCCCGTCAAAGATTCATCCACATATTTACTCAGAGGAGGAAGTGAGAATGTCCATTTATACCTGGAATTTTAATGCCCTCATCATTTGCAGAAAATACGACAGAGCATTATATATCATCTACATAAGAAACTCTTATCAGGAAAACCAATGAAGATGTCTGTCAATGAATGAGAAAAGGCAAGAACTGGCAATCTACCAAAGAACAATAGTTAGTAAACATGTGGCCAGAAAGTACTTAATTTATTAATCATCAAAGAAGTATAAATTAAAACAGTATGAGAGAAACCTCTGAGCCACCCCTCTTCCCCAGTGAAAGTATGTAGTTCAAGAATAAGCCATCTGCCAAGTGTAGTGGCACTTGCTTGTAATCCCAGCGACTTGGGAGGCTGAGGCAAGAGGATTGCAAATTCAAATCCAGGTTCAGCAATTTAGCAAGGCTTTGAGCAACTTACCAAGACCCTGTCTCAAAATAAAAAATTAAAAAAGGGCTGGGGGTGTGACTCAGTGGTTAAGTGCCCCTGGGTTCAATCCCTGATACCAATAAGGAAGAAGAACGAGGAGGAGGAGAAGGGGAAGGAGGAGAAGCCATCCTGAGTGACTGGGAAGCTTCACCCTTCTGTCTAGCTGTCCCTTCTCTGAGGATTTGTCCCAAGAAACCAAGCAACCATAAACAAAGAAGTGCCCTGGTTGTCTAGCCTGGTGGTATCTGGGAAGGAGAGGCTCAGAAATCACTAAATATCCCACCCCAGGTGGAGACTGTTCAATATTTCTTTTCTTTCTTTCTTTTTTTTTTTTTTTTTTTTTTTTTTGTGGTGCTGGGGATTTGAACCCAGGGCCTTGTGCTTGCGAGGCAAGCACTCAACCAGCTGAGCTATATCCCCAGCCCTGTTCAATATTTCTTGACAAATACCACACTAGGCTTTCTAGAGTTGAGGCCATGAGGCTGGAGCTACAAAAAGTACAAAGGCCCCTGCAAAGAGACCTAGAGCTGGCATCCTGGGACCCAGCTGGGACTGAGAAAACTCTGAGCACAGTGTGCAGAATAACAGACATAGGATCTCTTTCCCCCCAAAAAAATTGGCTGAGTGACCTTTATAGTTGCATAAAACAAGAGAAAAATTGTCAAGGAGATGCTCAGGGCATGTTGACCTGCATCTTGCTTCTCACACCATGTAGGGCCCACTGGGACTAGGCCCAGTGTGGCTAAAGCTACCCTATTTATTGACCTTGGCACCTATTCCTCATCTACTAGAGATTCAGCCCCAAACTGAGGGGGTACCTACAACACCTGAGTGGATCCTCAGCACCAGCAGGGAGATATGACCTTGCTCTGAGTATAAGGGAGCAGTTTCTGGTGGTTATGGGATATGTTTGAGGTCATGGGGCCACCCTGTCTCCTCTGTAGCCACTAATAGTCCTATACTTAGCCAGGCCCAGAGTAGGGGCTCAGGTCTTAGTGCCCTGGCTGGCAGGGCCTGTCATAGCTTTAAGACATGGCCCCACGATGTGGAGCACCTGGATGGAGCTGGCCTCTGCCCACTAGGGTCAACCCCTGCCAACATAACTTCTAAACTCTGCTCTTCTCAAGGTTGGACTTCACTGGTATACCCATAGCTGCCCTTCTCAAGGCTGGACTTCACTGCCTGTCTTGGTCTCTCTCTTCCTCCCTCCTTTACCATCTATTCCGAAAGTATCAATAAGCATGCAACAGAATATGCTGGGCAAGTTCTTTGCCACACTGTCCGTTCCTTTTCCATCCAGCCATCTATTTCCCACATATTCATATTCTCACATACTTCCCAAATGTACACATACAATATGTCCTAAAAAGTCCTGTCCTTGAAATGGATTGTGGAGACCACTTGGTTCAATACCTCCATTAACTCCTGCAACTGCTTTTAAATGTAATGACATTTTAGCCAGGCTCAATGGCACATACCTATAATCCCAGTGACTTGGGAAGCTGAGGCAGGAGGATTGCAAGTTCAAGGGCAGCCTCAGCAATTTAGCAAGGCCCTAAGCAATTTAGCAAGGTACAAAAGGCTGGGAATGTGATTCACTGGCAAAACACCCTTGGGCTTAGTTTCCAGTACCAATCAATCAATCAATATTTTGATCAACAGTGTGACTATAAGGTTTATAATAGAACTGAAAATTTTCTATTGCATAATGACCACTTCACAGCTATTATAACATTGTAATGCAATAATTGTTTGTGGTGGTACTGATGCAAACAAATATATTTAGATGCACAAATAATTTCCATTGTGACAATTGCATACAGTGTCCAGAGAGTAAAATACTGTGCTGGTTTGTAGCTTAGGAGTAGTAGGCTGTACACATGCTCTCACATGTGTGCATACACACACATAATCTCTGTATGCTCATATACCCATATATATGCACATACATGTGCGCATATATATATATATATATACAGGGGAGTGTGTGTACACAAGGTGGCCAGCATTGCAGCTAATTGCTTTAGCTCCAACACAGAGCTGTCACCAGGAAGCAGCTGGTGAGCTGGACAGACCAGCATGGGGAGGGACCCAACAATTGAGCTATGGGCTCCTAGCCTGAGGGACCCATATCTTCTGCATGCACCAGCCCTACCCATGTGGCCCCTGCTCCTTCCTCTGATGTGGTCTCACGCCACTGAGTCTGGGCTGATCCTGACTGGTGCCAACCCACCTGACACCCAGTTCCTGTGGCCTAGCAGCGCCAAGAGGCTGGAGCCAGCCTCCCATGAACTTGAGCAACTTGGCTTAGCTGAGCCTCTGTGTTTTGACTTTCCGCTCTGGGGCAGCAGCTGGAGACTTAAAGTTTCCTTTACATAGGGGCTTCATCTGCCCAGAAGTTCAGGTGGGTGCCACCCACTTCCCGACTGCTGCCTGCTAAACTCTGTTTTGTCTGAGACTCCAAGAGCTGATAAAATGATACCTCTAAAAGCAAATCACTTTTGTCATTGGGGAATCACCTTGAACCACTGGGAGCCAAGAGCACCCTACTCCTGCTGGATTAGGCTCAGCCAGGTCATACTCCTCAGATTTTGATGCTAAAGGGACCTCCACTGACAGCTCAGCTATGACAAGGCCCATATGTTGCCTCTCTGCCTGCAGGCCCAGAGCTGTGTGAAGTCTGGAGGGGACAGCCATGCTGATGCTACCAGGGACTACCACCACCCCTCCTGGCTTTTCATCCGAAAGCAAGATTAGTAGGCTCCAAATATGTGTGATGTGATTCAGACATTGCCCCAAATCCCAGCTCCTTTTTTTTTTTTTTTTGAGACCTCAACTGTGAAGTCTCAAAACTGGAACTGTTTGCTGGGCAGCCACTTGGGGCATGTGGGAGAGGACTTCAGGACATGGAGTGGCTGGGAGACCTGGCTGCCAGCCCTGCTCATTCACCACCTGTGATGGCTCCCTGATAAGGAGTTTGTGGGCCTGATCTGAGAGTCTGGGCAGAGCATGAGCTTGCAAATATTCATTGCTGGCTCTTGTTGACTTGCATGTAACACAGCACCCACTTCAGGACATACTATTGGACTATGGAGATACATGGCCACAAACTGTCCACTCATTCTGTTAGCAGAGAGGAATGTGAACCCATTCTGATATGAGGAGCTTGCCTCTAAGAGGCGCCTAGTAACAGGGGATGGTGAATGCTTCAGGGGAGTCCTGGGGGCCCAATAGAGTGGAGAGAAGAGTGCTCCTCCTAGGAAGGGCCATGTAGGGAAGTGCCAGGTAGTCAGCTCACTTGGAGCTCCACATAGACATCCCACACCCCAAAATGCAAGACAGTCATGGGGCTTGCACTCTACTTGGACAGAGCAACCACTCCTATGAGTGCCCTGGGTCATAGGTATTTTCCCTTTGGGGTGTGCTATTTTTCCAAGCTGCCTGGCCTTCTCTGTTGTGTGGTATCTTTGATCATACTCTGCCTCATCCACAAGCCATCTAGACCAGGCAGAGCCTGATCTCGGTGGGAGGCATTTAGAGATCCCATTCTGGGGCGAGGGTCACTCAGTCATTTCTGCTGCTAGATCAGAGCCCAGAACTTCATATTTTAGAAACGAAATTGTGATTTATAGTTGAAATTTGAAATTATAGGGTCTTAACTGTTCTCTTTGAGTGACACATTAGACTTCTTTGTGGCTTGTATCACTATTAGGATATAATCCTCTAAGGATGCCCCATGGAAACATGGGCTACTTCTATCTCTTCAACAGTAGTTGAGCCAGGTGCAGTGGCAACACACCTGTAATCCCAGCAACTCAGGAGGCTGAGGCAGGAGGATTACAAGTTTGAGGCCAGCCTCAGCAACTTAGCAAGGCCCTAAGCAACTTAGTGAGACCCTTTCTTAATTGAAAAAAAAAAAAAAAGGACTGGGGATGTAGTTCAGTGGTTAAGGACCCTGAGTTTCAATCCCTGGTACCAAAAAAATGTCAACCTTTGTCCATGGATTCAACCAACTGCGGATGGAAAATACTTATTTAAAATACTGTGCTGCTTCACTGTACTGAACATGTACAGACTTTTTGTCTTGTCATGATTACTTAAACAATATGGTGTAACAATTATTTAGCATTGACATTGTATTAGATATTATCAATAATGTAGAGATAAAGCGTACAGGAGGATGTGGGTAGATTATATGCAAACACTATGCCATTTTGTATAAGGCACTTGAGCATTATTATCCCTGATGGGGGTGGGCAGAAGTTCCTGGAACCAGTCTCCCATAGGTACAACTATGATACTTTTTTTGTGTGTGCTCTGTAACCAACATTATATGAAGTTAGGTTAATTCATTTTAGGTTGTTTATGGTTTTTAGGAATTTTTTCCTGCATTAATATAATTTTATTTTTTTAATATATAATTGTGTAGAATTTAAAAAAGAAAAGGTGTCACAAGTTGTGTTTAGACCAGTCTTGTTTCCATCTCTGTCCCTCTGTCCTCTTCTCTCCCTTTCTGTAGGATAGGGCTTTTATACTTTCATTGATTCCTTTTGCAAATGTTTGTGTGTGTTATGTGAGTACATGTATGTACATGTGCATTTCCTCCATCCTCACAAGGATGCTCTGCATACTCACTGCCTTGCTGTGTGCCTTTCCTTACTCCATCTAAGAAGCCACTCAGATTAACCTAAGGAGCCCCCCTGACTCATCAGCATAGGGATTCCCTGTGCTAAAGTTCAGGCAGACTAACTGGCTCTTCAGTGGGCTCATGGCTTCCCATGTGACCATTAAGGCAGGATGGTGGAGAAATCTCCATGTGAGCCACATGCCTCATCTTGTCTGAATCTCACATTGGCACCTTTTACAGATGAGAACACTAAAGCTCATAGAAAAGGGACTTGTCCAGGTTTTCTTGTTGATGGCGGGGCAGGCAACCCCAGGCAGTCATCTCCTAGCATATAGTAGTCCAAAGCAGAGCCTACCAAGGGCCCAGGGCCCACCTCCAGGAAGCACTGTCTATGGCAGCATGTCAGTTGAAGGGTCCATGTAGGGTTACTTCTAGGGCCTAAGTTGTCCTACCCTGGGTTGTGGGGGCCAGACCTCCTCTTCATTGTCAGAAACAAAAAATAATATGCAACCTCTTCATGTTACAACCAAAGGAAAGGGTCTAGGGATATAGTTCAATGGTAGAACACTTAACTAGCACACAAAGGTCCTTGGTTTGATCTCCAGTACTGGGGGAAAAAGAAAACAACCAAAGGAATAAAGAAGGTATCATTAGTATAAAAGGAGGCCCTATGCACACACCCTCAGGGGGTGACTTGAGCATTAACTGAGACTTCATCCCAGGACACATCCAACTGTGCCTCAGCCTGTCCAGATGAGAAAGAGGCCCTCAGAGTATTTTGGTATCCCTCAAAGGAGGCCCAGCTGGACTCACAAAGTCTGGGGACTATGTTCTTGGTGCCTAATGGCAGTGGGCTGCAGCAGTGACACGGCAAGGACAGAGCACTAGTTGCTAACAGCTCCACTCTGTTCCCAAGGAAGGGCTGGTTTCTCAAGATGAAGTCAGTACCAGAACTATTCTTGCCATCACTGGTGGTGGTGCAGGCTGGGTTGGGTCCCATGGAAGGTTCTGGAGTCATTTCTAGCACTGGGCAGCAATTGCATTTTCAAGCATCTGCTCCTTCCCCACATGCCAGAAGGCAGCCCCTGAGATGCTTCCCTCTTCAGTGGGTGACATCCCACCATATGCAGTAGTGTAGTTGTATCATTTGATAAATGTTCATAACAGGCACCCCCTGCGCCATTCCATGATGAAGCCGCTTATCTGCAAAACTGCAGAAGCCAGAAGCCCTTTGAGACCATCTGTATTTTATATTGACCATTTCTTTCTTCCTTTTTTTTTTTTGGTGGTGGTGGTGCTGGGGATTGAACTGAACCCAGGGCCTTGTGCATGCGAGGCAAGCACTCTACCAACTGACCTATATCGCCAGCCCACATTTAACCATTTCTAAGACCATTTTGAGAAGTGTGTTAATCTTTTTCTTCCTCCTCCTTCTCTTCCTTTTCTCCTCATTCTCCTTCTTTTCCTCCTCCTTCTCTTCCTTTTCCTCCTCCTTCTCCTCCTCCTCCTTCTCCTTCTCCTCCTCTTTTTTTTTTTTTGAGACAGGGGTTTCACTATGTTGTCCAGGCTAACCTCAAACTTCTGGGCTCCGGTGATCCTCCTCCCTTTGTCTTCTAAGTAGCTGAGACTATAGGTATACCACAGCCATGCCCAGCTCCAAGAAATGTTTTAAATAAAAGGAATCTAGGCTAGAACTGCTGAAGAAAATCTTTCAACCATCTCTATATTTCCTTCAGGTCGAATTCCAGAAACGAGAAATCTGAATCTGGAGGAAGTTGGAGTGAATATAAACCCCGAGAATCAAAAGATCATTGTTGATGCCCAGGAGGTCACCTCTGTCCCCAACATCTATGCCATTGGAGATGTTGCTGAGGTATGACCTATGCCCCTCTGTCCATCCCCGGTGGCCAGTATCCCCCCACCTACCTATCCCAGCTGGGCTGTGTTCCTGTGGCTGCTGTCACATGGAAAAGAGACCTTTCTTCAATTACAGAGGCATTGGGCCAAACCTTAGGGGTTGATATTCTAGAAAGAATTGGGTGTTAGACTCAGTTCTTTCAAAAGCTTTTCCTTTCTGTGGAGAGTTAGAGTGAGATAGCTTTAAAAAATAACTGTAAGCTCTATTAGCCAAATCTCACAAATGGCATTGCTGGATGTGGCCGTAGGGCCATTCTGTCCCCACAGGAATAGAAGGGCAGGCTCAGTTCAGCCCTTCCTGGCTCTGCCCTCTTCACCTCATGTTTCCCTCTGATCTGCAGGCAGATTCAGTTCCATCCCTGATTAGGTTATCACATGGGAGCAGGGCCTCTGCTTCTTACTGTTGCTGTGAATGGGGACCAGTGTTGATCTTTCCTGGGTCGGGGGTTCAATCCAAGGAAGACACAAAGACCTTGGAGTCTGCCTCCATCCACCAGGTCTGCACTACAGCTACTTCCCTGCCTTACTATGTCCCCTGGAAAGTAGGGACTGTACCACCTCCCTAGTGAGACCCTGGTGGAAGGCTCTGGACCCCCCTCCTAGCTTGAGAGGCATCTAGTCACCATCCCTCTCCTTTATGGGCCCTCAGCAAGAAACCTGCATGGTCAGTCTCGGGACACTGTCCCCACATCCTCAGGAGCAGTTGGCCTGACCTGCATGTTTTTAATGTATTCAGGGGAAGGTGCCTCAGGAGGTCCCTGGTCAAATAAGCTGAGAGGTGCTCTCTGCATTCCCAGGCCCTGTCACCTCTTTACAGTGAGATATGCCAATGTCATCCATGTGTGTGTTCATGTCCTGATTTGTTACAACAAATCACCATAAACTCAGTGGCTTAAAACAACAGATATTCATCTCTCACATTCTGGGGGCTGGAAGTCTGAAACAAAGGTGTAGGCCAGGCTGCACACCCCAGGACCTGCCAGAGAAGGATTTTTCTTGTCTCCTCCAATTTCTGATGGCCCTGTGAGTTGCTTGAATCCTGACCACATCACTTCAGTGTACCCCATCTCCTCCATGTACGTGTCTTTGTACCCTTATTTGTCTCCTAGAAAAGTTCCCCATCAGATTTAGGGCCCATCCCAATCCACTGCAACCTTAATTATATCTGCAAAGACCCTGTTTCCAAATAAGGACACATTCTGAGATTGCAGGCAGTCATGAATTTTCTAAGTCTCTGTTCAACCCACCCCAATATATTAATGCACATTCATACATCAGGTATTATTTGAGTGCCCACTGCATACCAGGCATTTTTCTGGGTACTGGGGACACTGCAGGAGCAAATGTCACACCCCACGTGGTGATGTATCTTGGAAAGGGTCATAGATGATAGTAAGTACACTATTTCAGATGTCAAAAGATGTGTAATACTAGGAATCAGGAGAGACCTGGAAGGAGTTAACAGAGGGGGCCTAGTGGGTGTCCACCCCTGTGCTGGAGCAGAGCAGACTTGGTGGGAATACTAGTGCCCTCAGGAGTGTACAGACACTACCCTGCCCTGGACCACCCTGGAACCCACTTTGAGAAATGCCAGCAAGGAGCCTGGAGGGAATGGGAGCCAGTATCTGAGAATAGCAGGTCCCTGGGTGGGACATCCTAGAGCTATGGGCATTATTATCAGTGCTGAAGGACTTCCTCCATGTTGCGCTCTGCTGAGGCTCACACAAGGGAAAAGCTTGGCATACGTGTAGAAACGTCAGGGCAGAAGGCTGTGCAAGGCAAGGCTTTCCCTTGTTCCTGGGGACCAGACTGCTTATCTGCTATGAGTTAATCCTGCCAAATACTGGCCCCCACACCAGTCCCTCCTGCTGGGACAACAGAGTCCTTTATGGCCCCCAGTGTACCAGAGGATCACCCACCAGCCATTGCCAATGCTCAGATGTGAGCCAAGTTACTGCCACTCAAGCACCTCAGACCTCTGTGACCCAAGTTCAGGAAACTGTGTGTAGAGCACTGGAGGATCCTGGGCACCCACTGCTACCAGATGCAACCCCCACACCCTGCCAGGTAGATGTTCCAAGGCTCCCCAGGTGGAGGATGACTAGGGGACAGCTCTGATGGGACCTGCTATCAGAGTCCATCCCCTTCCCTGCTGGATAGTATATGACCCATCAAAATAATGGTTTCTATGTCGACTCACTCCATCCCACTTAGCTGGGCAGTGCTATTGCTAGGTTTCTGCCTGTGTACAGTTTGGATGTGCTGATCTATTTGCAGGCTTCTGTTGAATCCTGTGAGTGCTGTACCCTAAGATAGCACCTGTTTTCTTACCAGCACCTCTGTGCATCCTATGAAGCCTTCTTTGCACCTACTAGTTGAAGTTCCTTCATCTGCACTAACATGCAGCTCCCAGTCTGCAGGGCCTATAATATTGTGAGAGAAACTATAATACTTTGAACTACATTGCCAGAAACACACGACAAATACAAAGGCATTTTTTGCAGTTTCAAAGGTTATTTTGAAAAGTACAAAGAGTTAACTCCCAATGTTAGACCAGAGCTGGGAAGAGCCCTGAGGGTTGGGGGCAGGGGGATATTGTTTAATAAGATATTGTGTGCTGTGTGCATGGATGTTTCCGCAGTTAGTCAGGCCTGGTGGAATGCACAGGCTGCTTTCCTGAGTTTATCTCTGCAGATCTCTATTCATTTCTGGAATGCCAAACAACATCTGCATTTCCTGCTGCAGAAGTGACTGGCAACAGATCCCAGACCTACATGTGCAAGAAAACCCGAGACAGGGCACACCCTGAGGTGGAGAAATATCCCTTAGAATGATACTTTGATTTGGGATTTGTCATGGGCTGGGCCATGCACTTCAAGCTGTGTATCAGGAGCATATGGGCTACTTGGGGCCTATTTTAGCTGTAATCCCAGTTAATGGGAACTGTAGCAAGGATCTCTTTTGAGCTTTGTCATGGGCACAGCCCTTTGAGTTAATTAACATGAATGAGGGGTTCAGAGAGAATCTTTGAGTGAGTGAAGGTGACCTGGCTGAGCCCATTAGCAGTTCATTTTCTTTTCCTGGAAAGAGGGTTATAAGCATAGGTTCCTCCCCAGAACAGCCATTGAGAGAATAAGCAAACTAATGAATGCCTTGGCATTCCTACACCTTCTCACCATGGGAGAATCAACCTCCAGTGGGGAAAACTCTCAACTCACTGCAGTTCTGTGGAAAACAGTGTTTGGGGAGTTTCAACAGGAAGCTGCCCACGAGGAAGGTGATGGTTGGTGCACCCTTGGATGTGGTACTAATGTAACCTTGAGTTCCTCCCATCAGGGGCGACCTGAGCTGACACCCACAGCTATCATGGCGGGGAAACTTCTGGCCCAGCGGCTCTTCGGACAATCCTCAGACTTGATGGATTATAACAATGTGAGTTCTCTTAAAGACCCCCAAGTCTATCCTGGAAAAAGCTGAGGCTAGATCTTCTGTATTGGTTAGGGCATAGGGGGGCGGTGTGCTCTGGTATGCCTACATTTGCATGGTACGTGTGTGCATATGCAAGTGGGTATGTGTATGTGAGCGTTTTGTACACATATATGAACACATGTGGTGGTTTAATCCAAGAGTGCAGCCCAAGAACTGTGAATGAATCCATTTGCTGTGCTTGTAGCCTGCCAGCCACTGTGACTGGAGCCCTCCTGGCCTGTGATCACTTCTCTTTGAATTACACAATGGAGACTTTCAATTTGTGGGGTCTGGGGGCATACCTGACTCCAGACCTGCTTTCTAGGTTCCCACTACTGTCTTCACTCCATTGGAATATGGCTGTGTGGGGTTGTCAGAAGAGGAGGCTGTGGCTCGCCATGGACAGGAGCATATTGAGGTAGGGGGCTATGGGCAGTGATGGTGCATATGTGGCCCTCACCCCCACAGATGGTCCCACCCTGGATGTAAGCTTTGCGAACAGGGGTGTTTATGTCCGTGCTTCCTGGGAGCTGTGGATTGGCATGGCAGGATATGGAAACCCTGAATGATGGCTATGGTGCAGTGGGAGGCAGAGGCCTCTGGCAGCTTTGGTGTGGGCTGAGCTCCTCTAGTCTCAATGACCATCTGCTGCTCATGTCATGTGACTATGGAAGGGCCCCAAGATGCCTCATTCTGAGCCTGCGTGGTCCAGCAGCCTCTAGCCCCCATGCCGAGGTGTGCAACACATCAGGGGTCCTCTCCATGGTCCAAGCAGCTCCCTGCTAGTCTCAGGGCATTGAAGTGCCAGCCCCATTCCAGCATGAAGAGTCTTTGTCACAGAAGATGCAAGGGCCCAAGTGCCTCTCTGGTTCTCACCATCTCACAGGGGCATGTGTCTCTCTCAACTTGGAATGGCTCCTTTGGGGTGTCCTCTGACCTCTGTTCCCTTCTATTCTGTCTCTTACCCCAGGTTGACCCATCCCCTCCTACCTATACCTCTGGGGACTCTCCGGGCAACTCCAGCAGGCATGACCCCATCATGCCCCAGTTCAAGCCTCCAATTCTCTTCCCAGATTCTTCCAGTCCTTGCAGGCCCCAGTGGCCCATACTCACGCATTCGTCCCAAGAAAGGAGCTTTTATGGGACAAGAGTACTTTTGGGGATCTGCCCTGGCAGGTGGGCTACAGCCCCCAGGGTGGTCACAGAATATGCCTAGGTCCTCTGAAGGGAAGCTGGAGGCTTTGAAACTTGCCGGGCTGTGGAAGCTGGAAGCCTTCCGTGTGGTTTCATCTTCCCACTACAGCAGCTTGCAAGCGGTAGTGGAAACCAGACCCCATGTGGCCTGGGCAGGGAGGTCTGTGCCATTCAGGAATGAATCACTGGGCTCCAGGGCCTGGGCTTTGCCTGTACCTCAAGCCCCTCCATCACTAGGAAGCGTCTGACAGGCCAGCCTTCCCTCCAGCACTTTATTTGCTATTTTTGTTTGATTCATCATAAGTATACTGGGACATATGTTCATGGCATTTTATAATGTTGTTTTATGTTTTATGATGTCGAATGGTCAAATACCCTTTGTTTGTTTTCTTTTCAGTTCTGTCTTACTTAGAACAATATTCTCTGAAACTCTATTAATTAATAATGGCTGTGCAGCACATGTGAGGGCCCTGCTCATTTTTTACTCAGCTGCAGCCCCAAATGTGCTGTCGAGTTTTTGTGGGTGCTGAAAGCCTCTGCTCGACAGCTCCAGTGTGACCGTAGCCTGCCCTATCCCTTGGCCACCCTGTATCAGACCCCTCCTCCTCACTGAAGTCAAGGCCAAACCAAGGCCAGAATGCCCAACAGAGGCCCATCAGCCTGTTCCTGCTTATGTGAGCAGGCTGGGCAATCCCCACACTGACCACTGCTGCAGTTACCTTTTCCAATTTACACTATCCTGGGGGATCTGTGTCTATCCCACGTCTGCTTCTGTGGGGGTGCACCAGTCCCTGGCCCAAGCTCATGACACATCATGGTGAGCAGTACCTGAGCAACCCAATGCCCATTCTGTCGCATATAGTTACAGGTCTAGGTCCTGAACAGGAGAGGGTCTATCCTGCAGACTGCATGGCTCCAGATGCTGGCTTCCTGTGTATGGGAGAGGGGAACACACTCCACAGTCAGTTGGGCTGTATTTTCACCCCATATCATACTTGTGGGCCAAGCGAGTAATTCTGTGCCCCGAGAATGCATCTACTCCCTGTATCCTTCCTGTTGGAACTACAAAACACTCATAGGACTGGTTTTGCTGTAGCTGCTAATTCCAGGAACTTATATCTTGTCACCCAGGTTTATCACGCATATTATAAACCATTAGAGTTCACAGTGGCTGAACGGGATGCATCCCAGTGTTATGTAAAGGTGAGTGTCCTTTGGGTCCAGGGCTGAGTTGTACAAAAGGTTGGAAGAAAGGAGGGAAGGAGCTGGCAACAGAGGTGGGTGAGTTCTGTGGTACTCCTCTAGCAAAGCAGTGGGAATGTCTCAGGGTCACTAGTGCCCCCAGAGGTAGGACATAGTTGGGTCCCTCCTCTATTCAGGCTGCCACTGAGTTTCTGTGTCTTTCAGATGGTGTGCCTGAGGGAGTCCCCACAGCTGGTGCTGGGCCTGCACTTCCTTGGTCCCAACGCTGGTGAAGTTACTCAAGGATTCGCTCTGGGGATCAAGTAAGTCAGGAAGAATGTCAGCCGTTATGCGATGCTCAGACTGGGTGTCCCTCCTAGTATTGGCAGCACTACAGTGGAAAGCCTGCTGGGTTTCATGTTGCTTTCATGTGGTCTTGCGCATGTTTGCAACACAGATTCTTTAGGCTCCACTCAGACATGGCAGGTTCAGTGCGAGGAGAGGCAGCTTTCTTCTCCAGTCAAACACTGTTCAGGCAGAGCCATGCTACATGTCTGCTGTGGCTGGCTGCCTGGGGATCACTGTGGCCCTGGGTCACTGTTTGGGCCTTTTCAAGGCCCAAAGAAGCAGAATTAGGTCTTCGTGTACCTAGCTGAACCCTCAGGCAGTTGAGAGCAAGATCCTGGTTTCAAGTAAGCCAGGAAAGAGCCACTCTGGAGTAGATTTGTGTTTTTTGGAGCTTGGGCTTTTGCCTGGACTAAAGCTGTGTTGTATTTTTGTTTTTGTTTTGTGGTGTTAGGGTCCCAGGGCCTTGTGTGTGCTAAGCAAGCACTCTACTGCTGAGTTACATCCCAAGCTCTTCATGCCATGTGTTCTGGGGATCCCAAGATCTAAGGAAGCTATGCAATGGTTCTGGGTGGGATAGGTTGTCTGAGGCAGTTGGAGGCTGGGTCATGATCCATCATCTCTCTGCCAGACCTCTTAGACAGAAGGGGCTGGAGTTGAGCTGTCTGTGGATGAAGCAGAGGTCAAAGGGCATAGGAACAATTTAACACAAAGAGAAGGCTATGTGGACAGATGGGGTCCCAAGTGTGCTGGGGGCATGAGTGTAACTAAAAGCCAGCCTTAAGGGTAAGAGGTCTGGGTGTAGGGAAGGGCATGAGAGGGCTGGGGCATCAGAGCAGGGCCAATATGTTGAAAGGCTCATGGGTAAGATGGAGAGTCTGGGATAGATGCTCTGGGGAACCCCACTCTTCCCAATGGGCTATCTAGGCCTTCTTACGTGGCCACCCTGTCACAGGGCTGAGAGCCTCAGGCCCCACCACAGCCCATCTAGCCCATGTGTTGCAGCACTGGCTTGAGTTGTAGGGATCAGGTTCTCCCAGGACATAACAGAGAATAACAGGGAGGGTTGGGTCTGGAGTAGGCTCATGTCCTTGGAACACATGTCTGTGGTCCCTAAGCTACAGGGCCATCTGTGGCAGAGTTGTCATTTGGAAGTTCAGTCCTTAGTAACCTTTGGATAGAACCCCAGGAGCCTTATGTACCCTCTGCTAAGAGTTCTCCTGGAGCCTGTAGGGTACAAGAAGAGTGACCCTTGGAAGGTAGTCTACTGACACTTCAAGTGATTGTAGGCTGGGCCGTCCACAGCACTAGCTTTAGCCTGGGAGACTTCTGGGGCTGACAGGACCCAGAACATCTGGCCCAGACCCTCCATCTTGTCCATGGAGCCTTTCAACATATTGGCCCTGCTCTCCTGCTCCAGCCCTCTCGCTGCCCTTCCCTATACCCAGACTTTACCCTTAAGACTGGCTCTTAGTTACATTTATGAACTTGTCTGTCCCATGAAGCCTTTGCCATTCACATGCTCTGACATACCAACACTCAGTTTCTGGAATAATTTCTGGAAAAGTCCTTTAAATTTTGGCAGCCTCTTTTAATAATGCAACTGCAGAGAGCTGATTTTCTTTTCTTTCTTTGGTACTGAGAATTTAACCCAGGAGCACTTAACCACTAAGCCACATTCCCAACCCTTTTTATTTTTTATTTTGAGACAGAGTCAAATTGCTCAGGGCCTTGCTATGTTGCTGAGGCTTGCTTTGAACTTGTGATTCTCCTGCCTCACATAGCTTCTGGGATTACAGGAGTGCCTCAGCACACCCAGCAGAGTTGATTTTCTTAACATCTCTTATAAATCAATATAAATAGGCAATTCATAGGAAATAATAATAAACAATAGAAGCACACTGTGTCTTGAAATGTAAAGTTTGGACTATTAAAATGTAATTAAAACACTATTGAACCACTTTGGTTGATAAAGCATAAAGGGCTTAGTACTGTCCAGTAGTGATCATTTTCCAGTGTCTGCATAATGGAGACACTGATGCTCTGAAGCAAGCTAGTGTAGTTCAAAGACTGGTATTCCAACCAGGTGTGGTGGCCCATGCCTGGTGGCCCATGCCTATAATCCCAGCAGCTCAGGAGGCTGAGTAGAATGGCAAGTTCAAAGCTAGCCTGAGCGATTTAGCAAGACTCTAAGCAACTTAGTGAGACTCTGTCTCTAAATAAAACATAAAAAGGACTGGGAATGTGACTTAGCAGTTGAGTGCCCCTGGGTTCAATCTCCATTACCGCACCCCCCCCCCAAAAAAAAAAAAAAAAAAAAAAAACTGATATTGCAGACATGGAGTAGACCTGCATATTAGTGACTTTCTGTCTGTAATGTACGCACTGTTTTTTGTTTTTGTTTTTGTCTTTGCAGTGCTGGGGATTGAACCCAACACCTTGTGCTTGCAAGGCAAGCAGTCTACCAGCTGAGCTATATCCCCAGCCCATACCTGTTATTTATCTACCAGATATTCCAACGCATAAGTGCACGTTAAAGACAGCTGTCTATTGCAACCTTGTCTAATGACAAACAATGGAAGCCCTAGAAGGCATCCGTAATGCTGTTCCCCCAAGTAGATGAACAATGCATGCTGAGTGTGTGTTGTAATACAGGGGTCATGAGTAGATGCTGTGAATACCCACAGCAGCCCCTCAGTCTGTAGAATTTGGCAGGTAGGCTTGGGATCCTGGGTGAGGGCCAGGTCTCAGAAGGTCCAGAGGTAGCAAAGGCTGTTTCTTATAGGGCCAGTGGCAGGACTAGACCAGATTCCCCTCCCCCATGCTCCATTATGCATTCACTCTTTGTAGGCAGGGCGCTGGGGCTCAGGATACAGCCACCCACAGAGCAGCCAGCTCCCTGTGTTGGGCAGCAGGTGCTCAGAGCACTGATGTTATGCTGCTGCATATGAGAAGTCTGAGCAGACTGGGCTGGGCAGGAGGCCAGGCAGGTGCAGTCTGCAGCAATATAAAATAGGCTCAAGGGTTGGGGATGTAGCTCAATTGTATAGCACTTGCCTAGCATACACAAAGCTCTGGGTTCAATCCTTAGAACCACCAAAAAGAGAAGTGGGCCTGAACTTACTTTGATGGGGAATTTGAACCATGTCTTGACAGAGTGAAGGGGCAGGCCCTGGGAAAGGACTAAATGGGACTATGCCTGGTAGGACTGCAGCAGCAGCAGGAGGCCAGGCCATAAAAAGCCAGGGAGAGGTTGGAAGGGAGGTGGGTCAAATGGGGTTGCTACTTGGCCACTGTGGGAACTGGACATTCTCTGGGAAGGAGGTGATCAAATACAACTTATACAGGCAGGTGTTCTGGCTGCTGGCTGAAGAAGAAAGCAGGGGAACTTCTAAAGCCTTCCCAGGGTCAGGGTGGCATAAACACAACTCCCTGTGCTGAAAGACTCCTTGCCTATCTCTGCCAACCCCTGCACGCAGATGTGGGGCCTCCTATGCACAGGTGATGAGGACAGTGGGCATCCACCCTACCTGCTCTGAGGAGGTGGTCAAGCTACGCATTTCCAAGCGCTCGGGCTTGGACCCCACTGTGACCGGCTGCTGAGGTTAAGCCATCATCCCTGCAAGCCCAAGGGTCCATGGCATGCTGTTCCCCACTGCCAAGTTTCCTCAAAAGCCCAGATCCAGGTATGCAGGTTTGAAGGTGAACATATGATTCGGAGTTGTGGGAGGCACCCTGATGGGCTCCCTCCAAGTTCATGGTAAGGCTGTATCTACCTTGCTACCTGGAACAGGTGAGCTCTGCTCCCTGTGCCAAGCCCTGGTGGCCCAAGGTACCCATGTCCAGGTTTTGAAAGGACAAGCTCACACCTGTAGTATCCTCTGGGCAACCTCAAGTTGCTGATCCCTGTGGGCTGCTGGCAAGAAGTGGGCCACCTGTTCCTGCCCTTATAGAGTGCCAGCACTAGCTCATTTCCTTCTTGCCCAGAAGGTGGAGATGCTGTCTCATACATGGCCAGCTGCTGCCCTGCACATCTGGTTCTGCTATAGCTTTGCAAAGCTGGGCTGGCCAAATGGATGGCCGGAAGTCTTAGGGGTATTGTGTTCATTGCAGTTTTCTTCTGGGGAGGAAAAAATTAGTGAGTTCCTCCCTGCCCGCTGCCAAAGGCATGCATATGGCCAGGGCCTTGTCCCCTGTCAGTCTGACATAGCACCTTTCAAGCCCCGGCAGGGTGGGCCCTGGGGCATACACAGTTCAGCCCACCCTGGTGTGTCCCCTATGACTGTCAACCCCTCCTGATCCTTTCTTTGGATCCCCTCTTCCTTTTTTTTTTTTTTTTTTTTGGGGGGGGGGGGCGGTGCTGGGGATTGAACCCAGGGCCTTGTGCTTACAAGGCAAGCACTCTACCGACTGAGCTATCTCCCCAGCCCCTCCCCTCTTCCTTTAGAGCAGAGGCAGAGTTGGTAGGCAGAGCAGTAAGCTCCCCCTTGAGATATTCTTGGTAGACTTCATGGTCTGAGCAGCTGCTGAAGGGTCCAATGAGCAGCAGGCCCTGATCAGGGGCCTTGCCTGGGCATTCTGTCAGTTAGCTCCACCACAACTACCAGAACCAGGATTGCCTTTGATATAAACATACAAAGTACCTATCCTGAGGAAACTCTTATCAGAATGTTACAACTCACAGAACTGTTTTGTTAAGAGCGTGCTACAAATATTTTATCATTTTAAAATATTTTTATAGCACTGCAGTGTTCCCTGTGACACACTGACTGGTGGTAGGGGGAGGAGGACATCTCTTCGGGAGCTCATCTCCAGTCCATCCCTTGAGGGTCCCATGTGCAACAGTGGGAGATGTGACTAAGCAAATGTGAGGGGTAATTTGTGCTGACCCCACCTGTTGTTTGCAGGACTAGAAGGCGAGGATTGGGCGAGCTTCTGCCCTTCCCCTGGAGAGCTCGGGAGATGGTTGCATGGGAACAGCGTGTGTCTGCACAGATGGCTGGTGTGCCCTGCAGGGATGGCTCTAGGGGTAGTCAGTCCCTTTCTCCTCTTCTACCTGGGACAGCCCCCCTGCCTAACCCAGACCCCTTGATGCCAGATGATGATGACCTGGGCAGAAACCCACCCTGTGGGCTGCCCATGCCTGAGCCCCCTGGCGTTTGTGGAGTACAAATAAAGAGGATGTTTTCCTAAACTGTGTTCTGCCTATGACATACACCCAGGATTGCTCAGGTAAGGTAGGGCCTGGCTAGCCCCCTAACTCCCTTCATTAAATGAGAGTAGTTTCCAAGACCTGCTGGCAAGAGAAGCCCACGATCAACTGGGACTATCCAGAGTACAGAGCATTCAAGTTTCCAACAGCCAGTGGGTGGGAGGGGCAGACCCTTTGACCCTTCTGGCCCCAGGAAGGACACAGTCCCCTACTGTGTCTCCCAGTTGCCTGACCTCTCATAGGGATCTCTCTGGGGACCCCTCTGCACAGGTTACCCCTGAGTTCTCTTTGTACCTCAAAGCAAAGAGGACAGCCCAGCTCCTCAGTAGATACTGGACAGGGGTGGGAGCAAGTGGCAGGAGGAAATGAATTGGCAGGGGTGTTTGAGACTTCTGTCCCTGAACATCAGCCACCTCATTACATTTCCATCGTGGCCTCCAAGTCAGCTTGTTGGCTGCACTCTGGCTAATCCTGCACATTGAGGCTTGATGGGTTGAGGGAGCGCCTGTCAATCACATTATAGAGAGACAGCGCTGACAGCGATGGGCAGGGCCCGGCATTGTACTGAGGCTTTAGTGGCAGCTAATCTCGTGTCTTCCTTAAGAAAACATCACAGTCTGCCGGCCTGGGAGCCTGGATGGGACCCTGCTTGTCAGTGAACAAAGGAATGTGTTTGCACCTTAATGGGCCTACGGGAGCCTGGCTCACAGTGTGAAGCGTGTGCGAGAGCTCTCAGACGCCCAATTAAGATGCCAAGTGCTGGGCTGGGCTGGGCCCTCCTGACAAGTGCAGAGCCAGATCAGCCGTGTCCCATTTAACGCACGGCTGGTGGCGCGCCCCTGCTGCAGATCCTGCGGGGAAGGATCCTCTAACCTGAGCTTTTTGTCTGCCTCAGAGGCAAAGAGGTCAGTGAACCCTGCTGCCTGGAGCATGTGGGAGGCCCATCTGGGGGTAAGATGGGTAGGGGTCCACGGATTACTCTGCCCCAGCAGCATCCTCTATCATGGGGCAGACAAGGAACTGGCAATGGCCTTGGTGCTTTCTGTGATGATAGAAATGATACAGCCTGTGTGGGGTCCTCCACATTATCAGGCAGCTCTCTGGGGTGAGGACCTTTTCCCTCCTTGCCTACCCAGTCAGCTAGAAATGTCTGTCACTGGCAACCAGAGTGCCCCCACACATCCATGTCCCCAGGTGGTTTTCTTGCACACCTTTTTCCCCAAGAACAGATCTTACATCAGCACACCTGTCCCTATAACTTCTCTCATTGTGCTGTCCAACCAGTTCATCTGGTTTGTGCTATCCCCAAGGAGGGACCAAAATATCTATATCTCATGTCCCAGATGGTCTTAGGTCCACTGACACCCTTTGCACAGGGGCTTATGCACTCCTGGGAAATGGTGAACAGGGGACTGGTCCATCTCACAGTTGAGTGTTGCAGGGAAAAATCTACCACAAAGATCCTAGGGACCACCATCACCAGGGCCACTTTCAGGGTTGGGTGCTGGAGCATTATACACTGGCTTGGCCATAAGGTCCAGTGCCCTGAAACAGGTTCAGGGGACCCTGCTCTGGTGAGGCATGGGCCCCAAATCCCCACATAGTCAGCTGTGGGACCAGGACTAGAGCAGGAGAACCCCAACATGCAGTGTCTATACATGACAGCTCCAATGGGCTTGTCACCCTGGGCTCTTGTGCCCAGCATCGAGGTGGGACCAGCATTAGGAGCAGGCCAGATATGCTATGCCAGGGATGGCTTCTGTCCTGGGTGTCCTTACTGCCCTGTCTCCAGGATCCCTGCATGGCCAGCCCCTGCTCAGAGCCTGCCCTTCCCTTCCTCCCAGGAAAACACAAGGAGGGGCCAGAGCGCCACAGGCCAGGTGCTCTCTACCTGGCCCCAGGGCTGTCTCCTTGCTGCCTTTGCATGTTTTTATGGTGCAATGAAAATATGATTTTAATTCCTCAGATTGTTCCATGTAACCTGCAATTACCCCTGGCGATGTCTTGCACACTTCTGCTTGTGGCTCCAGGTTGCGCAAGGACAGGGGAGGGAGAGGAGCAGACAAGGGGGGGCGGGGTGCTATACTCAGGGCCACGCTGGCCCATCTCTTCCTCACCCTCCCATGGGAAGTGAGGAGAAATCACCTATCGTCTTCTGCCACACCACACCCTTTCCCTTTTCCAGTCACTCCTACCCTGTACCTGTCCTGAGGCTCCCTGGGGGGTAAGCACACAGAGGAAGGGTGGCAAGCAGTTGTGAAGGCTGAATGAAGTACTCGTAGAATAGGGCAGGGTCCAGAGAAGTCTCTGAGGAGGGCGCTTGGGCTGATAGCAGAGGGTATATAAGGGGGTCATCATCTCAAAGTAGACAGATGTTCAGACTGAAGCCCCCCATCACCACTCCAAGAATCCTACAGCACTGTTGGGATCCTCAGTTTCACTCAGTGGCAGTGGAGGGCATGTGCTTTGGCTCTGCTTTCCTGAATGTTGGAAGTGATCTCTGCCCTAGCTGGGAGCCCTCACATGTGAGCAGAGTTGTTCCTGTGAGGAGCAGCTCAGCATCTGTCAGTGCCTGCAACTCAGAGTATCTGTGCCTATGGCCTTCAGGTTTGAGCTTGTCCCTGAGGTCTGTGTGTTTGTGTGTCCCACAGTATCTTGACACACATGACTCACCTCACCAGGTGGCTACTTCAGCCTCAGTGCCCAGAAGTCTGGAGGTGCCACCAGTACTTGGGTCCAGACTACTCCCCACTCTGAAGCAGGCCCATAAGGGGCAGGTCGAGGCTCCCACCTGCTACTCACCTGCTAGGTGCAGAGCTACCTGGGAATGCAAGCCATCCAGGACCTGCACAAGGGACACCCTGAAATGGCCAGGTAGTGTGTCAGGGAGGCAGTGCCATTGCAGGAGACCTAGTTCCACAAGACCACATTACTGAGCCTTCCATACCCTATTTAGACTCCAGATGCCTTTGGCCTCCTGCTCAGGGGACTCACTCCACATGAGAGGTGTGTTTATGTCTGCACTAGACTCGTGGGTGGGACTTGCTCCTGCCTCTCTGACTTCACCCTGTATGCCTCTGGAGCCACTTCCCCTCCACCCAGGGCCTCTTCTTATCAAGGCTGACCAAACCTGTTGGACTCCCTTGCCCTGGCCTCTGCCTATCTGCCAGTCTTTTTAAGTTAGCCTACCCTTGGTCCTGCTCAGGGTAAAAGGGGAAGACAATATGGGATGATCATTGACAGACATGGAGGTGGGTATATCTACCAACCAGAGAGCAAGAAGCAGCAGTGGTGGGTGCACAAGACTGGCAGTTGGGCACTAGATGCTGGGGACAACAGCTAGATGCTGGACAACAGCAACAGGAGCCCAGCCCTGAGTACCAGGATCCATGGAAGCTCAAGTGTGTTCCTTCATAGACCCAGTCCTGTGGAGTATGTGTGAACAAATTCTCCATTCAGATGGGACCTAAACCAGGTGTGGCTCCTGGGGACCCACCCTCAACCTCTGCTCAGAGGAAAACTTCCTGACCCTAAACTTGTAAGTTGTGGGCCTCCTGCCAGGTGTGGAAGCCTCAGCCCAATCCAAACTAGGTTGGGTACTAGAATGGAGATGGGGTGGTGATGGGATACTATCCTTCTCCTCTAGCCAGGTAGATATCCTTGAGCAGGGACTGCTTGAGCAGGGCCTGGTCTTGGGGCCTAACCTGGAGAGTTCTCTATAGGTCTGAGCCCTGCCAACCCTTAGCACCCATGCTGCCAGCAACCCTACTGCCTGTTTACCTAGGGTCCTGACCTCTACCTTTCCCTCGTGCTTATGCAAGGAGGTGGCTGACTGCTGATAGAGGTTTCCAGACTCTGGTCCCTAGGCTGATGGGGCTCCTAGCATAAGTCTCCTCTCTGAGGACCCTAGGTTGAGAAAGGGGTTTCTGCCTTTGAGCTGGTCCAGTTCTGCCTCCTTTGCCCCTTCCCTCCCCAGAAGGTTTCCCTTTAGTGGTAGTGCCAATAGAAGCCCAGAACCAGGCAAGCCTGCATGGGTAGCATTTTATGTCCCATCCTTGTTTCTCTTCTTTCTGGCACCTTCTTAGATCTGGGCTTTTTCTGACTGATCATTACACAGTCCTAGGAGCTGCCCTACATCCTTCCTGTGCCAGACAGGGGCATAAGGAAATATGCATAAGTAAATGTGCAGAAGGCAGGCAAGAGGGGCTGCCAAGCACAGATTTTGCCTGCCCCCCATGCTCCTTGGCATGTCCAGGTTGAGGGGGCTCCCTGATGCTCTGCTGGGGGGCTTTTCTGCTAGGTTTCTTCCAGCTTGTGAGGGGGCTCCTCTGGATTTGTATAGATACCAACTCTGTTCTGCCCACAGCGCCTGGTATCCCAGCTTCACAGGGCTAAGCCATAGGGGCCCAGCTGATTGATGCTCCCCTTGGACAGGCTGGGGAAGGAGCTACCCAAAGCAGGCAGCAGTCTGGCAAGGGCTTATCCAACTACTATCCAGAATGTTCAGCTTGTGAAAAAAACTGGAGATAACTGGACAAAAAATTCTTCCCCAAAGAACTACCAAGAGGCAGGAAATGGGAGAGACATCACAGTGATGGTTGTCTGGGAAGGCAGAGGACTAAAGAGATGAGATTCCAGACTGCCACACCTGGATGTTCCTTGGGCCTTACCTGTAACAGCGCCTGATCATTGGGTCCCTGATCACAGGGCCAGCCTCCAAGCCCAGCACTCATGGCTGTGGTCATTGCTCCTGTCTCCAGAATCCACTATAACAGGGTGAAGGTTTGTCAAGCACCAAGGACATGCAGCAAACATGATCTTTCATAGGATGTGACCAGCACCCACTAGGGCCAGCAGTATAGATTCTTAGGAAACAATGCCTATAGTCACACCTCCCTGCACTGTCCAGAAGCTAAGAATTCAGGCACCTGCAACCTGTCCATGCATGGTGTTGTGCCATGTCACACTAATGCCCACCATGGCCCATCACAAGAGACCTGGGTCTACAGAGTATCCCAACTTGCTGCAGTAAACACTTGGGATAGGGAGCAACTCTGGGAGGGAAGAGAGATAGGACTTTGGGCCTCTTTAAATAGCAGATGTTGCTAATTGATCCCTCTGAGCTTGATGGTGGAACAACCAGGACCATGGTCTTCAGACCTGGGCCTGACAGCTGCAGGCCTTCATACTTTCCTGCAGAACCACCTGTGCACTCTGGACCTGCTGGGGCCTCGCTTCTGCTGTCCTCCCTCTCTATCCCCCATCCCCCTTATGGTACAACCTCACTCCCCAAGAATTCTCAGGTTTCTAGGGATTCCAGGAACCCTGAATATCCTGGTCCCCAGCCAAGCACCTGTGGTGACAAGGGCAGTAAGGAGCCCTCCACATCCCCCGGGGGCCCAGTAAAGCATCTTAGACTCGAGCCTTCCTAATCCAGCCCTGATGCGGTTTATAGTACTCGGGTTACCCTAATCCCGAAACCCAAGCCAGGGTTCCAGCAGCCTTCCCAGCCCCATCTGAGGGGTACTCGGGGCCTTCCAAATGGGCAACCAGAGGACTCCCCTGCCCCCAAATGCCTTCTGTGTTTAGAGCTGACCCAAACTAGGGACAGAGCACCCACAGAGGTGAAAGAAAATCCAAACCTGGTGAATGTAAGCAAGCTCTGAAAACACCAGGCCCTTGGCTGCTAGGCTGGATCTGCTGGAGCCCCTACCCAGGGAGGAAATTCAAAGCCAGTGGCGACAGCAGAAATGATAGGCCAGGCAGACCCAGCTCAAGCCTGGCGAGGTCCTGGCCTCTAGAGTTTCATGGGACAGTGATTGGACCTTGTGGTTCCATAAAATTGAACTGTTTTTCTCCTAATAAAATCAGATCTTTTGGGATAATAACTGATGATCAAATAACACCAAAGGCTTGGGAATAAAGAAGAACCATAAAGAAAACACATTATGACCTTGTTATGTTAGCAGCTGGGGGTTGGGAGTGATCTGGGTACAGCTCTCTGCCCCAACTCCTGGTCATGGACCCAACTGCTGGCTGCTAGCCCAGCTGGGACTCCCAGAGCCAGCTGCGCTCTGGGCATGGGCACACATGTGAGCACCCCAACATGGAGCAAGAGCATCCCACAGTCTCCCTGGGCAAGGCACACACGTCCTCATATGCCACTAGCATCTTAATAGAATTTTCATACCTATAAATTTCCCGAAGGCAGGTATAATTAGCTTTGGACCTACAAGGGTCAAGATACAGGACAAGTGTCAGGGGAGCAAAGCAACGTCCAGATGTGTTTTCTTCAGGTCCCCCACTTGATGAATGATGTCCCCCCAGAGTCACTATTGTGTGCTATGGAAAAACTAGGACATGGGCATGCTGCCGCCACCACCCTTCCCACTGAGGCCCCAGCACTAGGTCCCTGCCTGCTGGAGAGGGTAGATGGGAGGTGAAACCTCCACAAGGCTTCAATGGCTCATTGTTCTGCCTGCAGTAGCTGAAATTGGGCCGGGTGATTATAATAATAAAGTTCTAACAATCAGCCAGTGGTTTGGTTTCCATAGCTTGGGGAGTATTTGATTTTCAAAGTCTTTGGGAGGGGAGGCAGTGTATAAATGGAGTATGTTGTTCACATCAGTCTATTCTTTGCGAGGCAGTCTCCCATCCTGTGCCTTAATTCTCTCAAAAAGTGTTGTACCTGTCAGCTCCCCAGTGCCCAGGCATGTCAGGGCGGGAAACTGTACCAGGAGGCCCAGACATGGTGGGAATGAGTCCTGCCTCCACCAGCTCAGACAAGCTCTACCCCACCCCACCCTTCCGAAGGCTGCTCTGAGGACAGATGTCTGCCACCATAGAGGCACTCAGTGAAAGGGGCACTCCTCTTATTTGGATTTTTCAGTAGCATACATCTGGCCTTGTCTGGTGTTTGTCTTTGTCTATGCTGTTGTTCCCTTAGCCAAAGATGTGCCTTCTTCACTCTTTTGCCCTGGTTAAGATTCACCTGTTCAGGGCTCCCCAGGAATGCTGTTTTTCAGTTACCCTAGAAGGGTTTTTTCCCTTCTTGTTCAAATGGGGCCTTATTTCTTCACATCTTTATCCCCAGTAGGGTCCCTGATACACAGTAGGTTTGTAAAGCATGTCAGTCTATCAAGCCCGACATGAAGTTTTTATGTTATACTGTTATACTTTCTTTTTCTTTTTCTTTTGTAGTAATACAGACTGAACCTTAGGGTCTCATGCCTGCTAGACAAGTGCTCTGCCACTGAGATATACCCCCAGCCCCTATGTTATACATTTTTTTTTGTAGGGGGTTACTGGGGATTGAACTTGCATTGAACTCAGGGGCACTCAAACACTGAGCCACTTCCCCAGCCATATATATATATATTTTTTTTTAATATATATATATTTTTTTTTTTTTTTTTTAAATTTAGAGACAGGGTCTCACTGAGTTGCTTAGCACCTCACCATTGCTGAGGCTAGCTTTGAACTCAAGGTCCTCCTGGCTCAGTTGCCCAAGCCTGGGATTACAGGCATGTGCCACTGCACCCACCCTATATTATACTTTCTGTGTTAAAATGTCCCTGGTGCTTTCTTGTGCAATATCTAAGGTCATATATTTTGTACACAGTTTGTGGAAATACGGGTGTAATTTGGACTTGACCTGACTTCCTTCAGCTTACCTCCTTCTGCTTCTGATGAGCTGGGGACCACCTACCATATGAAACCAGCAGCATAACACACTTTCTACAAACATTTTGTCAGGCACCCTGCATATCTAACCACAAAGACAGGCACAACTGGACTGATGCTTGTAAAACAAATGTACAGAGGTGCTGATTGACTGAGTAACTTACATTAGGGCTAATTTTTTCACAGATAGCGATGAACAAATCTAGATAAAAAAAAGAAAGAAAACTGCTTGAAGGCACTGAAGATCAACCAAAAGCAGTCTGAAACTAATGGAAATTAAAACCACTAAAACCACAAAAAGTCCATGCCTTAGAGGAAAAAATTGTGTTCCAGGACTAAAGGATTAACCTTAGGACTAAAAACAAAACTGCAAACTGCAACAGATCCATCCTAACAAACATAAACTTAAAGTAGAAGGCTTGCTAGAACAAAATTCAATATACTTCAGAAGAGGATAGAATATAGAATCTCTATAAAATGCCATTCACAATATTCAGAATGCAATAAAAAAATACTAGATATACAAATTCACATCAAAATGTGATTCTTAGCCAAAATAAAAAGCAGTCAAGGGCTCAATCCCCAGCACCACAAAAAAAAAAAAAAAAAAAAAAAAGCAGTCAATAGGAACTGGCCCCCAAGATGACTCAGATACAATTCTAAAAAGAGATTTTTTTTTTTTTTTTACTGGGGATTGAATCCAGGGGCTACATCCCTAGCTCTTTTTGGTTTTATTTTGAGACAGGGTCTTAACTAAATTGCTGAGGTTCTCACTAGGTTGCTAAGACTGGTTGCAAACTTATAATCCTGTCTTGGCTTCAGTTTGCTGTGACTATAGCCATCTGCCACCTTACTTGCCTGGCATTAAATTTTGAAATACTTATTAGATGTTTAAGTATTTGAAGAGAAAAACAATCACAATAAATAGAGGGAATTTCACCAAAAAAGAAAAAAGAAAAGAAATAGATACTATAGAAGAAACTCAGATGAAAATTCTGGAACAGAAAAGTATAATAAATGAAAATTTGGGTAGACTTTGTTCTTTTTTAAGAATCTTTTAGTTGGAGATGGACACAATACCTTTATTTTTATTTATTTTTATGTGGTGCTGGGGATCAAACTCATGCCTCACACATGCTAGGCAAGTGCTCTACCACTGAACCATGATTGCAGCCCTAGACTTTGTTCTTAAGAAAAGATTTTAAATGGCAGAATAAAGGATAAGGTTTTTTTTTTTTTTTGGGGGGGGGGGTACTAAGGATTGAACTCAGGGGCACTTAACCACCAAGGCAAATCCCAGCCCTTTTTTGTATTTTCTTTAGAGACAGGGTCTCACTGAGTTTCTTTGGGTCTTGCTAAGTTGCTAGGCCTGGTTTTGAACTTGTGATCCTCCTGCTTCAGCCTCCTGAGCTGCTGGAATTACAGGCATGTACCACAAGGGAATGAACTTGATGACATGTTTTTAAAAGTTCTCCAATCAAAGAATAGAGAGTAAAAAAAAAAAAAAAAAAAAAAAAAAATTAAAATAACAATAAAAACCAGGGACCTATATATTAAAAATCTAACATAATGGTGTTTCAGGAAAAAAATGAACAGGGCAAAACAATTTTTTTGAAGAAACAGTTAATTAAAATTTCATGAATTTGGTGGAAAACATCAATTTAGAGATTAAGAATCTCAGCAAACCCCAAGCTATATAAACACAAGCAGATGGGTGTGGTGACGCATGCCTGTAATCCTAGCAATTTGGGAGGCTGAGGTGAGAGGATCTTAGATTTGAGAACAGCTTTGACCACTTAGTGAGACCCTGTCTCAAAAAAAAAATGATTTAAAAAAAAAATGTCTGGGAATGTAATTCAGTGGTAGAGTGCTCGGTTCAAACCCCAGTACCAGGAAGAAAGAAAGAAAAAGAAAAAAAAAGATAGAAAGAAAAAGAAAGAAAAGCACAGGCAAGTCAGGTGTGGAATGCACCTATAGTCTCCTGAGCAGTTAACTCAGGAGGCTGAGGCAGGAGGATCGCTTGAGCCCAGGAAGAGTGCTTGAGCCCAGGAGTTTGAGACCAGCCTGGGCAACATGAGATTCCATCTCTCAAAATAAAAATGAAGAGAGTGGGGTGGGGTGGGTGGGGGAGATATGAACAAAGGCAGGTACATAATAGCCAAACTTCTTGAAAACCAAAGATTAATGGAATATCCTTCAAACAGAGAGATAAGGACATATCACAAATACTCTACTTTGCATCAGAAAAAAACATAGATCAGAAGCAAAGGAACAAAATATATTGACAGAAAAAAAAAAAAAAAACAAGTCAACCTGAAAATCGATGTGCAATAAATATTATTCAAACCCAAGAAAGAAATAGGACATTCTTAAATAAAGATAGCTGAGATAATTCCTCCCAATAGTTTGCACTACAAGGATGGCTACCGAAGTTCTCAAGCTGAAGGGAAATTACACCAGATAGAAACAGATCGACAGAAAGAAATGAAACACACAAGAAGTGGTAAAAATACAGATGGACAAAAAATGCTATTTCCTTTTATTTTCTTTAAGTTACTGATTACTTAAAACATTTATAACAATATACATTTGAGCTTATAGTAATGAAAAAATGTCAAAAGCAAAACAGTTGCAAATGCAATCATATGAGTGGAAGACTCTTCAATTTAATGTGAAGTGATACAATATTAACTCTAAGCAGGTTATAACAAATTAAGGATGTGTTATAAACTTCTGGAGCAACCACTAAATATTACAATGAATGAACAGAGGAAATTTCAGCAGAGAAATAGACACTATAAAAGAAACCCAGATGAAAATTCTAGAACAGAAACATACAATAACAAATGAAAATTTAATTGGACTTTGTTCTTAAAAATAGATTGTAAACTGGGCACAGTGGCCCACGCCTGTAATCCCAGAAGCTTGAAGGCCAAGGCAGGAGGATTGTGAGTTCAAAACTAACCTCAGCAATTTAGCAAGGCACTAGACAATTCAGCGAGACCCTGTTTCTAAATAAAATATGAAAAAGGGCTGGGGATATGGCACTGGTTGATTGCCCTTGAGTTCAATACCAAAACAAACAATAAAACAAACAAAAAAAAACCCAAAAAGCATATTGTTGATGGCACAAAAAAGAGTAATGAAATAGAAAGCGGTACATCTAAAAAGCCAGTAGAGGGCTGGGGATGTAGCTCAGTGGTAGGTTCCAACGCAGCACTGCAAGATAAATAAAAATAATCAATACAGGAAATAAAATAGAATACAAAAAAAAAATATTGAAAAGCCCCAAAAAAGCCAGAAAAGGAGGAATGGAGGAATAATAAAAAATGGAACGAATAGAAAACAAGTAGTAAAATGGTAGATTAGGCTTAGGCCTAATCATATTAATAATTGCATAAATAAATGAGTTAAAAAACCAAATCCAACTGTATGTTATCTACAAGAGATACCCTTACATATAGACACATCCAGATTAAAAGTAAACATATGGAATATATATATATATATATATATATATACAATCTGAAAAGAAAGCACTAGAAAACTGATGTATCTTTGTCAATATCAAACAATATGAACTTCAAGAAAAGAAATTGCACCAAAGATAAAGGAGGAACATTTCATAATAATAAAAGGCTCAATCCATCAGGAAAGCCTAACACTTATAAATATATGTACCAACTAACAGAATTGCTTCTTTTTTTTATTTTTCAGTACTGAAGATTGAACTCAGGGATGCTCTACCACTGAATTACACTCCAGTCTTTTTTGACAGGATCTTACCATGTTGCTAAGGCTGATTTTGAACTTGAAATCCTCCGGCTTTAGCCTTATGAAGCAACTGAGATTACAAGCTTATACCACTGCAGCCAGCCAGAATTGCAAAATTAAAATGAGAAATGACAAAACTGTAGATTTGATCCCAGAATCGTAGATAGATAGATAGGAGGATGAATTTACACAGAGATTTTTAATACCTTGATCAGCAATTGATATACAGCTAAGAAATTCAGAGTTGAAGACACTATCAACCTCCTAAATCTGACATTTGCAGAACACATTTGCCCATTTTTAATTTTTTTCAATAGGTCACTTTTCTTTTGTATTGTAAGACTAGCTGCTCTGATAGAGTTATGTTAAAAATTTTAGTAATGTTTTTGAGCTTAAATCATGTTCATATAAATGGTACAATTTGATAAATTTTAACAGATATAACCACTCAGAAGTCACCCCAACAATCAAGATATAGAAACTTTTCATCCCCTTGCCTCCACCCCCTCCTCATTTTCTCATGCCCTGTTGGTCTTTCATTTCCTCCACTTCCTTGCTCCAGGTGAGGACTGATCAGCTTTCTGTCAATAAAGGTGAGTTTGCATTTTCTGGAACATCTTATATAAAGGGTCTCATACAGTATATACTCTTTTGAGTCTGATTTCTTTCACTCAGTTTTTGTGTATCAATACCTGATTGATTGATTGATTCTCCTTCTCCTATTATTATTCTCTTCTCCTATTATTATTATTCTCTTCTTCTCCTATTATTATTCCTTCTCCTTTTTGGATAAGTAATGTTCCATGGGACAGATGTGCCAATGTTGCTTATCCATTCACCTATAGATGAATATTTGACATGAATTGTTTTGGGCTATTAGCAATGAAACTGCAATGAATGTTGATGTACCCTTTGTGTGAACTAATGTTTTAATTTCTCTTGGACATCTAGGAATGAAATATCTAGGTCATAAAATTAGTACATGTTTAATATTATAAGAATGCTCCTGGATACAGTGGTGCCCACCTGTAAACCCAAAGACTCTAGAGGCTGAGGCAGGAGGATTAATTGAGAGCAAAGCTGGAGAGCAGCCTGGGCACTATAGTAAGACCCCATCTCAAAAACAAAAACAAAAAGGCCTCAAACAAACAAGCAATTTCCTTAAACCAGAAAAAGAACAAATTAAGACCACATAAGGGATTGGGTTGTAGCTCAGTGGTAGAGCTCTTGCCTAACATGTGTGAGGCATTGGGTTCGATTCTCAGCACCACATAAAAATAAATACCCAACAACAACTAAAAAAAATTTTTAAAAAGACCAACATAAGTAGGATATAAATAATAAATGTAAAAGTGGATATCAATAAGTAGAAAAATCATGAATAAAATTAACAAAATAAAATGTTTGTTACCTGAAAAAATAAAATTAGTATCAGGACTGAAGGAGGAAAAGCTACTATTAAAGTTATAGGCACTAAAAGAATAATAAAAGTGTTGGAGTGTATCTTAATGGTAGAGTGCTTGCCGTGCATGCATAAGGTCCTGGGTTCAATCCCCAAGCTTGCCCATGTGCACACACACATACACTGACAAAGGATAATAAAGCAATATTACAAATAAATTTAATTCAATGAATTTGACAACTGAGATGAAATGGACAGATTTCTCAACAAGAAGTAGAAAATTTGAGTAGCCCTCTATTAAAACAATTAAATTCTTCATTAAAACTATCTCATAATCTGAGTGTGGTGACAAATACTATAATCTCAGCTAGTTGGGATTTCAAATTCAAGGACGGCCTGTACAACTTAGCAAGACCCTGTCTCAAAATAAGGGCTAGGGCTATTAACTCAGTGGTAGAACTTTTGCCTAATATATGAGGCTCTGGGTTAAATCCCTAGTACTCCAAAAGCAAACAATAAAATAAAACAAACAAAAAACCATTTCATAAAGAAAAACTCCAGGCCCACATTGTTTCTTTTTTTGTTGTTTTTTTCTTTTTTTATTACATAAAAACATAAAAATTGTACATATTAATGGGGTACCATGTAATGTTAACATGCATGTATATATTACTTTTCAAAAAATTTTTTCATACGTGTATATAGGGTAATAATGTCTATCTCATTCTACCATCCTTCCCATCCCCACTACCCAACTCCTCCCTTACTCCTCTTTGCAAAATCCAAAGTTCCTTCATTCTTTGCTACCCACCCACCACTATGGATCAACATCCGCTTATCAAACATTCCACCTTTGGTTTTTTGGGATTGACTTGTTTCACTTAGCGTGATATTTTCTAGTTCCATCCATTAACCTGCAAATGCCATAATTCCATTCTTCTTTAGGGGTGAGTAATATTCCATTGTGTAAATGTATCACATTTTCTTTATCCATTCATCTGTTGAAGGGCATCTAGGTTGGTTCCATAGTTTGGCTATTGTGAATTGAGCTGCATCACTGTAGTATGCCGATTTTAAGTCCTTTCACTATAAAGAGGAGCGGGATAGCTGGGTCAGAGGGTGGTTCCATTCCAGATTCTTAGGAATCTCCATACTGCTTTCCAAAGTGGTTGTACCAATCTGCAGTTCCACCAATAATGTATGAGTGTACCTTTTCCCCCATATCCTCGCCAACACTTATTATTGCTTGTGTTTTGATTTGCATTTCTCTTAATTGCAAGAGATGATGAACAATTTTTTATGTTTATTGGTCGATTGTATTTCTTCTGTGAAGTGTCTGTTCATTTCCTTAGTCCATTTATTGATTGGGTTATTTAGTCTTTTGGTGTTAAGTTTTTTGAGTTCTTTATATATCCTGGAGATTAGTGCTCTATCTGAGGTGCCTGTGGTAAAGATTTTTTCCCATTCTGTAGGCTCTCTTCATTATTATTATTATAATAATAAATATTTTCTTTGATTATTTTCTTTGCTGAGAAGCTTTTTAGTTTGAATCCTTCCCATTTATTGATTCTTAATTATACTTCTTGCATTTTAGGAGTCTTATTGAGGAAGTCAGGTCTTAAGCCAACATGAAGATTTGGGCCTACTTTTTCTTCTATTAGGCACAGGGTCTCTGTTCTAGTGTGTAAGTCTTTGATCCATTTGGAGTTGATTTTTGTGCAGGGTGAGAGATAGAAGTTTAATTTCATTTTGTTACATATGTATTCCAGTTTTCCCAGCACCATTTGTTGAATAGGCTCTTTTTTCTCCAATGCATTTTTTTTGCACCTTTGTCTAGTATGAGATAACCATGTTTATGTGGGTTTGTCTCTGTGTGTTCTATTTTGTACCATTGGTTTACATTTCTATTTTGGTGCCAATACCATACTGTTTTTGTTACTATTGCTCTATAGTATAGTTTAAGATCTGGTAGTGTGATGCCTCCTTCTTCACTCTTCTTACTAAGGATTGCCTTGGTTATTCCAGGTCTCTAATTTTCCAAACAAATTTCATGATTGCCTTTTCTATTTCTATGAAGAATATCATTGGAATTTTTATAGGAATTGCATTGAATCTGTGTAACACTTTTGATAGTATGGCCATTTTGACAATATTAATTCTGCCTATCCAAGAGCATAGGAGATCTTTCTATCTTCTAAGGTTTTCTTTAATTTCTTTCCTTGGTGTTCTGTAGTTTTCATTGTAGATGTCTTTCACCTCTTTTGTTAGATTGATTCCCAAGTATTTTATTTTTTTGAGGCTATTGTGAATGGGGTAGTTTTCCTAATTTCTCTTGTAGTGAATTTGTCATTTATATATAGAAATGCACTTGAGTTATGGGTATTGATTTTATATCCTGCTACTTTGCTGAATTCATTCATGAGTTCTAGAAGTTTTCTGGTAGAATTTTTTGAATCTTCTAAAGATAGAATCATGTCATCGCAGATAGTGATAGTTTGAGTTCTTCTTTTCCTATTTGTATCCCTTTAATTTCTTTCATCTGTCTGATTTCTCTGGCTAGAGTTTTAAGGATGATGTTGAACAGAAGTGGTGAAAGAGGGCATCCCTGTCTTGTTCCAGTTTTTAGAGGAAATGCTTTCAATTTTTCTCCATTTAGAATGATGTTGTCCATGGGCTTAGCATAGACAGCTTTTACAATGTTGATGTATGTTCCTATTATCCCTAGTTTTTCTAGTGTTTTGAACATGAAGAGGTGCTGTATTTTGTCAAATCTTTTTCTGCATCTATTGAGATAATCACTGATTCTTGTCTTTAAGTCTACTGATATGATGTATTACATATATTGATTTCCATATGTTGAACCGTGCATTCCAGGGATGAACCCCACTTGATCGTGGTGCACTATCTTTTTAATATGTTTTTGTATGCAATTTTCCAGAATTTTATTGAGTATTTTTGCATCTATGTTCATTAGGGATATTGATATGAGGATGGAAACCCCTGATTGTTTACACAGTCCATGTGAGTGATGAGTTTTTTCCCAACCTTTCACCTTCAGTCTGTAGATGTCTTTTCCTAGGAAGTGAGTCTCTTGAAGCTAGCATATTGTTGGGTCTCTTTTTAATCCAGTCTGTCAGTCTATGTCTTTTGTTTGATGAGTTTAGGCCATTAACATTCAGGGTTATATTGAGGTAATGGTTTGTATTCCCGGTTATTTTGGTTTATTCTTGAAGTTTTCTTTCCTTGATGTGTCTTGGTCTGGTTTTGGTATAAGGGTTCATTCTAGCCTCATAGAATCAGTTTAGATGGGTTCCCTCCTTTTATATTTCATGGAATAATTTGAGGAATATTGGTGTTAATTCTTCTTTGACAGTCTGTGGAACTCAGCTGAGAATCCATCTGGTCCTGGGCTTTTCTTGGTTGGTAGGCTTTTGATGGAATCTTTTATTTCATTGCTTGAAATTAATCTGTTTAAATTATGTATGTTAAAATGTTCTCCTGTATCAATTTGGGTAGATCATATGTCTCTAGAAATTTGTCAATGTCCTCAAGTTTTTCTATTTTATTTGAGTATAAATTTTTCAAAAGTTTCTAATTACCTTCTGAATCTCAGTAGTATCTTTCATGATATTTCCTTTTTCATCATGAATTTTAGTAATTTGAGTTTTCTCTCTCTCTTTGTTAAGGGTTTATCAATTTTGTTAATTTCTTGAGTTGTTTCTTTTGTTTCAATTTCATTGATTTCAGTTCTGATTTTAATTATTTCCTGTCTTCTGCTGCTTTTGGTATTGATTTGTTCTTCTTTTTCTAGGGTTTTGAGATGTAATGTTAGGTCATTTATTTGTTGACTTTTTATTCTTTTAATGTATGAGTTCAATGCAATGAACTTTCCTCTTAGCACTGCCTTCACAGTGTCCCACAGATTTTGATATGTTGTACTGGTGTTCTTATTTACCTCTAAGTATTTTTTTAATTTCCTCCTTGATTTCTTCTTTTATCCATTCATCATTCAGTAGTGTGCTATTTAGTTTCCGGGTGTTGGATTAACTTCCATTTTTTTATTTTAGCATTAATTTCTAGTTTTATTCCATTATGATCTGATAGAATGCAGGGTAGTATTTCTGTTTTTTTGTATTTGCTGAAAGTTGCTTTGTGGCATAAAATATGGTCTATTTTAGAGAAGGACCTATGTGTTGCTGAGAAGAAAGTGTATTCACTCGATGATGGATGAAATACTCTATATATGTCCATTAAGTCTAAATCATTTATTGTATTATTTAATTCTAGTTTCTTTTTTAAATTTTTGCTTGGAAGATCTATCCAGTGGTGACAGAGGTGTGTTAAAGTCACCCAGTATTATTGTATTGTGATCTTTTTGATTCTTGAAATTGAGAAGGGTTTATTTGATGAATGTAGATGCTCCATTGTTTGGGACATATATATTTATGATTGTTATGTCTAGTTGGTGTATGATTCCCTTAAACAGTATGAAATGTTCTTCTTTATCCCTTCTGAAAAACTTTGGTTTGAAGTCCACTTTGTCTGACATGAGGATGGAAACCCCTGATTGTTTACACAGTCCATGTGAGTGATGAGTTTTTTCCCAACCTTTCACCTTCAGTCTGTAAATGTCTTTTCCTAGGAAGTGAGTCTCTTGAAGCTAGCATATTGTTGGGTCTCTTTTTAATCCAATCTGTCAGTCTATATCTTTTGTTTGATGAGTTTAGGCCATTAACATTCAGGGTTATATTGAGGTATGGTTTGTATTCCTGGTTATTTTGGTTTATTCTTGGTTTTTAACTTGACTTGGTTTCTCCTTTGGTTGACTTTTCCTTTAGTGTAGTTCCTTCCTTTGCTGATTTTCATTGTTTTTCTTTTTTTCATTTCCTCCTCGTGGAATATTTTGCTGAGAATGTTCTGTAGTGCAGGCTTTTTACTTATGAATTCTTTTAACTTTTGTTATCGTGGAAAGCTTTTATTTCATCTTCAAATCTGAAGCTCAATGTTGCTGGATATAAAATTCTAGATTGGCATCCATTTTCTTTCAGAGCTTGATATATGTTATTCCAGGACCTCCTGGTGTTGAGGGTCTGGGCTGAGAAATCAGATGAGATCTGACTTGGTTTCCCCCTATATATAATTTGATTTTTTTCTCTCACAGCTTTTAAAATTCTATCTTTATTCTGTATGTTAGTCATTCTCATTATAATGTGCCTTGGTGTGGGTCTGCTGTAATTTTGTACATTTGGGGTCTTGTAAGCTTCTTGTAGTTGATTTTCCACTTCATTCTTTATATTTGAGAAGTTTTCTGACATTATGTCATTGAAAAGATTGTGCATTCCTTTGGTTTGTATCTTCATGCCTTCATCTATTCCAATAAATCTTAAATTTGGTCTTTTCATGTTATCCCATATTTCTCGGAAGTTCTGTTCATGGTTCTTACCATCTTTTCTATGTAGTCAACTTTATTTTCAAGAGTATATATTTTGTCTTCATTGTCTGAGGTTATGTCTTCCAAAGTGGTCTAGTCTATTCATGATATTTTCCATTGAATTTTTAATTTGGCTTGTTTCCTTCATCTCAAGGATTTCTGCTTGATTCCTTTTTGTAATCTCTGTCTCTTTATTGAAGTGATCTTTCACTTCCTGTATTTTCTCTCCAATACCATCCTTTATTTCGAAGATCAATCTAACTATGCATTTTCTAAACTCCTTCTCTGACATTTCTTCTACTATGTTGTCTATGGATTCTATTGTTGGAAACTCTTGGTTTATTTGAGGCACTCTGTTTTCTTGTTTTCTCATGTCGTTTGTGTGTCTTCTCATCTAACAGATGGAGCTGAGGCAGTAAAGATTCTACCCTGTAGTATTATAGTGTCCCTGAAGGCTTCTAGTACCTTTAACAAGGAGATCAGTATTAACAGCATCCAATGCAAATGATATACCACCTTAAACCAAATGGCTCCTATTAAGGTATTTACAGTTTTGTCACAATAGACAGTAATGAAGTGTTCAATTATTGTTTACAGTATAAACAATGAGTTTGCTAAAAGGGCTTACCATTTCAAATGAGAGAACAGAAGTAGTATAAGATGTGATGTTTATGAGGGAGAGAAAGAGAAGATAGAGGTAAAAATTTATAGTAAGAGCAAGGGAGGAATTAATAGAGGTTGGTTGTTAGTATAAGTGAGAAAAAGAATCCAGGGAGACAGGTAGTGAGAGAAAAAAATATGTACAGATTTTTTAAAAAGTAAAAATATAAGAATACACAACAAAACCATCATATAGTATTCAGACATCCCATTCCTCAATAAATTGATGCACGAAAAATACTTAAATTCAAGTTTGGTAAAGGTGGGAGAGAGAGAGAGAGGGCAAAAAAAAGAAAAAAATCAGGAGGAAAGTCTCAATGGAAAATTGAATGATTACTTCCATTGGCTTTCAAAAATTTTCTCAACTTCCTTTTGCCGCCAATAGATGGGGTTGTCTGAAATTTGATGTCAGCACCATCGTTTGATGTCAGTCCATTGGTTGGTGGACCAGTTCAGTGGCTGAACTGTTAGCAAGTTGCCCTTACACCTTCGTACAGTCTTCCCAACTGTTGTAGCTGGCCCCTTCCATTTCTGCACACTTCAGGACTCACTGAACTGGAAAGAGGCCAGTTTTCTCCAGTTTCTTCAACCCATGCTTCCCCTTAGGGAACTGCCCCTAGTCTTGGACTTTCCACAGGCTTGCCAGACCCAGACTGTACCACACAAATCTGGCTGCAATCTGACAGACCTGGGCTTTGGCTTCCCTAGGCCCTGTCTTGCTGCAGTCCCAAGGTCTCAATGCCCTTTCAACATGCAGAGACATCACCAGGGATGCTCTCACACAAAGGAGCAATCTTGCAAAGAGGCAGCCAGATGGCAGCCACTACCACAATGAGCAGAAAGACTTCAGGTGCAACCAGACCTGCAGGTACCCCAATGTATCTCCAGGCCCTGACCTGAGTCCCCAGACTGAGGTGGCCACACCCCAAGATGTGGCGGTGGCAAACCTGCAGGCCCTGGCTATCGTCCCGAGATGGCAGCAGCCACATGTAACCAAACCTGTGGGTACTGTGACAATGGACAATGGGCGGGTGGATGTTAGGTGATGGGCCATGGATGATGGGTAGGTGAAAGGCAGATGATGGGCAGGCAAGAGGCAGACAAACAGGCAAATGATAGGTGGTGGTCAGTGAGTGATCCCGCATCCAAAAGGCAGGTGATATGCTGGCCTTTGGCAGTTGGAGGAAAATGAATGGGGTAAACAGCAGAAGATCAGTAGGCAGCAACAACTGCCTCACAGAGAAATAATATTTCCTCTGCTTGAATCCTAATTTAGGGAGCAATAAGGAATGCAGCCTCCCTCTAATCCGCCATCTTGGATCTCCCAGATTATTTTACTGATCAATTTTATAGAACATTTAAGGAAGAGATAATGCCAATCTTTATGATAATTATCTCAGAAAATAGATGAGAAACATTCCCAAATTATCACCCTGATATGAAAACCAGACAAAAACATTACAGCAAAGAAAATGACAAACCAATATTCCTCACACACTGATGTGAAGGTCCTTAACAAAATATGAGCATACTGAATCTAGCAACACATGCAAAGAATTCATTATGGCCAAGTGAGATTTATCCCAGGAATGCTAGATGACTTCATATTTGACATTCAATCAATATAATTTATGACATTAATGGAATAATAAATAAAAATATTGTGATGATATCAATAGAAAGCCTATGACATTTACATACAACATACATTTATGTGAAAACAAAACTCTTAACAAACTAGAGCTATAAGGAAACTCCCCTAACCTGCTGAAAAGGCATCTAGGATAAAAGTCCATGGCTAATATCACAGTGGTGAAAGATCAAACACTTTCCTTCTAAGATTAGGAATAAGTCAAGGATACCCACTCTCACCACCTTTGTTGAACTTTGTTACTGAAGATCTTGGCTATCATTAGGCAAAAAGAAAACAAAAACAACAACAACAAAAATATATATATATACACATATATATGTATATATATAAAATATGAATGTGTTTATATACGCATACGTGTATATGATGCACACATTATAGATTGATAGTTATATAGAAATGTCCTATGCACAGTCAGCCTTCTGTATATTGGGTTCTACATCCACAGATTCAACCAACCGTGGATGGAAAATTTTGGGGGGGGAAATGGTGTCTTATACTGAACATGTACCGCCTTGTATTTCTTGTTATTATTTCCAAAACAATACAGTGTAAGTATTTATCTAGCAATTACATTGTCTTAGGTATAAGAAATCTAGAGATGATTTCTATAAGAAATAAGAGATGGGTATGGCTGTGGTTGAGGCAAGATTACCTGGACCTAGAGGTTTGAGAGGAGACTAAGCAACATAGTCAGAACCTGTATTAAAAGGAAAAAAAAAAGTATACAAGAGGATATGGGTAGGTTACATGTAAATACTATGCCATTTTATATAAGGGAACTGAGCATCTCCAGATTTTGGTATCCAAAGTGGGATCCTGAAATCAATACCCTGCAGATATCAAGGGACTGAATATGCACATATATATTAAAGAAGTGCAATTATCTTTAATCATAGATAAGATGTTCATGTACATGGAAAATCATAAGGAATTTATATTCATGAACTCTTTATCTTCTATTGGTGTTGGAAACTGAACCCAGGGTCTTGTGCATGCTAATATGCTCTACCACTGAGCTACACTACACCCACAGCCCAATGGAACTGAATTTTAACAAAAGTGTCAAGGTAATTCAGTGAGGAAGAGAATGATCTTTTTAACAGATGGTGCCAAAACAATAGGATGTATCCATGGAGAAAAATGAACTTCAACCCATATCACACAAAGAAATCAATTCAAAATACACCATAGATTAACATGTAAAAGATAAATCAATAGAACTTTAAAAATTAAACATAGGAGAAAATATTCATGACATTGGGGAAGCAGAAGTTTCTTAGGGTACTAAAATCTCAAGCCATCAAACGTGAAAACTTCTCTTCAAAAGACACTGTTAAGAAAATGAATATGCAATTGACCGTAGGAAAAAGGTTTTTTGCTTTCTTTAAAAAATTTTTTTTAATTATTTATTTTTTATTTTTTATAGACTGATTTTGATTCATTAATGAGACAGGAAAAGGTATTTTTGATGAATGTATCTGACAAAGACTCATTCAAAATGTATGCAATAACTTACAAATTAATAAAAGATGACAATCATGTGAAAGCATTGGCACCATTAGTTATCAGGAAATGCAAACCAAAAGTACAATGGATATTACTCCACTCCTGTCAGAATGATTAAAATTTAAAAGGCTGACCATATCAAGTGTTGGGAAGGATGTGGAGCAGCTGGAATCCTGATACATTGCTAAGGGAAGTATAAGAGTTTCTGTACTTTGGAAAACTCTTGGAAGTTTTTTATAAAGTTAAATATATGCACCTATCCTGTGACCCAGCAAGTCCACTCCTAGATATTATCCAAAATAAATGAAACTTATGTGTATAAATAACTAACTAGAACAAAATTTTAAAAAGAAAAAAAAAAAAAAAGAACTTGCACAAGAATGCTCATAGCAGCTTTCTTTCTAATAGCTCCAAACCAGAAACCAGAATGTCCATCAATAAAACAATGGGCAAGAAAACTGTGTAAACATTAAATGGGATGCTATATAACAATAAAAACAAACAATACACACTAAACCACAACTTGGATGAATCTTACAAATGTTATATTGATCATAAAAGGTCAGACACAAGAGTCTATACTATTGGGTTCTATTTGTTAGAAGTTCCAGAAAGAGTGAAATAGAACTATGGAGAAGAAACTGGAATAGTGACTGTGAAGAATAGAGCATACTGGCACTCTCTGTGGAAAGCAATGTTCATAGCTTAATTGTGTATGCCAGTGGTTTACATGTACAAAACAAATGCGACTGTACAATGCATTCTTAGAGGATATGTTCTAAGACCCCCAGTGGATGCCTGAAATCTTGGGTAATATTAAATCCTACATATACTTCGCGTACATGCCTCTGATTAAGTTTCAAATTAGGTACACTAAGAGATTAACAACAATAACTAAAAATAAAATAGAACAACTACACCAATATATGGTGGTCTTATGTAAATGATTTGGTATTCTTTTACTGGATCTATTGCTGAAGTCTTATAGGTTCAAAGCTTTCTGCTATGAATAGATTTTCTTTTTATGTCTCCCACCCATAAATGTAATGCATTTTTTTTTTTTTTTTAGTACTGGGAATTGAACCCCAGGGCACTTTACTACTGAGTATAACACCAGTCCCCTTTTATTTGTGAGACAGGGTCTCACTAAGTAGATGAGGGTATTGCTAAGTTGCAGAGGCTGGCCACAGACTCCTGAGATGCTCAGATTACAGGCAGGCATCACTGTGCCTAGCCACTTTTCATCTTAACTCAGTACTAATCACACATTGTAGCTCTATGTGTCCCAGTTTTTGGTAAATCAGTAAAACTAGCACAAGGTAACCCTTCTTCCTTCAATACATATATTTCCAAATAATTTTAACTTGCCTGTGGGTTGGGTCCTTAATAGGAAAGCCACCTTTTCAACCACAGAGTGGGGGAAGCAAACTTTGCTGAGAACCCGACACATGATGACAAATTTCTCAAGAATAATAAAGCAAGAATGGGGCTGGGGAGATAGCTCAGTCGGTAGAGTGCTTGCCTTGTGTGCACAAGGCCCTGGGTTCGATCCCCAGCACCGCAAAAAAAAAAAAAAAAAAAAAAGCAAGAATGAGTTCATTTCACAGATGGCCAAGACTTAGCCAAAGACCGACCACCATCTTGAATTTCATACCCAATCCTCAGCCCCTCCTTTGGAAATCCTCTTACTTGTATGGGCTGTTGGATGTGTTTGAACTGCAAGACCCAGTGAAGGTGGTCACCCAAAGGACATTGGATTGGATTTTGGCTCTGAGATGTTTCAGGCTGGTGTCAGCCAGCCCTGTGGCCCCCTACAGCCAGGGGCAGCAAGAAGCAGGCATAGGCAGCAGAGAGGGTTGACACTCCCCAAGGACTATCAGCCCCCTAGCTCCCTGTGCTCTTTGCACTTGGACTTGCATGAGAGCTGTTCCTCAGAGCCAACTGGGAGGCATCTGAGCCAGAACCAGGAGTAGCAAGTCCTCTCTGTTTAACAGCCAGCCATTTTGCTGTCCCAACAGAAATCTCCTTCAAAATGTGGAACTGTATCCTTTGGTGCCTTTTCAGAGGTTTAATGGTCATTTTCTAGAAAGAGGTCTCCCTTCTGCCCTGCTGGTAAGTCTGTGACCTATGTGATTGACTTGGACACCTCAGAGACCCTTAGCCAGGAGGCTGAGCCCCTGAGTGTGGTGCCCCAGGACTCCTTGTACTTCAGCCTTTACAAAGACTATTGTCTTTCTGGGTTTCCTTCCATTCTTTTTGTTCTTGAGGTTAGAATTACTATAATGAAATATACAGATCCTAAGGTAGCCTCTCCTTATCTGAAGTTTCTCTTTTCATGGTTTCAGTTACCCATGGTCAAACACAGACCGAAAATACTATATAAAAAATTCCATAAATAAACAATTTATAATTCTTAAATTACATGTCATTCTGAGTACCGAAATCTAGCACTGTCCCACTCCACCTACCCCAGGATGACCATCCCTTTGTTCAGCATATCCATGCTGTATACACGACGCAATGATTAGTCACTTAGTAGTTGTCTCATTTATCTGACTGACTTTCATGGTATTGCAGTACTTGTACTCAAGTATTTCTTATTTTATTTAATAATGGCCCCCATGCACAAGAATAGTGATATTGGCAATTTGGATATGCCAAAGAGAAGTTATAAATGCTTCCTTTGTTCTTTTGAGTAAAAAAGTGAAATTTCTCAATAAGAAAAAGATTTATGCTGAGGTTGCTAAGACTCATGGTAAGAACAGGTAGACTCACGTGCCTCCCAGTTGGCCCTGAGGAACAGCTCTCATGCAAGTCTAAGTGCAAAGAGCACAGGGAGCTAGGGGGCTGATAGTCCTTGGGGAGTGTCAACCCTCTCTGCTGCCTATGCCTGCTTCTTGCTGCCCCTGGCTGTAGGGGGCCACAGGGCTAATACCAGCCTGAAACATCTCAGAGCCAAAATCCAATCCAATGTCCTTTGGGTGACCACCTTCACTGGGTCTTGCAGTTCAAACACATCCAACAGCCCATACAAGTAAGAGGATTTCCAAAGGAGGGGCTGAGGATTGGGTATGAAATTCAAGATGGTGGTCGGTCTTTGGCTAAGTCTTGGCCATCTGTGAAATGAACTCATTCTTGCTTTATTATCCTTGAGAAATTTGTCATCATGTGTTGGGTTCTCAGCAAAGTTTGCTTCCCCCACTCTGTGGTTGAAAAGGTGGCTTTCCTATTAAGGACCCAACCCACAGGCATGTTAAAATTATTTGGAAATATAATGTACTGACGTCAATGTGATGCATCACATTAGTAGAGCAAAGAAAAAAAAACTGTGTGATCATTTCAATACATAAAAAGTATTTGACAAAACTCAACACTTTTCAAGACAAAAATACTCAACAGGGATGCTTCTTCAAAATAGTAAAGCTCATACATGAAAAACCCACAGTCAATATCATATTCCATGATGAAAGACTAAAAGCTATTCTTCTAAGACAGGGGACAAAACAAGGATGCACACTTCTGCCACATCTATTCTTGATATGGTTTAGAGATGAAGTCCCAAAAGTTCATGTGTGAGACAATGTAGGAAAGTTTAGAGGTGAAATGATTGGGTTTTGAGAGCTTTAACCTTATCAGAACATTAATCCACTGATGGGTTAACTGTGTGGTAAATGTAGGCAGGTGGAGTGGCTAGAGGAGGTAGGTCTCTGGGGATGTGCCTTTGGGCTTTTATTTTGTCCCTGGTGAGCAGAGCTCTCTCTGTTTCCTGATTGTTATGGCCTGAGCTGTTTTCCTCCTCCACACTCTTCCACCAAGATGTTCTGCCTCACCTGGGGCCTAGAGCAAAGATATGGGCCATCTATGGTCTGAGACCTCTGAAACCATGAGCACCAAATAAGCTTCCTTCTCTAAAATTGTTCCTATTGGGTCTTTTGGTCACAGCAGCAAAAAAGCTGACTAAAACAGCACTGGAAGTCCTAGCTAGAATAATTAGGCAAGAAAAGAAAATCCAAGTTGGAAAGAAAGAAGTAAAGATTGCTGTTCACAGATGATATGGTCTTACTAGAAAACCCTTAAGTTCCTTGAAAGCATTAAAACTACTAAGCTGGGGGTGATGGTGCCCCCAGTAATCCCAGCAACTTGGAAGGCTGAGGCAGGAGGATTGCAAGTCAGAGGTCAGCCTCAACAACTTAGTGAGGCCTTAAACAACTTAGCAAAACCCTGTCTCAAAATAAAACATAAAAAGGGCTGGGGATGAAGATCAGTAGTAAATTGCCCTGGATTAAATCTCCAGTAAACCCCCCCCCCCCCCCCCCCAGTTGCTGAAAGGAATTAAAGAAAACCTAAATAAAAAGAAAAGGCATAAAATAAAAGCTAAAAATAAAAGACTAAAATAACTTCCCCCCAGAGTTAAAGTATTGTACATAAGGCCTCATACATGCTAGGCAAGTGTTCTACCACTGAGCTCCAGCTCCAGCCCAATATTGTAAAGATGTCAATACTATTCAAGTTGATCTACAGATTCAATGAATTGCGATTAAAATCTTAATGGTGATTTTGCAGAAATAGAAAAACCTATCCTGAAATTCATATGGAATCTCAAGGGATCCCTAATAGCCAAAACAATCTCAAAAAGGAAATAACTTGGGAGGTCTCACACTTCCTTTGAAAACTTACTACGAATCTATAGTAATCAAAACATTGTGGTACTGGCATTAAGAGAAACATAGCCAGAAGTAGTGGTGCATCCCTGTAATTGCAGCTACTCCAAAGGCCAACCTGGGCAACTAAGTGAGACTCTGATTAGAATAAAAAAGGGCTGGGGATGTAGCTCAGTGGTAAAGTGCCCCTGAGTTCAATCCCTAGTACATAATAATAATTTAAAAATTAAAGGACACATAAACCAATGGAAATAAAAAGTCTAGAAATAAACCCTCACATATAATGATTTTTTGTTGTTGTTGTTGGTACCAGAGATTGAATCCAGAGGCACTTAATCACTGAGCCACATCCCCAGCCCTTTTTATTTTTCATTTTGAGGCAAGTTCTCACTAAGTTGCTTAGGGCCTTGCTAAGTTGCAGAGGCTGGCTTTGAACTTGTGATACTCCTGCCTCAGCCTCCCAGGCTGCTGGGATTATGGGAGTGTACCATTATGCCCACCACATATGATTTTGACAAGGGTACTAAGATCATTCAATGGGGAAAGGACAGTCTGTTTAACAAATAGTGCTGGAAGAATTGAATATTCACATACAAAAGAACGAAGCCCAGACCCTTACCAAACACCATACACAAAAGAAAAGAAAAATTAATTCAAAATGGATCAAAGACCTAAATTTAAAACCTAAAACTATAAAATTCTTAGAGGAAATTCATAGGGCAAAAGCTTCACAATATTGGATTTGGCAGTGATTTCTTGGTTAGAACATCAAAAGTACAGCAACTAAAGAAACATGTAGACAAACTGGACTTCACAAAAATTTTTAAATTTCTGTGTATTAAAGGACACTATCAATAGGATGAAAGGCAACCTGTGAAATGGGAGAAATATTAGCAAAATATATATCTATATACATATAATTCTCTAGAATATATAGAAAACTCTTAAAACTTAAAAATAAACAAAAGTTTAATTAAAAATAGGCATGATTTAAGTAGACTTTTTTTTCCAGTGGAGACATACAAATGGACAATAACAGGAAAAGGTACTATCACTAGTCATTTAGGGAAATGCAAATCAAAACTACTATGAGGGGCTGGGGATGTAGCTCAGTGGCAGAGTGCTTGCTTAGCATGTGTGAGGCACCGGGTTTGATCCTTAGCACCACATAAAATAAACATATAAAATAAAGGCATGCTGTCTATCTACAACCACAAAATTACAAAAAACACTATGAGATACCACATAATGTCCATCAAGATTGCTATTGTTGAAAAACCCAGAAAGTAATCAAGTGCTGGGAAGAATGTGGAGAAACTGGAACCCTTATGCACTGCTGGTAGGAATGTAAAATGGAAATGGAAAACACTTTGGTCGTTCCTCAAGAAGTGATACAGATCCTGTGTACATATATGAGTATACCACAGTCAATCTCACCACTGTGAACATCCACAAGAAATTAATTTAAAAAAATAACTATGGGTAAATGGCAGAAAGATTAACAGAGGGAAGGGAACAAGAGTGGGGGAGAGGGAAGGGGAAGGAGAGCTATTGGGATCTAAATTAGAATGAGATAGGTTCCATGCTTGCATAATTATGTTAAAATGAATTCCACTGTCATGTATAACTAAAAAGAACCAATAAAAATATGTAAATACAATAAAGGGGGAAAAAAGTGATACAGAATTACTATAACATCCAGTAATTCCACTCTTTTAGGCAAGTATTTAAAAGAATTGAAATCAGGGACCCAAAACAGAACTTTGTACAGCAATGTTCACAGCAGCATTATTCACAATTGCCAAAAGGTGGAAACAATACCAAGTGTCCATGGAGAGATGAGTGAATAAACAAAATGTATATAGGCGCAACACCTTTTAAAAGGAGTAAAATTCCAACACATGCTACAACATGAGTGCACCTTGAAAACATTATACTAAGTGAAATATGACAGCCACAAATATTTTGAGCCCACATAATGTGAGGTACCTAGAATAGTCAAATTCATAGAGACAGAATGTAAAATGTAGATGCAAGGGGTGGGGGTGGGCTGGATGAGGAGCTAGTGTTTAAGTGATACAGTTTCTGGGGTAATGAAAAAGGGCTGGGAATAGTAGTGATGATAAAATAATATGGATGTATGTATGCCACTGAATAGAATACCTAACAATGGTTAAGATGGTAAATTTTGTTATGTATATTTTACCACAACACACACACACACACACACACACACACACACACACGTACACACGGGGGAGAATGGCCTAAAACAACAAAAAAGCAACAAGGACTCTTTTTTTTTGGTCTTGTTGGATTAGTGTTTTGCACAAGCCTGCTGCCCATTCTGCTGTAGGCCCTGAGTTGGCCTGAGCTGCCCGGAGCTTGAGGTAAGCTGAATTCACAGGAACTGCCCTTCTCCCTCGAGGGAGGAAGTTTAAATTATCAGGTCAATTAGGAAAGATACAACCGAAAAATCCAAGTTTCATTCACACTTCAAGGAGGCGTTTCCTGGCTGGGTGCCACTTTTATTATTTTTGGCCCAGACGACTGAAAGCCCCACAGACCCAGAGAAGGCACAATGTGATCTTTGATTCGCGTTTCAAGGATCAAAGCAAGTGAGTTTGGGTGTAAATGCAGATAACATTTCAGAGATCTTTCATGAAAGGAGTCACTAGACCAGGGCCAAAAGGGAGCTGATATATTGTGTGTGCCTTTAGAAGCTTTGTTTTTCAGCAAATTCTGCTGCCCCTAACCCTAGAACTACTCCCCAACCCCTGCCCGCCTACATCCAGGTCCTTGGCCCATGATCATTAGGTACTGGGCTGGGGTGCTGGTATCCTCTCCCATCCCTTCTCTAGGTAGCTCGAAGTTGCAGGGAAGTAGTGTTGGACAGCCTGTCCACAGGCAAAGGAAGAGTACAGGATTTCATCCCCTCCTGGCTCTCGAAGGGTCTGGGTTCTGACGGGGCTCACCAATGCTGGGCGGTACACTTGGACTGGTTATGGCCCTGTGGCAAGGCGGCCCTGGCAGTATGCCCTATCTTTTCTGGGTCCAGCCTCAGCTGGAGCAGGGCAGCACACACCCACCCACAACAAGACCATACGCATTCAGATGGCCAGTCCTTGTAGCCAGCCCTCCCTCCCTCTCGCACCTGGGCTGGAAGTACTAGATCCATGTCCCAACTAGGTTTCGAGCACCGGCACTGGGTGGTAATACTCTGTGGGTCTAACATTCTCAGGAAGCTCTTAAGTATAGGCCCAGCAGCCCCTCTATACCCAAACCTCCCCCCGCCAGGAGCATCCTGGCTATCAGAAGTCCTGCTCACATCAGTGTCCAACTGATTCAGTACCGCGGACTGAGAAGTTATTGGTCCGCCTCTAGATCTTAGTTGCAGGAGGGTCCAAGGGAATTACAGCCAGGGGCAACTACAGCTCACCCGACCTGCGCCTGCGCAGGCGGCCCTGCTTGCTCTCGTGGCACTTGGCGCGGCGTGGTAAAGGGCGCGCGCTCCCATCACGCCCCGCGCTTCGCTGCCGCGCTGGCAAGACCCAGAAGCGCCTGCGCAGCAGAGGCCCCAAGGCGCAAGGCGCAGACGCGGAGGGGAGAAGGCGCGCGCGCGGCAGGGCAGGGAGGCTGTCTTGGGCTGTCACGGGACCCTGAGCGGGGACGTAGGGGGCGGCCGCGCGCACGCTGGGGGTGTGGCTGCACGACGCGGTTTTCTCTTGGGTTGCTCGCTCGTACCAGCGGGCGTCCAGGACTTTGTCTGAAGGGTCAGTGTTGCTGCGCGAGCCCGGGAGGCCGGCGGGGCAATACTGTGTTCACGCCCAACTTAGTCCTCTTTGTTCTTTCTCAACTCCCGGTCCACGGAGGGGCGCTCGGCGTCCCTGGCCAGGGTTCTGGTGTGCTTCGGGCCCTCGGGGCTCAGTTTCTCGGTCCGCACCGGGGACTGAGGAGCACTCGGAGATTTGGGGACAGTTCCCGCCGTCTCGGGACGTCGCTCCCGCCTCCGCCTTGCCTAGCTCAGGCTCCTCTTGTTCTCTGCTTTCTAGGAGCCGCGTGGATTTTCGCTCTCCAAGAGAGGCCCGTCCCTACGGTCTCCAGTTTCGAATCCCTGGACCCTCTCTGCGGGTGCCTCGCGTATTTGCAGGTACTTGGGCTTTATTGCTTTGGGGCTTTGAGCTCATATTTCTTGCATGGCGGGTGCTTGGGGGCGGGTGGGCGAGCGGTGCAGTCGTTTGCCTTCGACTTGCTTTGAGGCTTTGGGTATATTCTTTCCCTGGGTTTCTAAGGAGTAAAGAAGGCTCCAGCATTCTAGGTACTAACTTTAGCATTGCGGAGGTAAATACACACGCGCCACACATGCTTTTTTAATTGAGCGCTGTCCAGTTCAGGAGAAGGACTGAAATTCCCCAGTGCCTTGCAGGGAGGAGAGAGAAGCAAGAGGGACCAACATACCGATAGGTGAGGTGGGCATGGGAGGGCCAAGGTTTACAAAACGATGAGAGTCTGGTCCAATGTTAGGAAGGCTTAAAGCAAAGCAGGGCTCTCTGGCTAGTACAGGGTATCCCTCTCCCTGAGGCTGCAAGGGGCATACAGGTATGCAGGTGAATGGGCAGGGTGACAGCTAAATTTCCTAGTGTGGGTGGGAGTTGAAGACAGGGAAGAAGGACTGACAGAGGTCTGGATAGTACTAAGATCATCCCATGGCATGGAATATGATTTTGGAGTGGGTGGTCTCCTGACACCTATTCTTAGGCAGGTGGCAGGCACTAGGGCCTGAATTATAGACACTGCAGTTTTAGAACTCAGTTAAAAACAGGACTGAACTCGTGAATGAACTCCTCTCATATGCTGTCTTGTGGGGTACTGCTGCTGCAGGGCCTAGTGTATTCTTTTCTTGTAGTAGGTTGGGAAGCCAGGGTCAGTGGCTGGGCTTTCAGGGTGAAGTGGGGGGGATGTTTCTGAGGCATTCCAGAGAGCTTGGGTGGCAGAGTTTGGTGCTGGTAGTCCTGTCAACTTTGAGTGTTGCAGACCACGGAGGTACTGGGTACAAAGACCAACATAACTGTACCTCTGTGGAGGAACCTGAGATATGTTTACTATATGTGGAACTGGACGTAAAGATGGGTGTAGGCCATGGTGCTCCTAGGTGTGAACTAGTAGAAGATTGGGATATGTATGCAGGGATGAAGCAGAGAGACTTTCATGAAGGTCTCTATTTCTAGAGAGCCTGGGGAGGGAACTGGGACAGAGTGAGAGCCCCAGAGGATTCCCTGTCCTGGAAGAGAACTGTAGTTGCCAATGGTTTGGCCTCCTTGGTGACCTCTGCTTGGAAGGGGGCCAGTTCAGCCTTGTGAGAGGGTCTCTCCAGGCCCTCGGCATGGGTGATTGGAATGGTGGGAGCAGACACAGCAAAAGGGACATGGTTTCATAGGTGCTGACTGTAGACTGTGATAGCAAATGTAGGGAGATGTGTTTGGGGTAGAGGTAGCATTGCCTGTAGGTGATACTCAGTAAAAAGCATGGGAGAGGACAGTGCTGGAGGGAGCAAGTAATAGCTGGGGACCCTGCTTCTGTTGGGTGTGCCTGGTGCTGCAAGAACCTTAAGACATACTGTGTGTACTTAGTTTATAGTGTTTGGGGAGCCTGGAGCTTACTCAGCAGACTGAAGCATAGTCTATAACCTGTATGATATTGTGGTTAGACCTGTGGCCTCTACAACCCTATTCCACTGCTTTCTCTGTTACTTACTAGTTGGTGTGTAGCTACAGAACAAGTCCCTTTGCCATTCTTCCTTAGTTACCATAGTAGTACCAGCCTCATGCTGATGGTGGGGGGAGGAGGGGTCAATGTTCAGCTCAAATGGAGGACTCTTGTAAAGGTTTTTACTCTCATTGTCCTGAAATTCCCCAATAGTTCTGATCTGACCCCTTTTATTCTCCTGAGATCGACAGCATCTGTCATTATCCCTTTGCCTTGAAAGTCACAGGTGACATTTTCCTATCTTCTTGGACATCCCAGGCCAACCCCCTGGGCCCTTCCTTCTACTCAGAGCTCTTCGTTGGGTGCCAGGGGTTTGCTTGCTTGTTGCCTTCTCCTGCCAGCCTGTGATGGTTGGGCCTAGTTCCTGCTCTTCCTCACCTTGTTTTTGGACAGATTGCCTTGGATGATGGTCTGCGTCTGACAGTCCCCTCGGCTCACCTCTGCTCTCCTGAGGTCGCAGTTGTCAGCTCCTCTGGTCCTCAGCACTTGCCTGGAACTGCTGGGTCTGCCACATCCTGTCCAGCCGATCCCTATCCTGTTGTGCTGCCTGGGTCCACACCCTCCTTGTGCCAGCTCTTCCTCCTTTCTCCCCTCTGCTTCCAGCATGCCTCGGGGTCGTCGCCGTCGGCAGGGCCCTCGCATTCCCATCCGGGCAGCTGCCAATTATGCCAACGCACACCCTTGGCAGCAGATGGACCAGGCCTCTCCTGGGGTGGCATATACTCCCCTTGTGGATCCCTGGATTGAGCGGCCCTGCTGTGGGGACCCCGTGTGTGTACGCACAACCATGGAGCAGAAGAGCACAACTAGTGATTCTGTTGGTGGTAAGCCCACAGAAAGGGGCGTCCCGGCTGCACGCATGCCCGGCCCTTGGCCCCTCAGGATGGACTTCCACTGGGTGCCCGGCTCGGACCCAGGCACCTTTGACGGCTCTCCATGGCTGCTGGACCGCTTTTTGGCCCAGCTAGGCGATTACATGTCCTTCCGCTTTGAGCATTATCAAGACAACCTAAGCCGTGTCTGTGAGATTCTTGGACGCCTGACTGGACGAGCCAGGGCATGGGCAGCCCCCTACCTTGATGGGGACCTTCCCTTGCCTGATGATTATGAGCTGTTCTGCCAGGATCTTGAGGAAGTTATTCAAGACCCAAACAATTTTGCTGAGTACCATGCTGCAGTGCCCTGTCCCTTACCCCCAGCCTCAAGCCAGCCACCAGTGGCCCCGCAGCTGCCTGTGGTGAGAGAGTATTTAGCTAGGTTCTCAGAGGCCCTGGCACTCAACATGGGCACCCCTAGGCCTGTCTCAGCTGCTCTGGCCACCCCTGCTGTGTCTAGGCCCCTCTCTACATCCAGAAATGTCCTGGTGAAGGAGAGCACCCTTAGGTCCCAGGAGGTCCCTTCACTGTCCAGTTCTGCTTGTAGCCCTGATCCTGGTCCTGTTGGGCTAGCTGCCTTCCAGCCAGAGGAGGCAAACCCCACACCTGTCCATACACTTTCAAAATCTAATGCCCCTGCCCAGACAACAGACATAGCTTACCCAGAGGGTTCCGAAACCCAGAAAATAGAGGAGGAAGTTTCTGAGACTGAGGAAGTTCAGGATGTATCCTTAGGTGCACCACAGAGGGTGGTGGAGACCTCAGAAGAGACACCATTTTCTCCTGTTTGCCAGCATGCATCTATGGGCTCAGAACATAGCCCCGGCAGGAGCAATAGTGCACTTTGTGATCAAGTGGCCTGTGTTGCTAAGGAGCTCCACAATCCCCAGTCAGGACAGAGTGGTGTCCCCAGATGACTCCAGACAACTTCATAGCAAGGTTAGTAGATGCACCCATTTTGGACTTCTCCCTGTTGGAGCACAAGCAGTAACCCCGATCCCAAGCAGAACAAGGGCCTTTGTCCTGTGTTCTCATTCTCTGTTCCTGCTGGGTTTCCAGCTGTGTTCTCACCCTTTGTCTGGGAGTACTGTCTTACTGGGCCCATGCCCACTAGTTGGATAGTTCTGTAGATTAGCCCCCTCAGATATTTACACCACCCATGTTACCTGTTAACTCTCACAAAACACCACCCTTGGCATTTTTCAACAGTAGCTGGGACTGGACTGGGTCTGCCATGTCTGTCCTATTTGGACATGGTCCCTACATAGTGTCTGTGCTTCTGTCCCCTACCCGCAACATTCCTGTTCTCTGTGGCATATTGAGCTCCCGGTTGGAATCTAAGAAAGGCTGTGTGGAGGAAATGGCCACTTTTAAAAAATACTGTGCATACTTACATGGAATATAGTGTGATAATTTGATATACACATGTACATGTGTAATGATCAGGACAATTGGCATTTCCATCTCCTTAAGTGTTTATTATTTCTTTGTGTTGTGAACCTTTGAACTCCTAGTTCTTTATATAATACATTATTATAAACTAGGCACCCTGCTGTGTCATAGAATACTGGAACAACTTCTTACATAAGTGTATTTTGGTACTTGTTATCTAACCTCCATCTGTCTCTCCTGCCTCCATCCTTCCCAGCCCCTAGTTCTATGAAATCAACTTTTTTAAGCTTCCACATACAACAACATAGGGTATTTGTCTTTATGTGCCTGGCTTTTTTCACTAAATGTTTTCTAGTTCTGTGTTGCTTTATTTTGTTCTTTTTATGGTTGAATAATATTCCATTATGTAAAAATGCCACATTTACTTTATCCATTCTTCCATCAGTAGGCACTGTTGATTCCATACCTTGGCCTCTGTATATAATGGGGAAGCAGCAATCAATGTCCTGAATCCTGAATGAGTAAGATGGCATCTTGGCTTCCTTGTGGATTTACCAACAGCCCAAGCCAGCTGAAAGTGGGATCCAGGCCTCATTGCCTAGTTGAACTCTAGGCATTCTTCCCTCCGTATACTAATATGGACACACCAGTTTTCTTAAGAATTTGACACAGATCTCAATGTTTCTGTGCTACTCCCTGCCCCCCACCCCTTTTTAATTTTTTTGATATGGTGGATTGCTGTATTGCCCAGACTGTCTTCAAACTCCTGAACTTAAGCAGTCTTCTCAGCCCCCAAAGAGGCTATTATAGGCACATGCCACTATGCCTGGCTGTCTCCCCTTTATTCTTTTCTTTTTTAAAATTTAGCATATTATAAATATACATAATAGTGGGATTTATTGTTATATATTCATGTATGCATACAGTATAACTATGATTTGGTCAGTTTCATTCCTTAGTACCTGCCCTTCCCTATCCTTCCCCTGGTCTTTCTCTGCTCTCTTCTTTTTGCATGAGATTCCCACCTGACCACCACCACCACCTTTGCTTTTTTCTAATTTGCACATGAGAGAAAATACACAACCCTTGACTTTCTGAGTTCGGAATATTGCACTTAATATTCTCAAGTTCTATCCATTTTCCTGTAAATAACAATTTCATTCTTTATTGCCCCCTCTCCCTTTTCTAAAGCAGTATATGCCCTCCCCCATGTACTCTTGCCTATTGTTGATGCAGCGTTTAAAACCCCATTGATGTAAATAACTTGTATCTCCCAGCAGACTGTGAGCCTCTAGGGCAGGGACCTCAGTCTTAGCTTTGTGTCCCTGATACACAATTGGTGCTCATTAAAGATATGTTGGATCCACTGCTAAATGTGTGATGTGGTGGTTGCTGCTTAATAGAATCCTTGTTTTGTCAACAGAGGCCCAACTTTAAGCATCCCAGGTCAGTGTCACAGGTGTGGTTCCCACTGGGTACTTTGAGGATTGAGGGATCTGGTGGGAGGAGTTGGGGCCTAATGGGTGGGGATGGGAGGCTTGGCAGGTGAAGGATGGCCTTGAGAACTGACTTCTGAGAGCTGTAGGTAAAGTGAGTAGCAGGCATCAGATTAGAGCTTGGAGGCCCTGGGCCAGGGATTGGAATGAAGAAAGACCTGTTCTGCATGGAATGGGTTTTCTAGTGACAGCTGAGTGTGGAAGCGCCTTTAAACCAAGTTTACCTGAGGATGGGGTCTCAAGTCATCCCAGTGTACAGTGTGTGCCTACTCAGGTGCTTACACAAGAGTCTCAAACTCAGTTTTACCTTTGTGAAAAAACAACAACAAAAAAAGATGCCTTCCTGGAAAGTAGGATGAAAAAGTGGACACTAAAATTGAAAACAGCCAGTTATTTTAGGGAAAAACAGTAATAAGCAAACATCTGGTAAGATATTTTCAGAAAAGTAGAAATTGGCATTACTTTATTTGGTTACTTATTTTAAAAGGCTCTGGGTTCAGATGGTTTTATGTGTATTATTTCAGCTGGAAATCTTGGAAGTAGGTGAGAAGCTATTTTTAGGAAGCAGATATAAACCTGATAACAAAACAAGCAACCTGACAGAAGAATCTGATGTGCCTTCTTGATTGACATTTAGAAATCTCGATATCCTGGCCCAACCCTAGTCCTGTTCAGGGTCACACAACTGTCCCACCATGTGATTGTTGAAGGCCAGGACAGAATGTTCTACACCTCTCCAGCCGGCTGTGGCATGGCCTGGCCTGCCTATGACTCTGACCATAGAACTTGGGGCCACTAGAATAGATACCTCAGTCATCCAACTGACCTCCCACATTTTTCTGACATCTATACAACTGCCTTCTCTGTGTCCATCTGATGAACCTTCAGCTTGAGGTTGCCCTCTTCCCTGCTGTCTCATGTCCTGCCAGGGCAGCTCCTCAAGGCTTGGTTATAGTCCACCATACCTCTATCTAGGCAGGGAAGACAAATACTTAGGAGAGTTCATATGAGCTGTTTTTAATTTGGAAAATGTGTCCTATTCATTGTGATTGGGCCTTCTCAAAAAGAAAAGGAGTGTGGGCATTGCAGCAGCAGCTCCAAGGTTGTCCATTTCTGAGTGCCTATGCAGATGGTGTGGAGGAAAGAATGGGGGACTACAACTTGCCCTTGTTGCAAGGTGCCTTAGTTACCAGAAGCAGCTGCACCTGCCAGTGAGAGGCAATTACTGAGCGGCTCTCCCACTCCTTGGAAAGGAAGGCAAACAAAGGTCTTGAGAGAAGGCTATGCATGCATGGCCCATGTAAGGAGACCTTGTGTCATTTGCTCCTGCTGGCACCTGCATACAGGGCAAATGATGCTAGACATGCTCAGGGATGGACGTAGGTACTGATCCTGCCTTCCATGTGTCTATTCCTCACCTTTCTTAGAAATACTCAGAGGTTTTATTCCCTAAAGATAAAATGTGGAAGGTACTAGCATAGGGTTTTTTTTAAAAAGTATCTGTCTCCAAGGAAAATCTTAAAACAGGAAGTACTGAGGATGAAAGGTCATGTAAGATGTTGAGAGTATTTTATAAAACTATATAATTTAATGTTGGGTATCTGTATGGAGAGATGAACAGACAATAGTGAACTCTGAAATAGAACCACATAAATAGGAAAATTGTATATTCTTGAGTTATTTCAAATTAATGTGGGGTAAAATGAGTTGTTCAGTAAAATCAGTTGGAACTACTGGTTCACCATCTGGAAAATAGTAAAACTGAATATTTAGTACCTCTTGGGGACTATGTATATTCCAGATGGACTAAATATATCAATATAGCAACATTTTTAAAAAGTCATAAAAGTATTGCAGAAAATTATGGGTGTTTTTTTTTTTTTTTTTTCTTTCTTTCTTATGATTCCAGGATTTTAAGTTTTAGGTAGGCAGAATTGCTAAAGGTGAAGGTTTGGAGAAGCAGACTTTGTCTTGCTGTTGGTGGGTATATAAAACCCTTCAGTTCTACCCAAACAGTTCTGGGTACACATGTACTCTGATCATACCTGCCCATAGGCACAGAGGCTCATACCACAGGTAGTTGTGGCATGGTGCCGCCATAGTGTGTGGGTTCCAAGGGTGGACTTGTGCTTGGTTACATCTGGCCTCCTCACCTGACTATTAAAATATTTCTCTAAACTATTAAAATATTTTGTCCTCCTTGGGCATTCAGGAGGGTCTAATGAAGATGATGTTCTTCAGTACCTTGCCTAGGGCCTGAGCTGTTATGACTGCCTCATGGGTGTCATTGCATTATTATCAGCAAAACTGGGATAGCCCACAGATCCAACAATATGGGGTAAAGCAGATAAAACTGTTTATCCCTGCAGTGTCTTTTGGCATGAGTCAGATTGTGCTGCAGTGACAAAAGCCTCCAATGTCCTAGCAACTGGAGTGGCTCCACTGATTTCTTGTGCATGCCACATATCCAGTAGGGATGGTCTGGGATATACTCTGCCTTCTGGGTTCTCTTGGTAACCCATGTCAGGATCTCCATCTGGACATAATTCTTTTCATAATCACAGATGCAAGGGAAAGACCACAGTGAGCCAAAAAGGATATGAATCATCCCATTTAGGCCACTATGGCCAAAGAAAGCCACAGGTCCTTTTGTGAACTGGGTCACTCAGTACTGAGATGTGTGAGCCATTTTTTGTGCCACTGAATAGTGCTGCCATGGAGGGAAGAAAGGAGGGAAAAAGGCACGGGCCTATGGGAAGATGCCTGTGTTAATATGCGTAGGCCATGACAAAATACCACAAGCTGAGTGACTTAGACACAGAAAATTATTTCCTCACAGTTCTGGAAACTAGAAACCCAAGTCAAGGTGTCGGCAGGGTTGTTTTCTCCTGAGGCCTGAGACTTGTAGGTGGCTGTCTTCTTCCTGTGGCTTCACACAGTCCTTCTTTATATGCCTTTCCTAATCTCTTATAGGACCCCAGGCACATTGAATCAGGGCCTACCCTAGTGACATTATTTTACTTAATCACCTCTTTAAAGACCTTCTCCGAATATAGTCATGTTTTGATGAATTGAGGGTTAGGATTCTAACATAAGAATTTAGGGGGGCAAAATTCAGCTAATAACAATGTTCAAGATGTGTTTCTTTGGTTTTGTTTTTCATTTTCACAGTTTTGGACTGCTATTATGAGAGCCCTTTGTGGCTATGTACAGGGTTCATCCAGGGCCTGATGCCTTTGCCTAGGCATGGGATTGCTGAGTCTCTTCTGCCCTTGAATAGGCAATGCTTAACTGTTCTGTCTGTGGAACTCTTTTCATTACTTAAATTTAAGGAATTTTCTCCTTCATGGGGCTGAAAGACATTATCTAAGGTGTTGTCTTTTACAATAAACCTGGAGTCTACTTATCAGTGTAACTGGTGGAGGGAGAGTCCGTTGACATCATTGAGGGCCTGTGATGGGCAGAGTGTCTCTGCCAACTTCAATGGATGGGTAATATGAGCAAGAAATAAATTTTTGATGTGTTAAGCTGCTAAGTTGGGGGCTTGTGTTTTCCAGAGCATAACCTGTTATATCTTAAGTGGTAGAGGATCTCATTTCTCCTTTTTCCATAAGGCATGGAACTGCCCAGGCCATTGGCCACTGGGTGCCATCCTAGCCACAAATCAATAGAACTCTGGTCTGGTCTATCCCATATTAGTTATTTTGACTTTATAAGTAGTGCTGATTTTATGGTAGAGAAATGTCCACCACTGCCCTTGTTCTCCAGATTGTTTTGACTAATTTAAGAAACATTTGGTCACAAACACAATAGGGTACTCTGGGTGCTAGTGAGCCCCTCTCCCAGCTCCAGTAATGCCTTGCAGGTCCCTGGAAGTGCTATGCCTATGGGCAGCCTAGCCAAGCTCAGAAAGGATAGAGGGAGCCCTGAGCTCCCATAGTTTTTTTTTTTTTTTTTTCTGAGCCACAGTGTCCTCTGTAGAGGGACCACGCATCACTAGGAGACATTGGGTGGCCAGTAGAGGAAGAGCCCTGACCTGCAGGGTTTCCTCAGCAGCTAAATTCTTCCCTCCTGGTCTCAGGGGTCCCACAGTACAGGACTGGGTTCAGTGGTGGGAGTGAGTATATACTTGCCAGATTGTTATGTCCTTCCACTGACTGGGCCACTAGATGGGTGGAAAGGGATGTCTGGACCCACCACCCCCATTCTGTTTCTGTTTCTCTGTGTCTTTATGCTGCCCAGTCTTGGGCTTTTGGAGTAGCCCTATCCCTGTGAGGGCAGGTGGACAGTGGAAGCATGACTGGGTGCTTGAGAGCCCACCACATGATGGGGGCCCAGTGGGGACACTTTGCCAGAGTATCTTGCATCATCCTGGAGGCTGGGTGGTGGTTTGTGTGAGCCACAGAGATGGGTCCTTTGTTGCATGCTGTGCATATAGGGATTCCTCAGTGAGGGAAGTGCCTGCTTATAGTGCCCAGGGAAGCTGAGTTTCACCCTCATTTTTTTTGAATGTGGGTGTGGTAGACATATTGCTGTGGAATGTGTGAGCATGTGCACAACCAGAAGTGCACCAGGTGTGGGTACTCTGGAGTCCATAAGGCACACAGCTGGCCACACTGTCCCCAGGAGTGTGATGAACTCCTGCCACCTTAGGTGGCTTCTACCATGGGAGATACCAGATATGCAAGTATTTGTCAGAACGTGTCACCACCATTGTGGTTAGGGGTCCCTCTTATAAGTTAGACTATGTTCCCTTGAGCTGCCCGGGCATATCTCCAAGGGGATTGGCCCCCAACCCTACCCTGCATGAGTGTTTCTCTCTGATGGGACAGACAGTGGCCTCTGGTGGACTGGGCATCCTCGCTGTGGTGAGCTGCAGCTGGTTTTAGCACATGGGAATGGTCATGCTTTCTGTAGAGCACTAATTTTTCCCCCCATGTTTTCTAGACACAGTAAAGCTGGTGACCCATTACTGGCTGGGTTCCTACCTCTGCCCATAAGTGCCTGGAGGCAGACTGCTAAAAATCCCTCCTCAGTCAGGCTTCCTTCCTGTTGTCTCACAGGCTTCTCAAACCTGCTCCTGGTTGATGGATGTCCTCAGCCTCAGCTTGAGTCCCCTATTCATGGAGAGATACCCCCCTACCTGCTCCTGCAACCCAGCAGCCCCTCACCCTGCATTTCTTCTGACCCCAGTCTGTGACTTGTGCCCTCAAAACTACAGGTTGCCTTTGCAACTGAAGCTGACCAGCCCATCACCTCTCACATGCTCCAGCCAAGAGGATTCCAGACCTCACCAAGGAAGAAAACCAACCCATGCCTAGGTCTCCATGAGGTCACTCCAATTACCTCAGCTGGCCAGCATGATGGTAGCCACAAGATCTCAGTGCTGGTTGAATTCCCAACAGGGACTTGCTGGTGTCACCACTGGGGAGAAGAGCAGGCCTTGGGCTGGCAGGGGGACTACTATCAATTCTATTTGACATTAGCCCACTTGGGCCATGTCTTCAGCAGAGGAGACCATTCAGGAACACAGGGCTGTAACTTGCCCCCCTCCCCTAATCAGTGGGGCCTGTCTGGAAGGGGCATGTACAGACCCAGTCAGGTGTTCAAACATTGTATCAGGTGCTGACCTGCTTAGAGTGGCAGCATCTTCTCAGGTAGCCAGAGTGGTGTTTTGTGGGAGCTAAAGGCTTCTGTGGTGGAGCAAACAGAGCATTTTCCCTGGGTGAAAGGAGAGGCTCAGGCCCAGGCCCTGCAGGAAGGATGACTACTCCCTCCAGCAGGTCCTTCAGGACTACAGTTGGCTCCAGCATGGAAATCATGTCTATGACTAGAACCCAAGTTCTTTGTTGGTTTTGTTTTTGGGACTGAGAATTGAACCCAGGTGAACTTTACCACTAAGCTACATCCCCAGTCTTTTTGTATTTTTTATTTTGAGACCAGGTTTCACTAAGTTGCTGAGATTGGCTTCAAACTTGAAATCCCTCTGCCTGAGCCTCCCAAGTCACTGGGATTATAGACATGTGCCACTATGCCAGTCCAAGTTCTGTTGTTTTGGATACACCAGCTCTCAGGAGATGCCCTGCTACTGTGGTGCCCAGGTTAACTGCCTGGCCTCAGAATAGGGTTCCCTGAAGCTGAGGCTTGGCCTTCTCTCCTAGGTGTTTTTCCTGAACACACTTACTGAGCTGGTGCAGGGCCTCACTGGGCCTCAGGCCAAGCTGTCAGTCAAGGCTGCAGTCTGCTTGCCTCTTCTGGAAATGGATGTGCTAGATGCAGGCCTGGGGGGGCCACATTGTCCTCCAGGAGAAGGAGCTATTGAGGGCCCTATCAACTCCCACCCCCCTCCATAAGCACAAAGATTGACATCAGTCAGCCCTGGCAGGTGGGAGTGACTGTGATTGGGGTGTGTCCTCACTGCCCTGTGGCGGAAGGTGCCTAGCTCCCACCTTTGGCACTGGTATTGGGCTGCATAGCACTCACCCTCCCTGCTTCCCTGCATCCCCGGAATTCCTCCCCAGGATCCACATCTTTGAAGCTGCTACCTCCCTGCCCGCTTGGGCGCTTCCCAAGGTGGATACTGACAGAGGATTCAATGAATCGAAGGTCGCCAGTCAGGGCGTTGACAGATGCCCGACCATGATACTATTTCTGATTTAATAACCGAATGGGAGGCCGGCCCTTTGTAATAATTAGGGCTAATTACTGAGGAGGTGTTGACAGACGGGCTGAGAGGAAACAAACTACCTTTATCCCGTGGCTTAGAGTCAGATTACCAGCCCAGTGCTATCTGCCCCTCAGAAAGTAGACGCTTCAATCACTCAGCAAGGCTTCAAAGGGGAAAGGGCCCTGACAATGCATAGGATTTGGAAAGGAGCTATGAAGTGCGCCTTTGACTCTGAATTGCCAAACGGAGCCCCATTCCAGAAATGGTTTCTTTGTGTAGTCTGAGTTACTATGGCCAGACCTGCTTCCCAGGCTTAAGACCAGGGAGGGAGAGCTGTGTGGGCATGGGCAGGACTGTGGCTGTGGCTGATGCTGTGGTGGGACTGGCTTACTTAGATCCTTTCCAGGCTGGTCCTGAGCTGGGTGATACCAGTAGAGAACTGGGTGTCCCTCATGGCTGGCTCTGGCAGCCCATGTGCCCAAGCAGGGTGTGCAGTGTATTTTTCTCGACCTGGGAGCATATTCAGTTCTTGTGGCCATGGGTGGCAGGTAATGGCATAGTGATCTTGTCATCCCAGTAGGCTTGTACCTTCTCTTGTTTTCATCTGGAATACAGTCTTTCTATAGCCCACATAGGCAAGTCTGGTCTCTTTTGGTGATGGTTTTGTCCTAGGTTTTCTTTAAGGCAGGACCACTCCTCAGGGGCCTCACTATCTCAGTTTCTTCCCACTCATCTTGGGCTCAGAGCTAAGGCCATGGAAGTGATACTGACTTTGGGATCCCTCTTGGGCAGATTTTGATAAAGGAGTTGGAGCTGGTTTCTGATGGACTATATGCATGCCCACTGACTCCCCTAGATCTCCACGCATTTCAAAGACGGGGAGGGGTGTTTCTGGGTTTTCTGGTTTGATGCAGCAGCAATGTGCAGTGTGCCAGTGAGCGGGCCTAGACATCCCAGAGCTTTATCTGTGATGCAGTGCCGTGGGGTGAGCTGTGTGGGGCTGGCTGGAAGAGTGAAAATGCTGGCTGAGGCCATAGTGCGGGGCCAATTCTGAGGGTGTCATCTATTCTTATCAGGAAGACGAGGGGAGGACAACAGGAAAGGGAGCACCTTTCCTGTTCCAGGTGTAGCCTGGGAGAGGAGCAGGAGGTAGGAGGAAGCCCTGCTTCCTACTTGAATGCCACTTACATGCTTGCCCTGAGCCTTGTTGCCATGTCCTTGCTGGCCTGCAAACCTGGTTGGTTTTAACTCTATCTCAAAGACAGATAAAGTGGGGTAGGCTAAAGGAGACAACATGGGCCTTCTTTCTTTGCCTGGCATGATGCTCTGCTTACATTAGTAAAAGGTGTCTTTTGGAAGAAACAATGATAAAAGTCATTGCTAATATGCTTCACCAAATGAGGAGGAACTTTTGATAATTTGAATAAATCTACATTTGGACAGAAATAAGATGATGAATTATTTTATGTAGGAATTTATTTACTTAAAATTGAAAACTTTAATCTGTTTATAGTCACCTTGAGCAGAATTAGGTATTGTCTCTAAAGCCAAAAACCTGAGTTTTCATAATGTTAGTAGTAAATTAAACACCATTAACTATAACACAAGAAAAATAGCACAAGAATAGCACATATTTTATTTGAAATATAGCATCTCAGAAAATGGCCAAGAGAGCAGGGGCCCACTGTTAACTTGTGCATAGAAGCCTTTCTGAGTCCTCTTGACCTTGTTAACATCTTAAGTTGGGTATAACTAAGGAACTAGTATCCATACATTGTTAATGACTTAAACCCAGATTGTATTCAGGTTTCCCAAGTTTTTACCTCATGTCCTTTTTTTCTGTTCCCGGGTCCTGCCCAGGATCTCATGTTACATTTAGTATTTTGTCTCCCTTGATCCTTGTTTTTTTTTTTTAATTGTTGATTTGACTTTTTTTTTAAATTCATTTTTATTGTAAACAAATGAGAAAAAATAACAGAATGAATCCCTTGATTCTTCTTAACTGTGAGTTTCTTCAACTTCCTTATCCTCAATGACCTTGACAATTTTGAGACACAAAAGTCTGGGACTTTGTAGAAAGTCCCTCAGTTGAGTTTTGTCACCTGCTTTTTCATGATTAGACTGAGGTTATAGGTTTGGGGAAGAAATACCACAAAGATAAAGTGCCATTCTTATTTTCATATCATATCATTGATTCATATCATCAACATGACTTATCACTGTTGACACTGACCTTGATGACCTGGTGGAGTAGTGTTTACCAGGTTTTTCCACTGTAAAATAACTGTTTTCCCCCCTTTTCTTACTGTACTCTTAGGAAAAAAGTCACTGCATAGTCCACATTTGAAGGGTAACAGTTTTACACTCCTTCCTTAAGAGGGGAAATAGCTACGTAAAGTGGAATTCTGCATGGGAGATTTGTTTTCCTTCCTCATTTTAAAGCTTATTCAGTTATTTCTTTACCTCAGTATGGACTCAGGGATATTTTATTATTAGATATACTTACAATGTAACACTTATCTTTGCCAGCACCATCTCAATTGGGACCAGAAAACTGCCCCTTCCCTCAAAATCCTCCCTCTTGCGGCCTTTGGCAGTGAGCCCCTTCCCTTTTCTGCCCCTTGGCAGCCGTTGATTTGTCCTCATACCCTCTTTTTTGCCTTTCTCAGAATGCCATCTAAATAGAACTATACTTTACTCAACATAATTCTCTGGAGACTCATTCATGTTGTTGTGTATATCAGTAGCTTTTTTGTTATTGCTGAATAGTATTCCACTCATCTAAGGATGGTCGTTGGGGTTGTTTTCTATTTGGGGTGATTATGAAAGAAACTAAACATCCATGTACAGTTTTTCATTTGCACACAAGTTTTCATTTTTTCTAAATATCCAGGAGTAGAGTGGTTGGGTAGTAGAACACATATTTATTTTTGTAGGAAGCTGCCAAGCTGTTTTTCAGAGTACTCACACCACTTTCCATTCTCACCAACAATGTCTGAAAGTTCCTGTTGCTGCACATTCTTGCCAGCCCTTGGTTTCTTTCTTTTTCTTCCCCTTAATTTTAACCATTCAAATGGGTATGTAGTTGTATTTCATTATGGGTTTAATTTACATTTCCCTAACAGCTAATGTTGAGCATCTTTTTGTAATTGTGATCTTTATCTTCTTAGGTGAAATGACTGTTCCAATCTTTTGTATATTTCAAATTGGTTTGTTTAATGCTAATGGCTTTTTTTTTACCCAAGGTATAATTATATACAATAAACTTCACATATTTAAAATTTTCACCAACTGTGACACCATCCCCACTCCCAAGATAATGAGTGTGTCCATTGTCCCTGAGGTTTCCTTCTGTCCCTTTGTGTGTTTCTCTCTTCCCCTTCCCTCATTTTCCCATCCCCAAGTCTTCACTAATTAGCTTTTCCATCACTCTAGCTCACTTAGCATTTCCTAGAATTTTATATAAATAGAATCACGGTATTCACTCTTTTTTCTGGCTTCTTTCATACAGTATGATTATTTTGAGATTTATTCACATTGAAGTGTGTGTTAATACTTCCTACAATTTGGAGAGTTGCCCACAGTTCACAAGGCTGTCATAGGATCTCACACTGTACACCCTCTAACTACCATGACCTAAACTGCTATGTCTTACTGCCATCTTGAAACTGGATCTTCTGCTAGAATGCCGGTCACCTAGAGGACTAGGGGCCACAGTGTGTCTTCATTCTTGAGACTCTACCATCATTCTGCTATGCTCATATGAGTAACTGCAGAACCACAACCCCAATTGCTAAAAACCCAGGTCTATCAAAAAAGGCAGAGACCCTGGCTTCCAAAGGCTCTTGGTACCCCATGTCCCAGGGAACTTTTGAACTTGCAAAGGGAGAGCTGACACACAACCAGGGACTTCTTTGTACATCTGTGCATGGCCTGACAGCTATCAAGGTAACAGCCTCATCCTGTACCCTGTGGACCAGCTGCATAGCTGACCATCTTGCAACAACAGGGTACACCTGAACCCAGCCTGACAGCCATCTAGGTGGCAACTCCTCCTCTCCAGCGAGCCTACTACATAGCTAGCTAGCCCATAAGTATGCAAACCCAACCTGTTAGCCAACCAAGTAAAGAGCCTGCCACACAACCACTGGCCGGCAGCATCTGTGGACCCCATGTTTGGTTTAACAACCTGCCAGGTAGCAGCCTTATCCCTAGCAAAAGCACACCACACCACCACAGTTACAATCACCCACAAACAACCAGAGATATCACTTGAGAGGATGTAGTTGAAGAAACTGTACAGAAACCACACTACTGTCTCTACTCAGAATCAGTTCTAACACATCATACCGAACTGACACTCTCACACCTATCCATAGGAAAGAGTCTCCATACCAGGGTGGGGGTGGTAAACTCTCCATAAAGTTGGAAAAGGCACAGATATCAACATAAGGACACAGGAAACATGAAAAAGGAAGAAAACATGTTACCCCCAAAGGAACCCAATAATTCTCCAGTAACAGAACCCAAGGAAAAGGAAATTTATGAAGTACCTGAAAAGGAATTAAAAATAATTATCTTAAGGAAGTTTGGTGAGATACAAGGGAATATGGACAAATGGTTTAATGAAATCAGGAAAGGATTTTATGTGTCGAATGAGATATTTAACAAGAAACTATAAAAAGGGATCAAACAGAAGTCTTTCAGCAAAAGAATTCAGTGAATAAAATAAATACAAAATAAATACAACTGAGAGCCACAACAACAGGCCAGTCAAGCAGAAAAAGTAATTTCTGAACTTTAAGACAGATCTTTAGGATTAACAGAAAGACAAAAAGAATGAAAAAGTGAAGAAAGCCAGCCTATGGCACTTATGGGATGACTTTAAGTAAACGTATACTCACATTTTAGGAACTTCAGGGGAACAAGAGTGGAAAAGTCACAAAAAACATTTAACATAATATTGCCTAAAAACTTCCCAAGTCTTGGGAGAGATTTGGACATTTAGATCCATGAAGCTCAAGGAACCCCAATTAGTCTGAACCCAAAGAGATCCTCTCCAAGGCACATTATAGTCAAACTGTCAAAAATCAAAGATGTATTTCTAAAAGCAGCAAGAGAAAAAAATGATAAATCACATATAAGGGAATCCCCATTAGACCAAGAGATTTCTCAGCAGAAACCTTGAAGGCAGGAGAAAATGGTATGATATATTCAGAGTGCTGAAAGAAAAAAAATTATTTGCCAAGAATACAATACCTAGCAAAGAAAGCTATTCTTCAGCAATGAAGAAGAAATATGTCTTTCTTAGATAAGCAAAAACAGGGAATTCCTTACCACTAGACTAGCCTTACAAGAAATGCTGGGGGAAGTTTTACAACTAGAAGTATAATGACAATAACTACCAACATGAAAACATACAAAATTATAAAACTCACTAGTAGAGTAGGTAAAAAAGTAGAAGTAAAGCAAACCTTATCACTACAAAAAAACCATCAAACCACAAATATTAATAATAAGAGAAGAAGAAAGGAACAAGAAATATACAAAACAACCAGACAACAATGAGCAAAATGACTTGAATATATTGTTATATATCAATAATTACTTTAAAGGTAAATGGGTTAAATTCCCCAAATTAAAAAGAAATACTACTTGAATGAATGAAAACATAAGACCCAGCTCTATGCTGCCTACAAAGGACCCACTTCACTAGTAAAGATACACACAGATTAAAAATGAAGGCATGGAAAAATAAACCAAACAGAAACTAAAAGCGAAACCAGGCACAGTGGCTGCATATCTGTAATCCCAGCAACTTGGGAGGCTGAGGCAGGAGGATTGCAAGTTCGAGGTCAGCTTCAGCAATTTAGCAAGGCCCTAAGCAACTTAGTGAAACCCTGTCTCAAAATTTAAAAAAATAAATAAGTGCTGGGGATATACCTTAAAAAAAGGAAAAAAAAAAAAAAAAAAAAAAAAAGCTGAGGATGTAACTCAGTGTTCAATTCCAAGTTCTGCAAAAAGCAAAACAAAACAAAAAACCAAAAGTGAGCAAGAGTTGCCATACTCAGGTAAAACAGGCTTTAAGTCAAAAGAGCCAGGTGCAGTGGCACATGCCTGTAATCCTATCAGCTTGTGAGGCTGAGGTAGGATGATGCTGAGTTCAAAGCTAGATACAGCAATTTATCTAGGCCCTAAGCAATTTAGTGAGACCCTGTCTCAAAATAAGATATAAAAAAGGAATGGGGATGTGGCTCAGTGATTAAGTGCCCCTGGGTTCAATACCTGGCACCAAACCCCCCCACTCCAAACACATAAAAACCCAAAACCAAAAAAAAAGAAAAAAGGAACAAACTGTAAAAAGAGACAAGGAAAGTCATTATATGATAATAAAAGGATCAATTTAACAAAAGGCTATAACAATAAAAAATGTGTATGTACCCACCACCAAGCCACCTAAATATGTAAAGTAAATATTACTAGATCTAAAGGGAAAGGTAGACTCCTCTACAATAATAGTTGGGAACTTCAACATCCCACTTTCATCAATGGACAGATTATCCACACAGAAAATGAACAATGAAACATTGGCGTTAAACTATATTATAGACTAAATGGACCTGACATACTTCATAGATCATTTTGTCTAATAGCTGAAGAATACACATTCTTCTCATTAGCACATTTTCCAGGATATGTCACGTGGTAGGTCACAAAACATATCTCAATACATTTTTAAAAACTGAAATCACACATTTATCTTCTCTGACCACAATGGAATAAAATTAGAAATCAACAAGAGGAACTGTGGAATTTATACAACTATATGGAAATTAGACTCTAGGCTCCTGAATAACAAATAGGTCAGTGAATTAAAAGTTTTTTTTAAACTTCTTGAAACAAATTAAATTTGAAACAGCATAACAAAACCTATGGAATACAGCAAAAGTAGTACTAAGATGTTAATGGTTACATCAAATGATTACATCAAATTATAAATGATTACATCAAAAAAGTAGATTTCAAATAAACAATCTAACAGTGCAACAACTCGAACTAGAAAAGCAAAATCAAACTCAGACCAATGGAACAGAAGACACAGAGACACCCACATAAATACAGTCATCTCATACTAGACAAAGGAACCATAAACACATTGGGGAGCAGATAGCCTCATCAACAAATGGTGCTGAGAAAACTGGAAATCCATATGTAGTAGAATGAAATTTAACCCCTATCTCTCACACTGCACAAAACTCAAAGTGGATCAAGGACCTAGGCATTGGACCAGAGACCTTGCGCCTACTAGAAGAAAAAGTAGGCCCAACTTTCCATCATCTTAGCTTAGGAACTGACTTCCTCAACAAGACTCCTAAAGCACAAGAAGTAAAATCAAGAATCAATAAGTGGGATGGTATCAAACAAAAAAGCTTTTTCACAGCAAAGGAAACAATCAAAATGTGGAGAGCCTACAAAATGAAAGGAAATCTTTGCCATTTGAACCTCAGATCATTAATCTCCAGGATATACAAGGAACTCAAAAAACTTAACACTGAAAAAACAAATAACCCAATCAATAAATGGGCAAAGGAACTGAACAGGTACTTCACAGAAGAAGAAATATGAATGATACAGAAATATATGAAAAAATGTTCAACATCTCTGGCAATTTGAGAAATTCAAATTAAAACTACACGGAGATTCCATCTCACTCCAGTCAGAAGGACAATTATCAGGAAAACAAATAACAATAAAAGTTGGTTAGGATGTGGGGAAAAGGTTCACTCATATGTTGGTACAACCACTATGGAAAGCAGTATAGAGATTCCTCATAATACGTGGAATGGAACCACCATTTGACCAGTTATCCCACCTCTTGGCTTATACCCAAAGGACTTAAAATCAGCACACTGCATACATCAATGTTTATAGCAGCTCAGTTCACAATAACTAAGCTATGGAACCCACCTAGGTGCCCTTCAACTGATGAATGGATAAAGAAAATGTGGTATATATATGCAGTGAAATATTAGTCATAAAAAAAAATAAAATTGTGGCATTTGCTGGTAAATGGATGGAACTGGAAACTATCATCCTAAGTGATATAAGCCAATTCCTAAACACCAAAGGCTGAATGTTTTCTCTGATATGTGGATGCTAACACATAATTAGGGAGGGGGAGAGAATAGAAGTTCATTGGATTAGACAAAGGCGAATGAAGGGAAGAGAGAGGGGATGGGAGTAGGAAACACAGTAGAATAAACTGGACATTACCTTCCTATGTTCATGTATGAATACATGACCAGTGAAACTCCATGTCATGTACAACCATAAAAATGGGATCCTAATTAGAATAAGTTGTACCTCACTTATGTATAATATGTCAAAATACACTCTACTGTCATGTATATCTAAAAAGACCAAATAAATTTTTTTTTCAGAAATCAAACCAAACTCAAAATTAGTAGAGGGAAAGAAAGAACAAGGCAGAAATAAATGAAACTGAGACACAAAAATCACTGAAACTAGTTATTTGAAAAGAAGCAAAATCAACAAATCTTTAGCTAGACTAATAAGAAAAGAGAGACGACCCAAATAAATGAAATGACAAAAAAAAAAAAAAAAAGGAGATATTACAACTGATACCACAGAAGTACAAAAGAGATTAAGGGAACATTATGAAAAACTATATGCCAATAAATTGGAAATCCTAGAAGAAATGGTTAAATTCCTGGACATATAACTTACCAAGAGTGAAACATGAAGAAATAGAAAACCTAAACACTAAAAGCAAGCAATGAAATTGAATCAGTAGTTTTAAAAAATCTCCTAGCCAGAAACAGTGATGCACAACTATAATCCCAGCTACTCAGGAGATTGAGACAGGAAGATTACAAATTTGGAACCAGCTTTGGCAATTTATTGAGACTCTGTCTCAAAATTTTTAAAAAAGTTAAAGAGCTGGGGATGTAGCTCAGTTGTAAAACACCTGCTGGATTCAATTCCCAATACCAAAAAAAAAAAAAAAAAAAAAAAAAAAAAAAACCAAAAAAAACCAAAAACAAAAACCAAACCAAACAAAAACTCAACCTCTCAGCAAAGAAAAGTTCAGGAATGAATTCTACTAAACTTTTAAAGAACTAGCACAATTCTTAAACTATTCCAGTAAATTAAGAGGGAGGGAATTCTTACAAACTTATTGCCCAGACAAGTATATAGCACCACCAAAATTATAGACCGATACCCTGATGACCACAGATGCAAAAATTCTCAGCAGAATAGTAGCAAACCAAATCCAACAGCACATCAAAAAGATTTTACACATGATCAAGTGGGATTTATCCCAGGGATGCAACACTGGTTCAATATACACAAATCAATTAACTTGATGTATTACATCAATGGAATGATAGAAATATATGATTGTGTAAATAGATACAGAAAACAGCATTTGGTAAAATTCAACAACCCTTCATGATAAAAACTCTCAATAAATTAGGTACAGAAGGAACATACATAAGCCCAATTAAGGTAGTAAATGACAAACCCATTAGTAACAGCATAACACTGGGAAATGTGTTTCCTCTAAGACCTTCAATAAGACAAAGATGACTACTTTCACTGCTCTCATTCAAATTAGTACTAGAAGTCCTAGCTAGAGCGATGAAATAAGATAAAGAAATACAGGGCATCCAAATTAGAAAGAAGGAGGATAAACTATCCCTATTTATGGATGACATAAAAACCTACATACTACCAAAAAAGTGTTAGAACTGATAAATGAATTCATTAAAGTTACAGGATATAAGATCAGTACACAAAATTGGTAGTGTTTCTATTTACCAATAATGAACTAGATGAAAAAGAAGTCAAGAAAGCAATCTCATTTGCAGTAGCTACAAAAAACTCAAAATGCCTTGTAATAAATTTAACTGAGGTGAAAGAACTCTATAGTGAAAACTATAATTGATGAAAGAAACTAAAAAATGGAAAGATACCCCATATTCTTAAATTGGAAGAATTAATATTGTTAAAAGATTCTTATTATCCCAAGCAACCTACAGATTCAATGCAATCCCTATAAAAATATCAATGATATTCTTCACAGAAATGGAAAAAAATCCTAAAATTCCTATGGAACTGTAGAAGACATTGAATAGCCAAAATATGCCTGAGCAAAAAGACAAAACTGGAGGCATCATAATACTTGACTTCCAAATGTACAATGAAGTTGTAGTAACCAGAATAGCATGGTACTGGCATAAAGACAGACACACAGGCCAGTGGAGGCAAATAGGAAACAGAGGTACCAAGAAAGGAAACTTAAACAAAGGACAACCTCTTCAATAAAGAGTGCTGGGGAAAGTGTATATCCATAGGCAGGAGAATGAAACTAGATCACTTTCATGATGTATATACTAGTTAACTTTGTTACTGTAACAGTATACCCAAGGTAATTAACTTGTGAGAAAAGGCTTATTTATTGGCTCACAGGTCTGGAGGTTCTAGTCCAAGATTAGGCCGGTCCATTGCTTTGGGCTTCTGGTGGGTATGCCAGATGGTAGTGGTAGGGGAGCACATGGCAGAGAAAACTGTTTACTTCAGGGCCAAGAAGCATAAAAGAAAGAGGAAAAAGCCAGGATCCCACAGTCCCCTTTCAGGGGCCTGCACCTGATGACCTAAGGACCTCCCACTGAGTCCCAACTGCTAAAGGTTCCTGCCTCCCAGTAGCAGTACCTTGGGGAACAAGCCTTTAAAACACAAACTTTTGGGGAAACATTCGACAGAGTGGAGAGACAAGCAGTAGAATGGGAGAAAATATTTGCAAACTATTTATCTGACAAGGGATTAATATCCAGAACATATGAAACTAAACAACTAAAACAATACAAAAACAAGTAATATAATTAAAAACTGGACAAATTATCAGAATAGACACTTCTCAAAAGAAGAAATACAAATGGCTAACAAGAACATGAAAAACTGGTCAACGTCACTAGAAGAAGGGAAATGCAAACTAAAACCATTATTATCTCACCCCAGAGTGGTTATAAAAAAAAAAAAAATAACAAATACTTGCAAGGATGTGGACAAAGAAGGGCTCTCCTACACTATTGGTAGGAATATAAATTAGTGCAGCCATTATAGAAAGTAGTATGGAGAGTTCTGGAAAAATTAGAAACAAAACTACCATATAATCTGGCAATTCCACTACTGGGTCTTTATCTGAAGGAAATGAAATTGATATGTTGAAGAGATCTGTACTCCCATGTTTTTCGTTTAATTGTTTGTTTGTTTTTGGTTTTGTTTAACCAGGAATTGAACCCAGGGGCAATTAACGACCTGAGCTACATCCCCTTTTGATTTTTAATTCTGAGACAAGGTCTCCCTAAATTGCTTAGATCCTCAACAAGTTGCCCAGGGTGGCCTTGAACTTGTGATCCTCCTGCCTCATCCTCCTGAGTAGGGAGATTACAGGCAAGCAACACCATGATTGACTCAGGCATTTTTTTATTCAAGTAATTTTTCTGCTCTATTTTCTCTCTTCTTGGACTCCACTATCCTAAATATTAGACTTCTACTGTATTTAACAAGTCCCTAATAGTCCTATTGTTTTTTCAGTCTTTTTTCTTTCTGATCTTATTCTGAATAATTTCTATTGATCAATCTTTGTGTTCTCTCTGTCATCTGCCATTCTATTATCAGATTTTTTTTAGTTTCAGATATTGTATTATTCAATTCTGAAATGTCTATTTTTTTAAAAGGTAATTTCTATTTCTCTGTCAAGAACTATGTTTATTCATGAATGTTTACCTTTGCCTCATGAAGCACAATCAAAAACTACCTTAATATCTTTTTCTGAATGGGGTACAGTGGTGCTCACCTGAAATCCCAGCAACTCTGGAATCTGAGGCAGGAGGATCAGAGATTCAAGGCCAGCCTCAGCAATTTAGCAAGGCCCTAAGCAGTAATAAGAAAATTGCTTAATGAGACCCTGAAAGTAAAAAAATTAAAAGGGCTGGGGATATAGCTCAGTGGTAAAGCCCTCCTGGATTCAATTTCCAGTAACAACCCCCCACACATTAAAAAATCTTTTTCTGATATTTCCAACTTCTAAGTCCTCTCAAGGATGACATCTATAAATTGTCTTTACCTTAAGAATTGCTCTCAGTTTTCCTGGTTCTTTGAATGTTCAATAATTTGGGATTATATCCTAGACATATCCTAGATTGAGTATTAGGTAGGATCTTTGGAAAAATGGTTTGTGTTAGCAGGAATTTCACAAAGTTAGATGTACATCATAGAGTCAATTTTCACCTATGGACTATTTTTCATGTGCTTATTGGACATTTATGTTGCTTATGCATTTCCATTTTCAGATTTTTTTACACCACTGAGTGACATACCCAACCCTTTTTAAAAATTTATTTTTAGTATTGTTTATTTGTTCTAATTTGTTGTGTATGACAGTAGAATGCATTTATACATTTTGGTAGATCATACATAAATGGAGTACCCAACCCTTTTTTAAAATTTTTTATTTTATTTTTTATTTTTTAAATTTTTTTGTGGTGCTGGGGATTGAACCCAGGGTCTTGTGTTTGCAAGGCAAGCACTCTACCGACTGAGCTAGCTCCCCAGCCCCGCTTTTTATTTTTTATGTTAAGTCAGGTCTGGATTATTCAGGCTGGTCTCAAACTTGTGATCCTCCTGCCTCAGGCTCCTTATTACCTGGGATTGCTGGTAGGCACCACTATGCCTCACTCACTTAAGAGTTGGTTTAATTAATGGTTCTTAATTTCTAGTTGGGGGGTGCCTTTTGGTATTTACTTTGTTAATCTGTATTCTATTGCATTGGCATCATACAATCTTATTGATACTTATTTCTTCTTTATAAAACCCACTGATGTTTCTTTGTGGCCTCATATATAATTTTTACATGTTTCATGAGCACTTGAGAAGAAGGTATAGGCTGTATATCAGAGTATACATTGAACATGGATTCATTATCTCTTCTCTGTCATTCGTGTTGTTTGGGTCATCTCATTATTATTGTGTACTTTTTCTGACTTGTACTAAGAATAGTATGTCATAATCTCTAATCATTAGTAAGCTTCTTTCTGTAACTCCTTGCATCTTCTGTAGTTTCTGTTTTATAAAAGTGATTTCAGGCTGGGGCTGGGGCTCAGTGGTAGAGTGCTTGCCTAGCATATGTGAGGCACTGGGTTCAATCCTCAGCACCACATAAATAAATATTGATGGTATTGTGTCCCTCTACAACTAAAATAATATTTTTTTAAAAAGCAATATCTGTTATTTACTGAATTCATATTCAAAGTTGTTGTGTCTTCATTGTGGATCACAAACTTCAAAGTGTTAGGGTTTGTCAATCAAAGGTTTTTGGTTAGAATTCAGCTGTGTGATATTAATATTTCAACCCTAACTTTATTATTATGTTTGCCTCATATACCTTTGCCTAGCTCTAATTTTAGCATTTTGCTTATTTTCGTTTTCTTATTGACATATATTCTGAGTCAGTAGTATATTCTGAACATGAATTCTTTAACAAATGTGTATTATGAATGTTTTCTTCCTATTTGTAGCCTCTTTTTTTTTTTCCATTTCTGTAATGTCTCTTGATGAGAATTAAGATTTTGAACTTCATCCATGTAAGACTGGAGTTTATTCTTTTCAGTTCTATGAAGTATTCTAGTATATGAATTTACTAAACTAATCCTATTCTGCAGTTGATAGCCACTTTGATTGTTTCTAGTTTTTGTTACTATGCACAATACTGCTGTGAACATTCATGTTCTCTTTGTGCACATCTGAGAATTTCTTTAGTGTATTTAAGAGTCACAAAGTGTACAAGATAGTACCAGATTGTTTTCTAAAATGGTTGTTTCAATTTATGCTCCTTTCAGCATGGTAGAAGGCTTCCAGTTGTTCTGTATCTTTTTCAGCATTTGACAGACTGTTTAATATTTTGTTAATTGGTCAGGAGTATAATTATACACATTGTGATTTTGACAAGCATTTTCGAGATTATTAATTTGCTTAAACATCCTTTTGTATGTTTATTGGACATTTATGTTGCTTATGCAGTATCTGTTCAAGTCTTTTGCACATTTTTCTTTTTTGGGTTTGCTCCTCCACCCCCATTCTGGTGTTTGCTCTTTTATTGCATTGACCTGTATATTCTGAATGAGTCTAATATGAACTTATCTATATCCCTGTCCCCTAGGATGCTGTTATACTTTTAAACCTACAGGAAAGTTTCAAATGTGGTATCAAATGCCTGTATACACTTGACCTGTGTTCACCAATTGTTAGCATTTTGCAACATTTGCTTTATTTCTGTGCCTGTACATAGTTATCCCCCTGTGTTCATAGGTCTCACATCTGTGGATTCAACCATTTGTGTTTGTACCAAATATGTACAGGCATTTTCCTCTAAATAATATAACAACCATTTATGTTGCATTTATGTTATATTGAATATTCTAAATATCTACAAATGATTTAAAGTATATGGGAGAATGCACATAGGTTCCACCCAAATACTAAACCATATAAGAAACTTACGCATCCTTAGATTTTGATATCTACATCGTAGGGCCAGGGGATGTCCTGGAACCAATCTCCCACAGATACTGAGGGACAACAGTACTCAGTAGATAGATACAGGTTAAGAGATATTTTTTCTGAAACGTTTTGGAAATAAATTGCTGATATGATGACTATTTACACCTAAATCCTTTAGGATTTAGGAATAAGACATTCTTCTGTATGAAATATCAATGCTATTGTCTGTCTCAAGAAAATAATTCTGCATGATCTGTAGTCTATATTCAGATTATCCCAAAGTCCCAAAAATGTCCTTTATAGTCCCCCCCCCTTTTTTGATCCAGGACCTAATTTAATATCTAGGATCATATGTTGCATTTGGTTGTGCTCTCTCTTTTGCTCCCCCCCCCCCCGATCTTGACCTTTTTCATGAGTTTAAGCTAGCTATCTTGTCCAGTGTCCCATATCTGCATGTATTTGATTGTTTCCTCATGGCCAGGTTCAAGTTGAACATTGTTGGCACAAATATGCAAGGCTGGTGCCATGACTTCTTATTGCATCATGTCAGGAGATAAGTGATGCCTGTTGTTTGCTATTGGCAGCACCACCTTCTATCAGTTGGTGAAGGTGGTGACAGCCAGATATCTCCATTGTAAAGATATTTTCTTTTTGCGATTAGTAAATAATCTGGAGAGTAACACCTTGGCATAATGCAAATCAGTTCCCCAGCAACCTTTTACCAGATTGGATCCTATTCAAATCTGTGGTGATTTTTTGTCTTGCTTTCTACTTGTAGCTACAGTTTCCTATTTTTATTTACTTAAAACTATGAAACATTCTTATTTTATATACTCGGGTGCTTTGCTCTGTTCACCCAGTTCTACTTCCTTTTGTTTCTGATGGCTCTCACTCATGGTGCCCTGTGTCCTTGTTGTTTTTATGATTTCTGACCACCAGACTGTATCTGTGATTTCACTGACACCTGGGTGGAAGGTGGAGTCTCTGAAAAGAGACTGAAGTTTTGGAGAGTTTCCAAGGTGATGTGAATTGAGGGTGAAACCTTAGGCCAGCATCTTTCTGGCACTTGTGGATGATGTGAGTTTAGTTCTGGTTTAGCTTAAGCATGAAGTGAACATATATCCTTGTAGGTTCTCATCTTTATTGGGGTTCTTCTATGAGACTAACTACCTTGAGAGGGCCCTAAGCTTTGTCTTTTGTTATCCCAGAGGCCATCAGAACCCAAATCCCAGGTTATCAGGTCACTCAGAGAAGGTGCCAGCTACAGGCTTCGCAGACCCCACTAGGTTGCATTTTTTACTTAGTGTTTGGCCTTTGAAGGTTTCAGACCTTCAAAGTGTGTCAACTTGTGCCACACTGGAAATTTTGTTTTCTATGTTTTCAACATTTTTATTTATTTACTTGTGGAGGACCCATCAAAGCATCCATCCTGCTGGAAAGTGCCATCTACTGAATCCATGGATACATATACACATACATATACAGTGATGGGGGCTGGAGGATTCCATGGGAGGTGCTCCTGCATCCTATGTAGTCTGTCTTGGTGTCATTACACACACACACACACACACACACACACACATACACGAAACTGGTGGGCTGTGGCAGGCAGGGGCAGTGCTCAGGTTGTCTCTGGGTGGTGACGCCCCGATTTAGTTTGCTTCTTGGTGTTTTTTGCTGATTTCCAAACTTACCCAGTGAACAGTGGTCCTATTATAGTGAAATGAGAGTGCTGGGCACAGGACAATGCAACCCTGATTGTGGCACAGGTGCCTAGGGATGACCTTTAGCCTGCCTCTCTGGGTCAGGCTATGGGGCACATGGGTTAAACCTCAACAACCTGAAGAAAATGTCTTGGGCCTGTGGTCTCTGAGTACCAGCCACACCTCAGGTCCTGCCTTATCTGCCTTGAATTGCATGAACCTGTCTGAGTTGACTGTATCCAGCCCCCCATGGGCTACAGGTCTGTGTCAGCATGCTGGTCATTTGCATACCTGCTCTACCTTCCTCTTGGGGTTGTCCTTGGATCACCTTGGCTGCTATGCCTGTCCAGGCTAGAAAGGTGGGATGCAACCTGTCCCCAGCCACCCACTGTTGGGGTCTCCTCTCCAAGGGAATAACCCTGAGGCCTGCTGGGCTGCTGCTGCTGTGGTGTCTCAACAGCATACTATCATGGTCCATTGTGTGCCATAGCCAAGGGCCTGTGGGACTTTCAGGGTGTTTGTAGTACCTTAAGAAAGCCTGTCAGAGTTATACAGATTATATCAGATTCTTTCCTTTTAATTTTTGAAAGAATCTGTCTGACTTTGACATTTTGAAGAGCAGGAAGAACCAAAGTTGTGCTCTGGATTAATTTCCTGTTCCTTTGCCCTTTGGGAAGAAAAGACAAGGGCTAGAACCAGGCACTGCATAGCACCCTGTGGCTGGTACTGCCGACAAGCTGTATGCAGGGGCCGCAGCCTCCACCCCAGGAGGCCTGGTGCCAGAGGAGATAGGATAATGCGATTATTCTCAATTAGATTAATAAAGAATAATTAGATGTCATAAATCAAATAATCATAGGATATTGTCATGGGAAAAATATGTAGGTAGAATTAATTAGTTTTCAAATAAAGCGTTTATTTTAATTGCTTGAAATGATGGAGCCCTTAATTGCTAATGCATCATTTTGGCCTGAGCATTTCAGCTGTTGTAACAACGTGACGGGTTTGTTCCCTGAAGTTCTGGGGAAACAATAGAGGAGAACTTGATTTCATCACCTCACAGTGAGTCTTCTGCTGTGAAGTTCTGGAAACTCCCACCAGGCCGCAGGCAGGTGGCAAGTGTGGGCCGGGCTTTGGCTGGCACTGCCTGAGGCCACTATGCTGTGTCTGTGAGTGTGTGTGTGTACTCTTTTTTTTTTTTTTTTTTTTTTTTTGGGTGCTGGGGATCGAACCCAGGGCCTTGTGCTTACAAGGCAAGCACTCTACCGACTGAGCTATCTCCCCAGCCCCCTGTGTATTCTTATATATGTGTGAAATGTATATTTTTGTGAGCCTGTGTGGATACGTATGAATTGTGAATGTGTAGCTATGTGTATATTTGCATGAGTGTGTGCATGAGTACATGTATGAGTGCATATAGGTAGGTATACATCTGTGGGTGTGTGAGTGTGCATATGTGAGTACAAGCATGTATATGTGTGTGTGTGTGTGTGTGTGTGTGTGTGTGTGTGTATAATGAATTTAAGACTTTAAGCATGTATGCATGTGAATATGAGTGTATGTGTGTGCCTGTATGTGTCCTATGTGTGAGTTATGCACATGTGTATGTGCCCTGTGTACATGCATGTGTGTGCACACTTTCCTACATTGTCTGGGCTACACATGAGAGCCTGTGCAGAGATGACCTGTCAGAGCCTGCTGCCTGGACTACCATGGTGGGAGGGATGCTCATCCTGACTTGGTGCTTTCCTGTAGGTTGAATTACTTAAGCTGGGGCAGCATTCTTGGGCCCCTTTGAACTGAGACCTACAGCTTTGGATCTGGCAGGGCATCCACTTCTCAGGGCTCAAAAGCTACCACTCTGAACTTGTCCTCCAGGCCAGCCTGCCTGGGAGCAGTCCTTCCAGTGTTTACAGCCCTGTCAAGGGCCATAGTGGGGGTGTGAGTCCTGGGAGTAATGTGGGGTTGGGTCTCTCTCCTCCTGCAAGAAGTACCCTTGCATTTGGGAAAAGTTAGCTGACTTTTAGCCAAAAGTCAGAGGGGCTGTTTGACTAAAACCCCCTTCCAGCAACCTCATTCTTTTTGAAAGCCCTTGAGAGAAGCAGGTTTGGTGTTGGATTGCCACCTGAGGTCCAAGAAAGGCAGACACTCATCCTGGAGTCAGAGTCTGTTCCTGGACCTGGCCTTGTGGGTTGCAGCCCTAGCCTCTTATGCCCAGCAGTTCACTCTGCCCAGGCTCTGGTGATCTTTTGAGACCCTTGCTCTGGCCATTGCCTACTTTCTATGCTCTGTGCATCTTGGAACCTACTCCTTGCTTCTTTTGTAGAAAGAGAGAGATAAGGGCTTAGAATAGCTTTGGGGACCGACTTTAGTGGGTAAGCAGCAGGGCTTGGTGGTGGAGACATAGCTGAAAAAAGGTGCTGTATGTGGGCTGCCCACTCAAGAGTTCCTCCCCTTTTCTTTCTCTCTACCTACTCATGTGCTATATGTGACCTCAACTGTATGTCCTCTACCTTCCTCTCACACACTGCTCTGGCCTCCCAACCAAAGCTTGGTTTTGAAGGAATTCTTTCTATTTTCTTTGCTCCCATTTTTTTTTTTTTACTTGCCACAGTCCTTCTGATGGCTGTGGTGGCCTCCCCAGTGGAGCAGGGCTATTCCTTCCCATTGTGTGCTGCCTGCACAGGGTAGATTTGGGACTATTCCAGAGCCCAGTGGAAAAGGCCCCCAAGACACACTGCTGTAGCCTTTCAGCTATCTACTTTTGCCCTTTTCCTCTGTACCCTCTACTTAGCACCAACACATGTGCCCTTGGCCTTTGGGACAGGTCACTTCTAGCTCTAGGGCCACCCCTGCCTGTCAAGAGCATCAACCTGTGAAACTGAGGTGGCATGGAAGGCTCTGCAGGGTTAAATGAGTGGAGTGGGCTCTGAAGGAACATTGGAAGCCTCTCCTTTGTGGGGTGGATCTTAACAGGTTTTAAACACAGACCCTACAATTTGGGAAGTGGCTTCTTATCTTCCCATGGGAAGCAGCTAGGCAACTCTGCTCTGGCCTCTGTCCATATACTGCTGTGCTGGCTGCTGTGCCCCTTAGTGATGGCACACAGGCTCTAGGGCACTAAAACCTAAGCCCAAAGGGCCTGGGGTAGCTCACCCAAACTATTTCCTGTCTCAAATTTCCCAAAGCCAAGGAGTGCTGCTTCTTCACAGTTTGGTTGTAATAATTAGAAATTTGTGACAATTCATCTCAGGACCCAGTGAGGCTATTTGCTCTAGAGGTGAGGAGGACACCTCTCCTTCAGCCCCACTAGGACCTTGTGTGGCTTCTGTCTGTTCAGCACATATCTGCTGAGTGGGTGCTAGGGGAGGGAGTAGTCCTTCACAGCCCCTGCTCCCTAAGCTGGCCATGGGGCAGAAGTGGCAGCATGTTCTGGCACATTATTACCATACTGCAGGGAAAGAGAAGAGGTACTCAAGGATGGAACTTTCAGGAGGGTGAAGAGGGGAGGGGTTTTGAGGGAGACACTGGATGGGGATAGGACTCAGTCTGGCACAGTATCTGGACAAGCAACTCCAGTGTTCAGGGGGCAGGAGCAGAGAAATACAGGTGTGATTGATAGAATCTGGGCAGCCAGAGGGTACAGCCAGTGTCAAAACAAAACAAAACAAAAGCAAAAATAAAACATGATTAAATGACACTAAAACATGGTAAGGCAGATTTTATTCAGGACTGTCTAGATAGGTACAGGGATCATGGCAATGAGGCTTAGCAGCAGAGAAGAGAAATTAGTCTCAACTTTGAATACAGTTAGGTAGGAATGTATAGTCAAGAGCAGAATGAGGATGAGTGAGTAAGAGGAAACATCAGGGGTCAGGGGGATTCTGATTAAACCAACCTAACAGAACTCTCACTGAAGGCAGGGTTGAGCAGTCAGAGTCATCATCTGGAGATGCTGAGAAACCTAATCAGATATGGAGGGCAGGCAGATTGGGTCTGGGATAGAGGGGGATTCTTGCCTAACTAACTTAGCAGAATTCTTGCTGAAACTGGATTTTACAAAGAATTGCACAGATAGGCCTGGGAGAAGGTTCAGGAGCCCGAATTAAGCAAAGGATCTTTTTTTGTACTATTGCTTACACTTACACTTTCTACACAAGTGCTGTACCACTGAGCTCTACCTCCAGCCCCAAGAAAAGAATCTTTACCACTGGCAGTGGACTGGAAGCCTTGGAGACAGCATGGGTCTCTGTATAGGACACCCAGGGCCATAAATGCCACGGGTGGGCATGAGTGCTCTGTACTTGCCCAGGGAAGGTACAGATTGGGACCTTGGGTGCAGAAGCTAACAGACAGGATGGGGTTAGGATGTCTAGGGAGGGTTCCCAGATCCCAGGAGAAACAACTAGAAGAAGCTGGCTGTTGGGAAAGGGTGAATCTCTTACCTATGGCAGAGACTCCAGTGGCCCATGCAAGGGTTGTTTCCTCTACAACCACAGAACCATTCAATACTTTTGGGGAACAGGGAGTCTCCTCCCAGGAAGACCAGGAGCATTAAGCAGGGCAGTGTCCCAAACACCTCTTTCCTGGCTCCCTTCCTGGAGAAGGAGAGAGGATTCTCTCACTCATATGTCTTCCTTTGTTTCCAGGTGGATATACCCTTCCCAGCATGGCAGCCCCCCTTTTACCACCACCACCAGATCCCCAGTTTGTCCTCCGAGGCACACAGTCAGCAGTGAATGCTCTTCATTTCTGTGGAGGAACCCAGGCTCAGGGGTGCCCTCTCCTCTTCTCAGGGTGAGTAGCAGCTGCCTCTACATAAGATCAGGAGTGAAGTCAAGTAGTCATGGGCTAGAATGAAGCCCATCACTTGTTTGGGTGCTGGCAGAGAGCTTCAACCACCTGTCACCTATGCTCACTGAACTTTTAGAGACTGTTTGATATGTTTGGGAACCCCTAGGAGGAGCAGGATACATGGTCTTGCTCCTACATGGTCTTTACATTTTTGTGGCCTGGCCCACCCTCTACTTCAGAGTAGTACATACCACCCAAGTTCCCAGGCAAAGGCCCTCTCCTCCCTATCTTGTAAAGAAGTCAGTTTTACCCTGGGTTCACAGTTAAAGCTGTCAGCTTTTAACACTTAAAATTCTTTGTCTACTGAAGAGCCCATATCTACCAGCTGTGTGTGGTATCCAGGTCAGCCCCAGAGTGAGCTCAGAATGTCTGCCTTACTCTAGCACCTGTTTCTAACCTATGCGTGGCTTTTCTCTAACAGGTCTCAGAGTGGCTTGGTGCATATCTGGAGCCTGCAGACACGGAGAGCAATCGCCACCCTGGATGGTCATGGGGGTCAGAGTGTGACCTGGCTGCAGACACTGCCCCAGGGACCGCAGCTCCTCAGGTAGGTCATAGTAGCAGTGAATAAGTTCCCAAAGGAGTCCCATCAGACCATCTAGCAGGAAACAAGAGCTCCCTGTCAGAGGCTCTTGAGGTTCCCACCTGGCTGCTAGAGAAGAATGGGGGTGACCTAAAGGGGTTAGGGGGCAGCGGCCAGCTTAACCATCATGCGGAGGTGCAGGGGCAACCTTTTGTCCTTGGGAAGGCATGCAGATGTGACTTCTGAAGCACCATCATCCTCACTGGGGCCCTTTGCTGCTCTGAGGTGGGTCTGGGAGGTGATATCTCAGGAGATCAGAAAGCTGGAGCTGGTGACATCGGGGGGCCTGCTGCCAGTCTGGGTGTGAGGTGGTGAAGGCCAGGCTTCATGGAGGGCACCAGGATGTGGCTTGGAGATAGGCAGAGGTAACAGCACCACATATTGAGAGGAAGGGAGTGGAATGAAGTATATGTTTGGAGACTAAGAGTAGGTAAGGAAATAAGTGAACACAGCAAGTCAAAGACTGCTTGGACTGGACCTGGAGCCTTGGCCTTGTGTCCTTTTACTAAGTTATAATAGCCCACCTAACTGTCACATTGTCTTTTGTTTTGGTGTACTTCTGAAGTAGGTGCTGTGACGTGGCCAATTACCTACGCATAGGCCCTACAGCATTTCCTATGTTTTTTGCCCATTTAGTCTCCTTCCAATGTTCTGGGCCCATGTGTGAGAGACTGTGTGTGTGTTTGTGTACATGTTCTGTCTCCTACAAATCACTTGGGCATCATTTATGTAGGCTTCACTATAGCTGGAAAGGACCATAGAGGTTGCCTATCCCCATCGAGATATTCACTAGCCCAAGAGTGGGGTTCTGGTACAAGGGTCTGTTGCCAGGCAGTGTGTTCAGGGTGTGCTGGCTGTTGGTCACCCAACACTCTTAACTGTGGTGCTATCTGGACAGGTAACTACTTAGAAGAACCTGATAAATGTATAAGGATGGCTCTTCCTGCAGCTTGGTGCCAGCCTGTGGCTTCAACACAGCAGGATCTTTTTGTAGAGGAGACCACATGTGCAGAGGCCACAGAGAGCCTGGCCAGTGAGCATCATAAGGGGATATGAGGGATTTGGGGCTGGGAAACCTCAGGAACCTCAAGCCAGAGGCAACCCTTGGTATTTGACTGGGACTACATTTTGGCATTGTCACTGCAGCCTTGTGGAGATGATGGAACCAGGGACACTAGGCAGGCCAGGCAGGAGCAGGAAGGGGCAGATAGATGGATAAGAGACTTTCCATGGGGAGAGGAAAGGACAGAGCATCATGGAGAGAGGGAGAATATGCAGGGAATTAGCAACAAGTCCTCTTCCCAGGGCTACCTGGCTGCCGCAGCAGGCCATTGTCCTCAATCACAGGAATATCTGCCCCTGCACAGGTACCACTGTCGTCAGCCCAGAAGTACACCAAGTGAAATTGCTACCTTCTTGAGCAGCCTCTGGCCCCTCATGGGCTTTGTGCTACCCTCTGAGACTTGGCACCCTTCACATTCAGGCATTCATCTGCCATTACCTTCATGACCCAGAACTCCAGAAGGACAGGTTTGTCTTCCTGTTCCAGACTTGATATCCAGGATTCCTGGGTGCTGTGGAGTCTAGGCCCCAGAGTACAAGGCCTATCTGGCCTCTGACAGTCTGCAGAGCACTTTTTTTTTTTTTTCGTGGTGCTAGGGATTGAACCCAGGGCCTCATGTATACTAGGCAAGTACCAACTGAGCTACATACCCACCCCTGCAGAGCACTTTTGTGCCTGACTCAGGCTGTATCACCACTCCAAAGATGGCTGGCAGTTGACTGAGGGATCAGAGTTGTCCAAGAAGGTGATGGCTCTGACCTTTGTGCTTGTAGAGTCCTTACTGAGGGAGCTTAACTCCTTTCTGACTAAGCTGCCCCAGCTCTCCCCACTTTGGCACAGAGAACTCTGTGTAGTTTTGATCTTTCATTGATTTTCAGAGTAGACCTAATTTCCATATACCCACTAAGCCACTTGCATGAGGAGTGGTCATTTGTAAATGTTCTCCCTGAGTTTTTAGCTGAGAGATAGGCTGTTGGTGGCCTTCTGTTTCTCCTGGACCCAGACACCTGGGTGACCTTGGGCAGTCCTTTGGGCTGGGGCCATGGGAGGCACACTCAGAGGGCAGCCTGGGACCAGTGTTTGATGGTGCCTCTTCTCCCAGCTAGGATGGTGCTTCAGCAGGCCCTTTCCAGGTAGGGCCCCTCTCTGAGTAGGGCTCCTCTCCAAGTAGGCCAGGCCATGGGTCAGGAAGCCTGCAGATGGCAACTGCAGGTGTGGAATGCCCAGGTGCGTTTACATTGCTCTAGAGACTACAGCCCTGCTATACTTGGCCTGTAATCAGCTGAGTTTGGAAGTCAAGTCTCTCCAAGTGGCCCTTGAAGTGGGCCATGCACTTTCATGTTTTGGGGAGGCTAGAAGATAATACCCAACTCCACCTGCACCTGTGCCATGACAGCTGCCTCAGCAGGACATTTCTTTTACTTTTTTTATACTTAAATGTAACACACTTAGAGCAATGTGAAAGAATGAGTATATAGACCATTGCATCATCACAGAGGCAGCACCTGGGTGTTGCCAGTCCTGCAACCCCACTCCCCCAATCCCACCTGCCACCCTTATAAGTGCTACCTGCCCTCCCCAATGGCAGAGGGTGGCCTTATGCCTTGTTCTTGCTTTGCCTTTTTTTTTTTTTTTTCAGCAGTGCAGGGAATTGAACCCAGGGCCTTTTGCTTGCAAGGCAAGCACTCTACCAACTGAGCTATGTCCTCAACCCTTGCTTTTCCTTCTTAATATGTGTCTCAAAAAAGTATAGATTAGTTTTTTTCTGTTTTTTTTTTTTTTTTTAACTTAAAGAAAAAATAAAAACAAACATAAGGAGCAACTTCGTCTGTGCCTGATTTCTGTCACTTGTCCTCATCTCTGCAAGGTCCACCATGGTACATATAGCCACAAGTAGTTGTGTTATGGCTGTTTTCTTTTTGGTACCTACTAGATGCATCTGCCTGTATCATTTACTGTGCTCCTGTAGGTGAAAATCTGGATTGCCTACTTGGGGCTGTTGTGAATGAAACTGCCAGGATGACTCCTGTCTGAGTCTCCTGGTACCCAGATGCAGACATGTCTATGGGTTGGAACTCTGTACCTAAAGCTGGGATATCTGGGCCACAGTGCCTACACACATTGGATTTGTCAGCAGATACTCATCTGTACCCCTGAGCAAGAGTACCTCATTCCTCTGCTTCCATTCAGGACAGGGATATTTCTGAGTACAGTTCAAATTGAGTTTTCTAATCACAGTGGACCTTGTTCTTGTGTATCAGCCATTGGGAATAAACTCTCTTAAATACCTCTTTGATCTCTTGCCTGTTCTGTCATATTGACTGCCTTTTTCTTACTGATGTATAGAGTTCTTTTTCATAGTCTAGATGTGATAGAATTTTTATATCAAAAATTCTTTCTCCAACACGGTGGCTTACATTTTTCATTTACTTAATGGTGTCTTCAGTGAACCAAAGTTCTTCATTTTAATGGAGTCACATTTGCCAGGCTTGCCCCTCCTGGTCTGTGCTTCTGGTTCTTATGGTGGAATCTTGCCATTGAAGGCCCCTCCCTTTCTTGTCACCATTCGTTTTTAGATCCAGTTTCTCTGGAATTCACTGCTAGTGTGTTCCGTGTTTCCATAGGAAAACCTGATAGCCCCATTTTTCCTTCCCTCATTCCCCTCCAGATTCAGCCATGTTGACCTCTGAGGTCACAGACAGGAAAGGATGGTGCCAGGTTGGGAAAGAAGGTGGGCAGGTTGGGAAGTCTGGAGGTCAGTCATATCACACAAACAAGCTCACAAGTTGGGCATGTCAGTAAATGTCTGGAAAATAATGGGAATTGGGGTTTTTCCTGTGCAGGGAAGAGAGTTACAAACATGCAAGGGGGGAAGGGTGACATGGAGGTGGCATTAGTGAGTACTTAGGTTGGGGTCCTTTGAGGACATCAGAATATCTTCCCCCACAGAATCATAATCAGACAAGGGGAAATGGTGGCTTTGTTGTGGACAGGCCTAGTGGGGACCATTTTGACCTAGTGGACAGGATTGCTATCCCCAGCAGTGGGCAAATTGTATCATGTGCCCCCTGGTTAGATAGATGACTAAGACAGGTGCAGCATTGTCCTCATGGTCTGTCTCCCATCCCCAAAATGTGGCTTGTGACTTGTGACTAGGCAGCATCACCCTAAGGAACAAAGGTATGCCAGGGTCATGATAGGTGGGAAAAGGAGGGACTGTGGCAGGTTGTCAGAGGCAAATGAGTACCGGCAGCCAGTGCAGTGTGCATCCCATGTGGGGCTTGATGGGCAGCACTAAGACACTGGAACAGTGTGCCTCCGGGGACTACCTCTAGAGGGGGGATGTTGGTGATGAGGTGGTGTCCTTGTTTGAGGAGGGGCACAGGGAGAGAATGGGCACAAGTATATATATATGGAACAGACAAGAGGCTGAAGAAGGTCTGAGCTGGGATAAGTAAGTTACTAAGCAGAAGGCCTTCATACTCTTCTCACAATTCTCTTATGAGTACAAAACTGATGTAAGAAGTTATAATCATCTTTTGGCATCTACAGGAGATTGGTCCCAGGATCCCCTGGAGATAGCAAAATCTGTAGATATTCAAATTCCTTTTATAAAATGGTGTAGTATTTGCATATAACCTATGCACTTCCTCCTGTATACTTTAAATCATCTCTATAATACCTGGTACAATGTTAATGCTATACAAGTAGTTATTATGATGTATTGTTTGGAAATAATGACTAGAAAAAAGTCTGTTCATGGTCAGTATAGACACAAACTTTTTTCCAAAGTCATTTCTGATCTGCAGTTAGTTGAATCCACAGATTCAGACCCCACCGATACAGAGAAACAATGTATTTGAAAAATAGATTAGTACCTTTGCTCACTGCCTGGTACACACTGGTCTACCTGCTACCTCCAGGTGTGAGCATAACTGCCTTCTCCATCTTGGGCTTCCTTGTGTCAAGGACACCTTCCTGTTGTCCTTGTTGTCATAGGTTTATGCTGGACCTTACCATCCAGCAGAGCATCATGAAAGCCATGTGAGTAATAATTCTCCTTATGTCCAGTTACATTTAAACTTCAGTCTAGCAGGTTCTCCAGAGACCAAGTAAAGATTGCGACTGAGTTGCTCTGGGTCAGCACAGGGAGATTGTCCTCCACAGTGCCAGGTTCTCTGAAGCATGGGCATCTCACATAAGATTGCTCACACAATGTTGGTACATTTAGAAATTAAGTCCAGCTTTGTTCAATTTCTTCAGTTTCCCATTGATGTCTTCTTGTGCAGCATGGTCCACTGAGTTTTCCTGGGTCCTTTGTCCCTTCTGGACTGAGATTGTTTCTCTGTTCCTTATTTTTCATGACTTTGACATTTTTAAAAAGCACTGCTCAGGTGTTTCATAAGATGTCCTTCCGGTTTCCTCAGGATTAAAAGAGAGTCATGGTTTGGGGGAGGAAACCCACAGAGTCAAATGCCCTTCTTGTCAAGAAGGCATCTCCATGACTCATTGTAGGTGAAGTTGACCTTGATCACTTAAGTTGGGAGGTATCTGCTGTGGCCTACTGTCAACATCTAACAGATGAGCATCCTTAATCCAGAAATCCAAAGTCCAAGGTGCTCTGAAGTCTGAAACTTTTTCCGTGTCATGTCAGCTCTCGAGATACTTAGGATTTCGGAGCATTTCAAGTTTGATATTTTTGGATTAAGAATGCCAAACCAGCAAAGTGTATGAAAATATTCCAAAATCTGTAAAACTAAAATCTGGTCCCAAGACCAGATTTTATGTTCCCAAGAATTTTAGATAAGAGGTCCTCTTCCTGTATTGCTCCCTGGGTTCCTGAGAAGCAGATCACTATGTCCTGTCCACACTCATGTGAGGAGAATTGTGTTCTAAATCCTGATGGGAGGAGGTTCAAGAACATGCAGGCCTTTGTTAAAACCAACACAGTTAAGAAATATTTAGGGGAAGACATTTTGAGCCTATACAAATGCCCTATGTCTCCTTAAGATCTCACCCACTAATGTGAGTGGATTCTGCCACTGTAGTGGCTATACTGGAATATTCTTATGGGGGCTTTTTATTTGGGAGGGGTACTAGGGATTGAACTCAGGTGCTCTACCACTAAGCTATATCCCCAGCTTTCCCCACCCTGTTGAGACAAGTTTTCTCAAAGTTGCTGAGGCTGACTGAGTTTATAATCCTCCTGCCTTAGCCTCCTAGGTCTCTTGGATTACAGGTGTGTGCCACCATGTCTGGCTCTCATGGGGACCTTTTATTTCTATCATTTCTCCTCATTTTCCTTTTGGTAGAATACTATGTAGTTGAAACATGGAACCAACCTATAAGGAAGGTTTGTTCCTACTTCCACATTTATTTATATGTTCACTCAAAAGAAGGGGCTCAGGTAGATTTGCTTCATTCTTTGGGTTAAAATATAATATTATCAAAATTTGTTACTCAATTGTTATAGCTCTGGGGCCTACATCCTTTTCATGTGCCCCTATCCTATATTTTATTTTTTAAAAAGTACTTCCTTACTTTCTAGCATTAGATGCTGAAATTCATCTTAAGGTTTTCCCCTTACCCCAGCTCTAAAATCAGCTATTTCTCCAGAAACCTGGATCCTGTATTTGAAGAATAGGAGAAACTGAACCTGGGGCACAAGTGTGCTCATTGCTTCTAGGTCTCCCAGTGGGCAGTGCTAGTACACCTGGGGACATGCCACCCACACTTGCATACATATCCACATTTATCTCTATGTCTGCACATGTATGTAACTACACACACATTCATACTGACCTCTTGACTTTGATACAGCCCCACAGGTCTATCAGGCTTACCTGCTTTGTAATAACTCTCTGTGAAAGGCAAACAAGGCTTTGGCCATCCACCACTGATTCAAGTATTTGTTTCACCCTGCCAGACACGTACTAAGGATTCAGAACTGCTGCCTACCTGCTGTGAGAAACCAAGTTACCATTTGGACCACCATGTCTCTACAGGGTTATCTTTAACTTTACAGTTGGGACACTTCCTCAAATTCCTTTGGTTGACTTCTGTTTACCCTCTCCCCCAAGTGCGTTATCCAGTTTGTCACAGTGCACCATCCTTCCTGGGGCCCCTGATATGCTGCTTGGTTGGCTGGTTGTTTTTAATGCACATACATTGAAGTTTATTGGGGGAGGGGGTGTCCAGAGGTTTAGCAGATACATTGTCATGAACCCCCTTCCCCAAAGCCACAAGGAACATCTGTGTGCCTGACATTGGGTGCCTTGAATGCAGACTCAGTTGTGAATACCAGGAGATCTGATATTCATAACAGCTGCTGTCTCTGGAAACATGTTTACCTTTGACCTTGGGGGACTGAAGGCTCAATGTTGGTCCAAGTGGGTGTGCCTGTCTGTACTCACTGGACGTCTCACAGCATTTCCTCATGATTTGCCAGTCAGGGCCGGGACCTGCAGCTGTGCTTGTGGGACCTGGCAGAGGGCAGGAACACCATCGTGGACTCTGTGCACCTGAAAAGTGTGGGCTTCTGCAGGAGCTCCATCCTGGTTGAGGAGCAGCTGCACTGGATGCTTGCTGTGCCAGGGAAGGACAATGATGAGGTGAGGACCCTTGAGGCTCCTTGTTCCATGAGCCTCTGGCTCTGGGCTCTTAACAGGTATGCTCATGAGGTATGTGTCCCCTGGTGAGGGGACACACTGCTGCTTGTAGGACTCTATGGAGCTACTGGGTGCAGGTCTAGGGACTACCAACTTCACTGTAGCTCCAGCGACCAGTGAGTACATGGCTGGCTCCACCTTGGTCTGTTCACCTGTGAGGTGGCCCTGGTGGTAAGCCATTCTCCCAGGGGAGTGATAAGAATCCAAAAGGGGCCTGCCCAGAAAGAGGGGCCTGTATCTCAGGCCTTGTTACCCTTGTTATGTTATCCACGGAGGAGTGCTTGGAATAGCTAAATATTTAGGCCCAAGGCCTCCAAGGGCATTTGGGGGAGAAACCACTCACATCCTCAGGGGTCTTAGACTAGAGCAGAAGGAATGTTTAGGTGGATGGGAAAAAGTGGTGGACAAGAGACCAAGGTCCTGGTGAAGTTAGAAGTAGGGCATTACAGCAGTAATCGTAATTGCAGGGGAGGGGGAAGGTAAGCAAGAAGATGGGGTTCAATGGGAGCAGGGAGGTCATAGTCAGAGTGACCAGAGGCATTGGTGATGAGGAATTGGTCAGCTGCATAGTGGTATCCAAACCCCCAGGATCAGAGGAAGCAGAGTCCACCAAGGGAAGGGGTATCCATGACACGAGGAAGGGCAGGGAACAGGAAACCAGGGTGGAGGGTGGTGTATAGGAGTAGGGTGGGGCTATAGACTCAGCTTCTGGGGGAGATGAAGGGAAAGTGGAGAAAAACCTGAGAGTGCTGATTTTCTGGCCTGGTAAGTGTGCAGTACAGCTGCTCCAGGGCCCAGAGGGTAAGGGAGGAAAAGGAGAGAACTTTCGTCTATCACCCTGTCTTCTGTGGGCCTGTGGGCCTTTGTGGCCTGTGGTGCTGGGCAGGGTGGCTCCTACTGGTGCTGGCAGATGAAGCCCCATGTACTCAGTTAGACTTGGCCCCCACCCAAGAAAAGTCATTTTGTCTTCAAGTAGATCCAGTTCATAAATAATGAGATAGGAACAGGCATTTATTTGTTCATGATTGCATTTAAATCACCAATTAGGAACTACATACACTTTTCTTGCCAATTTGCCAAAAACCTGTTAAAAGTTTTATTAATGTGAGAAGGAGGGGCATGCTTCCCCCTGAACAGTGGAAGCAGTTCATGCCAGATCCTTTTGAGCTACATAGTCACATAATGCCATCCTGAAGTGTGTGAAAGCTCTTCCCCAAGGTGGTGCTATTGGCCATCCTGTGTGTTCATCTCAGCCACCCCTAGCCAGCACACAGTCAGCCTACCATTTTTCTTTCTGTAGGCTATCCATCTCTGCATGGTTTTAACCAGCTTCCTGGCCCCTGGCTCTCCCAGTGCAGGTGGTATTGGTATTTTTCAGGAGCAACCAGTCTGGGGACTATGTACATCCTGGGAAAATGGTTTGTTTCCACATTCCCACCTGGAATCTGCCTGGACTGGGCCCTGGAAAAGAATTGCTGGCCTGTGCCCAGACAATGCCTGGGGAGCATGCTCCTGCCATGCTTGGCCGTCTGGGTGGCCACACTTGCCCAAACTCAACATTTTTCCTTCTGGAAACAAAAGTTGCAGTCGGGTGCCAGATGGAAAGTTCTTGGTTTCTGTAGGAGGCTCTGAATACAGGTCAGGAATTCTTCCTCTAACCCCTCAGAGGCCTGGGCTGGGGCACCCAGACCAGGTAGATGTGGGCTTACCTTAGGTGCCCAGACCCTGAGCTCTCTGCTGTCTTGCACACAAGTTGCGGGTCATGGTACCGCCACTCCCCCATCCTCCCTCCCACAATTTTCAGCTTAGTTTCTCAGGACCTCCCTCGTTTTTACTCTCCCCTTTTCCCTAGACAAAGAACAGACTTGCTATATGACTTACACCTGCCCGCTGACCTGCTGGAGTCCCCTTATCCTTGAGCCCCACTTCACTGCAACCAGAGGAGTCTTCTTGAGCCTGCAGATGGGAACAGGCCCTCCTTTATTGACATGTAGGCTGTGTGAATTTCTGCCTCCTTACACATGCATGTACTGTGGCATCTCTTCCTGTCCACTGTATTTGGGTTGCAGTTCTAGCCCTTGCCTGCTGGCTGCTCCCTACAGGCTACACCCTGTACCTATAGCTCTTCACATAGTGACTGGTTGATTCTGCAAGGAGAAAGCTGAGACTGAAGCACTGTGGGGACCTTGATGAGAGTACCCTGCCCAAAGAACCTAGCCTGCCAGTGGTAGGTGCATTGGCTGACTCTAGCTGAAGACACAGGCTGCTCAGTACTCTACCCTGCCCAGAGACTACTCTGGACTTGGCCCTACCAGCACATGCATGGTGGAACTAGAATTCAGAATTAGGGACCGAGGCCTCTTGTGCTAGACGGTTGGTGAAAGCAATGCAGCTCTTACCTGCATGGGCACTGGGCCCTCAGACATTGTCCTCCAACCCAGCCTGAGAGGTTGAGTCAGTAGGTATAAGTTCTGTCCAGCTGATACCTCCAACCTCTCTGGACCTTAGATTCCTCATGTGCAAACCAGAGGATACCTGTGTTGGCTGGCCTTTTTTTTTTTTTTTTCAGGGTGGCTGAATATCAATGTGCTTGTTACTTTATTGATAGTGATCCACTCTGACCAGTACCTAGAGAAATAAATTCAGGGCCAGCAGAGACCCTCCCACCCCCAATTTGGAGAGTGATGGCAGAAGGCACAAACAGGCTTCACTTGCTATAGAACTACTTGACAACGCAAAATACAAGGCAGGAGGAGCATTTGGCCAGCTCTATGCTACATGTGTCTTGAGGGAACCCCTTATTCCTATGAGATCAGAGGAGGTGCTGCCCTGTCCCCATTAGATGATGCAGGAGCTCAATGACTCAGGGACACAGAACAACTAGGACCTGACTCTGGCCATTGATGCTTCAGAGCCCAAGTCCAATTCTTGTGGCTTTGGCTATCTTCTAGGGACAGAGTTGGGTAGAGCCTAGCCTATCTGGTCAGACGGGTAGTTCACTCAGGTTGACAGACCTGCACATGAGGCTGGACTATATTGGCCACAAGGTATGTCTCCCAACCTGGTTGTAAGAGGGCCTGGCACCTATGCAGGATAGGTACTCAGGGACTGGAAAGCCAGGATCCAAATGAACTTGCCCTAGGCACCCACACATTGTGCTCATTTGTAGGCTGGTGGTGGATCCTAGGTCCTATGCAAGTCATTGCACCACTTGATGTGTCTGAGATGGTTCAGAGTGGTTCCTGTATAAAACCTATGCCAGGAAAGAAAGACAAACAGGAGGAATAATGGCCAAGGTAAGTCAGGGTCAGTTGAGCTAGGCCTGTTCTGCCTAGATGGCAAAAATCAGGAGAGGCCAAAGGCAGCCATCAGTTGGTAATGGGCTGGTCACTCAGGAATGATGCGAACATTTGTTTCGCAATGGCCCTGGCAGCACCCAAGCCCACGAGCCTTTGCAGCCTAATTAGGAGACTCAGCTTCCAGGTCCCCACAGGGAGGGGAATAGACAGAAACTCGCAGCAGCCTTGGTTAATCGCCTTAAAAGTCTCTTGTTTGTATAGCACAAACTCAACTTGGCATTGACCCAAATCACCTTGTTTTCTTACTGTCAGGTTCAGATTCTGGAGATGCCATCCAAGACGTCGGTGTGCACCCTGAAGCCAGAGGCAGATGCCAAGCCAGGCATGCCCATGTGCCTGGGGCTGTGGCAGGTAAGGCAAGTGCGTACCAGCCACGCCCTGCTGCCACACCCGCCAGACTGTGAGTCATGCCCCATTCAGGATTTGATTTGTTGTCAAACCAATTGGACAGTATCCCCCTTCAGAGAATATGTGTACCTGCTACCACAGCCCCAATGTCCATGGCCGGGCCTCTGCTCTTCTCTCCACATCTCCACACTCCTAGCTGCTGATGCTGCTACTTCAAAAGGGCTCCTGCAAATTTCACAGAGAACCCTGGTTTTGGTGCTTATCCTCTGCAGGCTTGATTGGGCTCACCTCACAGAGTACCCTCCTGCTAGTAGTGGTAAAGAGGGCACAGTAGGGTCAGTTGCCTTCCAGTGGGGATTCAAACCCTCTCCTCAACACCTTGGTCCCAGGTTCTTAACTAACTTTGACAACCCCTCATGGCCCTCAATGTGCTTGGAATTAATTCGTGGACCTTTCTTAGAGGTAGGAGTGGGCTTGACACTTTGACTTTCCCTGCAGCCACCTGGGAATTTCTGATCTGCAGTCATTTTCTTCTTAGTTGTATTTTCTGGTTAGAGAGAATTAGGAGGCATCTCCTGGTGTTGGTAACAGAAACTGAGACCCCAGTTTTTCAGTCTAGGGCCTGGGATGGATCCTCCCCCAGGCAGCCCCTTTGGAGGTAAGGCCTCCTTCCTAGCCATATGCCTAGGTCAGCACTGGCTCATTGGTTCTCCTCCTGGGGTCACTGGAGCAGCAAAGCGGATGGTCTAATGTGTCCATTTGCAAAGAATCCCAGAAACTGCTTTGCCATTGCAGAAACCATGGTTGGCAGATCACTGAGAGCACCTATCTCAGGAACAATTGCTCAACCTTAGGTCATCTTCCTAGTCCTAGATGCTGAGAATAACCCTATGCTGGTCCTTGGTCAGGCAGAAGCAATTCCTGCCTTGTGCCTGTTGCTTCTTTGAACTCTGTCTACGAGTTAGATGAGATGAGTCTCTGCAGTTTGGAAGTATCTGCATACCCCACAAGAACCACTGGGGCAGGCACCCCCAGAGACCCTGTCCCAAGTATTTCTGTCTACCCACCTGAGCAGAAAGATTGCTGGCCTATCTGGCAGTTGGTGCCCCCTGCAGTTTCTTGACTGAGCAGGTCCAAGTTGGAATTCAAGATTTTCGCAAAGTTGATCCTGGGTGTTCCCTCTGCTTCTGGAGCCTCTTGGAGAGAAGCCCCTAGGGAATTTGAGGAGGTGGGGGCTTCTGAGAGACGCATGAGACTCATGAAATGATGAAAGTGAAGTGCCTAGAGCTGTGACATTTGCAGCCAGGCCTTAGGTATTGCAGTGGAGCCTAGGTCATTGGACTTAATGTGTCCAGACAGGGTTCCCTGGAAGGCTCATTGGTACTTTCCTGGGAAGACAAACACCCCCCTCCTCCCACTCCACACACACCCCTAAGTGCCATAGGCAGTGACCATGATGCTCCCAGAACCCGGGGCAGAACTCTCTTCTATTCTGCACCCTGAGAAATATGGGTCATTGCACAATCATGTAAAAATTCCAACAGAAAAATGTGTAGAAAGGGATGTACAAACTTGTTAAGGTAATTAATATAGTTGACAGAAGGACAAATCACGGTTTTGTTGGTGATATGGATCCAACATGAAGTGTTCAGCTGAGGAAAGCATACGGTAATTTGGAATGTTCCACTTTTTCTACCCAAACCTGATGATCTGGGTTATAAACTTATTAACCTGAGTATAGCAGAGTAATCAGACTGGATATTTTTTTCTGAAACATTGAGGTCTATTATTTTGCTCTTCAAAGCAACTGAACTACATTGTTTATTATTGCATAAAAGATTGGGATCTAAATCAGGCTGGAGGCAGAATCATTGGCACCATCCCTCAGAGCAAGGACTTCCCAGTTCCCCAGTCTCTGGCCCCCTCCCTCTGGCCCCACCTGAGTTGGGAAACAGAGAGTTGGGGGCTCCCCATGGGACTCTGGCCTGCTGGGACGAGCAGGCTGCATGCCAAGGGACAGGAGGGACTACAGAGTGAGTTCTTATCTCCAGATCTCAGCTGGGAATGAGGAGAGAACCAGAGATATACCGATCAGGATGACTTCAGCTCCTCATCCCCAAAGAGGCCTCTGTACCATGATAGCCTGTCTGACCCAGGGTGTCTAAAACCTGGGGCATAGTAGAAAGCTAGATGGCCAGGTGCTGGACCAGTGGTAGTGACTGGGAGGGACCAAAACTACCACGCAAGCCCCTCCAGGCCAGGCTGGTTCTTTCTCTAGACACCCCATGGAACCATGACAGGTGGATTATCATACCTAGCCTTTGAATTAGCTGTTGTGCTCAGCCCTCAGAGACCACAGGCATCACTGAGAGACTGGCCAGAACCAATTTCAGTGATGAAGAGAAGCTCCTGGACCAGAAAACACAGAAAGGAAAACACAGAAGGAAAATATCCCATGGAGGAGGAGGAGGGGCAGGCTTGGCTAAGGCTCCAAAATTGGGGGTAGATACCACCATAAAGCACAAGTCTAGGGGAGTGGATCCAAGAGCCCCCAAGCAAGTTCTGTAGAGTGGTTTCTGGGGCAGTGTCCAGCAAATAAACATACCTCAACTGATGTCAGGGGTTGGTGTGTGTTCCTGGTTGGATGCAGAGTTCCAGACTTCTCCCACCTGGCCCTGACCCTGACCTGGATACAGACACAGCTGTTGGCTCAGGGAGGCACATCTAGAGAGGCTTGACTGCCCACACAGACTTGTAATATATAGTGTTTCTACTTTGGCACACTCTGTGTCCATATCTGAGAGAGGAGTGACATGAATCTGCACAAATCATTTCCAAGCAAGTGGTCTGAAAAGCACCAGCAGGGAACTCTTCCCTGTGATGAAACTACAGGAACAGCACAGCAGCACCACCAGAGCCTCTGCCAGTGGAGACAGGGCCAGTGCACAGGGCACATGTACTCAGAGACCCTAGGCAGCCCTGCCTTTTGGGTTGAGCTGAAGAGCACATTGTGGGCTTGGCAGGGGAGCAGGGCATGACTCCAGATGATGCTTCAGGGGAATTGCCCAGGAAGACACACAGCTGCCAGTACCTCCTTCCAGGATCCTCCTTTCTTCCTGTTTTGTGTGTGTGAATTTGAATTACCATCAGGATGCAGTCTGTTTACAAGCCATTTCTGGGGACATGTATATGTTGCCTCTAGACCAACTTTGGCCTTAGCAGGTTTGCTGTGTCTACGTATAAGCCTGGTGATTTGTCCTTCCCATTCCTGCTGCAGCCATCCCTCCAGATTAGAGCTGACCTGTAGTGGCCCCAGGCCTGGCTTCCCCAGCTCCCATCATCACATATCCCCAGCCTTAGCTTCCCAGCCCCAGCATTTTTTTATTTTTCCTGTAGTGCCCACACTGATCTTGAACTCCTAGACTCAAAGTTATCCTCCTGCCTAAAGTTCTGAAGTAGTATTTGGGACTACAGTGTGCTCCACTGTGCCTGTCTCTTCTGATACTGAGGAGAGCCATGGTACTTGTGCTGTTTGACCATATAGTATCCACTTGTTAGACTCCAGTTAACCCAGGCCTCCTTGCCCAACCATGCAAGGTTTCTGTTGGGTAGCTGCTCTTAGCCAGGACTGATGGCTGCATCCCCCAGGGTGACTTGGAATCCTGCTGTGCTCTTCTTCTGTAGTTGTTTCAGAGGCTAAATAAACGAGGCATCTACCCAGGGCGCAAAGCCCTCTGACCCTCTACCTCATTCATCATGATAGCAAGGACTGCTAGAGCCCACTCACACCAGGCTTCCAGAGGTGGGGGCTTCCGCAGCCACATTGACAAAGCACAGAAAGTTCGTTTTTCATTGAGATGGAGTTTGCAGTCTTCCTGGATGGTGGTTACAGACAGGTAACCAACCCCAGTGAGGGGTGGCCTTGAGCTTCTGACCTGAGGAGTGGAGGCAGTTAGATAGTTTGCCATCAGCCCCAAGGAATTGGCAGATACCCACATGTGCCCCTTTGGGCAATATGCAATACCAGCAGCTGCTGTGTCATGGGGCTGGCAAAAAGCAGCATGGCCATGTGAAGCCTGGTGGGCTTGGCTGGTATACTCAGGGCTGTACCCTCCAGACCCTCAGGTGCTTAGCAACAGCCCTGCCAAGACCCATATGGGTTGTATTAGTCACCCAGTAGATGGGGGTGCAGGACACTGGGTGTACAAAGCCTCAAGACTATCATGAGAGCATGGGAAACCACTCCCAGGCTGGTCTACCCCAAGTCTGGGCCCAGCAGGAGAGGTAATCTGTCTCCAGAGCACTGTCTTCCTGTAACTCACTGAAGGTAGGGAACTTCAGGGAGCTGACCATTCTGTCGTTCCCTGCAGGCTGACACCAGTCCCCGCCCTCTCCTTCTGGTCGGCTATGAGGATGGATCAGTGGCCCTGTGGGACATCTCAGAGCGGAAGGTGTGCAGCCGCATTGCCTGCCATGGGGAGCCTGTCATGGGCCTTGACTTTGACTCCCAGAAGGCCAGAGGCATCTCAGGCTCTGCAGGGAAGGAGCTGGCTGTCTGGAGCCTAGATGGGCAGCAGGCCCTACAGGTCAGTGTGCCGGCCCTGTACATCATTTATCCTGCTCTGCACTAACAGTATGATAGGCTGAAACAATATTTAGGCATGAAGAGGAGCTGCTGCAGATCCCTAGCTAATTAATCACTTGGAGGTGGTGCAGGAGGGCCTGTCCACGGCTGGTGCAGGGGGAAAGGGGCATGGGCACGGGCCAGCTATTCACATGGTTTGGGTTTCTCCTAGATCTCGGGTTAACAGCCATCACGTCTTGTCCATCTAGAGAAAGGCACGTAGAGTCCAGGCAGACTCAAACCCCTTTGTGAAAACTCAGAGGAATTTTGTCAGTAAGGAACTGATTAATCAAAAAAAGAAATCAAAAACCAAACTCTGGAAAACTACACTAAGCCATAGCCCCCAGTAATGGTCTATAAGCTGACTCTAGGGAGGTTGTGGCTCATGGGTAGCAGGAAAGCCTACTGTACAGGAGATGAGGCCTCAGGTCTGAGTGGGGGTTATTGGAAATCTCCCCATGATATCTTATAGACTGTTCCAGTTGGTATGACTTGAGGATTACCTGTTATCCAGGCTTGAACCTATGGCCACACTGCCTAGCACAGGGTAGTCTGGCCTGCGTGCTTCACCTCATTTGAGATAGGAGGGTTTGGGTTGAGGTGAGGGTATATGAGACATGCCCAGACCTTTCTCTGGTGCAGGTCTTCTGGGGAGCTGCAGACCACAAGCCCTGCCAGAGAGAGGCCTAGGTATATAATAGTTCTGGGGGTGGGCAAAGAACCCCATTCGCCAGGAGTCTCAGGAGGCAAACTTGGCCTCTACCTGCAAGTAGAAACTTTGGAAGTAGCCCTATGAAAACAGGTCTGGTGGGAGTTGTGTGTCCTTTGGGGTGGCTGGTAGTAGCCACAGCAGGCCCAGCTCCCAGCCCCACGGGGGCTTTTGAACCCAGAGCACCAAGGACAGGGCTCATGCCTGCCTTCTTCCGTGGGGTGTGGTATTCCAGGCTTCCCACACACAACAGGAGGCACAGAGAAGACATTGCCAAGGCCCCTCCCAAGACAGGGAGGCCTTTCTCAGCAAACTCAGCATTCTCCAGCCCAGACCCTGCTGCCAGGGGGAATGAGCTCACCTTTGGCCCATTAGGCCTAGCCCTGAGTAGACACTGGCAAAGTCCTGAGGCACATGAATCAGGGGTGGACCCTGAGTAAATGTAGGGGTACAGATGGTGCTAAACAGCATCCAGGCCCCTATGGGTGCCACCAAACTTGGAGTGCAACTAGGGGCATCATCCTAAAATCATATGGAAGAGGGATCAAGTAAGGATAGCAAGGGTAGGGGTCATTGGATAGGGAAGGAGTCTTGGGCAAGGAGGCTGACATGGAACAAAGCTAAAAGGGGTACCTGAGAGGACAAGACAGAGTGATAGCCTGGGGACAGGTACCAAAGTCAAGCAGGGGAAGATCTTGGACTGCCCCTTTGGAAATGGAGGATAGAGCTATAGTGAGGGGCCAGCAGAATTCATGATGTTGTGCACACTGCCTTGGTATGAGGCTGACCTAGCATCTCTGCTGAGCAGTATCTGAGCAGAGCCCTGCAGGGTCATGCCCAGTTAGACCCCAGTAAGGAAAAGGGAGAGATGGCAGTGTGGGGCCTGCTGGTTTGGCAGGTGCATGTCATACTCAAAATAGAATATAGGTTCACATCCCCTGTGTACAACCTTTTCCCTGGGTGACCACCTATGACAGGCACACAGTGAACTCAGAGTAAGCTGTTATATTTGTCCATCTATTAGTCCATCAGTGTCCCTGAGAGGCCCTCAGAAGCCCTGCTGTGAGGGCAGAGCTTCTCATGACTCACCCAGGAAGAGAAGTCTCCAAGGCCTTAGAGACCTGGGTAGTGATTGGGTGTGAAAACCATAATGCTAAAAGTCATTTGTACAAATCGAAGGCTGAGCCACTCCACGTGCTGGCTCTACATGTCCTGAACTACTACCAGGTAGGCATGGGGGCAGGGGAGGTCTCCCTCATACCCCTCCCTCCTTTTCCTCAAACCCGATGGGGAGACCCAGCAGTGCCACCCCTCATGGGTTCCAGTGTTCATTCCCCTGTAACTTGACCCTCATCAGCCTGACTTTGTAAAGAGCTGAAGACCAGGCAGCTTCCCCAAGGTCTCTGTGGCTCCCCCACCCAGGCTTCTCTGCACCCAGTATTCTGGGAAGGGGTCGTCCTGGCCCAGATCTACTTGGTCTCTCTTGACATGTTTGGGAAACAGCTGCTGGAACTTAAGATTTAAATTTATGGGGCACGTTCCAGTCCAGAGATGAACTTTTATTCTACTAATGAATTGAAAAGTTAAAGCAGAAGGGGGAAGCAGGAATTAATGAATTGAAAAGTTAAAGCAGAAGGGGAACCAGGAATTGCAGCTTGGAAGTGGTTGGGGTGATGGTGGGCCTTGGGCAGGTCTGGCTGAGCCTCCCACATCAAAGGAAGAGGAGAGTTCCCCCAACCCCCACTGAGCACCAACTGCTCCTGCTGCTGAAAGAGATCCTGGGAGGGGAGGGAACAGCCCCACGGAGAGGGTAAAGGCAGATATTCTATGCTTTACCTAATGGCATATCCAGTGCTGGTCCCATAGGCCCTGGAAATTTCAATTTCCTTAAAGCCCAGGCCTTTGGGGAGTAAGCATTCTAGGGTGTTTTGAGGATGTGAGCCATCTGAGAGCAGCCTTGATACCTGGGAGCAGGCGAGATAATTCATGCCCTCAGGCATCCAAAGGCATTCTCATCTATGCCATAGTGCTACATCATGGCTGCCTGCCTTGGCCTAAGAGCCACATACCACAGATGTGCCTTCCTCATGTCCTTCTGCTGAAACCTCTAATGAGCCCAAATCAATCTCTCCCAGGCGGGCGCTGGGAGCAGACGTGGATGAGGTTCCCTGCAACAGAGCACGGGTAATCAGAACCAGATGGCAGCCAAGCTGTGCATTCCTGGCACCTGAGGTCATGTGCTATAAGAGCCACTGGTGGCCAGAGATCCTTTCCGGAGGGTCTTGCCCCAGGCCAGGGCCTGGCCAGAGGCTGCTGTGGTGACCAAGAGGCTACTTGTTCAGGATGATACCCAGGGGTTGCCTTGGAGACATTTGGTGACAACAGAGCTGTGGGCCTGCCTTACCCAGGTGGCTTTCCCGTGAGCCATCAGGTTTGTGCCTTGGCTGTCGTCAAAAACAGGTGGTATGCAGGCCCTGCTCCTTCCTCTCACACTTGGGGCAGGGCCCACAGCCTTGAAGCAGGGCCTGATTTACAGCCAGTAGTATTTTTAGGTCTTTAAGTAATAATGAGGCTTCTCCACCCCAGTCAGCCCTGGGCTGGGAATGGACCCACTGTGCTCTCCCCATGCTATACTCGGTCAACATTCTGGCTGCACCACAGTGGTGGCTGCTCCCCTCCCTCTCTTTGGCTTTGCCAGGGGCTTCCTTTTAAATGGCAGTAGCACAGCTACCTATGGCAGCCAGGAATGAGACTGCAGGGCCCAGGGCCAGCTACCCCTGCATCCAGAATTCCTGTGCCCATTTTAACAGGAGACATGGATGAGGGCATAGAGCTCTGGCCAGTCTTTCTGCATTCCCTTGGAGCCAGGTCCTCCTCATCCTTGGGAATACAGCCCCCAGGTTGATGCTGACCTTTCTCCAGTTTAGGTCTCTGTACAGACTTCTTGTGTCTCCCTCACTGGCTACCAGGAACCCTGTCCTGCCAGGCTGTCTCTGCCTGATGCCATCATTTATTTTCAGGAGTGGCTATGGTGAATGTGGAGTCACTTCTATCCCTGAGGGCAGTGGCTACTCAGCTGGTTGCTCAGTACAGCCAAGTTCCTAGGCAGGAGCTGGATCTTTTAGTCCCTCGCAGGTGAAATCACCGGTGTGGAAGCATGAGAAGACTGGTGTTAAGCTGCCCTCTGCCCTGCCTGTGAAGACCATGGTTCAAGATTCTGTTGAACCCTTCTACTTGCCCTGGAGCAGCAGGGGTCAGGTTTAAAAGCAGCACTTTTCTCCTGGGAAAACTTCACACAGTTAGGAAATTTGTAGAAAGAGGGAATAGCAAGGAAGTGACCTTGAGCCCCTGAGTAAGGGTTCCTAGCCAGGCCTACTGCTTGTTACTGAGAGATCCCTTCTCTATCACTGAGCCAGGGCAGAGTTCACGGGACAGAAAAGAAAAAGATGATATCAAGTCAGCCTTTTGTCCTGGTTCCCACCTTCCAGTGCTCCCTGGGCCAACAGTTATTCTGGTCCTTGGGAATCAGGGAAGGGGCTTGTGTCTGTAGACAAATGCAGGTGCACCCCACATACACCTGCACTGCCTCATAGTCTTGCCCAGCGTGGGCCATCAGATGGGTCATGGGAATGCTCCTGAGGGCAGCTAGTATGTGTAGCCATGTGGGGATAAGGGGGGACGTATAGAGGGGAGGGGACAGCCCAGCAGCTGGGCATTTTGTACACTGAGGGCCCATCTGGGGTTATGGTCACAGAGTTGAACACTTGTTCAATTGCTTGTGTGCAAGCATAGACAGGAAGCACAGATTCCCTAGAGCTAGGGTTCTGACAGATAAGATCAACAGAAGGCAAGCAAAGTGTCCTGCAGATAGGGACAGTGCTGGCTGAGATGGCCAGCCAGAGAAGGGTGAGCTCATGAGGGGTGGTCAGGGCTGGTGGGCTGGGGACATTGGCGGGTCCACAAATAGGTGGAACCAGGCATTGGAGAGATGACTAGAAGAAAGAAGGTTGAGCTGACAGGGTCCTTGGCCATGAGATATAAAATAGGTGATAAGGTGATTGAAGGATAAGCAGTTGAGGTGCTGATTGTACAGGTCAGAACCCAGAACTTGCCTCATGTAAAGACAGTGACATCCCAGACTGGGCTGGTTCAACAGGGAGGCTGTGTTTGTTGCAGGTTATTGACAGGTTTTCATCAGGTGAGATTCCTTCTTATGGGGGAAGAATCTGAATCGTGAATAGGTACTGGATTTTACCAAATGCGTTTACTACATCCATCAGACTGGTTAGGCTTTTCTCCAAGAATTTTAATTTAGTGAGTTTCGTTGTTCAGGGTTTTGTTGTTGTTTGTTTGTTTGTTCGTTTTTTAATAGCAACCAAATAAAGTGTGGTGGAACACATCTGTAGTCTCAGGAAGCTGAGGCAAGAGGATTGCTTGAACCAGGGAATTTGAGACCAGCCTATTCTATGCAACATAACAAGACCCTGACTCGAAAGAAAAAAAGTCCTAAAATAACCTAATATTTAGCATGTTGTCTTCTGACTCGGCTGTGCTCAGTTGGAGTTGTTCAGGGCCTTGGATTGGCCAGTACCTGCTCTCTTCTTTCACTTGATTATGCAAATGGTATGGAAAGGCCAGGAGCCCTAAAATTGGTAGTCAAGCAACCCCTCTCTCATCTAATTGCTGAATAGTTCTGGGCAGGAAGAATCTGCTTCATTGTTGTTTTATTTGGGGGATGGAACCCAGGACTTCATTCATGGTAGGCAAATACTCTACACTGAGCTATAACCAGTCTGAAATCTGTTTGAGTGGCCATGGTCAATCTTTGCCTGTAGCACTTAGGGCAGGTATTTTCTCTGTAGAGATGGTTCAATTTTTGTGGATTTATTTTGGCTTTCTGATTTTAAGGGAAGATTTTTCTAGGAGTCTGTCTATAGGAATAAAAATCTTTAAGGTATTTTCCTAATGACCATTTTATAGTTGTTCATAATGAATATGTAAATTGTTGCCATATTCACAATATTGTGCCTTATTAATCTTATCTCTCTCTTTTTTTCTTTTTATTTTTTGGTACTGGGGATTGATCTCAGGGTCGTTTTATATTTTGAGACAGTCTTGCTAAGTTGCTGAGGCTGGCCTTGAACTTGTAATCCTCCTGCCTCAGCCTCCTGAGTTACTGAGATTACAATCTTTGTTGATCTTGAAAGTCTGTATTTTTCTAATTCATCATTTCTGTTTTTATCCGTCTCTTCCTTTTTTCTGTGTTGTCTGGGTTTGCCCTGTCACTCTATGTAACCTGTCAGTTCACAACCTTCCTTTGCCTGTGTGTTCCCACTGGGTGATCCTTTTTCTGGGTCCTATATCATGAGATGTCATCGTCTTCATCATCCCTCACTTGTAGGCAAACCCTGTTTTTATTTGTTTTCTGACTGCCCAGCTGATTAGAGTGTTTTTACGGTTCCAAATGTTTTATTTGATTCTCCCCCCAACTCCAGTTATCTTTTAGTTTTCAAATCCTAACTTAATTACATTGTGGTCAGAGAACAAGGTCTGAATGATATCAGTTCTTTGAAATTTGAAGGGCCTGTCCAGTTTGCATAAGTATTCCATATGTGCTTGAAAAGAAAGTGCTCATGCTGTTAGACACACAGCTGCACACATAAACACTGGATCAGGCACAGAGGCCTAGTTGTGGGCTTGGTCAGGGTCCCTGAAGGTAGATCTCATGCTGTGCCCATATTGTTACTTTTCCCTGAGTTCCTGTCCATTTTTGCTTTATGCATTTGAAAGCTAGCTTAGGAAGATGCAAGTTTAAAATGATAATCTTCTTGTTTAATTGGTCCTGTTTTTAGTCACCCTCATTATTTCCAGAAAGGACTTTTGCCCAAAAGCCTATTTGTATGTAGTAATTAGTATGGCTCAGACTGAGTTTCTTTTGGTTACTACTTCCTTTTATCAATTTTAGTTTTTTGATTCTTTTCCTTCATCCTTCCTGGCCCTTCAGGTACAGATACATCTTACTGAGCTGGGTGACTGCATTTTGTACTGTGAAGTTGCCCAGGACATTCTCTCATTTCAGACCCTCTTCCAAGGAGGCCCTCCTTTGGTGGGGCCTGTTGGTAACCAGTGCCAGTAGCCTCTGGGTTTGTTTACCTGGGTATGGATGGTGCCATGCTCTGGAAAGTCAGCCATTGGGCCCTTACTTCTACATTCTGCTTGTGCTGGGTGTTGAAAAGTCAACTCCCAGTCTAGTAACCTTCCCCCATGGGCCTGTCCCACAGATTTTGACATATTGTATCTTTGTTTTAATCCAGTTCCAAATACTGTCTTTACCCTTGAAATTTCTTCTTTGATCCAGAGGTTCCTTAGAAGTATATTAGTTAATTTCCAAATATTTGTTGATTTTATAGATATTTTTAATCTAGTTTAATTCTATTGTCAGTGAATGTATCCTGTACAATTTCAGTGTTTAGAAATTTATGGAAGCTGTTTTTTGGTCCAGCACGTGGTGTGTCTTGGGGAGTAGACCACATGTTCTTGGAAAGGACGGGTGTTCTGCAGTTGTTGGGTGGAGTCTTCTGTCAGCATGAGTTAGGTCACTCCAGGCAGTCTGTAGTTCAAGTCTTCAGCATCCTTACCAATTTTTTTTTTTTTTTGTCTACTTTTCTACCAGTTCCTGAAGAAGGGGTCTTAAAATCTCTGATTGTGATTGTGAATGTGCCTATTTCGCCCTTCAGTTCTGCTGGTTTTGCTTCATGATCTTTGAAGCTGTTGTTATATATATAAACACTTCAGATGATTACTGCCTCCACTGACCCTTTTTTCATTATGAAATGTCCGTGTGTGTGTGTGTGTGTGTGTGTGTGTGTGTGTGTGTGTGTGTGTGTTGCAGAGGACCCAGGCCCTCATGCATACTAGGTAAGCGATCTATGGCTGAGCTGTATCTCTAGTCCTAAAACATCTTCCTTTATTGCTAATGATGTCCTTTGTCTTAAAGTCACTTTGACTTCAACTTTCTTAGGTTTGTTCTTTGCATGGTACATCTTTTTCCATGCTTCTATTTTCAACCTATTTTCATGTCTTCATATTTTATTTTGGGGGTTGAACCAACGGGTGCTTTACTATGTTCCCAGCCCTTTTTACTTTTTGAGTCCCAGTCCCCCTAAGTTTATGAGGCTGGCCTTAAACTTGCAGTCTTTCTGCCTCAGTCACTGGGATTACTGACCCCAACTTAATCTCTTCATGTTTTAAAAAAGTATCTTTTGTAGACAGCATGTAGTTATATCTTATATTTTGATCCTTTCTGACAATCTCTTCTTCTAATGGGAGCATTCAATCTATTTGCATTTAATGTAGCTATTGAAACATTTGGGAATAAGTCCATCTTTGATGTTTGTTTTCCACTTGTCCCTTCTGTTCCTGACCCTTCTTGTGTACTTTTCCTGCCTTTTCTAATGTTAATCAAATAGAGTTGTGCATTATGGGATACATTCTGAGAAATGCATTGTTGGATATTTTCATCAGTATTTGGACATCGTAGAGTATACTTTCACAAACCTAGGTGGTATACCTGTATACCTAGGTCTCCATGGCATGTACCATCATAATATGTGGTCCATCACTGGCCAAAAGATCATTAGGTAGCACATGACTACATTTCATTTTTAGTATTTAGTTTCATTTTCTCTCTTGGCATCTTAGCTATACCTCTTGTATATTTTTTTCCTGAGTGATTACTCATGAGTTAAAAATATTCATCCTTATCAAAGTCTGTGTAGTCAGTGTTGTCCACATCCCACCTCACAAATGAAATGATCATATATTAGTACCATTCCATTTCTCCACCCCCAGTCCTTACTGCTGCTATTGCTATATATTTGACTTCTGCACATATCAGAATCCACCTTACAATATTAGTTTTAAGGCATCAGTTGTTTTTTTTTTTAAAAATAAGAAATTTAAAAATACAGTGTTTTATACTTACTCGCTTATTTTACCATTTATAGTATTCCTCCTATAAAATTAAATTTCTTTAACTGGAAGAACAACCAAGAAATGTAGTGCAGTTCTGCTGGCAAAAAATTTCCCTAGTTTTTTGTTTTGTTTTTGCAGTACTGGGTCTGGTTTTGAACTCAGGAGCACCCTACCACTGGGCCTTTTTGTTAATTTTTTATTTTAGACAGGATCTTGCTAAGTTGCTGAGGCTGGCCTCGAACTTAACAATCCTCCCCACTCAGCCTCTTGAGTTTGGCATTACAGGTATGTGCTACTACACCTGTTCTAGCTTTTGTTTATATAGAATATATTTTTATTTCTCCTTCCTGTTTGTTTATTTTTGGTGCCAGGTATTGAACCCAGGGCCTCATACATGCTAAGAATGCACTCTCCTACTGAGATATACCCCCAGCACCTCTTCCTTTTTCAAGATTCCTAGATATAGAATTTGCAGATGATAATTTTATGGCAGTTTATTCCATTGCTGCCCCTTTTTTGGCAGGGGTGGGACATTGGGGATTGAACCACTTAACCACTGAGCCAAATTTCCAGCCCTTTTATTTTTTATTTTGAGATAGGGTCTTGCTAAGTTGCTTAAGGGCCTCACTAAGTTGCTGAGGTTGGCCTCAAACCTGCAATCCTCCTGCCTCAGTCTCCTGAGTCACTGAGATTACAGGCATCTGCTACCACGCCCAGCTCTGGCCCATTGTTTCTGATAAGAAATGCTGTTATCTTATCATTATTGCCATGTATACAATGTGTCCAATATTCCTTGGCTGTGCCCAAGATTATCCTTTTTATTAGTGATTTTCAGTAATTTGACTTACTTGCTTTGGTGTGTTTTTTTCTTATGATTGTATTTTGCTGAGCTTTTGACCTGTAAATTGATGTTTTTCACTAAAATTGGGAAATTACTGGTCATTATTTCTTCAAATAATTTTTCTCTACCCTTTTTATTTCTTTTTAACCTCCTGTTACTTCAGTAAGTAAGTTTAGACAGTTCGACATTGTCTCATTGGTCCTGAGGTTCTGTTCATTTCCTTTTATCTTTTCTTCAGATTGGATAATGTCTATTGATCTACTTTCTTAATTCACTGACTTTATAGAAAATAATTTCCTAATAAATAAATAAATAAATAAATAAATAAATAATGAGAATATAATCCCAATCTGCTGTTTATTCTGTAAAATTTTTATTTCAGTTATTGAGATGTTCAATTCTTTATTTTCTCTTTTTAAAATAATTTCTATTCCTCTACTGGTAGTTCCTATCTGCTCACTCACTCAGATAAATTTTTTGTAATTATTTGAATACATTTTCCTTAATTTAAAAAAAAAATTAAATAGCTTCTTTCTAGTCTTCATTATGTTCAATATCTATACCATTTTGGGATCAGTTTCTGTTAACTAGTTGCGTTTTTTTTTTTTTTTTACCTTGACTGTGAGTCTTATTTCCTGCTTCTTTGCATATCTAATAATTTTTGTGTGTCCAACATAAATAATAAATTATAGAGACTCCAAATCCTGTTATTTTGCTCTCAAGAATGTTTACCTTTTTTTCTAGTAAGCACTTCAGTTACTGCTGCTCACCTTGAACTTGTGTAGGCTTGGCTTTGTGCTTTGTTAAGGCAGGTTTGTGGAAAAGTTATTCCCAATTCCTTTAGTGTAATAGAACTCAACTCCCAAACCTATCTCCACTTCAGACCTTGCCAAGGTTTGGTTTCGAGCTTTATTATAGTATGTATAGTGAGGCTATTCTGGCATCTCAATTGGTCTTAGGCCATCATTGTTGACCTCTCATACCAATTCCACCTAACCCTGCAGTAGCCACACTCTGTTAAGCTCCACATAGTGTTCTCTAAGCAGGCATAGCCCAGTCCTTGAACAAGGACTTGTGAGGAACCCCCAGTCTTCAGCACCTCCAAAACACCCCCAGCTCCATTCATTCTGCCACCTCATCCCCTTAGATTTCAGCCCTCTAGCTTCCCCAAATCCTGATTTCTGCCACATCAGCTTAACATGACTGCTGTGTTCTACCTGGAATTTGTGGCCAGAACATTGTCCCTTGGCAAACACCCTTGGGCATTAGGGAGGCTCACTCATCAGCAGACCTCCTCTGCCTGTTAATTGCCTATAATCTGTTACCTTGTGTGTTTTGTTCACTTTTATGGTTGTTTACAGTGAGATGACTAGTGTGGTACCAGTTACTCTATTGTAGCCACTTTCCTATTGTTTTTGCTTTATGAAGGATAAACCTATTTATTTGCTAGTCATAGTTCTTCATTGTGAATTATATTCTTTTTTTAATATTTTTTAGTGGACCTTTATTTTTTAATTTATTTATATGTGAGCTGAGAATCGAACCCAGTGCCCCACACGTGCCAGGCAAATGCTCCATCACTAAGCCACAACCCCAGCCCGAATTGTATTCTTTATCATTGTTTAAGTGTCATATGTGGTCTTAGTGCTTTAGCTCTAAATTAAATTTTTCTATTACTAAATGGGCTCCTATTTCTCTTGTTTGCATTTTCCTGGTATATCTGCCATTCACCCTTATGGAGTCTCATACATAGCAGAGATCTGGATTTAACTCTGGAATCTGACCATAACATTGTTGAGTATATTTGTATTTTTATTATTTTATGCAAATATACAGAACAAATTGCTAAGAAACTAAGGTAGTTCATGTCAGGTGGAAAAGAAAGAAATAATGCTGATTTTTTCATTATTTATGGTGGGATGTCCTATAATCTCTCAAGTGGGAGGTTGACTATTGTGTCTTTGACTCCGTATGACAAACGATGAGCAAATCAAGTGAACTTAACTAATAATTTCCTCTCATTATGCCCCCCCATATTTCTGTTTGTTACATAACCAGTTCTATAGCCATAATCCCCATGTTTTAGACTTAATCCTGCAGGTAAGTAGACTCAGTACTGTCTGCCAGACCATTTGCCATAGTTCTTCAGTATCTTTTATATGAGTAAAACTAATCTTCTTGTTCTTCCAGAAGAGCTTATGGGAGCAATATTCTTTGAGTTCTTACATGTTCAAAAATGTCTATGTATTGTTTTTATTGAGTGACAGTTTGGCTGGATATAAAATTCTTGGGCCACACTTACTTTCTCAGCCCCTGTGGGCATTACTCCACTGTCTATTGGCACAGATGTAGCCATAGAACATTCTGAGGACAGCCTACACTTTACCCTCATAATCAATATTATCTTTTTACCTGGCTACCAAAAGGACTTTATAAGCTATTAGGTCTAGTAATTTTACTAGAACATAGTTTTTCTTTTCTTTCTTTCTTTCTTTTTTTTTTTTTTTGCACCAAGGATTGAGCCTAGAGGTGCTTAACCACTGAGCCACATCCCCAGCCCATTTTTTATGTTTTATTTAGAGACAGGGTCTTGCTGAGTTGCTTAGTGCCTCTCTAAATTGCTGAGGCTGGCTTTGAACTTCTATCCTCCTGCCTCAGCTTCCTGAACTGCTGGAATTAAGGTGTGTGCCACCGCACCTGGCTAGAGCATATCTTAAGGTTGATTGCAATATAGTCTTTCTTTGGATTTATAGTACTTCAATTTTAAGAAATTAGTATTGCTTTTCTAAATCAGTGAATACCAATATCCCAACATCTCATCTTTCATTATCCTCCCATATTCTCTCTTGTTCATTTGAACTTTTTGTTTTCCTAATTTTTCTCACTTTTCATCTTTTTCCTGCCCTCCATGTTCTTCCTCTCTTTTTTCAGGGTCTACTCCTGTTTCTGATTCCCCTTCATTTCTTTGAGTTTTTTCTTCCACTTATTTCCTGAGCTCTGCTATTTCCAATCTCCTCAGTATTTTTCTGTTTTATAGAGGTAATTTAATTTATTGTTTTATTTTGTTAATTTATGGATAAATTGCTTAGTGACCATTTCCATTGCCTTTGATGAGTGTTGTCATTTGCTTTTCCTATTTCTTTCCTCCTTTTTCTGTGTGCTATCTTTGTAGAAATAGTGATTTTTCAACTGAAGATAGTGACTCTCTTAGGAGTCTCTTAAGGAAAAAAGAGACGAGCATGGTGGTGCATGCCTCTAATCCCAGCATTTTGGGAGGCTGAGGCAGGAGGATCATGAGTTCAAAGCCAGCCTCAGCAACAGCGAGGCACTAAGAAACTCAGTGAGACCCTGTCTCTAAATAAAATAGGGATGTGGCTCAGTGGTGGAGTGCCCCTGAGTTCAATCCCCAGTAGCCCCCACCAAGAAAAACGAAAAGAAAAGAGGCTGATACAAAGAGTTCATGGTGCTCAGGGCCAGACCACATGCACAATCAATTGGTGGAAGAAATGGTGTCACAATGTTAGCAAAGTGCCTTTGTCATTAAAATGTGGGAAGAGAGATGCCAGTTACCTTGCAAAGCATGGTACTGTTCTACATAACCAAGAATGCTGTGTAATAGTTAGTTTTTTATTACTAATACATGACAAAATACCTGTCATGTAGGCCAACTTTATAAAGAAGCTTATTTAAATCAAAGTTCTGGAGGGGAGGTTCAAAGTCCAAGATTGGGTGAGCCCATTGGTTTGTCCTCAGTGAGGGCCCAGTGGTGGGAGCATGTGTAGAGGAATAGATTATATTACCAGACAGGAAGCCAGAGAGGCTAGGGTTCCAAAATTTCTTTTAAGGGTACATCCCCAACTGAGCTAATGACCTCCCATTAGGCCCCAACTCTTAAAAGATTCCATACCATCATTACCACACTGAGGACCAGGCTTGCAACCCAGAAACCTTTAGTGAGCACATACTTCAATATACTCAAACCATAGCATGTTGTGACAGGCAGCTTTGATTCCTTACTCCAGGAGGCATGTTTCAGGAAGGGATCAGGCAGGAGGCTTTCCATTCACCCAATACGGAATGTGGGGGCACTTGGCCTCTAGAGGAGGCCAACTCTCTGCTAACTCCATGCAGGTAGAAAATACCTGTGTAATTCCTTGTTTTGTCCAGTGCTCTGCCCATTTATCAGGACCAACCAGAGAGTAGGTTTCACCCACAGCCCACTGAGGAGCACTACTATACATATGACTTCTCTTGCCACCTTCAGTATTATCTCTCCCTTATCTGTGTCTTGCTCTACTTTCAGTTGCTAAAATAAAATATCTGAGACTAGATAATTTATAAATAACAGCAACTCACAGTTTTGGTTGTTATAAAATCCTAGAGTATAGTGCCAGCATCTGGTGAGGGCCTTCTTGCTTCATGACGCCATGGCAGAAGGCATCCCATGGTGACACAGAGCAAGTGTACTAGCTCAAGTCGTTTTCTCTTCTGATAAAGCAACCATCACAATTTCCCCATCCTCATGACCTCATCTAATCCTAATTACCTCCCAACAGTCCCACTTCCAAATACTATCAACATATGAATTTGAGGATTAATTTCCCAACACATAAACTTTGGGGGACATATTGAAACCACAGGACCCTGTCTGCACCCTGTTGATTCCTACTCTTGGTAGCTCTCTAACCCCTTCCATGTTTCCTTTTTTTTCTTTTTCTTTTTCTTTTTTTTTTTTTGCAGTGCTGGGGGTTGTACCCAGGGCCTTGTGCTTGCAAGGCAAGCACTCTACCAACTGAGCTATCTCCCCAGCCCCCCTCTTCCATGTTTCTGCATTTCACTTAACTCTTAGTCTTTCTGAAGATGAAGTTTGTGTTTCTTATTCCCCTGGAGCATTGGAGTAGTGGCCAAGGTTCCTCCAGGAAAAATACTGACTTCATGATGCATTCAAGTTAGAAATGTGGCCTCTCACTGGATACGAGGGTGCAGTATATTCCCATTACGAGAGATCCCAGGACCCAGTTGTGTTGAGTTCTCCCCTGAAGGCTGGGGATTCTCTGTCTGCTGACCCAAGGGCTCTTTGCTGATGTCACCCACATCAGCAAGTCAGAGCAGGTCCAGGGAAGGAGCAACTCTGCAGGTTTTCAGGCTACCCAGAGGGATTTCTGAAGTCCCCCATCATGGCCAAGAGCAAACGACTTCCATGGAAGAACAGGAGGAAGAGGTGGCCAGCCACAGGGAGCACATGGCTGTCTGGGAACCCATGGCTATCTCCTGTTTCAACTATGGGACACGGCAGTGGGATATTTATGACCAGGTCTACCACAGGCTTAGGAACAGTCTAACAATTTTGTTACAGGTGCGCCACATCCATGAACTCACCAATCCTGGAATTGCTGACATCATGATCCGGCCAGACCGCAAGATTCTGGCCACGGCAGGTTGGGACCATCGTATCCGCATATTTCACTGGAGAACAATGAAGCCACTGGCTGTGCTTGCCTTCCACAGTGCTTCTGTCCACTGTGTGGCCTTTGCTGCTGACGGCTTGTTGGCCGCAGGATCCAAGGACCAGCGCATCAGCATTTGGTCTCTGTATCCACACACATAACTTGGCTACTCCCTTCTTGAAAGACTCAAAAGACAGAAGGTGGGCATCTCACTCCAGCCTTGACCCAATCATGTGAAAACTGACCCTCAAAGCCTCTGAGGACCAGCAACTTTTGGTCCAAAGAGCATGGAGTTCTCACTTTCTTTATGAGACTTGCTATTCCTTTCACAAACCACAATGTCCATCTGATGATAACTCTGGTGACCAGCCAGATACCTGGCACCTGTGGCCTGGTGAGAGGCGTGGCTGAAGCCCGGCCATACTGCCAGGCTAAGGGGATTTTACAATAAATTTTCCATTGAAAACCTGCAAGCTCAAGGTAGGAACCATCAAAGGAGACATCCCCTGACACCTGCCCTCCACATAGTGTCAGAGCCCTCAGATCCTCCCTGAACAAGCCTATTCCTCAGTCTTGCTATTGACTAACTAAGCATGTTGAGGGCTGGACCTTGGCTACAGAACCCCTAGTGTGGCCTCCTACAGATGTCCACAGGGTTCCTGCCTCCAGAGATGGGCAGGAGCTCCTGTCACCCAGGACAGAGGCCAGAATCTGGAAAAGATTGTAACTCAAATCCCTGAAGAGTGTGGTGAAAAAGGGCCAGTGGGAGGTGGCCAACATGTTCAGGACAGAAGGAACTCATGGTGCATAGAGCAAGGCCAGATGCAGGATCCCCCTGTAAACAGGGTTAGGTGAAAGGGGGTCAGGGCCATTTCCAAGTGAGCCTGACAGAAGGCATAGGGGTATCAAGTGAGAAAAGCCACTGGCTCTTTATGGTGACCATGGACATAAGTGCAGCTACATGTGCATAAAGTAGCAACACCATACAAACTGGGAATGGGCACCCAGAGCCAAGAGGGTGCTCAGATCTGGTGCACCCTCTAAGGTAGAATCAATTGGGAAGGAATGGGATCTCAAAGGTGGGGATGGGGTAGACCGACAGACCTCAAAGAAGCAGGAGACCTCAGGCCTCTCTATTCTGCCATTATTGCCAGAAGAGTTGCCAGTCCTACCTGCAGCCAGCCCCCTTTACCTGAAGAACTGGCATAGCTCGCAGGTGCTGCCCTACAATGCACTAACATTCAGGACCCCCCCTCCCCTCTGGAACTCTAGTGCTATAACTAGACTCTACTCCCAGCATAGCAGAGGGTGAAGTGCAAAGTGTGTCCTGTGCCGAGAGCACCATATTGCAATAGGATGGCCTGGTATCTCCTATTTATAAACAGAAATCTGGAGAACATGCATGAAACTGGGAATAAAGGATGTGGGGTCAGGGACTGGAGTATGAAATGGGTCAGGTCATTAATGTATACAGGCCCTCTGAGCAGAGAGCCTGGGCTTTGCATTGCAGCTTCAGGGGCTTTCTAGAAAGGGCCCACAGTTGGATTAGTAATAGGTTGGCTGAAACATGGACCCCAAAAAGTGTCCACATATGTGAAGTTGAAGTGCCCAACTGCCTTGGTATACAGAAGAGGAAGGGATCCAGAGGCTGGAGGATTGGAATGTTGAAAAGGGATTTGTCACCTAAGATCTATTTACCTGCTGCTAAAGGGTCCTAAGGCTTTCACTCCCATGATGGAAGGATGAAGTTACTGGGGAGGCCCATCATCCTCAAAGTACTCTGTGATCACTCTTCTCTGTAGGTAAGAAATTAAGATGAGAGCCAGGTGGTGTGGTGGGTGTCTCTTCTAGCTACTCACATGGCTGAGGTAGGAGGATCGCAAGTTCAAAGCCACCCTCAGCAAAGGCGAGGTGCTAATAAGGAACTCAGTGAGACCCTGTCTCTAAATAAAATACAAAATAGGGCTGGGGATGTGGCTCAGTGGTCGAATGCCCTGGAGTTCAATCCCTGGTACCAAAATAAATAAATAGGTAGATAGGTAGGTAGGCAGATAGATAGGTAGATAAATAGATAAATGCATGAAGTTACAGTGAGAACTGATGCTTCTAGCCTGGGATATCTAAATGCAATGAGAATCACTGGATCCAGTGTAGGAGGGGCCAAGTGGTAGCACTTAATTGCCAAAGACAGGGGTGGTTCCCAAGATGGGCAGTGGAGTCAGAGCCTCCATCAGAAGAGTCTCCCTGGCAGAGACCTATAATGGGGCCAGTTGACATTAGTCTCTGGAGACTGAATCAATGAGACACCTACAAAGTTGACTTGATTCACATAAGCAGATGTGTTCTAGATCTAGTAAGCAGAAGTCTGACCTGGGTCATCAAAAGAGAGAGGCAATAGCCTCCTGATCACAGACCCAGACCCCTCCAATGGAGGGAGTATGGTTTCCTTAAAGAAAGCCCCCTATACTGCTAACTGTGTATACTGCTCATTCTCTTTCCAGCCTTCCTTGGGGGCTACCACACTGTCCCAGGAGGTCCTAGTGTTGACTGGGGAAGGCAAACCCATGTCCAAGCCTCCCTGTTTGGGCACTGGTCTGGTCCAGGTAGCGCTGTTATAGGTAGCTGCTTATGTCCAGAACATCTCCAGAGCCCATGTTGAGCATCCTGTAGCCAGCTGCCAGGATGTTGGGGAACATATCCAGAGACATTTTCACATCACTGGAATGTCCGAAGGAGCAAACCTGATTTAGGATGCAGTGACTTAGATCTGTTAGGCACCAAAGGATGGTGCTGGGAGAGCCTTGCTGTGGGGTGCTGGTCAACTCTGTCACAATTGTCAGGTTTTAATTCTCCTATGACAGTGGCTGAGAATCTAGAGACATCGAAGGATGTATGAAGTTTTGTTGAAGAAGTCAAACCAAAGCTCCAAAGAGAGGTTGTGCTCCTGGGGCAGCAAATGCAGCTTCCACCAGGACCAGGGGCCTCATCTTTGGGAGCAGTCTTGGTGCCTTGATCAGAATTTGGATCAGTTTAGCTCCACATGAAGCACTGTTAGCTAACACAGCCATAAACAGATAGCACCTGGTTGTAGGCAATTATTTTGGAAACTTGTTCCACCCATGGACCCCAACACCTCTTGCAAAGCTTCCAGGCCATTACCAGGGAAATCTAGGGCACACTAGCCTGTCCTGGTGACTCAACCAAAAGGTGACAGCATGTACAGGTTAGACCTTGCTGATGCCAAAGAGCAAAGAGCTCTAACAGCTTTGTCCTCACTGAAACAAAGGCATGAACACAGTACCTAATGGCATATCCTCTTTTTAAAAAATTTTAGTTGTCGATGGACCTTTATTTTTTTTAATTTATATGCAGTGCTGAGAATCGAACCCAGAACCTCACACATGCTAGGCAAGAGCTCTACCACTGAGCTTCAACCCCAGCCCTAATGGCCCATCCTTGTCCTTGTTATCCTCATCCTCAATGGGTGCTCTAGAGAGAATGGCATTGGAAGGATGAGATAAACAGCAGAAGAGGGGGGCAGGTCTCACAAATGGTCACCCTCTTGCAGCCTTGCCTGTACTACTCCCAGGCCTCCAGAAGCCTCTGAGGCAGCATCTGCCCTGCCTCATTTCTGACCCTGAGGCCCCTGGGTATAGGGTACATTCTTGAGAACCTCTGGAATTGGCACAAGACCCCATTTATGCCCCTACCTCCATTTATGCCCCTGTTGTCTTTGGCATCATCACTATAGTCACAGAAACAGAATAGAGCTGGGGCTGAGGATATAGCTCAGTGGTAGAGGTCCTAGGTTCACTCCTCAGCTCTGGAGGTAAAAAAAAAGATTAGGGCCAATAGCCATGAGGCATGTGTTCCAGACAAAGGAACAAGAATGCTGTGAGTCAGTGGGAAATTTGCTAAATGAAGAAATATTCTCTTTTAAAATGTCTAAGGAGAGCTGCTGCTCATGGACTACCAGCATCTCACCTGGAGACAAAAGATGGTAAAGAGGTGGTGTTGGCAGGGACACACACCTCACATCTGATCCCTGGACCTTGCATTTTTTTTTTCTTTTTTGTCTCCTGTTTGCTAGGCAAGTGCCCTACTGCTGAGCCACACCCCCACGCCCACTGCTTAAGGGCACAAGCAGGGTAAAACAGACTGCTGACTGGGAGCCTGGGTCAGTTCTGAGGCCCATGCAGTGTCGAGCAGTTATCTGGTCACATCTTGTGGCTGAATCTTTTATATATATAGTTTATTTTATATATGTATTTAATGTGGTGCTGAGTATCAAACCCAGGGCCTCATGTGTTAGGCAAGCACTCTACCACTGAGCTACAACCCCAGTCCTTGTGGCTGAATCTTGATGTTCAGGGACAAAGGTAGTGAACAGCCCCTAAATCTTGCATGCTTGATATGGTTTTTGCTCCTACAAACCAGCCATGAACTCTGTATGGGTGGATAAGGCAGGCTGGGTCCTACCCTTCAGGCAGATTCATATCCTCCAAAGCATTATAGCTGGTGGCCCAGGACTTCTGGTTGCTCAGTTGAGCTGCCTGGAATAGCAGTTAAGCCAATGCTATGAGAGCACTGGAATCCAAGAGTCTTGACTGATGTTTGTTCAGTTTATGTCCCACCTGATGACCATTGCTCTGGTACTGGGAACCTAATCTTGAGTCCCTCCCTGCCCCTTGCCCTAGCATCCCAGAGGAAACAGCCCAGGATCCTGGTTCTTCTGATGGAAGGTTCAAATTCAGTATTCACCGCAAAAAGGTGAGGATGTAGCTCAGTGATAGATCTTTTGCCTGGAATGCATGAAGTCCTAGGTTTGATCTCCAGCATGTGTGCGTGCACACGCACACACACACACACCAAAAAAAAAAAAAAAAAATGATGAAACACCAAACTAAGGATTATTACTTATAGATCCTCCTGGGCAGGGAGGGTGCAATGAGTCAGGAGGACAGTTCTCCATCCCCAGATCATGCAAAACAGGAATGGAGAGTCAGGCAAAAAGAGCACAACTAATTATATATATATATGTATATATATATATATATACATATATATATATATATATACACACATATATGAAGAAGGTGTGAGTTGCTTTAAGTTTACAGGCAAATGCTTGACTGATCTGTTTAAAGGAAGCAGCCTGAAAAGTGGGAACCCAGTCTACGAGGCAGGGGAGATGCCTCCCAGGTTCTTATTTCTGGTCATGGGCTTGAGCCACATGGTGATGTTCTGGTCTCCAGGTGTCCTCCCATTCAATGCCACAAAATGGAGTTTCTCCAGTTGCCACTTTACCATAATAAAAACAGCCTATTTTCCTTAGAGTTGTTGCTACTCCCTGGATCAGTCAGTAAGGCCTTCCTGGGAAGTGGAGAGTATGGTGGTCATCCATCTCATAGACACAGACTGCACAGCAAGACTTGGGCAGGCCACTGTTTCCCTTTCCCCATCACACCTGGAGGTGGCAATCTGGAGTTCTGTGCAGTGTCCCTGGGATGAGCCCGGGGATGATGGCTTCTGGAGGCAGTATGTTGGACCCCAGCCTCACGCATGCAGCAAGACATTTCCCATTGCATCCAGCCTATCAACTGAGAGAGGCACAGATTTCATTTATCTGCCTCTCCAAATGTTCTCCCATAACATTCCAATGTGGGGAGGCTACCCACAACCAAAGAAAACTTGTATTTGGAGGTAGCAATAGACATTTCTTGTATTTAGTACTGAATCTGGTGTAGTCTACCATATATCCTTCCTCCCTCCCTCCCTCCCTCCCTCCCTCCCTTCCTTCCTTGCGTACCAGGGATTAAACTCAGGGCACTTGACCACTGAGCTGCATCCCCAGCCCTATTTTGTATTTATTTAGAGACAAGGTCTTATTGAGTTGCTTAGCACCTTGTTTTTGCTGAGGCTGGCTCTGAACTTGCGATCCTCCTGCCTCAGCCTCTTGAGCTGCTGGGATTACGGGAGTGTACCACCATGCCCAGCTCCCTAATGTTCCTATTGGAAGAGTTTCTGTGGGTCAAGAACACAGTTGTGGTATGACTATCCTGGCTCAGGGCCACATAGGGCTGCAGTTGGAGTGACAGCAGCCTGGGCTCCTATTCAAATCCAGATCCTGTGGCTACAGAATGGAGCTCTCAGCTCCAGGGGGTTGACCAGGACCTGCCCTAGGCCTCCCTCATCAGTACACTGTGAATAGTAGTGTATCTTCACAGCAAGCAAGGTGGTCTTGGGATATTCTGTTTAGTGACTTGGATGGCCCAGGGTGGGGTTCAGACAGACTGCAAAGCTAATGAGCTCTACCAGGGAGATCCAGCATCCTCAGCTACTATCTCTGGTACAAGGTAGGGGCTCCTCATAGGAATAGTAGAAGGTGTGCAGCTCTGGACAGGGGCACCAAGGCAGTCTGGCATGTCTACATGATAGGATTCTGCCTTCAGAGGAATCTGCTGCCAGTACCAAGGACCTCCTACCTTAATATTAAGTGTTACTATGTGCCACTCATTCAGCCCCATGGTCACCCTATGACATGGACGCAGTCATTATCCACCCAGCAGGTGGGCAGCACATACTCAGCATTACACTGTCCCTCCCTGAAAAATGGCCCTGGGAGTGCTTTCTCCTTTTCCCCTCAAGTGTCCCAAACAGGATCCCAGTCATGAACTCTGGGAATAGGCATACCGGACCCTGCATCTGGCCACAGGTGACCCCACAGATGTTGGCTTGGACTCAACACTTGGATGCTGAGTTAGTTGACACCATGAAATAATCTGAGGAAGGACTCCCAGAGCAATGCATCCAGGGAAGCCACCACCACTGCCTGGGGCTTGCTATGTTGACGTGTGGTGCGTGTCTCCACACTCCTCACGTAGTGATGTTCACTCAGGTGTTTCCCACCTGTGTCTGCCAAGAAGCTGCAGAACTCCCTCTTCACAAAAGACTGTTTGCACAAAGAAAAAAACATCCCTTCAGGGGGTTCTTTAGAAACGCTTGATTCTCAACTAGCTATAACTTCGTATGGAAACCTAGCATGGCAGACAACAAGCTGGCACTGATGACAACATTAAAGCTGAACTTGCTGTGCACCTGTGCCCTGTGCAGGCAAACCATGCAGCCAAGCCACCAGCCCCACCAGCTCCACAGCTCTGGGAAGATGTGGCTGCTCCAGGGTCTATCTCCCCACCTCTTCACACCAGGTTTTCCAGCATCCACTTCCCAGGGGTGGTTTCCACATCTACCTTGGGAATGGGGGGCCTCTTGGGAAACTCAGCAGGTGAGGCCCTTCTGAGATTCCCCCTCTCACTTATAGCTTCCCCAAGTCAGTGAGCTGCAGCTCAGCCCCCATCCCCAGTGCTGGTTCTTAGTGAGCCCCTGTGAAGAAGCCAGGCAGGAGGGTCAGATGAAGAGAGGAACACTAAGATCAACAGTGCATCCATCCACTGCTGCCTACTGTATACAATAAATTACAGCCTGTGTCCCATCCACAACTGCCCTTGTATTTCAGCATCAGAGATCATGGAGACTTCAGAACTACAAACATCAGCTGGTCCTTCACAGAGACATGTGTTTATCCCTATCTTAAAAAATAGCTGCTGGCCTAGGGATGTAGCTCAGGGGAGAGCACATACCTGTGTGTGTGAAGCCCTGAGTTTGATCCTGGGTACCACAAGGGGAAAAAAAAAAAAGATTCCATGTGATGAGCAGACATGGGGGAACTCGGTCACTGCCACAAATATGAATGTGGTCCAAGATGTCAGAGCAGCACTGGAGCTCCAAGAGCCTCTTCCGTGAGGCCAAGATGGCTCACACATCAAGGTGACTTCACTATAGTCTGTCAAGATGGGTGAAACTGACAGGCTAGGAATTCTCACTAACAAACAGGAAAAACTTAAATGTATAGAAGAAAGATGCTGGGATATTTACATAGGACAAGTATGACCGAGAGATGCTTTTATTTATATTTTTATAGATGCAGAATGTTGAGAAATTGAGTCATTTGGTTTCATTCTGTTGTAATTATCTGTGACTGCATTAATATATTGCCAAAAACTCTGCAATGTAACGCAGCCATTCTCTGCACCTGAAGGCTATAGTCAGGAATTCAGGAGGGGCTCCGAGTATGTGGTTTGTCTCTGTTCCACATGGTGGCAGCCAGAGCTGGCATATCTACTTCCACTAAGGCTTCTGCACTCATGTGCGAGGCACTTTGGCAGAGACCACCAAAAGGCTGGGTTTAGTGGGGACCATTAACACAAGGGCCTTTGTGTGTCCTTTCAAAGTGATAGTCTCAGGGGAATCAACACTCCTTACATGGGGGCTCTAAGAGCAAAGCCAGCAAGCTTGGTAGAGCCCAGAACCTTCTATGACCAGCCCTGAAGTCAGAGGAAGGAATACAGATCTCAAATCTTGGTGGATGGTCTAAGTGTTTTCAGGCATTAAAAACTAAGGCTCATCCTTTTTCTTTATGTAGCCAGAAAAAGCACAGACAACTGAGACTTCAGAAACAGGAAGAATGTATGAATGGTTCTCACACACCATCAGAAGATGGGAGGTTCCAGCTGCACACCCACTCAGGCTTGCATGGCCACACACACGGAGGCAGTGATCACTATGGCCCTCACTCATCCAATTGGGTGTGTTACAATGAAAAGAACTGAAATGAAAAAAGGAAGGAAGGTTTGTCATCCTAACATATCAGGGCAGTATTTCCATATGAACTGAGATCTCTCATCCACATAAACCCCAAAGAATTGCACATCTCAGGAAGAGATGCCAAAATGTCAACTATTGAAAGTAAATATGAAAGATGGGCTGTAGTAATGAATTCCTCAACATAAGCCTGGCACAGTGGTGCACGCCTGTAATCCCAGCTTCTTGAGAGGCTGAGGTAGGAAGATTACAAGTTCAAGGACAGCCCTAGCAATTTAGTGAGCTCTGTCTAAAAAAAAAAAGGGGGGGGGGACTAGGGACTAGGGGATGTGGGAAAGCACCATCATTTTCAATCCCCAGTACCCCCCCCAAAAAAATAGTTTCATAAAAGAAGTTTTGTTGTAAAAAGAGACGGAAGCATCAGAAAGAATAAAGTACTTAGGAATGAATTAACAAAGGAGGTAAAAAACTCATACCCTAAAAACTACAAAACATTGCCAAAAGAAATTAAAGACATAGCTGCTCGGGTGGCACATGCCTATAATCCCAGTTACTTGGGAGGTTAAGGCAGGAGGATTGAAAGTTCAAAGACAGCCTGTCCAACTTGGCAAGATCCTATCTCAAAATAAAACTTGTTCAAAAAGAGCTAGGGGTGTAGCTCAGTGGTAAAGCACCTCTGGGTTCAATCTCAGAAAGGAAGGAAGGAAGGAAGAAGAGAGGGAGGGAGGAGGAAATTAGACATAAGTAAAGATAAATATATCCACATTCATGGATTAGAAAACAATATTGTTAAAATATCAATACTACCCAAACCAATCTACAGATTCAATGCAATCTTTATTTTAAAAATCTCAATGATATATTTTGTAAAAACAGAAAAGTTTATCCTAAAATTCACTTGGGATCTCAAAGGACTCCCTAATGGTCAAAACAATCTTGAAAAAATAAATCTGGAGGACTTGTACCTTCTGATTTCAAAATTTATTACAAACCTACAATAATCAAAACAGTGTGGTAAAGTGTAGCATGAAGACAGACATATAATCCAATGAAATAGAATACAGAACCCAGAAATAAGCCCTCACATATATTGTCAAATGATTTTTTTAAAGGATGCCAAGACCATTCGATGGGGAAAGGACAGTCTTTTTAACAAATAGTACTGAGACAACTGAATAACCACATGCAAAAGAATGAAGCCAGATTCTTACCTGATATCATATGCAAAAATTAACTCAAAATAGATCAGAGACCTAAATGTAAAGCTTCATGACAATGGACTTAACAATGATTTATTGGATACAATACCAAAGGCCAGAGGCAACAAAACAGACAAACTGGACCTCTTGAAAATTTAAAAATTGTGTGCATCAAAAGATACTATCAAAAAAAGATACTATCAACAGTTAAAAAAAGCAACCCATAGAGTTGTAGAAAATATTTGCAGCTCATGTATCTGATAAGGGAGATATATATATATATATATATATATATATATATATATATATATATATATAAATATATATGTATATAAAGTGAATCAGTTAAAAAATAGGCAAAGGACTTGAATAGACATGTTTCCAGAGACCATGTAGGAATAACCAAAAAGCACATCACTAAGGAAAAGGAAATCAAAACCACGAGATACTACTATGTCATACCTGTTAGGATAGCCACTATCAAAAGAAAAAAAAACAAAAAAACAAAAAAAAAAACAGAAAATAAGCCAGGTGATGTGGTGCACATCTGTAATCCCAGAAGCTCAAGAAGCTGAGGCAGGAAAAACACAAGTTCTAAGCCAGCCTCAGCAACCTGGTGAGACTGTCTCTCAAGATAAAATTTAAAAGGTGCTGAGGATGTAGCTCTGTGGTCAAGCACCCCTGAGTCCAACCCCCAGTACCATACACACACACACACACACACACACACACACACACACACACAGAGAACAGAAATTAGCAAGTGTTGACATGGATGTAGAGAAATTGCAACATTTGTGCACTGTTGATGGGAAGTAAAATGGTGGAATCACCATGGGAAAGCATGGTGAGGCCTCAAAAAGTTAAAAATAGAATGCCACTTCTAGGTATTGGCATTCTAATCAACCTGAGAGTATCATATCATTGAAAGCAGGATCACAATGAGATATTTATATGTCCATGTTCATAGCATCATTAATCACAATAGCCAAGAGGTGAAAGCAGTCCAAGTTTCCAACCACAAGTGAATAAACAATGTGGTATATCTACAAACGATGAAATATTATTCAGCCTTGAAAAGGAAGTAAATCGTGACATATGCTACAACATGGATAAACCTTGAGGACCTTATGTTCAATGAAATAAGCCTGTCACCAAAAGACAAATACTGTTATGATTCCACTTACAGGAAGAACCTAAAGCTGTCAAATTCACAGACAGAGAGTAGAATGGTGGTTTGCTGGGGAGCAGGAACAGGGAATTATTGTCTAATGGGAACAGAGTTTTGGTTTTAGAAGATGCGAAGTATTCTGGAGATGGATGGTGGTGATGGCTGTACCACATAATGAATGTGTTTAATCTCACTGAACTGTATACTTTGAAATGACTGGGATAGTAAATTTTATATTACATGTATTTTGCTTCAAAAGATTTTTGGGAAAAAAGTGCATAAGGCTGGGGTGGGTCAACCTCACTGAATGATAGCACTTGGTCCCTCCACGGTGCCCCCTAGCCATAGACCTGGCAGGTGCTCTTACTCTCAGGTTGATTAGAATGCCAATCCGTGGCAAGGTCCTGAGAACACACCTAAGAAATAATAGGAAAAAATAAAAGAGAACATAAAAACATAGTTTAGTACTTTTGGAACCAATTTTAGTGAATCATTCTCAAGCTCTATATGTGTCTTTCCTAAAATGTTTAGGATATTTTCAGATTGGATATGTTAATCTTGTAGTTTTCATTTAATATTTATGAGTTTTTGTTTTTGTTTCTGCAGAGCTGGGGACTGAGTCAAGGCTGTAAGCATGTTAGGTGTTATGGTTTAGATAGGAGGTATCACCTAAAAGCTCATGTGGGAGACAATGCAAGGAAGTTCAGAGGTGAAATGATTGGGTTATGAGAGCCTTATCCCAATCAGTGCATTAATCCACTGATAGAGATTAAGTGGGCAGCAGCTATAGTCAGATAAGGTGTGGTTGGAGGAGATAGGTCACTGGGGGTATGACTTTGGGGTATATATTTAGTCCCTGGTAAGCAGAATGTTCTCTATGCTACCTGACTGCAATGTCTTGAGCTGCTTTTCTACATCATGCCTTTCCACCATGATGTTCTGCCTCATCTCTGGTTCAGAGCAATGGAATAGACCATCTATGGTCTGAGACCACAAATCATGAGCCCTAAATAAATTTCTCTCCTCTATGTTGTTCTTGTCAGGTTTTTGATCACAGTGACAAAAACAGTTGAGTAAAACACTAGGCAAGGGCTCTACCATTGAGCTATACCTCCCTTTTTATTTTATTTTGAGATGTGGTCTCGGCAAGTTGTCCAGGTTGGGCTTGAATTTGCAATCCTCCTGTTCTGGCCTCCTGACTAGCTGGGGTTACAGGGATATGCCATTGCACCCAGCCTACTAGTGATTTTATAAAACAATTTTGCAATCAACGTTTAAATATTGGGGCAAGGGGAAACAAAAAAGAAGTGTCTGTAGAAATTTACTGTTACATCCATAATATTTGAATTTGGATTCTCAAGTTAGAGTGTGAGTATACAGAGAATTGTTTATTATATAGCATAATTTATAAATCTTGAGCATTTGTTGAACAATTATCTTTCTCTTTAGTTTTGGAAATTTCAAACATAACCCAAAATGAAGGGAAAACATGTACCTTCAGCATTAAGCAAAGGTCTTTCTGGTAGTCACACCCCAACCTCATGTCCTTCTCACCAATCTCTCCCAGGCTCCAGAACATTGAAGGGTTAGCATTTGGGAGGTCAGGGAGTTCCAGGTTCACATAGCCACCTTCATCCCTCAGGAGCATCACTTATCCATGAGGTGTGTTCCTGGGACACCTCTGAATTTTCACTTTTCCAGCCTGAACATGGAGACAACTCCATCCAATAAGAGTAGACAGAAGTGCTCTGTGAGATGTATGTCTCTTTGAGTAGATGAGACAAGACAGTAGATGAGTGTCACATGTCTGACTTATATGGAAGGACCAGCTAGAACTTGATTTACCCCAAAGAAGGACTGTCTACAAAAAATAGTTGCCCAGTCCAGTAGCAAAACCAGGCCCAGCTTTAGCAACAGTAATCAGTGACCCAAAGGAAATAAGTTGGATTAGGAAACTAAAAATCCCCATACCTACTTTAGAAATAAGGAACAGGAATATGCTATTTTCCTAGTTTAGAATAACAAATTCTGGGTCCAGGGTGTAGTATAGTGGTAGAGCACTTGCTTAGCATGTGTGAGGGTCGAATTTCCAGCGCCGCAAAAGAAATGAAGACAAATCCTAAAGCACGCTGTGACACTCAGCTAAAGCAGCCAAGAGGGTAGAGGATGGAGATGTCTTAATCCATTTTCTGTTGTAATTTATTAAAAAAAAAAAAAAGTTTTATTTTGGCTGGAGGCTGGCAAGTCCAAGATTGAGTGGCCACATCTGGTGAGGGCCTGTGCCTCTTCAACTCATGGTTAAAGGCAGAAGGACAAGCAGGAATGTGCAAAGAGAATACAAGAAGCAAAACAACCAGCTCCTGAGATAACAAACCCACTCCTGAAAGGCATTAGTCTGTCTTAGTGACCTATCACCTCTTAAAGCATCCACCTCCCAGTACCACCGTGACACCAATCAAATTTCAGCATGAGTTTCAGAGGGGACAAACCATATTCAAACAAGAGCAAGAAAGGAGAAGGAAAAGGAGACACACTAGAATGGGGTCAAAACAAGACAAGGAGCAAGTTAAAGTCCCAGCAAGTCATTCTTAATATATGAGAGAACGTTTGTTCAATAAAGTTCACCCATGTTAGTATAGGGTTTTGTGAATTTTTACAAGTTTTCGATGAAAGTTCCATTACCTGGTATAATCCTGTAGTGCTGTGGTTTGCCTTTCCCACCCCTGAAGCCCTTGGCATGGCTTGTCTTTCATCACTGTGTTTTTGCCCTTGTCCCACAGTGTGGTGCCTCCAGGGCCTGGCTTCTTCCACTCAGTGCAATGTATGGAGACTCCTGCAGGTCCTCTTGCCTCAGCAGTTCCCTCCTTTTCATTGCTGAGTTGCGCTCCAGGGACATACACACATGTCCTGAAGCACACCTGGGTTATGTCCTAATTTGGGCAGACGCTGCTATGGATGCTGAGCAGATGTCTCTGCCTCTATGTTCCAAGCCTTGCCCAACCAACGTCATCACCTGCTGTGTCACATGTAAGCTGCCCCTGAGAAGCAGCTGCCCACTCCTCCAATGAACCTCAGGTGTGTGATACCTGATGCCTGAGCAGGGTGGCAGGCTGGGTTCTAGGGAAGACAGAGGTCCCCTTTGCCCACCCCTGCTCTGAACTTGTTTCTGCTGAGCCCTTTTGTCCCTCCACCCCCACAGAGGTCTAGGCATCCTGAGGAAGTCATCTGTCCCTCCCTATGGAACATAAACTTTTTGGAGCAGAATTTGTGTCTCTCACCATCCGGAATTGTGTGACATGCCCATGATTTGACTCCAGCCACCCATAGCTCTGTACCTTTGCCTGTCCTGGGCAAGGGCAGGCTGGGTTCTTCCTGAGCAACTAAGTGGCTTTGCTGTCCTCCTCCTAAAGATTCAGTCTCTAACTAATCTTTAGAGTACTGCACTATGGGGAAGAGGGAACAGAGAGACTCTTTCAGAGAGGGAGGCACACAGCCAGGCCACAAGTGTCAAGGAGCTCTGTCTGGGAGCTCTACCATTCTGGGGAAGCCACTGGGCTTTGCAGATGGTCTCAGAGGTGCCAACATCATGGTTGATGCAAACTAACTTCCATCCACACCTGCCCCATGTACACCTTCTGCTCTGGAACCAGCAAGATTTGCAAAGGGCAGGGGCACTTGGAGATGTCATCTCTAGGGAATGGCACCAATAGTCCTCTGCCCCCTTTAGGGCTGTCAGCTTTCTTAGCCCCTTGAGGCCACCCCACTGCAGCCATCCCCCCTTCAGCACTGGCTTCATTGGAAATTCAAGTTCCACCCGGGCAAGGGGAGACCTGCAGAGAGTGCCCCAGAGCACCTCTGATCCAGAAAAAGAAGCAACTCCTACTTGGAGGGGTAGCTACATGCCAAGTGGGACTTGAGGGCCTCCTGGGATCAGAATATTTGGCTCTGAGCTATTGGCTTATCCATACCATGTATGGCTCTCTGGGAAGGTCCATATAGGCCTCTCCACTGTGGCCCTGTGACACCTGGGCTGAATGACTCTGTGAGGAGGCCTCCCTGTGCATTGCAGGGTATTGGGCAGTATCCCTGGCCTCAACCCACCAGATACCAGAGGCAACCCCTACCTTGAGTGACAACCATAGTTGTCTCCAGGCTTTGCCAAATGCCCCTGGGGGACAAAATGACTCCTGTTTAAAAAGTACTGGCTAAGAAGTTGGGGATGCAACTCAATAATAGAGTACTTGCCTAGCATATGCAAGGTCCTGGGTTCAATACCCAGTATTGCAAAACAAGGAAACTCATAAACAAACAAAAAAATAAAACATGGTTTAGAGACAGGGAAGGAATTGATCAATCCAAGATTAACGTAAGTGACAAATTTGCCATTTTAACCCTTTTTAAGTGTCGGTACATTTACGTTGTCATGCAGCAGGCACCACCTCCAGAATTTGTTATCTTGCAAAACTGAAACTTTATAAGATTGCCATTAAGCATTCTCATTCTTCCCTTCCCCCAGCCCCTGGCACCCACCATTCTACTTTCTGTTTCTATAGACACGCCTACTCTATGTGCCTCATATATGTAAAGTCATACAGTATTTGTCCTTTTATGACTGACTTATTTCACTGAGTATAATGTCAAGTTAGCCTGTGTTGTAGCATTTGTCAGAATTTCCTTCCTTTTTAAGGTTGAATAAAAGTCCACTGTGGGGCTGTAGTAGTAACTCAGTGGTAGAGTGCTTGCCTAGCATGTGTGAGGTACTGGGTTCAATTCTCAGCACCACGTACAAATAAATAAATACAATAAAGGTCCATAAACAACCAAAAAAAATTTTTAAAGTCCATTGTGTTGATAGACCCATTTGCTTATTCATCTGTTGATGAACACTTGAGTTGCTTCTATCTCTTTGTTGTTATGAATGATGATGCTATGCACATGGGCATGTACACATATATTTGAGTCCCTGCTTTTAATTGTCTGGGGTATATACCGAGAAGTGGTCTTTCTGTATCATAGATAATTCTATTTTTATTTTTTTGAGAAACCACAGTGGCTGTGCTGTTTTACATTCCAAATAGTGCACAAAAGTTTCAATATCCCTACATCCTTTATAAAAAACAGTGACCATCCGAATGGGTGTAAAATGGTATCTAATCCAGGTATTTTTATTCACCAGAAATCATGCAATAGGATCTCTATCTTCCAGACACTTAAATTCTTATTGGAGATGAGATATGTGAGACATGTGCCTGGGAAACACGGAAATCAAGGGAAACAGCTGCTGAAGTCAGAGGAGTTAAGTGGACTTCGAGAAGCAGATCAGCCTCACTGCCTAAGCAAGGAGGCCACAATGACCCTAGGTGTCCCGGCTAACCCCAAGACCCTTCCTGGCAGCATCCTCCTAAGGATTCCTGGAAGCCTGGAGGCTCTATGAGTAATCTTGGGACTAAAGAGAGCAGGTGGTGGCTGGAAAATAGGGGTCCAGCCCTACGATAAACTTCCTGGGCTGTGACCTAGGTGTCCAGTTCTCCTGAAGTAGGTCCTAACTGTGGTCCTGGGTCCTGCCTGTAAATGCTACCCCACACAGGTTGACTGCTCACATTGATGGAGGACTTGACCATTAGAGACAAGGAGGACCACTCAGCCAAACAGAAGGGACCACTATGAAATGCCTCCATAGGGTGCTGGGGAAATACCAAAGGCAGTCCTCTTTGAAGCAAGGTGTTCCTTTCCAGCTGGGTAATTGTGTTTGGGGATGTATGTGTTAGTGTCTACCTTGTGGTTCTGCCACAGTGTATGACCTGCTTGCTCCCCCCTCTGCCTCTGTGATCCCTATGGCTCAGTCCCCCACCTCTATCTCCCTTCAGGCTGTGTCCTGAATGCTGAGATGAAGGCCTGAGCCTGGGGTAGCCCCTCCTTTCCAAAGTGCAGTCCCTATAGGCTGTCCCAGGAGGCAGCACTTTCTAAAGCTTTCTAAATGGTCAGCTGCTCGGGAAAGGGGCTCATTTGTCTTCATCCCTTAAGACTTTACTCATTGTCATCAGAAGGGTGATCATTTGCATTGAAGTGGCTGCTTTCATATTTTTCTATTTTGCTTCAGACCAATAGCTCACACAGCTCTGAATCTGGAAATCAACAGTGACACTGCCTGCCACTCTGTGCTGTCTGGGCTTCTGTAGGCATAGCCACCACCTTCACCTGCAGACCTAGCAGGAGCTCACCAAAAAAGGGAAGCTCTCAGGGACATCAAGGAAGGGGGACTGTGTCCCCAAGTCTACCAGGTTGTCTCTTATCACAAAGGAGATCTGGCAGGGGGAGGGGGTAGTCCAGGGCTTCTGAGACTCAGCACTGTAATGAAGGTCCCTGCTATGCCCTTGGGGATGTACTGACCAATGGTGAAAAATTCAAGCTGTGGCCCTGTGCAGCCAGGTGGACTTGGGAAGCTCTGGCTATTTTTTCCACCTTCACTGTAGGATAATATTGTAAGAGAAACTGTATTGGAGAAAGATCTAGAAACCCCATATGAATAAAAGATCTGTTTAGAAATGGGGGTGGGAATGTTGAGAGGAACTGAGTTTAGAATGGGAGGGAAGAGTGAAAAGTAGACAGGGAAGACTGGATGTGTGCAGGGAGTGGGTAAGAAACGTATGAGAAACCATGTCTCAGAAGGGCGGGGCCACTTGGGGAGTCCCATTTGCAAGATCTTCCAAGGTGTGATGCTAAAACCCAGAGTTGCCCCAACCACAGTCAGGGAACATAAGTTTGTGCCTGAAAAAGTGGCCATTGTTCTCAGTTCTGGCATCCATCAACTATAACTGTGCCATTATTTCATGTGTGACCAAGACCTTTCTAGTTAGACTGAGAACCTCACCCTTTGATTAAGATGTCTCCCAACTTCAGAACTGTTGAAATGTGAGTGCTTGCCTAGCATGTACAAGGTCCTCATTTCAATCCCCAGCATGGCAAAACACAAAACAAAACAAATAAGAAAAAAACTGTGTATATCACAATCAGTGCAAGGGGTGATGCACCCCAATCCTTCCCCAGCAGGGATCTATGCTGCAGGAGAAAGTATTGGGCTGGCCCAAAGAAGAAAGGGGGATGGATGCTGCTGGAAGTGGGGATTAAGTGTGTATTATACAATTGAAAGCTGATAAAAGATGTCAACAATGCCATCTCTCCTTATAATTAAGAAGATAATTTAATTACTGATATTAAAACCTAAACCACTGTCCCATATTGGCTGCTTTTAGCAGAACACCTTTGGTTCTGCTGTTTTCCACACAGACCTGGCAGCCATTAACATAGAGCCTCCAAGTGTCCAGACTTCATCTTATGAGCCCATCTGGTTTGAAGTAATATAACAAGCAGGAGAGGGAACTGAATCAAAGGCACGATTTGTGTTTTTTAAAGTACAGAAAATGTGTGAAGCAGCACCAGGAGAAAGTCTCATCCAGCCTTGTAAGGGCTGGGGCCGTGTCCCTGCTTACTCTGAGGCTGAGCCCAAGGCAAGACACAGAAATGGCTTGAGAGGTGAAGGAGGAGCGTGCAGATGCTTTGGATGAGCCTGGTTAGAGCCTTAGAGAAGCACATGGTCTCACTAGAACTTAGATGATAAAGGAAATAAAAAACATGTTTTCCCCAGCCAGAGGGCACTGCCCTATGCTCATGGTTCATGTGGACCTTCACTGTGTACAGAAAGGTTCCCCGCACAGGGCAGAGGTCAGCACCACATGTGAAGGGGAAACTGAGGCACAGAGCCTCTAGAACACAGGCTGCTCCATGTGGGCTCCACTGACACCACTGACATCACGCCTTGGTTCTAGAAGATGCTCCTTGGCCACTTCATTCCATCCACCAACACATGGCCCTCCTCACTTGACCCTACTCACTCTGGTCTGCTTAGTGCTTGGCAGCTGTGGCCACGTGGAATTCTCTGGCTTCAGGGCTGCTTTGATCTGCAGTACACCTGGAACTCAGTGTCTCATCCTCACACAGCTGTCATCACACGGGTCCCACACACTCTGTGGATTTCCCCAGCTGGTGGGGGCTAGAGGCCCACAGTGGACAAAATCTCCTCTCCCTCTACATCTGGAGGTGTCCCCAGGCAGACTTCCCTCTTCTAGCAGCTGAATCCTGCAGCATTCCTGCCTCTTTTCTCCATATACTTCCCTGGCAGACTCTGCAATTAGCCCCTCCAGATAGTGCTGAGTTCCCATCCGTACTTAGACAAGGGTGCCATTGCAGAGCAGGAGGCTGTGGAGGTTCCTGGCAGCCTGCATGTGACTCTGGATTTGGTCTCATCTTCCCCCACTTAGTCAAGAGTTGACCTATTTCCCAAGTTGGGTATCTACTATTTTCTGAAAGGTTTCGAGGCATGAATAAGAGACTGGACTCTCTAAGGTGCTTTCTGGTCTGAGTATTCATCCTACCAAGTCTTGGCAGTTGGACACTGGAAACAGGCTAGGGGAGAAGAATGCAGCCTCTGTACCAATGAAGATGCTTGGGGGTATCCAATAACAGGGGTGTGAGTAAGGAGCCCACAAGTGGGATAACCCCGCCACACACACACACACAGGACAGCTCAGAAGCTCACACTAGACAGCACAGAAGCTCACGGAAAGACAGAGCAAACATGTTCACAGAGAAACCTAAGGTGAGGGGAAAAGGGAGTCATTCTCAGTCCGTTCTGGCTGCTATGACAAATAAACCATAAACTAGGTGGCTTATAAACAATGGAAATTTCTGTCTCATAGTCCAAGATCTACAGAGGTTAGAAGTCCAAGATCAGGGTGGCAGTATGGTCAGTTCTGCTGAAGGCCCTCTTCTGGATTGACACAAATGCTTTCTCTCTGTGTCTTCACATGGCAGAAGGGATAAGGGATTTCTCTGGGCCCTTTTATGGGACACTAATCCCATTCATGAGGGCCTAACCCATGACCAAATTACCTTCCAAAGGCCCTATCTTCTAATACTAGCGTGGGGACACAATCTTTCAGAATATAGCAATCACAGAAAAGAAACTGCCAGAAAGCTATTTCATAGGGCAGTTAAAGGATGTCCAGAGCAACTGCCCACAGGGACGTCAGCTCCACAAGTGTAGCAGTCAGGGCAGCGAACAGACAGCACCTGCAGCTGATGGGAGCTCACCAAGCACTTATTTAAGGAATGAATGAAGGAGGGATGATCAGCATGGGGGAGACTCACAATGTACCATGGAGTTGAAACTACCAGCCACAGAGTACCCTGTTGTATATTCCCATTTACTACAAGCTCTCAGACAAATTCATGCATGGGGGTGCAGGGGAGAAAAAACATGCCTTTAAGGGCCATTACCCAACACATGGTACACCCTCATCTGAAGCAGCCAGTATGGTGACCCTTAGCACCTGAGCCACTAAGCATTTGGAATGGGGCCAGTGAGGACCTGAATATTTCATTTTATTCTAAGTCATTAAAATGTTAAGTGGCCACACGTGGCTAGTGGTAGCTCAGTTAAATAGCAGGGTGATTCTCCATCTTCACTGCCATCACAATGGGAACAGGCAAGTCTGTACAAGGCCAGCAAGCTCCACCCCTATTTACAAACACTAGATGCTGTTATTTGTGCAAGGGACAGTTTCTTCTTGCTTTAGCTTTGAACAAAACCAAAGCACAGGCCTCTCTAATGACAGCTCTTTTCCTGGTGTCCCTCCTGGAGCACCCTGGGTGTTGAAAAGTGTGGAGTGACTGCATTCCACTGCAGAGAAGGAAGGCCTGAGATGTGCTCAGAACCCTCTGCAAGGCAAACTCCAATCTGCCACTCCTGGGGTGGGGTAACCACAAACAGGTAACCGCTGCTCCACGCAGAAGCCCACTATCACATGTAGGTAACCCAAAGAGAAAGTTGCAATTGGGGGTATGGTAGGAAGCAGAACTCAGGAAAGGACATCAACAGCTACCCATAAGAATAGATCCCTGAAGCTTTGTCCATGAAGCCTGCTGGCCACTTGGACAGACCTGTAGAAATCTTGATGCCCTGGTACTAGAAAATGTGCCCTTGGAGGCTCTGGGTGGGTCTGGTCACCCCCTTCCTTCCTAGATTTGCCTCATGGGAATTGTTTCTGCCTTTTTGTTACTAACCCCCTTCTAATTGCTAAACTTCACCACTTCAGGGTGAACACAACCTGAAACAGGTCCAATTCAGGGTCAACATCTGAAAATACCTGGGTGTGCCCTTGGAGAGGTGGTACCAGGGCTGCTGCTGCCATGCAGGAGCAATAAGCCAGGCAGCCTGGGAAGCAGCAACTGCCACAAACATATTAGGACATGCACAGAAGGCCAGGGACAGAACCTGGCCACATGCATTTCCTGTTCATCTTGTGTCCAAGTTAGCCTTGATGTTGACCTGGCTGTCAGCTTTTCCTGCTTGGATTCAGGAAGGGAGGGATCAAAGGATTCCTCTAGCCCATCCCTGGTGTTGAGTTAATGGGGAGAGATCTCTCAGGCACCTGGTCTGGGAAAAATGCTTCACAAACGAGCTTTAAGATGACTCATGACCACTATCATTGTGCCCCCTGTCCTGCTCACTCCGCAGGGACACTCTCAGTGAATAAAGTCAATAAACAGGGGAAAACGAAGGCCTGGGTTGGGGCTGGGCCAGGAAAGTGCTACAAGAGCAGCACTGCCTGTTTGTCTTTCCACAATCCCATCCGGGTCAAGGGCTTCTCCCTTTCCCAGACTGGATGAACTGTGTCCTGTCATGACCATTATTCCCAGCTTCAATGCAAAAGTATGCAGGACAAGTTCTGAAAATAGGTTAGGGCCAGCCTAAGTCCTATGACCGTAGCAACTTCAGGTGTGAAGAATTTAAGTAAAAAGGACAGAACTAGTACCTGGGGCTGGTACCAGTTCTGGGGATGTGGGATGATTGGGAGGGTGATTGGGCAGAGAACAGGGGAAGGGAGTGAGCCCAGCGGGGATGGGGGAGTAACAGGAAGGACAGGATGGGCAATGCAAGGACTTCACTCCCACTGCCCAGGACCCTAATGAACCTGACCTGGGACCTGTGGGGACTGGGACTGGAGAGACACTGAAGTCCTGAGTCACATCCAACTTGCTCTTCCTGAGATCTTCTGCAAGATCTGACTCTGCGCTAAATAAAGAAAGAAAAAGAAAAGAAAGAGAAAAGAAAAAGAAAAAAACCCATACACAGGCAGCTTCCAAAAGAAGCGAAATCGTTTATCAAGTCAGCGCCGGCGCGGTATCTACAATATCTACACATATCTACATGTATCTACACCGCCTGCAGGCGGAGCTCTCGGGTCGTCTACACTGCCACTACCGGCGGGCCGGAGACGATGCGGTCTCGCGGTCTTGGGGAAAACAATAAATACCACTTCCTTCCACCTCCGACCCTGCGCTTTGGCACTGGCGGGCGGGAACCCCCCCACACCCATGGCCCTTAGGGCTGGGAAAGGACCCGTGTTTACTCCGGGGCTGAAATGACCGAATAGTCCTCGGGGCTGGAGAGTGGAGGACCCTAATGACTTCGAGGTTGGGGAAGGACAGGATCCGAGGTGGCCCCGGGCCTGGGAGAGTGTCCTTTGACAGGGCTGAGTGGGGCTTCGGTAGGTCGGTGCCCAAAGAGCAGCGACTGCTCGCATTATCTGGGGCAGTAGTCGTAGGAGCCGGGCGGCGCGGCCCCAGCAGATGAGTACATGTTGGCGGCAGCGGCGGCGGCAGCCGCTGCAGCGGCAGCAGCAGCAGCTGGACTCACCGCAGGGTGGTGGTGGTGCGGGTGTGCGTGCGCGTGCGGGTGGTAGCCGTGGCCGCGCAGACCCGGCAGAGGGTAGGGCGCTGGTCGGCTCTTGGCCCCGAGGTAGTGGTCGTAGGCTGCCGCCGGGTATTTGTAAGGATGGTGGTGTAGGGGCTCCGATGCGCCGGGCGCCTCCAGGCGCAGCTCAGTGTGCGGGGGACTGGGTCGACCTCCGGACGCACCGGGTAACTGGACGAGGCCGCCGGTGCCACCGGCTCCAGGCAGCGCAGGGCTCAGCACCCGGGCCAGCAGCTGCGGTGGGTGCGCGGGATCCCCGAGCATGGCCGATCCGCCCGCGTCGCGTTCGAATTCTCGCCGGACCTCAGCAGGGTCTGCGGGAGCGAGCCGAAGGGTGAGAGCGGCGGACTGGGACAGCCTAGATGACTCCCAGAAAGCCCAGCCGGCAAGGAGGCGCGAGGCCGCGCTCGAGAGGCTCTCGCCCCTACTCGGCGAACCAGCGCTCCCCTGGGGCCCGAGCCCCTCCGCGGGCGGCAACAGCGGGCGGGGCGCAGCCTTCGGGCGGGCGGGCGAGTGCGCGCTTGCCCGCCGCCACCGCCGTTGTGCAACCAGCGCGAGGGCTGCGAGCGCCGCAGGGGTACAGGCGAGGCCGGGCGCGGCCGTCGACCCGGGGTGGAACGCGCGCGAGTCTGCGACCCGGATCCCAAGACCCCGGCCCTACCTTTCTCCGCACCGTTGGGCTGCGTTGGGGAGGCCACCGGATTCCGCGAGCGCGCAAAGGCGCTCATTAGCGGCAACGGACCGGGCCGGTGATTCCGGGGCCTGCGAAAGGGGGCGGATCAAGGTGGCGCCCCAGTCGGGCGCCCGGGCATTCGCTTTCTGCTCGGAGGACACTCACCAGTCCTCAGGGTCGCAGTCCCGGAAGCCTTTGGCGAAAGGGTTGCTGGCAATCTTCAGCTGCGTGATCTGCAGGGAAGCCGACAAGAGCAAGCTGCTGAAGCCCTGCAGCCCGCGGCCACCCAACCCCAGCGGCAGCGAACAAGGGAGTGTTAGGAACCTCTCTGCGCTGCCCAGACAAGAACCGTCCCACATCTCTCCCATTCTCCACGGACATTTTGCCTCCCTCTTGCAGTAGGGAGACTGGCGAGCCTTCTCTTTCACTAGGGGACAACTTATTGCCGCCCCAACAATTGGGTATGAAGACTGTGCCCTGGCTGGGATGGGAATGGGGTCACCTCTGGCCCCCAAGTCGTAGCAGAGAGATCTGAGCTGGCGCCCTAGGAATCTGAGTAAACCTAGAATCAGGCCCCTGATGGGGAGTTTCCGGAATGGTTTGGAAAACAAACTTTCAGGAGGCAGTGACAGTTGCTGCTACAGAGGTCAAGCTGATAGGAGGTTGGGCCAGCCTGGCAGAGGGAGGGGGCAACTAGAGGCCCTTGAGGGAGGGGTTGTTCTCTCAGGAACCACAACCTGCAGGTCCAAGCTGTCTGTGACCCCAGGCATCGAAAGTACCTTGCACCCCATTCCCAGAAGTGTTGAATGTACCCCTCCCCAGGACCTCCCTGCAGGCCCTCACCCGGTGGTTCTGGTAGGCAGTGACCGCAGTGAAGCGTGTCTCCTCAAATACAAAGGTTTTGAAGTTCTCCTCTGCGTATTTCTCACTATCTTTGCGTGGGTCCACATAGACAACATGGAAGCGAGGCTGGTATCTGTGCATGGAGTTGAGAATAATCTAGAAGGCAAGGTGGAAGATCAGCTCCAACAACGGGGCTGGGACTGAGAATCTGGTGAGGGCTGAAAAACCGGTGGAAGTCTGAGTAGGCAATGAACTTCCTTGGATAATTTGAGCAAAATGCTTAACTTCTGAAATGAGGCCAAGCTGTGAGATCCATTTGGGACCTCCTAGAAAGATATTCCAAGTGACAAGTGGTCAGGATTTATATTCTTTCCTCAGGTCCCCAGCAATTGCTGTGGGGCCTGCACAGGGTGGTCGCTGTAGAGCAGAATTCAGCAAGAAAGCAGCCCCACAGGCCTGAATTCCAGTCTCCTGCCTTCCCCACCTCCCCATACCCCAGTCGTCAGTCCTTTGCAATTAAAAAGCCTCCAGCATAAGATCAGGGGATAAGGAAAGGGTAATCCCCTTTTCCCAGGTCTGCAGCCTACCCGCTAACCAGAGGTCCATTCTCTGAATGTGTCCTCTCCGATCAGTGAGGACTGCCAAGGGCCTGCAACAGGGACAGCTTGGAAGCCTGGGGAGAAGGGGTCGCTCACATGGCCATTGTCATCCAGCAGGTTGTTGGTCAGCTTGAGCTTGTCGAAGGACACAATTTGCTTCATCCACTGTGCACCTTTGGCGGGTGAGTCAGGGTGGTAATGCACTCGCCCCGGTGTGGCAGGGTCTGCCTTGCCCGCTACCAGCCAGGAGGAACTATGGAAGGCATACCTAGGGCAGCACCAGGACAGGGGTCATGCCATACTGGGGTGAACCAACAGGGTCTTGCCCCATGTGCCAGTTGAACCCAGAAAGTGCCTCTGAGGAGTTTCTTCATCAGCGAAATCAAGCCCCCAATGCCATATGGACTGGAAGTTTCCACAAGGGGATTATGGAAAAACCCGGAAAATTCCCACCCTCACACAAAATGAGCAGGGGTTGGGCCCCACTGGGATACCAAGAGGAGGTTGTGCTCCCCTTTTCTCCTCATTTCGCTGCACACGGGTCTGCCCCGTGCGGATATGGTGGGAGGCTGGCTTTGGCCTCCCTGGCAGCCTCAGGCACAGGGCGGTCCAAATTCACTTTATTAATTGCTGTTAATTGTCCGGGCAGCAGAGGCCCGCCCTGCATAATCTCTCCCGGCCACCCCACCTTTCCGGATCAGCTCTGGGACCCAGCGTTCCCTGGAGATGGGGGAAGGGGACAAGGCGCTCTTGAATGGCTTCTGGAAGAGGGAGACCAAGGAAACTGAGGGCTGTGCTTGGCCCACCCTTTCCAGGCCATGCAGGCTCAAGGGCATCAGAGCTGCCTCAGGCTTGAAGGTTCAAGGGGTTCCCAGCTGTGTGACTTCCTGAGGCAGGTTCTGGAGGAAAAGTGGGGGTGGGCGTGGGTCTGATGGGGATAGGGAAGGGAGCAGGCTGAGAATGTCAGCGGGGCAGTGAGTTCAGGTGCCTGGGTGAATCCGGTGATACTTGGAGTTAGTCAGCCAGCATGAAACTGCAGCGACTTAGGGTGCCCTCCCTTGTCCCAAGCATATACAGCCAGCCAAAGCAGTCCCAAGGACTTGCTCACCGGTAGCGCTTGTCATCTACCGGCACGAAGTCCATGAGCAGCATGTAGTCAGCCATGGGGTCCATACCGAAGAGCTTCACTTGGAACGTGGGGAACATTCGCCTGGGGACAGTGGAGCCTCAAGTCACCTCATTTGGGGGAGAACATAGCTGTCCTACCTTGACTTGCAGGGGCACAGGCAGCACCTCACTCAGCCCTTCCTTCTCCTTCTGGTTGCTGTTTGGTCCAGCCCTCACTCAGCTGCTCTAACCCAAGTAGGCCCCTACCCTACCACGGGTAAGTGAAGCAGGTCCTAACCCAGCGTGGAATCCTGGAGTCCCAACCTTCTTCGTAGATCCAACTTTGCCTTGCTGATTCCTTGGCATCCCGGACCTAGTCTTGGCCACGGCAGGGAAGGGTCCCTAGGATGCAATCTCCTGGCTTCTCTGCCCTTGACAGAGCCTCCCCAGCTTGATCTAAGTGGCTCCCGGTTCCAACAAAGTGAAACTGGATGGTCAATGTAATTCCAAGGAGTCTCTGTTGCCTTTTGAACTGGGTCTACGGCTATTCCCCAGTCCCGCCGGAGAGGCCAGCTGTGGAGAGCTGGGTCTGTGGCTGTTCCCAAATTCCTCCCAAGAGCCCACAATCCCTGACTCTCAGATCCTGGCCTAATACTGGAATCTCCCTACCGTTCTCTGGATACAGGCAAGTTCCTGCTTCCTCAAGACCCGCAAGCCCAGATGCAGTTGCCTAGGGCAGACTTTGCTTATGCCTTCGTGGTTCCCCAATATCCTTTCTTCTGGACCCTGACCCAGTGACAGATCAGGGCTCTTGAAAGGACCTTTTGCAGCTCCTGGTTGAGCCGTTGGCCATGGTCCAGCCCTGGCCTGACAGCACAGAAGTACCAGCCACGGGGCACTGAAGGACAGCACAAGGCTTGGTCCCCTCTTGTCCTTCTCACTGCCTCCCCTCACAGGCAACTCCCTGCAGTCAGTGGGCAGAAAACAGATGCCAGGAGCCAGGCCTCCAGGACAGGCTGCTTGCCACCCGCACCCAAATCCTCTGCTAGTCAAGGGTTCTGCAGAATATTGTCTTCTAGGATAAAGACAGCGACGACAAGGCCCTTGCTGGGCTGAGTTGGCCTGGGCCAGGGGCCCGGCCACTGTCCCCAGGAGGACCCGTGTATATAGGGGCAGCAAAGACCCTGAAAAAAAAAAAAATCCATGGAGCAGGAGGTGAGGACAGGCCCTAGGCTCCCCAGGGAAGACGGCTGTGGCAGGGAAACAGAAACCAAGAGAAGGCTCTGCAAACAGGCCTTGAGTTCCCCTTGGCTGTGCCGACACAGAGCTGGTGTGTACATTAGACACAGCCCAGCACCGGCCTTTGTCTACTGGTCAAATCGGGTGCATCTGCAAAACTTGTTCCCCTTCTCTCTCGGCCCTTAAAACAAATACAGGCCAACTGAAAGGCGATGGCCGGGCTTGCGCAAAGCCGGGCCCACTACTACCCGAAATTTAGGCCTGAGAATACTGGGTAGCAAGTTCCACCAAACCAACCACACTTTTAAAGGATCTTAATTCACTCCTAAAATCTTCCATACAATTACTCAGCTTCTGTTTTTTATCTTGCCCGCATTGACTGAACTCCGGAACCCAAACAGTAGTTTCCTTTGAGGTGGGATCCACCAGGAACCTGCTGGGCGGCCTGGCCCCTAGTCTCTGCAGCCTGCCCCCAGCTCAATGCGCTTTAGTCCGCTGCTTCCCCGCGCGGCATCCTGGGGCTGCGGGTCGAGCGGGCCTGTTCCGGGCTTCTCTCTGCCACCCGAGCTGTCCTCTCGCTCAGCGCTACCCATGGCTATCGCAGGAGCCGGGACCACAGAGAGTAAAGAAGGCGACAAGGCCGAGAAGAGCTCGCAGGTGGCCAAGCCGCACCCCCCACCCTGCTTTTAAACCCCACTCTCGCGTATCCGAACGAGGGGCGCGGTCCGTATATGGCAGCATATGGGGAAGGTCGCGGCGCGCGGAAGGGGCACCCTGACCTGCCGGCTTTGGTGACGATCATCTCGGTGCCCAGCTGATTGAACTCGTCCCACAGTGCCTTCATCTCCAGCTGCACGCTCACGCTGGCTACCTTCGCGTTCTTCTTCACTGGCGCCTTGGCGGCAGCCACGCAGCTAGCCCCGGGACCCTCGGGCTCCGCAGCGGCACTGGTGACGGCCCCTGAGGCCGGCGCGAACGGGTAGGCGTGCGGCGGCGGCTGCGGCGGGCCTGGGGCGCCCGGGGCAGGGGCGGGAGCGGCGGTGCAAGGGTCGTAGCGCGGTGGCGGAGGATCGCGCGGGCCGTACGGGTCGGCGCCCGGCGACGCGGCGCCCGGGAAGCCCCCCGCGGCCCCCAGGCTGCTCAGGCTGCTGGCCGTGAAGGCTGCAACGTCGCAGAAGTGCGAGAGCTGAGTGAGCCACGGGCTGGACACAGCGGAGATCATGACCCGAGGGCCGCCGCCGTCGCCGCCGCCCCCGCCGCCGAGGTGAGCGCTGTCCCGCGCCGAGGGCCGAGTGGCGGGCGCAGCGCTGCGTGCGCCCCGGGCCGCGCCGCCCCACACCGCAGGCCGGCCCCGAGGAGGCGCCCCGCCCCGCCCCGCCCCGCGCCCCCCCTCCCGCTCCCAGACAATGGCCTCGTTCCCCTCCCCCGTCCCTCGCCCCTCCCCCCCTTTCCCCCCTCCCAGGCCCCCAACCCGCCCGCCCTGGCTCGCTCGGCCCGGGGGCCCCGACCGCCCGGACCGGCTCCCCGGAGCTCCGGGCTCCTCCGTGGCCCCTGCCCTGCCGCCCTCCCGCATTGTATTTCTCCTTTTTCTGTTCCAGATTTTCTTTCCCCAATTTACTTCTTTACCTTTGTTTCCTTTCGTTTAAGTTTTCCTCCTAATCATTTTTCCTTTTTCCAATATCTCTTTATTTTTCTCGTTACTTTTTCTGCCTCTTTTTTCTGTCCCTTTCTTTGCATTTTATTTTTCATTACCTTTTGTTTTTTTTTTTTTTTTTGTCTACCATTTTTCTCTTGTTTCTGTATACTCCGTTATTCATGATCCCCCCCCCCTTTTTTTTAAACGCTGGAGTCTTTCCCCTGTTTTTTTTAATGACTTTACTTTCTGTCGTCAATTTTTCCTTCATTTTTTCTCTTCTCTTTCGTTCTTGCCGTCTTTTAAAATCGTCTTTTTTTCTTTCCTACCGTCTTACAGATTTTCTGTGATTTTTCCCTCCTCTTTTTCTGTTTTTTTTTTTTTTCCCTCCTGGCCGCCCTCCCCATTTTGTTTTTGTTTGTTTTTGTTATCCTTTTCTCTCCTTTTTCTGTGTTCCCTGATTCTCTTGCAGTCTCTTCTCTTACATCTTTCCTCCCACCTCTCCAAGATCACAGCCACCTCTTGTTTCTCCCTCCCGGGCTCCACTCGCCCTCTTCCGGGCCTATGTCAAGCTGCGTGCCAGTCTCCGAGGCTGGGGCCCCCAGACTAGTGGATGAACAAACTTTATAGGAGATGCCCGTCCTTCCTCCCTGCTCCAGAGTCCCATCTGCGAGCCTGGAACCCACCCCGCCCGGAGTTCCCTCTACCTACTCCGCAGCGGGATCTCACGGCAGCGGAGACAGTGGGTTGGCGGGCAGGCCAGTGTAGACGCGGCCAAGAGGCTCACCTTCCATGTCCCTGGTGACCGTGCTGAAGTGCATCCCGGCTGTGTATCCTGGTAGCCGGCGAAACTTCGCCCGGTCGGAGGCCCCGGGGCCCCGGTGGGCGGTGCCCTCCAAAGCCTCGGCTGCAACCAGAGAGGCGATGCTGAACGCGCTGGCCCGAGGAGAAAGCGGGCTCCGAGCGTCCATAGGCGCCCGCCGGCCTGGCCGGCGCCGCCTCCGACTGCGTGCGCCCAGCCGCACCGCGCCCAGTCCAGCCCACCGGGCCCAGGGGCGGGGGCCTGCGGTGCCACTCACAGCTTCAGTCCCCTAGCCCAGGGGATTATGGCGCCATGGGCCCCCACTTGGGGCTAGTATCGACCCAGGGGCCCGAATGGGTGGAATACCCTGGAAGTTCGGGGACCTCCTGCTTTCCAAGCTATCCGCCCCTCCTCCGCTGCAAAGGCCCTCTGTGACCAACGCCCCTTGAACATCCCGCTGCTCCTGCCAAGGCTGGGCCTCCCTCTGTTCAGAAAAGCCACCTTCAGCCTCCTCAGCCCCAAAGGAAAGGCCGCTATGCCAGGAGCACCCAATCCCAGACAGATGGCAGGGCACCGTGAAGCACCAAGGGGCTGCCTGGGCTCCGTTCTGCTCCTGCCCTTGCCTTGACTCCTCCCGTCTCTACCTTCTCCCCGGCTACCCGTGCACCTGGGTAAGGAGAGAGCAGCTCGGGCTCCCGCGCCGGACACGGGCAGATAGCCTCAGGGCTGCGGAGTTCTCCGTTCCTCGGTGCGGCGGGACAGGACCCAGCTCAGCAAGTGCCCTACAGACCCCTTAGGACTCGCTGTCCTAACTGGGGACCCGAGCCGGGGGACGCCGCCCAGGCCGCGCAGCCCCAGAGCCCGAGCGTCACGCGCACCCGCGCGCACCGCCCGCCTCTGACCGGGACGCTTTTACATCCGGAGGGTGGGCAGTGCCCGCTCCTCCGACCTCCCAGCGCACCGGCCGGGCGCAGGGAGGGCCGGGGGCGGGGCCTGGCCGGGCGATGGACTCCCAGGACACGTCGGAGAAGTTCAGGCCGCATGGTTGGGTGCAGCCTGCTTGTCACCCCACAGCCAGCTTGCCCACCGGGGAAGATCCTGCTGCCAGTGGTGCCCGATCAGGCCCTCGGCCTTGGGTCTCTAGACTCACACATGCTCATGCCTAATGTCCAGCTCGGCCTGTGTCTTTCCTCAAACGACTATTTTCTGGGGTCTCCTTTGACCAGTTCAGCAATCCCTGAAGTTCATGTCCAGGGTCTCTTCAGCTGGGTGTCAAGCCTGCGGCCTTCCTGATCTTGTGCTAAGGGTACTGGGCAGTTAGGACCTCAATTTCTAAGGTCTTTCTGCCTAGGACCTTGTAGGCCTCTTGCAGCACTTGATTGGAATGGGGTGGGAGGCAGGCAGCCTCTCCCAGGTCTCTTACAATTTCAGGGCCTCAGATCCTGAGCTGTAGAGAACCCTAGCTGTGAGCCACTGGTCCCCAGTTTCCAGGGGAGTGGGCTCAAGCAGGAAGGGACTGGACTGAGGAAAGAGCTTGAGGCCAGGAGTACAGGGGGTATATATATGGTGCCATGTCCTGTGTGTGGTATGTGTAACCGTGAGCACCTCTACTCCCGGGCCTGCAGCTAGGGCCTTATGGACCATATAGGGAAAGAGAAACTATCATCAAGGCATTCCTCAGGCCCTGAGTGGCCATTCAGGGCTGTGACAGTGACCTGTCATCCAGCAACTGTCATTGAGGGGACCCAGGGCAAAGTCCAGGGAGGTGTAGTGTAGAGTGCAGGGACCAACTGGTTCTAGGTTCCTTTCTCTCCTCCCTGAGTAGGGTCAGTCCTTATGTCCAGGACCCCAGAAGGCGTTGCCTCTGAAGGAGGGGAGATCCTGGCTGTGAGCAGGTGAGAGGGTCATTGGTGGGTGCAGGAGATAAGGCCAGTGTGGGAGATCTGTGCCTAGAGAGGCTCTGGGTCCTGCAGACTGTGAGTGGGTCCCTGTGTGGGGATATGGGGATGGAGGCTCCTGCATGTGACATGTATCATCAGGGTGCACAGTGCCCTAGAATGTAGGGTGCCCAAGGTTGTTCCGGTGTACTTAAGGGAGCCTTCCCAGTGTTCACACACCTGAGGGCAGCAGCCAGATGCTGAGCCGGAGAATGAGGCCAACATTGAGAAGGGAGAAAGGGAGAAGTGAAAGTGAAAAACCCTGAAACTCTAGGTCAGGCCTTTAGGGCGCTGTCCTGAGGTCCCCACCTGAAGATGGGGACTGGGAGCAGTTCTCCCAGCCTGTCCTCCATTAACCCTTTTCGTGCTGTGACGGAACGTGCTGGGCCAGCAAGGTGGACAAAAGTGCCAGACCCAAGGAAACCTTGGCAACCGAGGAGCGGGGAAGGGGTGAGGGGCCTCATTCAATCAGCTCGGTCGGTGGCTCACCCGCCCCACCCGCCACGGATACTTACCCGCTTGATCCTGAAATCCCTAACCCCGAGGCTCAATGCCGAGACCATTAGGGGGCCTTCCGTTGGCTGAAGAGACCTAAAGAAGCCCGAAGCTCTAGAAGCGCGAGGTCGTCCTAATTTCCAGACCTCGCCTGAGCCGCAACCTCCAACGCCCACAGGGCAGAGCTCTTCTGACCCTCCCATCCTCGTGCACCGCACCGCCCTCTTACTCTGCGCTCCGCCACGCACAGCAGCCACCAGGAAACCCTCCGGCGCTCCTCTGCCCGCTCACTCCCAGTGCCGCCCTCAGTTCGGAGGGGGCGCACGCACCCGGTGGTCCTACGCCCCACAAACTCTGGTTCGGCGGCGGCACCTAGATCGCGGGAACTATTTCTCCCTCACCTGGACCGGCCGCGGCTCCCTTCCGTCTCGCTCCCCCTGCCGGCCGCGCCTCCATTACGGTAAGTTTGGAGGCCTGGCTGGGAACCGGCCTTGGGCAAACAGAGTCCCAGGCGCGGCACGGAGTCTTGAGCTACTCAGGGTATGACTTCTTAGGGCGTTGTGCTCGGCTGGGACCTGGACTGCTCGGTCCCTTCTACCACGTGCCACACAGAGTGAGGACGAGACCCGCATTTCTCCAAGCAGGAGGCGGAGAAATGGGGGCCCTGATGAGACCACTTTACAGCTCTAAAACCGAGGCTAGTGGGGATGAGATAAGAAGCTTGGATGAGTGCAGGAGGCTGGAAGGGTGGGATGGGCTAAGGACACCGGGTAGCCTTTGCCTTGCCCTCTATGCCCTAGGGCAGATGCCCAAGAGGCGTTTGGTTGCACCCCAATCCTGCCTTTGGAGTCCGATGTGCCCCAGCTCACTCACCCTTTGGCCCGGCATCTTCAGAGAAGTCGAACGCGAAGCAAGTCTAATTTCCGAAGTTTTCTCCCCAGTGCGCTGAAGGCGGCCCCTAGAGAATCTTGGCTGCTCTGCTGCCCGCCCAGCTCCGCCTCCCCTGGGCACACGTGGCTCCCCCAGGGGAGCCGTCAGACCGGCGCCCTCGCCCTCACGCCCACCAACCCCACTCCTCACTTCTCAGTAGTTTGTAAAGACACAGCGCCGCACCCACCGCTCAGAGTTTATTCAGCCAGCCCTGTGAACCTTTGAAACCTCCTATGTCTTTGGAGGGCTCACAGCCCACCCATCAATGAGCTCACCGGCTCCCCAGACTAGGTGTGCAGGACCAGCAGCTCCTGCGTTGGCCCCAGAATGTTTGGAGCAAATAAGCACACAGATGGGGTCACAAGAGCTGTCACAGTTTGTCAGCACTGAGAATGGCACAGGAGAGTGCCGGGTGGGGAGTGTAGCGGGCTGGGGACTCCTTTAGAAATCAGAGCACGGAGGTGGGTATGAGACTGAATACCCGCCCCCCCCACACACACCCCCAGGGCGCAGAGGGACGCACAGGAGAAGGCCTGGGCTTTTCTTGACCTGGTTAATTCGTTTCAAGATTGATAGCGGGTGAATTGCCTCCAGCGCTTGTCTGGATGTGGCCTCAGTATCTCGAAGAAAGCTCAGAGTTACTCCAGAAGTAGCCTGCAACCGGCCTCTCTGTTGCTATCAGCATCTCTGCCCCAGGTCCCAGCCGCCTGGGACACATCTAGTGTCCTGAGGGCGGGCAAGCAGCGCCACTGAGAGCAAGGGGACTCGACCTTCGCTGGAAACTAGAGAGGTGGGCATGCCTGAAGGCTCTGTCTTCTTTTTCCCGGTATGGTCTCCCACTAGACTCCTAACCCACCAGCGGGGGCCTGAGCCCATTGGGTGCACTCCATCATCCCTCCATCCCACCGAGATGTTTGTCCCCAGATGCTGGCAAATGCCACATTCCTGATGACCCTCATGGATGTGGGCAGGCAGAGACCCACACCCTGGAAGTGGGTGGGTTGTGACTTGCTTGGCTGTGAACTCCAGCTGCCAAGCCAGAGAAGAACCCGAGGGTGCTGTGAGGCTGGGGAGAAGGAGCTGGTGGCTTGAGGTCTGCATCAAAGACGTCGTCTCATATTCCATGGGCGCCTGCACATTACACCACTGGCAGGAGCATCACGTGTGCATACGCTGTGGGTTTGCAAACCCTCCAGGTGCTGGGCCAAAACTGGGGGGCTGCGGAAGCTTCTGGTATGGTCCACAGCTCAAGCCAGAACAGCAGACAGACAGGGAACAGTTGGGCCCATCTTAATAGCACTTGTGTCCTTTGGCAATGGTCCTTTGGCAACCTGGTGAAGTTGGAGACCCTTCTCCCCCAGTCTGGGGTATCCATGAGATTCCTCCCTACCTGTTCCTTGACCCTTCCCTTGGCTCCTCTCTAGGCAGTGGTTACTGCCCCTCTACTGAAATGGAAGTTCCTGCCAAGCCCATTCCAAAGTGCCCTCCTCAGTGTCAAGCCTTTACCCAAACTGTCAGGGGGAGGGCATTCTGTGACTAGTGCTGAGCACTGTGATGTATGCGAGGCCACAGTGGGATTCACAGGAGAAGGACCAAGGGCTCCCAGGAAGTGTCCTAGTGAGCCTTGCCAGCTAGACCTGACTGATAAAAGTCCAGGGAGTTAGGAAGAATCTAGTATGGCTTGACAAGGATGCCACATTGGGGTGAGCTGGTGTGTGGCCAGACAGGGATCTGATCCCTTCACCCCTCCCATAGCATCACCTGAGACCCTTCCTGGGCCTCAGAGACACCTGTATTATGTCTTGGGGCAGGGCCTGACCCATCTCAGAATCCTAGTGCCTAGACCCTGGAGACCTGATGACTGCAGGATGAACAAAAAGGGAATCAGACCCAAGAGAGGCAGACATGGGAGGAGGTAACTAGAGTGGGTAGAAAAGAAGACAGGACAGAGAGGCTTTCACCCCTGTGACCTCAGCCTGCTCAAAGATGAGAGATGATGGGCCAGGGTTTACACAGCAGTGGACATCTGGTCTCCTGCCTTCTTTCTGCACAGAGCCTACACCCTTCCCCAATGGGTGCTGTATTTCTGGGCCAAGTTCTCAGAAGGACAGATGGAGGGAGATATGGTGAGAGGGATGATGGGCCAGATGGGTGATAGCACCACCTACCCTCCACCCCCACCTCTGGGGAAACCAAGGACCCCTGCAGGCTGGAAGTTCCCACAACTCCAGAACAAACAAACAAACAGACAGACTGATGGACAGCCAGGCTCTGGGCCCCTCTCCAATTTCTGAGACTGTTGATTTAGCTGCCCACTTGGTGGGAGGACCCAGACACATGGGGAGCTGGCTGTCCATCTTCTGGCCATGCTAGCCCCTCCACCCCAGGTGCTATCAGACAGAGGTGAGACAGATGCCCAGATGGCCAGGCCAGTGACATGACCAGGTCTCTACATATGGAGGTGGCAGCTTATAAAGACAGCCCCCTGCCAGCCCCTTCCCTCTTGTGGCCATAAAGGAGGAACCACTCTGTCCAAGGAAAGGTATGTGCCCCCAAAGTCCCTAGAGGTGTGTTGGCTTAGGATGAGTGACCCTTTCCAATTGTACCTTCAGGTTCTTTTCCCCTGCAGAGGACCCTGACTACGTAGGATTCCCTATCTGTCCATGAACAGGCACCCCACACCACCAACACCACACACACACACACACACACACACACACACACTTGAGGGCTACCATATGCTCACTTGAACACATATACATGAGTGTGCACATATACCCACATATGTGAGCACACTGTAATACTTGTGACCTTGGGCATGCCTGTATACATGCACACATTTGACAGAGATATAACCATAGACTTGAGCTTGAACTCACACATGCACACTGTACACACATAAACCCACACAGGAGAGTGTGCACACTCTGGCATGTATAGCACATACACAGAGACATGTACAAATGTGTAGGCTTTTCACTGACAGTGGCCTTGGTAGCTCATCTTCAGTGGTGATGACATTTCAGTAACTCAAGGAGAATTTGAAAGTGACTTCACTTGACTAGGTGTGAATGGCACACACCTGTAATCCTAGCTATTTGGAAGACTGAGGCAGAAAGATCTGTATTCAAGGTCAGCCTAGGCAGGTTAGCGAAACTCTGTCTCAAAATAAAAAGAACTGGGGTGTAGCTCAATAGTAGAGCACTTGCCTAGCATGCATGAGACCTTGAGTTCAATCCCTAGTAACACACACACACACAGAAACAAATTCACTGGGACAAGGTCCTTGTGGAACCTCAGTGCTGCATGATGAAGGAACAGTGAAATGTTTCTAATCATTCTCATCAAGTCATTTTCTGAAGGTGACACACTCAGGTAATGGTCCTTGAAGGTCTCATTAGCAGGACTGATCTCCTGGACACTGGAAACAGGAAAAGTCCCTGTAAGTAGTGCTGCCAATGAGGAACCTTATGAATAAAAGTGCCTCAGCCACTTTCCATGCTTAGACCCCTCTCTCCCACAGTCCTGAGTTTGGCTTGGTGGTAAAATGAATCCTAGGAAGCTCCAAGTAGTAAGAAATAAGACAGGGCCAATATAATGACAGCTAAGCCAGTGATATCAGTCCATATGTCAGTAGGTTCCAGCAAGGGTGTGAGGGTGGGCTGCCTCTAGTCATTGAATATATTGTCTCTCCCTTTAAAGATGTTTAAAGCACTAAAAATAATTAAATATGAAATAATCAAATAATGAAAATCTGGAATTTTCATTTAATGCTCAATTAAATCACGTTGTTCATGTATTCACCATAGCAGCAAAGTGTGACTAGAGACTGTGGAAATCCATCCCAAGTGCAGTGGAGTCAGCTTCCAGTCACCTCTCCTTGACGTGCCTCATGCCCCTCTTGGTCCACTCTGCTCCCTGCCCCTTTGGTCTAGGGCTGCTGAACTGTCCCCATTAGCTTAGGACCAGGCCCAGGTGCCCCCTCATCTGGCATTCAGAGCCTGTACCCACTGCTCATAGCAGATCCCCTTAGGCTGTCTTCCCCTACCCTTAGAGGCCAACCATGTCACTGTGGCCTTCCCCAGAATGACCTGAGACTGGAGGTAGTTGAGCTGTCCAGCCTGGGGCAGGTGGCAAGTACACTACTGTCACAGGAGAAATGGTGTGAGAGCAGAGTGGCCTGATAGGCAAGGAAGTCTCCAGCATGGAGCTTCTCTGCTGGGGGGCCTAAGGAAAGTACTACCATGGGAGGATGGGGGGAAAAGGCCTGGAAAGAGCAGGGGAGGGAGCCAGACCCCATGCCAGCCAGATTTTGCCAGCTGCAAATGGTCTCCAGCTTTTTCCAGGGTTGGGTGGGAGGGCCAGTAGGAAGGCATAAAGGGAGAAGGGCAGTATTAACATTATGAGGAGGGAATAGCCAATGGTGATGGTGTGCCCCAGTCGTCACTAGCTGGGCCTGGAAGCAAGCTTCCTCTATAGTGCTCTGTGTCTGATACCATACCCTGGACCCTCCAAGCATCAGGATTTTTGTCAGAAAAATGGGGAGAATGCTTGAGGCCACACAAGGTGGATAGAGTGCAATCAATGGTAGCTTCTCAGCTGATGTCACTACTGCAGCTGCTGGGCCTCTTTGGGCCACCCTCAAATCCCAGCTGGTCCTCTAGCACTGTGAGTAGGGTGGCTATTGCCTCTGCTACTCCTGAAAAGCATGTAAGCCTGGTCTGGGGTTTGGGGAGGGGGGCATCCCAGCTGTGCCCCTGCCTTGAAACCAAATTAGGCACCCTTTACCTGGCTTCCCCATTGGTCCATGTGCCCCAACACAGCCTTGGTTTCTCTTGGTCCAAGAGCATGGCCCCAGCCCCACCCCAGCCCTGACAAATCCCTTTCCTCCTCCAAGGCTTTGCTGAACCAGGTTGGAATTTCTCAAAAGCAAACAAACAGGCGAGCTCAGAGTTGTGGTTTCCAGAGCTCAGATTCCTCCCGGGTCTGTCTGAGCCAGCATCAGGCCCTGCCTGCTGCCCCTCAGCAGACTGGATGGGGGCCCTCAGCTGAGGCTCCCTAGTCTGATGGCTGTTAAACTGGAGCAGGGGCCCAGGATCACAGCCCATGGTCCTGGACAGCGTGGGTCAGCTCAGTTCCCTTCCGACACCTGGCAGGGAAGGCAGGAGGCTGCAGCCAGAGCTGGTTGGGCTTGGGCAGGAGGTGAATGAATCCACTGCAAGGACAGCGGCTGGTAACAGTGCCCAAGCGAGGCACAGCAGGCAAGGGATTGGGGGCATAAGAGGGTAAGGGTGGGGAGGGTTGGGGACTCAGAAGAGGGACGGACCAGGGTAGTGGGCTTTGGCCAAGAGGTGATCAGAATGGCAGTGGTGTTGTGGGGGCCTGAAGCAGGGAAGGGTGTGGGGGCTTTATGGGAATGTCGGGGGTGGGAGAGATCAGTGGGGGTGGGAGAGCACCTCGAGGGGCCTGCAGGGCTAGGAGGGAGGGCTGGGATAAGGGAGGGTGGGAGGGGGCTCTTGCCAGGTGGTCTTAATCTCCTCAGTGAAATAGGAGTCCTGGAGGCGGGCGGGGGAGATGGGAGCTCAAGACAGCTGCCGGGAGGGGGTCGGGTCTGACAGCCCAGAAGCTCTGTGGCCCAGGAGTCCCTGCCTGCCGGACCTTCTCCCCAAATCAGAGCCCTGGGCTGTGCCTGTTCTGCCACCCACCCATTGTTTCACAGCTTCTTCTGCCCTTGTAGGGAAGATTTCAATGGCGGAGAGGGTTTGGCACGGGACTGTGCATTTAGGGGTTTGCCTGGCAGGTCAAAGACTGGGTTCATTTTGCCTCTACTGAAGCCCCCATGCGTGGGTCCCCACTAAGCTGTTGAAAGCTCTGAGGTGATGTGGGGGCAGGGACGGGGAGGGGCACAGGGGAAAGGACAGAGCTTCACCCAGCCAGCCCACCCCTGGGACTAGAAGGGCAGAGGGGAGGGTCCACCCCACTCAGACTTTGTTCTCTCCTTACCCACTGAGGGGTCTCCCAGAGGTAGGGAAACTGAGGCTGAGAAGGAATGAGTGGAGCTGGCCTCACAGCCAGGCAGCAGGGGCAGGATGGTTATGGGCAGCATGGAGGCGCCGGCTGCCCTATCCTGCTAAGTGGGTGCTTGGCACCAGCTGTGCTTGGGTGGACAGACAAATGGATATGAGCTTTCACTGGTGCCCTGAAGCCAGTCCAGCCCCTCCCTCCAGTGTGTTTGCCAGAACCCCATGACTGAAGGCCACCCCATACTGGGGGGGGGGGGGGGGGTGGGCGGGCGCCAGGCTGTCTAAGGCTTTGCTGGGAACAGCCAAGCCCTAAGGCCCATGTGAGTATCCAAGGTACCCACTGCAGCTGGAGGTCAATCCCAGCCTGGAGAAACCGAGGCAGTAGCCCCTGACAAATCCTGGCATCAAGCAAGTGGAACTGGAGCACTCAGGACACTCCAGATTTAGCCAGGCTATCCATTGCTCGTTTGCCTGGGTCCTGGTTTCTGTGTGTATGAAGCCCTTGACCATATGTTTCCTCCTTCTCCAGCTCTGTACCTGGCCCCCACCACCAGATCAACCAGTCTCAGGGCTGCACCTCCTCATACCAATGGGGTCCTGTGTTCTACTCTGCTATTTCTGTTATTCCTTGAGGCTGTAGGGTGGTGCTTGCCCCAGAGCATTTGCCAGTTATATCACTGTTCCCTTCCAGGTCAAGCTTGGGGTCACCAGAGCTTCCAGGATCACCAAGGGACCCTGGACCGGGGAGGGTAATCAGGCTCACATGTGTGGAGCAACAAGGAAAAAGGACCAAGGTGTCTTGGTGAGTGGCATCAAATGCCATGAAGGGGATGGCACAGAAGGCTGGCTTTGCCAGCCCTCATGAGCTGGAGCCTGGGCTTTGGGGCCTGTGGTCATGGGATCAGCCCCTCACTTCACCCTGCACTTGAGTGAAGGCAGGACTGGTTCAGCTTCACCAGAATCCTTCAACACAGAACTCAGAGAGTTCCCTCATATGATCTCAAACATCATTCCCTCCTTGAGCTCCTCCTTTCCAGTCCTGCATATTGAAGAAAGATGACTATTAGTTACACCCACCTTACAGTGGATTGTTGCAATCATATTTTCTTTCTTTTTTTTTCTTTTTTCTTTTTTTTTGCGGTACTGGGGATTGAACTCTGGGCCTTGTACTTGCGAGGCAAGCACTCTACCAGCTGAGCTATCTCCCCAGCCTGCAATCATATTTTCTTAACATCTGCTGTGACCAGCCAAAGTCTTATTGTTTTATTTTTAGAATGTTTGAATTTATTTTTTAAAACTGATAGATAAGATTGTACATGTTTATCATGCACAGGGCTATGTATTGGAGTACATATATATACATTGTGAAATGATTAAATCTGGTTAATTAACAAATTACATTACCTCACATGATTATCATTTTTGTGGTGAATACACATAACATTCACCCTGTTGGCATTTTTCAAGAGTATAATATATCATCATTAACTATAGTCACCATGCTATATAATAGATTAACTTATTCTTCTTAACTGTAATTATGCCTCTTTGATCAACATCTCTCCATCTTCCCCCTCAACCAGAGTAGCCCCTAGGACCCACCACTCTACTCTCCATTTCTATGAGATGAACTTTTTAGATTCTGTATATGAGTGAAATCATGTGGTATTTGTCTTCCTATGCCTGACTTATTTCACTTAACATAATGTTCTCCAGGTTCATTCATATTGTGGTAACTGGTAGGATTCCATTCTTTTTAATGGCTGAATAGTATGCTATTGTGTATAAGTACCACACTTTCTTTATCCATTCATCTTGTGTGTGTGTGTGTGTGTGTGTGTGTGTGTGTGTGTGTGTGTGTGTGTGTCTGGTACTGGGAACCCAGGGTCTTAATGCATGCTAGATAAGTACTCTGCCACTGATCTACATCCTAGCCCTTTTCATTTTTGCTTTGAGACAGGGTCTCACTAAGTTGCTAAGGCTGTTTCAATCCTGCTGCCTCAACCTCCTGTGTTGCTGAAATTACAGGCATGTACCACCATTTGGGGGCCATTGTGAATAGTGCTGCAATGAACATGTGAGTTTAGATATTTCTTCAACCTACTGATTTTTTCCCCCTTTGGACATAGACTTAGTCCAATGACAATAGACTTAATAACATGGCAATTCTATTTTTTTATTTAAAAACAATTTTTAAAAACTTTTTGGTGCTAGGGATTGAACTCAGGGGCATTTTACCCCTGAGCTATATTGCAAGTCCTTTTTATTTTGTATTTTGATACAGGGTCTCACTAAGTTGCTTAGGGCTTAATAAATCAGTGAGGCTGACCTTGAACTTGGTATCCTCCTGCCTCAGCCTTATGAGTTACTGGGATTACAGGCATGTGCCACCGTACCCAGCTATTTTTAACTTTTTAAGAAGCCACCTTACTGTTTTCCAAAATGGCAGTAAAAATTTATATACCCACGAACACTGTGCACAGGTACCCTTCTCTCCACATCCTCAACGATACTTGTTGTCTTGTCTTTTTTGATAATAGCCATTGTAACAAATAATGTTGTATCACTCTGGTTTTGATTTGCATTTTCCTAATGATTAATGATACTGAGCATTATTTCATGTATCTGCTGACTATTTGTATGTCTTCTTTTGAGAAATATCTATTTAGACTTTTGCCCAATTTTTAATATTTTGTGTGTGTGTGTTTGTGTGTGTGTGTGTGTGTGTGTGTGTGTGTGTGTGTGTGTGTGCGTGCACGCGCATGCGCACTGTTGAGTTAGCTGATTTCCTCATATATCTGGATATTGAGCCCTCAGCAGACGCTACTAGAGTTGGCAGATATTTTCTCCCATTCTGTAAGTTGTCTCTTCATTCTGTCGATTGTTTCTGTTGTGGTACAGAAGCTTTTTAGTTTGACGTAATACCATTTGTCTGATTTTGGTTTTGTTGTCTGGACTTTTGACAGTCAAAGTCTTAATTTGAGGCAGAGTATCTTTCAGTTTGGGGAGATAAAATAGGGTAGGCCAGACCTTGCAAACATCTGCAGAGATGTCCTGAAGTACAGGAAACAGCCCAGGTCTCAGGGAAGAAAGTCTGAGAAGGAGATTGTTGCTCCCAAATGACCAAGAGTTTTGCAATCATTAGAACTTCCTGGGAGATAAGAAGACAGAGGTGCCTGCTGTGGAAGAAGGCAGGAGTCCCTTCTTCCCTTTTTTTTTTTTTTTTTTTTTTTCCCTTTTTTTTCCCCCTTCTTTCTTGAGGACAGTAGGACACCAAGCTACAGGGACTAAAACTAGTAGGTATATCTCTAGCACTGGGCTTCTGACTTTGCATCTTGGGAATGGAGGCCCCTTCAGATTCACTGTAAGAGTTTGGTCTCTGTGCCAGCATCTGCCTTAGGAGCAGAAACTTACTGACCCCTGTCTAGATGCTGTGGACTTTACATTTCACTTTCTTTGCCCATAGACCTCTCTTGGTAGCCCAGAACTGAGGGAGTGAAGAGTGACCATGTGATAATCGGGGAATAAGGGCATAAGTCTGAGACTGTAGTAGTAAAAGATATTTCAGGCAGTGTGTGGCGGCATATGCCTATAGTCCCAGCTACTCAAGGGGTGAAGGCAGGAGGATCTTTTGAGCCCAGACGTTGGAGATCAGCCTGGACAATAGTGAGAATCCATCTCAAGAAAAAAAAAAATGACATATCCCAAGGGGTCTCAGAACCTCCAAGGAATTGTAAAGAGGAGCAATTAAATGGTTATTGGGTGCCCAGCACAGTTGTCAGCAAATTATACTTGTTTGTATATACTTTGTACAAGTATATATAGATATAAAATCTATGTAATTATACCTTCATATATATACATATATAATGTGTATACCTTCATGTATAATCTATATCATCATAATTTCATATAATGCAAATTATACTTTCATGAAGCAGCAAGTGTTACTGCGTAGGTGGTGAGGACACTGCCCCTGGTCTGAGCACTAGCCTCCTTATATGGGATGTTATCGCCTCCATTATACATGTGCTGCCTCTTTTAATGTGGGCCCAAGTGTATCCAGCTCTGATCTCAAGGCTGAATGTCTCCAAATCAATGCCTAAGCTCCTCCAAATCTTCTGGCAGCCTCCCCACAAGTTAGTCTATGACTTGTATCTAGCCCTAGAGTTGCTCCCTATGACCAGTATGGACAATAGGATCAAGCATCTTAGATTTCAGATAGGGAGACCCCCTACCTGGTGGCCTCTGACACCTGAGCCCACTCTACCCAGTGGCAAGAAGCAGGGGTGAGTGACCTGCCTGGAGACAGCTACCATGGGAATTCTCAGAAAATTCCTAATGTCACTTGTCTTGGTGCCAGAAGGGAGACTGAGGTACAGAATAGGGCAAGACTGTAGACATCTACATAGGACCTGGATGAGCCAAGGGACCCACCATATCCCAACCTGGTAACCAGCCCACCCCTACTGTCCATCTGCCTGCCCAAGCAGAAAATGGTCATTTCCTCTGGCCCCTGCCCCAGGGAACAACATGGAGCTGGCAAAACAAACAGGCCATTCCTCCTGTGGCTGCCGACTGGTGATGGATGGCCAGAGGGGCTGGCGGTGCTGACGGACAACTGCTCGTCATGTGTGGGCTAGAGATGGGGCTCAGCCAGGCTCAAACATGAGCTGAGGTGTTGTTTGCTACCCGCCTTAAAGCTGTTCCGGGCCAAAGACCTAGGGGGACTGGGACCTAGGCACATCAGTCCCTAGAACATCTGTCTCTCCATCATTGTCATGAGGATCATAGTCCAGGCCCCCACTGCAAGTCGGGGAATGAACTAAGGTGACAACGTACACATGGATGGTATCCTTCACAGTCCCTAGGGCAAGAGCCCCCTCTTTGCCCTTCTGCACCTTGGGCCCAGTTAAGCTGGGATCCTCTGAAGCCTCTACCTCCAGCTGTGTATGCTTGTGTGGGCCCAGGGGCTTCCATAGCCCAGGTTTCCACAAAGCCCCAACAGGTTGGATCTGTGCTGGGATAACTTAGCATTATGTGTTTGTGGGACTGATGGGACCAGGCTTATGGGCCTGCCACCTGGTAGGGGAGAAAGGGCCCTGGAGGGCTGGGTCCTGAGCTTAGTCAAAGTCAGCTAGGCCATGGTGTGAATAATAGCAGTGTAGTGGGGCCCAGGGTCTTGAAGTTCTGATGGACCCAGCCCACCTATATTGCTTCAGCTTCAGTGTAAGCCCTTTTGTCTGGTGTGGGTAGGAAATGCCACCTCACTGCCCAAATAGGTAAACCAAGGCTTAGGGGAGGTCTAGCTAGAGGAAATGCAGGCCAAACCGAGGTATGCCCTGCTGTGTGCTCTTGAGCCGTACCACCCCTATTTCACAGTCCCCACAGTCTCCAAAATAGTCATTCTCAAACTGGGCTGGGATGAGAGCTTTTCAGGCTTGACTGCGGGGGCCTGCTATAATATGGGCCACCCAGCTGATGACTTGCCTGAGAGGAAGGTGCAGCTGCAACCAGGCCTCTGACCCTCTGGCTGCCCAGTCCCATGGAGAGCACGTCTGGCTGAGAGGAAACTTCGGAGACCCCTATTTCCTGAACTTCAGAGTGGGCTGAGGCCTGCCACTTCCGTCCAGAGCCCCCAGCCTTGCTTTTAGCTCCTCCAGTCCTAGTCTGTAGCCCCCAGTGATGTGTTTCCTGCTACTGAGGGTGGAGGGAGAATTCAGGGGTGTGACCCAGAGACTTAATCCAGATCTGGGGTCAGCAGGACAGGAAGTCTGGTGGGTGAGGGTTGAGCTGAACAGTGACCTCCCTTGGAGAAGGGACTGCCCACAGAGCAGTGTGGTGAACTGTGTGCATAGGACCCATCTGATCGAGGATGGCCCACTGGTTCAAGGCCAGCCCTGTGGGACTGTAGCCAGGGGATACTCTGATGTAGCCACCAGTTTCCAGAGCTGGGCTAGGATGGCTGGGTCTCACAGTCCCCTGCTGAGATGGGTGATGAGAGCAGCAGGTGATACCAGAGCAGGGACTGTCTGAAGAAGGGGGTCTGTGGTACTGGGGAAGGTTGGGACAAGGAACATGTCAGGTTTTGCTTCCACACCCAACCCAGGGTTGTGGGGCAGGGATCTGGTTATTTCCAATTATACCTACCAGGCTGTGTGAATCTGTGATACCTCTGCCCCTTCAGGGTTTAGGGGGAAGGAAGTCTGGGGTCTGACGCAGGCTGGCAGAATGGTGGGTAGAACCAAGGCCCACATAAGGCAGGAAGTGGCTCTGAACTCTAGCAGTGGTAGTGTGGCTTTTGAGGGGCCATTTCCTCCCTGGGAATATCCTGTCAGCACATAAGGGAAGAGGAATTCATCCTTAGTTGAACAGGAAGGGCCTGAGGCTCAGGGTCCCCTATAGCAGGGCCCTGGGAGCTCCCAGGAGGGAATGACCTCATGGCATGTCATTTGAGCCCCTAGAGCTAAAAGGCTGCCATAGGCACCCCTGCTGTGCCACCCACAAGCCAGGAGCTCCTAGGCCTTCCCCTCAGTCTGGGTGGGCCCCTAGAGTTTCCACTGCTATCAGTGTCATCTTTCCATGACCAGAAGTTCAGACCCCTGGCCTAGCCTCAGTTTCTCATGTGAACCATGGCCAGAGCCTAGGCCTCCTAGCCTGCATATAGCTGATGGACAGAAGGATCAAGAGCTAAGGGAGAGGCTCTGCAGGCAGCAACCTGGGCATCAGAGCTCAGCTTGAGCCACCAGGCTGGGCCTGGGCAGAAGGCCCAGCCCCAGCTGCCCCTGCTCCAGGCCCCAGGAGAGGGTCAGTAGCCCAGCACCACCCGCCCCCTGCCCATGGCCTAAATATAACCCTAGCAGGCGCCTGACTGGGAATAGAGACCTCTGTCAGCCCCTAGCAGGTGCTAGTGGGAAGAAGGTCAGCATGATTGGCAGGGGGGCCGGCGGGCAGGCAGCCAGACATGGGTCATGTGAGTGTCCGGTGGCATGGCCTAAGGGTAGAGCAGTGTGTCCTCTCAGGACAGCTGGGTCCCTGGCCCGCTTTGCTCAGAGCAATCCTCAACCCTGCCCTCGCCCATGTTCTATGTCTGAGGCTGCTTCCAGGCCCGCCAAAAGGGCAGACCAGCCCAGCACTCCAGTATGGCTAGGTCTCATGCATGGGTCTGGCCCTGCCACTCTGGTCAGCTACCTTCTGGCCTCCATAACCTCAGGCTTGTAGCCCCATATGGGGACAGGCCCATCCATCCAACTCTGTGGGGTCACTGAACTGCGAGGAACAATCTTCAATCCTATCCAAATGTTCCTGTGTCCCTTGCATTTAAAATTTTTTCTGTCCCCTCTACTCTCAAGCCCCATCTTGCTCTTTGTTCTTGTCTTTGTCTCCCCAACCCCACAAAACCCACTTCTGGCTTTTCTGAGCTAGCCCAGTTGATAGAACTTGACCATTGTCCTCTGGAGTCCTCTGTAGACATCACCTTCCATTCCAGACTCCAGTACCCAACCTGTCAGGTGAGATCCCCTTGAGTCCCATATCACTGTCACTGGGACCAGGGCACTGAGGGAGGCAGATGGGGCTTAGTCTGGGGAGGAGCCCTTGCCTTCACCCACTCTTGGTTGCCCTCTCCAGACCCCTCAGACAATGTTCTGGGTGTCAGGTCCCTCTCTGGCCTGTTTCCCAAACCCAGAGTTGCATCCCTGCTGCTAGTTCACCCTTGCACATGGCTCTCTCCAGTTTCCTTTAGGTATCCTACAGCATAGTGCTTTTGTCCTATTCTTTTCTGTAAAGAGGAAATTGCTAAGCTAAGAATCTGTAAAATACTGAAAAACACCAAGCAAACCTGGAAGAGAGGTATCCTTCCTAGTGTCTATCTGTGTAAGGTTCCTGGGGTAGGAGTAGCAGTTGCTGGGGAGAGAGAGAGACCTGACTGAAGCTCTGCAGGGATCCAAAGGCCTGACCTGACCCTTAGAGAGGGAAGAGGGGTAGCAGGAACAGATGGAGGAGAGGGTGAACGCCGATGAATCTGAGGTATCCAACTGCCCCTGGACTTCACTGAGGTTATTGATTGAACCAGTGAGAATTTGTCTACAAGCACTGTGCTTGCCACATGACAAAATCTAAGAATTTGAACTCTTGGAAGGAGTCTTGGGTCCAGGGATTTGGGGTCTGAAAAGAACCTTGGGGAATCAGTCCTACCTAACCAGCCTGTAGTGGCCTTCTGGCCTTATTCCTAACCCTAGTGAAATTTGCTCCCCAGAGGTAGCCCATCACATCTGGGGCAGCTGACTTAGCAGTGTTTGCTTCGCAGGTTAGTGGGTATAAAGATCGTTCTGGTGAATGGCAAGCAAGGGGGTGCCCAGCAAGGCAGGATGTGGGTTGTTGATAGGCAGTATGGGGCACGTTGGGGGGTTCTGCGGGGTCCCCAGGCTACTCTTCCCACTCTGACCCTTAGGATCCCAAGAGGGTGGAATCAGCTCCATGGCCTTGCTCACACTGGATGTGTTGGAGGCTGCAGCATGGGATTGTTTATTCTGTCTCATTTTTCTGGTTTGGAGCCTGGGTGCCCAAGAAGATCTAGGGCCATGGGAAGAGGCCTGGGGCCTTTGTAGGGTGTGACTGAAGGAAGGGATTGAACCCAGGTTGGAGGTCATCACTAGGCCTGACCTCACTGCCACCTTGGTATCCTAGCCTGTGGGGACTTAGGGTGCAGATCGATAGGGATCCTATAGTGAGATGGTCTAGGATCAAGGGTGGGAGCAGGCTCCTGGTGAGCCCCAACCTTGGTCCTCAGCCCCTCAGCCTTCCTTGGAGAAATGTGGGAAACAGGATTTGTGCGCAGGGGTGGCAGGAGCAGTTGGCAGTGGCCAGGACCTCAAGGCCCCAGGCATGTGGAACCTCCCACCCCGCGTGGCATCATTCCCTCAGTTTTAATCTGGGCTCCTATGCTCATTCCTTGTGGATCCCTGGCCTCTGGAGGGAACTGCTGGGAGTCTTGCCACCCTTTTTGCCTATCCTGCCCCCACCCCAAGTTCCATTGCTTATACTTCCTCCATACCCCAAACTCAGCTGCCCTTACCTGGGATACCCTCTCCTCTGGTCACATTCTGTCACACGGAGAAATTGAGGTCCAAAGAATGGAAAAATGCTGAAATGAAGCAGTGATGGGTGGTTGTGGCCAGAGCTCTCATACTGGCAAAGGTGGGTGAGGTGCTGGCTACAGCCACTGGTTCTGGGCAGCCTGGTTTTGAGGGAGGGCTTCTCTGCAGGCTTCAACTCCCAGTGGTCACTGTTCCCCAGATCTCCAGCCTGGCAGAGCTGTTAATCAGGGGTTTGCCTGCAGACAGCAGGGTTCTGACTTCCCAACTTGATGAGGTGGTGAGGCCCTGAGCAGCTGGCTGGAAGTATCTGTCTGTGACCAGTATCTGGGCCCTGGAGTGGAGAATAGGGCCATAGAGGTCCATGTAAGTGCTATTCTCAGCCCTCCCACCAGCTTCCCTTCCTCTGAATAGCTCAACATCTACTCAATATTTACAAGATTCATTCCAGAGCTGGGGAAACTGAGGCACAGCCATATAGTGTTTCTGTCCTTACAGCACTTGTGCAGGCCTGGCAATGAAGGTGACCTGTCTACTGAGGTGAGAGGTACAGGCTGAGGCCTGGCACTGCCCAAAATAAGAAGTGGTGGGCTCCGGGGGGTACAATGAAGTAAAGAAATTCCCCTGGCAGAGGAAATTCAATTAGCAGTTGAGCTGGAGTTGGGTGTATGTGCAGCATTCTGGGGCTCACAATTCAGACCTCAGTGGGTTTTGAAGGTGCATAGGAGTTCACCAGGGAAGTAAGGCTAGTGAAGAACAGAACGATGTCAGGTGGTAACATTCACCAAGGCAGAAACTGTCTAGAGCTCTGTTCCTCATATGGGTCACAGAGAAGGGGGCAGAGGAGGGGTTGAGTAGTGCTGAGGAAGAGTCCACATGGTAAGGTTGTAACCTTGGAAGGGTTGTGTAACCCTGGAAGGATTGTCCTCTTTCTCTCAGCCTCAGTGCCCCCATCTGTAAAATGGTGAAGATAGCTCCAAGGAGGTCCTAGGCTTTTCGCTCTGACAGGTTTGTAGTTCTGGGTTGGAAGCATGACCCATTCCTGCCAACTGAGATCAGACCAGGGACTCAGCACCAGGTACTTTGAGGACTGGGGGCCTGGCTGGCTGGGGTCGTTAGGATGGCCCACCATGGAAGAATTCCCAGAACATCTCTCCTCCCATCCCACATTCCCAGCTGGGCCTCCTTTGGCCCAGCCTCCGAAACATATTTTAGAGATTAGACCTTAATCCCTAACTGCCTTAGTGTAGCCCTAGCCTTCTTGCCCTGCACCGTCTGCCCACCCACCAGGTTTCCCATTTGGGGTGCTCTAGCCCTAAAGGGCTCCCACAGGGAAGATGGTACCAGGAGTGGGGCCCAAGGCCTAAGCTTCACCCTGGCAGAGCCCAAGCCAGCTCTTCACCCAACCTGAGCTGAGCTTCAGGCCCACCTGTCATCCAGGTAATGGGAAGTCTTTTCTGATTCTGATGTAAAGAAACCTTGTCACATTGCTTTTCTGTCTCCATGGAGCATGTTCTAACACAATTCCCTGCTTTTACTTCTGAACCCCAGGCACACATGGCCAATTGATCCCAGACCTCCTTTCCTTCAGATGGGAAGCTTCAGGCTTCTTAGCCCTGAGCTGCATGTAGCTTCTGCCAGAGGCTAAAAATAGTACTTACGCATCCCCATCCTGATGGTGACAGGGTAGGGCAGGGTAGGAGGCTCTGAATCAGGCAAGGGGTTCAGAACTTCTTATGTGCCTCATCTGGTGCTAGAGACCTGAGAGAAAGAGAAAAAATCAGCACAGTAGGGAGCCAGTGCTAAGCCTTCCACTCTCAGTGTTCAAGGAGGGGTGGTTCCAGCCCTCCAGTTCTTCTATAATCAGCAACTGCAACCCAGGGAGGGGCAGGGCTAGTTCATGGGCGGGAATAGGAAAGGGTCCTCTCTTCTGCACTGGCCCTGCCCCCGTGAGCCCTGGGCAAGCGCCTCATTGCAGTTTGGGGCCCCAGAAACATTTGCTTTAAGTCTTAAAATATCAGGTTCCCTCATCCCTGGGCTTCCCTGGGGACCATTGGGCAGGCGGGAGGGATTTTAGAGGTAAGAAGATTCTGCCGCTGGCCCCTGCCCCACCGACCCCTCTACCCCCACCTCAGCCTCAGATGAAGTTAGCCAAGTGTTTGTGGGGCAGATAGCTGAACCCTCACTCCCCTATTCTGGAGGAGCCCTCAGGTCACTCAGATCACACCACTACCTCTCCAAAGTCCCTCCACCCTCCTCAGAACAGCTGGCAGGGTGGACGCCAGACCCCAACAGCCTTAGTCTCCCTCAAGAACTCAATCTTGCTCTCCCATAGGACCCACAGGTATCTGTAGCCAAAGACAGTTCAGTTAGGGAAAATGAGTCATAGGGAAGTAAAGCCTCTTTAATGAGTGAACCCTTAGTTCACAGCAGAGGACCTGTGCCCCTTACCCTGGTGTCCAGCCTTATACCAGATGAGGGACACTAGGAAGGGGTGCAGGGCCCAGACTCATGTGGGTCTTGAAGGGTGAGTTTTCAAAGAGGCTCCTTGGACAGAAGGTCTAGCCCTGACAAAGGTCTGAAGGGCACTAATTGATGCCAGGCTTTGGTACAGAAGGGAGGCCCTGGGTAAGTGACAAACAGTAGTGTCCCCTTCCTTGAACACAGCTCCAGGTACAGGTTGTCCCAGGTGCCAGAAGAGGGTCTGATAGACCCTGGAGATTCAGGTGCTTAGAGCAGGCTGCAGGACCTGCAGCATATGGGGCTTAAGGAGGCAAGAAAGCCCACTCTGATGACTGGTTCTGCCCTTCAGCATGAAGGTGGCTCCTTTCTACCCCTGCTGTCCCAGGGACCACCACCTAGAGGAAGATACACCCCCTGAGCCACCCCCACTCCCTCTCAGGCAGACCACCAGCTTTGGCTCTTGGGACTAGCCTCTGTGCAGATCGGGAATTAGAGCCAGTTTGCAACAGCTGGGCCAACTCCAGTATTCCCTGGAGGCTACTGCCTTCATTCTCAAGCCCCCATCCCAGCTCATTCCCAGGCTGAACCCCACCCGCCAAAACACTGCTTGGGATGTGGTCAGATGAGGCTGTGAGAGGACAACCAGCAGGGAAGTCTTGCCTGCCCTCTGGCTACCAGGATACAGGACTGGCTGCCTATAGAATGGCAGGAGGCTCTGTCCATCTGGCCCTGCCCACCCACTGGAAGTTCCTTGTGCTTGTGTTTGTGGGCACAGCCTCCCTGCAGAGTGGAAGACCCCAGGGGACCCACCTCAGGGCCAGAGGGGACCACATGGGGAGGTGCAATACCCGTAGCAGTACTTGAATCAGTTGTCCACAGATCTGGGTGTGTGCAGAAGTAGTCATCCCTCCCTACCAAATCTGTGGGTTCAACTAGATTTGAAAATATTTTAAAAAATTGTGTCTATACTAAACACATGGACTTTCATTTGCCATTATTTCCTAAACAATATAACAACTACTTATGTGGCAGTTACACTGTATTAGGTATATATAAACTAGAGATGATTTAAGGTATATCGAATGGAATGCATATGTAAATACTATATCATTTCATATAAGGAATTTGAGCATCCTTGGATTTTGGTATCCTGGTAGGGGATACCTCCAGGTCCTAGATCTAATACCCCTTGGATACAGAGGGACAGTTATATGTAACTTTTGTAGCTGCTGTTCTTTTTGGTGGCACTGATAGGATTAATTCTTCCATTTGTTTCACTGGAAGCTGATCTTGTAAAGCCTTTTGAGCAATGCCTGCCAATGGTGTGTTCCTGTACTTACCCCAGTGGCCTACAGTTAGGGATACCAATTTCTATCTGTGGCCACTGAGGCTATGCTGAGGTAGTGAGGGTCTCTGTGCCCACATATGTCCTTTGGAGAGACCCAGGCAAGGCCCACCCTGGTCCCAATCTCAAGAGGATTCTGGACATGGCTATTTATTAGGGTGTTGGCCTCTTGAGAGGGGCATTGATGTCCAATTGATTGGCATTTCTCTGATATTGTCTGTACACATCCTTCTCCAGCTGCTCCTGAGCATCTGACTGTGAGCTGCCCCATCTACTCAGGATCCTGGGCATATTACCCATTTTATAGGTGAGGAAACTGAGGCCCAGAGAGATTGTGAGTCTGAGGCTATAGAGAGTCCCTGAGGGGATATCAGCCATGACTGCCAAGTCACACAGAGGTATGAGGGAGGAGACAAGGACAAGAATAGGATAGAAGCCAGGGATGGACCCCTGTGATCCACACTGTTTATACTGCCCCCTTCATGGTCAGGGCCAGAGGAGGCAAGAACTGGAGTAGTTCTCTCAACCCAAAGGTACCAAGTACTGTGTCCCAAGGAGGAAGAATTATAGCCAGGCAGAGGATTAGGAGGTTGTTGGCACCCCTGAAACCTGAGCTGGCAGCCAGCTCTGGGAATAGGCGTCTGACCCCTCTGTGGCCTCTGGGATCCTGGAGAAAATCCTGGAGGCTGAGTTAATACCAAGACCAATTTTTATTTCAACAAAGTTAATTCTCAACAATGTGATACTTAGGCAGAGGGATTTTCCTTCTTTGGGGGAAGAAGGAAAGGGTCCTGACACAGTGACTCCACTGCTGGGGGCAGGAACACCCCACAGAGCTTTGCTTCCTCAGGAATCTCGGACCTGTTCTTCCCACACAGGGTATCTCTTAGACCCTTGAGATGGGTCTGGGGACCTCCAAGCCCCTCTACTCTTCCTGTGGAAGGCTGGTCCAACTACTGTTAGTTACTTGTGTGGGCAGAGCTCAGGAAGGTTTGCTGAGGAATGCCTAAGCCCCTGTCATGCAATCATGCAATCTTAGCAGGCCATGCCCAGAAGAGATAGCCACATGTCCTCCTATTTCTTGATTACTGTGATTGGCCTAGACTCAGACCCTGATTAGGGGTCTGAGTTGTGGGCAGGAACAAGGGTCTGGGTGGCATGGGGGCCATCACATGTCCAGAGATGGCCACCCATCTGCTCACCTTGGGGAATCCCAAGATGGTAGGAATAGAGGAGCTGGGGAAGAAAGGGAGCACTCAGACTCGACATTGCTGACCCCACAGCTGAATGTGGGACCAGACCCGGAAGCCACTCCTTCTACTGAATAATCGAAAATCTGGGGGCCATAGAGGCTACAGGCAGGTCTGTAGCCCTGTCAGAAATTCTTCCTGACAATGACCACATGGGTTGCTTTACAGGGCCAGGCCCTGCCCCCACTGCCCTGCCTTCCCTCCATCCAGACCCACTCTATCACCTTCTCTTTGGCTTCTCTGTCTGAGGTGGGTGCTCACTCCTCTGTATACCACAGGTTGGGAGGCAGAGCCCCTAGCCTTTGTACATTCTGTGTCCTTTAGCTATCCTGCAAGCCCAGCTGTGCTCAGTGCCAGCAGACCCAGCTTCTGTAGGGGTACCTACAGGTGGTCAAAGTCTAGGGAGGCCCATGACAATGGGGGGGGATGGACTCTATGGAGGGGACCAGTGAGTATAAAGGTTTAGAGGCATGTTAGGGATGCCTGAAGCTGTCCACACTGGCTCCCAGGCTCACTGTGGGCTTACTGCTTGAGGGCAGGGGTGGGGGCCCAAGGGCATCTGCCAACAGGCCAAAGTCAAACCAGATGGGCTGGGGGCCCCATGGGGCAGGCGAGCCATTCGTCACCGTTATCTGCCCCGCCGCCAAAATCACAAACACATTTTTAAGTGAAGGACTGGCTGCCACTGGCCTGTGGGCCCTGATGCCGCCCAGCTGTGGCCACACTGGGCCTGGAGACTGAAGGAAGAGTGCTAGAAGCTCTGGGACCTGAATGTCCAGGCCATGCACTGGGGTTTCACAGGAGGGACAGAGGAACTCTGGGTAAGGGATGTGTCTTCTGTGTGGGGCTGATGGCTCAGTTGGTCATTCTGTGAGATGGACCTGGGAACAGAGATACAGAGAGACAAAGACAGGATTAGGGGCAGTGATAAAGAGAGCAGAGATAGAAATTGAGTCTGGTGCCTGTCACCAGAGTTCCTCTGAGTGGACCCCCACCACCAAGCCAGTGAACCAGTGAGCTATGTGGCTCAGTCTCATTTCTTCTTTGGGCTGACCAGGAGATATGGACAGGGCTATACAAGGCCCTGGCCTCTTGGGGTGTGCAGGTAAGGGTGGGGCTGACATTCCCTCTGATTATTGCCCTGAACTGGCATCCCCCACAACCCAGCACCCTGGACCCCTGGGTGGACCCTTGTGGGTGGAAGGGGGCGCCAGGAGAAATGGCCTGTGACAGGGGTGGGCGTCCCTGGCGGGAAAGCAAACAGTGTCAGCAGCTAATGAGCGGGAACCGGGCCTGGGGCTGAGGGCCTAGGGAGGGGTATGGCCATCGCTCATCCTGACAGCAGGCAGTGAGGGGGGGCCAGGGACCAGAGGTGGGGGGGCAGTCTGAGAGCCGACAGAGGGTCCCCTAGAGACTCGACCCTGCACATAGATAGACAGACATGGGGAGGTAGCCAGGCCCCCTCCCTCCAGCTGTGGCCCCGACAGGACCCGACTTGTTCCATCATCTCCCTATTCAACTCTCGAACCCTTGGCAGCTGCCCTGTCCCCAGACTTTACAGGGAAAAGGAGGCCATCCAGTGAGGGGAGCCAAACCTAGGACCCCCATACTACATTCCAGGGAACAGGAATCCTTGGTCTCCAGGCCCTATACTTCTGGCCTGTGTAGCTTTTTGGGTTTCTGCCCATCTCCGGGCCTTGATTTCCCTGTATCTATAAAGAAGAATAGGGCAGTTAAGGGAGACTTCCATGTCTTGACTCTATACCACCATTGTTCTTCCTCCTGTGCACAGCCACAGCAACCCTCAGGGGATCCCCCTTTCCCACAGTTCCCATTCCTGCCAAAATCTTGATATTCCCAGCAGGACCAGTGGGCCTGGGTGGAAGGACACTCAGCACCTGAGGAAAGCAGTCCTCCATGCCTAATCTTCCAGGTGTATTGAAGCTGCTCCCCCATTTCATAGATGGGAAGACTAAGGAGCACAGTGGGAAGGGCAGATGGACTGGTCAACATCAGAGCAGACTTTTAGTCTCCCGGCTTTAGGTAGGTGGGCAGACCCTGAGCCCTTAGTCCTGGTGCAGGCAGAGCTGGCCTGGAGATTAGAAGATCTCCCACTAGCCCTCAGCACCCCCAAAATTACAGTTTCTAAGCAAAGTTTTCAAACCTCAGGTTTATTCCTGAATCCCTCCTGGTCCAGTCCCTGATCCTGTGGTCCCACAACATCCCAGCGGAGTGACCTGAAAGTGCTTGCCTTCAAGGTGTCCCAGCCTCTGTCCTGCCTCAGCCAGGAGGGAGGTGCAGCCATAAATTCACACCGCCAGCCGCCCGCGGGATAAATGTGTCATCGACTGCACGATTTATGAGCACACCCCTGGCCCTCAAGGCAGAGAAAACAAAACTCTGTGTACACATGGCGCAGCGGGCAGGGACGGGCTGCTGCCAGAGGGGTGTGCAGCAGGGGCGGGGGCAAAGGCAGGGGCGGGGGCAAAGACAGGGGAGGGGCAGTGGAACACGCGAATGCAGGAGGTGTGAGGACACAGGCATGCTCATGGGGGTGTGAGCATACAGACACTCACAGGGTGGGGTTGAGGACACTGAGACATGCTTATTGGGGTGCAGGGTCACAGACACATGCTTATGGGAGTGTGGGAACACAGACACTCAGGGATGTGGACATCTCTGATATACCCACATACTTACTTGCACACAGTGCTGTGCTTACTACACATATGCATATACTCAGTGGTCCAGCATGCTTGGGGAAACTCAAGAGGTTTGCCACCCAGATCATGTGTCTAGCCATGCAACTGACCCACCCTGGAGGTGTGATCCATTCAAGGGAAGGGAAGACAGGGAAGAGAGACTTCTCCAGGTACCATGTGTGCATGTGCATGTGTGTGTGGGGTCTCCACACACCCCAGGCAGCCCACGTGGAGAGTGGTGGAGAAAGATACCCAGGGACACTGCATGAGGAGTCAAAGGCAGATATGGAGACCAGTATGCCCAGGGTTGGTGTGGGAGAGTGTCAGTAGAAGGGAATATATAGGAACAAGGTGACTCCTCAGCTTGTTTGTGGTCTCACCTGCTTTGAGGCTTGATTAGGACCATCCCAGAGGCCCAGGACAGCCACACAAACAAAGTCCACCAGGTCCCCTGCCTATCTTGCCCACCAGGACAAGGGGCAGTTCCAAACTTGCAGCTCTGTTGGCACCAATAAAACTCCATGCCCACTGGGTACAGTACCTGCCTGTTATCCCAGTCACTCTGGAGGCTGAGGCAGGAATATTGCAAGTCTGAGGCCAGCCTCTTCAATTTAAGAGAGATCCTCTCTCAAAATTAAAAAAAAAAAAAAAAAAAAAAAAAAAAAAAATTGATAGAGCACCCCTGGGTTCAATCCCTAGACTGCCAAAACAAAACAAAATGAAAACAAACAAAAAATGCCAACTTGATGCTGGAACCAATCCAGATATAGCAGTCCATGCCTGAGAGTTTAGAGAGAACTGTGGCAGGACTTCAAGAAGCAGGGAACACTCGGGTACTAAGAAAGAGAACTCAGGGACGATTCAGGGAGGATTTGGGGAGGATACAACTGCAGCATTGAAGTCTGGAAAGGACCAGGAGGTCAGTGAGTGGAGACTGAGGGTCTTCTGGTGAGCCTTAGTGGTCAACACTCTTCCACTGGGGCTCTGGGGAAATATTCCCTGTGTCCCAAGAAGCTAGTCTACTTCTTGGTTTTGCCAGAAGAGGTTTAGGAGTGGGGTCCTCTGGGACGATTCAGATAGCAGTAGATCCCCAGCCCAACATGAAGGTACTGGCTGATGTCTCAGAGACAACCATAGCACAATCATGGTACTCCGAATAAGGGGAGATGAGGATCACTGACCCCCAGTCTAGGGACCACAGAACAGGCTCCTGTAGAGGAGAGACCTTTTCAGCAGGGAACCCTTAGGCCAGAGACACCAACACTAGGGACCCACAGACCAGGGACATGCAGAGGAGAGAAACACAAAATAGGGACCCCCTACTGGGGATCCTAGAGCAGGGACCACCAGAGCAGGGGCTGCCCAGTGAAGTATTTAGTGCCAGGAGAGACCCTGGACTCCAATAAACAGGTCTGTCCCCACTTCTCCCAAAAAGTCTATGGTTTCCTTGGCTCCCCACCTTCTCAGGGTGGCCGTATCCCTGCCTGCATTCCTGGTGCTTTCTGGACCTTGCCCCTCAGGCCATACTCCTGCAAGAAGTTCATGCAGTCCACATGCGAGAGCACCCTTAGTGGGCAACAGGGGCACAAGCAGGCATGCTGGGACAGGCAGCTGTCAGGGCTCTCAACCTCCCCAGCTCTATTCAGACAGAAGTCTCTTTCTCGGCATCTGCAAAGACTGGCTGGAATTCTTCAAGAGCATCTTTAAATAAACAAAGCATAGAGAAAAGCAACCCCCCCCAATACAAATCACATCAAAATAGATTTCCACAGACACCCGAGCAGCACACCACCCTTGGCCTGCCCACAAGCACCTCCTTGAAGTGATCCCTCCTTTTGGAGCCCCCCAGAGGCCCAGGGGCAAAGTTGCCCCTGAACAGCTCCAAACAGAGGTGTTGGGGATGCACTAAAGACAAACACTGCCTGGGGATTCCCCCCCATCTCAGTGGACCTCCCAGCCCCAGGAAGTGACCTTCTTCTCAGAGCTGAGCCTACCAGATCTACCCACAATGCCCAGGCAAAATCAACAGCCACAAGGGGGCCTGCTTCCCCAGTCTGCCCACATGTCCCAGGGTCGAACAGGCAAAACTGGAAGGATTCCCTTCCAGCCCCTCTGAGGGTTCTTTAACCCACTGGGGGTGTAGTGGCCCTGTAGGATTGGCCCCAGGGTCCTGGGCAACCCAGATAGAGACAAAGCCACTCCTTGGGGGTAGTCAGGGCAGGCTGGTGCCTGCAGAAGCTGTTCCTGCACCCCTCCCTTGGCCATAATGGATCCGGCAGGCCCAGGGCCTCTTCATTTGTCTGACATGCTTAAACAAACCCAGCTAGGTGAGTCCCTCAGGGACATCGTAGTGTAACAGGGACAATCTCAGTGGAAGGAGGAGGGAGCTGGACATATCAGGAAGGGTAGAGGGAGGGGCACTTCTCCTGGGTAGGGGTTTGGGGCCAAGGCACATGGACCCCCAGCCCTCTGCCTTCACTGTACACTCCCCAGAGATATCTTTAGTGCTCAATTTGAAGCTTTGTTTTGAGGGTCAAGGGAACTGTCCTGTGACCAGGATCAGGCCATCCCATAGCACACTCAGTGCCTCTTTCAGACACATAATTCCAAGAGCTCCAAAGGTCTTTCTAGATAAGGACCATCCCCCAACTCTGTCCGATTCCATCGTTTCTTGAGACTCCACAGTGGACGTTTGTGTTTCCTTGTGTACAAATGGTCTTAACGCAGCCATATATACCATGAGGACAGATTCCTGTAGAGGGAGAGACTGCTGGGGCTGGCTCCCGAAATTGGGGGTCTGGGCAGTAGGGGTGTTGACATATCCCACAACTCCCACTGGTTGCCTCACTCCTCTCCCACTTTCCCACTAATACTGATGTCACACCTGTTTTGTGAGGGCATGTGTGTGCGTGCACACACACTCACACCTGGGGCCCACCTGGCTCAGTTCTCACCACTCTTTGTCTGGAGGGCCCTCAGCACCCTGGTGGGAGATGATAGGAAGGCAGGATGGAAGGAGGCACAGATGACATTTCTCCTGGGGCAGAGTAGACCCAGAGGGTGGGGAGGAGACCTCACTGGAAAGGACCTGTTGACCCCCAGTTCCTGTGGGACCAGTGACAGGTCAGCCCCCAAGGGTTCTCCTAATGAGGACACATCACTCCCCTGCAGGCATTTCCTGTCTGCTGAGAGAGAAGAAGGCAGTGAATGTGTGCATCCAGTGTAGACATAACTTGGTTTAGACAGCTCTAGGCTAATTTGCCTGTGCTGGTTAAAAAAGAGAGAGAGAGAGGGAGAGAGAGATATGGGGGGGGGGGGCTGAGGGATTCCCCCAAAAGCTGTTTAAAGAGGAAGGGACACAGTCAAGGCCAGGCCTGGCCACCAGGATCAGTGACCCTGAAGACCCTCACTCTTCCTGGGGTGGGGGTTGTGCTTCCAGAGTGCCCCCCTGCTGATTTATGGTCCTCCCAGGGGAGCTGGAATTATGGCTGCAAAGGCCTGGCTCCCTCCCTCCTCCACCTCCCTGTTGGGGTCAGCCAAGGTTGGAGGTGGCTCTCAGCTGGTCTCCAGATGGGTTTTGTGAAGGGGACACCTGGGGGTGGGGTGTCAGGGAGGCCAGACAACCCAGTAAGAACCTGGCTGGTGTCAGTTGCCTCTGTTTCTCTGTCATGTATCTCCCTCTCTGGGCTTCTCTCTGGTCCCTGTCTGTCTCAGGCCCTGACTCTGTCACACGCAGCCCCTGCAGCCCCTCTTCGCCACCAGTCTCCCCGGGTGGGAGGGAGTGGGAGCTGGTGATTTATCACTAGCCGCCTGTCTTCCATCGGAAACGCTGGGGGTGGGCGCAGACGGTGCGGTGAGCTATGGGCCCCCAGGGCCCTGCCACCCACCCCAATGTTGTTGCTCTGTCTGGGCGGCGGGTGCGGTCCTCTCCCCCCGCCCACGTGGCCTGGGCTTGGGCCCCCCAGAACTTCCCAGGACCTCCTCCATGCGGGGGCCCCAGCAAGTTAGCCCAGCTCCGACTCTTCTCCACATTGGAGGAGGTCCAGCAAGAACCCTAATACCGTCGTCGTCCTAAGGGTGGCGGTGCCTTTTTCCTTGAATATTTGCTGACCCTGACCAGGCATGCTGGTTAGAAGCTTCGGAGTCCAGCCCTCATGGTTGCCCGCCCTGTCCCCTCCATGGTGTACACAGCAGGGGCCCAATAAGTGTTTGCGGAGCAAACACCAGCAAGAGGGGTGAGTGCGCACCTGGGCTGACCCCCTACCTCTACTCCTGGCGGAAGAGGTCCCTTATCTTTGCGGTTGATGGGCTGTCAGTACGCCTGGGAGAGAAGGGGAGAGTCGCGCTCACTCCTTCCCTGTCTGTCAGCGGTCCCACAGCGCCCGCCTCGCAGTTCCCCCGAGGGGGAGACCTGTTCGGCCCTCTTAGTGCCGTCCCCCGCAGCCTGGACATTTACCCCTCCTCTCCTGGCCTCTGTTTTTCCGCAGACTCTGGCTGTCTGCACCCCTAGCTCCCACCTCTGCCTGCGCGTGCCCCTTTGCAGGTGTTTTCTGCGGACCGCGAGCGCCCTCTGGTGCCACGCCTGGTTCGCGGACCCCGAGAGAAGGACCGGATTGGTCACTGGACAGGGAGCGTCACAGCTCAGGCAGTGTCCACCCATTTCACAAATGAGGAGATAGAGGCTCTCAGCGGCAGGACACCGATGTGTCTACAGTGGGACTGCTATCTGGCCTTGCTGGGGATGGATCTATCTACCTCTTAGGTCAGTCACTTGCTGTTGGACTGTGCCCAGGACTTGGAGCTTGTGGCTTGAGCTCCTGGTGGGCCTTGGGGAAACAGGCCTGGACCCAAAGTACTGTGCCATGCGTCAGACCAGGCAAGGCTGGGAGGCTTCCTGTGAGGATATGTTTGAGGGGGGCCTTGAATCCAAACAGCAATCACAAGAGGGAGGGCATGCTGGGCAGAAGGACTGGCTGGCAAAGGTGTGGAAAACATGGGAATACTTGGGACTAGGCCTCCATCTAAGTTTAAAGTCTTGGGAGTTCAGTCAGTCTGGTTGGGCAGTGTGACACTGTCACCTCTTACCTCCTGGGATAAAGGCCAAAGGGCCCTGAATCAGCCATCCTGGTCTGGATGTGTTGGGGGTTGGACGGGGCCTCCAGAAGGGTCCTCTGTCTTGTGCTGGTCTGGGAGGGGTCTGAGGCCACAGAGGAGACCAGCTAGTCAGTGGAGAAGAGTCCCTGGGGCAGGTGTGCTTTCTATGAAGTGGAGGACAATACTAAGAGCAGGGGGTGTGCATTTCCCCTCCCCTTGCTGGGTCATTCAGGGGCGCTGAGCTGGGACCATCCTCTTCCCCATACTATTTGGAGGCTGAGGCCCCAGGTCAGCATGTGGAGGGTCAGCTTAGGGTCAGGAGTTGGGATTGGAGATTCCTAGGTCCCTGGAGAAGGTCAGCCAGTCTGGTCAGACCAGCATCCCCTGTAGTCAGTAGCAAGAACAGGGATCCTGGCACCATGGAGCTCAGCTGCTCCTCTGACCAGCAAGCAGGACTTTTTCATTATGTCTGACCACACTGATTCATTCTGATTCCCATATCAGTGGAGCCCCCTTGCTCTGCATCTCCTACTCCTCAGGGACCTTAAGCCAACCCCTTGAGCAAAACACTGATCCTTGAGTGCTCAAGCCTTGCGAGGAGTGGGCCTGGGCTCCTTCCCACAGCTTCTTTTAGATTGAAGGTCACTCAGGCCCCCTAAACCATTTTCTCCTAGACTCTGAATTTGCCCCTTGGAGGCCTCAGTGAGGAGGAGAATGGGGGTCCTAGGGACCTTTCTCAGCTCTGCTCCCATGGCAATGACAGAGAAAGCTCTGGGGCCTAGTAGGGAACTCTTCTCTGGGATTTGGTTTCCTCCCCTGGATAGCAGAGGGGATACCCCCTCCCTGCATCATTTTCAGACTGAGTTTAAAGAGTTGCCTGTCCCTGACCTGGGATTCTGGGAGTGCCAGGACACCCTTGCAGGGTAAGTTGGGTAGTTCCTTGCACAAAGGGGGTCATTGTCCTTGATGTGGTGATAAGGCCGGATAGACAACCGGACAGTCAGCTGCAGCCCACAATGGGCCGGATGCCCTGCACCTGCCCAAAAGGGAGGGGGTGGCTGTTGCCTCATGTCTAACCGGCAGCCTGAAGATAGCATCAGCCTATTGGAGGGCCATCCATCTTGTACCACAAAGGCCAGGACAAAGGCCATGTCAACAACAACCTCCCCATACTGGTCAATGGCAGTCAGAAGGGGCTTCCTATACCCAGAGATGAGGAGACTTCCTGTACCTAGACCTGAATCCTGTTTGGGGTCCTCAGAGAACAGTCTTCATTGTTCACAGGGCCAGCAGGGTGGGAGTCAAACTGAGGGCAGGAGAGGCACTTGTCCCAGGCACTTCCAGGCTGACTCAAAAGTGAGGTGTCACCCCTCATTTGGGCACCCTGTGCCCCTTGTTAGCAGTCTTGTACTATACTGGAGCACTCAAAAGAGGAATTAGAGGACTGTTTGCTCAGTTTTAATGGCAGGAGCGGATGGTCCCTTGCTAGTCTGGGCAATCAAAAAGGCCTTCCTGAGGAAAGTGGCAGTGAGGTGGGCACTTGCTGGAGAGGTAGAAGGTGAGCAAAGAGCAGCAATGTGAAGGGCATTGTATGCCAGGAAGAAGGAAGGGCACATGTAAAGGCCTAGTTTGGAGGTAGGGTCAGTATGGAGCAACCTGGGAGCTTGGGAAGGCAGTGACTGTGAGGTGGTTAGTAGGGACAGAGCTCTCAGGCAGAAGTGGGCTTTGGGCCTCAATAGAAAGACCAGAGGGGCTGCTGCTGTGGCATGGGGAAATGGTATGGAAAGAAGAATATTTGGGGGCACCTGCAGGGGCCAGGGTCTGTGGGAAGGCCTGGATCACTCCAGGATACAAGATGCCAGAGACCCTGGCATCACTCACAAGGGACTTCCATGTGACTCCACCTCTCATGACCCCAATCATCCTGCCCTGCATACCTTCCAGAGGCTGATTCACTGACCCCACCTGACTATTCTCACAATGCAGTCACCCCAACCTCAGTCCATCCTTACTGCTTTGAAAGCTGTCCATACAGCAAGGTCATTCATAGGGGACACAACTCCTGAGCTGTTCCTGGAATCCTCAGAACATCCTCTTGGCCCCTCACAGCTCAAGAGAACCGTTTCCTCTGAGCGTCCTCTGAGTGACCTCACTGTTCACAGAACCTTCACATCTACCCAGACTCCTGTAAGTGCCAAGCCAGTTTGGCTTGTGTATGCAAATATGATTGTGTCCCCTTGGACCATCTTCCTGGAGTCTTTTCTGGGATCTGGCGAGGGGAATTCCAGGTCGTGTGGTACAGAGACCAGTCAGATCAGGAAAATAGTTTATTCAGCATGGAGTTTGGGAAGACTCCACAGTGTTTGAACTGCAGCGAGGCCCCTTCATCTTCCTAAGCGTGGAAGGTGCAGGGTTTCCTTACTTCGTGTGGGCAACATTTCCAACCCCCATAGAGCTGGGCTTACCTGCCCGTAGGTTTGGGATATCGGGCAGGGGAGAAGGACGAGGCGGATCCCAGTTAGGGAGAGGGATCCTTGCACAGCGTCCTGTCCAGTTTGCAGACCTACGTTGCTGGGCGTTGGTCCGCTTCTCTCAGGACGTACCAGCTCCAGCGGGTTCGGTTACCAGTGGGGTAGTTAGCGATAACCCGTGCGCTGAACGGGCGCGGGCTCGGGCTCGTAGCCTCCGCAGGCGGCACAGTAGCAGCGCCAGCAGCAGCGCGTGTAGCAGCCCGAGGACAAGTAGCGAGAGCTGAGCCGCCAGCGCACCCCAACAGAGCCGACCCCGCACGCAGGCGGCCCGCAGCTCCTTCTCAGTCAGGTAGGGTAGAAGGCGGCCGCGCAGTGCAGCGGGCGAGGCGCAGCGCAGGTCGCGGTAGGGCGCGCGCTCCGGGCGACCAGCCAACCAGGCGCGCAGCGGCACGAGGTTACAGTCGCAGCGCCAGGGGTTGGCGCTTAGGTACGCCGCGCGCAGCGCTGGCAGCGCATCCAGCAGCCCCGGTGGCAGTGCCGTCAGGTTGTTGCCCGTCAGCACCAGTTCCGTGGTGTCAGGCGGGAAGGCGGCGGGCAGTGAGGCCCATGTCAGCCCGCGTCGCCCGCAGTCTACGAGTGTCCCTGCGCAGCTACACGGCGCGGGGCAACCCGTGGCTGGGAGGCTCAGCGGCGCCAACAGTAGGAGCAGTAAGCTCAGCGCCCCGCGTGTTCCTGTAAGAGAAGGCTGCGGTGAGCTGAGCTACTGATGGGACACCTAGGTGGCGTCCCTGAGCATCGGGATCGCTGGGTCCCGCTCCATTCAACTCCTGAGGCCCGTGGTCTCAGCAGCAAACCTCTCCACCCCGACTTCCCTAGGCACTGAACATAATTCCTCTGTAATGTCGGATCCAGCCCTCTCCCTACTGCACTCTAAACGAACGGAACGTCCCCCAAACTGGGTCTCCCAAGAAACTGTAGACTCGACCCCAGACTCACGGGAGTCCATGGCGAGAGGATGGTGGCCGGGCTTGCTCTGGAGCGGGAGGCGTTGGCCAGAGCCAGCCCACTCCTGCTAGACACCTCCTCACGCTTGCCGCACAGACCACAGTGCTGCCGCCTGGACAGAAATAACCCTGAGGCGGCTTGTGCTGGCGTTGCAGCAGCAGATAGGGCTCTATCACCAAGGCCCGCTGACCGTCTGCGTTTCCGCTCCCACCCGCTCCCAGGGGCACACGCAACACTAGGACACCCTCTGCAACGTTCACCAACATTGTTCTCCTGTCACCAGGACAGGACACAGCATTCACAACTGAACAAAACGGATCATGAGGTGTGGGGGGAAGAATCATGCGGGTGGAGAAATGGAGGAGGCCAAGGGCTGGGGATCCCAATAGACAGTTGAAGTGTTCAGGTATTAGGGGTTGTTAGGGAATGAGCCACCGCCCACTGCCCCTGGAGCCCTCTGGGTCAGCCCTGGGTGTGGGGAAGGGGAATGGGCTGCCACAGGTCCCCTCCCACCCTCCTCTGCCTGCTTTCTCCCCACAAGCAGCCTTCTGGTCTAGCCGCTTCCGCTTCCTAATTGCTTCAGACACCCAACTCTGCCTCCTTCGGTGGGTGAGGAGGTAAGGGAAGCCCCTCTCCACACAAAATAGGGTGTCAGCATAGGCTGGGTGGCCCATGGGCACGGAGGATTCCCAAGTGTGCTCTGAAGCACTGGATTGGGGGAGCAGGCCCTGAAGCCTGGAGATCCATTTCTTTCCTCTGCCTTAGTTTATGTGCATGCCTTGGTTTATGTGCATGACTGAGCAGGGCCTGGAATCTGGTTGCTGTGACTTTCTTGGAGATGGGGGTGATCTCAGAAGTTGTACTCAACTTAGCTCCCATTCCCCCAAGGCCAGAGGGGGCTGGTTGGGACAGGGCTATTGTTCAGGCCCCTTAGAAACAGATACAAATGACCTGGGAGGGGTTGATGCTGAGAATAAATTAGGGTCATATGGGGTTGTGGCTCCTTGTCTCTGGGTCGGGAAAAGTCCGGTCAGGGCCACTTTGGGTTTAGGGTTGGGTCCAGGCCCGACTGAGATCCAGGTGAATCCAGGATGGAATCCAGGCCAGTCTGGGGTTCAGGGGTAAGAGGGGCCAGCCCGGTGACAGGTGGTCTATCCGTGGCAACGTGGAGCTGGGGTGGGAATCACTGGTCCTGCATTTGCTGCTTCATCTTCTGCAGCATCTCCTGCATGCGCCTTAACTGAGGGATACAGAGAACCAAGGAGGGCAGGTGAGAAAGGTAGGGGGAGAGGTCAGACCCTGCCCCCACTCCTTCTGATGATCACACCCCATCCTGGCTCCACCCCTGACACCCACCAACCTCCTCATCCTTCATCCTGATGAGTTTCTCAGTCTCAGCATCCGGGGTGGGCAGTGGTAGGATGGGGATGGGGCTCTCCATGCGGCTGTCTTGGGTCAGTTTGCTGTGGTGGGGGGAATAATGGGAAGGAAAGGGCTGTTGGGAGGCACAGAGTGGTGGGTTGGGATACAAAGCCCCTAAGCTGATTCTAGGGAGAGCAAGCACTGTGGATTTGATTTGGGGGTTGGGACAATATTGAGCTCTGGTTGGGCACTGCCAACCAGCCCCAAGTTACAAAGACGTGGTCAGGGCCAGAAGGTGTGAGGTCAGGTTCCAGTGTGTGTGTGTGTGGCTCACCTGGTCATCTGCTGGATGCAGTGTGCACGGTAGTTCTCGTAGTGCACGTCACATGTCACATCCTTGAGGTCGTGCATGTGAGTGCGGATGAGCATGTTGCGCAGCTTTACGAAGTCGCAGTGTGCCTGATTCTCCACTATGGGGCAGAAGTGGGCTGTGGGTGGGTACCTGCCCCGGGAGCCTTCCCACCCAGTACATGGTGCCCCATGCATCAACTCACCCTCCACGATTCCCCAGGGGTACAGTCGCCCCCGGACCCGCTGCCCCTTGGCTTCCACCACTGTGTTGCTGCCAATAACAGCGAAGGGAGCACTCTCCTGGGGGAGGGGAGCAAGGGCTCACGCCCAGTCCATGTGAGTGCAGGCTTAGTGGTTGGAGGGGGCATGGGGGCTCAGCACCCAGCAGCATGCCCTTCCAGCAACACCATTATCTACTCCCCCCAAAACACATCCTGATATTGTTCTTTTGACCTCTTTGTTGCCCACTGCAGCCATGGTTTGTGCAGTGTATACCCTTAGGGCCTCTGCCAGGTTGTGCCCAACCAAACTCTCCCTTCCTGATTCCTTTCACATCTAGCTTCCTTTCCTTTCTCACCCCCCAGGCTGAGCCCATACCTTGTGGTATGATGTCCCTGTTCATGCTGTTGACCCAGTGGGCCTCTGCTCTTGGCCTAGGTGGGTCTTAATTATCACTGTAACTGGGGCACCCAAAAGCCACCACTCTCTGGAAGTTAGAATTCTGGGAGTCAGGGGACACCATAATCCTGTAGCCACTGGGTTGGGCCCTTCAGCTGTTGACCCATGGGAAGGTCATGGTGATCTGGGCAAGTGTCCCATGACTCACTGGCACTTAGGTGAGGCCAAAATGATCCACCATCAGCCACACAGCAATGAGGGTACAGGTCCTCTATCTCCAGGACAAATGATTCCTGCCCTCATCAGGTTGGACTTGGATGTCAAGTCAAGTCCTGTGAGGCCTCCAGTTCTCTATTCCTGGTCACCTCCATCCCCTCCCCACTGCATATTCACCTTCAGTTCCCGGTCCTGTTGCTTGAAGTCTTCATCTTCATCTGAATCACATTCTGGAAACTGGTATACATGAATCCCAAATTTGTCAATCTCTTCCCGGATCTGCAGTGAAAGAGCAAAAGCTGTCAAGAAATGGGGCTGGCCAGTTTCCCCAGTATTCTCAGCCCCACAAACTTTGGCCAAATCCTCTCTGTCACAGCAGGCTCACCCGCTCCTTCAGCTTCCGGATTTCACTGGGGACCAGGCAGTCAGCTTTGGCAATGAGGGGCACGATGTTCACCTTCTCATGCAAAGCCTTCATGAAACCCACGTCCACTGGCCGCAGCCTGCAGAGAGCAGCCAGGGGCAGGGATGTGCATGATAAGGGGTAGAGGTAGTGGTGGTGCAGTGACAGGTACAGCCATAGGGATACACTGTATGGGGGTGGGCCCTAAGCCTGGTCCCAGGACAACCACATACCCATGCCCAAACGGGGAGATGAAGTACAGGCAGCAGTGCACCCGATTGTCTTGGATGTTCTTGCGATTGAGGCCACTCTCGTCACGGAAATACTGTTCAAACTGCTGGTCCACATAATCAGTGATGGGTTTCCAGCTGTGGATGGAGGGAGCATTAAGTCAGCTGTGAGGGCTGCTTACTGGCCACAGGGAAGCTGGGGTTGGCTAGGTCAGGGATCCATTCCCCTGTCAGGCCTTCCTCACCACTCTGAGTTATTGACAGCATCCCCGAAGCCGGGTGTGTCCACAATGGTTAGTTTCAACTTGACCCCCTTCTCCTCAATGTCCACTGTGTGCTTCAGAATCTCTACCGTCTGACTGATGCGTTCTGCAGGGGGATGGGGAGGAAGGCATTGTTAGGATGGGGCCACTTCAACCCTTATCCCCCACCTCAAGCAGCCAGGACTCTTCTCATCTATCCTAGTGCTTTGACCTTGGCCACATTTTATGACTACGATCTGGGCCACTCCTTCTGAACCTTGAACCACATCATGAGGAGGGGAGGAGGGCTGGACCTGGAAGGTTGCTATTTGAGGGATTACAGGATAGGGGTTGGAGAATCAGTGTCAGGACTGTGTGTGGGCCACTTACCCTCAGCACTGAGCAGCTTCCTATCCTTGTACAGGTCAGTCAGGAAGAGGCTGTGGACCAGTGTGGACTTCCCAAGGCCTGACTCACCTGGCCACAAGTACAGTGAAAGAATTGGGTTAGGTCTGGGCCCCCCACAATTGAGCCTGGCAGGCCAGAGGCCGCAGCCACTCCACCCAGCAGCATGGCCCACTCACCAGCCACCATGAGCGTGAAGTCGAAACCCTTCTTTACTGACTTGCGGTGCACCTGGTTGGGCAGTGTGGCGAAACCCACGTACTGCTTGTCGATATCCTAGGGGCAGGGTTGGGGCAGGTCAGCGGCACTCTGGTGTTTCTCTGCAGCAGCCCAATGCCCTATCCCCTACCCTGCTCAGAATGAGGAGATAGCATATGGCAACAGTCCCTACCTAGGGTGGGGCATTTCACTGACAAAAATGAGGTGAGGGTTTGTGGACAAAGGTCTGGAGGTGGGAAGTTTGGTGAAGCGGTGGCAGGAGAAGGCACTCCTGCCCCAGCCTCAGCAAGAGGCTTTTCAGGGATCCGAGACTGTGGGGAGGAGAGGGGAATGCCAGGCCTCAGCAGGCACTGGCAACTGTCTTTCTGGTCTCCCTTTGTGGCCTGAAGGTATCAGGACTGAGACCCCTCAGACACACAAGGTCCTCCACAAGCAGGAGAATCCCAGGCCTCAACACTCACCCCTTCCCAGAGTACTGAGGGTGGGAGGCCTATCTGGCTCAGATCCAGCATTGGGGGTGGCTGGCTGCAGCGGCAGCCGAGCAGAGGCTATTTATAGACAATTGCCTGGAGCCTCCCCCACCAAAGGGTCCCTGGTGCCCACCACCAAGGACACATGTCTTGCTGGGTCCTACCATGTCCTGGAGCTCCCAAGTCCTGGTCAAGCAAGCTTGCACACACTGACCTACATTCCATCCCCTACACACACACACACACACACACACACACACACACACACACACCTTGAGACGCCTCTGGGCCTGGGTCCGAGGTGACAGCAGCTGCTCCACCAGGCGGTCCTGGGGCGCTGCCAGTGAGTCCATCGTGGCGACCCTCCAGACCCTATCGGCCACTTTCAGACCCGAGACCAGATCCGGCCAACCCGCGCTGGGTTTTCGCGAGGGACTTACGCGTGTTACCGCCCTTAAACCCTGTTCTCGTCCCCGTTTTGCAGACACGGGAACTGCGGCCTGGAGAGGGGACGTCTCCAATTCTCCGGGCCTCTGACCCCAGAGGCCTTGCGAGCCATCCCCCTGCCTCTGCGGGCCTGGCCTGAGCTGTGGCGGCGTCGCAGCCTCGGCAGGCCCGGTTCCCGCACCCGAACCAGAGGCGGGGCTTCGCGGGAGCTCGCTGCAGGGGGCGGTGGAGACCGCCCCGCCTGCCGTCGCCGGGAAACAGTCGCCTGGAAATTGGGCCGCAGGCGGAGCCACCGGGAAACTGCTGCGGAGGGCAGGGCCCAGTAGAGGCGCAGGGGCGGGCAGAGGCGCCGCGTGGACAAGGAGCCCCACCGTGGCATCCGCCGTCTTGGTCCAGGCGTCTGAACAGTGGGATCGCCGGCAGGGGCAGGTCCGCACGCCGATCAAAGGTGGGAGGGGTGCCTGTGGCTAGCGCGCGTACTATCCCCCGAGACACCCGCCAGAGGGCGTCAGGGGCCGCTCCGGACCCAGGCGCAACCGTGCAAGAACCAGCCCCAACACCCGTGCTCTCTTCGCAGACTAGGTATAAAAACCTCCCGATGGTGTCATCGAGCCCTCAACCCACCGACACATCGCTTCTAGCGCTCCTGCTTCCTTGGCGCTGATCTACTCCGTTGTGCGCGCATGAGCTCTGTGTGTGCTTAGGGAATTCTTTCCTATGCGGAGAACCCGTAGAGGGCAGAACCCACCTCTCTCGCGAAGACCAGACTCAACCTGCCCACCCCGCACCTCAGCAGAGACTTAGGTGGATGGAGGGCACGAGAGGATGGAGGCAGCCAGATTACATTTAGACAACCCCCTTCCCTTCAATCTTGGAAGACCTGGCCAAACTCGGGAAAATGCTGCCCACAAGGCACACTACCACCATAGTCCCCAGTTGACCCCTGCCATCAGAGACGAGGTGGGGGTACAGAGTGGGGTCCACTGGTCCAGTGGGCACTCCTTTCCCCTCGGAGCTTGCCTACCAGGTCCGACCCATAGGACTGGGCGAATGCAGGATTGGAGAGCTTCAGCCAGCTAGGCCCTCACCCCTGCATGGTCACCCCAGGAATCTTATAAGTCTGCTGTGTCAGAAAAGCACTCTCTGTTGTCCACCAAAACTTTCCTTACCCTCCACCTCCAGGATCCCATCAGAATCAGTACAAGTCCACCCTGGGGATGCGAGTGGTGGTTAGGGGAAGCAGCCTGCAAGGCTCCAGGATGATTGGGTGTGTCCTGGTCAGCATGCCGCTGTAGGACTAGAAAGGCCCCCTCCCCCAAGCAGCACCAACCCCTCCTCCTGGCAGGTCCTCCCTTCTAGTAGAGAGGCTTCCCACCCACCGTCCAGGCCCTGCTCCTGCTGTAGGGCTGGAGCCCTGGTACCTGGGGAGGAGGGTGGATTCACAGCTGGGAACAAGGAGCCTTTCATCCCAGAATAAGGGGACAGCCACAAAGCCCCCAGCTCTCCCAGCTCACCCCCCCAGTACTGGTTCCCAGAAAGCCTCCTCACTGCCACCAGCCTTCTGTGGTCCTGTCCTGGAGGAAGCCTCTGGGCTGAGCCCCATCCAACCTCCATCCCAGTGTTGTCCACTTTAGACATAGGCCTCAGCTCAGCACACACACAAAGAGGTTGGCATCTTGGAACGGGGTCATGTCCAGAAACAGAGAAAGCTCTGGCCTGGGCCTCTGCCTGGTGGTGGGGCGGGGGGGAGTTGCAACCCTCCATACTCTGATACAGAGCCTGTTGGTCTCAGACTGCTAGTTTCCCCACCGGAAAAACACAGGCTTTCAAGAGGCCCATGTCAGGAGGGCAAAATTCTCACTCCTAGCTCCTGACCAGGTTGCCACATCAATCAGCTAGGCCCAGTCAGAGTCTGTATGTTCAGTGGGGGAGTCCCAAATGAAGGACCCTGCCACCCCCTTTCTCCAGTCACTGAAGCACAACAAATATTCCTCAGGGCTTCCGGAGCTGTATGACAGCTGCACCCACCTCCTCCTGGTGCCTGAGACTCTCGAGGCATTTCCATTCTTAGAATCACCCAAGTCAGCTCTGGAAGCAGCATCAGAGTCAACAGAGCCCCATCATTGCCTGAGAGAAGGTAGGGGGGCACAGAGGGCTGACAGTTCCCCCTATCAGCTGCTTTTCTGACCCCCTTGGTAGAGTAAAAGGGAGGCCTGGAGAGGCTGAGACTCAATTATAACATAGTGGTCACACTTAAGCTATTGTGTGTTTCTGGCTTCCCCCAGACCCACTGGGATGCATCCCAAACATTTGACCCCTGACCCCATCCAGTGGCTCCCTCAGTGTGTCTTTGAGATGCCTTCTCTTTCTGACCCTAGGGCAGGGTATGGGATAAGGCTGGCTCCTAGCTGACCACCAAAGGATGGGCAGATACAGGCCTGAATAGGCTTATAACTTAGCAGGATGGAGGTCCCCACCCTGGCAGCAATAGGCAAGAAAACCTGGTTGGTGCTGAGCAGCAGGTGCCCAAGCCTGGTGACTCAGACTGTCTTCAGGCCAAGGTTGGGTCACTCACAGTTCAGGAAGAAGCTGATCAGGTGGTCTCTCAGCATCAACCCCTCTTTCCCTCTCCCTTAAACAATAGCCTGGTAGCACATCTTTGCATCCCAGGCTTTGTCTGACCTGCTGTGATGGGGAGGCAGCTCTCTACCCAGGCTCCCTGGGGAGTCCCTCCCAATGAGACTCATCAGTCCCTGGGCAGGGCATGTCCCTGCCAGAAGACTGGCACTGGGCAGCCAATGACTCCCAGTTCATGCCACATGCCAGCTGTTCCTGCTCTGCCTGCTGTACCATGGGCTAGGACTCCAGGTTCCTGCTCTGCGTGAGTGTCATGTGTGAACCCCCATCTCTGATGGGAGTTGCCATAGCCCCTGTGGTGCTGGAATTGGGCCCTTTTTTCCTCAAAACCTCAAGACAAAAAGGTCATCTGCAGGGCAATGGGAGCACCCAGCGCACTTGGTTACCAATTCCCCACCCCTCTCTCAGGTCACAAAGCTTGGTTTAACCTGCAGCTTGGTTGGGTTTTCACAGGGGGTGCCCAGGTCAACTTCCTGTTGGATCCTGCATTCTCAGAGGACTGAGATCAGGCCAGCCCCTTTAGAAGGTCACAAGCCTATCTATGCCCACTGGGTTTGAGGACCCATTCTGGTGCCTGGGATGACTCAGACCAGGCTTGGAGGCTCCCAGTCTAGGAAGAGGCCGAGCTATAGTCTAGAGTATATGAATTTGTGTGGGGGTAGAGGAGCATAAAAGTGTAGGGGTGTGAAGTGGGGTGACCAGAGGCTTCCCATGGTGCTGGTCAGGGATTATGCACTGGCTAGTGGACCCAGCCTCTCCCCCAGCCTGAGGACTTCCATGACCATTGATTCACCCAGGACCCCTGCACATGGCCTATGGGCCAGGTCAGCAAGGAGATGCTGGCGCTGGACCAGTGGGAAGATACCGTGATCCCATCCTCCCATCCTGAGGAGGGGACCAGGCAAGGAGCCCACTTCTTCTCTGCTCAGCTCCAGGCGCGGCAATGCTGCCTCGACAGACAATTGATTATCGCGACAGGGACAAACGACGCCGGCGGGGGCGGGGTCGTGACTGGGAGCCAGAGGCATCGGTGCCACAATAGGTGACAGCCAGCGGGTCTTGCTAAAAGGGGAACGGCGGCGGAGAGCATGTACCTGTTTGTCCTCTGCCAGGTTCGGGTCGGGGTCGGGTCCAGGTCCGGGCGGGTCCAGGCGGGCGGGTGGGGAAGAGACGGAGAGACACGGTGAGAGGCGGGCAGGCGTCAGGGACAAAGGCGCGCGCGGGCACGCGGGCGGGCGCCGGGCTCACCTGGGGTCGCCAGCTTGCTCTTGTACCGCAGGCCTGTGCTCATGGTGGCCGCCAGCGGGGGACGTGCGGCGGCGGGCGCGCGGGCGGGGCGCGGCGACGAGCGGCGGAGGCCGAGGCCCGGCTGCGGGGTGACCCGCCCCTCCGCGCCGCCACCGCCCGCCCCGCCCGCGCTCCCGCTAGCCAATCGGCGCCCGCCGCGCCCACGCGCGACCCAGCGCGGCTGGTGGGGGCGGGGACTGAGGCACCCCTCTCTGGCCCCCTGGCCGGCGGCCTTAGGGCTACGCCCTTGCCTCACCAATGCAGTGCTTCGTCTGCGTGGGGTTGTGGGGGTCAGCAACAAGGAGAGTCCCGCGCTGCCCCGCCCAACACGGCTGTTCCCACTGCCCTAGTCCCCTACCTCTCATTCCCCGCTACCTCTGTTCCCCAGCCTGGGCTGTCCCTCTGCTGTCTCTGGGACATGCCTGGGCTTCTGATGATCCATCCGTGTGGCCCTCCTATAAAGCCTGTCCTGGGCTTTGCATGGCAGCCTAATGCCAACCCCTGAACACTCAGTCCTACTTGCTAAAGTCAGCGGGTTCACCCTATTACTATGGACTTGGGAGGCACTGGTAGGGGCAGTCACTGCTGGTCATTCCCTCGGTGCAACCTGCAGGATGCTGTGCAAATCTGCTCAGGAAGCACACACCCTTGGGCAAGCTGCAGAGCACATGCCAGGGGCCGTTGTTTGGGTTCTCTTTTCCTGGTCTGTGAAATGGGATTATTTATGAAACTGAGCTGAGGTGTAGGAGTGGACTAGTCAAACCTGCAGCCTCCTCATGCACTTCCTCACCCCAGCTCTGCACCCCTCCCCTGCATACCCACAGGCTTTGGGTGTGCTGCAGGCAGGCCTAACCACCAGAGGGAGAAGAGTTACAGGGGAAGGAGAGGCACTGTGAAGGCAGGGCTAGGGCCTGTGCCCCATTCATAAATGGGGAAGCTGAGGTCCCAGACCCTCAATGGCTGAAGATCCTCAGAAGTCAAGAGCTTGAGTGCCTTCCATCATATGTGTCGTTCTCACATTTCCAGGTGCTCTTGCCTGGACTTTCCCAGAGTGTCCCTAGGTGGCACATCTGAAGCATTCTGTCTATCAGGGACTATGGGGTTTGTGGCTACCACCTCTCCAGGCTCAGGTCCCCTTGAATGGAGAAAGCCTGCTGCTGTACACAGACCAGACAATATCCTTTCACAGCCGGAAAACCCACCTGTGCTCCCCAGCTACTTGTGTTCCTCTTGGTCCCTCCGCTGACTAGTGGGCTCCCTGGGTGGAGGGTGGATGCTACAAGGGCTCCTATCTCTCTCTGAATCAATCAGCACCCTGCACAGAGTTCTTTGCTCAGTAAGTGAAAAAGTCACATAAGCAGCATCTCTGTCCCACAGTCCTTGTTTTACCATATCCTGTGGTCAAAGCTCACCCCCTTTTACCATGAACCTCCTTCAGGTCCAGAACTTTGACCAACCTAGAGATGTTCCCCTGAACTGAAACCTCAAGGCTAGATGCTTTTAGAATTCAGACTTTTTTGTATATGTCATACATTATGTGATGCCTCTTTGGAATCTGGGGCTGCGCCTCATAATCAAAGCCATTAATATTCTTTTAGTGAAATATAAGACCATTCACATGAACCAGAATAGATAATTACCACAATAAAAGGCTGTGAATAAGTTCAGGTCTGGCTTTGCCACTGAGTTTTGGGGAATTTGGAATTCAGGTAAAGGCATGTGGACAGTTGGAGTAGGGGGATAGACACACTCAAAGTGACAGGCAGAACTTCTGACCCTTGTACTTACCAGTGCAGAAGGACTGGAAGGAAATTCATTTCCAAAGGCCCAGAGTTTTGTAAAATGGTTCAACTGGTCAGTGGAAAGTGATGCTGGGACATTTAGCATGAACTATAGAAATGATCCCTGAAAGTATAGTCTAAGCATGTACTGACTCCACTACTGACCCTGTGCCAATGAGGACAAAGGGAGAGATAAGAATCCTCCCTGGGTTCTCATGGGAGGGCAGCACCAGGCAGCCCTGAGTCACAGGGTTTGAACTTGGGTTAAACATGAGAGGTGCACATGTACAAGAGTAATACCTTGGGTAAAGCTATTAGATAAAATTCTGGAGATTGGAGGCAGAAAGGATGAGGCATACCATGTAAAAAAAATCTTTTTATTAAGGTAAGCATATTTTTAAAAATTACCTGCAGAAATACAGTTGGGTTAAAGACCCGTGTTCAATGGAAAATCAGTGTGGAGTTCATATCATAAATAGGACTGGGAACTACTCCTTGGAAGGATGTAGTACAGAGCAACCCTGAATTAGTACCTAGTCTAAAATGCCTAAGGGTGGCCTGAGGCTCCCAGCCTAGAAGGGGAGTCAGAGTTTTCTCCCTTACCTAGGACTCTGGTCACCTTGAATCCCTCTGAAGATAAATGGAGACTGAGTCCTGTCTAGTTGGGTGTCATGCTGGGTGGTAGCACCCTTAGCTCAATAAGCAAGGTATCCATAGGAGACATTTCTGAAATTAGGAAAATGGGCCATAAAAGCATCATTGATTAGTGGATCCATAGGACATATCTCCATTTCTGCCAGAGGCCGACAATGTGAGCTTCACAAAGGTCTTAGACTGGCAAAAACAGCTAGGGGCTAACAGCCCAAGCAAAACACTTAAAATTTTTATGCCCATCCAAAAGCACAACTTCTGGGGCTCCATCTGATATCAGGGAGGCAGCACAATCAACTAAGCAAGGACCTGGACATACCACATTTATTTGTTTGAAATGCTATGACTCGAAGGAAAACTACTTCCTGGAAGTAGGTGTTTGATTTTGTTTTACCCATCAAGAAGAGCAAATGCTGGTTATAGTACAGAGAGAAGTAAATAAAACTCTCCTGTGTGGAAAAAAAATGCTATTTTTTAATTCATAAGGAAAGGAAGTTAATGAGTGAAAAAAAATAAGCTACACTGAGAAAAATCTGTTCAACCAGCTTAGGCAAAAATAGCTCAACACTTTTCAGAAAAAAACCCTCTTTTTGTTAAGAAATAATCAAGAGGCTACATTTAAACCATGCTGTGTCTCCCCCTCAGTACAGACCATGGAAAGAGGGAGTTTTCTCTGGCACTGCAGGGTCAATTAGAGGGAAGAAAAGAGCTTGTGGGAAGATGGCCTTAGTGTAAACCACAATGATGGTGACACAAAAACAAGGCACTTGCTATATGCATTTTGGAGGCAGGTGATACAGGTGCAACGGTTCAGAGGTGGGGCAGTTTGCCTCAGGGGGCATTCAGAAGTCAGGTGGGACAGCGGCCACCGAAGACAAAATTCCAGATGTTAACTCTGTCTGAGGCCAAGAATGGCAGAGGTCAAGTTGGACACAATAGGTTAGACTCCCAAGACCCACTACTGGTCTACCAACATGACCATTTCAGGGCATCTCTGACATGCTAGGAATGGGGTGTTTTTGTTTCCCAAACATAGAGCAGGAAATGCAGTTCAGAGCATGCTGGAAATTCACTCAATACCAACAGCTGAGACTAAAATGTGGACCATTGAGCCCAGGTCTCACCCCTGCAAAGGGGTGTGGCTTGGTCCTAAGCTGGCCAGGGACCTGCCCCAGTCAGATAGCCCATCCAAGCCTGAACTCATGTTTCTTCTGCAACCTATATCCTCCATCATCTTGATGGGGCATAAACCTCCCTCATAACCCTTGCCCTTGTTTATTTGTGGTTATGTTCCCATGCCATTGTCCTTACTGTTCCTATTGCCTTTCCCCAGCCAGCCATGAAAGAAGATTTGAACTCATTCCTCAGCACTTAGGGATTCCAAATTAGAGGTGTATCCTGCAACTTCATGGCTCTGTGCCTTAATACTGGTGTGTCCTCTGCCTCCACTGACCTTCCCCAGGCCTGCATGTCCTATCCCCAGACCTTCCCTACCCTGTACATGCCTCCTTCTGTAGGATGCAGCCTGGGAAGCTACTTACTCCTGACCAGCTCCCTAACCTGCCTGATCCCTACTGTGCTCCCACCACTCAGCCTCATCTAGTACCCAGGAAAGCTCAGTAGTTCATGGTGGCATGGGGTAGGATGCAGCCACCCTGGGCCCAGTGTCACAGGATAGGTAAGGAGGGTAAACAAGGAGATCCAGGATCTGGGGGTTTGCAGACTGCAGCACCTGAATCTTGAAACCTCTGTTGGCCTACATTGGGGTGCTCTGTGTGCTAGCCTCAGCTATAGGGGATATGTGGAGACCCAGGAGCTCTAGGGTGTCCTCCCTGTTCCTAAAAGCAGTGGCTACCTCCATACATAAGGGAAAATGTGTGTGGAGTGAGGGGCTATTGGAAAAGACATTTCTTGATTTCCTTGTCAGAAAAATATAAGGGGGTCACCACACAAACAAGTCCTCATCACCAAAGACAGGCCAATTAAAAGGACTCAAAGTCTACAACAGCTGCCCCTGCCAAGAGGGTGCTTGTTGGCCCTGTTAAAGCTGCCTGTGTATTGCAGGGGTGGACAAAGCAGGGCTGAGACTGGGTCCACACCGAGTCCCCAATTCATTGGGCAGCTGGAGCAAGTGCTACAAAGGGAGCCTGTGCTCCGTGGCAGAGAGCCAGCCAGGGACCCAGAGCAGCCAGGGTCTCTGTTGGGTGGTTATGTGGGCCTCCAGCCACAACTGATGAGTTGCAGGGTCCCTCCATGGGACTCTGGGAGAGGAGGCAGAGAGTAGCCCAAGGCAGAGACCTCGAGTGTGGGCGACTCCATAAGGAAGAGCTTCCTGACCCTGTGCCCCCCAGGGGAACCCTCTGCTGGGATGCTACCCATAGGGCATATGTACAGGGCTGGACAGGACCTGCCCAAAGGTGTCCTGGCATTTTTCAGGCTTCCTATCCCCCATGAAGTTCTATAATTTTTATGAAAAGCTAAAGGTAGAAGAACAGAATATGAATGAGGAGATGGGAAATGGCACCAACACTGAGATTCTCTCAGAGGCACTGAAGCATTAAAAAAAATCCCATGGGAACATGCCCTTGCAAAAGGCAGAGTGTGAGGAACAGAGCACTGGTGACCTAGATCTCAAGGCAGCCAGTAGGCAATGGAGCTGAGCTCACCCCACCCCTTCGCCTCTCTCTGCACTGGGGTTCCTAGGGCTGGCAACAGCTCTCCACTGCATCCTGCCTCCTGGACTTGTCCTGTGAGCATCAGGCCAAAGACAGATCTGAAAATCCCTCTGGAATAAATAAAACGTAGTGGGGAAATTTGCCCCCTACTGCCCAGGTCACGAGGGTCAAATCCTGCAGTGTCCCTGACACCCTTGGTAGCAGACACAGGTCCTAGCACTTCCTGGCACCCCACCCCTTGCATGCTGTCTTGCAGGCAGGGTATGGTAGGACAGTGGCACTGCATCCAAATGTAACCTGGCACTCCCTCATGCTCCCAGAGGGAAGGCAGCCACCAGAGCCCTCCAGGTGTGTATTCAGGTTAGGTGTGTGTCCAAGGTCTCAGGTGACTGGCTATACCCAGTTGAGGACATGAATTTGTGGGGTGGGAAGATCTCAGCTCAGTCCCCATCATTGCCTCCTTTCTATATCTCCCTCTGGCCAAGCCTCTTTGTCCTATGGAGGATACCCTTCTACAGATCTCTGAACTGCAGATATGGCCAAAGCTGGGTAAAGGGGATGGAATTGAGGGCAGGGGGAAGCCATCTCATGATGCCACAGACAGGGCCATTGACAGAGTAGGACTAGCCTGTGTGGGGCCTCCTGCTCCCACCTTCAGGACACAGTGGGGGCTCTGCTCTTCTTTTGTTCTTGGTTGGACCTCATTTCTCATCAAGTATTGGCTACATGCCCACCATGGACTGGAGCCACATACCAATTGGGTAGGAGACAGAAACACACACACACTGTACACTAACTAGTACATTTAAGTGGGAGAAAATGGTGGGCATAGTCCTCCCTCAGTGTAGGGAAGAGGTCCAGCTCAATCTTCCCATCTGTGCCTTGGGGGGCCATTTCATCTAGACTTGCCCCTAGAAGTTATTTCTGGGATGAAAAAGAGAAAGCCTGTCAACAATAAAAAGAGAATCTGATTCAAAAATGGGCAAAAAACTTGAATTAACTTTTCTCTAGAAAGAAGCTGGCCAGAGATGGGGGGCCAAGGATTCCTGATACCCAGTTCCTTCCAGATACTCCACACCTAGCCCTCTTACACAGCCTCCTGGGGGGCCTCCCAGTGTTTACTCTGGGCTCCAGGCCATCCTCAAAGACCTCTTTGGTGCCAGCTAACTGCACAATCCCTGCCACCAATACTATTGCCCTGTTTAAGCAAGTTGTTTTCTGGCGCCTCATTGTGGCTCCCTCAAACAAATGAATATGTTTTAGTCTGTTTGGGATGTTACAAAAAAATACTGGACTGGATGAACTATTGCTCATAGTTCTGGAGACTGAAAGTCCAAGATCAAGGCAGCAGTAGATTTTGTGTCTGGTGAAGTTACACTTCTTCAGAGATGGTAGGTTGTTTTCTTTCTGTGCCTTTACATTATGAAAGGGTCTGTTTTATTGGGCCTCTTTTTATGGGGCACTGATATGATTTGGATGTGTTTCATCCCCCAAAGTCCATATGTTGGAAGTGTGGTTCCTAGTGTGGTGGTATTGGGAGGTTATAGGACCTTTAATAGGTATGGTACTTCTAGATGGGAAGTTGTTGGGTCATTGGGGACCCTCTTCTCAGAGGGGATTAATGTAATTCTCTTGAGCCCCTGAGTTAGTTTCCAAGAGAAACTTGTTATTAAAACCAGAGTCTGAGTTGAATGCATTGGCACACACTTGTAATCCCAGTGACTCAGAGGCTGAGATGGGAGAATTGCAAATTTGAGGCCAACCTCTACAACTTGGGGAGAACTTCAGAGACTTAGCTAGACTTGTCTCAAAATATAAATAAATAAAAAAGGACTTGGGATATAGCACAGTGGTGAAATAAAACACTTTTGGGTTTAGGCCCTGTTACCATAAATAAATAAATAAATAAATAAATAAATAAATAAATAAATAAATAAATAAATAAATAAATAAATGCCAGAATCTGCCCCTACCCAGTATACTCTGTCTCTCTGTATCTGTCTTTCTCTTTGCTTCTTGTTCAGGATGTGATCACTTACTCCTACACACACTACTGCCATTGCCATCAGCCATGATGTTACACAACTTTTGTCAGAACTGAACAGATGTTGACATCACACCCTTGAACTTCCAAACCCATGAGCTAAATATACTTCTTTTCTTAAAAGTAGTCTATCTTGGGTAGTTCATTATAGTGATGAAAAGCTGATTGATATAGACACTGTGCTGAAAAAACAAACTGCCTGTTTTTGCTGTGCTCTCACATCACAATCAACACAAAATACTTCTGTGGCACTAAGAAGTCATGGGAATTTCTCCCCACCAGCAAGAAAAGCAATCAATTCTGCAGTGGACACCAGCTTGGTATCCTTTAATTCAATTCTGATACTGTCATTTGGAAATAGCATCAGATCATACAAATTGAGGGCTCTGTTCTCAAGACTGCCCTGCTCTACTTCAGATGCCAATCTCAACCCCCGGTTGTTTTTCCTGTGCTTCTGACCTACTGTATACATTGGGATTCCCACAAACCTCTGGGGTTCAATTAATTTGCTCAAGGGGCTCACAGAGCTCAGTGAAACACGTTTACCAGTTTATCATGAAAGGTATTACAAAGGATACCGATGAAGAGATGCATTGGGTGAGGAATAGGAAAAAGGATGTGGAGTTTCCATGACTTCTCAAGCATGCCACCCAGCACACCACCCTCCAGGAACATCCTTATGTTCAGCTATTAGGAAGTTCTCCAAACTATGTCATTTTGGTTTTTTTTTTTTTAATTGTAAACAAATGGGATACATGTTGTTTCTCTGTTTGTACATGGCATAAAGGCATACCATTTGTGTAATCATAAATTTACATAGGGTAATGTTGTTTGATTCATTCTGTTATTTTTTCCCTTCCCCCCACCCCTCCCACCCTCATTTTGGGTTTTTAAGGAGACTGCATCCCGTATCTAATGCTAAAATAGACTGGGTGGGGAAACCCAGCGGGGCCTATCTATTTAGTTTCTTCTTGGCCTCTATGTAGCATTCCTTCCCCCAGGGCATGAGGCAGGGTCCTTCTGGAATAAAGAGAGTTTCTATGACCTACCTCAGGGAGAAATTCTAACTTCTGCAGCCTGCCTTAAGGAGGGAGTTATGAGCCAGGAACCATGGAGGAAAACCAAAACTCATATATGGTAATATCACAAGCATTAGTGTCATTTTTGAAGGTTCCTCACTCATGACCTAATCACCTCCCAAATTCCCCATCTCCTAACTCTGTGACCTTGGGGGTAGAATTTCAACACATGCATTTTGGGGAGTGAAAACATTTAGACCATAGCACACTGGCACTCCAAGACTTTGACCGGTTGAGCAGGCAGCATTCCTGGGCTATGCCACCATTGCCAGGCTTCTGCTCCATAATCTAACTTTAGGCAGGAGAGTCCAATTCAGAAAGGACAAATCTGATGGCTTGGGGACATATGTGGATCCTAAGCATGCTTCTTGGAATTTCAGTGTTTCTCTATCAAACGGTGAGAAATTCCTCCCTGGGAGCCCCCATGGACGGGCTCTGGGAAGGTCTGGGGTAATGATCTGCATAGGCCCTAGGTCCCCTTGAGCTGATCTGTTGGAGATCCCAACCCTGCACCACGTGCTGGTGATTAAGACCATGTAAGTGAAGGCTTTATGGGAGGGAAACTGAGAGAGGGTTCTTTTTTTTTTTTTTTATTGTCTTTAAAAAATTTGTTCTAATTAGTTATACACAGCAGTAGAATGCTTTTTACACATCATACATAAGTGGAATATAACTTCTCATTCATCTGGTTGTACATAATGTAGAGTTACACAGGTCATGTAATCATATATGCACACAGGGTAATAAATTTCGTTTTATTCTACTAAATTTCATTTCATTCCTACTCCCATGCCCCCTTCCCTCCCTTCACTCCCCTCTGTTTAGTCCAAAATACCACTATTCTCCCCTACCCCCTTGTTGTGAGTTAGCATCCGCATATCAGAGAAAACAATCCGTTTTTGGTTGTTTGGGATTGGCTTATTTTGCTTGGCATAATATTGGAGAGAGCGTTCTTAAGGATGAATGGGAGCCCACAAGCAAAGGAAAGGAGCCAGGATACCCCAGGCATGGCTGGTGTACTACATGGGAGGGAAGGAAATGACTAGGGCAGCTAGAGAAGGAGAATGGTCTGTATTGTCAATGCTGAGTGGCCTGTGGGACCTGGGTGAGACTTGCTTGTCTGTTATTTGCACAATCTCACAGTGCTTGGGACTCGAACCCGGGCCTTGAGCATGCAAGGCAGGCACTCTATGAGATGGGCCATATTGGCTGCGCTGCTAGACTTGCTTGTCTACTGCAGGACTTGACTAGAAGATGGTTGAGGACCCTTCTGGCTTTCCAGGCTACTGTGCCCCTCACATGACAAAATGGAATGAGAAAATAAAATAACCCAGCTCACACAGGAGGAAGAAAATATCAGGAAGAAACAAGGAGAAGGGAAAGACCCTAACTTAGAACTATTAGTATGGAACTAACTGTCAGCAGATGAGGCCCAATGGAACCCAGATCCTGGACAAGGGCCGGCACTCCCTCTGTCCCCAGAAGGACAACCACTAATTCAGAGGAGCTGCTCTAAATGCTGGGGTCTGAGCACGCCCTTTTCCACCTGGAAGACAGATGACAGGGACCACCCAGGTGCTTTCTTTCAGCCTCCAGTAAGGCACATAGAGCTATACATTTCTTGGCATCAGCCCCACTAACTTCCCTGGTCCAGATCAGAAGAGACTAAATTCTAACAGGTGCATAGAAGCTCTAGCCACAAGGAAGGGTATAGCAGGTTCCCAGCTGTTCTTCAGAAAACAAAAAAGGTACACAAGTCAGACAGCTCTGTTCTATGTTGAAAGTAAAGACTAGCACCAGACTCAGTTCTCACCAGCCATCAGCAGCCAAAAGCTCTGTGGGATACTGCCCTGACCAGAACTTCTGCCTGGGTCTGTCCATCTCTCTATGACAGATGCCATTCATCATGTTAGCTGGCAATGGACTTAATGCTGGCTATGACAATACCACACATTTTGAAAATCCACTTTTTAAAAATGCTTTTCAAAGAAATGAACTATTTTCTGTTGTTATTTGAAGGACTCTCTACTGAGCAAAGAGGAAAGGCAGCAAAAAAGAAAAAGCCCACTGGTGCAAGCACTGCTGAGGACATTAGAGAGGTCATTTCCACATGCACAACCCCCTAAAGAGATAAAGAGATCCTGAAATGCAAAAAGGCAGAAGTCTGCACTGTATGGTAACAAAACGTCCATGTGACTCAGAGCAGAGATAGGTTTAGGGTTCTGTACTAGACACAGGCATGCACCTAAATGTTTAATAACTCCCTCCACCCCAACCTAGGTACAGCCTCTAGGTACAGTCACCAGATATGAGGGTATCTAGGTCACTGCATCTTCAGGGATTTTAGCATGTACGTTGAAAAAAGGTGCCTTGTTTCCTGTGTCATGTGCTCAGTCCTGGACCCAACTTAGTCTTCTCATCCATAACATGGAACGCCAGCTGACCCTGGCTTCTTGGGTGTAGCAAGTTCTGCAAGGGATAACAGGTGCTGTGCTAAGCATGGTGACACACAGAGAAAGGGCTCTGAAGATATTAGCCATAACTGGGATTTTTAAAAAAACTATCTTAAAACGTTTGGTCTATTATATTATCTATTATTTATATCTAAATGTATCTGTCAATTATACATTAAACATTATGCTACAGACTATGAAATACAGAGGGACCATTAGCACTTTGAAGGGGGTAGACATCTTGGTGGCAAATATGTTGAGTGTTGTGTATTGTCTTTCTATTCCAGAGGATGAGGATTTAATTCTTCAACTCATTGCCTCTGCCACACTTGGTCCAACTTCTAGTCTCACATGCCTCCCCCTGTGGCTGTAAGATGCTTTGATTAAACCAGTCATCAAGGCATATATTATATTAAAATTAAGTCTTAATTTTAAACTACAGAACACTAAAGAAAGAAATTAATGAAAACCTTAGAAGATGTAAAGATCTCCCATGTTCTTGGGTAGGCAAAATTAATATTGTCAAAGTGGCCATACTATCAAAAGTGTTACACAGATTCAGTGCAATTCCAATTAAAATGCCAATGTCTTTCCTCACAGAAATAGAGAAAGCAATCATGAAATTCATTTGGAAAAATAAGAGACCCAGAATAGCCAAAGCAATACTTAGCAAGAAGACTGAAGCAGGAGGCATCACAATACCAGGCCTTAAACTATACTATAGAGCTATAGTAACAAAAATGGCATGGTATTGGCACCAAAATAGACAGGTAGACCAATGGTCAGAATAGAAGACACAGAGACAAACTCACATAAATACAGTTACCTCATACTAGACAAAGGTGCCAAAAACGTACAATGGAGAAAAGATAGCCTCTTCAACAAATGGTGCTGGCAAAACTGGAAATCCATATGCAGCAAAATGAAATTAAACCCCTAACTCTCACCTTAGCAAAACTCAACAGATGGATCAAGGACCTAGGAATTAGATCAGAGATCCTGCACCAAATAGAAGAAAAAGTGGGCCAACATCTTCATCATGTTTGTTTAAGACCAGACTTCCTTAACAGGACTCCTAAAGTGAAAGAAATAAAATTAAGAATCAATAAATGGGATGGATTCAAACTAAAACTTTTTTTCTCAGCAAAGGAAACAATCAATAATGTGAAGCGAGAGGCTACAGAGTGGGAAAAAATCTTTACCACATGCACCTCAGATAGAGAACCAATCTCCAGGATTTACAAAGAACTCAAAAAACCTAACACCAAAAATACAAATAACCCAATCAATAAATGGGCTAAGGAACTGAACAGACAATTCACAGAAGATATACAAACTATCAACAAATATACGAAAAAATGTTCAACATCTCTAGTATTTAGAGAAATGCAAATCAAAACTAAGATTTCATCTCACTCTAATTACCAAGAACACGAGCAACAATAAGTGTTGGTGAGGATGTGAGGAAAAAGGTACACTCATACCCTGCTGGTGGGAATGCAAATTGGTGCAACCATTCTGGAAAGTGGTATGGAGATTCCTCAGACAACTTGGAATGGAACCACCATTTGACTCAGCTATCCCACTCCTCAGCCTATACCCAAAGGACTTAAAATCAGCATACTACAGTGACACAGTCACATCAGTGTTTATAACAGCTCAATTCACCGTAACAAGATTGTGGAACCAACCTAGATACCCTTCACTAGATGAATGGATAAAGAAACTGTGATATATATATATACACACACACACACGATGGAATATTAGTCAGCCTTAAAGAAGAATAAAATTATGGCATTTGCAAGATAATGGATGGAGTTGGAGAATATCATGTTAAATGAGATAAGTCAGTCCCCCAAAACCAAAGGTCAAATGTTCTCTCTGATATGTGAATGCTGATGTTTAACAAGGGGGGGGGCATTAGGGAAGATTAGAGGAACTTTGGATTGGGCAGACGGGAATGAGGGGAGGGGAAGGGTGGGAAAGACAGACGTCATTACTCTATGTACATGTATGATGGCATGAATGGTGTGACTCTACATCATGTACAACCAGAGAAATGAAACATTGTATTCCATTTGTGTACAAGGAATTTAAATGCATTCTGCTGTCATGTCTAACTAAATAGTACAAATTTAAAAAATAGAATCTTATTTTGAGATGAAGTTGTGAGAAACAATACAAAGAGAGTCAATGTATCCTTTACCCAGTTTTCTCTAATGGCATCACCTTGAAAAATGTTGTTATAACATCACGTTACTACAACCCAGATATTGTCATCGCTACAGGTGAGATACAGAATATTTTGTACAAAGAACTATCATACCCACTTCTCTCCCTCATACCCACATACTTTATCCTCAATCTCTGGCATTGAGGATAATGCTGTTTTATCAATGTTACATGTGTAGAATGATCTAATATGTAACATTTTAAGGTTGTTTTCTTTTTCTTTTCCACTCACCATAATTCTCTGGTGATTCATCCAGGTTACTGGTGTGTGTCAATAGTTCTTCCTTCCATTGGTGGCATTCCATGGTATGGATGACCCGAGTTTGTTTAACCCTTCACTAATTAAAGAACATCTGGGTCATTTCCAGTTTTTACATATTACAAATGAGGCAGCTATTAATATTCATGTACAGGTATTTCCCTCCCCTCCCCCTCTTTTTTTCTTTTCCTTTTTTTTTTTCTTTGTTTCCTTTCTTTTGTGCTAGAGATCTAACCTAGAGTCTGGCACCTGCTAAGCATGCACTCTATTGCTGATCTGCATATCTGGCCCCATTCATTTCTCTGGGATAAATGCCCAGGATGGAAATTGCTGGGTCATATTATAGTTGCATGTTTAGGTTTTTAGGAAACTACCAAACTGTTTTTTAGAGTAACTGTATCATTTTACATATTCACCAGTCATGTGTGATCCTGTTGATCACACATGATCCCATTTCTTCATATCCTCACTAACTTTTAACAATGTCACTTTTGTTGTTATTGTTTTGGCTACTCTATTAGATGTGTAGTAATATCTGGTGAGGCTTTTAAAAAATATTCTTTTTAATCATTGATAGATTTTTATTTTATTTATTTATTTATGTGGTGCTAGGAATAGAACCCAGTACCTCTCATGTGCTAGGCAAGTGCTCTACCACTGAGCCACAAACCCAGGCCTTCTGGTGTGGTTTTAATTTGGATTTCCTTAATGTTTAATGATCCGATTTTCTTGTATAGCCTCTTCGGAAAAATTTCTATTCATGCTTTTGCCCATATTCCAACTGGATTTTTTTTTTCTCTTACTGTTGAGGTTTATTGTTGTTGTTGTTGTTTTGTTTTGTGGTACTGGGGATTAACCTAGGGCCTTGCAAATGCTCGACAAGTGCTTTACCACTCTGCTACATTCCTAGCACTTTCTAAGTTTTATTTTGAAATAGGGTCGCAATGAGTTGCCTAAGCTGGCCTCAAATGTATGATCCTCCAGCCTCAGCTACCTGTATTACAGTCATGTGGCACTACTCTTAAGTTTTGAGAGTTTGTCATATGTTCTAGATATTGCCTTCTGTTGCATATATTGTCTGCAAATATTTTCTCCCAGTCTGCAGCTTGTTTTTTATTCAACAGAAAATTTTTCACAGAGCAACGTTTTTTAAAAATTTTAATGAATTCTAATTTATCACGTTTTCTTTTTATAGTTTGTGCTTCAAGTCAAAGAATTCATTGACTAGATCCAAAGGATTTTTTTTTCTTGATTCCCCCCTCCCCAAGTTTTATAGTTTTAAATTTTAAGTCCATGATTCCATTCTGAGTTAAATTTTGTAGAAGGTATGAGATTTAGGCTGAAGTTTTTGTTTCTGTTTGCCTATGGATGTCCAATTGCTTCAGAACACTTTAATGTCTTTTTTTCATTGAATTGTGTATTAGTTCATTTCTGCTATTATAAGAAAATACTTGAGACCAGTTACATAAAGAAAAGAAGTTTATTTGGCTCACTCTTTGGGATTTTTTTTGTTTTATGTGATTTCATGGAGGTAAAGTTTATACACAGCAAATTGCTTAGATCTTAGGTGCTCAATTCAATGATTTTTGACAAATATATATACCTATGTAATAAAAAACTGCATCAAGACCTTGTTTTCATTACCCTGGAAAGTTTCCTGTGTCCCTTCCATCACCACTCCACCTCCACCCCTACCCAGGCAACCACTGATCTGTATTTTTTTCACCACAGATTTTACCTGTTTTAGAAGATCAAATAAAGGGAATTATATATCATGTACTTCACAAAAATATGATTTTAAAGACTCAACATAACTATTTGAGATTCATTATGTTGTTAAGTGTATCACTAGGGTTTTCAAGATGGCGGCCTAGAGGGTGGCTGCATTTCATGTTGCTCCAGGACTCAGGATTCAAAAGAGGAGATATTGAGACACTTGGGACCAACTCAAAGCAGCCGGGTGACTCTCACCCGTTGGGAAGGCGTCCCGGATGGGACGGTGGTCCCAGAACGCAGGAAACTTTGTGAAGTAGAGCTGCTGGTGAGACGCCCCTCCCCCCGCTGGAGCAGTGAACTCGGACAACTGGGAGCGCCATAAAGGAGGCCGCTCGGCACAGCGCTGGGACTCGGAGCAACCACTGGGGCTCCGGCGGCTGCCCAGGGGAGGAGTGGCGAGGAGAGCTGTGTAGACTCAGAACACCGGGGCCTGCCCTGAGGAGGAGGAGGAGGAACGTGGCTGCTTGGATTCGGAGTGACTGCACCAGAGCTACAGGCGGTTGCCAGAGGAGAAACTGCGCGGCGAGCTGTTTGGACTCAGAGCGACTGCTTCTGAACACCGGGGCCTGCCCTGAGGACGAGGAAGAGGAAGAGGAGCGCGGCCGCTTGGATTCGGAGTGACTACACCAGAGCTACAGGCGGTTGCCAGAGGAGGGGCTGCGTGGCAAGCTGTTTGGACTCAGACCACTTCTGAACCCCGGGGCCTGCCCGGAGGAGTAGGAGGAGGAGGAGGAGGAGGAGCACAGCGGGTTGTGTGGACTCGCAGTGACTGCATTAGTGCTCCAGGCAGCTGCTCAGAGGAGAAGGCGAGTGGTGAGTTGTTTGGACTTAAAGTGACAGCTCCTGAACACAGGGGGGCTGCCTGGAGGAGAAGCGTGGTGGGTCGCTTGGTCTTGAGTGGCCGCACCAGAGCTCCGGGCGGTTGCCCAGAGGAGGCGTGCAGCGGGTCGCGTAGATTCAGAGCCACTCAGAGCGACCGCTCCTGAACACCCGGGGGGTTATCTGGAGAAGGAGGAGGAACAGGGAGGGTCACTTCGACTCGGAGTGATTGATTGCCCAGGGCTATGGGTGGTTGGTGGGAGGTGGAGGCACGCAGTGAGTTTCTTGGACTCCTAGTGACCGCACCGGAATACTGGGTGGCTGTCTGGAGGAAGAGGTGTGTGGCGGGTCTCTGGGACTCAGAGCGATTGTACGGGGCCCCAGGTGGCTACTCAGAGGAGGGGCCGCATAGCCAGGCGATTAGGTGCAGAGCAGGGTCCCAGGATCTAGGAGGCTTCTTGGTGGAAGAGCCGCACAGAGACAGGCTTAGGGCGGAGCGAAGGTTCCAGGCCTGCGGGCAGATTCTCTGAGGAGGGGCAGCCTAAGGAGATTCATCTGCGAAGGGTGAGGCTCCCAGGCCCAGGAGGTAGGGCCGGGCCCCTGGGAACTTAGCAGAGGAAGGCAGCCCAGCCCAGGCGGTAGCTGTAAATTGAGGGGAACCTCTAGGAGGGAACTGACCAGCGAGACTTCCCCACTGGGTGAGTCTTCCCTGCCGGGTGAGGTTTCCCCACAAGGACGGTAAAACCAGAGACTCAGGCACAAACAGGCCTTGCCTCAGCCCGCAGCCTAGGTCCCCTTTGGATGACCGTTGGTCAACAAGTGGAGGCACCTCTGCCCACTAGCAGGGATTATACCCCTCCTGAAGGCCACCACTCCTAGAGAGGCAGCTTCCTTGTGGAGCACCGCATTATCAACTTCCTCCAAGACTTCAGCCTACTGAAGGCTAAGGGGGGATATATATAGAAATCTTCAGGGACATTGTAAGTCAATAGAGGAAATCTACAATATCTCAGTGGTCCACTGATACCTGAACAATATGAGAAAACAAGGAAAGAAAATGCTGCAAACAAATCTAGATTTACATCAATAAAACCCAATGACAGCATGGCAGAAGAAATGACAGAAAAGGAGTTCAGAATGTACATAATTAAAATGATCAGAGAAGCAAACGATGAGATGAAAGAGCAAATGCAAGCATTGAATGATCGCACCAATCGACAGTTAAAAGAGCAAATACAGGAAGCAAAAGATCATTTCAATAAAGAGTTAGAGATATTGAAAAAAAACCAAACAGAAATCCTTGACATGAAGGAAACAATAAACCAAATTAAGGACTCCATAGAAAGCATATCCAATAGGATAGAACACCTGGAAGACAGAACCTCAGACATTGAAGACAAAATATTTAACCTTGAAAACAAAGTTGAACAAATAGAGAAGATGGTAAGAAATCATGAACAGAATCTACAAGAACTATGGGATATCATGAAAAGGCCAAATTTAAGAATTATTGGGATTGAGGAAGGCCTAGAGAAACAAGCCAAAGGAATGAACAATTTATTCAATGAAATAATATCAGAACATTTCCCAAATCTGAAGAATGAAATGGAAAATCAAGTTCAAGAGGCTTATAGGACTCCAAATACACAAAATTACAACAGACCCACACCAAGGCACATTATAATGAAAATACCTAACATACAAAATAAAGAATTTTAAAGGCTGTGAGAGAAAAGAACCAAATTACATTCAGGGGGAAACCAATACGGATATCAGCAGATTTTTCAATCCAGACCCTAAAAGCTAGAAGGGCCTGGAACAACATTTTTCAAGCCCTGAAAGAAAATGGATGCCAACCAAGAATCTTATACCCAGCAAAACTTACCTTCAAATTTGACGATGAAATCAAATCCTTCCATGATAAACAAAAGCTAAAAGAATTTACAAAAAGAAAGCCAGCATTACAGAACATTCTCAGCAAAATATTCCATGAGGAAGAGATGAAAAACAAAGAAGCAAATCAGCAAAGGGAGGAATTATCCTAAAGGAATTGTCAAATAAAGGAGGAACCAAGTTGTGTCAAACAAATAAATAAATAAAATTTAAAAAATGAACCAAATGACCGGGAAACCAAATCATATCTCTATAATAACCCTGAATGTTAATGGCCTGAATTCATCAATCAAAAGACATAGACTGGCAGATTGGATTAAAAAGAAAGATCCAACAATATGTTGCCTGCAAGAGACTCACCTCATAGAAAAAGATACCCATAGACTAAAGGTGAAAGGATGGGGAAAAACATACCATGCACATGGACTCAGCAAAAAAGCTGGAGTATCCATCCTCATTTCCAATAATGTGGACTTCAAGCCAAAGTTAGTCAGAAGGGATAAAGAAGGACATTTCATACTGCTTAAGGGAAGCATAAATCAGCAAGATATAACAATCATAAACATCTATGCCCCAAACAGTGCCTCATCCATGTATGTCAAACAAATCCTTCTCAATTTCAGAAACCAAATCGACCATAACACAATAATACTAGGTGATTTTAACATGCCTCTCTCACCACTGGACAGACCTTCCAGACAAAAATTGAACAAAGAAACCATAGATCTCAATAACACAATCAATAATTTAGACTTAACGGACTTTTATAGAATATACCATCCAACCAAGAGCGAATACACTTTCTTCTCAGCAGCACATGGATCCTTCTCTAAAATAGACCATATATTATGCCACAAAGCTAATGTTAGCAAATACAAGAAGATAGAGACACTACCATGTATTCTATCAGATCATAATGGATTGAAGTTAGAAATAAATGAAAGAGTAAAACACAGAAACTATTCCAACATCTGGAGATTAAACAATATGCTATTATATGCTGAATGGATAACAGAAGATATTAGGAAGGAAATTAAAAAATTCTTAGAGGTAAATGAGAACAAAGAAACATCATATCAAAATCTCTGGGACACTATGAAAGCAGTACTTACAGGGAAATTTATTTCATGGAGCGCATTTAATAAAAGAAGTAAAACTCAACAAATAAATGACCTAACACTACAGCTCAAAGCCCTAGAAAAAGAAGAACAGACCAGCACCAAAAGTAGTAGAAGACAGGAAATAGTTAAACTCAGAGCTGAAATCAATGAAATTGAAGCAAAAGAAACAATACAAAAAATTGACAAAATAAATAGTTGGTTCTTCGAAAAAATAAACAAAATTGATAAACCTTTAGCCACACTAACAAAGAGAAGACGAGAGAAAACCCAAATCACTAAAATTCGGAATGAACAAGGAAATATCACAACAGACAGGATTGAAATACAAAACATAATTAGAAGCTATTTTGAAAATCTATACTCCAAAAAAATAGAAAATTTCGAAGACATCAACAGGTTTCTAGAGACATATGAATTGCCTAAACTGAACGAGGAGGACATAAACAATTTAAATAGACCAATTTCAAGTACTGAAATAGAGGAAGTCATCAAAAGCCTACCAACAAAGAAAAGTCCGGGACCAGATGGGTTCTCAGCCGAGTTCTACAAAACCTTTAAAGAAGAGCTCATTCCAATACTTCTCAAAGTATTCCATAAAATAGAAGAGGAGGGAACCCTCCCAAACTCATTCTATGAAGCCAATATCACACTGATACCTAAACCAGACAGAGACTCATCAAGGAAAGAAAATTACAGACCAATATCCTTAATGAACATCGATGCAAAAATTCTCAACAAAATTTTAGCAAATCGCATACAAAAACATATTAAAAAGATAGTGCACCATGATCAAGTGGGTTTCATCCCAGGGATGCAAGGTTGGTTCAACATCAGGAAATCAATAAACGTAATTCACCATATTAATAGACTTAAAGTCAAGAATCACATGATTATTTCAATAGATGCAGAAAAAGCATTTGATAAAATACCTCAACACTTCATGCTCAAAACAGTAGAAAAAATAGGGATAGTGGGAACATTCCTTAACATTGTAAAGGCCATTTATGCTAAGCCCATGGCTAATATCATTCTAAATGGTGAAAAACTGAAAGCATTCCCCCTAAAAACTGAAACAAGGCAGGGATGCCCTCTTTCACCACTTCTATTCAACATCGTTCTTGAGACTCTGGCCAGAGCAATTAGACAAACCAAAGAAATTAAAGGGATACGAATTGGAAAAGAAGAACTCAAACTATCCCTGTTCGCTGATGACATGATTATATATTTAGAGGAACCTGGAAATTCCACCAGAAAACTCTTAGAACTCATAAGTGAATTCAGTAAAGTAGCAGGTTACAAGATCAATGCCCATAAATCCAACGCATTTTTATACATAAGTGATGAATCTTCAGAAAGAGAAATTAGGAAAACTACCCCATTCACAATAGCCTCGAAAAAAATGAAATACTTGGGAATCAATCTCACAAAAGAGGTGAAAGACCTCTACAATGAGAACTATACAACACTAAAGAAAGAAATTAAAGAACACCTTAGAAGATGGAAAGATCTTCCATGTTCTTGGATAGGAAGAATTAATATTGTCAAAATGGCCATACTACCTAAAGTGCTATACAAATTCAATGCAATTCCAATTAAAATCCCAATGACGTACCTTACAGAAATAGAGCAAGCAATTATGAAATTCATCTGGAAGAATAAGAAACCCAGAATAGCTAAAGCAATCCTTAGCAGGAAGAGTGAAACAGGGGGTATTGCAATACCAGATCTTCAACTCTACTACAAAGCAATAGTAACAAAAACGGCATGGTATTGGTACCAAAATAGAAAGGTAGATCAATGGTACAGAATAGAGAACACGGACACAAACCCAAATAAATACAATTTTCTCATACTACACAAAGGGGCCAAAAATATGCAATGGAGAAAAGATAGCCTCTTCAACAAATGGCGCTGGGAGAATTGGAAATCCATATGCAACAGAATGAAACTAAACCCATATCTCTCACCATGCACGAAACTAAACTCAAAATGGATTAAGGACCTCGGAATCAGACCAGAGACCCTGCAGATTATAGAAGAAAAAGTAGGTCCAAATCTTCACCTTGTTGGTCTAGGATCAGACTTCCTTAACAGGACTCCCATAGCACAAGAAATAAAAGCTAGAATCAACCACTGGGATAGATTCAAACTAAAAAGTTTTCTCTCAGCAAAGGAAACTATCAGCAATGCGAAGAAAGAGCCTACAGAGTGGGAGAATATCTTTGCCAATCATACTTCAGATAGAGCACTATACTCCAGAATCTATAAAGAACTCAAAAAACTCTACTCCAAGAATTCAAATAATCCAGTCGACAAATGGGCTAAGGAAATGAATAGACACTTCACAGAAGAAGATCTACAAGCAATCAACAAACATATGGAAAAATGTTCAACATCTCTAGTAATAAGAGAAATGCAAATCAAAACCACCCTAAGATTCCATCTCACCCCAATTAGAATGGCGATTATCAAGAATACGAGCAGCAACAGGTGTTGGCAAGGATGTGGGGAGAAAGGTACACTCATACATTGCTGGTGGGGCTGCAAATTAGTGCAGCCATTCTGGAAAGCAGTGTGGAGATTCCTTAGAAAACTTGGAATGGACCCTCCATTTGACCCAGCTATCCCACTCCTTGGCCTATACCCAAAGGACTTAAAATCAGCATACTACAGAGATACAGCCACATCAATGTTCATAGCTGCTCAATTCACAATAGCCAGACTGTGGAACCAACCTAGATGCCCTTCAATTGATGAGTGGATAAAGAAACTGTGGTATATATATACAATGGAATATTACTCAGCCATAAAGAATGATAAAATTATGGCATTTGCAGGCAAATGGATGAAATTGGAGAATATCATGCTAAGTGAGATAAGCCAATCTCAAAAAGCCAAAGGACGAATGATATCACTAATAAGTGGAGGATGACACATAATGGGGGGGAGGGAAGGGTTAGTGTTAGGGTTAGAGTTAGGGTTAGGGAGGGGGGCAAGTATGGAGGAAGGAAGTACTATATAGAGGGTAAAGAGGGGTGGGAGGGGTGGGGGAAGGGAAAAAATAACAGAATGAATCAAACAACATTACTCTATGTAAATTTATGATTACACAAATGGTATGCCTTTACACCATGTACAAACAGAGAAACAACATGTATCCTATTTGTTTACAATAAAAAAAAGTGTATCACTAGTTCATTCATTTTTTTACTGCTTAGTAATATTCCATTGTATAGGTATATTGCAATTTGTTTATACATTCACCTGTTGATGGACATCTGGTTGTTTACAGTTTTTGGCTATTACAAATGTAGTTGTTATGAACATGTGTGTACAAATCTTTGGACATATATTTCCTTTTATCCTAGGTACATACATAAGGGCAGAATGGTTGAATCATAATAGAGGTATCTTTAACTTTATGAGAAACTGCCAAATTTTTCCACAGTGCTTATACCACTTTGTACTCACACTAACAGTGTAAATGAGAGTCCTATTTGTTCTACATTCTTACCAACACTTTTTAGTATCATTCTTTTATTTTAGTTATTCTAATGAGGATATAGGGGTATCTCACTGCAATTTTAATTTGCATTTCCCTAATGATTGATACTGAATATCTCTTTGATGCTTATTGGTCACATGTATATCTTCTTTTGTGAAACGTGTATTCAAATCTTTTGCCCATTAAAAATATTTTTATTAGTCAGCCACAGAGGTGGGTGTGGTGGTCCAGGCCTGTAATCCCAGTGGCTTGGGAGGCTGAGGCAGGAGAATTGCAAGTTCAAAGCCAGCCTCAACAATTTAGCAAGGCCCTAAGCAACTTAACAAGATTCTGTCCCAAAATAAAAAATAAAAAAGGGCTGGGGATGTGACTCAGTGATTAAGAGGTCTTGGGTTCAATCCCCAGTACTATCTCTGTATTATTGATCTGTAGATGTTCTTATAATCTTGGTACTAGTTCAATGTCAGATATAGTTATTACAAATATTTTCTCTCAGAAAAATGGTTTAATTTCAATTTTTGAAAATGGGTATCTTTTGAGAAACATGTTTATAATTTTGATGAATTCCAGTTTATAATTTTCTAAATTCTATATTTCATTCTTTTTGAGTTTTGGGTCTTCTCCAAGAAATCTTTGCCTACTTACTCTAAGATCATAAATATATTTTCTCCTTCTTCTAATGGCTTCACAGGTTTAGTGTTATGTTTAGGACTATGGTCCACTGTGAGTTAAATTTGTGTGTGCGTGTGTGTGTGTGTATTGCTGGGGATCAAACATAGGTCCTTGAGCACATTAGACAAGCACTCTATGAGTGACCTATATCACCAGTTCCCACCAACTATTTTTTGTATATGGTGTTAGGTAGAGGTTAGGGATGATCCCCTGCCCACTAGCTCTAGCTTTATTTATTGAAAAAATTTGGCTTTCCCCACTTAATTCCATGACACTGAATTCCATGACACCTTTGATAAAAACCAACTGGCTAGAGTCTTTCTGGACTCTATTCTGCTATGGAATGAGTATATATATTTTGTACTGGTGATTGGACTCAGAGGCACTCAACCACTGAGCCACAGCCCCAGCCTTATTTTATATTTTATTTAGAGACAGGGTCCCACTTAGTGGCTCAGTGCCTTGCTTTTGCTGAGGCTGGCTTTGAACTCATGATCCTCCTGTCTCAGCCTCCCAAGCTGTTGGGATTATAGGCATGCACCACCACACCTAGCTGGAATTGTTGCAAACAACTCAAAACTTAGTAACTTAAAAAAAACAAAAAAACATCAATTTAGACATGTTTTCTATGCATTAGAAGGGCTCAACTGAGTAGTTCATGCAATTTCAGGCAGACAGTGGCTAGAGCTGGAGCAGCTGGATGGACATCTTTCTTTCTATGAAGTTTCAAGTCTTCTTTGTATCATCTCTGGAGGTGGACTAGCCTGGAAATCATCTCGGCAAGTGGACTAGCCTGGCATCCTGAAAGCGTGATAACTTCAAGACTCTGAGTGCAAGTGCCCCAGCACATAAAACAGATGTTGCATTACCCTATCTGTCCCAGCCTCAGGAGCTCAGTGGCTACTGTTGAATTCTATTGTTTATTAGACAGTATAATATCACTTAGATTCCAGAGGGATAATCAGGACTCCAGAAGAGCATGTGGCTGGAAAACATTATCATGGCCACTTTTAAAAAAATACAATCCATGAAATTTCATCTCTAATTCTTTTAAGGGGGAGTATCAATCTTTGTTCTCGTGCTCATTTCTTTAGACTGGCTGATCTCTATCTGTCTCTGGATGGCAATGCAGGATGGACTGGAGTGGGCAGTGGTGGCACTTTCCAGATCTAGGCCTGGGCCAGGATTAGGGCAGCAACAGTGCGGAGGGGAAGGGGCCACCCCAGGTGTGTGGTCACACCTGTGCAGCACTTGGTATGGTGGTGGGGGAGGGGAGGTGACAGGATGACTGGCTGGATGAGAAAGCAATCATGCATCCCCTGGCCTGTGACCCCAGAGTGCCTCTGAGACAGGTCTCCAGAGGTCTGGGAGGGGCTGTGCAAGTAAGTCTGGAGCCCACTGGGGGATACATCTATGGAGCAGGGAGGGCAGGAAATGAGACTCAGGGGCAGAGGATGAAGGCACAGGCAGTGTAAGTCTGCTGGCAGAGGGGCTGCTGAAGCCCCACCGCCCTGCAGCACTACTCTGACTGGGAAAGAAAGCCCCACACAAACAAGGGTGTTTGGGTTGGCTGGGGTTCCAGGGAGGCTGTTCAAAAGCTGAATGGAGCCATCTCAGGCTCCAGGAGAGGCGCTGAGTGAGAGGGCACATTCCGTGGTGGCGGTGGGGCCTGGCGCTGTCCCCACCCAGCCAAGGGAGAGGACGCCTGTGTTGTGTTTGGCCCGTCTCTCCAAGGCATGGACACCCCAGGGGCCGACAGAGAGTCTCCAATGACCTCAGTGTTTTTCCTGTGCAGACGACCCCTCCTCCCATCAATGTGTGATCCAAGGAGATCCCTAAGAATTCCCTCTGGATAGAAGGTCAATCTGCTGTTACCCCAACCCAAAGTGACCTCACTGCCTTTGGCTAAGAACCCCACAGCTTGGTCCAGTTCAGACGTGTGAGACTGTGGTGATGGATACCTGAAACCCTTACCTTCAGGGTCCTCTAGTATGACCATCCCCTGGTAGTATTTCTCAGCTCTTTCCCCATAATTTCACATCTTCGCATAGCTTCTAGCAGGGACCACACCAGGGCTTTTGTTCAGGTTCATCCCTTTCTTTTGGAGGCTGGCTCTTCCTGCTCAGTCCAGCTGGCCTCCTGGACAGGATGTTTTACCCAGCAACATGGCTTTTCTGCACACCTCATCTCTTATTTATTAGTCTCTCCTTCAAGTGAGTTGAACCCCTGAAAAGAGGGTCCTCACCTGTCTGGTCCACTCTGCTTCCCAAGACATGTATGAGGCAGTGTAGTGAAATGACTTCTTTGACATGGAAACTGACACAAGGGCATCTCTCAATTTTTGTTTTTCATTTGCTTTATTGAAAGGCTGTGTAAAGACCTCACTGTAGAGTGTTACTGGTGAAAAAGGATACTGCAAAGGAAGCTACAGGCCCTGAGCTCTGATGACAGCCAACTTTCTGCTGTTCTGTGCAGAGTGCTTCTGTCCTCATCCTAGACCACCAAACTCCCTTGAGGATGGCCTACCTGACAGCCACTTATGAACAGCAAGTAGGCATGGTGTTCTCCATTGATGAACCTGCAAGGAAATAGTACTGTGCCTGCCTGATGGCACAGTTTTCCTGACTAATAGGTGACTCAAATGAAGACCTCAAAGTCACACTGCCTTGACCCCTTACCCGTACCTTCTGTGTTAATCCACTAGCAAGTCCTGACAATTTCTGCCCTCTGATATAATCCAACTTTATTCACTTTATTCCTAGATCAGTCACCATCTATACTAGTGTCCTGGGGCTGCCATGGCAAAGCACCACAGGCTGGACTGCTCCACTACAGACATTTACTCATTCTCTCACGGTTCTGGAGGCTGAAAGTCCAAGACCAAGTGTTGACAGTGTTGGTTTCTCTTGAGGCCTTTCTGCTTGGTTTGTGGATGGTCATCTTTTACCTGTGTCTTTGCATAATCTTCCTTCTGTGTGTGTTTGTGTCCATATATCTTCTTCTTATAAGGACACTGGTCATTGATAAGCCCCCACCATTCATTTGAACTAAATAACCTGTTTAAAGGCCCTATCTCTAAATATAGCCACATTCTGAGGTGCTGGGAATTAGGATTTCAACATAGGAATTTTAGAGGGAGGGGACATAAATCAGTCTGCAGCATCACCTGTATAATCTGGTTTCATGTTTATCCTCCATCCTGCAGTAGGGCCCACTGAGTGTCATGATAGAATCCTGGCCATGCTTGTGCAAGGCCCATGTAATCAGGCCTGAGCATACTCCCTAATGCCTGCCTCACATTATCCCTTTGACCCAGGGCTCAGTTCAAGAAGCCTCCTCACCTTCCCTCAAACACACAAAGGTCTTCACTATGAGGGCCACCTAGTTCTAATCTATTATAGCACTAATTGACACTTTTTTTTTTGTACAGGGATTGAACCTAGAGGTACTCTCCCCCTGAACTACATCCTCAGCTTCTTATTTATTTTGAAACAGTGTCTCACTGAGGTGCTGATGCTGGCCTTGAACTTAGGATCCTCCTACCTCAACCTGCTGAGTAACTGGAATTACAGGCACAAACCACTGCTCCAGCTGGTTCTTCTTCTTCTTTAATCATAGCCTCATGGAGACAATTCAGAAGTCTTACAATTCATTCACTTAAAGGGTTCCATTCAAAGTTTTCCATTCATTCACAGCGTGTGTCTCCATCACCACTATCTAAATTCAGAACTTTGAAAATTGAGATATAATTTACATACCATAGAATTCTCATACCTGCTGCAACCCAGATGAAACTTTTTTAAAAATTATTTTTAGGGTGGGAAGATAGCTCAGTTGGTAGAATGCTTGCCTCATAAGCACAAGGCCCTGGGTTCAATCCCCAGCACTGCAAAAAAAAAATATTTTTAGTTGTAGATACCTTTATTTTATTTATTTTTTTATGTGGTGCTGAGGATCAAACCCAGTGCCTCTCACGAGCTAGGCCAGCACTCTACCGCTGAGCCACAACCCCAGCCCCCCAGATGAAACTTGAAGACATTATGCTAAGTGAAACTAACCAGTCACACAAGGATAAATATTGTATGACTCCACTTATAAGGGGTATTGAGAGTTGTCAAGTCCATGGACATGGAAAGTACAATGGTGGGTACCTACGGCTAGGGACAGGGGAATGGGCAGTTATTGGTTAATGGGGACAAGAGTTTTAGTTTGGGGATGATAAAAAGAGCCCTGGAGATGGAGGGTGGTGATAGTAAAATAGCAACATGAATGTTGATGCCACTAAACAGTACACTGAAAAATGATTAAAATGGAAACCAGTGTAGTGGCACACACCACTTGGAGGCACTTGACTTGAGAGGCTGAGGCAGGAGAATTGTGATTTTGAGGCTAGCCTCAGCAACTTAGTGAGGTCCTAAGCAACTTAGCAAGACCCTGTCTCATAACAAAAAATGAGAAAGGGCTGGAGATGTGGCTCAGTGATTGCACACCCCTAGGTTCAATCCATAGTAAAAAAAAAAAAAAAAAAAAAGATTAAAATTAATTTTTACTACAATTTAAAAAATAATTAAAAATCAAACAAAGAAACCAAAAGTTGCAAATCAACAGGCCTAGCCTGCATGTGTATTAAAAAGTGGCAAAAGGAGCCATGTTTATGTATATATGCATGAATGTATACATGTGCTTATACTTGAATAAAACACCTTGGAAGGATACCAAGGAAATGCCCTATCAGAGGTGATGGGGAGGACACTGGGTGGGTGGGCAGGAGGGTCGGGCAGGATTCTCCACACATGAATCCTATTACCCTTCTAGAACTTTGAAAACTGGAATTCTGTTACCTATTGGAAAAAGTTTAGAAATATAAATCACTGCAGAAGGCCAAGCTGAAGAAAGGGGGCCAAAGCTTTGGGGACAACACCACACCCATTTTGGGGTGGAGGCTCAGCAGGGAGAAGCCAACCCTGCAACACAAACCAGTTTCTTAGGCAAATCCAGCAGCCCTGCCCTGCTCTGGATGAAAACTCAAAGCCCTGGTTCTGTGAGGAGCTGAGTAACTGGGAGTGTCAACATATCATGCCAGTTCAGCCAGAGGGAGGCGACTGTGTTTACTTCATCCTTTCTAACCTCACACAGCTTCCGTTCAAGAGTCCAGCAGTGTGGTCAGCCCTGTCCCAGTAGCTAGACCAAGTGGATTTGCTTAGACTGTGGAATTCTGAGGAACAGGCATTCCCAACGGCCATGCTCACGCCCAGAGCACAAACCCCCACCAAAAAATGAAGCCTGGAATGTTAACACTAACACAAAAGTCTTAAAAAGAAAAAGTCTGTTTGATTCAGAATTTACATCCCAGCAGCCCAAGACTGGCCCTTCCCTAATGAAGGGAGTAGTACCAAGGTGTATCACTTCATTCTGTTTTATTTTTACCTTTCAGAACATTTCTATGTTACTGAGAAGCAGAAGAAAATTCACTATTCAAACAAATCACTTCAACATCTGTAATGGATGAATAGACTTCCCTTAGCAAACTGAGAGAGGGATGAATTTTCCTAGATCAAATTTCCAAAGAAATGGAAATTTTTTGTGCTTTCTTGCTAAGATGCCAGCTGCTGCTGGTGCTTCAATAAGATAATTCCTTCTGGATAATGAGAACATTCTCTGGGGAAAGAGGCACCTGCAAAATCAGCCTCCACTCAGGCAAGAAAAAGGCCCTACTGGACGTGCAGCCTCTCTCTTTAGACTTGGTAATTGCCACAAGTTGGTGTGAACCCAAAACAATAGGCCAGAGGAACAGAATGACACAGCCATATGTTCATCTTGGTGGCCAGGAATGACACAAGGCTGCTAAGCACTTAGGATGTGGCTGGTTCAGATGGACACAGATACAAGCATACAACACATGTCTGATCTTGGTAACAAAAATGTGTATACTACTTTAATAGTCATTTTTGTATATAAACTATATGTTGGAATGATAATGTTTTGGATATATTAAGTTTAAAAGCATGAAAATTAATTCACTTCCTTTTTAATGTGTACTATAATTTGGATCTCGAATGTTCCCCAAAGACCATTTGCTAAAGTCTTTGTCCTCAGTGTGGTCCTCCTGGGAGGTGGTGGAACCTTTAGAGGTAGGACTTAATGGTAGGATCTTAGGTCACTGGGATATGCCTTTTAATAGGATAGTGGGAACACAGTCCCTTCTTCCTCTCTTACTTTGTGGTCACAAGGTGAACAGATTTGCTTCACAATGTGCTCCTGCCATGATGTGCTGCTGCCTTGCCATAGGCCCAAAGTAACAGGTGAATTGATCATAGCCTGAAACCTCTAAAACTGTGAGTCAAAAACCATTTCTCTTTGTAAGTTGATTATTTCAGGTAACTTGTTACAATGATAGGAAGCTAATACAATGTGGCTTCTAGAAAGTTAAAAATTATACACATAGATCACATTCTACTTCTATTGGATGGCATTAGTATATGTCTTAGTCCAGTCTCTGTTACTGTAAAAAAATGCCTGAGACTGGTGATTTATGAGGAAAAGAGATTGATTTAGCTCACAATTCTGGAGGTTGGAAAGTCCCAGAGCTTGGTGGCAGGGTCTTCTTGCTGCATCACAGCATGGCAGTGGGTATCCCATGGTGAGACAGACAGAGCAAGTCTGCTAGCTCAGGCCTCTTTTCCTCTTCTTATGAAGTCACTAATGCATCATAGGAATCCCACCCTCATGACTTCATCTCATCTTGATTATGTCCCAAAGGCTCCACCTTCAAATACCAGTAACATATGAACGGAGACAGCACCTAATGAGATTGCCTTTGCTTCACCCTTGGACTGGCAATTCCACCTGTGAGAATTTGTTTTGAAGCTGCACCTCCAATAATGCAGAGATATGTGTGGACCAAAGTACACATGATGGACTAACTCATCATTTCTAATACTGGAAACAACCTTGAGCCACTGAGTAGCAGCCACACATGGAAGCATCACACAGGGGAATATCACACAGCTGTGCAGGGGGAACATGAGCAGCTGGACCATGAAGAACAGTTCTATGTGACATGTTATGCAAATTAAGACACACACACACACACACACACAATGATCAGGTGTGGTTGCCATCTTTTTGTGGGAAAGAAAAAAAAGAATACAGCTGTGTATCACTTAACAGTTGGATGACTTCTGAGAAAAGAGTTGTTAAGTGATTTTATTGTTGTTCAAACATCATAGTGTACTGACACAAATTAAGATGCCTGTGATGACACTAAGTAATATAATGTTACAGGACCATCATTGTATATGTGGTCTGCTATTTACCAAAATGTCATTATGCAGCATGTGACTGTGTGTGTGTGTGTGTGTGTGTGTGTGTGTATACATATTCTGATGTTGGTCAGAGAAACCAGGGGAGAAAACCAGAAATGAATGACAGTAAATGCATACTGGGAAGAGAGCAAAGTGGGAGGGAGAGCAGTGGGGCTTTTTGTATAATACTGAGTATTGTTTATGTTTCCTAGAGTCATAAATAAAATTAAATCAAGAACACTGGAGGGGGAAGACATAAAACTGAACATTAACAAAAACCAAACCTAACCATATTTCACATGAATGTCACAACCACATAGAAGAAAACAAGAGTCCAAACAAATTTTAGATTAATTTAATTTTGTAAATCTTTGTTTTTTTGTATGATTTTATTTTTTGTCTTTGTATGTTATTCTTTTGTTTAAATTTGTCTTTTTTAAAAAATTGTTTTTTCCAAGTAAATTTTGAACACAAACACTTTCACTATAGATGAATTCTCAAGACAAGAAGTATAATGCATCTCAGCAGGTTTGCTATTTAGAATGATGTGGGTCTAGCAATTCCAGAATGGTCCTGAGTGTTTGGGAGGCTAAACAGATGACAGAGTGATGTGGTTAGATGTTTGTACTCCTTTGTGGGCAAATCAGCTATAGATATAGACAGGTGGAAGCAAGGAGGAACCTGTGGTGCTGGAGTAGGAATAGCTGTAACAGTGATATTAATTATTATGTATTAATTACATGTTATAATTAATTATAAATATAGTTAAAACTAGTAATATGTTAATAAATCAATAATATTAATGCAACATCATAGTTCAATCATATTTAATTTATAATATATATTATTAATTATATTTATATATACTATTATAACAAATATATATGTACACATATATACATATTTTTTTCTAGAACCTGATGACAACCTGTCATAAATGAGCACAATCTACACCTAGGTCTTGGTGCTGAGGATATATTCCTCTCTAGAATGTATTGGGTTCCTCAGAGACATGGCTAAGTACAGGACTGTGGTAGTGAAAGCAGAAGTTGAGCTGGGAACATCCTTTAGCTCCAGGATGCAAGGAAGTGCTCAGGAGCGATGACATGTCCAGAGGACATGGGAGCTGGAAGTCAGTCTGCCTGCATCAAAGTGAACAATGGCAGCAATGGATTGTAACTCACTGAATAAAGGAAAAACCCCAAAACCCTTACTGGTCAAAAATAAGTAAACAGGACAAGTGGACTGCCAGCTATGGCATTATGGTACAATGCCAGCTACTAAATGCACAAGAAATGAAGAAGTTGAAAATTATTATCTTTCATTTGTTGTAGTAATAACTGACTCAGGCAAGAATCAACAGCAGGTATTAGGAAGTCTTGAAGTGAAAGGTAGTTAGAAAAGATATTTACTCAGTCTCAGAGTTTTTTCCATGGCTTCCTTATTAATGACAGGTGGAGATACCTAACAGATGCCACCTAAGCCCAGGAGTGTCATGGGCTCTGAGAAGAAATGGATGTCACTCATAATGTGCTGCCATTCTATCTCAGTGATAGAAATGATCAGGCACACCCAGGTCAGGGACATGCTGTAGAATAGGTGGCCTACGTGCCCAGATGCCAACATCAGGGGAAAGAGGAAGAGGCAAGGGACCACTTCCAGATAGGAGGATAAAACACAGGGTAGGGTCTTGGACTCAGGAAAATGACTAGAAAGAACATCATTGGCACAACTGATGAAATTTGTATACAACAGTCACTCCATTGTTTGAAATTTCTGTTACTTATGGTCAACTGGGGTCTGAAAATATTAAATGAAAAAATCCAGAAATAAATAACTCATAAGTGTCAAACAACTTTTATTATAGTATATTACTAAAACTAGTCTGGGCTGGGGAGATAGCTCAGTAGGTAGAGTGCTTGCCTTGCAAGCACAAGGCCATGGGTTTGATCCCCAGCACCGCAAAAAAAAAAAAAAAAAAAAAAAAAAAAAAAATCTATTTCATTATTATTGTCACTAATCTTTTACTGTTCCTAATTTATAAATTAAACTTTGTCATAAGTACGTATGTATATATAGTTTGTATAGGATTCAGTACTATCTAAAGTTTCAGGCATCCACTGAGGGTCTTGGAATGTATCCTATATGTATAAAGGGGCATTATCATTGGGACTGTAGGTCTATTAAGAGTGCTGTGTCAATGTTGGATTTCCTGAATTTAATACTTGAGTGGAACATCCTCATTCTTAGGAGAAACATGGTGGAATTTGGAGGCGGGGGGGGGGGGGGGAAAGGATGACAACATTTCCAAGTGGTCTAGGAATAATAATTAGAATCATGGCAGTTGTAATAGAAAATTTATGCAGATTTATGTAGAGAATGCACAAGAGAGAAATGAAGCAAAATGTTAAAAACTGGCAAATTAAGATGAAGGGTTTGAGGAACACATTGGACTTTCAATTTTTCAGTGAGTTCTAGAGGTCTCTGACCATCAAGAGGGGAGGTTTTGGCCCTGTGGGGAACTGAGTGGGTAGCATTCATATCTGCCACAGAAATTGAGGTCACCCACACTGGAGACCCAGCCCTCTTGACACAGACATGGACTGGGGATGTGGCCCAGTGGTTGAGTGCTTGCCTAACATGTGAGGCCCTGGGTTTGATCTACAGCACTGATAAAAACAAAAACAAACAAAACATGAGACTTAAACAGGACCCTAGCTCCAAGAGGAATGTGGATGCCTACAACCCAAGATTCTGCCCAAGCTTAACTCCTTCCCACCTGGGGCACCTCTCCTCTGCCATGCTCCAGGTTTCCACCCTGACCCGTGAAGATGTAGGATTCTCTGGATCTGAAAGATGCACCTTTTTAAGGGTCTGTGGGATTGGCTTCCAAAAGGCAGCAGAGACCCATGTGAACTTTGTGGATTGTGTTTCTTTTTGGAACACATGGTTAAGTGAGTATAGCCTCTACTCTCTCCATACCCTATCTGCATCTGTTCAACCACCCTCTGCATCTAGCGATCCTGGGGGAAATACAAGTGTGTTTAGCAGGATTTCACCTGGCAGTGGGATCTGCCTCCTCTGCTAGGGGGACAAGATCCTGTATGTCCTCATGTCCTGCCTCAATGACTCCTGATCCTCAAGAAAGTAACAATACAAACATCTGTCCCTCACAGATTGCTGAGCATTTGCTCTTCTTCCTGCAATCCAGCTCCTGGTGGCCCATACCCATGGTCTATGCACAGTGGCTAGAGGAAGAGGAGGCAAAAGAGAGCCCAGAAACAGCACAGGAAAAAAGCAACGAGTGGTTACTCCTGGGAGACTGAGGTTGCCAACTGGGAGTCAAAGAGCCCCATTGAAGGCTGGGAGGTTGGGAGCAGCAGACAGCAGGGGTCATGGCCAAGGATACTGGCCTGAGAACCAGCCTCTGGAGAAGGTGTGCACTTCAAGTGTTTAGTCTGGATGAGAAGGGAAACAAGGGAATAGGACCAAAAGCTGAGAGCTGAGTACAGGACTCTGCATGAGAGACCACCAACCTCTAAAAGAGGGTGGTCATCCCAGGTCCCCAACCTCCAAGGCCACAATTCTGAGTGATAAGATGTGTCCAGTAAGCACAACACATCCCACAAAACTGGTAGATCCTGCTCTGGAGCCAGAGGGGGCAGAGGCTGTGCCAGGTGATAGCATCAGGGAAAAGTCCCTGGACAAATGGGAACTGTCTAGTCCACTTTCTGTTACTATAACCGAATACCACAGATTGGGTAACTTATAAAAAGAGAGGTTTATTCAGTTCATGCTTGAAAGCTGGGAGGTCCAAGATCAAGGGGCTGTGTCTGGTGAGAGCCTTCTTGCAGGTGGGGACTCACTGCAGAGTCCCAAGGTAGTGCATTGAATTATTACATGGTAAGAGGAACATCTAAGAGACAGAGATAAACTGACTTTTATAACACTTAGTATCAAGATAACCCATTAACTCATTAATAATTAATTCATTAATGTATAGATGGGTCTCAAAGGTGCCACCTCTTAATACTCCACTTTGGAGATTAAATTTCAATATGAGTTTTTGTGGAAACTATCAATCCATGGTAGGAACCTAGGAGAGGGGAAGGCAAGACTGTGGGTAGGGAGCATCAGGGCCAGAGGAACAGGTTCTAGGCAAGTGGAGGGGCTTGGGTCTAGCTGAGGAGCTTAAGGGACCTCATGCACAGCTTTTGTGAGAGAGATCAGGGCAGTTTTGAAGGGGAATAATATAATCACACCTATGAGAGAATGATGTGGAACCTGCAGATGGATAGCTGAAGTCTAAGGGGCCAATTAAGGAGAGATTGAGGGGCCAATGTGCTCAAAAGGAAAGCTGGTAAGCAGAAAGTGAGGGCAGAGGTGGATGGTCAGGTGCAGAATGAGGATGCAGCCATGAAGCAATTACCACAACTGGCTCCATTCAGTCCCTGGTTTCCACACTCACTGGCCGTGACCATAAATTAAAACAGGAAATTGCAGACTTCAGGACTGCACAGCAGCTCTGACTTCCCCACCCTGTAGTGGGGCTCCCTCCCATGCACACCCTGTCTACCCAGTTTCAGAGGATGAAGATGAAGCTGCAGATTCTAGATAGCCCGGAAAAGTGCCTCATTACTATGTGTGGAGTCCTTGTATATGGAGAAGTGCCTCCCAGCCTCCCCAACGGGTTTCTGCTGGCTGAGGGCCAGCCTCCACCCCAGGTGTGTGGAAACATGCAGAACCATGTTGCAATTCATTTCTTTAGCAATGACAACTGGAGAGAGCTTGGGAAAGATTGAGGGCAGAAGATAAATGGGCTCCTTCACTAGATGTTCTTGTCACAGGGGGAGGGAGATCAGCAGGCAGTCATCCTCCAGGCTCTATGGAGCCTCTTACAGGTCACGCATCACACAGGCTGCTGTGCAGCTCCAAGAAGGGCAGGCTCTTACTTCAGGGTCAGTTCCAGGAGAGGAGACTGAGGAAGGGAAGGTGAGCTTTGCAGGGACGTGGAGCTAGCAGATTGCTGGGGGGCCTGTGAGCAGAGCCCAGAGCAGGCTGTAGGAGCAAGGGGTCAGGAGGGGAAAAGGGGGCAGTAGTAGGGAGGAGCAAGGACCAAGAACAAAGGAATACAAATTCACTGCTGATTCCTTACAATACGGCTTAAAAGTTTAAAACCTTTTAAAACATAATATCCAGGTTCTGCTTTTGAGCTTCTTCCTGACAGAGCTATCTGAAGGTGACCCCAGACTTTGTAATTTTTGTTTAAATATAGATGCTGGCTTATTGCAGTGAAGTGAATAGTTTGTGTGATTTGGATTTGTTTTGCATGAACCAAATTTGTATCACTGCTCATTGGGCACTTTATAAAGTATTTTTGAAATTTTCTAACTTTTTCTTTTGGGATAATGATAGATCCATTTGTAGTTGTAAAAAATAAGAAAGGTTCCTTGTACACTTCACCCAATTCCCCCCAATAGTGGCATCTTGCAAAACTGTTGTACATCACAGTCTGGATACTAACATTGGTATAGTCAAGGTCTAGGACATTTCCATCACCACAGGCTCTGTTTTGTTGTCCTTTAATGGTCATGCCTACTTCCTGTTGCATCACCTTTTTTAACCTCCAGTAACAATCTGTTCTCCATTTCTATAATTTTGTCATTTTAACAATGTTATATAAATAGAAATGGAGCAGGGTGTCATAATTGCACCTACTTGGGAGGCTGAGGCAGGAGGATCACAAGTTTAGAGTCAGTCTAGACAAGGTGGCAAGACTCCTGTCTCACAATTTAAAAGTAATAAAAATAAAAAGGGCTGGGTGTGTTGCTCAGTGGTAGAGTACCTCTGGGTCCAATCCCCAGTATTGCCAAAAAACAAAAAAGAAAAAAAAAAAGGAATAAAATAATATAGGGTCTTTGAGGATAGGTGTGAGTGTGTGTGTGTGTGTGTGTGTGTGTGTGTGTGTGTGTGTGTGTGTGAGTGAGTGACTGGGGATTGATGCCACACCCTGAGCCCCTTTTTTATTTTTATTCTGAGACATTTTGAGACAAGGCTTCTAAATTGCCCAGGCTGACATTGAACTTGCTATCTTCCTGCCTCAGTCTCTCAAGTTGCTGGGATTATAGGCACATGCCACCACACCCAGGTAGGACAGGCTTTTTTCACTCAGTATAATTCTTTGGAGAATTCATCTAGGTTATTGCATGTATCAATAAAAAATTTATTTTTTATTTCCATGTTCAAATCCTGTATATTTCTTGTGTTAGACTTACGCCTAAGTAATACATTTTTTGAACAATTTTAAATGGTATTATATTTTTAATTTCAGTGTCCATGTGTTTATTGCAAGCACATAGAAATAGAATTGATTTTTGAATGTTTATCTTATATCCTATAACATTGATAAACTCACTTATTAGTTCTAGGAGGGTTTTTTGGTAGATTCCCTGGGGTTTTCTATGTAGATAATCATGTTATCTGCACCAGGGTGTGATGTGATGATATGAATCTTTGTTTTTATTCACAGTTCCTGGCTCATAACACCCTCAGATTTGTTATTCACTAGGTGATTAGAAAAATGTTGGGGTGCTTTAGGCCTTAGAAAGAAGCATCAGTCTCTCTCTTTCTCTCTGACCTTCTCCTATCCTCCTTTCACCTGCTCCTTTCTCCCAAGGAAGTCCAGGGAAATTAGAATTTCTTTTTTTTTTTTGGTGGTGGTGCTGGGGATCGAACCCAGGGCCTTGTGCTTGCGAGGCAAGCACTCTACCAACTGAGCTATCTCCCCAGCCCCAGAAATTAGAATTTCTAGACAATAAGACCCCCATTTCATAAGGGGTCCTAACCTATATTCAGGGTGTGATGGACTGACAGATCTGACTCCATAGAATGTTATAGGCCAGACTCTAAGGGAAATGACTAAACAGACTCCATTTTGCTCTGAGACTCCATGTTATGTAGGAAATAAGCTTCTCCCATGGGAACACCCTGCCTCTGTGCCCATCATCAGTTACTTGGTGTGACATGTTTAATAATATACAATGGCAACTCCTATGTAGTAAAGAATTGCTCTCTTTTGATTCCTTTTTTTTTGTTTTGTTTTTTTTTTTGTTTTTATTTTTATTTTTTTTATTGTAAACAAATGGGATACATGTTGTTTCTCTGTTTGTACATGGCGTAAAGGCATACCATTTGTGTAATCATAAATTTACATAGAGTAATGTTGTTTGATTCATTCTGTTATTTTTTCCCTTCCCCCCACCCCTCCCACCCCTCTTTACCCTCTATACAGTACTTCCTTCCTCCATACTTGCCCCCCTCCCTAACCCTAACTCTAACCCTAACACTAACCCTTCCCTCCCCCCCATTATGTGTCATCCTCCACTTATTAGCGATATCATTCGTCCTTTGGCTTTTTGAGATTGGCTTATCTCACTTAGCATGATATTCTCCAATTTCATCCATTTGCCTGCAAATGCCATAATTTTATCATTCTTTATGGCTGAGTAATATTCCATTGTATATATATACCACAGTTTCTTTATCCACTCATCAATTGAAGGGCATCTAGGTTGGTTCCACAGTCTGGCTATTGTGAATTGAGCAGCTATGAACATTGATGTGGCTGTGTCTCTGTAGTATGCTGATTTTAAGTCCTTTGGGTATAGGCCAAGGAGTGGGATAGCTGGGTCAAATGGCGGGTCCATTCCAAGTTTTCTAAGGAATCTCCACACTGCTTTCCAGAGTGGCTGCACTAATTTGCAGCCCCACCAGCAATGTACGAGTGTACCTTTCTCCCCACATCCTCGCCAGCACCTGTTGTTGCTCGTATTCTTGATAATCGTCATTCTAATTGGGGTGAGATGGAATCTTAGGGTGGTTTTGATTTGCATTTCTCTTATTACTAGAGATGTTGAACATTTTTCCATATGTTTGTTGATTGCTTGTAGATCTTCTTCTGTGAAGTGTCTATTCATTTCCTTAGCCCATTTGTCGACTGGATTATTTGAATTCTTGGAGTAAAGTTTTTTGAGTTCTTTATAGATTCTGGAGTATAGTGCTCTATCTGAAGTATAATTGGCAAAGATATTCTCCCATTCTGTAGGCTCTTTCTTCGCATTGCTGATAGTTTCCTTTGCTGAGAGAAAGCTTTTAAGTTTGAATCTATCCCAGTGGTTGATTCTAGCTTTTATTTCTTGTGCTATGGGAGTCCTGTTAAGGAAGTCTGATCCTAGACCAACAAAGTGAAGATTTGGACCTACTTTTTCTTCTATAATCTGCAGGGTCTCTGGTCTGATTCCGAGGTCCTTAATCCATTTTGAGTTTAGTTTCGTGCATGGTGAGAGATATGGGTTTAGTTTCATTCTGTTGCATATGGATTTCCAATTCTCCCAGCACCATTTGTTGAAGAGGCTATCTTTTCTCCATTGCATATTTTTGGCCCCTTTGTCTAGTATGAGAAAATTGTATTTATTTGGGTTTGTGTCCGTGTCCTCTATTCTACCATTGATCTACCTTTCTATTTTGGTACCAATACCATGCCGTTTTTGTTACTATTGCTTTGTAGTAGAGTTGAAGATCTGGTATTGCAATACCCCCTGTTTCACTCTTCCTGCTAAGGATTGCTTTAGCTATTCTGGGTTTCTTATTCTTCCAGATGAATTTCATAATTGCTTGCTCTATTTCTGTAAGGTACATCATTGGGATTTTAATTGGAATTGCATTGAATTTGTATAGCACTTTAGGTAGTATGGCCATTTTGACAATATTAATTCTTCCTATCCAAGAACATGGAAGATCTTTCCATCTTCTAAGGTGTTCTTTAATTTCTTTCTTTAGTGTTATATAGTTCTCGTTGTAGAGGTCTTTCACCTCTTTTGTGAGATTGATTCCCAAGTATTTTATTTTTTTCGAGGCTATTGTGAATGGGGTAGTTTTCCTAATTTCTCTTTCTGAAGATTCATCACTTATGTATAAAAATGCATTGGATTTATGGGCATTGATCTTGTAACCTGCTACTTTACTGAATTCACTTATGAGTTCTAAGAGTTTTCTGGTGGAATTTCCAGGTTCCTCTAAATATATAATCATGTCATCAGCGAACAGGGATAGTTTGAGTTCTTCTTTTCCAATTCGTATCCCTTTAATTTCTTTGGTTTGTCTAATTGCTCTGGCCAGAGTCTCAAGAACGATGTTGAATAGAAGTGGTGAAAGAGGGCATCCCTGCCTTGTTCCAGTTTTTAGGGGGAATGCTTTCAGTTTTTCACCATTTAGAATGATATTAGCCATGGGCTTAGCATAAATGGCCTTTACAATGTTAAGGAATGTTCCCACTATCCCTATTTTTTCTAGTGTTTTGAGCATGAAGGGGTGCTGTATTTTATCAAATGCTTTTTCTGCATCTATTGAAATAATCATGTGATTCTTGACTTTAAGTCTATTAATGTGGTGAATTACGTTTATTGATTTCCTGATGTTGAACCAACTTTGCATCCCTGGGATGAAACCAACTTGATCATGGTGCACTATCTTTTTAATATGTTTTTGTATGCGATTTGCTAAAATTTTGTTGAGAATTTTTGCATCGATGTTCATTAAGGATATTGGTCTGAAATTTTCTTTCCTTGATGAGTCTCTGTCTGGTTTAGGTATCAGGGTGATATTGGCTTCATAGAATGAGTTTGGGAGGGTTCCCTCCTCTTCTATTTTATGGAATACTTTGAGAAGTATTGGAATGAGCTCTTCTTTAAAGGTTTTGTAGAACTCGGCTGAGAACCCATCTGGTCCCGGACTTTTCTTTGTTGGTAGGCTTTTGATGACTTCTTCTATTTCAGTACTTGAAATTGGTCTATTTAAATTGTTTATGTCCTCCTCGTTCAGTTTAGGCAATTCATATGTCTCTAGAAACCTGTTGATGTCTTCGAAATTTTCTATTTTTTTGGAGTATAGATTTTCAAAATAGCTTCTAATTATGTTTTGTATTTCAATCCTGTCTGTTGTGATATTTCCTTGTTCATTCCGAATTTTAGTGATTTGGGTTTTCTCTCGTCTTCTCTTTGTTAGTGTGGCTAAAGGTTTATCAATTTTGTTTATTTTTTCGAAGAACCAACTATTTATTTTGTCAATTTTTTGTATTGTTTCTTTTGCTTCAATTTCATTGATTTCAGCTCTGAGTTTAACTATTTCCTGTCTTCTACTACTTTTGGTGCTGGTCTGTTCTTCTTTTTCTAGGGCTTTGAGCTGTAGTGTTAGGTCGTTTATTTGTTGAGTTTTACTTCTTTTATTAAATGCGCTCCATGAAATAAATTTCCCTCTAAGTACTGCTTTCATAGTGTCCCAGAGATTTTGATATGATGTTTCTTTGTTCTCATTTACCTCTAAGAATTTTTTAATTTCCTTCCTAATATCTTCTGTTATCCATTCAGCATATAATAGCATATTGTTTAATCTCCAGATGTTGGAATAGTTTCTGTGTTTTACTCTTTCATTTATTTCTAACTTCAATCCATTATGATCTGATAGAATACATGGTAGTGTCTCTATCTTCTTGTATTTGCTAACATTAGCTTTGTGGCATAATATATGGTCTATTTTAGAGAAGGATCCATGTGCTGCTGAGAAGAAAGTGTATTCGCTCTTGGTTGGATGGTATATTCTATAAAAGTCCGTTAAGTCTAAATTATTGATTGTGTTATTGAGATCTATGGTTTCTTTGTTCAATTTTTGTCTGGAAGATCTGTCCAGTGGTGAGAGAGGCATGTTAAAATCACCTAGTATTATTGTGTTATGGTCTATTTGGTTTCTGAAATTGAGAAGGATTTGTTTGACATACATGGATGAGCCACTGGGGCATAGATGTTTATGATTGTTATATCTTGCTGATTTATGCTTCCCTTAAGCAGTATGAAATGTCCTTCTTTATCCCTTCTGACTAACTTTGGCTTGAAGTCCACATTATTGGAAATGAGGATGGATACTCCAGCTTTTTTGCTGAGTCCATGTGCATGGTATGTTTTTCCCCATCCTTTCACCTTTAGTCTATGGGTATCTTTTTCTATGAGGTGAGTCTCTTGCAGGCAACATATTGTTGGATCTTTCTTTTTAATCCAATCTGCCAGTCTATGTCTTTTGATTGATGAATTCAGGCCATTAACATTCAGGGTTATTATAGAGATATGATTTGGTTTCCCGGTCATTTGGTTCATTTTTTAAATTTTATTTATTTATTTGTTTGACACAACTTGGTTCCTCCTTTATTTGACAATTCCTTTAGGATAATTCCTCCCTTTGCTGATTTGCTTCTTTGTTTTTCATCTCTTCCTCATGGAATATTTTGCTGAGAATGTTCTGTAATGCTGGCTTTCTTTTTGTAAATTCTTTTAGCTTTTCTTTATCATGGAAGGATTTTATTTCATCATCAAATTTGAAGGTAAGTTTTGCTGGGTATAAGATTCTTGGTTGGCATCCATTTTCTTTCAGGGCTTGAAAAATGTTGTTCCAGGCCCTTCTAGCTTTTAGGGTCTGGATTGAAAAATCTGCTGATATCCGTATTGGTTTCCCCCTGAATGTAATTTGGTTCTTTTCTCTCACAGCCTTTAAAATTCTGTCTTTATTTTGTATGTTAGGTATTTTCATTATAATGTGCCTTGGTGTGGGTCTGTTGTAATTTTGTGTATTTGGAGTCCTATAAGCCTCTTGAACTTGATTTTCCATTTCATTCTTCAGATTTGGGAAATGTTCTGATATTATTTCATTGAATAAATTGTTCATTCCTTTGGCTTGTTTCTCTAGGCCTTCCTCAATCCCAATAATTCTTAAATTTGGCCTTTTCATGATATCCCATAGTTCTTGTAGATTCTGTTCATGATTTCTTACCATCTTCTCTATTTGTTCAACTTTGTTTTCAAGGTTAAATATTTTGTCTTCAATGTCTGAGGTTCTGTCTTCCAGGTGTTCTATCCTATTGGATATGCTTTCTATGGAGTTCTTAATTTGGTTTATTGTTTCCTTCATGTCAAGGATTTCTGTTTGGTTTTTTTTCAATATCTCTAACTCTTTATTGAAATGATCTTTTGCTTCCTGTATTTGCTCTTTTAACTGTCGATTGGTGCGATCAATCAATGCTTGCATTTGCTCTTTCATCTCATCATTCAGTGCATGCATTTGCTCTTTCATCTCATCGTTTGCTTCTCTGATCGTTTTAATTATGTACATTCTGAACTCCTTTTCTGTCATTTCTTCTGCCATGCTGTCACTGGGTTTTATTGATGTAACATCTAGATTTGTTTGCAGCATTTTCTTTCCTTGTTTTCTCATATTGTTCAGGTATCAGAGGACCGCTGAGATATTGCAGATTTCCTCTATTGACTTACAATGTCCCTGAAGATTTCTATATATATCCCCCCTTAGCCTTCAGTAGGCTGAAGTCTTGGAGGAAGTTGATAATGCGGTGCTCCACAAGGAAGCTGCCTCTCTAGGAGTGGTGGCCTTCAGGTGGGATATAATCCCTGCTAGTGGGCAAAGGTGCCTCCACTTGTTGACCAATGGTCATCCAAAGGGGACCTAGGCTGTGGGCTGAGGCAAGGCCTGTTTGGGCCTGAGTCTCTGGTTTTACCGTCCTTGTGGGGAAACCTCACCCAGCAGGGAAGACTCACCTGGTGGGGAGGTCTCACTGGTCAGTTCCCTCCTAGAGGTTCCCCTCAATTTACAGCTACCGCCTGGGCTGGGCTGCCTTCCTCTGCAAAGTTCCCAGGGGCCCGGCCCTACCTCCTGGGCCTGGGAGCCTCACCCTTTGCAGATGACTCTCCTTAGGCTGCCCTTCCTCAGAGAATCTGCCCGCAGGCCTGGAACCTTCGCTCCACCCTAAGCCTGTCTCTGTGCGGCTCTTCCACCCAGAAGCCTCCTAGATCCTGGGACCCTGCTCTGCACCTAATCGCCTGGCTATGCGGCCCCTCCTCTGAGCAGCCACCTGGGGCCCCGTACAATCGCTCTGAGTCCCGCCACACGCCTCTTCCTCCAGACAGCCGCCCAGTATTCCGGTGGGGTCACTAGGAGTCCAAGAAACTCACTGTGTGCCTCCACCTCCACCAACCACCCGTAGCCCTGGGCAATCAATCACTCCGAGTCGAAGTGACCCTCCCCGTTCCTCCTCCTTCTCCAGATAACCCCCGGGGTGTTCAGGAGCGGTCTCTCTGAGTGGCTCTGAGTCCACGTGACCCGCAGCATGGGTCCTCTGGGCAACCGCCCAGAGCTCTGGTGCGGCCACTCAAGACCAAGCGTCCCACCATGCTTCTCCTCCAGGCAGCCCCCCTGTGTTCAGGAGCTGTCACTTTAAGTCCAAACAACTCACTACTCGCCTTCTCCTCTGAGCAGCCGCCTGGAGCGCTAATGCAGTCACTGCGAGTCCAAACAACTCGCCGCGCTCCTCCTCCACCTCCTCCTACTCCTCCAGGCAGGCCCCGGGGTTCAGAAGTGGTCTGAGTCCAAACAGCTTGCCACGCAGCCCCTTCTCTGGCAACGGCCTGTAGCTCTGGTGTAGTCACCCCGAATCCAAGCGGCCGCACTCCTCTTCCTCCTCCTCGTCCTCAGGGCAGGCCCCGGGGTTCAGAAGCGTCGTTCTGAGTCCAAACAGCTCTCCGTGCAGCTTCTCCTCTGGCAACCGCCTGTAGCTCTGGTGCAGTCACTCCAAATCCAAGCGGCCACGCTCCTCCTCCTCCTCCTCCTCAGGGCAGGCCCCGGTGTCCTGAGTCCACACAGCTCTCCTCGCCACTCTTCCCCTGGGCAGCCGCCGGAGCCCCAGTGGTGGCTCCGAGTCCCAGCGCTGTGCCGAGCGGCCTCCTTTACAGCGCTCCCAGCTGTCCGAGTTCACTGCTCCGGTGGGGGAAGGGGCGTCTCGCCGGCAGTTCTACTTCACAAAGTTTCCTGCATTCCGGGACCACCGTCCCATCCGGGATGCCTCCCCAGGGGGTGAGAGTCACCCGGCTGCTTTGAGTTGGTCCCAAGCGTCTCAATATCTCCTCTTTTGAATCCTGAGTCCTGGAGCAACATGAAATGCAGCCACCCTCTAGGCCGCCATCTTGAAACCCTCTCTTTTGATTCCTATTGCTCCTAAACAATGTACCATGTGAACAGTGATTGTGTGGATGTTAGCAACCATTCTTTAGTTTGTACCTAGGTAAGGGTCATTCTGACCCCCTTCCCCTTCTGTCGATGATCTCATGATGTAAATGTGTAATTTCGGATCATTGCAACAGACACTTATGATTAATGTGATTTTTGGTATAAAAACCCCTACAACCCTGTGGTCAGGGCTGTTCTCCCAATAGCCAATTTTTGGGGCATTGTGTGAGACAGTCAGCTGGCCAGCTTAATAAAGACTCTCAAATTTGGACTTCTCAGTGGTGATTGGTCTGTTCTTAAGTTGTGCCCCATAACACAGGGAATGCTGCACAGAGAAGTCAAGAAGAAAATGAAAAGACAGGCCTTGCTGGGTTTCCTTCACCCAGTCTATTAGCATTAGATCTCCAAAGAAACTCAAAAGGACAGAGTTCAGAGAGCTTCTGGATAACTGAACACATGGAGGTTGTTGGAGGTGGCCTGCCTGAAGAGGGTGCAGAAGTTCTGCACCCTTCCCTAATACTTTGCCCTATGCATTTCTTCATTTGTATCCTTTATAATATCTTTTATGATAAATGAGTAAGTGAAAAGTCAGTGTTTCCCTTTGTTTTGTGAGCTGCTCAAGCAAATTAATTGAACTCAAGGTGAGGGTTGTAGGAACTCTGATTCAGTTGGTCAGAAGGACAGGTAAAACAACCTTGTGATTGGCATATGAAGTATGTGTGTGTGTGGGCTGGGGGGCAGGCAGTCTTGGGGACTGAGCCTTCAGTCTGTGGAATCTGATGTTATCTCCAGGTTGATAGCATCAGAATTGAATTGGATTAGAGGACACTCAACTAGTGTCTGCTGTAGAATTCATTACTTGCTTGTTGGTGGGGGAAAATCCACAGATCTTTTGGGTTCAGAAGTCATCTGTGTTATAAGTATGTAGTAGGAGAAACTGAGACTAAATCAGAGGGTTTTATTTTCCTATTCACAGGTGCAGTCCTATTTCTTCTTATCTATGTGCCTTATAACTCCTTTTCTTGCCTTATTGCACTGGCTAGAACATCCAGCAGTATGTTGAATAAGAGTGGTAAGAGGAGTGGGCATTCTTGCCTTGCTCTTACTCTCAGAGGGAAACTACTTAGTTTTCACAATTAAGTATCATGTTAGCTATAAGTATTTCATAGATGCTCTTTATCAAGTTGACAAAATTTGTCCTTTATTTTGATTCAAAAAAATTCTTATCATAAATGTGTATTGAATTCTGTCAATATTTTTCTGCATCAATTGATATGATTATACAATTTTTCTTCTTTTCTCTGTTAATGTGGTGATGAATTTGCTGATTTTTTTGAATGTTTCGTTATCCTTTCATCTCAGAAATAAACATCACCTAGTCATGGTATTTAATTATTTTTATGTATCACTGAATTCTACTTGCTAATATTCTGTTTAAAATTTTGTATTTATAGTCATAAGGGATAGTGATCTGTGATTTTCGGTTTTGTATTATCTTTGTCCATTTTGATATTAGGGTAATTTTAGCTACCTAAAACAAATTGGAAACTGTTCCCTTTTCTCCTATTTTCTAGAAAAGAAGTGGTGAATTCTTATTCAAAGATTTTATAGAGTTCCTATTTAATCCCCAAGAGCCTAGAGATTTCTTCTCTGGGATTTTTTTTTTTTTGTGGGGGGGTACCAAGGATTGAACTCAATGGCACTCAACCACTGAGCCACATCCCCAGTCCTATTTTGTATTTTGAGACAGGGTCTCACTGAATTGCTTAGTGCCTTGCTGTTGCTGAGGCTGGCTTTGAACTTGTGATTCTCCTGCCTCAGCCTCTGGAGCCACTGGGATTACAGGTGTTCACCACTGCACCTGGCTCTTCTGGGAATTTTAGAATGAAGAATTCACTTTCCTCAGTAGAGCTCTTCAAATTATCTTTTTAAGATTTGGTAAGTTGTTGTAGCTGTATTTTTCAAGGAATTGGTTTATTCATTCAAGTTGTCAAATTTGTATAATGTGTATAGTATAAGGTCATAGTGATATCTCATTTCATTCCTGAGAAGAGTAATTCGTATCTTCTTTTTTTTGTTAGTGTTGCTAAGACCTTTTCAATTATTGATCTTTTAAAAGAACCAGCTCTTTTAAAAATTGATTTTCCTTATTTTTGTTGTCAATTTTATTGATATTTGCTTTCATACTTATTATTTTCTTCATTCAACTTGAATCCAGTTTACTCTGCTCTTCTTTTCCTATTATCTGACTTTTGAGTTTAGATCACTGATTTGAGACTTTTCTTCTTTTCTAATATATGTATTTAATGCTATAAGTCTCTCAGCACTGCTTTTTCTATGTACTACAAGTTTTGGCATGTTATATTTCATTTTCATTCAGTTCACTGTATTTTAAAAATTTTCCTTGAGATTTCTCTTATCCATACATGATATATAAGTATGCTATTTAGTGCCCAAGTATCTGGAGATTTTTCTGTTTTCTTTCTGTTATTGATTTCTACTTTGAATCCACTGTTAGAAAACCTACTCTGTGTTATTTCAAGTTTTAGAAAATTGTTGAGATTTGCTTTATGTCCCAGGATATAGTCTATATTGGCATATGTTATGGGACTTGGAAAGAATGTATTCTTCTGATATTGGGAAAAAGTGTTCAATAAATGTTAATTAATTCCTGTTGTTTGATGGTGTCTTTGTGTTCTATTTATTTGATTTTCTTTCTAGTTATTATGTCAATTGTTGAGAGAGGACCATTGATGTTTGCAATTTTGGATTTGTCTATTTTTTTTTTCAGTTCTATCATTGTTATATTTTGCAGCTCCATTGCTTGGCATACTACACTTAGAAATTTTATATATTCTTGGTGGGCTGACCCTGTACAAAATAAAAATAAATAACTAAATAAAAGGACTGGGGATGTAGCTCAGAGAAGAACATTTGCCTAAGATGCATGAGGCCCTGGGTTCAGTCCCAACACCACAAAACAAAACAAAGCCCTGAAACCTACAAGTATCAAAAATGGACAATTTAAGTTTTGACACAAATATATACGGTTGACCCTTCACATTCGTGAATTCTGCATCATGGATTTAATCAACCATGGATTTGAAAAAAAGCTTCTGCATCAAACATGTCTTCTTTTTTTCTTCCTCTTTTTTTTTTTTTTTTTTTTTTTTTTCTTTTTGTGGTGCTGGGGATAGAATCCAGGGTCCCTTGGGCATGATAGGTAAGTGTTCTACCACTAGGTTATATCCCCAGCTCTAGACTTTCTTCTTGTTGTTGTTTTCTAAACAGGATTACACAACTATGAATATATCATTCACATTGTATGAAGTATTATAGGTAATCTAGAGATGATTTAAAGTATACAGGAGTATGTGCATATATTCTATGCAAATACTATGCCATCTTACATAAGAGACATGAGCATCAGTGTATCTTGGTATCCTCAAGGGATCCCAAACCCATCATGAACTCATCACCATAATATAAACATACCAATCACCTCAAAAAGTTTCTTCCTGATCCATTATTTTAAAAGGGTGCTACTTGTGTGTGTGTGTGTGTGTGTGTGTGTGTGTGTGTGTGTGCTCGCGCGTGCGAATGCGTGCGCACGCACATGTGTTTCTGACACTGTTCTGGTAACTCATTACTGCAAGGTAGAGGTAAAGCCTGGGTTCCCATACAATCTCCATTTAAACCCAAGGGGAAGTCTTTTCCTCTTTACTCTGGGCAGAGTTCTGACCCTCCCCCACGTGATCTCTGATGACACTGCTTGGAGGTGGTCTCATTGCCACTGACTCCTGCTTTGCTCCCTTAGACGCTATCCCCAGCAAGGTGGAAGTTCATCACTGACAGATGAGAAGGTGTTATTAGTCTGGTTTTGATGTTATAACAAAATACCTAAGATAGGCTAACTTTATAGTGAAAATAAATTTATTTAGCTCATAGTTTTGGAAACTGAAAGTCCAAACGATATGGTTCTGGTGAAGGCACCTTGGCTACATCACTCCATGGCAGATGGCATCATGGCGGGAATACTATCAGAGGGAGAGATAACATGATGCAACAGGAAGCCAGAGATTGAAGAGTGGCCAGGCTTTGCTCTTTCAGAACAACCCTATTTCATGAGAACTAACTGGGGTCCCATGAGAACTACCCTTCTGAGGACACACCAAGCTTTGCCACTTAAGAGTTCCATTTCTTCCACACCACAACACTGAGTACCAAGTCTCCAACACATGAATCCTAGGGGAACAAAAACATCCAAAACACAGCAGAGTGGGGGTCCAGGACTTCCGTGTGCTCTCTACCTCATTGTGTCACCATCAATGGGTCTTGTTACCCAGAGGTAGAATTGGCAGTCTTACTTTCCTACATAGCCTGACACTCCCCCGCAGAGGGGTTGCCTTGTTATAGTTTCAAAACTGTAGGCATGTAGGCTCCCATTTGGCCATTGCTGGAGTGGATGTGGGCATTTTCAGTAGTGATGGCCAGAGTAGAGTAGTTATTGTCTAAGAGTTTTTATTTTGCTAAGCTTCTCCATCCTGGGTCTTTTGGCCAGAGTAACTTTTTTTTTTTTTTTTTTTTTGGTGCTATTTTTGTGTCTGTTGGAGTTTCCAAGTTGCTGGCTTCTTTGGCTCCAGAAGCGAGATACACAAGGCAAAAAGAAAACCCAGGAAACTTACCACCATGTTATTTCTCAGACACCAAGGTCCCCAGCCAGCTTGCCTTCTTCTTTCCAACTTTCAAAAGTCTTCTGATATTTGTTTCATATACAATATCCAGAGTTTTTGGTTATACTTAGTGGGAAGAATAGGGAAAGGTTCTATTCCATTTTCCCAGAAGCAGAAATTCATGTATTTTTTAAAAAATCAATTTCCCCTGGATGCCTTTTAGTACAATAAGGTTATGTGACTGGGTTTAGGATTCGTGCCTAGACCTGCTCTGGTTGCCTCTCCATCAGTAGACATCTGAGAGGTCCCCAGTTTATTAAGTGATTGGAATTGTAGAGAACTACTTCTAGACCTGAACTAAGAGTTCCTGCGAAGGCCTAGCAGAGGCCCACTCAAGGGTATGGGGTCTGGGAGACTAATTTGAGGTTCTAGGGATAGTAGCCTCCTGTAGGCCACACTGCCCCCTGGTGGCATAGCTTGACTACAAACAGGCTGGGGTTCTGGCCCAGGCTCTGGTTCCCAGGTCTTTCTTTGGGCTAGAGTCCTCTGGAACAGGTACTGGGGGTGAAAATGAGAGACCAGCAGAAAAGGGTGGCAGTATATACAGAGCAAGTGTACAGTAATCCCTCTTTGTTTGTGGTTTTGTTTTCCACTGTTAAAGTTACCTGCAAATTACCTTGGTTCAAAAATATTAAACAAAAATTTCAGAAATGGACAACTTATAAGTTTTAAATGCTTTGGTTTTTTTGGTGGTGTTGGGACGGAGCACTCAATGTACCACTGAGCTACACTTCCACGCTCAATTGTTCTATTTTATTATTATTGGCTGTTGTTAATCTCTTACTGTGCCTAATTTTCAGTTAAATTTTATCATAAGTATGTATGCATAAGAAAAAACATAGTATGCATAGGGTTTGTTACTATCCACAGTTTTAGGCATTCTTGGAATATCCTGGAATGTATCCCCTGTGGATAAGGAGGAACTACTGTACGTACTTTCTAGGAAAACTACCCCCCCCCACACACACACAGAGGATACCCTCAACCCGTCATAGAGATCATCTATTCAGGTGGTAGGATGCCAGATGGCATAGAATTCTCTCAGAACACGGGGTGTTAGACCTGAGCATGCCTTCCTAGGCACTCACTCCACCTGGAGCCTAGAGAGGGGTTGTGTCTTAGTCTGTTTGGGCTGCTATAACAAAATACAATCAACTGGATGCCTTAGGCAAGAGAAATTTATTTCTCACTATTATGGAGGCTGGAAGTCTGAGATCAGTGTCAACATGGTTGTGTTCTGGTGAGGGCCCTCTTCTAGTTGCAGATGACTGACTTCTTATTGTATCCTCACAGGTTGGAAGGAAGAGAGAACTTTTAAAAGGGCACTAATGCCATTCATGAAGACTCTGCTCTGATGTACTAAATCACCTTCAAAATCTCTACCTCCTACCATAATCACATTGTTAGGTTTCAATATAGGACTTTTACAAAGATATAAGCATTCATTCCACAAGAGGCAGAGCTGACTCTCAGAGGTTTGTGGACTCAGGATTCCAATTGTTGCCATGTGCCTGGGTGTTCTGCAAACCCTTCTGGGAGTCAGGCCTCTTCATCATCTTGCTTTCACACTGAAGTTCTGAGAAGATGGGACTTGGCCCATTGGGCAGTTGGGGGACCTAGACAGAAAACTCCATTTTGAACAGTGTCAGGAATGATGGAAATATGAGGATGCTGTCTTAGTCTGTTTCCTATAGACTGAGAAATTTATAATAAACAGTAATCATTGGTTTACTGATCTGTAGACTGGGAAGACCAAGATCAAGGAGCAGGCATCTGGTAGGGACCTTTTTGCTGCATCTTGCTTGCTCACACGATGGAAGTCATCACATGGCCGGGCAAAGAGAAAACATTCAAGTGAGAGAGAGAGAGAGAGAGAGAGAGAGAGAGAGAGAGAGAGAGAGAGAGAGAGAGCGCCAGCCCTAGAAGGATGAACCTACTCCTCCTGAGATAATGGTATCACCCAATCATGAAGTCAGTCAGGCCTAATTACCTCTTGGAGACCCGCCTCTTCATACTGTCACATGGCAATTAACTTTCAATGTAAGTTTTGGAGGGGACATTCAAACCTTAGCATTCCATCTCTGGCCCCCCAAAACTCATGTCCTTCACACATAAAAATATACATTATTTGTATGCCTCTAACTCCAAAAGTCTCTACTCATTCCAGCAGCAACCTAGAAGTCCCAATGTCTTATCTAAATCAGAAATGGATGAGGCTCAAGGTCTGATTATCCTGCGGCAAATCCCTCTCCTGCTTCAGCTTGTGAAATCAAACAAGCTATGTGCTTCCAAATACAGTGGTGAGACAGGCATGGGCTAGACATTCCCATTCCAAAAGGGAGAAACAGGGAAGAAGGAGGGAGTAACTGGTTCTCAAGGAAGTCCAAACCCAACCAGTTCTGTCCCACATCCTGAACACACTGCAAGCAGCAGGAGTTGGGTCCCCAAGGCCTCAGCAGCTGGGAACCTGTGACTTTGCTGGGCCTAGCCCAAGCGATGACTCTCATAAGTTGGAGGCCCTACCTACAGCTCTACCATTGCACACTGGGAGCCCTTCAGTCCTGGGGTCTCCATGGTGGTCCCATTCCCACAGTTTTACTAGGTATTGCCCTAGTGTGTACCTCTGTAGTGGTTCTGCCCCTGCAACTAGTCTCTGTCTGGACACCCCCCCAACCCCGCCCCGGTTGTTTATAACATCTGTTGAAATTTAGGTGCTGAAGCTGTGTCTCCATAGCTACCGAATTCTGCAAACCTGCAGAGTTAGCACCAGGTGCTGACTAACCATCTGCGTCTGCCTCCAAGTGTTGGTCTGAGCTGAACCTGGGTCCACATGAGTCACAGCTGGAGCAGCCAAGGAGCGCTGAACCAGAATGTGGGGAGCAGAATCCCAAGGTGAATGGAGTGGGCTACAGTTTGTTCCCCAAACTACTCTGCCCACAAGGACCTATATCTGAGAGTCTGGTACAGAAGCGAAAACCTCAAAGATGTTTCAAATGCTTTGGGGACCTTTCTCACATTGTCTTGATGGGTAGTATTCAGCTTCCTTCTATTCATAGTGATCTCTTTAGCCACACCTTTGGCTACACCTTTGGTTTCTCTTCTAGACAGGGTGTTTTGTTCTTTTACATGGCCAGGCTAGCGATTTTCCAAATCTTTATGGTCTGCTTCCATTATAAATCCCATCTCTAAATCATTTCTTTCTTCTTGCATTTCAAGCCACATGGTTCCTCAAGTGCTTTGCTGCTTAGATATTTCTTACTGTCAACAAGGATTCTGCCTATTACTCACATTCACCTCAAGATTCCTACTATCTGTTAAGCTCAGGAATTGAAGAAATGCCAGAAAAGTTTCAGTAAAGGATTGTCCTGGGTCCCGTGACTGCTGGTATAACTGTGGGAAAACCTGAGTAAATCCTCAGACTTTAACTTGCTTTTAGTTGCTTGTTTTTATCACCAGTTTTATGCTAGGCATGTAGCTCAGTGGTAGAGTATCTGCCTAGCATGTGTAGAGGTCCTGTACTGGATCCCCAGAACCACAACAAAAGAAAAAAATCACCAATTTTAGAGGTGACATAGTTAGCTATAGATAACACCTCTGACATGTTGGTCATGATGGTAGTGGTTGCCTGAAATTTTTTTTTTTTAACTTGGAGCTACTTAAGCCATCCCTTTTCATTTGGGCCTACACAAGCTTTTGATGGGTGACATTTTCATGCCAGAGGGCTAAAAGCTACATCCTCAGAGCATGCTAGTGCCTCCATTTTCTGAACATGCATCCTATGAAGAATCACAAAGTTTGATTACGCATGTGCAGACCATTGGTTACTTGGCTTTTCTTTACTTCCAATTACCTTCTCCAAGCCTCTAACTACCCTGCTTCTTTATCCCTTAAGTACCCTGAAACTCTAAACCTGGGGAAGTGGATTTGAGACTTGAGGTCCCCATGTCATGTTTGGCTGCTTCATGAACAAATTATTTCTCTTTTGCAAACTCATTGCTTCAGTGATGGCATACTGTGTGGCAGGCAAAATGAGCCTCATTGGGTTACGATATCAACGCCATGGGCTTGAGTCTGGTCCATGATCAGGAGACAACGAGGTGAACTCTTCCATCTCCTGCCATTGGCTTCTCTATCTGTTTTTGTTCATTAAAAACATTTGAGGCTGGGGATATAGCTCAGTTGGTAGAGTGCTTGCCTCACAAGCACAAGGCCCTGGGTTCAAATCCCCAGCACCACACACACACACACACACACACACACACACAAAAATTTGATAGCCAGGCAAAGTGGTGCATGATTGTAATCCCAGCAGCTCAGGAGGCTGAGGCAGGAGGATGGCAAGTTCAAAGCCAGCCTCAGCAAATCAGGGAGACCCTGTTTCTAAATAAAGTATAAAAAGGGGGCTGGGAATGTGGCTAAGTGGTTAAGTACCACTAGGTCCAATCCCTGGTAATCCCCCCACCAATTTTTTGATAATATTGAGTAATAGCAAAGTTGATGAGCAAATAGGACTGATAAATTTGGAATCAAAGCACAACTGACATAAAAATTATTGATGGATATTGTACACAGGCAACCCCTGGGACCCTGCCATTCTGCTTCTCAGTTTTTTGCCTAAAGAAACATTTCTACTGTCCTAGGCTGGGTTGGGGGCTTGACATTGAGGAGTCCCAACAAACCAGGTCTGACCACTTGTCCCAAAGAAATCAAACATACATGTAATGGCGAAAGTTAGGAAAAGGAATTTACTTCATATAGATATACTGGGAAGACAAGGAGGGTAGGTGGGTGGTGTCAAATATCCTCAACCCAATCTTCAGGGGTAGTTACCTGAGTTTCAGATTTAAATAGGGGTATAATTGGGGCGGGGGGCAAGAAGTACACATAATTAAGCAGTCTTGGCCAAACTGGTCTGGTTGATCATTCTCTCAGGTGGGATTCTAGGAAGCTTCAGGGAAGTCTTATCCCCTGAGGGGGAAATTCAAGTCCTACTTGGGGGTCATCCTCAGTTCCTGTCATAGGGTAATTTTTCCACTTAGGGGGACAGTCTCTTCTCAGGGTAATCGCCTATAAGACTTTATTTTCCTGACAGTTTTAGGACACTGACTAGATACTTCTAGGCTCTGCTCTGGGGGTCATGAATAGGACATTATAGAAGGTGGCAATTCACAATCTGTTGATTATATCAAAAAACCCTATGTCAAAATATCTTGGTGTCTTTATCCTTAAAAGGGGGAAGCTTACCAGATTTAGATAAATATTCCTTAAATGATTAACCTGCCTCTGGGCAGAGTTAAGTAGGAATCTGACCCAAAGTTTAAGGTAATAAAGAAGACAAATACAAAACGAAGGCAGATGCAAAGATTTAAAAAAAAAATTTTAGGTGTCGATGGACCTTTATTTTATTCATTTTTTTTATATGCGATGCTGAGAATCGAACTAAGTGCTTCACACATGCTAGCGAGTGCTCTACCACAGAGTCACAACTGCAGCTCAGATGCAAAGCTTTTAATTCCACTTTTTGCCACCCATTAGATATCTTCAGGCCCAAATTATGAGTCAATGTTTATAAGCAAAAGGAGCCTTTAAGTCACTGTTTTGACACGTATACATAAGGAAGTAAAACAAGGATGATCATGGCAGTGTTGTTTCTAAGATTGTCTCTGTGGATGTATTCTGAACGTCTACACATTGGGTAAGGCAAATGAAAAACCATGTGTCCACTTCTTGGAACATTATGAAGTAAGGAAAAGAATAAGCCAGCCACATGCCTGGTCATGAGAACATACTAAGGCACATTAGAATGGAAAACTGGTAAGCCACAGGACGCCATGTATAGTATGATGTTATTTACATAAAAAGAAAAAACAACTTCCAATTGTATTTTCATGTAAATATGGAAATGAAGAGGGAAAGGCCTGCAAAGTCATGCACCAATCAGCTGTGCTTGGCAGGTGAAAAATATTGGGTGAGAAGAGCCATCAATATCATCAGAAAAAGTGGGTGATGTGGTGTCACAGAGAAAGCCAGGCATAGAGGAAATTGCACCAAACATCTGACCTCACCCATGGGAGATATGTATTTGAATACATACATTGAAGGTGTTCCCCCTGAGGTTCCAACTTGGCAAGTCTGGGAGGATTTGGCCATGCCAGATGGAAGTGTATCCCTGTCCAGTAATTCTGACATTCCTGGGATGGTGTGGGATCCTGGGTGGTGGGATCATAATGCATTCCTGCCACCAGCTAGCATCACTTTTATAATCACAGAAAATTTTTTCTTTTTAAAATAGAAGGCAAAAGACAGGTATGGTGACACATGCCTGTAATCCCAGTGACTTAGGAGGCTGACACAGGAGGATTCAAAGTTCGAGGCCAGCCTTGGCAACTTAGTGAGTCTGTCCCAAAATAAAAAAAAATTGGAGATACAGCTCAGTGGTAAAGTGTCTCTGGATTCAATACCCAGTACACAAAGAAGGAGGGGGAGGGAGAATGGGGAGGATGTTGTCAGAAAATATTTGTTTCTTCTTCAATGATACTGCCAGAAAAATATTTGTTTCTCAACTGGACTGTCCTTCTTCCCTTCCTCCAGTCTCAGTCATTAGCACTGTGGCATGTTAGGAGCAGCCAGAGTCCTTCCAAGGCATGCCCCCAATGACCTAATTTCTTCTCCCTAGTCTTCATCTCCTAAAAATTTCATGACCTTCCAGTACCACCACAGGCTGGTGACCAAGCCTTCAACACATAGACGTTTAGGGGACTCTCCAGGTCACAGCTATGGTTGGAGTACTGCCCTAAGGGGCTAAGTTTGTGGCAATTTCTTATGCAGTAGTAGATAATTAATGTGCCTTCCTAATGGAATGACCACAAATACAATTCAATTTTGTTTTGCGTGATCTCCGCTGGTGTGTGCAGTGTACAGACAGGGGGAATCCCCTTTTGCTGGAAGGGACAGGGTCTCTGGCTCCCACTTCTCCCTGTCTGGAACATTCTATGCATTCTAGCCCTTCTCATCCTATACTTCGCTGTCACATATTAGGGGCAAGAGAAAGAAGAAAAATTAACCATAAAGGGAACAATTTTATCCATGTTTCAACTCAAAACCTAACTGAACAAAAATAGACATCCCATTGAGTGACTTTGTCTTTAAAGAGGAAGGCTGGGGGTGGGAACGGGGTTGATTTTAGACTACAGACATGCCAGGAACTCCAGGATGTTCCCACGATACTGACTGCATTTTTTAAAAATACCTTCAATACCAAAAATTACAAAGCATGCAACTAATCCTGTTCCTTAGAGCCAAGAAAAACACACCAAAGTCAAACACAATGTATGGCTGAAAGAGAAGGATTTCCACTAAGAAGAGAAACGTGCAACCATCCTTATATGCCAGACTGGCAACTGATGTCATGGATGCTGTCCCTGCACCCAGAAAGCCAGGCCCAGCTCCTTCTGTGGAAAATAGGCTCTGCTGCCTCCAGGGGCTTCTTGGAAGCCCCCAAATCTCCATCCTCTAAACTTCAGGCCAAACCAACTCTTTCTATTCTTAGCAGGACCCTTGCTCAGACAGGGACCATTCAGTCCCCAGGAACTTCCAGGGCAGCAGGATGGGGGAACACAGAAAAGAAGCCAAATTATTTTCTGTAGCAGATGCCCAGCCAATATCAGGAGAGAGTCTAGGTGATCACAGAGGAAAAGGAAGCAAAGTGTTCCAAGAGGTAAGAACAGCAGCCAATCAGGTGTGGTCTTACATAGAAACTCTCACTTAACTTCCCAGGAAGTTAATCAAGGGCTGTTAGCACTTCTCTCAGACAGAAAGGTCAAGGCTCAGACAGAATTCTATGGGTTGTCCAAGAAGCCCCACAGTCCTTGTGGGTTAAGTAGACACAATCTAGGCCACCATCCTTAGTGCACCTGGCTGTGCCCAGCATTCTGGTTTCCTTTACCAGTTTCCCTCTTGCTTCCCAAAGCATGACCTCCTGATGCTTTCCATGGGAGAGTCTGTGCACTTGTGGAACGCTGCTCCTCGACTCCCCCAGTCCCTTGCTCCTGCCCAGCTAAGCCTGAGGGCACTGCTTTCAAAGCAACTTTTGGAGGAGAACTTCTGCCTAGGATTTCCTACTACTGGTCAACCCCAAACTTCAAGGCCAGGTTTCTTGCTGGTCTGGAGAGAAGGGTGTGCTATGCCAGAGAGCCAGGGTGAGGCAGTGTACTATTCAGTACTCAAAGTGACAAGCAGGAACAGCCTGCATGTCAACATTCCCAGAGTTTCCCTACAGAGCAAGGGCAGGGCTGTGACCTTCTGGCCCTGCTGGGAGCCTGGATGACACTTAGCCGGGGTGACACTTACCCCTCCCCCAGCTCCTAGCTTAGCAACCCAGCCTCTTCCTCTATGCCTGGGACCCAAGCACAGACTTCACCAGCCTCTCTGAGCCTCACATTTACTTTTTTTAAAAAATATGCTTTAACAAACTTTATTTTTCAGAATAGTTTTAGGTTCATAGCAAAATTGAGCAAACATTTCCCATATGTTCCATGCCTTTATGCATACACAGACTTCCCCATTAACAGCATCCCCCCAGAGTGTTGCATTGTTACAATTGATGAACCCCCATAGACACATCATCATCACCCACAGTCCATGAGTACACTCTTGGTGTTGCACATTCTATCGGTTTGCACACATATCCACCATTATAGCATGCTGGGGATTGAACTCACACTACTAATGAACTTCATCCCTAGCCCTTTTTTTATTTTTTATTTTGAAACAGAGTCTCACTAAATTGCCCAGGCAGTCCTTGAACTTGTGAGTAGCTGGGATTACAGGGGTGTGCCACTGTGGCCAGCTATATTGGTCACATAAATACCAAGGAACAAGAGTAATAGATTATATGCTGAAAAGTTTTAGTGTCTTAAAAATCCGTGATGCTCCATCTATTCATCCTTCCTTTCCCCTTCCCCCTGACAACCACTGATCTTTTTACTGCCTCCCTAGTTTTGCCTTTTCCAGAGTGTCATGCAGTTGAAACCTGTACAGTGTATGTTCTTTTCAAATTAACTTCTTTTACTGAGAACTATGCATTTAAATTTCCTTCATGTCTTTTTGTGACTTGACAGGTCACTTCTTGGTGCTGAATAATATTCCATTGTCTAATTGTACCAGAATTTATTTTTCCATTCATCTACTTAAGGATATCTTGGTCACTTCCAAGTTTTGGCAGTTGTGAAAAAGCTGCTATAAATATTCACGAGCAGATTTTCATGTGGATGTAAATTAAGTTTTCAACTTCCATTGGTAAATACCAATGAGCAAGATTACTAGAGTATATGATAAAAATACTATTAGTCAAAAAAAAAAACACATCTATAAAAGTGGCGGTCCCATTTTTACATCCTACCAGCAATGAATGAAAGTTCTTGTTGCTTCATATACATTTACATTTTAAAGCAACATTTATAATAATTTTAGTATAAAATGCCTTTTTATAGAAAATCTGAAAACCAAAAGGAAGACATAAAGAATAAAAGGAAAATCACTAATCATCCCTAGTCCTTCATTTATTCAGTAAAAAAATGATCATGTGGGACATGCTCCAGAGGCCAGGCTACAGAGAGCAGCACAGACAAACCCTGTCCCTGAGCAACCTGTCTTCAAGTGCAGGAGACCGACTGACCTCAATATGCAAATAAGTCATTGCTACGACCCCTGGTGGAGCACAGGTGCCAAGAGAGAAAGGAAGGGAGTGGGAGCATCTCCTGGAAGGCGGAAAAGGGGAGGAACAAAGGACAGGGCCAAGGTCAACGCAGGAGTTATGCTAAGAAAAATGTGTATTTTACACAATTGCACAGTTACCAAATGCCTGCCCTGTTTCTGGTTTGTACTGACCGGATACACCCACCCCCATAGTGTAGTAAACTCCTACCTGGGCCTACTCCATGCTCAGTCCTTTCTCAGTGAGTTAGTACTGGGGTCCACCACGATAGACTATCAATTAAACCAGGACCACCACCCCAACCCCCAAACTTGGACCTGGAGAATTTCTGAGAAACTTTGACCTGGAGAAAGAAGGGAGGATAGAGTAAGAATAGAGGATAGAGTAAGAAAGAGGGAGCAGGGAGAGGGAGTGGGTAAGGGCCCCCAGTCAAGGGGAAGGGCTCCCAAGCCAAAGCAGCCCCTAGCAACCCCAGCTGACTTGGGTCCAGAGGGCCCTAACTCTACCCATTCAGTACCTCCTGAAAGCCCACTACATGGCCACAGGCTTCCTGCCCTGCTGCAATGTGACTAAGCGGTAGCACAGCAATCTGCGTGATTTAGCCAGTTTTCTTCTGAAAGGTGCAGGGAGGTTTCCAATAGCTGACTGTGATAGATGATCAGTGAACATCCTCATACACAACTCTATGACCTGCAAGGTGGGTACACCTGCTAGACAAAAAGTGTGCACATTTGTTTGATAAGACTTTATTTTTTTGTATTCATCTCAATAATCTACATTTTTCTAAGTTTCATCATCTGTTTCTGAAGTTCCAGTTATCCTTTATTTCTGTTCAGAGAACAAGATCCTTGAGAAGTGAGTCAAAATGGAAAAAACATCTTCGAGAGTGCATTTCCAACCAGCATTTTTAATGGAAAATTTAAACACACACACACACACACACACACACAGCCATCCCTCTAGGATCTCTCACTGAGACCAAACACCAAAGATGCTCAATCCCCTTACATACAATATTATTTGCATATAACCCACATTCTGCTGTGTACTTTAAATCACCTCTAGATTACTTATAATACCCAATGCAACGTTAATGTTATGCATATAGTTGTTGTACTGTATTTAGGGAACAATGAAAAGAAAAAGTAGGTCTATACATGTTCAGCAGAGATGTGATTTTTTTTTCACATGTGATTTAAAAAAATATTTTGTATCTGTAGTTGTTTGAATCCATGGATATGGAACCCACAGGGCTGAGAAAATCTTAAATGGAAACCCCATAAACTATACATATCAGTTAGATTTAAAATCATTAAAATTTGGTTATACCCACTTCATATCTCTCTCTCTCTCTCTCTCTCTCTCTCTCTCTCTCTCTCTCTCTCTCTCTCTCTCTCTCTCTCTCTCTCTCTCTTTTCTTTCTTTGCCTGAAGTGTTTTCTAGCATGGCTCAGACATGTTCTATCTCAAAATATTTTGGGATATATGAAAAGAGAAGAATTTTTAAATATTATCACAAAACTGGCATCACACCTGACAAAACATTGAACCACAAATCCTTTCTCTCATCCGACATCATCAGCCCACATAGTATCTCCCTGAGAGCTCCCCACACGACCCTTCCTTGAGCTGTGAACATTTAGTCTGTTACTCAGTCTTGCTCTGGGGGGCCAGAGGCCCTTCTGCTAATCCCTGAACAGCGCAGATACTGCCCCCTTGTGGCCCTTCTGCCCTCAAGGGAGGAAGGTCTCCAACAACAGAGCCATTTGAGTGGTGGGTGACATCTTTGTTCCACCATAAAAAAAATACTCTCCAGCAAACTTTCTCATAACCAAAGATATATTTATTTTACTTTGGAAGAAGAGTTTAGAAAGAATTACAAAGTATTTCAACTTAACTGATTTTTACATGATGGATCCTTTATTATAAAGACAATGATAATGGTCCATGCCTACTTATTGGAATCTTTACACTCTGGAAAGCACATCTCAATTGTCCCTCATACCCCCTTCTCTGTGAATAGGGCTTCCTCACCTCCTCAGTTGCACCCTCAAAATAAATCAACCATCCTTTCAGTCAGATCCTCTCCCTACCTTTCTCTCCTTTTTCCTGTTCTTCCTTTGACTCTTTCTGGGGCTCACCCCTACCTGACACACATTTTTTGGTTTAGATCTTTCCAAGTTTTTTAAAAAAATTGTTAATGGACCTTTATTTTATTTATTAATATGTGGTGCTGAGAATTGAACCCAGCGCCTCACACATGCTAGGCAAGTGCTCTTCCACTGAGCCATAACCCCAGCCCTTTCCAAGCTTTTTAAGTGACATGTAATTCATAGACTATGAGATTCTCTCTTCTAGCCAGGCACAGTGATACATGCCTGTATCCCAGCTACTTCGCAGACCGAGTCAGGAGGATGTCAAGTTCTAGGCCAGTCTGGGCAACTTAGCAAGACCTTGTCTCAAAATTTTAAAAAGGCAGGGAAACTGGGGATGCAGCTCAATGGTAGAGCACTCCTGAATTCAAACCCAGTACCACACACACACACACATACAAAAAAAAAAAAAAAAAAAAAAAAAAAAAAGATTCACTCTTTAAAAGCATACAATTCAGAGGTTAATATATTTAAAAAGTTATGCACCATCACAAACTGTAATTCCAGAATATGTTTATCTCCCCAAAAACCTCTGTACCCATTAGCAGTGAATTCCCTCCCATTCATCTTTACATCTAGCCTTGTTCCAAGTTGATTAATACAACATTGTAATAAATTTTGAAACAGGAAGTGTGAGTCCTCCAACTTTACTTTCAAGATTGTCCCTTGTGGACTGGGGTTATGGCTCAGTGGTAGAGCACTCATGTATGTATGAGCATGTATGAGGCACTGGGTTCAACTCTCAGCACAACATAAAAAATAAATAAAGATATTGTGTCCATCTACAGCTAAAAATATATATAAAAAAAGATTGTCTCTCATTCTCTTCTGCCTCTGCCCCCAGCAACAACTAATCTACTTTCTGTCTCAGAAATCAGAGTGATTTTTTCTATTCTGGGCATTTATGTAAACAGAATCACACAACATGTAGTCTTTTGTGTCTGGCTTCTTTCATTTAGCATAGTGTTTTTCAATTCAAACATGCTGACACATTAGTCAAGACTTCATTCCTTTTTATGGATGAGTAATATTTCATTGTATGTATACTACATTTTGTTTATATATGTCTATATATGTACCACATTTTATATATACTTCAGTTGATGGACATTTGTTTCTGCTTTTTTGCTATTATGGGTAATGATACTATGAACATTTATGTACTTTTGTTTGTTTTTTGTGGTGTTGGACCTTACATGTGCAAGGTGAGTACCCTTAACAACACCCCAGGTTCATATACAAGTTTTTGTGCAGACATACATTTCCAGTTCTCTTGGGAATATACCTAGAATGGAATTATTGGGTCTTAAGGTAACTCTATATGCAAGTTTTTGAAGAACTGCCAAACTGTTTTCCACAGCGTTGCACCATTTTAAATTCTCAAAATCAGCATTGTGTAAGGGTTCTAGTTTTTCAATGTCCTTGCCAATACTTATAATTAAATACAAAGTATAAACAAATAGTATATTATTTTTATTGTAGTCAGCGTATATGAAATGGTACCTCATTGTGTCTTTAATTTCCATTTTCCTGAAGACTAATGATACTGAGCATCTTTACATGGTCATTTGTGTATCTACTTTGGAGAAATGTCTACTCTTTTTTTTTCTTTGCCCATTTTAAAATTGGGTTGTCTTCTTATTACTTGTCAAAGTTATTTTATGTTCTGGATATAAGTACTATATCAGATATTAAATATTATGCAAATATTTTCTTTCATCCTATGGGTTGTTTTTCACTTTCTGAATAGTGTCCTTTGAAGCCTAAGAGTATTTAAATGTTGCTGGGAGTGGTGGTACAGCCTGTAATCCCAGAATCTTGGGAGGACAAAGCAGGAGGATTGTGAGTTCAAAGCCAGCCTTAGCAACAGTGAAGTTCTAAGCAATTCAGTGAGAGCCTGTCTCTAAATAAAATACAAAATAGGGCTGGGGATGTGGCTCAGTAACCAGAATTCAATCCCTGGTACCCTGCCTCCCCCAAAAGAGTATTTAAATGTCAATTAAGTCCAATTTATCTGTTTATTTCTTTAGTTTCTTATACTTGTGGTATCATATTTAAGAAACCATTGATAAATCCAAGGTCATGAAGATTTATACTGATGTTTCTTCTAAGATTTTCCTGGTTTTAGTTCTTATACTTAGTCTTTGATCAATTTTGAGTCATATTTTGTGTATGATGTGAGGTAAGGGGCCTAACGTCATTCTTTTGAAACTATTGCAAAACAACAGTTTGTTGAAAAGACCATTCTTTCTCCTATTGAATATCTTGGCGTTCATATCAAAAATCATAAATGTGGAAATTCAAGATGGCAGACTAGAGGGAGGCTGCATTCCTTGTCTATCTCTAACTCGGGATTCAGGCAGAGGAAATACTGTTTCTCTGCGAGGCAGTCAATGCTGCCCACTGATCCCGTTTACCCCATTTGTCTGCTCCGATCCCCTGCTGTCTGCCAGCCTAACACCTGCCTTTTGAGTGTGGATTACTCACCGACTGCCACCTATCAGCTGCCATTGCCTGTTGTCAGCCTCTTGTCTGCCTATCACCTGCCTTTCACCTATCCATTGCCCACCACCCGAAGTCCACTGGCTGATTGTTCACTGATAGCTTGCTGACCACCTGCAGACAATCCGCAGACCTCCAGTGGATTGCCTGTTGCCTGGAAGTCCACTGTCACAGTACCCACAGGTTTGGTTACATGCTGCTGCTGCCATCTCAAGACAACAGCCAGGGCCTGCAGGTTTGCCACAGGGGCTGCCGCATCTCGGATTGTGGTCACCTCAGTCTGGGGACTCAGGTCAGGGCCTGGAGATACATTGGGGTACCTGCAGGTCTGGTTGCACCTGAGGTCTTTCCGCTCAATGTGGTAGTGGCTGCCTTCTGGCTGCCTCTTTGCAGGGTCGCTCCTTTGTGTGAGCACATCCCTGGTGGTCTCTCTGCAAGTTGAAAGAGCATTGAGATCTTGGGACTACAGAAAGACAGGGCCTAGGGAAGCTGAAGTCCAGGTCCATCAGATCGCAGCAAGGTTTGCGGGGACCAATCTGGGTCTGGCAAGCCTGTGAAAAGCTGGAGACTAGGGGCAGTTCCTTGCGGGGAACACAAGTTGAAGGAACTGGAGAAAACTGGGTTCTCTCCAGCTCAGTGAGTCCTGAAGTGACAGAAGAGTCCAGCTACAACAGGTGGGAAGACTGTAAGAAGGTGTGAGGGCACCTTGCTATCTACCCACCCAACCGGTGCAGTCACCCATTGAACTAGAACTAACATCAAACTTCAGACAACCCACCTACAGGCAGAGAAGGGAAGCTGAGAAAATTTTTGAGACAGGTAAGTGGAAGTAATTATTCAATTTTCCATTGAGACTTTTATCCCTTATTTTTCTTTTTTACTCTCTCTCTCACACTTCTACCATCTTTGAATCCAAATATTTTTCATGCACCAGTTTATTGAGAAATGGGATATCTGAATAGTATATGGTAGTTTTGTTGTGTATTCTTACATTTTTACTTTAAAAAAATCTGTACATATTTTTTCTCTCACCTATCTGCCTCCCTGAATTCTATTTCTCACTTATACTAACAACCAACCTCTATTAATTCCTCCCTTGCTCTTACTATGAATTTTTACCTCTATCTTCTCTCCCTCTCCCTCATATACATCACATCTTACACTACTTCTGATCCCTCACTATCCATCATTTGAAACAGTAAACCCTTTTAACAAACTGCTATATTGTATTGTATACTGTTTATATTGTAGACAATAATTGAACACTTTATTTCTGTCTATTGTGACAAAACTGTAAACGCCTTAATGGGAGTCATTTGGTTGGGGCGATATAATGTTTGCACTGAGTGCTGTTAATATTGGTCTCCCCCTTAAAGGTGAGGTGCTAGAAACCTTCAGGGACACTATAAGACTGTAGGGTAGAAACTGTAATGCCTCAGCTCCATACCATTAGACAAGAAGACACACAAACAACATGAAAAAACAAGGGAACAAAGTGCCTCAAACAAACCAAGATGTTCCAACAATAGAATCTATAGACAAAATAATAGGGGAAATATCAGAGAAGGAGTTTAGAAAATACACAGATTGATCTTCGAAATAAAGGATGGTATTGGAGCGAAAACACAGGAAGTGAAAGATCAATAAAGAGGCAGAGATTATAAAAAGGAATCAAGCAGAAATCCTCAAAATGAAGGAACAATAAACTAAATTAAAAATTCAATGGAAAATATCACCAACAGACCAAACCACTTGGAAGACAGAACCTCAGACAATGAAAACAAAATATATACTCTTTTTTGTAACTTTTTTTAGTTTTTAAATTTTTATTTTTATAGACTGCCTTTTGATTCATTGTCCAAAAATGGGGTACAATTTTTCATTTCTATGATTGTATACAATGTAGAATCACACCATTCACATAATCATACATGTATACAGGGCAATGATGTCTGTCTCAGTCCACTATCTTTCCTTTCCCCATTCCCTCCTGCTCCATTTCCCTCTACACAATCAAAAGTTCCTCCATTCTTCTCTTGCCCCCCCCCCCGCTACCTTCTCCCCACATTATGTATCATCATCCACTTATCAGAGAAAACATTTGACCTTTTTATTTTGGGTATGGCTTACTTCACTTAGCATAATATTCTCCAACTCAATTTGCCAGCAAATGCCATAATTTTATTCTTCTTTACAGCTGAGTAATATTCCATTGTGTATATATACCACAGTTTCTTTATCCATTCATCAGTTGAAGGATATCTCGTCTGGTTCCACAATCTAGCTATTGTGAATTGAGCAGCTATGAACACTGATGTGGCTGCATCAGTGTAGTATGCTGATTTTAAGTCTTTTGGGTATAAACCAAGGAGTGGGATAGCTGGGTCAAATGGTGGTTCCATTCCAAGTTTTCTGAGGAATCTCCATACTGCTTTCCAGAGTGGCTACACCAATTTGCAACTCCACCAGCAAATTGGGGGAAAATGCCTTTTTCCCCACATCCACACAAACACTTATTATTGCTTGTGTTCTTGATATTAGCCATTCTAATTGGAGTTAGATGAAATCTTAGGGTGGTTTTAATTTTCATTTCTCTAATTACTAGAGATAATGAACACTTTTTTATATATTTGTTGATCACCTGTATATCTTCTTCTGTGAAGTGTCTGCCCTATTCCTTAGCCCATTTATTGATTGCGTTCTTTGTATTTTGGGTGTAAAGTTTTTGAAGTTCTTTATAACATTTGGAGATTAGTGCTCTGTCTGAAGTGTGTGTAGAAAAGATTTTCTCCCACTCTGTAGGCTCTCTTTTCACATTATTGATTGTTTCCTTTGCTGAGAAAAAGCTTTACAGTTTGAGTCCATCCCATTTGTTGATTCTTGATTTTATTTTTGCGCTCTGGGGGTCTTGTTAAGGAATTCGAGTCCTAAACCAACATGATAAAGATTCAGGTCTACTTTTTCTTCTATTTGGTGAAGGGTCTCAGGTCTAATTCCTAGATCCTTGATCCATTTTGAGTTGAGTTTTGTACAGGGTGAGAGATAGGGGTTTAGTTTCATTTTGCTGCATATGGATTTCCAGTTTTGCCAGCACCATTTGTTGAAGAGGCTATCTTTTCTCCATTGTAAGTTTTTGGCACCTTTGTCTAGTATGAGATAACTGTACTTATGTGAGTTTGTCTCTGTGTCTTCTATCCTGTACCATTGGTCTACCTGTCTATTTTGGTGCCAATAACATGCCATTTTTGTTAATATTGCTGTGTAGTAGAGTTTAAGTTCTGGCATTGTGATGCCTTCTGCTTCATTCTTCTTACTAAGGATTGCTTTGTCTATTCTGGGTCTTTTCTTCTTCCAGATGAATTTCATGATTTTTTTTCTATTTCTATGAGGAAAGACATTGGAATTTTTATTGGAATTGTGTTAAATCTGCATAGTGCCTTTGGAAGTATGGTCATTTTGACAATATTAATTCTGCCTATCCAGGAACATGGGAGATCTTTCCATCTTCTAAGGTTTTCTTTAATTTCTTTCTTTAGTGTTCTGTAGTTTTCATTGTAGAGGTCTTTCACCTCTTTTGTTAGATTGATTTCCAAGTATATTAATTTTTTGAGGCTATTGTGAATGGAGTAGTTGTCCTAATTTCTCTTTCAGAGGATTCATCACTTATGAATGGAAATGCATTAGATGTATGAGTGTTGATTTTGTATCCTGCTATTTTGCTGAATTCATTTATTAGTTCTAGAAGTTTTCTGCTGGAGTTTTTTTGCTCCTCTAAATAGAGAATCATGTCATCAGCAAATAGTGATAGCTTGAGTTCTTCTTTTCCTATTCCTATCCCTTTAATTTCTTTGGTCTGTTTGATTGCTCTGGCAAGTATTTCAAACATGATGTTGAATAGAAGTGGTGAAAGAGTACATCCCTGTCTTGTTCCAGTTTTTAGAGGGAATGCTTTCAGTTTTTCTCCATTAAGAATGAGGTTGGCTTAGCATAAATAGCCTTTATGATGTTGGGGTATGTTCCTACTATCCCTAGTTTTTCTAGTATTTTGAGCCTGAAGTGGTGCTGTATTTTGTCAAACGCTTCCTCTGCATCTATTGAAATAATCATTTGATTCTTAACCTTAAGTTTATTGATGCAATGTATTACATTTATTGATTTCCAGGTGTTGAACCAACCTTGCATCCCTGGGATGAACCCCACTAGATCATGGTGCACTATCTTCTTAATATGTTTTTGTATGCAATTTCCCAGAATTTTGTTAAGGATTTTTGTGCCTATGTTCATTGGTCTAAAGTTTTCTTTCCTTGATGCGTCTTTGTCTATTTTTGGTATCAGGGTGATATTAGCTTCATAGAGTGAGATTGAAAGGATCTCCTCCTTTTCTATTTCATGGAATACTTTGAGGAGTATTGGTGTAAGTTCTTCTTTGAAGGCATTGTAGAACTCAGCTGGGAATCAGTCTGATCCTGAGCTTTTCTTGGTTGGTAAGTTTTTGATGGTTTCTTCTATTTCATTGCTTAAAATTGATCTGTTTAAATTGTGTATGTCCTCCTGATTCAGTTTGGGATGATCATAGGTCTCTAGAAATTTGTCAATGTTTTTGAGATTTTCTATTTTGTTAGAGTATAGATTTTCAAAATAGCTTCTAATTATGTTATGTATTTATGAGTCTCTCATGATATTTCCTTTTTCATCATGAATTTCAGTAATTTGAGTTTTCTCTCTCCTTCTCTTTGTTAGTGTGGCTAAGGGTTTATTTATTTTGTTTACTTTTTCAAAGAATCAACTTTTTGTTTTGTCAATTTTTGAATTGTTTCTTTTGTTTCAAATATGGTCTATTTTACAGAAGGATCCATGTGCTGCTGAGAGGAAAGTGTATAAGTTCATCGATGGATGGAATATTCTATATATGTCTGTTAAGTCTAAATTATCAATTGTGTTATTGAGTTCTATGGTTTCTTTGTTTATTTTTTGTTTGGAAGATCATCCAGTGGTGACAGTGATGTGTTAAAGTCACCCAGAATTATTGTCGTTGTGGTCTATTTGGTTCCTGGAGCTGAGGAGGATTTATTTGATGTATATGGATGTGCTGTTGTTCGGGGCATAAATATTTATGATTGCTATGTCTTGCTGATTTATAGTTCCCTTAAGCAGTATGAAATGTCCTCTTTATCCCTTCTGATTAACTTTGGCTTGAAGTCCACTTTATCTGATATAAGGATGGAGACTCCGGCTTTTTTCTGAGTCCATGGGCATGGTATGTTTTTTCCCATCCTTTCACCTTTAGTCTGTGGGTTTCTCTTTCTATGAGATTAGTCTCTTTATGAGCATATTGTTGGGTCTTTCTTTTTAATCCAATCTGCCAGTCTATGTCTTTTGATTGATGAGTTCAGGCCATTAACATTCAGGGTTATTATTGAGATATGATTTGTATTCCCGGTCATTTGGCTTATTTTTGTTTTTTAACATGATTTGGTTTCTCCTTTATTTGGCTATTCCTTTAGGGTAGTTCCTCCCTTTGCTGATTTACATCGTTGTTTTTCATCTCTTCCTCATGGAATATTTTGCTGAGAATGTTCTGTATTGCCGGCTTTCTATTTGTAAATTCTTTTAGCTTTTGTTTATCATGGAAGGATTTTATTTCATCGTCAAATCTGAAGGTAAGTTTTGCTGGGTATGAGATTCCTGGTTGGCATCCATTTTCTTTCAGAGCTTGAAAAATGTTGTTCCAGGCCCTTCTAGCTTTTAGGGTCTGGGTTGAAAAATCTGCTGATATCTGTATTGGCTTCCCTCTGAATGTAATTTGATTTTTTTCTCTCACAGTCTTTAAAATTCTATCTTTACTTTGTATGTTAGGTATTTTCATTATAATGTGCCTAGGTGTGGGTCTGTTGTAATTTTGTACATTTGGTGTCCTGTAAGCCTCTTGTACTTGATTTTCCATTTCATTCTTCAGATTTGGGAAATTTTCTGATATTATTTCATTGAATAGATTGTTCATTCCTTTGGTTTGTTTCTCTGTGCCTTCCTCAATCCCAATAATTATTAAATTTGGCCTTTTCATGATATTCCATGATTCTTGTAGATTTTGTTCATGATTTCTTATGTTCTCTGTTTGTTCAACTTTGTTTTCAAGATTAAATATTTTGTCTTCAATGTCTGGGGTTTTGTCTTCCAGTTGTTCTATCCTATTGGTTATGCTTTCTATGGAGTCTTTAATTTGGTTTATTGTTTCCTTCATTTCAAGGATTTCTGTTTGGTTTTTTTTTTTTTTTTCAGAATCTCTATCTCTTTATTGAAATAATCTTTTGCTTCCTGCATTTGCTCTTTTAACTGTTGATTGGTGCAATCATTCAATGCCTGCATTTGCTCTTTCCTCAACAAGACTCCTAAAGCACAAGAAGTAAAATTAAGGATCAACAAATGGAATGGATTCAAATAAAAAGCTTCTTCTCAGCAAAGGAAACAATCAGTACCATGAAGAAAGAGTCTACGGATTGGGAAAAAAGTCTTTACCACACACATCTCAGATAGTGCACTAATCTCCAGGATATATAAAGAACTCAAAAAACTTAACACTAACAATACAAATAACCCAATCAATAAATGGACTAGGAACTGAACAGACACTTCACAGAATTGACCAACAAACATATGAAAAAATGTTCATTATCTCCTGCAGTTAGAGAAATGCAAATAAAACTACTCTATGATTTCATCTCACTCCAGTCATGACAATTATCAAGAATACAAGCAATAATAAATGTTGGTTAGGATGTGGGGAAAAAGGTACACTCGTACATTGTTGGTAGAACTGCAGATGGGTGCAACCACTTTGGAAAGCAGTATGGAGATTCCTAAGAAAACTTGGAATGGAACCACCATTTTACCCAGCTACCCCACTCCTTGGTTTATACCCAAAGGACTTAAAATCAGCATATTACAGTGATGCAGCCACATCAATGTAGCAGCTCAATTCACAATAGCTAAACCATGGGACCAACCTAGATGCCTTTCAACAGATGAATGAATAAAGAAAATGTGGTACATATACACAATGGAATATTACTCAGCCTTAAATAAAAATGAAATTACAGCATTTGCAGGTAAATAGATGGAACTAGAGAATATCATACTAAGTGAAAAAGGTCAATCCCGAAAAACCAAAGGCAGAATGTTTTCTCTGATAAGCAGATACTGATCCATAGTGAGGGAACTTTTTTTATTCAGAGGGGAGCAAGGGGAGGGGTGGAGCAGTGGGCATGGGAAGGATGGTAGAATGAGACAGACGTTATTACCCTATATACATGCATGAAAAAAAATTTTAAACAAATTTTTAAAAACTTTTAAGAAACCCCATAACTGCAAGCATTTATAGATGGACTCTCAGTTCCTTTCCATTTATGTGTAGTACTGTGAAGTCTTGGTCACTGTAGCTTTGTAGTAAGTTTGGAATCAGGAAGTGTGAATTCTCCAACTTTCCTTTTTTTTTTTTTTTTTTCAAGATTGTTTGAATTATTATGGGTACCTTAAGTCTCCATCTGAATTTTAGGATCAGTTTGTCAATTCCCACAAAGAAGTCAGACTGCATTGAATTCAAAGATATATAGGTCAAATTTGGGGAGGATTGCCATCTTTAAAATATTATGTCTTCTAATTCATGAGCATGATGACATCTTCCTATTTACTTAGGTATCCTTAATTTCTTTCAATAGTATCCTATACAAGTCTTACACTTCTTAGGTAAATTTAGTCCACCTATTTTCTTCTTTTCTATGCTGTAAAATTATTTCATTTTCATATTGGTCGTAGCTGATGTATAGAAGTACAATTTAATTTTTGTATAGTGAACTTGTGTCCTGAAACTTTGATGAACCAGTTTATTATATTAGTTCTAGTAGCTTTTGTTGTTGTTGTTGTTGTTGTCCTTTAGGATTTTCTATATATTCAATCATGTTATTTCCAAATAGAGTTTTACTGCTTCCTTTCCAATCTGGATGCCTTTTCTTGTCTAATTGCCCACACTAGAACTTTTAGTACAATGTTGAATAGAAGTGGCAAGAGCAAACATCCTTGTCTTGTTCTGATCTTAGATGGAAAGCTCTCAGTCTTTCACCATTATGATGTTAGCTGTGGATTTTTTCTTTTTGTCGATGCCTTTTATTGATTTGAAGAAGTTGCTTTACATTACCAGTTGGTCAAGTATTTTGTCATGAAAGGTTATTGGATTTTGTCAATGTTTTTTCTGCATGTATTGAGAAAACCATGTGGTTTTTGCCTGTTAATATGGCTGATCGCATTGAACTAACCTTATATATAAATACTACTTGGTCATGACATATTAATCTTATATGTTGCTGGATTCAGATTGCTAGCATTTTGTTAAGGATTTTTGTATCTCTATAAGGTATATTGGTTTGTCATTTTCCTTTCTTGTAATGCTTTTATCTGGAAATGTTCCCTTGTTTCTATTTTTGGAAGAGTTAATAAAGGATTGGAATTTTTACTTTATTTTATTTTTTGACAATACTGGGGATTGAGCCCCAGGGCACTCTACCACTGAACTACATCCCCTGCCCTTTTTATTTTTATTTTTAAATTTTGAGACAGGTCTCATTAAGTTGCCCAGACTAGCCTTGAACTTGTGATCTTCCTGACTCAGCCTCCTAAGTAGAGGATTACAGGTGTGCACTACTGTGCCCAGTTTGGCATTAAAAATTCTTTATTTGTCAGAATTCATGGGTAACACCACCTCTCCCTAAACTTTTTTGTGGAAGGTTTTTTTTTTTTTTTTTTTCATTACTAAATCTGTTTAGTTGTAAGTCTGTTCAGATTTTCTATTTCTTCTTGAGTCAGTGCTTCTGTCATACCAGAAATTCGTCTATTTCATTTAGGTTATCTAATTTGTTGGTATATGTATTAGTTTTATATTGCAGTGACAAACTAATACAAACTTCCTGGCAAAGAACAAAATAAATTTTGTATCGTACAGTTTGGGAGGTCAGATGTCCAAAACAGGTTTCATTTGGCTAAGTTTGAGTGGTTAGCAGCTCTGCATGACTTTTGGAGGCTTCAAGGGACACTATGTTCCCTTACCAGGTTCTAAAAACCATCTATATTCCTTGGTTTTGGCCCCCTTTTCCATCATCACAGTCAGCATGCCTAGCAACTTCAAATCTCTAATTCTAACCTTCTTTCTCCTATGAGGATCCTTGTGATTACACTGAACATATCCCTATAATCCAAATTAAGACCCCCATAGTAAGTTTCTTTCATTTCAACCTGAAGGATACCCTCTGGCATTTGCTGCAGGGCAGGTATGCCAGGGACAAAATCTGTTTTTGTTTATCTAATGTCCAAATTTCTCCTTCATTTCTGTAGGATAATTTCACCAGATACAGAATTCTTGATGGTTGTTTTTCTTCAACACATTGCATATGCCATCTTACTGCTTCCTGATTTCCATAATTTCTGATGAGAAATTAACTGTTAATCTTATTGAGGCTCTATTGTGTGAGTTGCTTGTGTCCTGGTGCTCTTGAGATTCTTTCTTTGTCTTTCTCTTCTGACCCTTTAATTATGATCTGTCTAAAAGTGGATTTCTTTCATCTTATCCCACTTATATCTTATTAGCTTCTTTGAATCATATTTTTCATCAAAATTTCCACCATTACTTCTTCAAATAACTTTGCCCTATTTTCCCTCCTTTCTTTCTGGAACTCTTATTGTTCATTTGTTGGTACGCTTTATAATTTTCCCACAGGTGTCTGGGGTTCTGTTCATTTTTCTTCACTCTTTTTTTTTCTGTACCTCAGATAATCTCAAGTGACCTATCTTTGAGTTTGCTGATTCATTCTTCTGCTCACCCAAATCTACTACTGACCCCCTATAGTGAATTTTTAATTTCAATTATTGTACTTTTTACTTGACAACTTTTTTTTTTTGCAAAATAACTTTTTTATTAGTATTCTCCACTTTGTAAAACATCATCCTAATATTTTCCTTATTTATATATGATTTCCTTTAATTATTTGAACTTCTTTCTTTTACCAGTTTATTAATAAAAGAACATAATAAAGAATACAAATGTATATCCAGATGAAGAAGTACATAAGACTATGAATGGGAGGGTTCTGAGTACACGAGAATTTGTCCCCGTAGAGTTGGAATGTGCCAACCACCTAGCACATGAATGTGTCTTTGAACATATTTAAAATAGCTGCTATCAAGTTTTTGTCCTGTGAATTCAATATCTGGGACTCCTCAGTAATAACTCCAATGAATTACTTTTTATGCCTGTCTTCTTTCTTATTTCTTTGAATACCTCATAATTTTTGTTGTTCAAGACTGATCATTTAAAATAATGTAATGTAGCAACTCTGGATATCAGATTCCTGCTCCTACCCCCCATTATAGTTTGAATATGATGTGTCCCCCAAAACCTCATGTGCTTGGTGCCCAATGCAGCAATGTTCAGAGGTGGGGATTTGGGGATGTGATTGTATCATAAGAGCTCTGACCTTATCAGTGGATTAACTCACTGACAGTTGAATAGACTACTGGGAGATGGTGGAGGCTGTGGGAGGTGGGATCTGGTTGAAAGGAGAGAGTCCTTGGAGGCATGCCCCTGGAGACTATATCTTATTCTTCAACCTCCCTCTCTCTCTCTCTCTCTCTCTCTCTCTCTCCCTCTCTCTCTCCCTCTCTCCTCTTCTCTCTCTCTCTCTCTCCCTCTCTCTCTCTCTCTCCCTCTCTCTCTCTCTCTCCCTCTCTCTCTCTCTCCCTCTCTCTCTTCTCTTCTCTCTCTCTCTCCCTCTCTCTCTCTCTCTCTCTCTCTCTCTCTCTCTCTCTCTCTCTCTCTCTCTCTCTCCTTCTCTCTCTCCTCTTCTCTCTCTCTCTCCCTCTCTCTCTCCTCTTCTCTTCTCTTCTCTCTCTCTCTCTCTCTCTCTCTCTCTCTCTCTCTCTCTCTCTCCCCTTCTCTCTTTCTCTCCTTCTTGGATATCATGAAGTGAGCAGCTTTCCTCTGCTATGCCCTTCCACCACAATATTCAGCCTCACTTTAGGCCTTAAGCAATGGAGCCTGCTGACCTTGAACTGAAATCTCTGAAACCATAGTCAAATCTTTCCTCTTCTAAGTTTTCTCAGGTATTTGTCACAGCAACAAAAAGCTGACTAACACCCCCTCTCCAGAATTTGTTGTTCTTGTTTTATTCAGTGACTTTTCCTAAAATAATTATGTAAAGTCTGTATTATTTTGTATGTGTGGCCACTGAAGTCTCTGTTCAGTTAGCTTAGTGGTCAGCTATTTAGTAGAAAGAAAGTTCTTTAGATTCCTGGAACCAATATGTCTCCCAATCTTTGCTGAGGGGCAATGCACATAGGTAGGAGCACACCTTCAACACTTAGCCAGGCAGTTTACCACTCTACCTTATCCTTCACTTCCCACTTGTGGAGCACCTCAAAGTTAGCCAGAGATGAGAGCTTAGGTTTTCCTGAGAATGCACACAGCCTTATGCATGGGCTTCTAGAGCCCTAAAATTGTCCGAACTTTTCAGTCTGTATAGCTCTTATTTCCCAGATTTTCTTATTAAATAGTTTTGGGTTAGTCTATTGTTTACCACCTTAGGCAGCCACGATATTCAACAACAGTCTCTGGATTGTTTTCAATAAACAATCTTGTGGGGGGTGGAGAGTTATTTTCACTGGACAAGCTCTAAATCAGATCAAATAAAAACAATCTTTAGGCGGGAATTTCAGGGAACCACCAGATAAGCCAAATAAGGACAATTCTCTGGAACTGAGGTATCAAAGGAGCTCAAACCCTGTTCTGTATTTGCCACACTGCTTATTGTCATGATTGTGAGCTATAACTTTTCCAGGATAACATGGAGAAGAGAGGATAATGAAAACAAAGCAGGTTAAAACTCCACAAAGCTCATTGTTCTTACACATTCAGCTTCTTTTCTTCACTAATCATTCCTCAGATTTCTAAGAGTATGTGATTTTTGGAGTTTTGAAAAAGTTTATGATGATGTTTGATTTTTTTTTCAGTGCTGGGGATGGAACCCAGGGTCTCACACATGTTAGGTAAGTTCTCTACCACTGAGCTACATTTCCAAGTCATGGTGACAAGTTTTTTGCCAGCATTTTCATCAATATTCTGGAGGAATTTTCAGAGACCCTTATTCTACCATTCTTGCTGATGCCTCCTTTCCATAATAACTCCTAATCTTTGCTGGAGTTATTTGATCTAGGTCTGTGATCAATATTTGATTGCACATTCCCTGAGCTGATTAGCAGCCTCACTCAAATCCCCAGTGGGCCACTGGCTCAGCCAAGGGGCAAACATGCTCCCAGGCACAGAGTGACATCCTGGCCCCACTCCAGCCTGAGAACCAAGTGGGTAAGGAGTAAAATTATAACAGTTAGGGGGTCTTGCTTTCTGCTTGCAGGGCTGGGTGACTCCCAGTTACACATTTGGGAGATCTGCTGGGAAGGAAAATTTTTGATACCATGTTGGAACATACATAACAAGGGACATGAAGAAGTTTTTCATATCAGTAAGAAAAGGGAAACATTCCTGAGAAAAATGGACCAATGACATGAAAAGGCAATCCACAAAAGACAACAATTATAAACAAACAAAAAACAAAGAAATGTTAACCACAGCAAATGGGCAAACAAATACTTGGTGTTTTAAAGTGAGATTTCCATTTTCTACCAATCACAATGGCAAAGTGCCCACCACCTGTGCTGGAGATTCAACCAAGGACCTCATGCATGCTAGGCAAGTGCTCTACCACTGAACTATATCCCCAGCTTCAAAGGATGTGATGGCCAGCCCGTTCCCAGGTGCCTATGTCTCTGCCAGCAAGGCACAGAGCTGGCCAGGAGCACCCTCTGAGTCAGGGATTCCTCTTCAGACATTTATCTTTAAGGAATTTCACTAATTGAACACAATGGTCTTATTTAAGAATGTTCACAATATTATTTATACCAGAAAAGAAAAAAGGAACAAGTATATATGACCAACCACAAGAAAACAGTTAAACACGTACAACATTTCAAGGAATGAAGGCAGTCAGTGAGAAATGTATTTTACAAGATTACTGAATGATCCAAAAGCACCTTATAACAATAAGTGATGGGGACTGGGGATGTAGCTCAATGGTAAAATGCAGATGCACAAGCCATCATTAACCTCCCCCAAAGAATGAGCAAAAAAAGCAAAGATCGAAACTAAATATAAAATATTTCAATTAAAAAAATACACCTCTATCTAGTTACTGAAATCCAGGAAATTTTGTTAGTCATGAACAATGATTATCTCTGCCTTGGGGGGGCTTCAGGTAATTTTTATCTTCTTTGTGCTTTCCTGTGGCTTCTGTTATGCTTTGGATATTTAATGTTCCCTTTTTAAAGCTTGTGTGTTAGGCAATACAGAAAAGTTCAGAGGTGAGATGACTAGATTATGAGAGTGGTAACCTCATTGTATGATGAATTAATAATTTGAACATAGTAACTGTAGGCAGGTAGGGTGTGGCTGGAAGAAGTGGGTCACTGGAGGTGTGGACTGAACTGTATCTTATCCTTGGCTTCCCCTCCTTCCTGTTTCCAGCAGCTATAGCTGAGCAGCTTTCCTCTGCTGTGTTCTTCTGCCATGATATTCTGTCTAATCTCAGGCCCAGAGCAATGAGTTGGCTGACCATGGACTGAACTTCTTAGATCATGAAATTTCTAAGTTGTATTTATCGGGTGTATTGATCATGATGGTGAAAAGTTAACTAACACAGCTTCTGAACTTTCTAAAGTTATCATGCTGCTAACATAATCAGTAAAAAGTACTTTTTCAAAGGCCTCTGCTGTGGTATTTCCCCAGGGCTCCCTGTGTGTATGTCTCCTTAGCCTGGTGTTTACTAAAGCACATCTATTCCTAAAATAATATGGACAGAACCAGTTACAGTTGACAGGGTGCATGTCCAAGGCTCTGCACCTCCCTTACAAGATAGAGGGTGCCCAGTCAGGGAGCAGTCATACCCAATGTGATCCAGTGCTCCAACCACAGGTAAAGAGATGAGGCAGAAGATGCTGAAACAGGCAGGATTGGAGAGGCACTCAAGAGAGGCAGTGTTAGAAGAAACACAGAGCAAGGACCTGATGGGCCTGAGCAGGGCAGTGACTTGGTTTATCCAAGTCAAAGCCAACACTAGGACAGCCCACTGTAAGGCACATGCTCTGATGTCATTAAAAACAGAGCCAGAAAGATTCCTGCACGTACCTCTGACACATCCATTGTCTCCTCCCCTTCCCTGTCTCCCTCCCCTTCATCAGCCTCTTTCCCTCCTCCCAGCTTGCCTCTTCTCTACCCCTCCTCCTCCTGGCCTGAGTTCATGGTACAGGTGGGGGTTGTACCCCATGGACAGCAGGTGCTGTTCATAGCCTCTACTACAAGAACATCCCCTAGGGAATGGAGTTTGAGGGACACCCTTTGAAGCGCTGCTCTCCTACTTGGGAGAAGTTGAGGGGACTTTTTTGTCTTTGTGTCATTTTTGTGGGATTTATGCCTGGAGACAGTTTTAACTGGCTTTAACTGGTTTTTCACAATTTTAACTGGCTTTTCATAACGAACCATCCTGGCTCTGAGGAACTGCCCAAAGAAACCTCAGCCTCTAGGGACACAACGGAGGGAAGAGTTGGGGGAAATGGGACAGAGAAAGGTCAAGAATATAGAACTGAGCTGAAGTGGTGGCTTCCATTTTATAGCAGGAAATAAATGAAAATTCAGTGTTTGCTTGATATATTTTGACCAAATTTTAAAAATCTAATTTTTGAGTCATGTCAATGCTTTCACCAGAAAAATCTTCTCTGTATCTATAGGGCACACCTGCTTATTGGCCTACCTGCTTTTCACCTGCATTGACTCCATAGCAGGGAGAGGAAGGACTCTTTCTTTTGGGTTTGGAATATTATTATCCAACAGAAGAAAATTTTAAAATGAATTAATGCCTGGGAGAATATAAAATGGTACAGCCCTGGCAGATTCCTCTAAAAGTTAAACAGAGAATTACCACATGACCAACAATTCTAATTCTGCAGGTATACTCAAAAGATTGAAAGAATGATTTCCAAGAAATGTTTGCACATCAGTGTTCACAGCCATATTGCACACAATAGCCAAAATGTAGAAGCAATTCAAGTGTCCATGAACAAATAAATGGATAAATGGAATGTACTATATGTTAGGAATATTGTTTAGTCTTGAAAATGAAGGAAACTCAAACACCTGTTACAGCATGGACTGATGAACCTTGAGGACATTGTGCTCACTGAAATAAGCCAGTCATAAAAAGATAAATACTGTATTATTCACTTGTGAAAGATACCTAGAGTAGCCAAATTCATAAAGACAGAAGACAGAATGTTGGTTTCCATGGGTTGGAGGAGGATAATAGGAAGTACCTGTTTAATGAGTGCAGAGTTTGTGGTTGGCTTGATGAAAAGTTCTGGAAATGGATGGTGGTTTAGTTACATGACATTGTGAAGGTACATGATGGGACTGAGTTGGTTAAAGTGGCAAAGTTCGTATAATGTACATTTTACCACAATAAAAAAATTCAAAGTATAAAAAGTAGAAAGTAAATGCATGTGTCCATTTTGTGAGATGAAACCAAGCAGTACCATGCATGTTGAAGACGTAGATCAATGCAACACACTTACTTGAGTACTGGGTGACAAGGAATCATCGACATAATCGATCATGTTCTCACCACAACCACAAGACTCTGAAGCAGAACTTGCCTCCATGGTGTCAGGAAGGCAAGTCACCATTTTTCAATGTACCTAAAAGATTATAATTGATGGAGGGGACTGACTGATGACACAGAGAAGTTAATGGAATTTAAAGAAGGATTTCAGTCATAAAAAAAAGAATGAAATTCTATCATTTGCAGCAACATGGATGGCGTAAAAGATATTACATTATATTGAGTGGAATAAGTCAGGTATAGAAAGACAAATACTGCATTTTCCTCACTCACTATGAAAGCTGAAAAAGTTGATCTTACAGAAGTAGTGGAATAGTGGTTACCAGAACCTGGGGAGATTGTGAGAAGGGAGGAATGGAGAATGGCTGAAGGATACAGGAATGCCACTGATGGGAAGGATAAATTTTAATGTTCTATAGTGAAGTAGGATAACTGATTAATGTGTTAGCTTTCCATTACTGTAACAAAATGCCTGAGATGATCAACTTAAAAAGAGGAAAGATTCATTTTGACTTGCTTTTGGAGGTTTCAGCTGGTTATAGGGGTGGTATCTAGTTTTCTGGTACTTGGGTCACAGGTGCTTGCAGAAAGAGAAAATATTCATGTGTGAGTTCAAGGGAGGTGCTTGTGTGGTATAGACTCAGATTGATGGTTTGCATCTAAACAGAGCAACTCAAAAGCAAATTGTTTATCATCTCTAGGATAATTGCTAGTTACCTCTGAGAGGGGTAGTCTCTCTACAGCCAACTTAGCCTCCCAAGATTTTAAAACATCATTAAATATAAAAGATATGATTAATGCATGTTAGCCATCAGCTCCACAGCATTCTGTCTATCTGAGCACCCCAGGCATTTCCAAACCCTCAGGATCTGCACTTGAAAATAACAACTTTGAAAATTTTTACTGAGCCCTTTTACAGAGGCTCCCTGATGTTAGCAGAATGGGTTCTTGTGTAGACAGTACAACCCCATCAATTTGGCCCAGGTAACTCTAACTCTCTGGGCCTCAGGAACCAAATTCTACATGCCTCATCTTTTTATTTCTTTCCTTTGACTTTAAAAAAAAAATTACCATCCCAACAGCACTGGCCTCTGCCATTTTTCACCCTCCTCATCAAATAGACTAGCTCTTTTCCAGTTCACTGGAGGCCTCACAGCTTGCACAGCATCTCTTTCTGTATGTTTTCTATCTTTTGTTCTGTGTATGTTTTACTGTAGAAAGTCTTGCTGAATTGTAGGTTGCAGAAAATCTCCCTGTAGGAACAGGAGATTTGGAAATTTACCAAAGGCTATGGGCAGCCTCCTGGCTGAGCACTGGGGATCCCCTGTGAGGTGGGATTGTCTGGCCAGGCTGGCCACAGCAGCCTTTGTGAACATTTCCACCCTGAATGGGAGCTCTGTTGTCTTTACTATTCCTATGTAGGGCCTCCTGGAGAATAAAAAGTTCATCCTTCTAGCATGCTCAGATTGAAAAGTAATAACTGCAGAGGGAAAAATTAAAGAAAAGGACAACCAGAAGTACTGTCATTCCCCATGCTCTAGAGCAGGTGCCTAGAGAATCCTCTAATTCATAGAGCAAGGGGCACGAGATTTCACCACACAATTGTGAGTCTGGATGATCCTGTTGGGGTGCTCCACCCTTGTAGAATTGATGCTGGCACTTTGCAGCTCCTGGCCACCGCCCATGGCTCCTGACTTGAGTCTCCTGGTCACAGCCTGAGGCTCCAGACTACTGCCCCACTGTCCCTGTTTGTGTGTTCTAGAAGAGCAAACATACAGTTTGCATTACAAAGTTACCCATTCATTTGGGGGATCCCATTGCTCCTTAGAACTTTCTCCTACATGCAGGATACCAAAACCGACTTCCCAGGGACCCTCCTCTGGTCCTTCCCCATGTGTGAGTTCTGGGAGATCAAGATGCAAAGGTGAGAAAAATACAGCTTCTGTCCATTGATATGCTTAATGTGGCAGGGAACAAATGTTTCTTTGGAAGGACAGACATGGCTGTGAGAATTATGAACTTGGCCTAGCAAAGAGCAGGTAGTGAGGTTAACTGGCAGAAGGTAGCAAGCTAGGCTTTGGAGACCAAGTGGTTCCCACCAAACAGCATGCAGGAAAGGGAATGGCAAGGTGGGAGACAATGTGGCATTGTCATCTGTTCTCAGAACTTCCTTTCTATTCAGGTTCTCTTCCTAGAGCAGCCTCACTTTGTGAGGGTGATCCCTGTCTCCTGTCTGATGCAGGTACAGTTGTATGACTCAGTCTTGTGGATGGCCTAGGGAAGTCTACAATGGAGTTTCTGAAAAGTACTCATGGTTGTAAGAAGTGAGCCTTGGGAGGGGGTGGCCTCTTCTTCCTGGGACACTGTCACAAGTGGGCATGATGCCTGGAACTATAGCAGCCACTCTGTGACAATGAGGAAAGCCATGCATGGATAGCAGAGCAAAGGTAAGAAAACATCCAGCCCTTGATACTGTCATGAATCCAAGGGACCTCCTACCCTGGACTTCTTGTGGGATGAAAGTATCCTTTCTATTTAAGGAGTGGAGTCAATGTTCTCCTTTGTTTTCAAAGCAACCTAGCCCATGCAGAAACAGAAATTCCATGAAACTAGATCACAGGTTGTACAGAGCTGTGGCTAAAGATGAAGAATGAAGGCAGCTGGGGTCAAACCCAGAAAGACCTTGTATCATGTTCTTTGGGAATCTGGGACCCAGAAATGTTGCTCTGTCCAGGCCTGATTGCAAGAAGGAAACTGGATAGAAATGGTCTGTCTGATGAATTGGCAGTGAAGTGAGGCCTCTGTATGTCAGTGACCAGGTCCTTAGCATCCTGGAGCTGCTGGGTCAGAGGTCACTTGGCATGGTCAAGAGATAAGGGGTCAAGGAGGTCTGGGACCCCTTGGGAAGAAGCTGGTTTTGCATGGGCAGAGGAGTGGACAAAGGCAAAGCCGAGTCCTGAGTTGAGTCCCTCTCTGGAGCCAGGAGACTTAAGTCATTTAGGTGAAAGAGAAATTACAGAGGCAGGAGATGAGGGAGTAAGGGTGAGAGTTCATGAAGACCTGCAGGTGGAGGGGCTGGACCTGGACAGCAGCAGAGGGGATACAAAAGTAGTTGGATGGATCAAGTGAAGGAGAAGAAGGAAGTTTGGGCCTTTTTTTCACAGGTATTTCCTGGGGAGGTCGGGGGTAGTTTCTTCCAAGTTCCAACTCCTGCTCAGATCAGGTCAGGAGCCATTTTCTATGAAGGGCCCGATACTACATATTTTAGACTTTGCAGGACTGGAGGCCAAATTGAGGATGAATATAGATAATTGCATTCCAAGAGGATAACCAATTTCGACAAATTTTTTGACAAAATTCACATACAACAATAATACAACTTTTAAGATCTACTAGTGAAAAGAATGGATCTATTAATTTTTTTGTTTGTTTTGGCTGTACTGGGAATTGAACCCTGGGCCTTAAGCATGCTCAGTAAATGCTCTATCACTGAGTTACATCTCCAGTCTTTTTTACTTTTTATTTTGAGACAGGGTCTTGCTAAGTTGCCCAGGCTGATCTTGAATTTTTGAGCCACTGCCTTAGCCTCCAGAGAAGCTGGGATTACAGGTGTGTGCTACCATGCCCAGTCAGAACAGTTTTTAGTTAAAATTTTTATATTGTTGTCAAATATTCTTGGCATAAAATTTACCACTTTAACCATTTTTAAGTGCACAGTTCAGTAGCATTAAGTACTCACATTGTTGGGCAATCATCACCACCATCCATCTCTAGGATTTTGTTTTAAAAAACTGAAACTGTCCCCATTAAACATTAGCTTCCCATTCTCCCCTTCCTCCATTCTTCTTTGTACCTCATATAAGTGGAATCATACCGTGCTTAACTTTTGGGGTCTGGCTCATTTCACTAAGAATAATGTTCATAAATTTTATCCATGGCATAATATGCGTTCAGATTTCCTTCCTTTATAAGGTTGTGCCTATTGTACAATAAATCACATTTACATTATCTAATCGTCTATAGATAGACATTTGGACTGCTTCTACCTCTTCACTGTTGTGAATAATGTTGCTATAAACAGGATATATAAATGTTTTTTGAATCTTTGAGGTCAATGTCAAGAGATGGAATTGCTGGATCATATGGTATTTATTTTTTAATATAACTTGATTTTATTTGTTTATTTTTTTACGTGTGCTGAGGATCAAACTCAGTGCCTCACACGCGCTAGGCAAGTGTTCTACCACTGAGCCACAGCCTTAGTCCTTCATATGTATTTCTATGTTTAATTCTTTGAGGAACTGCCACACTATTTTTCAGTGACTGAACTATTATAACATTCCCACCAGCAATATACAAGGGCTCTGATTTCTCCACATCCTCACCAATAGTTGCTATTTTAAAAAAATTCTTTCTTTTTTTTGGCAGGGGCAAAGGGAGGCATTTCATTTAATTACAATTCAAAGCTAGTGTTCCATAAAATAAAGCTACTTCCCCGCCCTTTATGCTGCATCCTCCTCCCATCTCGCAACCTAGATTGTCAGTCTGTGAACATCCTAGCCAGTTACTGGTCCACTAGTCAGCCTGCACTCTCCTTCTCAGTCATTGGTCCATTGTTAGCCTGCAAAATTCCTCTACTCAGGAGAAGTTCCTGCGCCATTTTCTCTCTCTCTCTCTCTCTCTCTCTCTCTCTCTCTCTCTCTCTCTCCCTCTCTCTCTCTCTCTCTCTCTCCCTCTCTCTCTCCTCTTCTCTCTCTCTCTCTCTCTCTCTCTCTCTCTCTCTCCCCCTCTCTCTCTCCTCTTCTCTCTCTCTCTCTCTCTCTCTCTCTCTCTCTCTCTCTCTCTCTCTTTCTTTCCCAGCCCCTAGTGGATGCTCTGGTCGTCCACCTAATAAAATCTCTGGTGTGAGTTCCTGTGTCCAGAGTGACTTTCTGGGTGCTATCACTGGACCGCAACTCAGACCAGGCACCCCAGAGTGCTTGCTCCCCTGGATTCAAGGGTCGGAGCTGTCTTGGGACCTGAACTGAGCTGCATTTTTCTTACAGTTCCTTATCATCAAATTTTAAATTTTCTTGTTATTGTTGATCTATTGTTGAGATTTTTTAAAATATATTTTTAGTTGTAGATGAACATAATACCTTTATTTTATTTATTTATTTTTATGTTGTGCTGAGGATCAAACCCAGTGCCTCACAAGTGCTAAGTGCTCTACCACTGAGAGACAGCCCCAGCACTATAGTGAGGTTTTGTTTCTCTTTTCTTCCTGATTTAAAATTTTTCTTCCTGGGCTTAGGATATAGCTCAGTGGTAGAGCATTTGCCTAGCATGTGCATGTCCCTGGGTTCTATTTCCAGCACACTACTACTACTAATAATAATAATAATTTCTTTTTACTTTGTATTTGTTGTAAGTTTTTCTTTAAAAAAATTTTTTTAGTTGTCAATGGATCTTTATTTTTTTATTTGTTTATATGCAGTGTTGAGAATTGAACCCAGTGCCTCACACATGCTAGACAAGCATATATATGAGTGTATATATATATATATATATATATTTTTTTTTTTTTTTTTTTTTTAGTTGTCAATGGATCTTTTATTTTATTTATTTTTATGTGGTGCTGAGTAGCGAACCCAAAGCCTAACACGTGCCAGGCAAGCGCTCTACCACTGAGCCACAACTCCAGCCCTGCCCCAGCCCTCTTTTAAGTCCTTATCTATTTATTTATTCCTGTTTCTCTTCTATTTTAAGACCCATTTGTAAAATAATTTTTTAAACTTATTAGAATTCTAAGTTCTTTCAACTCATTTTGGATTTTAAAATTTTAAATTAACAAAAAATGTTTATGTATGTTGTTATTACATATTTTTTATCAAATTTTAAATTTCTTTGTGTTTGTATGGACATAATTAAATCATAATTTTCACCAGTTTTTTGTTTGTTTTTGGGTTTTTGTGTTGCTGGTAATCAAATGTCTTGTGCACATTCTCTACTCTTTCCATCAGTTCTGTAGAAGAGTTTTTCTGGTGCACTTTATGTCATCTGTCTTGTTCCCTTTATTCTTATAATAAGCCTATAATGTTGCTCAAGATTCCACTTTGAAATCTGTGTCCTTAAAAACTTTTAGGTGCAAGTTCGCCCTCTGTGTGTTCAGCCTTGCTAGAGGCCTCCTGCTGTCTTCTGTTCTCCCAACCATCTGGAATGTCTCTCTTTCCCTGCTCGTTTGGGGTAATCTGCCCCTCCCCAACCCTATGCAGATGCCCCTCCTTCCCAATGATGTCAAGACCATACAGGAGGGGCTGGGGGTATAGCTCAGTTGGTAGTCTGCCTCGTAAGCACAAGGCCCTGGGTTCAATCCCCTGCACCCCGGAAAAAAAAAAAAAAGACCATACAGGGTTGCCCTGCCCTCTACTCTCTAGGGTCACCAAGAACACTGCTTTACCTCATTGGATTGTCAATATCATCACTCCTCTGGTCCCTGGATGCTTTTTTGGTTTATATAAAGAATTCAGGAGAAATAAAAACCCCAAACCAAAAAACAATACCACCCTCACCTCCATCTGCCTTGTTGGAAACTCCTCTTTCTTTCAAAAAGCTGAGTAACTTCCCTCCACATATGTCCCTCCTCTGGGAAGTCCTGTGGCAAAATGCCTTGGGATTTAGGGTCATCCAGGTTCTCAGGCCTGCCTCAGAGTCTCTCTGGTTGACTAAGAATGACAATGTGAACAGCCTCCCCCAGTGCCACTACCTGAGGCTAGACCCAGAAAGCACTGACCAGGTCTTTGGAAGGCTGTAGAGGCTGCTAAATGGTACCCACTGTTATCATTATCCAGTAACCATTTATTTGCAAATGCTCTCCTTAAGGACAGCCCTTGTGTGTATTAGTCTGCTTGGGCTACCCTGACAAAGTCCCACAGACTGGGCTGCTAAAGCAACAGAAATCCTTGCATTTCTGGAGGGAGACAGGAAGTTTAAGATCAAGGTGTCAGCAGGGTTGGTTCCTTCTGAAGCCACTCTCTTTGGTTTATAAATGGCTTGTGCACGCTCTCTACTCTTCTGTAACTCTCTACTCTTCTGTCTTCTCCCTGTAACCTCTCATGGTCTTCCCTCTGTGTGTGTGTGTGTGTGTATGGTCTTCCCTCTGTGTGTGTGTGTGTGTGTGTGTGTGTGTGTGTGTGTGTCTGACTTTGCCTTTTCTATTAGGACACCAGTGATATGGAATTAGGGTCCACCTTAAGGACATCATCTGAATTCAATTGCCCCCTTAAAGATCCTATTTCCAGGGTTGGGGGTGTAGCTCAGTGGTAGAGCACTTGTCTAGCATGTATGAGGCCCTTGGTGGGACCAGTACTCCCCTTCCCCCAAATCCCTATTCTAAATACAGTCACATTCTGCTGCACCAGGGTTTAGAACTTCAACACATGAACTTTGGAAGAGACACAATTCAGCCCATAACAATGTGTGATTCGCTTCATATGTGCATAGCACCCAACTCAGAACACATACAAACTAATGTATAATATCCAAATAGTGTGTAGTTTGCTGTGCAAAGCATGGCTCAGCTAGCCCATCCTTTGCTGGTGGCCATCTGTGATGGAGCACACCCATACCCTGCTGCTCATCTATCTCTCCACTAGAGAGCAGTGAGAGCCCATTAACAGAGAGCTCAGGTAGTTCACTGGGTGCAGTAGCATCTTCAACCAGAGTCAAGAGCACAACATGATGTGGAGGCTCTGAATTTCCCCCACCTTGTTCCATATAGTGCTAATGTGCCTTAAGGTCTCTGCAGACTCAGCAAAGTGCCCCTCGTTAGTCCTCAGTGAGGGAGAGAACTGCCTGTCCCCAGTGCCTCTTTTGTGATGGTTGCTATGTACACACACTCTGCAGGAACAGTCACTGTGCCCTAAGCCTGGACAGGATCATAGGTTCAAGAGACTGGAATGGATTCCAGATTCAGAGAAGCCAGTGAATTCAAGTGGTGATTTTGCTGACTAGCAGTCCCAGTACTAAAACAGGGAAAGGGGGCTGCTTTGTTTCCTTCTCTTCACCCTCCTGCCCCAATTCTCTGATACCTCCAGCTACCCTTCTTCCTGTCTCTAAACAAGGGCCCCCAAATACCACCCTCTCTTCCCATGACTGCAAAGTCCAATGCCTGGAGCATAAAGATGTATCATGTGAGAGTAAGGCAAAAGCAAGACGTAGGAGAGCACCCCTGTGTGTCCTAATGCTTCTCCTATTAGTGTTCCACTCTTCTTCACTCGCTCTCCCCGGAGAGGAAAGCAGCCCTTAACACCCCAGAGGGTCTCTGGTGGCGCAGCAAATGTGGTCATCACTCAGTAGTAACTTTGGGTTTAGATGGAGGAATATCTTGGTTTTGTACAAGGGGCCAGTTTTTACTATCGGGGGGCACATTCCTTCTGTAAAAAAAAAAAAAAAGAGAGAGAGAGACCTATCGCACAGTGGGGATATCAGTAGTAATGATATATTACAGACCTCAAAATAGCAAAGACTGTCAAATGTCTCACCACAAAGAATGGTAGGTATTCGAGGTGATGAAAATATTGACTTGACCTAATCATACCATGTAGTATACATACACCAAATGTACCCCACAAATGTATACAAGTGTGGTTTATTGATTACAAATAACTTACAAAAGAAAAGATTATCTGGCTGATTTTATCTACTTTCACAGAATCTGTAATTTAAGAACTTCCATAGCACCCCTGATCTACCCAGTCTCTGTGCTTTGTTGTTGTTGTTGTGGTGGTGGTGGTGGTGGTGGTACTGGGGATTGAACCCAGGAATGCTTTACCACTCAACTACATCCTCAGCCCTTTGTATAACATTTTCAGACAGAATCTTGCTAAGTTGCAAGGCTGGCCTTGAACTTGTGACCTGCTGTCTCAACACTATTACCTCAGATTACAGGTATACACCACCATGCCTAACTCAGTCTCTGCTTTTCTGGCTGCATGGAACTATTGGCTACTGACAAAGAGCTGGCACAAAGGAGTACACAGCAGCAGTGCATCTAGTCAGTGCCCAGGAGCAAGGACACATGCTAGGAAATTAAGACAAACGAAGTGGAAATTTTGTAGCTAAAATGACTCTAGACTATAGGTTTCCTTTTAAGTGTAAAAAAATACAAGATACTAACAGATACTTTTCAAACTTCTTAAAGCACCCCTCCCTGCATCCACATTCATGTTAGCATTATTTGCAACAGCCAAAAGCAGAAGCCACCCAATGCCCCTCAACAAATGAGTGAATAAACAAAATGCAGCATAGACACCTAATGGAATATTATTCAGACTAAGAAGAAAAAAAAATTCTGACACTGGCTACAACATGGATGAATCTTTTGAAGTAAAGATTAAGTAAAGTTAAGTAAAAAGAGCTAGGATCAAAAATTGTAGAATCTCATTTAAAGGAATAGTTAAAATCATAGAGACAGGCTAGGTGTGGTGGCACACACCTGCAAACCCAGAGACTTGTAACGCTCAGGCAGGAGGATTGCAAGTTCAAAGCCAGCCTCAGCATTTAGCAAGGCCCTAAGCAACTTAGTGAGAACCTGTCTCAAAGAACAATAAAAAGGACTGAGAATGTGGCTCAATGGTAAAGGGCCTCTGGATTCAATCCCCAATTTCAAGAGAAAAAAAAAAAAAAAACCATAGAAACAAAGTGGAATGGTGGTTGCCAGGGGCTGAGGGGAAGAGGGAATGAGAACTTATTGTTTCATGGATATGGAGTTTAGGTTTGTGATGATGATAAAGTTTTTGAAACAGCAATAATGGTTACATAACAAGGTAAATTTACTTAACACTACTGAATAGTACACTTAAAATGGTTAAAGTTGCTGGGTGTGGTGGTGCATGCCTGTAATCCCAGTGACTTGGGAGGCTGAGGCAAGATCACAGTTCCAGGTAGGGTTTGGCAATTTAGTGAGACCCTGAATCAAAACACAATTTTAAAAGGACCAGGGATATAGCTTAGTAGTAAAGCACACCTGGGTTTAATCCTCAATTTTTAAAAAATGGCTAAAATTATTATAAATTTTACATTATGTATATTTTACTGCAATAAAAAATAACCACAAAAATGTACCCCTCATATAGGAAGCACTCCACTGGGAGGGGACCATCCATACTATAGTATGGCTTAGAGAGAGTTTCTGCTAGCCTGGGGGAAGGCAGATGGCCAGAAGTAGAGGTCTGATACTTACAGTCATTATCACATCTGAGCGTGAGAAAGAAAAACTGGTTGCTCTAAAGTGTTCTTAACTCTAGCCAGACTCTTTTCTCTCACCTAGAAGGGGTGAAGAAAGCCTGTACCTCATCCAGGGGTACCCTTTCATGCTGCCATGTTGCTCACATGCTTTTGTTCAGCAGGTCAGCTACTACCACCTTCCTAGCTTCCACTCCTCATCCTCCTCCAAATCTCTGCAGCTAAACTTGGCTCTGCCCTTGTTTGAGAAAACCCAGTGCATAGTTCATTTTTTATTGCTATAACTGAACACCTGAAACTGAGCATAATATCAAAAATAGAGGTTAATTTTGGCCTATGCTTCTGGAAGCTGGAAGTCCAAAAACATGGTGTCAGCATCAGCATCTGTGTGGCTTCTGGTAAGGGCCTTTAACTCATGGTGGAAAGCCAAAGGGCAAGCAGATGTGTTTGGAAGAGACAAAGGGTAATGAATTAGTAGCTTTATATTTATTTTCTTTTTTCTTTCCTTCTCTCTCTCTCTCTCTCTCTCTCTCTCTTTTTTTTTTTTTTTTTTTTTTTTTTTTTTTTTTTTTTGGTACCAGGGATTGAACTCAGGGGCACTCAACCACATCCCCACTCCTATTTTATATTTTATTTAGAGACAGGGTCTCACTGAGTTGCTTAGCACCTCACTTGCTGAGGCTAGCTTTGAACTTTCCATTCTCCTGCCTCAGCCTGGGATTACAGACATGTACCACTGTGCCCAGCTAGTCAGCTTTATATTTCTATGACCCAAATATCTGATAAGAACAATTTAAAGAAGGAAAAATTTATTTTTGGCTCATGGTTTCAAAGGTTTCAGTTCATGTTCAGCTAGCTCCATTGCCTTGGGCCTGAGATGAAGCAGAATATCCTGGTGGAAGGGCATGTCAGAAGAAAGCTGTTTAGCTCATGGCAACTGAGAAGGGGAGAGAAGAGAAAGAGAAAGGAGCCAAGGACAAGACATGGTCCTCAAGGGTATATCACCAGTGACCTACTTCCTCCAACTGTGCCCCACACCTTCCAGTTTTCACCACCTTTCAGTACTTCATTCAGTCATCAATGAATTAATCCACAGATGATGACAGATTCCTCATGACCCAATCACTTCCCAAAAGCTCCATCTCTGAGCATTGTCATCTTGGGATCAAACTTTCAACACTAGAGATTTTGGAAGATATTCCAGATCCAAACCATAACAGGTAGACTCACTTTATAACAATTCACTCTCATGATAAGTAATTCAGTCTAGGGAGAGCAAGAACTCACTCAAGAAAGGCATTAATCATGGGCTGAGGCTCAGTGGCAGAGCACTTGCCTAGCATGTGTGAGGCATTGGGTTCAATCCTCAGCACCACATAAAAATGAACAAATAAAATAAAGGCATTCTGTCCATATTACAACTACAAAATAAATTTCTTAAAAAGAAAGGTATTAATCAATTCTGAGGGTTCTTATCCATGACCCAAACACCTCCCACCAGGCCCCAGGTTTCAATACTGCCACAATAGCAAATAAAATTTCAACATAAGTTTCAGAGAGGACAAATCATAGTCAAATCACACTACCCATCATGCCATTTGACAGTCTACTCCACTGCTGAGTTGAGGTAAAGTCTTGGAAAAGCAAGGTGGGCTTTGAAGATAAAGAACTTATGTCAATTGCAGGGCCCACTGTTTGCAAATGCTTTTCTCTGATGGCTGCATAAAACTCTGGGCTGTATGTACAACTCTGATGCAGGACTTCCTAGCCAGGCCCACGATTCCCCAAGGCACAATGGGTAATGATCAGGGCAACTATGAGTTTGGAAGGGGTAAAAAATGCATCCGTATTTTCACTATCCTCTATCTGAGGTTTAGCATTTCCTTTGTCTATAAATGTAGGTGAGAAATGACAAAAGTTTCATGGGGTCCATAGATCTCACCAGGCTAAAGGGGCCGGTGGTTTACTAAAAAGGCTAAGGACTACTATTCCTTACAGCATTTTCAGAGTCAAGAATTCAATCCATGGGACAAGAATTGTCTTCCTAAAACACCTAGGTCAGCAAAATTCACTCATATTGGTAGGTCAGCAAACTCCCAGAAAGGTAGGATGAAGTCAGGTACTAGGGTGCTCCAGGGGGCGGAACCCTCTTCTTGTGAATGAATCTCCTGCTCAGGCCATGGGCCTTGGAGAGGAGGAAGCCCTGATGGTAGCAATGGGAATGGGTGTGATCTCTCATCTGTGTTCAATTGATAGCAAAGGTGACTTTGTTCTAGGTCAGACACAGGAGCAGGGGTCACCTGGCAGCAGTGGGAAACTCCTTCTGATGGCCCTGGCCCAGCTAGGAGAAGGAGAGCCAGGGGCAAAGGGACAGGTGAAGAGAAAAGAGACATAGCTTCTTCTGTGGTCCGTACTTACATGTCTGCACACTCACAGCAAGACCCCAGTATGTTCCACTCTGGCAGGGCCTTGAAGGCTACAAATCCCTACACAGAGACTATATTTTCAGAAGGGAAAGGAAAGTAGATGCTAGACTTCAGATGCCACAGGACCCTGGTTCTCTGCTCCACAGTGTGTGAGGACAGAGACCTGGTGAGGACAGAAGTGACCCAACCCAACCTAGCCCATGTGTCTGATGTCTAGACCCTCAGGTGTCAGTCCAGGATTCAGAAGAGGTGTGTACCAGGAGCCAACAGGGCCCTGTACATGCTGACTAGAGGCCTGTGTCAACCTACCTACACTTTGAAGTCCTGAGGAGCTGGGAGCCTGCTAGCAGAGTTCTGATGGGCCACGCTTTTAACCTGGATTCCAGGCCTGGCTCTGGGGTGGGCCTGGGATGCCCCCTGAGCACCTGCAGTTGCTTCCATGCACTGCTGTCTCACTTGGCCTCCGCCATCTCTACCAGTGAAGACCTGAGGTGCTGTTTGGTGTTCCTAAGCCTAGGAAGGCAGCATTGACTATAAGACTATGAAGAGTAAAACTGCCAATAAGGAAGAGCTACTATATTTGAAAAGGTATCTTTAAATAAAAACACACATACAAGTTTATATAGGAGTTACTAAGTGGAAATCTTGTGACCAGAGGCTTAAAAAAGGCTGTACTTCTCCTGGGAGCAATGGTTCAGTATTTTCTGGTTAAAATTTTCAGATGAGACAGTCCCAAGTAATACTCTTGAGATAATAAGGACCAGGGCATCAGAGGAGAAGCAAAACCCTACCCCCGCAGGATACTGTCTCTGTTCCTCTTTTCTCTCCTCTGCTGCCCAAGAGCAAGTTCTAAGTTGGATTACTAGAGCAGTGTGGTCTCTCTTGCACAGTCCCAGTACTCAGCTCTCCAGCCTCTGGAAACCTACCAAGAGCCCAAAGACAGTTGTAGTAAGTCTGTGTGTTAGCACACCAGCTGGGAGACATTTTTCTCCTCTGAGAGTTAAAAGACAATCTCATTTTAACAAAAGCAGAGCACCTGGCTTCTTTTAGGAGATTTCTGACAACCACAACTACTAAAACCAAGGATGTGAAGTTTCCATGTAAAGAGGAATTTAATTGCCACACACAGAGTTCCATAATTGTGTGAGAACTGACCTCCGGTGGGGTTGCAGGGTGCTTTCTCAGGAGGTCCAGGGAGGGGCGGACACACACACCAGACTGGGGGTGTCCAGCAGGCACAGAAGAGGTCAAAGGCAAGCTATAGAGTTTTGGGCTACTCATCATTAGAAGGGCCTGGGCACGTCCCAATTACCCTCCTTTGGCTTCTGGAAGGTTACAGAGGGATTCAAATGCTGAACCCCCCAAAAGATACTCCACCGTGCTTCAGAATTAAAATCTCCCTGGGCCTTAGTGATAGAAGTAAGGCCACCTTTTCTAGTCCTACAGGTAAACTTGAAGGTGAAGGGTTGAGGGGTTGGGAAGAAGTTGATCCTGCCTCCTTCTGATACCTAAAGGTTCCATCTAGGAGCTGCTGGGGGAGGGTTGACTCTTCTAGGAAAGGGAACTCACCCCACCTGGGTCCAGCTCTTCACCTTCTTTTCTTGCCTAAACATTCCTCCTGTCTGAAATTTTCCTGGCTTGAGATCCCCACATATTTAACTGCCAACATGCACATCAAAGCATTTCAAGTCCCTGTAAGAGGTTCTGGTTCTCTAGTCCTTGGCTTAACACCCAAGCTCACTATGTAATGTTTCCGCCTCTGGTCTCCATGTTTCTGTTATCAAATCAAGCTATATAATAAATGTCTCCCTTGATGTCACACACAGGTGGAGAAGCCTGATTACTCACACTGCATCAGGTCCTCACTGAACCCAGAATAGAGGCACCTGGGGGTGCAAAGAAAGACTCTTGATCCACCCAGGATTCCCAGATATCCACAGCACACCAGAAAACACCAGAATAGACAGTCCAGGCAAGCAACCAGGATGCCACTGTCCTGTCAACACTCCACACTCAGGGCTACTTGAAGTAGTTGGTGACATGAAAAAGTGGTAACAAATGCCCTATGGGAACCAGAGGCAGAGGCAGGAGGTGGGGTGGGCCAGCACCAGTCTTCTGGGTAAAGCCAGAACAAGCACATGAAACAAGAATGGCATTGAACTTGACAGAGATTATGGTGATTAAAAAGGTAACTGGAACAATAAGGGGAAAGTCAGAACCAGGGGTGCAAGAATAATCTATCAGGGCTCTTAACCCAGAGCCTTCCTGAGGGGAAAAAAATGCAAGAAAAACAAACTTCATTTCATAGTTGCAACAATGAAACAATCTTGCTTCACTTGCTCTCAATTTTATTGGCCTCCAGAGGTTCTGTGCTTCTAAAGATTAGACTTCCCTTGGGAAATGAGGAAGGGGGTGGGGGTGGGTGGGGAAGAAAAAAGCAAATATTTGTTCCCCTCTCATGAAGTCATTCTTTTAAGCAGGTTTCCTCTGGAGTTTTTGCATGGTAGTTTGTGAAACTGCTGTCCAGGTCTTCTCAACGCAAGCCGGGGAAAAGGCTTAGAAATAATCTTTGAATTCCAGAGAGACAAAACAGGAATGGCCTCAAGCCGGGCTTCCTTCTGAAGCAAGGCGAACAGCTACTTCTGCCTGGCCTGAAATCTCGGGAAAAATCACCCACACAGCACAGGCTGCCACTCAGGGGGGCCACATCTTACGGGAGCAGATCCGCCAGCTGTGCTGGCAGGACAAATCCTGATTTTTTAATCCCTGATTAGTCATTGTGTTCGAGAGATGTTTTGAGCTAAAATAATATACAAGAATTTCCCTAGAGAAAATATACACGCTCAGTTTTTGGAACCACTTAACACAACCCTTCATCAAGAAAAGATACATTTGGAACAACATAACACATTTCTTAACTTGGAAGAATGGCTGGTACAAATTGATGTCATCACAATAGAGATGAATGTGTGCATTTTATTAGCCTCCCAGGCCACACACAGGTGAATGGTATGAGCCATTGTTATTCAACTGTTTAATATTATTTTTACATAAATCAAGGTGACACCTGACAAAGACTGAGTCTGTAAATCAACCCTCCTTTTCCTATTTGGAACGTGAAGTTGGCTTGTTGCCAAGGGTGTGGAAACAGAGTGCTACAAGTGGCATTTCAATAAGGAATGTACCCATTTATGACCGGATACAGGACTCATGGCTCGTGACCATTTGCCAATATAACCAAGTAGTCTTTGGAGGGTTTCACATTAACAACGACAGTGACATACTGCTAATGCAGTTAAATGACTCATGCTCTCATAGTGGGAGAAAGAAGTGTACAATGGGTGGGTATATTAGTTTCCTGGGGCTGCCATAACAAAGTACCACAGACTGTGTTGCTTAAACAACAGTTCTCACAGTTCTGGAGGTTGGAAGTCTGAGCTAAGGTGTGGGCAGGGTTGGCTTCTCTTGAGGCCTCTCTCTTCCTCCTGTATCTTCATGTGGTCTTCTCTCTGTATGTACCTGTGTCCTGATCTCTTCTTATAAGAATACCAGTCATGTCACCCTAGTGACCACCCACCCACATGACCTCATTTTAAATGAATTACCTGTTTAAAGACTCTCGAAATACAGACAAATTCTGCAATAATGGGAGGTTAGGGATTTGACATATGAATTTTTTTAAGTAAGGGGAGCAACTCAGTCCGTAACAGGGGAAGCACAGAAAGTTGTTGACATCTGTTTGCTGTTCCAAAGAAAAATGGAAAGGAAGAATACACCTTGCCCAATCACATGAAGCTCTTCCCACCACAACTCAGCCAGCATGGTATCTCAACAAGATCAACACAGGCAGGGTCCATGTTCATCGCCTGACACTTGGACAGAGAGAAAACAGGAAATATGAGGATTGGAGTCCACCTCCAAGACCACCTACAAAGTCCCATGAGGCTGGTGTGTTCAAATGAGCTAGATGAGAGGGGTTATGCATAGATTTACATTGGTGGTATTTCCCATAGAGAAGAGCAAGAGGCCTGAAGTGGGAAGCAAGCAATGGGTTAGGAAAACAACATGTTGAGTTTTATTTCTGATTCTCTGCAGCTCAGCAACAGTTTACATTGGGGTCCAGGTCCTCTATTTCCAATGCAAGAACACTAGGTGTCCTGGAGGGGTTTAACTTCAGTGATATCTTTGGGGGAAGTCCAGCACACTACCTGTCTGAAAATAAGATAGAAAGGGCTGTGGTAGAAGACCTCTGGGTTCAATCCCCAGCACTGGGAACGGGGGTAAAAGACATGAATAGGCATTTCTCCAAAGATGTACACAAACATATGGCCAAGAAGCACATGAAAAGATGTTCAACATCATTAAACATCAGAGAAATGCAAATTAAAACCAAGAGAGGGCTGGAGATGTGGTTCTGTAATACAGAACTTGTCTAGCATGTGTAAGTCCTGGATTCCATTCCCACCACTGGAGGGAAAAAAAAAAAAAAAAAAAAAAAACCCTAGGAGTTGTCAATTCACATCCATTTAGGATGGCTGCTACTTTTTAAAAAACAGAAAATTACAAGTGTTGGAAAGGACATAGAAAAATTGAAACCTTTATGTATGGGAAGTCATCCTTATCTAGCAGAATCAGATGGTTCCCTGTCTAGTTTCCCTAAAAGAATGGCTCCCCTAACTCCACCCTTTCCTGTCCATCATAGAAGAAGCTGCTCCTAGTCTTAGCCCCCTTTACCTGTGTGTCTATAAATAAAAGAGAGTTGGGCTACTCCAGGTTGTTGTTATTACAGGCCAGAGGCTCTATGACCAGACCTGTCACCCCTTCTCATTTAAAAAAAGGGTATTGGCTCTTGTGTGTTTGATTAGATAAGTTTTTGGGTAATTGATTGAAAAACAGCCAACATCCTCCTCCAGCAGTTAACCCTTTACTCATCCACGCGGGACATGGCAGAGAGGCCCCCCTACGCTTATGCACTGTTGGTGGGAATATAAGATTAGGCAGATGCTCTTACAGTATGGAAGTTCTCCCCCAAATTAAACAGACTTATCGCATGATCCAGCAATTCCACTTCTGGGTGTATACCTCAAAGGACTGGAAACAGGGTCTCAAAAGATATTTGCACACCCACATTCATAGGCGCATTATTCATAAGAGTCATGAGATGGAAGCAACCCAAGTGTCCATTGATGTATGAATGAGTTAGCAAAATGTGATATATACATATAATGGAGTATGATTCAGACTTAAAATAGAAGGAAATGCAGACACAAGATATATGGATCAATTTAAAGATGTTATGTAAGTGAAATTAGCCAGTTACAAAAAGACAAATATTGTAAGATTTCACTTACATGAGGTACCTAAAACCATTATATTCATAGAAACAAAAAGCAGAATGGTGGTTGCCAGGGGCTGGGGGAAGGGGACAGAGAGGAAATGTCTAATGAGCATGGAGTTTCAGTTCTGCAAGGTAAAAAAGTTCTGGAGATCTATTTCATAATGATGCAAATATACTTACTGTCTCAGAATTATATACTTAAAATGGATTAAGATGGTAAATTTTATGATATGTGGGAGTTTTTTCCACACACAAAAAAATCAAACTATGGGGATCATAATCTATCCATTTCCAGTCCTAGGAAATTGTCCATTTCAATGAAATGTTCAGGTGTATTAACATAAAATTACATGTAGCTAATAATATGTTCTCTTCTTATTTTAAAATTTCTGATATATCATACCAGCTATCTTTTGACTTGGTGGCAAAAGATAGACCAAGAGAAATGTCAGAAAGCTAAATGTCAGAAACAGAGAGGCAAGGGCTGGGAACGTACCTTAGTGGTAGAGCACTTGCCTAGCATGTGTTAGGACCTGGGTTCAATCCCCAGTATCAAAAAAACAAAAAATCCAGAGAGGTAGAGGGTCTCACATGGTGAATCACAAGTAAGCAATTGTTAGAGTAAAAGGGCTCTAAAGGATCGTCAGACTCCAAAGCAATATTTAAAAATCAATAGCATTCATATTAATTAACACAAATGATTAGAAAATGTAATTTTAAAAAGTATTCTTTACCATGGCAACATTTTACTTAAGGATACATCTGAAAGTAGTACATAAGGCCCTTATCAAAAATAAAATTCTATTGAAAACCTAAAGAACTTAACAGCATTAAAAAATAACAATACTCAGTATTATAATCATATCAGTCTTGTTGACTCTGAATTCAAAGCAACTGCCATCAAACTTAAAAAAAAAGGAGCTGGGGGTGTGGTTCATGCTTGCCTATCAGGGCAAAAGGCTCCGAGTTCCAACCCCAGAACTGCAAAGAGGGCAAAATCGTCCAAAAGATTTTCTATGGAATTTCACAGGTGGAAATGGAATTTAAGGTGCAGAACATGTGAGGAACAAGTTGCTGAGAAAAGTATTTTGAAGGACAAGGTAGAAGTGGCTTGCCCACCCCCAAGGATAAAATTTGATCATAAAGCAAAAATATGCGGAGGTCATGATGGCCCAATACAGATAAGGAGTTGAGAATGAAGAAGGGATTCTGGACCAAAACAAAGGAAACTCAGACAGATGACCATGTGGCATTGCAGTCTGTATGGGTGAGAAGGGACTTTCCATTAGTGTCCATGTGGGAAAGAAAATGAACTGAATCTCTGCTTCATACTTTACCCCAAAAGACCTAAAGATAAACCATTACAACCTTTAGAAGAAATTACAGAGGATATCTTTATGACTTTGAGTATGGAATATAACTCTTAAAACACCAAAAGCATGAAGCAGATAGATTTATTTCCAACCAAATAAATGTAGAAGTTCTTTCTACAAAGGCAGTGGGAATTCAGGCCACAGATTAGAACATCTTTGCTGAGGATAGAGCTAACAAAGCATTAGAATGCAGAATACTCAAAGAATTCTTGCAAGTAACAAGAAAAGACCAGCAATTCATCGAAAAGGGGGAATATAAGAACTAGCAATTTGCAACCTGGAAACAGAATAAATAATAGAGACCTGAAAAGGCAGCTCCCACACCTGCTGGTGGAATCAGTCTCTGTGAAAAGAAATGTGGCAGTGTCCAGCCAAACTGAGAATGTTCACACTGTGGGACTCGGCAAACCCATGTTTGAATACATGTTTCTGGAATCCCTTGAAGAGTACTGAGTAGCTGTGCAATGATAGCAGAAAACTCAACCTTACTCTCCTTCAACAGGTTGGATACCAAGGCTCAGTCCATTTCCCTTAAATTCTACCTGTCCTGGGAGCTGTACATCTGGTAGCCCTACAAGTACATGCAAATGAACTAGAATGGCATGTGTCAACAGTGAACATGGTGAGCATGTACAATGTGGGTAAGGAATGGGAGTTGCAGAAAGAGAATAGATAGTCACCTATATACGTGAATAAGTAAAAAGATGATACAAACATATATACATACATACATACATACATACATACATGGATGGATGGATAGATAGATGGTGTTTTAGTCAGCTTTGTGCAGCTGTGACCAAAATACATGACAAGAACAACTTAGAAGAAAGAAGGTTTATTTTGGCTGATGATTAAGAGGTTTAATCCATGGTTGACCAAGTCCATTGCTCTAAGGCATAAGGGCATGGCATAAGGGCATGGTGGAAGAACACTTCCCATTCATGGAAATCAGGAAGCAGAAGAGAAGAGAAAGGGGGCCACAGGGAAGATGAACCTTCACAGGGCACATTCCCAGGGACCACCCTCTTCCAGCCATGCCCCACCTGCGTACAGTCAACACCTAGTCAATCCATACAAACTAGGATGGACTAATTCAGTTAAAGCTCTCATGATCCAATCATTTTGCCTCCAAATATCCCTGCATTAACCGAGAAGCTTTTGGGCTACACCTCATCATAGATTGATAGGTAGGCATCTATCACGTACATATGTACACACATGGATAGCCAGGTAAATAGGTAGGTAGATAGACAGATAGGTACCCACATACAAATGTGGGCAGGTGGGTAGATGGATGAATGAATGATACATACATAAATGAATAAATAACTTAGAACAGGAGCTCGAAAAGGGGACAGAAAGAACCACTGTTAGCCAGGAGGAGTGAGCCTGATATCTCAACACAGCATCCTAGTGCAGGATATCCCCAGGGCTTTACCAGTCACCTGGGCTCAGACCCACAGTTCTGGGAGCAGACTCTTCCTCTTGCCACCTTTCCCAAGCCTGCCTCTAGCCCACTTCTCTCCAAATTGGTATGTGTAAATTAGAACTCCCAAGATCACATAAATGTATCTTCACTCTCCTGACACCTCAGGGGAAGGGTGGGGATGTTGGGAGATGAACCTTACAATCTGGTTGACCAGAATCCTTCATTTCTCTCTTGGACCACTGTTTTCTGAAGTTTGAAACATGTGGTTGTTACTCTTTTCACAGTGCTTGCTACTCATGAATTTGTGGAATTTATTTTCCCCCTAGTTTCCCATTTGGTTAGACATTAGGAAAGGAAATCTATGTGTCCCTTCATTATTTTAACCTGGAAGTCTTCTTTTTTCCTCTTTAACATACATGTAATTCCCAACCTTCTACATTTTTCTATCAAACAAATCCTACCTTCATCCCCAATTTGTGGTCTGCACTTGGACTTTTGTGAATGAGCTCACTTCAAGCAGCCATCTCAAAGCCACATTGTAGGGGCACACTCTCTGCCACCTTTGCAAGATGTCTGTCAAAACCTGAGGCAAGAATTTGTAAACTGAGTCTCATGGGTCAGAGGAGAAATCTCTGGGCATGTGGCTTTGGGTCTAAAGGTGTCCCTGCATGCAACAGCACCCTGGCTCACTCAACCAGAGAACGTTTGCTTATTTTTCCTACAACGCCATTGCCAGGAAAGATTACATTTAAAGTAAGAGTGTTACTACTAAAAAATCAAAACAAATGGAAAAGCACTGTTTTATTGAATTGCTCCCTCTTGTTTCATGGAAATGAGTAGAAAACCACAAAATGAAAGTGAATAGGAAAGTGCTGACACTACCAATAAACGTAGTCTCAAAATCTTTCATACTCACCAACTTAAATTGGACAGAAGGCTCAAAGCGATAAAAAATACGAACTAAGATGTGTTAAGAATGAATGGAGATGCTCTGCCAAGAGTAGGTGGGGAGGGTACTACAGGTGAGAGGATGAAGGAAGCAGCTTTTCAGAGGCCAAGTTCCTTAGGACCTCCTGCCATGGGTTGAGCATCCCACAGATCTAGTGCCCACTAGGACTGTGTGGTTTCCATCTCACTTCACCAATCTTCAGGGTAAGCAGCCCTACCATTTTGCTTTATAATAGTGCTAGGGGAGTCTGTGGCTTCACTCAGAAACACACAGGTAACAGGTAAATTGGTTACTGAACACCATCTACCTGGGCAGCAATCATGGAGCCCCTGCCCCCGCCCCCACCCCCATGGAAGCCACAGGGCTGTGATGGTTGCCATGGTACAAGGGCAGAGGGGTGGGATGTAGCTATAGACAGGAAATGACACGAGAGAAAAAAAAAATGCCAGCTTCTGGTGGCTGATTTTTTAAAGAGAGCATTGCTATTTATTTACCTTTCTTTTCCTTTTATTTTAGTGAATGAGCTCACCTCAAGCAGCCATCTCAGTCACATTGTAGGGGTACACTCTCTGCCATCTTTGCAGGATGTCTGTCAAAGCCTGAGGCAAGAATTTGTAAACTGGGTCTCATGGGGATTGCACACTTAAAATTGGTTAAGACCTTTCATGTTACATTTATTTTTACCAGGAACAATTAAAAAAAAAAAAAAAGATGCCTAAGATCAAAACAGAGCTTGGATAGATAATTTGTTTTCTGTATTCCAACCCATTTTCACTTGCTTCAGCTGTCTTTGGTTTACTGGCCCTTGCTCTGAAAATTAAATCTCTGAGGATTGCCTGAAGTGATCCCTAGCCATCCTCTGGAGACACAAGGCAATCACAGAGCCAGGCTGGAAGGTGCCGGCACTGAAGGGATGAAGGGACGCCGTGTGGGATGGGGTGGAGAGGGCAGAAGCGACTGTGTGAACTCTGAGCCCAGAGAAAGCAGGGGGCAAAGTTCAGCAGCAAGACCCACTGACACCTCATAAATCAGGTACCATACAGTGACTAAGCCCTTTGAGACTTAAATCTGATCCAAAATTTGGGAGAAAAGGAGTCATGTAACAGCCAGATCACCATAACCAGTGTTAGGAAAGCTGATTTTAGGGGAGATAATTAATTAAAAATTGTAGTCACTTCCTGCCCAAGATACTGAAGCCTCTTGGATTTGAGCCACTAAGGCCTAAAGAGATGACTTGTTCTGTGCTATGTCACTGTCCCCAGACATGGGCCATATCACTGTCCTAGCAGCTGGACATGGCACTGTCCACAGGAACTCTCTCCTGGACCACCAGGGAGCAGTCTGGGGAAGGCTGGCTCAGCCCTCCTCTTGAAATCTCCCTTTGTTGCCTGTGGCCTGCGCAGAACTAACCGCTGCTCAGCTTTTTACACAAGTCACTGCAGAAACAGGTCACATCCTCTGCCTTGAGACTGCATCGGCTAAATCCTACCCAACATTTGGGTGTGCCTTCCTCAAAGGGATCCCACCACCATTACCCCAAGCCTGAACATGGCCCCTTCCTTGCACTTTGGTAAATATTTATGCATTGTGTTATCATTTGCTTAAGTCTTTCTCCTTTCTCTGGCCTATTCTGTGCCACATCCCAATCACTATATACAAACAATTATTTGCTGAAGATTACGTGAAAAAGCAAAGTTCTGATGTGGGAGCTCACTCTTCCAATGCTACTCAGTAAATCCATGTGAAGGTGAGACTGAGCTCACCCTGGAGTACTGGTCTGGATGTAGGGGCCAGCACCTGTTCAGGAACCTGCTGCTCATAAAGACCGCTTGGGTGTTCAAATGGAACATGTCTGGTTTTCTGATTAGATATGACAGGATTCTATCTGCAGAAGGATTCTGAAGCTAAACCACCCTTTAGCAGCTGAGTGGGGGAGGGGGAGAGCTGAGAACAAGCCAGTAAGGGGCATGACTCAGAATAGAAACACAAACTTCTAAATGGGGGAAAGGCATTGTAAACATCACTGATGCATAGTCATAGTCATCTCAGAGCCCAGCCTTCTCTTCAGGAACCTTCCCCCAACACTGCTGGGCAGCGGGCTGCATGCCCGGTCTCCGGGAAGCACCTGGCCTGATATCACTCTACTGTCATCGAGCAGAGGACACAGTGCATCCTGTGCTCAGCCCTCCAAAAGCAACACAGCAGGGCTATGGGAGAGGGTAGGGGCTAGACACAGCCCTGTGCTGAGAGAAATTGTGCACATCTGTAAATGTAGATCCTCTGCTTGCCTTGACCCCTTGTGGAATTCAGTTATGTGGGCAGAAGGACTAAGATCTACTGAGCCCCTTTCCCATTCTCACCACGGGGACCCATCAACACCAAGGGCAAGGATGGGCACAGTTGTTCCACGGTGACAGCAATCTGGAGATGGCGTTGGGAGGGACTGATGGGAAAGAGTGAGAGAAAACTTTCCAGAGTGCTAGTATATGAGTTCCATGAGGGTGTTCATCTGTCAAAACACCTCTCATGGGAAACAGGGGCTTTGCATTTTTACCTTACTTAAGGCAAAAAAGAACAAAACCTCTCACCGTTAGCATAACTACTATCAACAAAAGAGAAAATGACAAGTGTTGAGAATGTGGAGGAATTGAAACAGTTGAGCATCTGTGTTTCTCCTGTCATTTTGAGAAGTAATTCTCCAGAGGAGATCTGGAACTGCCACAAAAGGAAAGTTCTCCCCCTTTGACTAGCACCGAAGCTTTGAGCCCACCGTAGGAAATGCTACCACCTACCTGAATTTCTTTCATCACAGGAAAGCAGGAGGATCTGTGCCTAGGCTTAGCAAACCTCTTCTGGAAAGGGTCAGACGGTAAATATTTTTAGATCTTCAGGCCACTCAGCCTCTGTCACAACAACTCAAGTTTGTCGTAGAGACAGCAGCCCTACACAGTAAGGAAATGCACAGTGTGACTATTCCAATAAACCTTTAATTATGAGCACTAAAACTGGAACTCCATATCCTCTTTACATGCCATTAAATCTTTTTTTCTGCTATTTTTCCATTTAACAATACAACAACCATTTTGAGCTCCTAAATCATTAGGTCAAGTGGTGGTGGGTTAGGCTTCTGCTCTATGCCAACAATGAGGCAGGCCTACCCCTCTGCATGACTCTAACTAACCCTCCCCCCAAGGATCATCTTAGGGCAAAATATGAACCACAATGACATCAGCTACAAAGGAAGCAGAGTACATAAACAGAGAGGCAGCAAGGGCAAGGGGTCACAGCCCACATCATAGCCTGGACTCATGCCGGGCGATGACGCTGTCACTCAGAACTATTCAAGCCTTGGACCTTCCACTCCCTGAAGTTGATTGCTTGATTTAAATTCTTGAAACACATGAGATTCAATTCACTAGAAAATTGGACTGAGGACTCAGTGAGAGAGCACTTGCCTAGTATGTGCAAGGCCCTAGGATTAATCCCAATACTAAAAACAAGACAAAGAATGCAGTTCTAATTAACTAGGAAATTAACCTAGAAGGGTTAACAAGGCAGCCACTCTCCTCCAGAATAAGAAGCTACACTCAGGCATACACTCTGGGTCTTGATGATACAGGGCAATGTGCAGACTGAATTCTAGTACAAATGACACAGGTGATAAAGGCCGAAAGACACCATGGCAGGAATCTAGAGGGCCTCAATTGAGGCAGCCTAGACTCCAAGTTCCAGAGCCTCAGGTTAATGCTTCAGATCCACTCTGGCCCCTCTGGGTACATTTTCCTTTTAAAGGGCTAGCTTTTGGGAAGCCAGGTTCCTCCCTGGACTGGGAGTTCCCAGCTCAAAGTTCCATTCCCCACTTCTCCTTCTACCTATGTATACTTGTGACAGATGCACTGGGCCTCCAGAACTACAGATAGCCAAATGTGGGAGAATCTTCTGTCTGACACAGGCTTTTGGCTCAAGAAACACAACATTATAAAGTTGGTATCTTCATTCCTGGGGTGTTTTTTTTTTTTTTTTTTGTCAATAAAATGAGACTGAAATTACTTATGCATCTCATGGGTCCTTGCGGGAATTGCGACAGCACAGAATGAAGCCTGAGCCCAGTGCTTAGCCTCAGAGAGCCTTTTCCTCATCTCCACCCAGGTTGAGGGTCTAGGTTAAATTAAATCAGCTCCTGAATGCACCCATAATTATAAAATAAAAGGTAAAAACTGCATGTAGTGGGCACAGGGACAGCGCCTGACACACAGTCACTTAATTGATATTAATTAGCCTTGACAACTGTGCAGATGACTGACATCCAACAAATCTACTTTCTTCAGATGGGGAACAGATGTCCTCAGACAGGGCTCCATCCAAGGCTGGGTGATGGGTGATCAGAGCATCTCTGTCTGGCCCACACCAGGAGAAGCAAGGGGTAGGTAAGCCCTGCAGGACAAGGCCACCTGGGGTCACCTCTAGATCCTGGACTTGCCTACAGAGATGATACCTTGGGAAGCTAGGGTTGAACTGAACCAGCAGCCTCAGACAGGCTCCTAAGAAAATCTAAAAATTTCATTTGGGGAAGATGAAAAGTTCTGAAGATGGATGGTGGCGATGGTTTCCCAGCAATGCAAGTGTGCTTAGTGCCACTGAACTGTAGACTTTAAAATGGTTAGGGACGGGGGATGTACCTCAGTGGTGGAACACTTGCCTATCATGTGAGAGGCCCTGGGTTCCATCACTAGCACGGTAAAAAAAGTTAAAGTGGAAAATGTTATGTTACCATAACAGTTTTTTTAAAAGAAGGGAAAATCACCTTAGGGAAAAAAAAAATAAAAGTCCAGGAGCACTTCCAAGGTCATACTTAGTTTTGCTTCCTAAACCAGGAAACATGTAGCTTTGCATTTGATTTATTCTGTTCCCATCTTATCAGCACTTCCAAAGAACTGAAAACAGGGAATTGGAACTCTCATAGTAACTGGGTAAAAATGGGCAAAAGATTAGAGAGCTCTAGCTCCCACCACAGCCTCCTGACACACTTCCTGTCAGCAAAGGCATGAGTGGCCCATGCCTGGAGATGGCAAGACCTCCACCCCAACTTGTCCTGAGACAGGACACAGCTAGCCTTCGACTGGGTCAATGATATGATCGGATGACACGTGGAGCTTGCAGTCTTTACCCACAGTTATCACAGTCTCCCTCCCTTTCATGTCAGGTCAGATGGCAGACCCTTGAGTCCCCCACAGCTGTGTTCCTGAGAGGTGGGTGCCACACTTGCTGGCTGAGCCTGGACATCCAGGCATTGTTAGTGAGAAACCCCAGTTCATGGAGCTGCCCTGTTGGACTCCTCTGTCCATGTCAAGTCCAGGGGTATATGTCCTATGCCTCAGGCCCTAATGGCCCTGCCCCAATTGGGCCTCCCTATGTGCACCTCAGATCCTGACTAGGTTCCAGTCCTTTTTTATCCCTGTCCCCTGGCTCTCATACACATCCTTCCCAGCTGAACTGGCTCCTACCTGTCCATCAAGTCCTTGATCCTTAGCAGGTCAGAACCACACAGTGGCCATGGGTACACAAACTCTCTGTCTTTGAATGCCAGTATCTGACACACTGTGCCAATCAGCAGCAGAAAGCATGCATGGGTAAAGTGGACCTCATAGCCCAAGGGAAGAGAGGGGAGCAGCAGAGGTGGGGTGGGGAGTGGAAGTGAGAACTGTTTCCAAAACAAATTAACTAGGGGTTAAGGTTATAGCTCAGTGGTAAAGTGCATGAAACCCTAAGTTCAATCTTTAGCACTACAATAAATAAATTAAATCAAATTAAATTAATTTACGAGGAACTTCTTCAGGAATCCAGATAGCTTGAACCATTTAGCCCTCTGAACACCCAATTCTAAAGCCCCAATGCCACGCACAGCCCCAGGAATGCCTATCGGTTACAAACTGTTAATCTAGGTGGAATTAAACCCAACTCATTTGCAAGAAAACTGAGCACTAAACAAGAATTTTAGTTTTACTTTAGTTTTTTTTTTTTTTCCTTCTTCCTACTACCCTTTATAATAACTTGCCTGTTTTTTTTTTTTTTTGGGTGCTGGCGATCAAACCCAGGGCCTTGGGCTTACAAGGCAAGCACTCTACCGACTGAGCTATCTCCCTAGCCCCTACAACTTGCCTGTTTAAGCCAAGGAACAAAGATAGACACCTCCTTCAACCACCACTGGGCATTTGTAATAAACATTAAGAGAACAAGTTCAGCAGTGATAGAGAAAACAGGAAAAACAAACTCTGAGACTTTACATAAATATATATATTCTATGGGCATCTAAATTTAATCCATAAGCTAGCACAAGACAAATCAAAAGTCCTCTGCCACTACTCACAGAGAAAATGATATCTAAATGTTGTTCTACTTGCTTCTATACAATGCAAAGCTTTGAACTGTTTATAATATAATACAACAGAAGCACAATCACTCAAGAACATAGTTATTCTGCTCTTTGAAGCCACTTGCCATCAAGTATTACACAGGCAGGAAGTAGAAATATGTGCTTTGATTTGTTTAAACTAAATTAAACATAACTAGCAACCATATTTCCTCTTATTCAGGGGACATTACAAAAGGTACAGAAGACCAAAAATATCAGGTGACTTGGAAATGATGGGACTAGTTCTTTAGACACAAAATAGAAAACAAATACTGGCCTTTTTCATGCTGTTTGGAGGTTTACATGCATTAATCTTGGAAAGTTTAGCACTGTTCAAAATAATTTGGAAATAACACTGTATTGCTTTTATGTTGAAGAGGAAGTCATTCAAATAAATGGGTCTCAAGGCTTTACAATCAAGCACTTTCTTTCTTTCAAATTTAAATTTGCATTTAGTTTTGTTGAGCATTCCCTTCTCTACTAAAAGGTGTTCTGATGTGTGTTTTGCCATGTTATGATTCTTATGAATCTAATTAAATTGGTAATTTTAATAATAATCAATGTGACTACGTTTTGAGCTTTCTCTTGTAACAAGCTGTAACTGAGCCAGGTAGCTGGTTGCTTGTCATCTTGACACCTGACTGGCTGATAGCTACAGTAACAGAGTGCAGATATGCAAATTAGGTATTGGTGACTGGGTCCTTTTGCTCCAAACTTACATCTGGGAGCTGAGAAAATACAGCTTCTGAGCTTATGAATACCACTGACAGACTGTCACTGGGACACATCTCACTGTGATTCCACTCTTTGCATTCATTCTGATAAGGTTTTGGCCACCAGATGCCCTACCCAAAAGATTTTTTACTTACTTCTTGGCCGTTCAATGGCACTTCAGACGTGGGTGAATGCCACCTTGAAGAACTGGTGTCTCAGGTCATTTGGACAATTTCTTTCATGAAAGGGAAATGGTAGGACCTTTAGATGGTAAGCCTAGAGGGAGTCCTTTAGTTCATTGGGGGAATGTCTTTGCAAGGAATTGCAGGGTCCCAATTTCTTCTTCTTTCTCTCTTTTGCTTCTGAGCCATGAAATGAGTGGTTTTGCTTCACCAGCATTTGCCCTCCATAAGCCCAAAAATAATGGGGCCAATCCATCTGAAACTTCTAAAACTTTGAACCAAATATATATTTTCTCTTTATAAGTTGATTATCTCAGGTATTGTTTATAATAACCAAAAGCTAACACAAGATCTCTCCATTTATTTAGGAATTCTTTGATTTCTTTCACTAACATTTTGCAGTTTTCAATATATGGTTCTTGCCCATACTTTGTAGGTATTTTTGAGTGTGCTACTGCAAATGGAATTGCTTCTAATTTCAATTTCCAATGGTTCTTTGCTAGTAGGGCTAAATTTACTTGTGAGTCTTCATAGCTTTGGGGTACAAAGAGTCCACTGGATTTTCTCCATAGAAAATCATGTCATCTGCAAATAAAGGTAGTTTTATTTTTTCCTCTCCAATCTGTATGACTTTAAGTTTCTTTTTCTTGCCTTTGCATTTTCTAGAATCTCCAGTGCAATGGTGAATAAAGGTGGTGAGGTCAGACATCCTCGCCTTGTTCCAGATTTTACAGGAAAAGCAGTCAGTCTTTCACCATTAAGCATGGCACTAGCTCTAGGGACCTGTATCAGGTTACAGAAATGAAAGCAATGTTTTTGAACAAAGCTGAGCAGAAAGATCCCAAATCATTCCTACACAATGAGAAAAACAATTAAAAATATGTGTCAACAGGGGAAAAAAAACTAAAAGAAAGTCTGAGAAATAAAAGCAATTATGCAAAGCTGGTGAGAAAATGAGTGACATTTTGTCTACTTTTTCCATAGTTGTCTGTGATAAATCTTTAAAGATTAAAAAACAAGTTTTAGAGAAACTACCTTATGCCAGCAATTGGTACTATTTAAACTAAACAAAGAATAATAATCTGAAAGGACCAGGAAGTGACCCACTGGTTCCCAGAGGGCAAAAGCAAAACCCTTCTTGGCAGACTTTCTATGGACCTGCTGGACAGGAGTACACCAGATCCTCAGAGGGAGCTGGAAAGGACAGCAAACACAAATAAAGAGCTGTAGAATTATTCCCACAACACAGCACACATATTTTATGATTTTAATTTTACTTATTTATTTACTATTTTGATGCTGAGAATTTAATCCAGGGCCTTATGCATGCTAAGCATACCCTCTACCACTGATCCATGCATATTTTAAAATGAAAACCCACACTGCTATGGACTTAGAAGTTTACAATGTAAGGGTTCTCTACCTTGTAGGAACAGAAGAACAGTACATAAAGTTTCTTGAACAAGTCTGTGGGAATAGCAGTGACCCTGAGGATGATGGCATTGTGCAATGTATCCTGTTCGCTTTGGGCCAAGCTTCATTCAATGGGGTCCCTGTCCCCCATACCAGGGATTGAACCCCAGGGTGCTTTACCACCAAGCCACATCCCCAGCCCTTTTTATTTATTTAATTTTATTTTGAGACAGGATCTTGCTAAGTTGCTGAGGCTGGCTTTGAATTTGCAATCCTCCTGCCTTATCCTCCCCAGCTGCTGGAATTTCTGGTGTGTGCCATAGCCCCTGGTTCTATGGGATCTTGAGGGAATAAAGAGGACCAAACTGCTACAAACAGTGAGGACAACCAGGTAAGTGAACCAGGGTTCAGTCATAGTCAAGGACAGACACCTATGCCTTTTCAGGCTGGCTCTTGTCTGAGTATACCAGGACCTTTGCATTCACCCTACTGCCTGTCAACTCTTTGAAAGCAGGTGTGACAAAGAAAGGCCTGGAGTGAAGAGACAAGTCCTGTGTTCCAGCAGTGCCGTCATAGGAAGTGTGAGCTGGAGGAGTCCCCCAGCCTCTATGAGCCTCACCTTCCTGTTCCCTCAGATAAAGAGACTGTACAACATTATGTGATGTCTAAAGACAGATGCTCCTCTAATCTACATGCTTCTCCCACAGGGCTCTCCCTTCCCATCTGTCTAGCTGAGCATGTACATCTATTCTTATCTCCTCAGGCTCCTGTGACTCTGATTCAGCTTCTGGCCACTGTCTCCCTGTGCTGCCCTTAGACTGCAGTCCTGAAGTTGCCTAAGGAGAACCAGATGAGGGGTATGAATTTCAAAGTTTATAGATTGAAGACATACTTATTTTCAGTGATGGTGATGATCACAATGACGGTACCAGCTAACATTTATTATTATAACATTCATGCTTTCCAGGCTCTGTTCTTAAGTCATTTGCATGTATTTACTCATTTGAACCTCAAAACCACCCTAATAATGATAATACTATCATTATCTCCATTCTAGACGTGAAGAATCTGAAGCACAAAGAGTTTAAATTGCCCAAAACGGAACAGTTAGCCATTGAAATTCATTTTAACACATACACATGCACGCACACACACACACACATGCACACACACCCCTAGTTTAAACCAAAACACGCCATTGTGATTCACTATATCAGATTTTGGAAACTTTTTGCATTGCTTATTGGGATGTAAAATGGTACAGCTTTGTGGCAAACAGTTTAATGGTTTCTCAAAAATTTAAACATAGAATTATAATACAACCCAGAAATTTCACTACTAAATGAATGTCCCAAAGTATTGAAAGAAGACACTTGAACAGATACTTATACATTAAAGTACATAACAGCATTATTCACAATAGCTAAGGAGAAGCCAAAGCAACTCAAGTGTTCATGAATGGATAATCAGAATGTAATACATACAATGGAATATTAGACCTTAAACCTTGAAACATGCTAAGTGAATAAGCTAGATACAAAAGGACAAATATTGTATGAGTCCACCTATATGAGGTACCTCGGTACAGGAGTTAATGTTTAACGGGTAAAGAGTTTCTATATGGGATGATGTAAAATCTTTGGAAATATATAGAGATAGAAATAGATATGAAAATTGGGTTTCTGCAATAATGCAGGTTAGAAATGATTTGCTTAAAATAGTGACTTCATAGATACATTTGAGAGCTATTAGCTATTAAAATTGACAGAATGTGGTTATTGAATTTGAGAGGAAAAAAACTAAAAATAATTCCCAAGTGTCTGGCTTGGTCAATGGATAGATGACTGCTCTACTTATTAGCTTAATTATTTAGGTGCTTACAAAGATTGTTTCATGATTCTCGTTCATCACTTTTCCAGGAGTTATTAGCAGGTAGTGAGGAAGCAGGTAATGGATTATACAATTTTTTTGAGGAATACTATTTGGCAATCAAAAGGAGTGAATGTCTGATGCATGGGAAACATGGGTAAAGCTCAGAGAAATGGTACCAGACAAAAAGATAATATGTAGTAAATCATTCCATTTACATGAAACTCTAAAAGATAATCCTAATCCCTATAGCAACAGAAATTTGATCATTGTTTGCCTGGGGCTGTGAATGAGGGGATTTTTGGAGACTAGGTTACAAGGAAACTTGAAGGGAATATTCTGTTTTGATGGCAGTAGTGGTTATGTTGACATTCACTTAAAAACAAATGAATTTTATTGTATGTAGGTTATATTCCAATAAATTTTATGTTTTAAATAAATTTGATTTTAAAAAGTCAAAAGATCAGAACTTTTGATACAGTCGTTCTCTTCCTTTGAAGTAGATTATCCTATAGAAGTTCATGGTACAGACTTGGACTAATAACAAATCTTGGCAATCACATGGATTTTTTTCCTTTATGAACGAATCACTTGAAATAATGGGCACCAGATTTTGCCATATACGGGGCTGTGACTGTAGCTCAGAGGTAGAGCACTTGCCTAGCATCTGTGGGGCACAGGGTTCAATCCTCAGCACCACATAAAGATAAACAAATAAAATAAAAGTATTGTGTTCATCTACAACTAAAAAAATTTTTTTAAATGCCATGTATGCAGTTCTAAATCTGTAAACTTTTCTTCATAATCCATTTGCTAAAATAAGTTCCATTATTTTGTTCTTGAAATTATCAGAATTTTATTTCTTGGTGAATTATTTTAGATCATACTGAATATACTGAATTGACTATTTAGCATATAAGAACCTAAAGGGGCAAATATAGCATCTTGTCTGGGAAGCACACGGCCTTTATTTATGTAAACATCTGTAATGGTCTTTAATTGAATTGGATTTTTGCTGTTTGGGGTGTGTATAGTATATTGGAAAGTAAGAACTGGAGCAATAAGGGGATGGTCAGTCACACAGTCCCTTGGTGGGAAGACAAGGACAAACACTGCTCCAGCCCCCAGGGACTGCTCAGGTATTGCTTGTAGGAACATTCACCTTAATGACTCAGAGCAGGGCTGGGAATATAGTTCAGTGGTGGGGTGCCTAGATTTGATTCTCAGCACTGAAAAAAAAAAAAGCTTAAAAAACAAGGGGCACTCTTTTCAAAGACTTGAAATGTGGGATTATATTACAGGGAACTTTGATTTACTTAATATGTCAAGTTAATTTGTTGGCTAATTGGTTAATCCCAGGTTGAATTTTTTTCTGTTGGGTTTTGTTGTTGTTGTTGTTGTTTGTTTTTGGTAATGGGGATTAAACCCAGGGTGTTTTACCACTGGGCTACATCCTTGGCACTTTTTTTTTTTTTTTTTTTTTTGAGACAGGGTCTTGCTAAATTACTGAGGTTGGCCTTGAATTTGTAATCCTTCCTGTCTCAGTCTCCCAAATCACTGGGATTACAGCCATGCGCTTGGCAAATTGTTATTATTATTATTTTTTAGTGTGAACAATTACACATCTTGAAGTTGTTTTTAGGAAACAGATGCCCATGATGAAAAATTCAAAAACTACAAGAGCATATACAGTGAAAGTAAAAATCTTTACAAAAATACTGTATGCGTTTATTTATAAGTACATGTATAAATAGATTCCTTTAAAATGGTAACAATCTATGCATACTACTCCTCATGTTTAATAGCCCCCATTCCTTTTTCTCTTATAAACAATGGTTATTTTTTAAAAATACAGAATAAATATATAATACATCAGTTTTTAAGCTCAGTTAGATAAAGAATTTTAAAAGTCAACCTTATTGTTTACATACAATAGAGCACATTCACGTTCTGTGTACAGGTATCTGTATAAGTAATCATATCACAACCAAGACAAGAACCACCCCTATGTGGTTCATGTGAGTCTTCTGGTCACACCAAGCCTCAGGGAATCATGGGTCTGCAGGCTGATTCCAAACTAATCAGTCTAAATTAGTTTTGTCCTTTCTAGAATTTTCTATAAGTGCAAGCAACATATAATATGAGCTCTCTTTTTTTCTTGTTTCTTTCATTCAATATAATATCTGTGAGATTTGTTATTTATTGTATAATCAGTTTTCTCCTTTTCAAGCTAAGTAGTAGGTTTTGTGTGTGTGTGTGTGTGTGTGTGTGTGTGTGTGTGTGTATGTGTGTGTGAGAGAGAGAGAGAGAGAGAGAGAGAGAATATGATAAATGATATTGAGATTTTTCTTTTTACAAATTTCTGATGTTGGGGATGGAGCTCAGGAACTCACCTGTGCTAGGCAAGTGCTCTACTACTGAGCTACACACACCCCCACCTCCAGCCTGATGTTGATTTTTTTCTGCTAAACCAGTATTACGTTAGTGGGATAATTCCACTTGTCCCTAGTTTACTATCCTGTTTTATATGTTGCTGAATTCAATTGACTAATATTTTGAAACAATTTTTATTTCTATCTTCATGAGAGATCCTCCCCTGTAGTTTTCTTTTCTTATGATACCTTCATTTGGTTTTGGTATTAAGGTAATGCTGATCATATAGAAATAACTGTGAAATACTGCCTCTTCTTCTATTTTCTGAAAGACTTTGTGCAAGATTAGCATTATTTCTTTAATAGATGTAGAGATCATCATTAAAGCCACTTGAGCTTGGAGGGTTGCCTTGTGGGAAAGGTCACCTTGTTCTTAATACAAATTTGATTTCTTTAGCACACACAAGGCTACTCAGAATTTCTCTTACTTTTTTGAGTCCATTATGGTAATTTTAGTATTTCAGATAATTTGTTTCCTTTTTTTTTCCTTCTTTAGTCCGGGGGATTGAACCCAGGGGCGCTTAACTATTAAGCCACATCCCCAGCCCTTTTTACTTATTTATTTGTTTATTTTATTTTAACTCACTAACTGCTTAGGACCTTGCTAAATTGCTGAGGCTGGCTTTGAATTTGCAATCCTCCTGACTCAGCCTCCCAAGTTTCTAGGATTACAGGCATGTGCCTGGCTCTTATTTTCTTTTTCATGCTTTCTGTAGTGATCTTTCCTGCATCATAAGTGATTGGTGTCTTCTTTCTTTTTCTTAATCAGTCTAAATAGAGGGTTACTGATTGTATTGATCTTTTTAAAGTACTGGTTTTGTTGATTTTTATTGATTGTTTCCTACTTTATTGATTTCAGTTCTTTATTATTTTCTTCTCTTTTGCGTTTAATTTGCCTTTTTCTTTTTGTTTTTGAGACAGTCTCACTAGTCCAGGCTGTCCTGAATGTCAGAGCTCAACTATACATCCTGCCTCAGCCTTCCAAATGCAGGGGCACTTTATCACTGAGCCACATCCCAACCCTTTTTTATATTTTATTTATAGAAGGGTCTCACTGAGCTGTTTTAGGACCTTGCTAAATTGCTGAGGCTGGCTTTGAACTAGCTATCCTCTTGCCTCAGCCTCCCAAGTGGCTAGGATTATACCATGCCCAGCCTTATTTTCAGCTTCTTAATGTTGGTTTAGATCATGGGCTTTTAAGACCTTCCCTCTTTCCCATTACAAACAGTTTAAAATACATCCATTTCCCTCTAAACACTGCTTAGCTACATCCCACGAGTTTCATTAATTTTTTCATCATTATTCAGTTGAAAATATCTTTTAATTCACTTAATGGCTGCTTCTTTAGTTTATGGGTTATAGGAAAATGTTCTGTTTAATTTCCAAATATTGTGGAATTTTTCTAGATATCTTTGTTATTGATTTATAATTTAATTTTTCTTATGATCATAGAATATACTCTGTATGTCAATAAAGTTGTTTGATAATGTTGCTCAAGAATTCTGTATACTTAAACTGATTTTCGGCCTGCTTTTTCTATCATTTACTTAGAAGTGTTCAAATCTCTATTACTGTGTATTTGACTATCAATTTAGCTCTGTCAGTTTTTGCTTCATGTATTTTGAAGTTCTATTTTGGGTACATACATATATGGATAATCATAGCTTCTTGATGAATTGATCCTCTTAATCCATGTGAACTATCTCTAATGATAGTTTTTGCTCAGAAGTCTAGAGAGATGTTTCTTCAGTATTCTCATTATTCATAGCTGTCTGATCTAGTTCATTCCACTCCATTACTTTTTTAGTATTTTTTTATTGTGGTAAAATATACATAACATAAAATGATTATTTAAAGCATTTTAGTGTACAATTCAGTGGAATTAAGTACATTCATGTTGTTGTCAAATCCTCACCACCATCCATCTCCAGAACTTTCTCATTTTCCCAAACTCCAACTGTACTCATTAAACAATAACTTCCCAGTCCTCTTCCCCGCACCCCCAGTAACCACTATTTTAATTTCTGTCTATGACTATACTAGAAACCTCATATAAATGGAATCATATATTTGTCCTTGTGTTTCTGGTTTACTTCACTTAGCATAATGTCATCATGTTGTATCAAGTCAGAATTTACTTCTTTTTAAAGGTTGAATATTTTTATTATTATTCAAGGCTGGATATTTCATACATATACACACATATATCACATTTTGCTAATCTCTTCATATACTCATGGACATTTTACACCTTTTGATTATTATAAATAATGCTGCACACAGCATGTTTGAGTGCCCACTTTGAATTCTTTGGGATATATACCTAGGAGTGGAATTGCCAGGTCATAGGTAATTGTTTTACTTTTTTAAGGACCACCAAATTATTTTCTGCAATGGCTGTACCATTTTACATTCTCACCAACAAACAATGAATGTTCCAATTTCTCTACATACTAACTAACAATTGTTCTTTGTTTGATAGGAGCCATTGCAATGGGTGTGAAGTGGTCTCATTGTGGTTTTGATTTGTGTTTCCCTAATGACTAAGGATATTGAGCATCTTTTCATATGCTGCTTGGTCTTTTGCACATCTTCTTTGGAGAAATGTCTACTCAAGTCCTTTGTCTATTTTTGAATTGGGTTGTTGGATTTATTTATTTATTTTTATTATTTTATTTTTTAATTCATTATTGGGATACAACTTTTCATTTCTCTGGTTGTACACGATGTAGAATCACACCATTTGTGTAATCTTACATGTCCATAGGGTAATAATGTTTGTCACAGTCTATCATCTTTCCTTCCCCCTGTCCCCTCCCCACCCCTCATTTCCCTCTACACAATCCAACCTTTTTCCATTCTTCCCTTACCTCAACCCCCATTATATATCATCATCCACTTATAAGAGAAAACATTTGGCCTTTGGTTTTTTGGGATTGGCTTATTTCACTTAGCGTGATATTCTCCAATTCCATCCATTTACCTGAAAATGCCATAATTTTATTCTTTATTGTTGAATAAGGATCTGATTTTTAAAAACATGTTTTGCCTTGATTTGTTTTGTAGACTGAGACCTATTTTATTTTGAGCTTTAGAAGCAGAAAGAAAAAATTAACAAGTTGTATTCAAAGCCACATTATTTTTTCCAGTCTGTACAATAAACTTAAACAAGAACATCTGACATTACATTTGAGTGATTAAATATATAGAGATAGGAGATTTATATTTCTCTCAATACATTTCATGGAAAACCTTGTATTTTTTTAAACAATTAACAATGCCACAGAAAACCTGTATGTAACCTCAACATGAAAATCTCCCAGGTTCTTTCTATCTGTTGGAACATTAGCATTCCACAAATTATCAATATCTTAGCTATACTTCCTTATAAATATGTGACATCAAATTTTATAGTAAATGCATGAGTATCAGATTGAGGACCCTCTTTTCCACTTGGATTCAAACAGTGACAGGAAATGGAAAAAGGGAAAACACCTCAGAGTTTGCTAGCTAGTGACCATGCCCTGGCCAGCACAGGAAGGAAATGACTGCAGAGACACCTGTGTATTGGCTATAGCCAAGCTTGTCTCATTCAGATGTCATGTAACTGTGACCTCACGCTGAGCACCATCCCACCATGGTCCTGGTGAACGTGAGCCCCAGCACTTCATTTCCTTTTTAGCCCTTCCTTCCAGAAGCCCCCTTTTGATACAAATTGAAATACTTACAGATGGCATGATATGATGTCTAAGGTTTGCTTATAATTAATCCAAGGGTAGTGGGTAGAGGCTGGATGAAATGAGATGGTATTGAATGAATTGGGACATCGGGGCTGGGGCTGGGTCATAGTGGGAAGGGGGTGTCATTATATTATTCTATTTTTCCATAATAAATTGTTTTTAGAAACAAGAACACCCCTCCCTTCTCTCCCTTTTTTCCTCTTTGGTATTTTCTGAACATTGAATCTTTTTTTTTTTTTCTTTTTTTGTGGTACTAGGGATTGAACCCAAAACCTTGCACATGTTAGGCAATTGCTCTACCATACACATCAAATCTTACTATTGTTTCTAAAGACAAGAGTGGTCATCTTAGAAGAAAGAGTTCAACTCCACAATAGTTGAACTAGTTAGAAAAGGTCTTATAAATGAACTCAGTGTGATTTGTTTATTGAAATCCTATCTATTGGGAAACTACCCTGTGCCAGAATGCCAGGCCCTTTTTTATCACTGAGGAGTAGCAGAAAGCAGGTGTCCTATGTGTGGAGGTTGGGCAGTAAAGTATAGGCAGAAAACAGAGTCCAGTGAGGCAGAGGGCAGTGAAGCAGTGCTGGGGACCCAGGCTGGGTGTGCAGGAGAACGTCCAGGCCCTGTGCAGACTGTTTTCTGTGTTTGGGAAATGTGAACCTTGCCTTTTCAGGGCTCACTCACCACCTCACAACCATGGTTTGCTATTTTACAGGGACATAAAGGACTTGACCCAGCAGGAAGGCAGGAAGAACCCCACGAGACACCTTCTCCACAGTCAACAGGTTCAAAAAGGCCAACCCAAGAAAGGTGGCAGCAAGGCTGCCTCATCTCAGGGTGCAGGTTGGGAGGAGAGTCCCCTACACAGGGTTCACTCTCTTCTCAAAGTCCCAGGAGGCAAAAGCATTCCCAGGGCCTTCTTTCTCCTAAACACCAGTGTGTTAGAATTCTCAGGTGCATGGAGGAATCACACAATCAGTCCTCTTGGCAACAGGTACCTGAGGTCCAATGGGACATGGGGGTAGACTTTCCATATTCATTCCAGGGTTGCTCACTCCTCCTTCCAGCAGATGCTCACTGGGTGCCTGATCTTTTACTGGGCACCATGTGAGTGGCATCTGAGCAGACACAGAGGAAATGAATGGGTCCAGGGCCCATTCCAGAGGGACTAGTCAGTACAAAGGCCCCAAGGCAGGACCTGGTATGCTGAAAACCAAGTGGCCAGTGGGAATGGGACAGTATCTGTAGAGAGACCAGGAACTGGGTAGCATAGGGAACTGCTGCCTGGGGCCTTGGATTATTATTCTGAGTGAATGGAAGTAATCCTTGGGCTCATTTTTTATCTTGAAAACTACAGGTAGAGCAAGTTCCTGAATAAAAGTTGTGTGATTTTGCTCCTATTCCCTACGGGGATTCCCTAGCACAGTACCTGACATGGTAAGTACTAGATACTCAGAGTTCTTCCCCTTCCCCGTCCTCTTATTATTATTATTATTTTGTTTATTTTTTTTTTCAGTGGATTAAACCCAGGGCCTCACAATGCTAGGCACGTGCTCTACCAATAAGCCACATCCCCAGCCCTCATATTACTTCTCGAGGTGGCTTATCAAAAGTAACATAATTGGGTACTTCCAGGCTCATTAAACCAGTTCTTCAAGGTGTCAAGGAGAAAGTACCTGGAAGCCAGGGACGAATGGCTTCCAGGTACTTGATATCAGCCTAGACAATTTTGGGACCCTGTCTCAAAATAAAATTTTAAAAAACACGGATTGGATGTAGCTCAGAGGTAGAGTTCTCCTGGGTTCAATTCTGATTCTGCAAAAACAAACAGAAGAAGGAGGAAAAGGAGGAGGAGGAGAGTACCTACATTAAAACAATTCACCTTAAAATGGGAATGAATGGAAATGGATGTCAAAACCCTCCAGAGAGCAGGGCATGGTAGCCAACACCTATAATCCCAGGCTCAGGAGGCTGAGGCAGATGGACCCTGAGTTCAAAGCCAGCCTCAGCAACTTAGCAAGGCCCTAAGCAACTCAGCAAATATTTAAATAAAATATTTAAAAAGGGCTGGGGATGTTGCTCAGTGGTTAAGCACCCCTGGATTCAATCCCTGGTGCAAACAAACAAACAAACAAACAAAACTCTCCAGAGAAGCTTAAGTTGCTTATTCACCCAAAGTCTAATTTGGTGACATTTTCATGGATTTCTTGGATATAGCATCTAAAGACATAGAGACAAAAGAGTTCAAATTCTAGGACTCTCTAGATTATAGGGTCCAGAGCTTCTTCAGAGCTACTGCCCTGATCACTGACGATTTCCCCCAGTTTCCATCTGATCCCAACTACAGCTGCTCTGTTCTACAGTATTCATTAAAACTATGAGGAGGGCTGTAACTCACTATGGCTCAACTTGCTTGATACCCAGCCCAAGATCCTTGCCCCCTCCACCAAGCCCTGGGAAATCCTAGCTCACAGGCCCCACCCAAGCAGGAGAAGAGCTGCCCCACCTAAACCCTGACTAAGCCCATCTAAGACCCAGACCTCACTGTTTGGATATTTAGCAACTTGGCCAATTCTCACCACTTTGAAAACAAATGGGCACACATTGTCTAATTCCATTGATGTGAAATGTCCAGGAAAGGTAAATCTATAGAGACAGAAAGTAGTTGGTGGTTGTCTAGTGGCTTGGGGGTGAGGTGGGATTTGGGAGAATTGCACAGGAATGACTGTGTAATGGGTACAAGGTTTCTTTGGGGGGTGATGCAAATGTCCTAAAGTTGACTGTGATGAGAGTTACCCAACTTTGTGAAGATATTAAAAACCACTGAATTGCATATTTTAGATAGGAGAAGTGTATGGTATGTGTATTTTATCTCAGTAAAGCCACTACAAAGGGAGCAGGGGGAGAGAAGAGGGAAGGGAAAGGAGAAAAAAAGCATAAAACTGCTACGAAACAAAATAAGTAGAGAAAGAAGGAGATAGAAGAAGTTGACAGTCTCCAGAACCAGGGACATAATGGTTGGGGTGCACACCCTGGGAACTAGTATCAACTATTAAGTAAATATATAGAGACATCTTCAAGCAGAAAAAAAATTAAGGAATAATACAGAAAAGTTAAAATTTCTTTGTGGGACATGCATACAGACCAGGACAGCCTCTGATACATCTGAAGAACACAGGAAAAGGTTGGGTTTTTATTTTGGGGGAGTGGCGGGGGAGAAAAGCTACAGTAAGTTTTTTGGGAAAAAAAAAAAAAGCCATTGGTACCCATGGTGTCCTTTCAAGTAGCAGGTGCTAGATATAACTTATAATTGTAAAGCCATAGCAGACTGTTTGGTTAGATTGGGCTTGAAACACTGTCAGGCAAGAGTACTTGTCTAAGATGCTAGCTGTCCTTGTGTGATTCATGTAGTATAGTGTGGTTTTGGAAAATACCTTGTGATAGTTGCCATTATCAGGTAAATCATGTGAGTAGCTTCCTTTCATGGTCTTCTCTAATTCCATTTTACCAAGGTTTGACACAAGTAACTCCATTTTTAATCTGAAAGTTTTCACACAAAGACAGGTGGTTGGAGGGCCAAAGCAAGACTAGGGGGCAACTGGGCACAGGGATAGGTGAGACTCATGATACCAATGTAGAAGTATCCTGCTCCAAGGGGAGCCCTTCCTGGCCTGACACTGATTGTTACATCATCTGGAGTTATTGCAGAATCAGAAACAGTGGCTAGACCCTGCCAAGGTCATCTCCTACTCCAGGAACCCTGCAAGGACAAGTGACACAAGGCACTGGGGGCCGGGGGAAGTGTGACATGGAACAAGGGGAATTTCCCAGTCTGCTTTCTAAAGTTGGGGACATTCTTAGACTTGAGAACAATTTAAATAGTTTAAACAATCAATCAATTCAAAGAATAGATGTTAATGATCAATATCCATCATATCATAGAAAGAATTATGATAATTCAATAGGGAAAAGAACAAAAAGAGAACAATAGGCAAAAGATGCAATTTTCTCTTGAAGCTTGCCTATAGCTAATAAACATTTTTAAAGATGTTCAAACTCACACGTCATCAGAGGAATGTAAATTAAAGCATCAACTGGACAATCTTTTTCGCCCCCACAAAACAGGAAAAAAATTAAGAATAAAATCCACTACTGGTAAAAGTGTGGGGAAACAGGCATTCTCAGGCAATTGGGCAACATCTGTTAAAACTCTAAAATGTGTATTCCCTTTGACCCAGTAATACCACGTAGAGGAACACAGCCTACAAAAATACTCATTAATGTGCACAAAGAGCTCAGTGGTAGAGTACTTGCCTCGCACATGTGAGGTACTGGGCTCAATCCTCACCACCACAACAAATTAGTAAATAAAATAAAGATATTGTGTCTATCTTTACCTAAAACAAATAAATAAATTCACACAAAGCAACATGCATACTCAAGTATATTCACTGTAGAACTATTTTAATAGACAATCTTAGACAACCTAGATGTCCTTCAACTGAGAAATGATTAAATAAGTAATGATGCAACTATGTAATAAAATACTACATAGGTCTAGGAGAAGATGCTGAAGGAAGATGCTAACAAGGACATTCTGGAGAATGAGATTTTAGGAGAAGACTTATAACTTTGTATGATGTTTATAATCAGAAAAAAATCTTCAAAGGAAACAAGTTGCTGAGGTGATGGTCTGATTTCATTTATATAAAATATAGAACTAGTTATATGCATATGAACATACATATAACCAAATAGGAAATGGGTCTGAAAGGGTCTCTATCTGAATTTGCTATGGTTTAAAATTTTTATGATGAGCAAGCTTAACTATAACCTGTTTAATTAATTTATTTCTTTACTGCCATGTTGGGGATCAAACCAGGGTCCTGTACATGCTAGGAAAGCATTCTATTGTTAAACTATACCCCCAGTCCTAACTTGTTTAATTTTCAAAGGAAAAAAAAATCCAAGCTGGGGCTTAAGAGTGTACTGTACTCTCTCCTGCCACCTCATGCCTCTCTCTAAGCAAGCTTCTTCATGCACTTGTCATCTGTTGGGGCGACCCCTAGGTTCATTTCCCTAGGCCAGATGCCTCATCTGAGCTCCGAGGATACAAAACCAATGACCTTTGCAATATTTCCCTCTAGTCACATGTAGAACTTCATCTCCACACCTGATTCTCTATTTTAGGGTCCCCTCTCTGCAGATGACCCCACCAGCATCCATGCTGACCCCTGTCTCTCCCTGACCCCTCACCCAGACCATCACCATATCTTCCATTTCTCTTAAACAATCTTGGTTCCCACCTCTGCCATCACTCCAGGGAGCCACAATCTGAGGAGCTGTTGTCTTTCACAGACATCAACCCCTGTGTCAGCCATTCATCATCCACCCAGCAAGCAAATGGCAACTTGAGAATGGGAAATTGATTTACAAGTTACTCCCTGCTTAGACACTTCAATAGCTGTCCATTGCATCCAGGAACAAAGCCAATGCCTTAAAGAGGCCTGGAAACACCCCCGCTAACCTCCCTTCTCTCTGGGCTCTATCATCCTGATCCTTCTTAAGTCTCTGGGGTCACTATGCAGGTGAGTTTTCCCTCTCCATGATGCCCAGTTAATTTCCAATCATCCTTCAGGAGCCATCTGAGTTCTCAGTTCTGAGGTAATACCTGCTCTGACTCCCCCTTGTTGACTTCTACTGCCCAAGGTTTTCATCATTATACTGTCTGAAACTCAACACTTGTGTGATCTTAAATTAATGTTTATTCCCATCCCCAATTCTAAGTGCCATGAAAGTAAAGAATTGTCACTATACCCATTCACCTAGCTCCATGTCTTCAGCAAAACAGGAATGCAGTATTTGATGAGTCAGGCATGAACATCTGCAGACAAATTCTTGATTCTGCTATGGTTTGAATGCACCCTAAATTCATGTTTTTAAACTTAATCATCAATATGATCAAGGTAAAGCTTCTGTGAATGGGAATAGTGACCTTATTACAAGGACAGGGGGAAATAGCTGGGCCCATTTAGCCTTCTAGCTATCTACCTGGTGAAAACTCATCATTCATCTCTTCTGCTGTGTGAGGGTGCAGCACGATGGTCCTCAACAAACACCAAATGCAGGTGCCTTGATCTTAGACTTCTTAGATTCCAGAACTATAAGAAGTAAATTTCTGTTGTTTATAAATTATTGTTTATGTTTGCATTTAGTTTTCAGTATTAGGAATTGAACCCTGTGGCACCTAACACAACTATATCCCCAGTCCTTTTCAATTTTTTATATTTGAGATGAGGATTTCTCTCTAAGTTACCCAGGCTGGACTTAAACTACTGATTCTCCTGCCTCAACCTCCCAAGTAGCTGGGATTATGGGTGTGTGTCACTTGTGCCCAGGTATTTTGGATCTTAAGTATTCCCCAAAGGTCCATGTGATAAAGGCTTGCTCCTCAGAGTGGTACTACTGGGAGACAATAAAACCTGAAGGAGTGAAATCTAATGGGAGGTCTTTAGGACATCCAAGACATGACCTTGAAGGTACTTTGGAACTCCAGTTCCTTGCACTCTCTCTTTTGCTTGCCAGCCATGAAATGCATAGTTTGGCTCACCACGAAGGGCTTCCTTGCCACAGGCCCAAAAGTAACAGGGTCAAATGATCATAGACTAAAATCCCTAAAACGAAGAGCCAAAGTAAATCTTTTCTCTTTATACATTGATCATCTCAGGTATTTGTTTTACCTAACACAATTACCTAGCCTCAGACATTTTGTTATAGCAACACAAATGTACTAAGACAAATACTTTATGCACTTATAAAAACTTTTTATTTTGGAAATGTTCTGATACACACAAAAGTAGAGGGAAGAACTGGGTGCAGGTGGCAAATGCTTTTAATCCCAGCTACTCAAGAGACTGAGGCAGGAGGATCACAAGTTCAAGGCCAGCATAAGACTCTTAATGAGAATTTGTCACATCAAAGGAGGGGAGCTGGGGAGATAGCTTAGTGGTAGAGCATCCCTGGGTTTAATTCCCAGTACCACTAAATAACTAAATAAGTTAGTAGACAGAAGAGATTAATGAACCCCCAGCTTCCCATCATCCAGCTTACATAACTATTAACACTGTTGTTTTATCTATCAACTCCTCATTCATTTTTTTCTTTTTCTTGTTTTACTCATAAAATCTTCAATAGGCAAGTAGACACATTTCTACCATATAAGTGAAATTATAGGAGGAAATCTGTTTGTATATCAGAAGCCAAAGTCGTCCCTGAGACACACAATTAGAAATCATTATGCTGTACATTATAAGCATCATCTGGAGCTGTTTACTTTCCCACATACTCGGTTTCTCAAGCAGTGATGTTGGACCCCAATGGAATGGCAATGTGGAGGAACTGCCTCATACCTCAGGTGGTTAAGTTATTTGGCCACGAGCCCAATCTCTTCCAACACACTGTCACACCCTTCCCGATCTGAACAAACACAAAGAGATGCCTCCCATAGAGTCACCTACTTGGCTGAACTGTGCACCTGGTAACCTCCTTGGAAGCTTCCTTCACGGGTATTTTTCTTTTTTACACAAAGTGTGCCTACGACATAAACCAAGAATGACAAAAACAGGAAAGTCCAATCCTGCAGAGACTGAGGAGTGAAGGCCTGCTTGGTCACAGGTTCCAAATTCATAACTCTAATCTGAAAGAAAACAAAGTGTGACACTTGTTCTGCGTCCACTCTGAAATTAAGAAATACAGTATTGAAAGTGCAATTACAAATAAGAATTTCTAGCACTCACAGATCACAAAATGAAAAGGGACAAACATGTTTATCCTGAGCAGCATCACAAATCATTTCACAGCTGTCATTTTTGGTGGTCACTGCCCTGGATGGCTCATGGTATGTTATCATTACCTCAGACAAAACTCGGACAGGCAAAGGCACATTATTGTCTCAAGAAAAAAAGTGGTTTAAGGAATATAATTTTTTAAATAGACAATATATAAAAGCACGGAAAGGTTCATGAAGAAAAAAAAAGCTCAGAAATAGGATCAAGGATATACACTAGTGGTAGAGCACTTTCCTAGCACGTGCAAAGCTGTGGGATCAATACCGTGTGTGTGTGTGTGTGTGTGTGTGTGTGTGTGTGTGTTTCACCCTCACCCCCAATCCTCCCCACACTTGAAAAACCGTTCAGTAATAAATCCAGAGATTTATTACAGCTAAATCCTTATCCACTTAACCATCCAGATGACATGACTATTTCCAACCGCCTCATTTGGCCAGATTTACTGATGAGAAACCTGTACAAAATACTAGAAAGAAAACCAATGTTGACAGTGTTGGTTGGGCCTTCTCCTGCCTCCATGGGGCTACCATTTTTGCTGCCAATGCTAAACCAGATACCTCTGGCCTTCCCTCTCTCTCATCTCTCTCCTCCAACGGGTGCCTCAGACTCCTCCAAATGGGTCACATGTGCTCCATGTGCACTAGCATAAGACCTAAGGTTTGTAGAGACCAGTCTCTAGTGGCAGGTGCTCAGTAAGGGAGATGAGGAAGGAAGGTGGACCTCAGCCCTTCTCAGTTAAGCCAGTGTCTGAAAAATTCAAAGCTGTTCAGCACACTATGTCCTATTTTTCAGGAAGAAACTGAATTTAGAAGTTATCTTTTTATATGTCAGATCAGTCTTCATGAACAGTGAGTTTTTGCTCTGGCACAGTTCTCGGAACTATGCCCCACTGCCATCTCAACCAGCTACCATGTTGTCTTCACAAAGCAGAGGCCAATGCTAATTACTCTTTTAGCATTGTGCAAAGCAAGGTGACAAAATCTGTGTGTTTTCCTCAAATCCCTCAGTTAAATGGAAGAGAAAAGCTGCTTCTTGAACAAGAAAGGTAGAGAGACGGGGCACAATAGCACACATCTGTAATCCCAGTGACAGGAAGCTGAGGCAGGAGGATTATAAGTTTGAGGACAGCCTCAGCAACTTAGCAAGGCCCCCAGCAACTTAGCAAGGCCCTGAATTAAAAATAAAAGTAAAAAAGGACTGTGGATTTAGCTCTGTTGTAGAGTCCTTGAGTTCAATTCCAGTACCCTCACCAAGAAAGAAAGAAGGAAGGAAGGAAGGAAGGAAGGAAGGAAGGAAGGAAGGAAGGAAGGAAGGAAGGAAGGAAGGAAGGAAGGAAAAAGAAAGAAAGAGAAAGAGGCTGAGAGAGAGAAAGAAGAGAGGGAGGGAAGGAGGAAAGAAGGGAGGGAAAGAAAGAGAGAAAGAAAGGTAAGAGAAGCTGTAGGAAGACAAGTCTCGAGTCTTAAAAGTTAACACCTTAGGCTGTTGAACTACAGATGTTCCTAGTAAAATCTCAGATGAATAAAACTAATGGCAAGGTGCCTAGTAGTCAAGAGCTAAGCTTCTGGGACTGATCTACAAAACCTGTTTCTGCTTCTCACTAACTGAATGATAACTGAATGACCTTGGACCAGTTACTCCACCATACTCCACCTTACCCCAATCTTATTCCAATATTACCCTGGCTTACTCCACCTTACCCAACCTTACTCCACTTGACTCCATCACACTCCAAACTTACTCCAGGTGACTGGTGGTAAAAAATGGTGAAGATGATCACACCTAGCTCATGGAAAATTGTGACGATTATGTAAAAAAAAAAGAAATGCATGTGAAGCACTGTGCTTATGAAGTATTAAATAAATATTATTATTTTAAAATTTTTTTTGGTACCAGGGGATTGAACTCAGGGTTACTTTACCACCAAACCACATCCTCAGACCTTTTTAAATTTTTTATTTTGAGACAGAATCTTACTAAGTTAATGAGGGCCTTCTAAATTGCTGAGGTTGGCTTTGAACCTATGAGTCTCTTGCCTCAGCCTCCTGAGCCACTGGGATTACAGGTTTGCACCACCACACCTGGATAAATACTAAATTTTTATTAGCCTTTGAAGATTTTAAATTTGGTCAAAAATTGTGAATAAAGACTCCAAGTTTATTTAAAAATTAACTTATTGTGTCTTCATATAAAAAAATTAATTTGCTCTTTACATTGATCTGACTTTAGCTATGAAATACTTCTGAGACACAGTTCAGGGAAGGGAAAAAAGTTCTTTATGTAACTGTGTAGCCTCTAAAAAGGTAGCTGATTCCACTAGGCCTTATTATTATTGTTGTTGTTGTTATTATTATTATTATTATTATTATTATTGTTACTGAGATGGGGTCTCACTGTGTTGCCCAGGCTGGTCTTCAACTTGTGGGCTTAAGTCACCCTTTGCCTCAGCCCTCTAAGCAGCAGGGACTACAGGCATATACCATCACATGCTGCAAACAGGCCCAATCCTTTACACATACAAAACAATCTACTCTGAAAAGTGGAGATATAAAATTAAAATATAATAAAAGTCATTGCTCTACTCTCATGCACCCAGCAAATACATAACTCCTCTGACAACACTCACTTTTTATTGAGAGCATTACCCAAAAGAGCAGGTGGGAGGTGAATAGACTGGTTCCAGGTCTGGTTATCACATGAGACCTCAGGATCTTGGATTCATGCTGTTGAACTCACACAAGCATCAGTTTCTACCCACAGAGGCACACAGGTGATCACCAGAAATTGTGAATCCAGCACAAAGTAATAGCCCAAATCATCATTAAAAGATGGCTTGTCACTGGTGAGGTGGTACACTCCTATAATCCCAGCATCTTGGGAGACTGAGACAGGAGAATTGCAAGTTTAAAGCCAGCCTGAACAATTTAGCAAGGCCCTAAGCAACTTAGTGAGACCCTGTCTCAAATTAAAAAAATAAAAGGAAAAGGGGCTGGGGATGTGGCTCAGAGGTTAAGTGCCCTTGGGTTCAATTCTCAATACAAAAAAAAAATATTTTCAAGATGTTCAAACAGGCCCAGGCACAGAGCTGAAGGCATAGTTCAGTGTTACAGCACTTGCCTAGCACACCTATGGGCAAAGACACAGGTTTGACACCACGGAAGAAACTACAACAAAACACAAAAACAAAACAAAAAAACACAGACACATGCAGCCTCTTCATCCTCTGCATCCAGGGGATTCATGCTCACTCCCTGATCACCTCCCTTTTCTGGGAGCCTTGCCCTCAATAATAGTCAAGTCTTCACCTCTAGTTGAAACCTCTATTTTAGCTCACCTCATATTTCCTGTGTATTTCATGCTGGGGTCTTACTGAGTTATTGGCAGGTGCTCAGTAACTATCTGTGAATCACCCCCAACATTATGAAATAGGCCTACCATCCCTATTTTGTACACACACCAAGATCACCAAGGCTAAGTGAACAGCCCCATGACTGCTTGGCTAGCAAATTGCTGTATCATTAGGTATGTTCGCTGGGATGTCCCCAGGGCCTTATGCACCTGGTATGCAGGACTGAACTCACTTCTTCTCTCTTCACTTCCCTACATCACAGCCCTTATACCAGTATTCTTCGTGAACATCCTACACTGGCTCCTGCTTCTACAACCACTGCCCAGTTCAGCCCTCACTCTTGTCTTCAAGACAAGTGTCTTAACTACTGTCTTAATGACATTTAAATGGTCACATAGCAGCTCTGGGTCTCCCCAGCCAACTTCCTACAACTACCTCTCCCTGCAAGTTTCTCCCCTTTACAACTGTTCTCCATGATACACCAGGGTAAGCTGTCCAAAACCCAAATCTAAACAAGCCCTCCCCACTATCATGCTAAGTGAAATAAGCAAATCCCAAAAAATTAAAGGTTGAATGTTCTCTGATATGTGGATGCTAACACATGATAAGGGAGGAGGGAAGAACAGAAGTTCAGTGAATTAGACAAAGGGAAATGAAGGGAAAGGAGGGTGGATGGGAACAGGAAAGACAGTAGAATGAATTGGACATAACTTTCTTATGTTCATATATGAATACATGACCAATGTAACTCCATATCATATGCAACCACAGGAATGGGATCTAATTAGAGTAAGTTATACTCCAGGTATGTATAATATGCCAAAATACACTCTACTGTTATGTATATCTAAAAAGAACAATAAATAAATAAATAAACCCTCCTTTGCCTAAGGCCCTACAATAGCTCCCCATCTTCTAGAGAAAAAAACCCAAGTTCCCATTTTTATACTCTAGCATTTGCTTCTAGTTCTCTGAACACACCACAAACTCCCTGGTCTTCCCGCTCTGTGCCTGGGAGTTCTCATTTCCCTGAAGTTCAAGTTCAGGCTTCTCTCCTCCAGAAAGTTCTCCCTACTCTATTAAGATCCATAATCTGTCTTACGTAAAGATACCTATAATTCTTCATCACAAAGATATAACTATGTATGTGTCCACCTACCCCATTCAACTAAGAACACCTTGAGGACAGAGACTAGTTGGGTCTTTTTTAAAAAAAAAAAAAATCTTCACACACTGAGTGGCGTGTGTAAGGACTGCACTTAGTAAACACTTAAATGTCTCCATAATTGTCAAAGACATTCATAAGGACACAAAGCAGCACTGGGTCTCCTTAACCAACACATGGTGACCAGGCAGTTAGTTTTCCAAACCCAGAAGTCATCTCAGACTCCACTTTAATAGGGAGCCAAAGAAGCCTGTCAATTACTATCTCTGAAATCGCTCTGAAATCCTGCTTCCTTCTCCATCCCTATTACACCCCCAGGCTCAGGCCCTCATTATTCCCAGGACTGAGATTAACTTCCTTCCTCCAACATTCCCTTGGTACGATTACAATTCCTGTCTGGTTCCTGCCAGAGTGATTTTACTGAAACACACATCCACACCTAAACACCCCTTACAGATGAGCTTTTCTTGGGCTGCAGGTGAACAGGGCTTTCCAGGGCCTTCACAATTCTTTCCCATCTCCCCTTTCAAGCCCACACCCCTAATACTGGTCAACATGAATTTCCAGAACTCACCTGGCACATCCTTGTCCTGTGCAGGTTTCCAGGCATCCTCTTTGCCAGGAGCATCCCACCCCCATCTCAATCTTCAAGATCCAGTTCAGAGGTCACCTCCTTTATGAAACCTGTGCTAAATGCCCCCTCGTCCCACACAGAACTCATCTCTCACCTCCTCTTGTTCCCTACTGCATTTTCAATGCTATTCATTACACCTTTCCCACAACCCTCCTGGCACCAGGCTGCAGCATCCAACGCGAGCGCGTGCAACAAGTCACTCAAGTGGTCATCCGTTTCCTTCAATTTAATAATTTGCAGTGTTCAACGCGTTGTGCACCCTCCTCATTCTAACAATGGGAATAAAGAGCTCCAGGAATATGACGTGCCTGGCCAGAAGCCACACTAGACCTAGACCTTCCGATTATAAATTTTATTTATCCACAGCACTGAGCACGGGTCAGCAGTAAGGCATCACAGGGGTGGGAGGGAGATTTAGGAGGACATGCCAGCTGTTTCCACACTGCAGACTTGAGTTGGTCCATCTACGGAGTATTTAATCCCCTTTTACACTCAATGGATTGAACTATTCTCTTCTTTCTGCGGTTAAAACTTGCAGGAGAGCTAAGGTTCAGTACCACACGTCAATGAGACACCTGCTCCCTAATCAGCTCCTCACCTTAAGTCATCCACTCCCCTTACTCAGTCATCCACTCAGCGCTCCGTGAGCATGCTTGGCCCGCAGTTCCGCGTCCAGGAGCGCGCCACAGATGCCATGCGCAAGCGCAGCGTTGGCTTTCGCACGTGCAGGGATTGTTTGGTCTTGCTGCTGTGGCCTCGGTCTAGGACCCTACAGCGGTCCCCGGAACTAGTCCGGGCTTGGGGGATCCTAGGCGGCAGGCACGGCCTGGGTTTACCAGCCTCTCCTCCGCCCGCAGCGGACTGTGCTCCGCTGGGTAACGAGTGAGGCTGTGCCTCCCAGTGCGTGGAAACTGAGCTCCCTGGTAAGGGGGTGTCCGGCAAGCGTTGAGGTTGCCGGGTGCAGAAGAGGACATGGGCTGAGGGCTTGAGGGCGGGGTGGTCAGGAAGACTGGGCTTTGCTCCTCCTACCACAGTCTGAAACTGTGGAGTTGGGGTCGTTCAGGGACAGAGATGGCGATCCAAGATTTATATTTTCTCCTTGTTCCTGACCATTGATTACGTTATTCCTGTTTAGTTTCAACTGAATATCCAGCAAAACGATGACCAGTGTGTAGCCTTTCTCTCCCTCTCCTGTGCGGAAGGCAACAGTGTGATTGTAGCTGTCTGGCTTACTAGCTCTGTGAATTTGGGCAGTGTTAACTTTTTTGTGTTCAGTTTCCTCGGCTGGAAAAGTTTAGTGATCCTACTTCACAGGGTGGGCTGTTAGGACAGGTAGGTGAGTTGATATGAGTAAAGGAGACTGGTGCATGGCAGCACCTATGTGGGTGGTTTTGGTGTTAATATTACTGTTATTGAGATGTGTGTAATGGAGTGTTTAATGGGTCTTTTCCTGTTTCCCTGGAACTATGAGTCAGGGCACAAAGGTGAGGACCCAGAGGCATTTAGTATCCCTCACTGTAAAAAATAATCCCTAAAATAGAAGCACCCCAGAACTTACTGTAGAGCTTTAGAGCCTGCCCTGCCATCCTATCCTATCCTCAGGCTTACATAATTGAACAAATGGAGACAGACAGACAGGGCAAGAGGAGATCTGGGAGTGTCCTTCAACTGTCTTGGTACAGAATTAGGGAGGGTGCTTTGCTGTTATCAAAACCAACAGAGTGTAACTCCAAAAGGGTTATCATAATGATCTTAGATGCCCCCCAAAAGACTGGTTTATTCTTCGGTTGAACATCTGCTGGTACATTCTTTTTTTATATATGCAATATGTATTTTATATATACTGTTTTAAACATATAAAACCCACACAGTACAAGGCAATTACATTGCAGAATAGTAATATTTATCTGCTAGGTGAAAATATTGAACAATTTAGGGAACAACTTTACCTTATCTAAATAACATTTACAGAATTTCCTTTTCCACTTAGAGTGGATATGTGTCATTTGCAACTTAAGATATTTTTTAGATTGTCTCCCTGTTCTTTGATTCAAAAGCCAGTTACAGAAACTGAACACTTAACCTAATCCTGGTTTTTGACAATTACAGAACAGAAATGAAGAAACACAATCTTTTCTTTTCTTTGTACACTAACTGCTTTCTTCACTAAATAATCTCCCAGGAGGATTGTGCTTTTGCAAACTGCAGCCTTCCTTGGAGTTCTGTCTCCTGGCATCATCCAAACAGGGTTAACATCACTCTAGTTTTCAGTAAACAGAGATTCACCTTCAGTGTTTGAGAAGCAACCTAACTTTTCTTGCTGCCTTAATTATTTACCATTTATTTACTAAAGAAAGGATTGCCACATGTGGATGCTCTAAACATTCCAAATGGGAGCTTGTCTCAAAAGGCACTATTCCCAAATGCTGGTTTTTTTTCAGTCCCAGAAGTCTTTTGCCTGTGTTAATTATGTCCATCCCCTGTGCATATGTCCAGAGTCACACTATTATGTACTCTGATTCAGCAAGTGCTGTGTAGTCCCTACTACAGAAAGCAAAATGTCACCACAGCTTTCTGCAGACTCCAAAGGGTTGAGCCTGAGACCTAAGAGTTGAGGATTTCTAGTGTTTTTTTCTTTTGAATGAGTATCATGTGGCCCCCTTCCAAATTTGGCAGAAATAATACAAGGTTTTCTTAAAAGGGATGGGAAAAAAATTTCAAACTGCCATGAAATTATTGCTAAGCTGGGGCATTCATGCCCTGAACTCTGGCTGCTAAACAAAGCCAAAGGTATTCAGGCAGAAGTATTTGAGGACCATTTTGAGATCTGTTTTAGTCTATTTGTTGCACCAGACCAAAAATAAGCCTAGGTTAAGTGATTATTTGCTGTTATATTCTTACTAGCTCAGCTTAGCCTTGGTCCATGAAGGACTCAAAGGGTTCTTGAATAAACAGCATCCAATTCTACTCCATATTTTCTAGTGCCCATCAGTGCCAAGGTTATTAGACCATTGGGGATAAAGGAAGAAGCAAGAATGAGACACCACCACTAAAAGGGCTGCAGGTGGATAGCCCCTCTCCCACCCTGGACCAAGCGAAAGAAGATGGTGGAAAAAGGAAGACCTTCCTCATCCCACAATCAGGAAAATGAAAAAGAAGATGAGGAGGATCACAGGTGGGGAGAAGACCAGGCTGGATCCTCTCTGATAGTAAGCCTCCTGCTGGTACTGGGTGATACAGATCTGCTCCACCACACACTCCATTATCTTAATGTCGGTCTCAGTGAAATTCTCCCCTTTGGCAGTCATAGTGACCATATGCCACCTGACCATGCACAAAATTGTTCTGGTTGCTGTACTGACCCACGGGCTTGTAGTACACTTGGTTGGGATAACGGTACATGTTTACATGGTAGTAGTGATCCTCATAGTCGCTGCCAAAATGTATAAGGGTCCTGCTCATGGCACTCCCCAGCATGTAGTCACCAAGGTCCGCCACTACTGCCCTGGCTGTAACAGCACCTGCCACCTGCTTCATGTTGTTTTTTTTGGCTTATTGGACTTGTTCCATTGATTGTGGGTGCCACCTCCTTGACTGCAACTCCCACCATGGGGTTGTCCTCAGCCACTGCCACCATGGGGCTGCCCCCAGCCACTACCACCCTGGGGTGGGTAGTAGTTGCCTCCAGGGCTGCCTTTCTCAGGGTAACAACTTCCCCCAGTGTTTCACCCTCCTCCAGCCTTCAACCACTTTTTGCAGAGGCCAATGTCACTCAGTGTGGCCACAAAGAGAACCAGTAGCCATCAGCCAGGGTTCACCATGATGACTGATCTAAACTGGACTGGTACCTCTGTGAAGACAGAATGCTTCAGCCTGTCTAAAATTGTTCAGTTTGAAAATATTTAGGAAGCAAGGAGAGAAGATTGCAGCACCGTAGCTGTCAGTGACTGGAGCAGGGTGACTGTGATACACAGCTGCTGGGACATTATTAACTTGCCAGCTTGCCCCAGACCTGTCTGTGAAAGAGCTTAGAAAACTTGAAAGAACTCTGCATAGGGTAGTTGGGGGGAGCTGTGACAGGCATGTGTTCTCTAATGCCAGAATCCTATCTACTAGGCCAGTGACTCAGGAAGATGAGGCACTAGAGACTACCACTGAGTGAAAGACATTAAGTTAGAGCCCAATTTCCCATATCAGAATACTGCCCTAATGCCACCCTGAAAACCTTTGGGAGAACTTACATAAACTTCCCATGAAAGAAAGCCACCATTGAAACTTGCCCCACAGAGGTCAAAAGCAGCTAGCTGGAAAACTTGTGCTACTTGGTTTCAAAACTTAGCATAAAAGCTACAGTAATCTAGAAAAAGGCCAATGGAAGAGATTCTAGAAGTAGACTCACACATGTATGTTCAGTTGATTTTCAATGAAGCTGCCAAGTAAAGAAACGGGTTTGGAAAAACTCATGGGCATTCCTGTGCAAGAAAATTAAGCTCTACCCTATTGCAAACCATATCAAAAATCAATTTGAAATAGATCATAGACATCACAGCTAAAACTATAAAATCTCTAGGAGAAAAATCTTTGTGGCCACATATTTGGTTCTATACTTAGAACTCCCATAAAGTGGGAACCATGATGCTTTAGTGTGTATATTATGGGTCCCCCCAAAATTCCTATGCTTAAAAACAATCACTAATGTGATAGCATTAAGAGGTGAGGCCTTTAAGGGGTGATTATGTCATGAGAGTGGAGCCCTCATGAATGGATTAATGTCCTTATAGACTGGAGGAGTCAGGGGATGTATCTTAGTGATAAAACATTTTCTTAGCACACATAAGGCCCTGGGTTTAATTGCCAGCACCAGCACATAAAATTAGAGGGAAGGACTTGAGGGAACAAGCTAGATCCTTTCTGTCCTTCTGTCCCTTCCACCATTTGAGGATCCAACAGTTGTCCCCTTCAGACAAAGTAATAAAGACCATTATGGAAGCAAAGATTGGGCTCTCACCAGATAACGACCAAGTAAATGTTGAGTAAAGAGTGGTAATACTGTGTTATTTAGGAAATCATGACAAGAAAAAAAGTTTGTACATTCTATACAGATGTAATTTTGTTTCAGTTGGTGGAAGTCATGGATGTAAAACTGACAAAGGGCAATTGTAATGTGTTACATATATATAATACTGAATTTTTCAGATGTATAAAATGCTATCACAGTTAATAAAATACAAAAAACAATATTACAAAACTCCGTGTACTTTTGTCATTGTGTTTTTTCTTTAATCAGCAGATACCAAAAATAACTGCTACCTGTGGGGTCCCCCAAGTTTTGTCTGTTAAGAAGGATTTGTTATAGTTTGAGGGAGCATTCTTGCAAGAGTAATTGCAAAGTCCATATAGTTTTGGGGGGACAAGAATGAGAATGGGAGCCAGGCATGGTGGTGCATACCTGTAATCCTAGTGGCTTGGGATGCTGAGATGTGAGGATTGCAAGTTCAAAGCCAGCCTCAGCAACTTACTGAGACTCTGTCTCAAAAAGTAAAAACAAGGCTGGGGATGTGACTCAGTGGTAAAGCACCCCTGGGTTCAATCCCTAGTACTCCCCCCCAAAAAAGAAATGAGTCTTGCTGAAAGCTGGGAAATGTCAAGCAGAACAGAAGAATCAGGTTAGTGCCATGTTATGGACTCTAAAAATGAAGAACTCTTCAAGAAATAAAGAATTGGTCATAATTGCTAAGTTACAGAACCAACTAGGTGCCCTTCAAAAGATGAATGCATAAAAATGTGGTATCTATACACAATGAAATATTTCTTAGCCATAAAAAGGACTTTATGACATGGATGGATCTGAAAACTATGATGCTAAGTGAAATAAGACAATCCCAAAAAACCAAAGGTTGAATTTTCTCTTGATAGGTGAATGCTAACACACAGGAGGGGAAGAATAGAAGTTCACTGGATTAGACAAAGGGGAATGGAAGGAAGAGAGCAGGATAGGAATAGGAAAGACAGTGGAATGAATCTGACACACTTTTTCTCTGTACATTTATGAATATGATCTCCACATCATATACAACCAAAAGACTGAGATCCTAATTAGAATAAGATATACTTCAGGTTTGCCTAAATATGTCAAAATAAACTCTACTGTCATGTATACCTAAGAAGAACTAATAAATTTTTTAAAAAATTTTAAAAAAGAATTGGGGAGGCTGGCTCCAATTCTCTCTACCTTTTTTTTTTTTTTTTTTTGGTACTGGGTATTGAATACAGGGGCACTTTACTACTGAGCTATACCCCAGTTGCTTTTTAGTTTGAGACTATGTCTCACTAAGTTGTTGAAGTTGGCCTTGAACTTGTGATACTCCTGCCTCAGCCTTCTGAGTTGCTAGGATTACATGCTTGGGCCACCACACCCAGCCTGCCTCCAATTCTAAGCCCAGCCCAACTTGCTGTCTTCCTTGTGAACAGAACAAGTTGACCAGCCTCTCATCAGGCACACCCTGAGCAGCCAGAAAATCAAGAACAGTTCATGCTGCAAGTTCTGAGTTGTTTGTCCTATTATTCTCCTGTGAATGAACTGGATAAGTTCTATAACTGCAGACTTCCAGGTGACAATGGAGGGGTGAACACATTTTATTCCATGTCAAATTCCCACTAATGACTTAAAGCCATAGGGGATAGTAGGGATGGAAGAAGCAGCAAATCACCTGCCCCTCTGTCTTCTAGTGGGAGACAAGAGCTTGATGTTCAAGGGGAACTAAGAGGCATAACCTCTGAATCAATTGGAGGCAGAGGCAGAGGTAAAGGCAGGGTACTGCCAGCCTTCAAACTCAGGATCAACAGGGGCAAAGCAGGCATATAAAGTTCTGGAAAAGAGTGAAACTCAGTTCCACATGTGGCCCAAAAGTAAAGTCTAAATCAAGAGAGGTGCTATTCCTACAGATTTCTGCAGGTTGCTCTGGCCTCACCTGGGCACAACCTGACAGGCACAGGCATGATGAGATGATTCCCACTTTGGACCGAACTTCCATGACAGGCAGTGGTCCAGACCCACAGCTTCTTCATGATTGATGGGTGGACATTTCACTAACCCTGAGCATGAGAACCATCACCTCCCCCTTGCCCAGCAGCATTGCTCCATCCAGGCCCTGCCCAAGTGTCAGCTTCATAAGCCCTGAAACTCTCCCACTCTATGCATCTCCCTCACTACCCTAAGCTGTGGGAAGCAGCACTGGACCATTCTTCCAACTTACCATCATCCTCTGGTGTGCAAGACCTCCCTGGAGAAATTGTCATTTAGAAACATTTTAAAACTTCCTAATAAATACAGAATGTACAGAACCCTAGGGACTCCATCTCCCCTCCATACTTCAATTCTTAACTGGCATAATTACCTGGAATATAACTGTTAGAGATACGACTGAGTGATGATATAAAGAAGCCAATGCAATTGAAAGAAGCAGCAATTTCCCACATTTCTCAAGGGAAAAGTACCCAGAACATCACACAGGTCCATATGGGAAACTTCATGATCAGGATGCAGTAACAAGAACAAAAAGAAAGACAAACTAGAGCAGACAATTTAGGATTGGCTAGTTTGAACAATTCCAGTAGGCTTTGGGAGATAGGGATGGTCTCTAGTTGCCTGGTCCTGGGATAATTTAGGGCAGGAGGAAATTGGTATGTTATGTGAGATAAGGAGGTCATTGGAAGTATCAAATCTGGATTGGCTGATTTGCATGTTAAAGGTGTGCTGCAGGCAAGTTTTTTTCTCTGGAATTAACTAACCCTGGGAAGGGCAGTGTCTCCCAAGTCTATAAGGCCCCCAAATGCCAGCACATCAAGCATGTAGAAAATAAGAAAATAAAATTAACATAATCAACTCTGTTATGAATGGATGCCTAGTAAACACAGAATCTAAGACATTAACCCCATCCCCCATCTCCTCTCTCAGTTCTCTGCCAGTTGCCACTGAAAAAATTAATTCCCGAATCTTTTTCTCCAATTAAGATCTCTCACTGGGCATGGTGGTATACACCTGTAATCCCAGCTACTCAGGAAGCTAAAGCAGGAGGACTGCAAGTTCAAGGACTACCTAGGCAGCTGAGTAAGATCCTGTCTCAAAATTTTTAAAAAGAGATAGGACAGGTAGCTCAGTGGTAGAGTACCCTGAGATCATTTCTCAATACTGAAAAGCAAAAACAAAAACAAAACTCTTTTCAGATTGCAGATGTCTAGCCTACTCCCTGTTAGATTTCTTGCTTGCTGTTTTATAGACACATCATATTCAGCATCTCCCAATTTCAGTTTATCACTTCCCCCAATCTCCAATTGGTGCCTCCACATGGCATGACACCATAAATTACAGTGGTGTCAAACTATAGTGGTCTCTCTTGCACACACACACACACACACACACACACGTACTTGCAGAATGGGTAACTATTACCAATAACTATTACCTACATGTAAGACATCCCTGATTTCCCTTTATGCTACTTAAGTTCAGGCTTTCTCTCTTAACTGCAAAATCCTTGCAAATAGCTACTTATGTAACTTCCACTGCCTCCAGCTGGCTGCCCTACCCCTCAACACCTAGGTCCCATCCTTCATACATACAATGGGTCCAACAATGCCATAACTCACCCCAACTTCTAACACAAATGAAGCCCTTCAATCATTTCCCACCACTCTGAGGATAGAATCAAAGGCTCTTAGCTGGGCATTGAAGTTCCTGCCTGGATTGGCCCCAGTGGAGTATCCAGCCTTCCGCTTCCCTGCCTTTGGCTCCTATTTTAACCTGCAACAGTCCAGCTCTACCACCAGCAACTGCTGCACTGGAAGGTGCCTGCTATATATCTGTTGGGTGAATTACTTCAATGTTATGAGAAAAGTAATACCACCCCTGTTTTGAATCTAAAAAGACAAACTCACCAAGGACAAGACAACTGCATTTCTGCACTTAGCTAGGAGATAGTAGTGTGTGTGTGTGTGTGTGTGTGTGTGTGTGTGTGTGTGTGTGTGAGAAAAGACACCAAGGCCTGTTGAACTCAAGAGCCCAAGGATATAAGCACTGTGCTCATAGTCTCTTAAACATGCAAGGTGACCCTTGCAACAGTGGTCGCTGCAATGGTGTTAAGTGAAGGTGATGATATGCTTAGAGGGTGGATGACAAGGAGTTCTAGCAACATGGTGATGGCAGATGTCTGGGCCAGGATGTGTTAAAGGAAGGCAGCCTGCATCATTGTCAGGGCCACAGAGAAGCTTGCAGGGAAAAGGAAGTGCAGTTCTTAGTGTTCTAGGATGGCAAAGTGGCCTTAGGCCTGGCCTTAAAAGGATTCCAAGAACTCAAAGGGGAAATCAAGGCTATATGCCCATCAACCTAGTGCAGAATTAAAGCTGGCTCCTCCTCTATACTCTGAGGACCAATTCCCCTAGTCTTGGTGCCCATGGATGCAGGAAGAAAAGTTGATTTCAGGCAAGCATGAATTACTTACCTGCCTACAGCTCATGTGGACAGTCTCCTTTGCTTGGAGACTACTATGGTGGAATCACAAATCAGCACACATTCCACTTTTCAAATCTGTTGGAAAGTTTGGCCATGACCATGGATGTGCCTATGTAAAATGGTTTGTGGACTATTCATCCTAAACATGTTCCAGAGGCACTCTTCAAAAGACTCATATTTGGACCTGAGGTTGTAGCTCAGTGATAGAGTACAAGCCTAGCATGCACGGGGTACACAGTTTGATCCCCAGCACCACACACATACAAAAAAGAAGACATGTTTAAAAAACAAAAATGAACACTTATAAATATATGTATTTACTCCCTGTTTCTTTACTAATTCCCCAGAACTTGGTTCACCAAAACAGATTTTCTGAAATTTAAGAGTTTAAGGTAAGATTCTCCAAATTATGATACACTCAAGATAAAAAAAAAAAAAAAAACTAGAACCAGATGACATTGTCTACTTTGTCACTGTTGGAATGGTGCTCTTATTGTTTTGTGATCATATTGACATTAGAGGTTTCACACCATATCCTGCCTCCACATTTTGATCATGTGCACCTTCAGGAACACCCTGCACTTTCCCATTGTTATGAAATATCAGTTTTTTGGCCAGAACTGGGCTTCCTTTTTGAGTGGGCAGTAACCAGTTTACTGCTGACAGTTTTTTCAGCATTACTTACTTTTATCATCCTTTTTTGTATTCTTTGGGCTTAACTTCCCAGAGACCTACCGAGAGAGGTAGAACTTCAAAGCTCACCCCGTCAAGATTTTGTCCTCTGGTTATTAAGTTAAACAGTGATCACAGCACTACTGTGAAGGGGTTTGGCAGATGGCATGAAGGTTATGCTCAGCTGACCTTAAATTGGAGAAATCACCTTGATTCATCTGGGCGAACACAATGGGATCATATTACTCTTATATTTGTTAACTTTATAGTATTATAACAAAATACCAGAGGCAACTAACTCTATAAACAGAAAAGATTTACTTAATTCACAGTTTGGAATGTTCAAAGTCCAAGATCAAGCAACCCCATTGGTTTGACCTCTGATGAGAGTGGTAGATGGCACCTCATCATGGTGGGAGTATGTGTAGGAACGAACAATCACATCTGGAATTGGAAGAGAAAGAGAGACAGACAGACAAACAGACACCAGAGCCCCATAATGTCCTTTGTGAGCACACCCCCAATACCTAGGAATCTCCCACTAGGATTCAGCTCCTAAAGTTTCTACCACCTTCCGATGACACCACCCTATGGACCAAAATTTTAACACATGGACCTTTGAGGGACATTTAACATCCAAAACATAACAAGCCCTTTAGAGTAGCAGCTGAAGATAGAGATGAAAGGGGAAGCAGCCAGGAAGTCAGAAATATTCCAAGTGTGAAGACTTGTTCAGTCATTGTGGACTTTGAAGAGGGTCACATGTCAGGGAATACATGTAACTTCTGAAAACAGAAAGACCTCTCTGGAAACAGAAAGATGCCTTGTCAGTAGTCATCAAGGAAACAAGAACCTCAGTCCTACAACTGCATGGAACTGATTTCTGACAACAACCTGAATGAGTTTGAAATTGGCTTCAGCCCCAGGACTTCTAGAAAAAAAGAGAACCCTGCCAACACACTGATTTCAGCCTTGTGAAACCTTGAACTGAGAACCAGCTCAGTCACACAGTGACTGGAATTCTGACCTAAAGAACACTATAAACACGTATTGTCTTAAACTACTAAGTTTATAGTGATTGGTTAAGGCACAAATGAAAACTAATACACAAACTTTTGAGAAGGAGATGAGGAGATGTGCATTTTTTGCCAGTTTCTTTTGAGTGTCCTTTCTGGGAATGGCTTGCCTTTTTGGAACTTTGGTTATTGGGATACTAAGGAGATAACAGATCACACTGACATGTGATGACTGTCTTGTCACCATTCATTTTATTGTGGTTGTTCATGACAAATTAGTGTCTTTCTATTACTTTCACTCATATCCCTTTGCAGTTAAAATAACAGTCTATTTTACATACTAGAAGTATGTGGGTACTAATTTTCATGCAAATATTTACCAGGGAGAGGGAGGCTGCATTCCTCTGTAACTTGAGTTTCAAGCATAGGATATGTTTCTTGGTGAGGCAGTTTTTGCTGCTTATCTATCCTCTGCTGTTTACCCCATTTGTCTACTGAGATCACCTGCAGTCAGCCAGCATAGCAACGTCTTTTTGAGTGCAGATTGCTCACTGTCAGGCGCCTATCATCCGCCATTTGCCTGCCTCTTGTCTGTCCATCGCCTGCCTTTCACCTATCCATCATCCATCACCCAAAGTTCACCTCCCGATAATCCGACAGCAGTCAGCAAACTGACAGAAGACTGCCAGTGGAGCACCAGCAGCCTGCTGTTGCCTGGAAGTTCACTGTCACAGTACCTGCAGGTTTGGTTACACATGACTGCCGCCATTTTGAGACAACAGCCAGGCCCCTTAGGACCCCTGGCCGGACTGACTGAGCCCAATCTCCAGGATCCCTCAGCCCGACCCATCACTCCCTGCCTATGGGGTCCTCACACAGACTGACTGCTCCCTGCCACCAGGACCCCCAGATCGACTGACTGTGCCCTATCACCAGGAACCCCAGACCAACTGATTGCACCCCACTTCCAGGATACCGCAACCAGACTGACCACACCCACCTCCAGGACCCCTGCCTGACCAACTGCACCCCACCTCCAGGACCTCCAGCCAACCACACCCATACCCCCGAGCTCCAGCTCCCCATTTGCCAAGACATTAGGAAGCCAGAGCAGCCATCTTGGATAATCCTGGAAGCCACAACTCCGATCTTTAGGTGGGGCAAATCCCATCCTGAGACCCCTGCTGGAGACTTGAAGCTCATTGTCAGGTACCTCTCATGCATCAGGCTACTGAAGACTGGGAGGTTTGAATACTATATGACTGTTTAAGTGTAGATTTTCTTTTTTCTCCTTATTAAAAATTTTTAAGCTTTTATTTCTTTACTTTTCTTGCTCTCTTTTCCTTTTGTTTACCTGTTCCCTCAGAGTCTCTTTCTCCCTTTTTGCATGCTAATGACCAGCTTCTTTTGATTACACTCTCATTCTTTCTATTATCTAGAACTTCTATATATTCTTTTCTTATCCCATTAACAGCTACATTCTACACTCCTCCCCATCCTCTTTGTCCGCCATTAGAAACTGCAGATCTGTTAGTTATACTGAAATCTGTTTGTTATACTGAAGATAATAATTGAACTCATTCTGTTTATTTTGACAATATTGTTAATGTCCTCATAGGGGCTATTTGGTCTAGGATTGCATACTGTCTGAACTGGGCACTGCTAATGTTGATCTCCCCTTAAAGAAAAGATTTTGGAAACCTATAGGGTCACTATAAGCCTATAGGGGGGAAACTGCAATACCCCAGATCTGCACTGCTAGAGGGGAAGATACATGAACAACATGAAAAAACAAGGGAAGAAAATGATCCAAACAAATATAGATTCTATATTATCATCCAGTGACAGTATGGTAAAAGAAATGTCAGAAAAGAACTTCAGATTATACATGATTAAGATGATTCATGAAGCAAAGAATGAGATAAGAGGAAAAGGAAGGCAATGAATAATAATACCAATAAGCAGTTGAAAGAGCAATTGCAGGGAGCAAAAGATCATTTCAACAAAGAGATAGAGATTCTCAAAAAAATCCAAACGGAAATCCTTGAAATGAAGGAAACAATAAACCAAATAAAAAACTCAATGGAAGGCATCACCAAAAGTAGACCACTTGGAAGACAGAACCTCAGACAATGAAGACAAAATATTTAATCTTGAAAATAAAGTTGCCCAAACAGAGAAGATGGTAAGAAATCATGAATGGAACCTCCAAGAACTATGGGACATCATGAAAAGACCAAATTTAAGAATTATCAGGATTGAGGGAGGCACAGAGATACAAACCAAAGGAATGAACAACCTATTCAATGAAATAAAAGCAGGAAATTTCCCAAATCTGAAGAATGAAATGGAAAATCAAATACAAGAGGCTCACAGAACACCAAATGCACAAAATCACAACAGATCCACACCAAGGCACATTATAATGAAAATGCCTAACATACAAAATAAAGATAGGATTTTGAAGGCTGCAAGAGAAAAGCATCAGATTACATATAGGGAGAAATCAATACGGATATTAGCAGATTTCTCAGCCCAGACTCCAAAAGCTAGAAGGGCCTGGAACAATATATTTCAAGCTCTGAAAGAAATAGTTGCTGACCACGAATCCTATACCCAGCAAAACTAACCTTCAGATTTGAAGATGAAATAAAATCCTTCCATGATAAACAAAAGTTAAAAGAATTTACAAATAGAAAGCCTACACTACAGAATGTTCTCAACAAAATATTCCATGAGGAGGAAATGAAAAACAAAAATGTAGATCAGCAAAAGAAGGAACTACCTTAGAGAAAAATCCACTCAAAGGAGAAACCAAGCCAACTTAAAAACCAAAAATAAGCCCAAATGACTGGGAATACAAATCATATCTCAATAATAACCCTGAATGTTAATGGCCTAAACTCATCAATCAAAAGACATAGACTGGCAGAATGGATTAAAAAGAAAGACCCAACAATATGCTTCATCTCATAGAAAAAGACATCCACAGACTAAAGGTGAAAGGATGGGGAAAAACCTACCACACACACGGACTCAGTAAAAAAGGTGGGATTTCCATTTTTATTTCAGATAAAGTGGACTTCAAGCCAAAGTTAGTTGGAAGGGATAAAGAAGGACATTTCATACTGCTTAAGGGAACCATAAATCAGGAAGACATAACAATAGTAAATATTTATGCCCAAAATAATGGTGCATCCCTGTACATCAAACAAATCCTTCTCAATTTCAGGAATCAAATAGACTACAACACAATAATTCTGGCTGACTTTAACACACCACTGTCACCATTGGATAGATCTTCCAAACAAAAACTAAATAAAGAAACCATAGAACTCAATAACAAAATCAATAACCTAGACTTAATAGACATATATAGAATATTCCATCCATCAACAAGCGAATTCACTTTCTTCTCAGCAGCACATGGAACCTTCTCGAAAATAGACCATATGTTATGCCACAAAGCAGCCCTTAGTAAATGCAAAATAATAGAGATACTGCCTTATGTTCTATCAGATCATAATGGACTGAAATTAGAAATCAATGACAAAATAAAATACGGAAATTACTCCAACACCTGGAGACTAAATAATATGCTATTGAATGAAAAATGGATAACAGAAAACATCAGGGAGGATAAAAAAATTCTTAGAGGTCAATGAGAATGACGATACAACATATCAACTATGAAAGCGGGACTAAGAGGAAAATTCATTGCATGGAGCGCATTCAAGAAAAGAATAAAAAGTCAACAACTAAATGACCTAACATTACAGCTCAAGGCCTAGAAAAAGAACAGAATAACAGCAAAAGTAGTAGAAGACAAGAAATAATTAAAATCAGAGCTGAAATCAATGAAATTGAAACAAAAGAAACAATTCAAAAAATTGACAAAATAAAAAGTTGATCCTTTGAAAAAGTAAACAAAATAGATAAACCTTTAGCCACACTCACAAAGAGAAGGAGAGAGAAAACTCGAATTACTAAAATTCGTGATGACAAAGCAAATATCACAACAGACACCACTGAGATACATAACATATCAAGAAGCTACTTTGAAAATCTATATTCCAACAAAATAGAAAATACCAAAGACATTGACAAATTTCTAGAGACATATGCTCCTCCCAAACTGAACCAGGAAGACATACACAATTTAAACAGGTCCATATCAAGCAATGAAGCTATCAAAAACCTACTATCCGAGTCTCTGAGCAGTCATTGAAGGGGAAGGAACTGCTGGTTGTGTGTGCGTGTGTGTGTGTGTGCGTGTGCGTGCGTGTGTGTGCGCCCGCGCTGGTGTGTGGACAAGGAGGTGGGGGCAGCCAAGTTAAGAGTCCCAACTCCTTGGACTCCATTTGCTATTCTTTTCTTTCTCCTCCACATCTATCTGGTGATAGTGGGCGTTTATATTTGCGTTTCTTTTCATTCATTTCCAAATCTTTTTAAATTTTAGGATTGGGGGGTAGTGGGAAAAGCAGGAAAGGGGAAAGGAGGAGAGTAGTAGCAGAAGAGCAGGAGGAGGACATGGAGATGAAGAAGAGGATTAACATGGAGTTAAGGAACAGAGTCCCGGAGGAGGTGAAGAGTTAGTTCTTGATAATTGCCTGTGTGTCAATGGGGAAATTGAAGGCCTGAATGATACTTTTAAAGAACTAGAGTTTCTGAGTATGGCTAATGTGGAATTAAGTTCACTGGCCCAACTTCCCAGTTTAAATAAACTTCGAAAGTTGGAACTTAGTGACAATATAATTTCTGGAGGCTTGGAAGTCCTAGAAGAAAAATGTCCAAATCTTACCTACCTCAATCTGAGTGGAAACAAAATCAAAGATCTCAGTACAGTAGAAGCTCTGCAAAATCTTAAAAATTTGAAAAGTCTTGACTTGTTTAACTGTGAGATCACAAACCTGGAAGATTACAGAGAAAGTATTTTTGAATTGCTGCAACAAATCACATACTTAGATGGATTTGATCAGGAGAATAATGAAGCACCTGACTCTGAAGAGGAGGATGATGAAGATGGAGATGAAGATGATGGAGATGAAGAGGAAGATGAAGCTGGTCCACCTGAAGGATATGAGGAAGAGGAGGAAGAAGAGGATGAGGAGGAAGAAGATGAAGCAGGGTCAGAATTGGGAGAGGGAGAAGAAGTCGGCCCCTCTTACTTGATGAAAGAAGAAATTCAGGATGAAGATGATGATGATGAGTATGTTGAAGAAGGGGAAGAAGAGGAGGAAGAGGAAGAAGGTCTCTGGGGGGAGAAGAGGAAACGAGATGCCGAAGATGATGGAGAGGAAGAAGATGACTAGATCATTCTAAGACCAGATTCCCTAATGTTCCTGGGTGTGCAATAGAGTGATCACATCTTTGTTTTTTCATGTACAATAGCTATCCCTACAGAAGATAATGTGTAACTTTTTATAGGAAAAGTGTGGTTTTACTATTTTTGCCTTATCATTCTAATTAAGATATACTAGTCTGTTAATGATCATATTGTATGTAGAGAAAAAATTTCATTGACACTCCTCCCATTGAGACATTCTCTAGCAATTAGATTTAGAATCTTAATTTTTCTAATTCAAGTTGAAGTTCATTGTATTAGTAATTTTTAAGTCCATAATTAAAACATGATTGTTTTTACACAGGTGAAGTTTGGTGCATTTCATTCATAAGATTTTAAAGTTATTTATAAATTAGCTGAAATTACAGTCATCTGTAATATGAAATGACAGTAGTCTCTTGAATAAGTTGATTTTTTTTTTTAGAGATGATCCAGGGATCTTTAGTTTGAAGGCATTGCCTTTTTTTCTTTTTAATAGCTAAGAATATTTGGGTGGTCTTCTGTCACATGAATTAAGTTGGAAAGTAGAAGCAGAATAATAAAGGTTCTATTCAGCAATATAGTTTGTGGATTTGGGGGAGGTTCTAGTCAGTAATATAGTTCATGGATTTTGTGGTGATTGATAAGATTTTATTTTTGAAGGAAGGATTGCCTATACTAAATGAGAGACATGCAGGTGAGCCCTTTCTTCAGGCTGCAGATCATGACATGCCAACAGTTGTTAATTTTGTTTTGTTTTAAGTGTGCATTTTTTTCTCCTCAGCAATTTCTTTATGATCACCTTCCTTTCTTGTTTCACTCACCTTTCTGTATCCCAAAAGAAAGTTGGGAACTTCTGGATACCCAGAAAACCTTTAGTCTTATACCTCAACCACCTTTTCAGATACGTCTGTGTTTGAAGCAAAGTGGAAGAACCTAAGAATTTTTTGAGATATGAATATTGTTATTGATACAAATTTTAAGCAGCAAGCTCTGCTTATTGTAAATCTTTCTTGACTGACAATATTTAAGACCGTATAAGTAGGATGAAGAAATAAAAGAAGCAGGGAAGGCTTTTCGAAGCAGTATCCATATTCCTCAAAAGTCAGAATGATTGTCTGTTGATAATTAATGAGACTTTCAAGTCAAATTTTTAAGATGGCATTCCAAATAATTTGGATACCAACCCTGCACAGTACTTATAATTTTTCTGAGTAGAACCTTTGGTTGTTTCTAGTTTTAAAGCATTACCAGATATAGCATTTAATTGGAATATAGTAGGTAGTTGGAAAAATATTTGGGACTAAATATTAAAATTAAGATTTATTTTCAAGCAAATGTCATTAAAATAGAAGAATATTTGGGATAAGTTTGAGTATATGCTTACTTACATGGATATTAAATAAAATATAAGGAACAGACAAGTACATCTCCCTTTTTGTCATGGAGGCTCCATGTTCAAGGTAATTGCTTTGTTAATCTTGACTATCTAAAACCTCTTTCTTTGTTTTAAATATTTGTAAGGTTTTTAAAGGTTAGTGTCAGTAAACTAATTGAAGTTATGCTTCTCTACTGGGATACATTTAAATTACTGAATATAGTACTGCTGCTGCTTGCTTTTTTTTTTTTTTTTTTTTTTTTTTTTAAAATGTATGACTTGTTAAAGGTTATTTGTGGAGAAACTAAAACAGTTGCACAACTGACTGAAATAAACACTTGGAATAAATTTAGTAGGGGGATCAGAAAGTACAAAAGATTAACATTTTTTCCTAATTTTTACAATTGATATGCCCTGCTTTAGTCTCTAAGAATTCTTACTACATACTATGCCACATTATAAAATACTTATTTTTAAATTGAAATCTATATTGACCTTATCAATCATCTTATTGTGCAATCAAAATGAGAGTTCTTTGGTTTGAAAACAACACTTAGTGAACCTCCAGATAACTTTTAAGACCTTATTTAGCTTTGTGGGAGGTATTTTCATGCAAATAAGCAAGGGGTTTTTTATATTTTGTAGAAGTTTTGGGTCCTATTTTAATACTCTTTGTATGGCAGTATGTATATAGTGTGTTAAGTTCTTTAAGACTCTGTCCTTTAAAACTTTGAGGTTAATACTTTTGTGCAACTGTGTTTTTGAATAAAGCCATGACAGTGTTAAAAACAAATAAAAAAGCAGTACTCCTGATAAAAAAAAAAAAAACCTACTATCCAATAAAAGCCCAGGACCAGATGGATTCTCAGCTGAGTTCTATAAGACCTTCGAAGAAGAACTCATTCCAATACTTCTCAAAGTATTCCAGGAAATAGCTTCATTCTATGAAGCTAATATCACCCTCATACCCAAACAAGGAAAAGACACATCAAGGAAAGAAAATTTTAGACCAATATCCTTGATGAATATAGATGCAAAGAGCCTTAACAAAATATTAGCAAACCGTATCCAAAAATATATTAAGAAAATTGTGCACCACAATCAAGTGGGGTTCATTCCTGGAACGCAAGTATGGTTTAACATCCATAAATCAATAAACATAATCCATCATGTCAATAGACTTAAGGACAAGAATCATATGGTTATTTCAATTGACGCAGAAAAAGCATTCAACAAAATACAACACCTCTTCATGCTCAAAACACTAGAAAAAATAGGGATAGTAGGAACGTATCTGAACATCGTAAAGGCTATTTATGCTGAGTCTACGGCCAACATCATTCTTAATGGAGAAAAACTGAAAGCATTCCCTTTAAAAACGGGAACAAGACAGGGATGTCCTCTTTCACCATTTCTATTCAACATTGTCCTTGAAATACTAGCCAGAGTAATTAGACAGACTAAAGAAATTAAAGGGATATGAATAGGAAAAGAGGAACATAAGTTGTCACTATTTGCTGATGACATGATTTCTATTTAGAGGAGCCAAAAAACTCCTCCAGAAAACTTCTAGACTTCATCAATGAATTTAGCAAAATAGCAGGTTATAAAATCAACACGCATAAATCTAAAGCATTTTTATACATAAGCAATGAAACATCTGAAAGGGAAATAAGGAAAACAACTCCATTTACAATAGCCTCAAAAAAATAAAATACTTAGGAATCAATCTAACCAAAGAGGTAAAAGATCTCTACAATGAAAACTACAAAACATTGAAGAAAGAAATTGAGGAAGATCTTAGAAGATGGAAAGATGCCCCATGTTCTTGAATAGGCAGAATTAATATTATCAAAATGGTCATACTTCCAAAGGTGCTATACAGATTTAATGCAATTCCAATTAAAATACCTATGACATTTCTCATAGAAACAGAAAAAGCAATCATGAAATTCATCTGAAAGAACAAAAGACCCAGAATAGCCAAAGCAATCCTGGCAGGAAGAGTGATGCAGGAGGTATCACTATACCAGACCTTAAACTCTACTATAGGGCAATAGTAACAAAAACAGCTTGGTACTGGCATCAAAATAGACAGGAAGACCAATGGTACAGGATAGAAGACACAGAGACAAACCCACGTAATAAGTACAGTTATCTCATACTAGACAAAGGTGCCAAAAACTTACAATGGAGAAAAGATAGCCTCTTCAACAAATGGTGCTGCCAAAACTGGAAATCCATATGCAGCAAAATGAAACTAAACCCCTATCTATCACCCTGTACAAAACTCAACTGAAAATGGATCAAGGATCTAGGAATTAGACCTGAGACCCTTCACCAAATAGAAGAAAGAGTAGGCCCGAATCTCCATCACATTGGCTTAGGACCAGACTTCCTTAACAAGACCCCCATAGTGCAAAAAATAAAAGCAAGAATCAATAACTGGGATAGATTCAAACTAAAAAGTTTTTTTCTCAGCACAGGAACCAATCAATAATGTGAAAAGAGAGCCTACAGAGTGGGAGAAAATCTTTTCCACACACACTTCAGACAGAGCACTCATCTCCAAATGTTATAAAGAACTTAAAAAACTTTACACCCAAAATACAAAGAACCCAATCAATAAATGGGTTAAGGAAATGGGCAGACACTTCACAGAAGAAGATATATAGGCGATCAACAAATACATGAAAAAGTGCTAATCATCCCTGGTAATTAGAGAAATGTAAATTAAAACCACCCTAAGATTTCATCTAACTCCAATTAGAATGGCTATTATCAAGAACACAAGCAATAATAAGTGTTGGCATGGATGTGGGGGAAAAGGCACACTCATACACTGCTGGTGGATTTGCAAATTGGTACAGCCATTCTGGAAAGCAGTATGGTGATTCCTCAGAAAGCTTTGGAATGGACCCACCATTTGACCCAGTTATCCTACTCCTTGGCCTATACCCAAAGGACTTAAAATCAGCATACTACAGTGATACAGCCACATCAATGTTCATAGCAGCTCAATTCACAATACCTAGTTTGTGGAACCAACCTAGATGCCCTTCAATTGACGAGTGGATAAAGAAACTGAGGTATATATACACAATGAAATATTACTCAGCCATAAAGAAGAATAAAATTATGGCATTTACTGGTAAGTGGATGAAGTTGGAAAAATATCATGCTAAGTGAAATAGGCCAAACCCAAAAAACCAAAGGCTGAATGTTTTCTCTGATAAGTGCATGACAATACATAATGATGCGGGGTGGCGGGGGGAAGAGAAGAATGAAGGAACTTTGGATGATGTAGAGGAAAAAGGGGTGGGAGGGGGTGGGGATGGAAAAACAGTAGAATGAAACAGACAGTATTACCCTATATATATGTATGATTACATGAATGGTGTGAATATACATTGTGTACAACCATAGAAATGAAAAGTTGTACCCTGTTTGTGTACAATGAATCAAAATGTGTCTGTAAAAATTAAAAATATTTTAATAAAAAAATATTTACCAGGAATAAGTAAGTGTCTGGCACTTTGCTGTACTCTGAAACTATAGAGATGACCAGTAAAATTCTCATGGGCTAATGTAGGGACAGAACAACTAGTGGCCAAAAACCCTACCTCAAGCCACAGCTGATCAGATCTGAGGTCTGCCACTTCTATTCCTGTGCTGTGTCTCCTCCTCTCTGCAATAGTTGTACTGATAGCTGAGACTGAAGGTTAGAGTCATACATGTGTATCCCTCAGAGCAGTGCCTGGCACTAAGCAGATGCCATGTGAGTGTATTTACTGCTGGCACTAAGCAGATGCCATGTGAGTGTATTTACTGCTGGCACTAAGCAGATGCCATGTGAGTGTATTTACTGCTGCAGTCACTGTTATGTCAGAGACTGGTCAGCTCAAATGGGTTTTGCCACTATGCCCGTATTACCTGGGACATAAAATTCAGCCCATTTGGTGGATAAATAAGCTAAACATGGGAGAGGGCAAATCACATCTGGCCCAGAATAAGAAAGAACCAAAGCTAATTCTCACCCCTTCATCTGAATAGAGCTAACACCAACAAAGACTTGGGTTCTTTTTAAAGAACACAGTGTTTGCCTTGTGTGGGGTCAGATCTGGGTCTGTGAAAATTGTTAGAATCAAAATAAAGTCAAATTTATCAAACCCTAACCAAAAATAACTAAATAAGCAAGCTGGGGCTTTATGAAGGAGGGGATCTCATGCATTCATGCCTGATAACAAGAACTATCACAAAAGACTTCCAGAACCACAACTTTCCACAAAGGCCCTGCAACCTTCCACAGAAATTCTTCTGTAAGGTCATCCATCTAGCAACTGCCTGTCCAACTTTGGGCTGATGTCATCTTGTTATTGATCCTTATAGTCACCAATTATTATTTCAAACTGTCTTATGAAATCTTTCTCTTATTGCTTTGAACAGTGTCCCTTTCCCCATTCCCTTCATATATGCCCATGATTTCCATGGCATGTGTGTTCACATTGCAACACTCCCTGCTTATTCCCACACAAATATTGTGATCCTTTAGGGAATCTCTCCCTGTACTTAAAAGTTTACAACCTCAAACTTGCCCCTCAGGCAGGCCCATCTAAGTGCTCTTTCATCTGACAAGCCTTCTCCATGGTATCCGACCCTGAATTCTCACAGCCCAGTGAGAAAACCTCCATACAGTAACACCCCAACTCAGTCACTCAGTTCATTAGAGCCTTGTCACTCTAGACAGGGGTGTCAGGATGTTCAGGCTCTGCTCAGGCCATACACAGCCTTACTCCCTGCCCACCCCTGCCCTGGCAGAGACAGTGGGTATTGTTGAGGGGAGGAGATGTTCAACTTTTCTGTTTTGAGGCACTTCCCAAGCCAGCTCAGGATGTTTTGGAAGGGAGAAACACCTTCACAATGGAAAGGACACTGAGTCTCTGGCCCTGGCTTTAGCCTGGAGGGGTTTGGACTGGATGGCCAAGATAAATCTCACCCAGAAACCGAGTAGGGGGTCAGGAAGCCACAATCCTCTGCTGTTCAGGGGCTACTCTCGCACTCCCCTCCTTCCCTCAAGAGCAGCATGCATGTTCCCACTAGAATGTTCTACTTGCATATTCCAGTCTCTGTGTCCCCAGCACATAGTGTCAGAGGCCTCTGTGCCCAGAGCTCTGAGACGGTTGACTGTGAATCCATGGTGTGAGTTTAAACCAAGTGCCATGGCCAACTTCCAAAAAACAAAGAGTTAGCAAACTGAATCTAGCAGCATGTTTAAGTGATTATACACTATGACCAAACAAGTTCAATGAAGTTGCAGGATATAAGATTAACACACAAAATCATTTGCATTTCTTTCTATCCACTAGAATGAACAATCTGAAAATAAAATTTACAAAATAATGCAATTTACAATATCATCAAAAAATACTTTTTAAATATATAGAATAAATGTAATCAAAGAAGTGTAAGACTTTTTCTTTGAATACTTCAAAATGTTGAAAAAATAGACATCTGCATTCATGAACTGGAAGAGTTAATATTAAGATCTTCAGATGCAATGTAATCCTTAGCCAAACTCCAATCACCTTTTTATAAAAAAGGGAAACAGATAAGCCTATCCTAAAATTCACATGAAATTGCCAGGGACACAGAAAAACCAAAACAGTTATGAAAAAGAACCATGTTAGAATACTCACTTCCTAATATTACAAATTACTACAAAATTCCAGAAACCAAGACTGTGTGACTCTGGTCTGACTATAGACAAAGAGACAAATGGAATAGAATTGGAAGTTCAGAAATAAATCCATACTTTTTTTATCAATTAATTTTGACAAGGCTGTGAGAAACATTCAATAAGGAAAAAATAGTCTTTTTGACAAATGGTTCTGAGACAACTAGATATCCACATATTAAAAAAAAAGAATGAACCTGGACCCCTACTTCAAACCATATATGAAAATTAATTCAGAGTGGACTAAACATGCCAATATAAGATCCCAAACAGCACAATTCTTAGAAGAAAACAGGTGAAAATCTGTATGATTTTAAATTTAGATGCATGATCCTAAATTAAGAACTAGTTTCTTAGATTTGAAACCAGAAGCACAGGATAAGTTATGCCTCATCAAAATTAAAAAACTTTATGCATCGTAGGACATTATCAACTAATATTAGTTATATTTCAGTTGCACGGAGGGGCTTATCTACTTCGAGTCCCAGGGAACTCCCTCACCTGACTTACAAAGTGGCTTTCAGGGCTAACATGGCTGCTGTAGTCCTCCATCCCCTGAGCCAGGGATGTGTAGCGCCTCAAGTGCACACTCAGAATTGGTAGTTAACTCAGTCCCTCCATCTGAACCCATCTGCTCCTTTTCTTACAAAAACTCTTCAAACTCCTTCTACTAATGATCTTCTCTATTATTTTTCATATTGCTGTGGGTTTATTCATTTTCAATATCTTCACTTTTATATCAAACAGGCCTTGGGAAGAAAGCAGTCTACCACTAACTCCTGCTTATTTGTTCTAGAGCTTTGGAGAGCTAGAGCTTAGAATGTGACAGAGGATACTCCCTTCCCACATGGAACTAGAAGGCTCTATGTTTTGCTAAGTCAGAGGTCAATTTTCAATTGCTATCTCGAGATGCCTGAGGCTGGGTACTTTGTGAAGAAAAGAAGGTTATTTAGTTCATAGTTTTGGAGACTAAAAATCCAAGATCAGATAACCTCATTAATTCAGCCTCTAGTGAGGACTCATTTGACTACAAATTCATCATTGCAAGAGCACATATGAGAGGGACAGATAACAAAGTGATACAGGAAACCAGAGAGCGATTCAGGGCTCAATCTTGCTCTTTTTAAGGTGGCTCTCACTCTCATGAGAGCTACTTAAAGGTCCCATGATAAAGACCTTAATTCCTTCCAAAGCAGTACCCCTAGTGACTAATCAACTCTTAGCAGGCTCCACCTCTTAAAGTCCCACCACCTCTTAAAATCACCACACTGGATACTAAGCTACCAATACATGAACCCTTAAGAGACCCAGTTGAACCATATTCAAACCACAGCACATGGCCATCCCACTAAAGACTACATTTCATCTTTCCTGTGCAGCTAGATGTGCCATTGTTGAACGGCAGTTTCTGGGAAACTTCAACTTTGTGGAAACCTGGGGTCTCAACTTCAGCTCTGTGAGCTCTCTCCCAGGCCACAACTCAGCCGCGTCCTAGCTGCACCATTGTTCTGCTATTGTCCCACTCCCATCCACCAGTTCTTGATACTGCTCTTGCCCAGTATCTCCCCTTTCCTGATGTCTGTTTCCACCTTCGTCTTGGTAAACTCTTACTCATTTCTCCGAATCCAATGTAAGGGGCAGTTCCTCTCCATAACTCCCATCTTCTCAGGTGGAAGGCTGCATCCTCTCTGTCCAACCTTGCTCCATTCCTTGTCACTTCTGTCTGTAGGATCTGTGCCCACTGCTATTCCTGCTTTGGTGTGTCTAAGGGTGGAATTGAACAAGTTAATACAAACTCTTCAGCAGTGTCCTCCACAATGTGTACATTTGGTTGGCCAGCATATGCTGTAGGATCAGGCCCAGCTAAGGCCAGTCACAAGCCAGATCATCCCCAGCTTGTGCCTCTTTGATAAAAGTGTGAAGAGTTGGAGATATCTGCAGGAGGTAAACAGGGGAGCCAAGAGACAAATACATGCATGTCAGTACACACATTCTAGGTCCTACCAGTCTCCACAAGAGTGCAAGCAGGCAGAAAGATATACTGCATCCTTCCAGGACAACTTGGCTTCTCAAGAGCAGATCCTAGGAAGGATTGTAAGCCTGAGAGATCATCCTTATGTGCTTGGCATGGTATGGCCTACCCCTGGATGTCCAGCTCTAGCTTGCTCCTTGTTTGGGCAAACACTGACCCAGGCAAGGCCTGAGTGCCAAGTCCTGAAGGCTGGACAAAAGCAGAGGAAAGCCAGATAGGATCTTAGGACAGGCTCCTGGGAACAGTGTGGGTGCCCGCCCTGTGTTTACACCAGTTTCCTGCTCCTGGGCTCTCTGTCTGGCAAGCTGGGTGTGGCCACAATCTGAGCAGGGCAGAGAGGTGTGTGTGTGTGGGGGGGCATCCTCTCTTAGCCCTCCTGGTTGATTCTGCACAGCAGGCACTGCCCGCACAGAACACTGGGCAGAAACAGCATGTGAACTCGCAGCACGTGATGGGGTAAAAACACCTTAAATCTCTGTCTGGTATTAAGTGGGATATATATGTATATATAGTAGTAGCCACAATACCTTTATTTTATTTTTATATGGTGCTGAGGATTGAACCCGGGGCTCCACATGTGCTAGGCAAATGCTCCACAACCGAACCACAACCCCAGCCCTGAGGGCAAAGATATTAACTTCAGATGCTGTTAACTTTAGAGAATGACCACTGAAATAGGCTAATTGCCAATAAAGTAGAAGGGAAAAAAGAGAATAAGAAACATACACACACGTTAATTCAAAAGAAAAAGAAAAACAAAAGGAGGAGTGGGAGGGAGGAATTGGACATAAGATATCACAAATAAATCCAAATGTATCTGTAATCACAAAAATGTAAACAGGCAAGTGCTCCAGATAAAGAAAAAGATTATCACATCATACGAGGAAAGTAAATTCAGCTTTACATAGTGTTTTAATGCATTTTGTGTTGCTAGAACAGATCACCTGATAATGGATAATTTGTAAAGACAAGAGGTTTATTGGAAGTTCAAGTGCGTGGCACAGTGCTGATCTGCTTGGCTTCTTGTGAGGACCTTGTGTGACTTCAACTCATGGCAGAAAGAGTAAGGGCAAGTGGGCACACAAAGAAGAAACAAAACAAAAAGGTTAACCTTACTTAATAACAACCTATCTAAAGGTAACTAATCTGGTTCTGTGAGAGTGAGAACTTAACTTCTTGAGATGGCATTAATCTATTGATGATAGCACTGTTCTCATGGCCCAAACCAACTAGGACCTACCTCCTAACACTTTCATTGAAGAATTAAGACTTGGGTCTGGGGTTGTGGCTCAGTGGTAGAGCACATGCCTAGCACATGTGAGGCTTTGAGTTCAATCCTCAGTACCACATAAAAATAAAATAAATAAAATGAAGGTATTTAAAAAAAGAAGAATTAAGACTCAACCTGAGATTTGGTGGGAACAAACCATATTGAAGGCAGAGCATACAATGGCAAGAGATCCTCCTAAAACACTTGTAAAATTTTTTTGAAGGTCAAAGAAGATAAAGATACACATCATGAAGCCAAGCACAGTGGCACAGGCCTGGACATAAGATATCACAAATAAATCCAAATGTATCTGTAATCACAGGCGACTTGGAAAGTTGAGGCAGGAGGATTGCAATTTCAAAGTCAGCCTCAGCAACTTAGCAAGGCCCTAAACAACTTAGTGAGAGACCCTGTCTCAAAATAAAACATTAAAAAAGGGCTGTGGATGTAAGCTCAGTGGTAAAGTGCCCCTGGGTTAAATCCCCAGTACTAGCAAAAACAAAAAGCAAGCAAACAAACAACAACTATATATGTGTGTGTACACATACACACACACACACACACACACACACACACACACACATATCATGGAAATACTAACCAAGAAAAACACGTGTCAATATCAAATAATATAAAATGTAGAGCGGCTAAGCCAAACATTGATTCTTAGGAATTCAAATGTAAAGTCAAGTTTCTGGAAGTGTTAACCAGAAAAATTGAGAAAGCACAGATTTTTTTTTTTTTTAAGACACTGGGGAAAGAACGGAAGATTTTAAAACAAACTTTTGAGACAGGTTCTCACTATATTGTCCTGGCTGGCCTTGAACTCCTAGTCTCAAGCTATCCCCCTGCCTTAGCCTCCAGAATAGAGGGGACCACAGGAACCTGTCACCACACTGGGCTAGAAAAGATTTAACCATAGACACATGAGTCACAGAAACGTGAAAAACTATCACGTCAATTTTATGCCAACAAATTCGAAAAATGGATGAACTAGATTTCTTAGAAAAATACAGTTTTCCATTTTGGAATGAATCCAAAAGAAAGTTGTGATCAGTGACTTAAAATTCTTAAAATTCTTACCCGCCCCCCTGCTGGGCGCAGTGGCACACACCTGTAATCCCAGTGGCTTAGGAGGCTAAGGCAGAAGGATTGCAAGTTCGAAACCAGCCTCAGCAATTTAGCAAGGCTAAGCAACTCAGCGAGACCCTGTCCCTAAATAAAATACAAAAAGACTGGGAAAGAAAAAAAAATCCCTAGTACCAAAAAAAAATAGATAAATAAATAAATCTTCATCGTCCTCCATAAAAATATTCAAATTGCTTTGCAGGTAAATTTTGCCTTTAAAGTAACAGTTAATTCCAATTTGTACAAATTATTTCAAATAATAGAAAAGTAGGACACACCTCATTTCATTTTTGCAAGACTGAAATAAACTTGATGTGAAAACTGAACAAGAAAAGGATAAAAATAAAACCACCAGTAAACCTCACTCTCAAAAATAGATGTAGACCCAGCCCAGCGCCCATGCGCATCTCCAGTGTTGCCCAGGCCCAGCTCTTGTGGTCTCTAGTGCCCACACCTTGCATGGTCTTGAGTCCACACTGTGGCTGACCATTTACCATCAGGTGGGGTCGCCTTTGCCCGCTATCATGGGCAGCTCCCTTCTTGGATACCACATTATCAAGGACCTCTCAGGCATCAGACTACTGAAGACGAAGACGTTTGAACAGTATAGTGTAGTTTTATTGTAGAATTTTTTATTAGTAGTATTATTACATTTATTCCTATTATACCTACTGTTATTCCTACTTTTCTTTTTTTCTTTATTATTTTTCTCACTCTCAATTTCCCTCTTATCTGTTTCCTTGGAGACTCAATCTTCCTTTTCTCATGCTAACAACCAATTTCTTTTATTTCTGCTTTCACTATTCCTATGACATAGTACCTCTATAGACTCATTTCTTTTTTTTTTTTTTTTTTTTTTTTTTTGCGGTGCTGAGGATTGAACCCAGGGCCTTTGCTTGTGAGGCAAGCACTCTACCAACTGAGCTATATCCCCAGCCCCCTACACTCACTTCTTATCTCATTAACATTACATATACATCCCTCCCATTCTCTTTGTCTACCATTAGAAATTGTGGCCATTATTGCAAATGTATTGTGTATGCTGTAGATAATAATCAAACTCATCATCTGTTTATTAAGGCAATACTGTTAATATCTTAATAGGGATTATTTGGGTTAAGGATGCATATTGTTTGTATTGTGTGCTGCTAATATTGATCTCCCACTTTAAGGTGAGATATGGGAAACCTGCAGGGACAGTATGAGTCTATAGGGGGAAAGAGTAATACCTTGGATTCGCACTGCTAGAGAGGAAGTTACATGAACAACATGAACAAAAAGGAAAGAAAGTGTCCCAAACAAACCTAGATACTATATCAATAGGATCCAATGACAGCATGGTAGAAGAATGTCAGAAAGGGAGTTCAAAATGTACATAATTAAAATGATACAAGAAGCAAAGTATGAGATAAGAGAGCAAATGCAGGCAATGAATGATCGCACCAGTAAACAGTTAAAAGAGCAAATGCAGGAAGAAAAAATCATTTCAATACAGAGATAGAGATTCTGAAAAAAAAAAAAAAAACAGAAATCCTTGAAAGGAAGGAAACAATAAACCAAATTAAACACTCAATAGGGCTGGGGAGATAGCTCAGTTGGTAGAGTGCTTGCCTTGTAAGCACAAGGCCCTGGGTTCGACCGCCAAAAAAAAAAAAAAAACAAAAAAAAAAAACCTCAATAGTACCACCAACAGACTAGATCACTTAGAAGACAGAACCTCAGACAATGAGGACAAAATATTTAATCTTGAAAACAAAGTTGACCAAACAGAAAAGATGGTAAGATATCATGAACAGAATCTCCAAGATCTATAGGATATCATGAAAAGACCAAATATAAAAATTATCAGGATTGAGGAAGACACAGAGATACAAACCAAAGGAATGAATAACCTATTCAATAAAATAATATCAGAATATTTCAGAAGACATTGGGGGGAGATAAAAAATTTCTTAGAGGTAAATAAGAAAACAATACAATATATGAAAATCTCTGGGATGCTATGAAAACAGTACTAAGAGGAAAATTCATTGCATGGAGCATATCAACAAAAGAATCAATAAAAGAAGAAAAGTCAACAAATAAATGACCTAACATTACAGCTCAAAGCCCTAGGAAAAGAAGAACAGATCAACATCAAAAGTAGTAGAAGACAAGAAATAATTAAAATCTGAGCTGAAATCAATGAAATGGAAACAAAAACAATTTAAAAAATTGACAAAATAAAAAGTTCGTTCTTTGAAAAAATAAACAAAATTGATAAACCCTTAGCCACACTAATGAAGAGGAGAGAGAAAACTCAAATTACTAAAATTCATGTTGAAAAAGGAAACATCATGACAGACTCCACTGAAATACATAACATAATTAGAAGCAATTTTGAAAAGTCTGTATTCCAACAAAATAGAAAATCTCAAAGACATCAGCAAACTTTTAGAGACATTTGATCCTCCCAAACTGAATCAGGAAGGACATACACAATTTAAATAGATCAATTTCAAGCAATGAAATAGAAGTCATCAAAAGCCTACCAACCAAGAAAAGTTTAGGACCAGATGGATTCTCAGTCAAGTTCTACAAGACCTTTAAAGAAGAACTCATTCTAACACTCCTCAAAGTATTCCATGAAGTAGAAAAGGAGGGAACCCTTCCAAACTCATTCTATGAAGCTAATATCACCCTGATACCAAAACCAGACAAAGACACATTGAGGAAAGAAAATGTCGGACTAATATCCCTAATAAACATAGATGCAAAAATTCTTAACAAAATTTTAGAATACCCATACAAAAACATATTTAAAAGATAGTCTGAAATTTTCATTCCTCGAAGTGTCTCTGTCTGGTTTAGGTATCAGTGTGATATTGGCTTCATAGAATGAGTTTGGGAGGGTTCCCTCCTCTTCTATTTCATGGAATACTTTGAGAAGTATTGGAATGAGCTCTTCCTTAAAGGTTTTGTAGAACTCGGCTGAGAACCCATCTGGTCCCGGACTTTTCATTGTTGGTAGGCTTTTGATGACTTCTTCTATTTCAGTACTTGAAATTGGTCTATTTAAATTGTGTATGTCCTCCTCGTTCAGTTTAGGCAATTCATATGTCTCTAGAAACCTGTTGATGTCTTCGAAATTTTCTATTTTGTTGGAGTATAGATTTTCAAATAGCTTCTAATTATGTTTTGTATTTCAATCCTGTCTGTTGTGATATTTCCTTGTTCATTCCGAATTTTAGTGATTTGGGTTTTCTCTTGTCTTCTCTTTGTTAGTGTGGCTAAAGGTTTATCAATTTTGTTTATTTTTTCGAAGAACCAACTATTTATTTTGTCAATTTTTTGTATTGTTTCTTTTGTTTCAATTTCATTGATTTCAGCTCAGAGTTTAACTATTTCCTGTCTTCTACTACTTTTGGTGCTGGTCTGTTCTTCTTTTTCTAGGGCTTTGAGCTGTAGTGTTAGGTCGTTTATTTGTTGAGTTTTACTTCTTTTATTAAATGCGCTCCATGAAATAAATTTCCCTGTAAGTACTGCTTTCATAGTGTCCCAGAGATTTTGATATGATGTTTCTTTGTTCTCATTTACCTCTAAGAATTTTTTAATTTCCTTCCTAATATCTTCTGTTATCCATTCATCATATATTGCCAATCATACTTCAGATAGAGCACTAATCTCCAGAATCTATAAAGAACTCAAAAAACTCTACTCCAAGAATACAAATAATCCAATCGACAAATGGGCTAAGGAAATGAATAGACACTTCACAGAAGAAGATCTACAAGCAATCAACAAACATATGGAAAAATGTTCAACATCTCTAGTAATAAGAGAAATGCAAATCAAAACCACCCTAAGATTCCATCTCACCCCAATTAGAATGGCGATTATCAAGAATACAAGCAACAACAGGTGTTGGAGAGGATGTGGGGAGAAAGGTACACTCATACATTGCTGGTGGGGCTGCAAATTAGTGCAGCCACTCTGGAAAGCAGTGTGGAGATTCCTTAGAAAACTTGGAATGGAACCATCATTTGATCCAGCTATCCCACTCCTCGGCCTATACCCAAAGGACTTAAAATCAGCATACTACAGAGATACAGCCACATCAATGTTCATAGCTGCTCAATTCACAATAGCCAGACTGTGGAGCCAACCTAGATGTCCTTCAATTGATGAATGGATAAAGAAACTGTGGTATATATATACAATGGAATATTACCCAGCCATAAAGAATGATAAAATTATGGCATTTGCAGGCAAATGGATGAAATTGGAGAATATCATGCTAAGTGAGATAAGCCAATCTCAAAAAGCCAAAGGACGAATGATATCACTAATAAGTGGATGATGACATATAATGGGGGGAGGGAAGGGTTAGTGTTAGGGTTAGAGTTAGGGTTAGGGAGGGGGGCAAGTATGGAGGAAGAAAGGACTGTATAGAGGGAAAAGAGGGGTGGGAGGGGTGGGGGGAAGGGAAAAAATAACAGAATGAATCAAACAACATTACTGTATGTAAATTTATGATTACACAAATGGTATGCCTGTACGCCATGTACAAACAGAGAAACAACGTATCCCATTTGTTTACAATAAAAAAAATACATTATAAAAAAAAATAAAAATAAAAGATAGTGCACCATGATCAAGTGGGTTTCATCCCAGGAATTCACAGTTGTTTCAACATCTGGAAATCAATAAATGTAATTCATCACATCAACAGACTTAAAATCATATCATTATTTCAATAGATGCAGAAAAAGCATTTGATAAAAAACAGCAGTCCTTCATGCTCAAAACACTAGAAAACATAGGGATAGTTGGAACATACCTCAACATTGTAAAGGCTATCTATGCTAAGCACATGGCCAACATCATTCTAAATGGAGAAAAATTGAAAGCATTCCCCCTAAAAACTGGAACAAGGCAGGGATGCCCTCTTTTGCCACTTCTATTCAACATTGTCCTTGAAACTCTAGCCAGAGAAATTAGACAGACTAAAGAAATTAAAGGGATATGAATAGGAAAAGAAGAACTCAAACTATCCCTATTTGCTGATGACATGATTATATATTTAGAGAAGCCAAAAATTCCACCAGAAAACTTCTAGAACTCACAAATAAATTCAGCAAAGTAGTAGGATATAAAATCAACATTCATAAATCTAATGCATTTTTATTCATAAGTGATGAATCCTCTGAAACAGAAATTAGAAAAACTACCCCATTCACAAAAGCCTCAAAAAAATACTTGGGAATCAATCTAACAAAAGAGGTGAAAAACCTCTACAATGAGAACTACAGAACACTAAAGAAAGAAATTAAAGAAAACCTTGGAAGATGAAAGATAGGCAGAATTAATATTGTCAAAATGACTGTACTACCAAAAATGCTATACAAATTCAACACAATTTCAATTAAAATCCCAATAATGTACCTCATAGAAATAGCAAAAGCAATCATGAAACTCATTTGGAAGAATAAGAGAACCAGAATGGCTAAAGCAATCCTTAGCAGGAAGAGTGAAGCAGGTGGTATCACAATACTGGACCTTCAACTATACTACAGAGCAACAGTAACAAAAATGGCATGGTATTGGCACCAAAATAGACAGATAGACCAATGGTACAGAATAGAGGACACAGAGACAAACCCACATAAATAAGTTTTCTCATACTAGACAAAGGTGCCAAAAACATACAATGGAGAAAATTTAGCCTCTTTAACAAATAGTGCTGGGAAAACTGGAAATCTATATCCAGCAAAATGAAATTAAACCCCTTTCTCTCACCCTACACAAAACTCATCTCAAAATGTATCAAGGACTTAGGAACTAGACCAGAGACTCTGCACCTAATAGAAGAAAAAGTAGGTCCCAATCTTCATCATGTCGGCTTAGGACCAGACTTCCTTAACATGACGCCCAAAGCACAAGAAATAAAAGCAAGAATCAACAACTGGAATAGATTCAAACTAAAAAGCTTTTTCTCAGCAAAGGAAACAATCAACAATGTGAAGAGAGAGACTACAGAGTGGGAGAAAATCTTTGCCACACACATTTCAGATAGAATCTATAAAGAACTCAAAAAACTTTACACCAAGAATACAAATAATCCAATCAATAAATGGGCTGAGGAAATGAACAGACACTTCACAGAAGAGGATCTACAAGCAATCAACAGATACATGAAAAAATGTTCAACATCTCTAGTAATAAGAGAAATGCAAATCAAAACTATCCTAAGATTTCATCTAACTTCAATTAGAATGTCTATTATCAAGAATACAAGCAACAATAGGTGTCGGCAAGGATGTGGGGGACAAGGTACTCTCATATTTTGCTGGTGGGGTTGCAAATTGGTGCAGCTACTCTGGAAAGCAGTATGGAGATGCTTTAGAAAACTTGGAATGGAATCACCGTTTGACCCAGCCGTCCTACTCCTTGGCCTATACCCAAAGGACTTAAAATCAGCATTCTACAGTGATGCAGCCACATCAATGTTTATAGCAGTCAATTCACAATAGCTAGATTGTGGAACCAACCTAGATACCCTTCAACTGACCAATGGATAAAGAAACTGTGGTACATATACACAATGGAATATTTCTCAGCCCATAAAGAAAAGTAAAATTATGACATTTGCAGGTAAATGGGTGGAGTTGGAGAATATCATGTTAAGTGAAATAAGTCAATCCCAAAAAACCAAAGGTTGAATGATTTCTCTGATAAGTGGTTGATAATACATTATGAGGGCTGAGGGAGGTAAGGAAAGAATGGAAGAAGGCTGAATTGTGTAGACAGAAATGATTGGTGGGGAGGGGGCAGGGGAAGGAAAGATAATAGAATGAGAAAAACATCATTCCCCTATGTACATGTATGAATATGCAAATGGTATGACTCTACTTTGTGTATAATCAGAGAAATGATAATTGTACTCCCTTTGTGTACAATGAATAAAAATTTTAAAAATTTGGAAAATTTTCAATTAATGTTTCTTCAAGTATTGTTTCTGTTATCCCTTTTTCCACTTTTGGGGACTCAAATTATATTAATGTCTTTGAAGTTGTCTCACAACTCACTAATACTATGCTCTTTTTTCCTTTTTTTTTTTTCAGTTTTCCTCTGCATGTTCTAGTTTAAATAGTTCCTACTTTTATGTTTTCAAGTTCAATAATGACGTATTTTGCAAACTCTAATCTGTTATTAATCCCATTAATTTTTGTCAAAATTGGAAGCCCTCCTTGACATGAGAATAGGCAGAAGAAAACTAAAAGAAAATATATCTTAATTTTTATCTTGTTGATCTGGAGGGACATTTTGGTGGCTAAAAATAAATCTAAAAACCATACAGGGCAAGCCTTTATAGATTGGAATATTCAAACATTTACATTTCTTACAACATCCTGAAAAGATCATAAATAGAGGAACAGGGCATGATGGCACATGTCTGTAATCCCAGGGGCTTGGGAGGCTGAGGCAGGCAGATTGTAAGTTCAAAACCAGCTCCAGTAATTTAGTGAGGTCCTGTCTCAAAAATTAAAAAAAAATTTAAAAGGGCTAGGGATGAGGCTCAATGGTTGAGTGACTCTGTTTGCAATCACCATTACCCCGACAAAAATCTTTACTAGATTACGTGACAAAGAGCAAATGATATCTGCCATACATATTATAATATGTTACTGTTTCTAATATGCAAAGTAAGGAAAGCACACACTCAGTATGTAGACACACAGACAATTCATCTGACAGGAAACAAAAATGATCAATCTAAATTAGAAAAAAAGCAATCTCATTTCTATTAAAAATACATAAATTAAAATAAGGTACCATTTTCTACACATCAATTTAAAATTGTGAGTATGTAATACTGGTGACAGGCAGTGAAAAGGTGAGGTCAAATAAGGTGTCTCAGTGATACTACTCCTGGGTGTGATCCAGAATTCTACTAGGAATTTGTGAAAATCATCCAAAATACCTAAGCTTATGAATGATACTCATTATTTTTTTTATTATTTATAATAGAAAAAGTATCACTTATACAACTATGCTTTGAGGGATGGTTGCTGTTTTAGTCAGTTTTACATCATGATAACCCAAATACCCAACAAGAACAATGTAGAGAAAGAAAAGTGGGGGAATCATGGCTTCAGAGTTCTCAGTCCATAAGTGGGTTACTCCATTGCTCTGGGCCCAAGGTGAGATGACCACATCGTGGGAGAAGGGCCCAGGAGGGAAGCTGCTCAGTTCATGGTGGGGTCAGAAAGCAGAGTGGGGGGAAGGAGCCACAGGAAAGATGCACCTTTCCAGGACATACCTCCAGTGATCTATCTCCCCTTGTTATGACCCACATGCCTATCATTACCTCCCAGTCAGTCCATTCAAACTAGAATAGACTGATTAGGTTATAGCTCTAACTATCTAATCATTTAACCTATGATTAATCCAGCATTAACAGAAGATTTGGGGGACACCTCATATTGAAACCATGACAGCTGTGTAATTATCATTAGATCCATTGGTTCCATACCCATAGATTCAATCAACCACATATCATAAAGATTAGGAAACAAATGCAGTCAGAACATGTATAGATTTTTTTGTCATTATTCCCTAATCAATACAGCATAACAACTCTTTACATAGCATTTACAATATATTAAGTATAAGTAATCTAGAGATTATTTAAGGTGTACAGGAGGATATACATAGGTTATATGAAATATTACACTATTTATATAAAATATTCAAGCATTTGTGGATTTTGGTGTCTGAGGAGTGGGAGAGGTATTCTGGAAACATCAACCAAAGATACTGAGGAGCAAGTACATCACATTCCTAACATCAGTTCAGGGTCCATCTTCAGCCAGGAAGAACTTTCCACTAAGTCTCCTTCACAACCCTTTGATGTTCAGCCTTTTATCATCTCCACTTTACAGAACTTCAGAACAAATTGCCCATGTTCATACCCCATGTGAGTGGCAGAGACTGATTCCATCCTGATCTGCTGTAAGCAAATATAATCATGAGGGTGTTTTTAACAAAGTAGGGAAGTGTTTTCGATATGATACCAAATGACAAAAGGAGAATCCACATTGGCTCCATGATTTTAAGTGGGAAAGCATATGAAATTGTTGCAAAATACATCATGAAGAGAAGGAAGTGATGAGAGGTCAGAGAGGGGCTGAAAGTGTAAGGAGTGAAGGGACTGGAAGGCAATTTCCAGGCCCTGGGGCACCACTTCCACTTTACCATGGCCTCGGGTAGGAGATCCTGGAGGGAGGCCCTAGACCAACCAGAGACCAACATCTGGGGTGATCCTTGAAAGGGCAAGAGATCTATCAGACCTGAGAGCTCTGTCAGCTGGAACACTCTATCCCCCACTTACTTACCAGCTAAGGACATTAAAGTGCAGTGAACTCTGATTTTGAGAAACAGTTAGTGGTACTAGCCCTGAGAGAAGGGTCTGAGCTCAGATGAGCTATGAAATCAAAGAAGCTAGCCAGGCAGGCAAAGTCGTGCATGTCTATAATCCCAGACGGCTCGGGAGGCTGAGGCAGTAGGATTTCAAGTTCAGACCCAGACTCACCAACTTAGCAAGGCCCTAAGCAACTCAGCGAGACCCTGTCTCTAAATAAAATACAAAAAGGGGCTGGTGATATGGCTCAGTGGTTATGCACTCCTGGATTCAATCCCTGGTATCCCCCCAAAAAATGAAATCAAGGGAGTTGGGAGGGGGGTGGGTTCTTACCATCTAGAGGGCTCTCAGAAATGGCAGGAGAGGTCTGGGGATTGGCATCAGTTTCTCTTGCAACCTCATAGATTCCACTGCAGACAGTGTCACTATCAATGGAGAAACTAAGGCACAGAGAGGCCAGGTCATTAGACCAGAGAGTGAACTGCTTTTAAGAGTGAATCTGACTCCATGCCTGCTGCGGGCCACAGAGAATAACAATGTCAACAACAGAGGCTGGGCACCTACTCAGGGTGCTCCTCATAGCTTCACAGGTGACTGCGACCTCCCACACAGAACACTTTGGGCACCCAGCCCAATGGTCAGTGACACAGGAGGTCCTGAGCTTCTGTCCTCAGGCCTGCTGCAGGCCTTGCCAAGAAAGGGTTTCAGGCAGCACTGTGTTTAGAGATTCTGTAAACATCTGCTGAACTGGAGGGAAATATCCTTAACTGTTTCAAAGCTAAAAGATAGAAGGAATACTGTTTTTCACTTCCCCCGAAATGAAATCTGTTAACTAGGAGTCTTCCAAACTCAATCCTCAGGAACCTGAAGCCTAAACTTAGATTGTCCTCAGAAGGTCAAAGATCCCCCTGGGGCAGGGTCAGCCAGCAGCTGCTCAAGATAAACTTTGCTTTTCTGCAGACTCAGGTCTTTCTCTCTCACAATTAATGAGATCCTGTGGCACTTCCCCTGGGAGAGCAGAACAATAGCTGTGAATGAGCAGGTGGCCTTGGCTAGGCTTGCCTTATAAGCCCCTCACCAGAGATCAGGATTCATATCCCTGCACAGCACTGGACACCCTCTGACCTAGGCCTGCAGGGACCTGGCCCACCTCAGCACGGTGGCCACTCCTGCCTTCTTCTGCTCCCCACACCCTTAACTGATGCAGAACCCCATCCCACCTCTACAATTTTTAGAGGAGGGGTTCTGGGGATTGAACTCAAGGCCTTATGCATGCTAGGTGAGCTACAGCCCCAGTCCCAAATGCACCCATGCGTCTCTAAGATTTTGCACCTGTAAGAACCCAGAAACCATTCTGGACACGGGAACTCACATAAGAGAGTTTATTTAAGCAAACAGGCAGAGTGTCTCCCTGCAGGGTAAGAGAGAAAATGAGAGGAAAAGAGAGAGAGAGAGAGCACACACACAAGAGAGAGAGCATGAAAGCCAGGAGGAGAATGGAGAGAATGGCAGGGGAGCTATTCTTAAGTAGTGCAATTTCTCAGGCTAACAAGGACCAATAACGGAGAAGAATACTTGCAGACTGACTGATGAACCAATAGGATGTTCAGAGACTGACAAGCTAGGTTGTAAGTTGGGAGGCAGAGAAATGGCTGCAGTGTAAAGGGCGGGGGGAGCAGCTTTATATTATATTATAACAACAACAGTTCCTTCAGTTCTACTGGGAACTTCTTTCTGGGACCTGCTGAAATGTCACCTCTTCTGAGAGGCTTTTATTGATCTCTTTCCTACCCAGTTATTGGTTGATGGTTTATTGTCAGTTCCTTCAGCTTCTTGTGCTGTGTGCTCTGACAGAGAAAGTACCTGGCACATAGTAGTTGGTCAGCTACTCAATGAGTGGAAGGAAGGATGGATATGTCCTAGTGATTTGAACTGGGCCACTTGGATCTACCTCCTTGATCTGAAGATAGATTTAAAGAGGCAGTATCAACCCTGGATTCCATCTCTGGGCCTCTCTGCAGTGGCTCTGGCTTCATTGCAGGCCAGGGTCATGACCAACATGTAGAGCCTGAGATTCCACACCAGAGAGACATGAGCTCACTAGGGCCATCTGGGGTGCCAGAATGGGGATGGTCCCAAAGTATTGGAGAGAGGAGGACAGTAGAAAACCCAAGGGAGAATCTTGGGCTGGTTGCAGCCTCAAGCTAGCTGAAGGAGCAGCAGGCAGTCTCCTACCTGGAACAGAAGCATGAAGATGATCACCCTGTTGAGGATTAAGTGGAGGAAAACACATTGCAGACAGAAGAGATCATGGGTGACAGGCAGACTCGTTTGAGGCTTAGAGGAAGGCGAGTTTGGTTGGAGAATGGAGTGTATGCTCAGGACCATACTGAATCTGGCAGCTAGGCTGCCAGTCCCAAATCATGCAGGGGTATAGTTTCCTGCGTATGACCCAAGAGAGAGGCCCGACAGGGTAGAACAGCTAGGCAAGGGTGGAGCCTGTGTGATCCGAAAAGGCTGCAATAGTTGTCCCAAGAAGATGGTAGCATTGGACTGGGGAGATAGCTCAGCTGGCAAGCACAAGCCCCTGAGTTCGATCCCCAGTACCACCAAAAAAAAAAAAAAAAAAAAGAAGGTGGTGAGAGGGCTAGGGAGGTCCCTGAACTAGACCAAGAAGAAGCAGGACTAAGAGTATGGAACCCTGTAGTGGACAGGAAAGGGGACATCTAGGAGGGTCTACCAAAAAAGGGAGTAGTCCACAGGTTTACAGTAGGAAGAAAGCACCAGGTTACACAGTGGTTGGGAGGAGGCATCCCACTCTGCAAGGAAAGGCTGGATGGAGACAAGTGAGGTTGTTCTCCCAAAAGCTCATGTGTGAGACAATATAAGAAAGCTTAGGGCTGAAATGACTGGGTTATGAGAATTGTAACCTAATCAATATGTTAATCCACTGATTGGGATTAAATGAATGGTAACTATAGGCAGGTAAGGGCTAAAGGAGGTGTGTCTCTGGGGGCATGCCTCTGAGGTGTATATTTTGTGCTTGTTGAGCAGAGCTCTTCTCTTCCAGTTGCTTTCCTCCACCATACCCTTCCACCATGATATTCTGCCTCACCTCAGCCCTGAGGAATGGAGTTAGCCATCTACCTGCTGAGATTATGAAACTCTAAGCCCTAAAATAAATTCTTTCTCTCTAAAATTATTCTTCTCAGGTCTTTTGGTTATAGTAGTGAAAAAGCTGAATAAAACAACAGATTTACCCCCATCCCAGGGCCCAGCAAACTTGCCTTCAGTACCTCCCCACATGGGATGAACCAGGCACTGGCCTTATCTCTTTTACTCCACTCAGAGTCATCTTAGGAGGAGAAGGAACCTGGGCCCTAGTGGGAGAGATTGATCAAAGCCCTCATGTCTGTGATTGGCATCAGCAACACCATCCCTTCTCTGTGAAGGGCCTGAGCACTTTGGACTAGAGAAAAAAATGCATTCTGCAGCCGCAGTCCAGGGCTGGCAGTCCAGACTTTGTTGAAAACAAAGGAACCTTCGGGGAATGGGGAGGGACTGCTGGAAAGGGGCTGGTGCCCCCATGGGGTTGTGGGCTGTGGGGTTTGGTGCCCCCACCTGAGCCTCAGGGGGTTCAGTATGTCCACCCCAGTAGACCTTTCAAGAAATGGCTGGGCCATTGTGCAGAAGAATGCCCGGAAATCCCGCACCTCCCTCATCCAGCGAGGATGGGGGCTCTTCCTCCTGGCCAGGAAACTCCAAGTTGGCTTCCGGAAGGTGGCCTGGGGGCTGGGGTGGCAGGGCACCACCGCACTAGTGGGAAGGCAGGACACAGGCCTTTTGTGTCCCTTTGTTTCTCCTGTCCAAGCACCAGAGTAGAATGCCCAGCATGGGGCCACTGCTGCCCCTGGGAGCACAGCCTGTATGCTGGGTAACTGAGGAACACTGGAGACTTCCTGAAGTGGTGTTGCCTGAGCTGGGCCTCAAAGGATGGGGGATGGGCATCACCACGGTAAAAGAAAGAGCCAGGCAAAAGTTGAGAGCTATGGGAAGTTCCCCTCCCTCATTGGGGCAGATTCGGGATTGCCCAGAAAAGTCCCCTAGCCGCCCACTTTGGGATAGAGCCTGAGGCTCCTGGGAGGCAGTGAATCGTGTAAGTGGTGGTGTTGGGCAGGGCTTTGAGGTTGGGACCCTGGGAACGACCACTCTAGGTCTGCCTAGCATCTCCGCTCATTATGGCAAGGGACAATGATAGAACTCAGAAGCTCTGGGGAATGAGTGCAGAGAAGGGTCCTGGTTTGGACTCTAGGGCAGACTCTTTGGAGGCAGGCCTAGGTGTCTCACCTGAGAGAAAGACCTGTGATACAGTCCTCCCTCCGCTGCACCAGGCCTGGTGTTGGGATGGGAGGCTCCTGTAGACGTTAGTCAGGGATGAAGGGAGTTAGTCCCGGTGGGAGGGACCATCGGAGTTCGGGATGTAGGGGTGGAGGGACCGTACAGGTTGGGGGTCATAAAGATCTTAAAGTGGCAGATCCGGGACACGCAAGAGGTGGTCCGCTCCAGACCATCCCAGAACGCGCCCCGCCGCGACTAGGACAACCACAGGGTTGGGACTCTGAGGCCCCGGGTGGGCGGGAAGCGCCCCTGAGGCCCTCCGCTACCCCTACTGGTAATTGTTCACCTAACTCCAGCTGCCGGGGGCGGAAGGGGGATGGCAGGGATTGGTTGCAGGCTGATGTCCAGAGCATGGATTGGCTGCTGTGGCTCGGGGGCTGGGTCCAGGAAGCAGAGTCCGCCCCCCGAGACTTCAAAAGGTGAGCCCCCAAGAGACTCCTGCATAATTGAGGTGGTGCCACAGACCCGCAGGATAAGTGGACCGCTGGCGGTGAGGCGGCTGAGCGGGCGGAAATTCACGGGGACCGGCGCAGGGCGCCGAGTCGCATCGCCAAAGCTGTGTGGTGCGCTCTGGGAGGCCCTGGGGCCGTCGGAGCGCATCTCGCCTGCAGTCATGGGTTCGGCAGCGTTGGAAATCCTGGGTCTGGTGCTGTGCCTAGTGGGCTGGGTGGGCCTGATCCTGGCATGCGGACTGCCCATGTGGCAGGTGACCGCCTTCCTGGACCACAATATCGTGACGGCGCAGACCACATGGAAGGGGCTGTGGATGTCATGCGTGGTGCAGAGCACGGGGCATATGCAGTGCAAGGTATATGAGTCTGTGCTGGCGCTGAGCGCAGAGGTGCAGGCGGCGAGGGCGCTCACCGTCGGAGCGGTGCTACTGGCGCTGGTTGCGCTCTTCGTAAGCCTGGCGGGCGCACAGTGCACTACCTGTGTGGCCCCGGGCCCAGCTAAAGCGCGCGTGGCCCTCACGGGCGGCGTGCTTTATGCGCTGTGCGGGCTGCTGGCACTCGTACCGCTCTGCTGGTTCGCCAACATCGTAGTCCGCGAGTTCTACGACCCGGCGGTGCCAGTGTCGCAGAAGTACGAGCTGGGCGCAGCGCTGTACATCGGCTGGGCAGCCTCCGCTTTGCTCATGTGTGGGGGCGGCCTGGTGTGCTGCGGCGCCTGGGTCTGCGCCGGCCGCCCGGACCTCAGCTTTCCAGTCAAGTATTCTGCGCCGCGACGGCCGACGACCAGCGGCGACTACGACAAAAAGAACTATGTCTGAGGGTGCGGAGTACATTGGTGTCCCTCCTGGCAGCCAGCGAGCGAACGGAAGGATCAAATGGAAGCGCACTGCACGGACAGCAGGCATCGTAAAGTTGAGCCGTGCACAGATCGTGGAACATCGGGCTCTGCGTACTGACCAGACCTGCCAGTGCCCGCAGCCCGTTCTCTGTGACCATTACCAGCCCTCGCCCTGTCCTATACATACGACGCGTGCTTGTGAGGACTTGATAGGTTTTCTTCTCCGTGTGCTGTGGTGGCTAGACATGAGTGGGACTCTCGGATTCCGTCGGCCCAGTGGGCATGACTGCAGAAGGCAATTCCTTCCTGACCCTGTGGGTGGGGTGGGGTCTTGCATGCTGTATTAGTTCTCTGCCGCTGTGACTTCGGAAGAGCAGACGGAGAGTCCACTGTCCCAAATCTGGGTTGCTGAAGTGATGTGTAAAAACGGCCATTTTCTGGGGCTTGAGCTCAAGGGACCAAGGGACTTGGCTTGGATCTCCCTGCCTTACACCAGCCACACCCCTCCTTTCCCCCGCCTGTGGCGAGGCTGTGGGCACCAGAACCTGGCTAGGGCGCTGCCTTCTTTGCAGCTGGGGTGGGGGTGGGGAGGTTAAGAATTTGCTTAGTAAATGGTTTTAACACTACTGCCTGTGTACTGTCTATCCTCTTGTTTAGTCACCCCCTGTGCCCAGCACCTCCATTTACCCACCCATCCGGGGCCTCCTCCCTGAAGGCTCCTGTGAGGATCTCTCAGGGCTGTTCCCTAGGGCCCATGACTTTTTCCCTAGCCCTCCTTGCCACCCCACCACCCTCCCACAAGTGGGAGACACAGCCATAGATCACCATAACCTAGGATGGTGGGAAGAGCCCCACGTTGAGTCACAGGGCCAGGTTGGAAGGGATGGAGGCAGACCCTATCAGAGGATCAGGTTGGAATCCCTAACCAAGGACTGGGGAAGTGGGAACTTGAGATGTGCAAAGTACTGAGGGTGGGAAGCCTGGTTGCTTCTCCCAAAAAAGACATGTTCTCCTTATGCACCAAAGTGAGGGTTTCCATCTGCCCTTCCAGGGTTTCCTTAGCTCTGAGTAACATCAAGGAGCCAGGTATCTGTACAAAGCCAACCAGGCCCTTTCCAACAGCAGGGTGGAAAGGGGTGAATCCAGGATGTGTGCTGGTTCTAGCAAGACTTGCTGCAGGGACAACAGCGTTGCCATGGGGAGTAGAGGCCCGTTGCCCAGACTGCCTCGGCTCTGCTCCAGCCTGGCTCCAGCCCCTTGTTCTAGTTCCTCAGCCAGTCACAGCATAGCTCTGTAAAAGCTCTCTGCCCACCCTGCTGCCTGGCAGCCAGCATAATCTGATAGACTGTGTGGCCTCTCCTACCTTATGTGCTGGTAGGGGCTGTCCCAGGAGGGCAGGGCAGAATTATCTATTCTAGTCAGAGAGCTCATTGTTTCTAGCCCTGTTCTAGGCACTTTGAATTTGTGCACTTTCACTTTCTGCCAAAAGACCAGGAGTTGAAAAGAGCAATGGGGGAGGGGACAGCAAGGTACTTAAAGCCCAGCCAGCAGGAAGTCTTGGCATCTGCCCCCAACCCAGGCTCCAGGGCTCTGCCCAGAAATGCCTGGGATGACCCAGTGATGGGGAGCCTCCCAAAACTGGCCAAGTTCCCCATCACAGGGAATAAAGAGTCCTAAGGATGTGGGCTCAGGGTGCTCAGGATAAATTCCAATGAGTCATGGGGAGCCTACAGGTGGAAATTCTGGGGAGGTTTAACTTTCTGATGGCCTAAGTCCTTATCATTGGGAAAAGCTACAGTGTAAGCTATAGGGAGGGCTCCACTGCACAGAGGTCCTCAGTAGGGCCTGAACCTGGGCCAGGGCAGTAGGGACCAAGAACAGCCCCTGAGCTTGGGAGCATATGATCCTGGACCCCTGACTCTGGGGGTGGGACCAAAGCAAAGGTTCTGACATGATTACACCCAGCAGCCAGGGCCTGGTAGTGTGGGGTCCAAGGTGTTTGAGCCAGAGCTGAGCCCTGAGGCTACCCTTGGGGGTTTATCTCACACAAGCCCTTTTCCAGAGTGCAGAATATGGAAGGGCAGCTGTACAACTTCCAAGCTTTTCCAAATGGCTACGGTGAGCAGCTTGAGGCCCTGGGGAGACAGGCCACCACCTGCCTGATCCGAGCCAGGAGAGGCCTGGCAAACTCCAACTGATGGTCAATGGTGCTATTAGAAGTCAGGAGGCTGCTCCAATCCAGTTGACCCCACTGTGCCCACTGCCCTTTTCCAGGGCAGCTCCACCCATTTGTATCCTCATTGCCAAGCCACTCTGCAGGGTTTTCCCCACTGACTTACAATCTGCTTAAGGACTGTCCAATGCTGAATACCCCAGCAGCCCAAATGCCTCACAGGTGGATATCTCCTGCCAGCCTGCCTGTTTCCCCAGCACCCATGTCCTCTGGTAGTGGCCATAGATTTGTGCTAATAGCTTTCTTCACTGGGAAGGGCAGGAACCACTCTGTCTTCTCTGTGTTCAAGGGTCATCTGGGAGGGGTGGAAGAACTCCCCTAACTACAAAAGTCCTTGCTGCCCTGAAGGTTGTGGAGGTTGCTGAATTCCCAGTTTAGAACTTCTGTATCCAGGATGTGGCTGATGCCCACAGCTGGGCCTGGGGGATATAGTATCTCTACCTATGACATGCCCAGTCAGTCAGGTCCTGGCCTGAAGCCTTCCCCTTGCTATTTTCCTTTCTGCAGAATGGTATGCACACTGCTTGTCCGCAGAGATTGGGACACCTGGACAGGTACTGAATGATGAGACAAGGGCCAATGTAGTGTGTGTGTTGGGGGGCAGTCAAGAGCGTAGACTTAAAATGTTGACAAGGCTAGCCAGAAAGAAGTGGTTGACAGGTAGAGCCAGGTCCCATCTGATCTAGCTGGGTAGTGGTGGTGCAGGTACCATGAGGCAATCCCAGAGCCTGGTGCTATAGGACCCAGCCTCCTAGTACCACTGAGAGATGTGGCGGACAGGGTCCTTAGTACGTAGAGGAAAAGGAGGCACATCCCTGTGCTTTCTGGCATAAAGGATGCTGGGAACAAAGGACCAAGCCTCCCCTGGACCCAAGGAAAGTAGGTTCAGGGCACACCCAAGTGCTGGTGCTAAGACCAGAGCAGAACAGAACATCAAATAAGCATTTTATTCCATTAAAAACTACTATTCCTACATCTCAAACTATATCCATAACTTACAATCTAAATAAAAGCCAGTTAATATAAATAAGGAAGAGGTCACTTCTGAAGAAATCAAATTCTGGAAAAGAAAAGAAAAAAAACAGTTTCAAACAAGTCTGTCTCCCCAAATGTAACAAACAAACTGCTCAAGCCTTCCCTCTGGCTTGTTGGGCTGCTGCTTCTGAGCAGCCTCAACCCCAGGGGTGAGGGACAGGTGTCCACAGGAGAGCCCCCAGTGCCCTTGGGATCCCAGTACTTTCTTACCTGGAAGACCCCACTCAGCTGCTTGTCCTTCTGGGGTGGCCCCATGGCACCTTACCTGGGCTTCTCTCCTTACCTTGCCTGGCCTGTCCCCCATCCTGCCTCGCCTCTTCATCCCTCAGGATGTAGCTCTTCCCCACCTCCCATTAGCCCATCTCCCATTAGCCCATCTCCCATTAGGCACCTCACACCTGCCTGGCCAGCAAGATGCACATAGTAGGGTTGACATCAGATTGCCCGAGAGCTCCCACATGTAACCTTACATCTCTGCCCCCACCTACAGAGCCAGGTACTCATGTTCCCACTCTGTCTAAAGGTATCAGCCCCATTTTTACAAACATACTCAGGCTCAAGGTCACTGCTGATAACACAGACCTCACTGAGGACCTAGAATCTATTCCCCACACATGGTCCTGTACACTTAAGCCCTCAGAGAGATGGACTCTGGGGTCCCTGAGATCCCCTATGTCATTTTGGCCTCTGTGCCCTTTGGTTTTTCAGCTCACCATGGATAGGGGGAGTAAGAGAGGACTCCTGGTCCCAGGAGACCCTCTATGTCAGAGACTTGACAGGGTCACCTGCCACAGCAATGGCATCCAGTCTAGTGCTCAGAGAGAGGGCTGGGCAAGAGCATCCACTGTGGAAGCCATGGGATGACTGATGGTAACATAGATACAGGAAAGGCTGCCTATCCCCATTTCTCAAAAGGTCCTTCAAGAAAGAGGTGGTATGTGGGACAGCAGGGAGAACCTGGCTGGGGAGGTATCTTGGGTCACAGTGGCCATTCTCTGGTGAAGGCTCATGACATTTTGTAATTTACAACTTTGCTTTTTCAAGGGTCAAGCATATCAAAGCCCTGATAGCTGGCTCTGTGGACTCCAGCCCGGGGCCTGACATGAAGGCTGTGGGGGCAGGAGGCTCCAGGTAGCCTCTGAGGGCAGTGCCAGAGAGTTCATGTGTCCCATGTGTCCCATGTGCAATGCCCAGCCCCATGGTGTGGTCAGCAGAGGGTGAATGCCAGGTCTTTCTGAAGGGATTGACAGGGTTTAATGAAATTAGGTTCCTCAAAAATGCCCCATTGTAGCCCTGCTGGCGGCCTAAGGACAAGCATTCTTGGGAAAAATATGTTGGCCCCAAATCTTCTCAAGAACCCATCTGAAACTGAAGTAAAAGACTCCATTGAGGAAGCACAAAGCTGGGACTCAGAGTAGGGCTGTGATGAGGCAGGAAGCCAAGCCACCCTGAGGACCCCAACCCTCCTGCTAGCTCACCCTCAGGACAGCAGAGAGACAAGGGCATCCAGGAACTTGCTCCGATCCTCAGCCTTCAGCTCAATTACTGAAGTAATGAAAGAAAAACAGCTTGTGAGAAGGGAGGAGTGAGAAAAACAAGGCAAGAAACACAAACTCCCTCTTCCTGACACTCAGACCCGAGCAGCCTTCTACTGTATTCCAAACTGTATAGGCTCTTCCATAGCCTGGAATATTCTGGACTATTTGATTCTATTTCTCTATCTCACTGCATTTAATTCCTTAGATATGCTGGCCACACTAGGGAAAGGCCAGAGCCATGGTCTGTGGGGAAGATCCTCTGGGCAGCTAGGGAATAGCAATGACAGCCAACAGAGAAGACTCAGAAGATGTGTCAACTCAGAGCAATACAGACCTGAGAAGGGATGGGCATTTCTATCCCACCTAGCCCACGTGTCTGCCCCCATCATGGGTTGTGGGAGACCTAAGGTAGGGCAGGAGGCCACTTCAGCTCTACTTTGCCCATGCCTCAGTTTTAGTGTCCTCTCCTGTAAGAAGGGGATACAATGCGAACTGCCTGAATTTTGAAGGGTCATCAGGTTCAGCCAAACACGTGGACCCTGATCAAACAGCAACACTGAGCTCTGAGGGCTGGTCTGGTCTTGGGGGCAGTTCATGCTGCAGGCCACTGTCCCAAGAATCCCATGCCCAGCCCACACAGGTAGGTACTGGCCACTTCATTCCCCATTCCCCTCTCCAGCTGTCCAATCCTCAGGGGAAACCAGCAGCTTTCAGTCCCAAATCTTCACTATATAATGGAGGTGCGATATTTTGCAGGCCATCTGGAGACAACCTTTCCCACAACACATGCATAGCAGGGAAGCAGAAGCTGCTATGCAGAGTGGACTAAAACTACATATGTACTATAGACATGACTGCCATGGCATAAGGAAGTAGGTTGAGACAGTTGAGGCAACTTGAATATAGACTGAGTCTCTTGGGACAGTGACTTGTAAGGACTCAGGGGGTGGTGGTGTAAGAAAAGGTCCTTTCTAAGAGATGTAGAAGTACTAAGGGGTATTTTGGGCTAAACTGTTTCCTCCAAATTCCTATGTTGATATCTAAAACTCAGCATCTCAGAATATCACTGTATTTGAAGACAGGGCCTTAAAAGAGGTGGCAGGCCATTTCAGCCCCATTCTGCCCAGTGCCTCAGCTTCAGTGTCCTCTTCTGTAGGAGGGGGGCATGATGCAAAATCCCTGTATCTTGAAAGGTCATCAGGCTCAGCCAAGCATGTAGACCCTCAATCAGACAGAGCAAAACCAGGGTCTGGAATAAGGTCAAATGGGACCCACCCATTGGGGTGGGTCCTAATCCAAAATGACTGGTATTGTTCTAGGAAGAGTGAATCAGGACACAAACATCAAGGGAATACCATGTAAGGTCACAAGGAAAAAACAGCCATCTATGCAAGGAGAGAGGCTACAGAAGGAACCAAACCTGACAACACCTTGATTGCAGACCTCTAGGACTATGAGAGAACATGGTATAAGCTACCCATTGTACAATGCTTTGCTATACCTAGTGGGGATGTAGTGCTGATGAGTCTGTTTTACTTTAAATCTGTCAACAACAACAAATGACAAATATGGCCAAATGTGAGACAGGTTCCACACTGCTGTCTGAGGAAGCTACTGCCAGGTGGGGCCCTTCCATTCTCTGGTTCATTCAGCACATATGAACATTCAGTGTCATGCAGTGGATTGTGCTGCAGCCTCAGACAAGTCCCTTTACATCAACACAAACTCACCCTTAGGCCCTGCTATTCCTTGCCCACACTGGATGACCCTGACTTGGTGGGAAAGTGATCTTCAGGGCAGGATTGTTAAGGTTAGAACTAGGCCCCCAGCTCCCTAGAGATACTAGGAGCTGCTTTGCCTGGGGCTAGTTTCAGGAGGATATGAGGGCTGCTGGCCAGGCACCTCTGGCAATGTCAGCGTACCTCTTTTCAGGGCCAGATGGAAGTGTGGCTAAATGGCAGGGATGCTAACCTGAGAGGTCAAAGTGGTTATGCAGTGTCCGGGAGCTGGTGCTTTCTGCTGCTTTCTCAAAGGCCCGTCCAAAAAAGCTGTGGAAAACAAAAGGCCACTTGCAATGGACCCTTCCCATCTATGCCCATTGTGACAAATGCAGGAGGGTAAATATCACTTGATTTAGTGAGGTTGATGGGCCAACAGGACAATACCTCCAAGGTTCCCCACCCTCACCATCCCAAGACAATGGAAGCCACTCACTTCTTTCGGTCAGAACCGTCGGTCTCTGGGGGGATGCCTACCACAGTCACTGTGCCCTGCTCTGTGCTCAGAGGGGCAGCCATCACCAGAGGCAACAGCTTGCAGCGTCGGTTCTTTGTCTGTAGAGACAAGGGCATCCTCAGTCATGTTTTGTCCCTAGTTCATCTTTTGACATAGTCATTCCAGTCAGGGGACTGGTTTCAGAACCAGCTCTAGCCTTACAGTCCTGCCCTGAAGAGCACTTTTCCACCAAATCAGGGTCATCTTCCACAATATGGGCAAGGAATAATGGGCCTAATGGTGCCACCGGTACCACAGGGTAAAGCATACCATTCAGGGTTCAGGAGTTCCAACAGTGTCAAGCTACTCCCCAGAAACCTACAGGGACTCTCCTGTCACCAGAGGACATGCTAGAGTTCCCATCTGATGATCTGGCTCCAGACTCCCGTAATCCACCATCCCAGTCCCACTGTGTCCTGTCTGTTCCTTACAGAGGCTTTGCTTGCTGTATGCCCTATCACTTCCTTTGGGTCCTGCTGCAGCTGTTGCCTTCTCTAGGAGTGCCCCTTCCTCCAATACTTCCACCTCATCCTGCTCCTTCCTCTCTGTGGCATGTGCCACAGGTGTGAGTGGGGACAGTTGGCCACTCTATGAAAACAGGGCCTGATGGTTGTTCAGTCAATATCTGAAAACTGAATGAATCCTGTGAAGTAGATATTTGTTCACCAATTTACAGATGAGGAAACAGTCTCAGAGATCAGATAATCCATTTCATATCACACAACTGACAAATGAAGAAGGCTGAGATCTGAATCAAGCCTAGAAAATTTCAAAGTTCATGTTTCACCCTAAGTTCATCTTTTGACATATAGTCATCTCAGTCAAGGGAGTGGTTCCAGAGCCCTCTATGGATACCAAAACCCAAAGATCTCAAGTCCCTTATATAAAATGGTGCAGTATTTGCATAAGTCTATGCATGTCTTCTTGTGTACTTTAAATATCTCTATAAACTGCTTATAATATTGAAAATAATGCATATCATTTCGCTTGCATAGATTCAGCATAGTACTCAGTGTAGAATAAATTCAAATTCTGCTCTTTGAAACTTTCTGAAATTTTTTTTCTGAAAAAAAAAAATGTATATATATATACATACATACAGCACACATTTTGTTTGTTTTTCTGCAGTGTTGGGGTTCAAATCCAGGGCCTCACCCATGCTTAGGCAAGTGCTCTACCACTGAACTACCTTTCAGCCGGCCTTTTCAAAATATTTTTGATCCAAGGTTGGTTGAATCCAAGGAGGCAGAACCCATGGATACTAATGGCTGACTAAACATTCATGTAATTATTCTATAGGTTAGTTAAGTGGCATGAGTGAATTTCAACTTCCTGTTACACATTTTGTTTAGACTATCCACCAGAGTAGACCCTCATCCTGAAGCAGAGTAAGATCTTGATTACCGACACTTGGGCTATCCGTTTTACAATTATACCTGGGAGGAGCCTGATGTTAGCTGTTTAAGGAACCCTGCCTAGATACCAGCCAAGTTAGTCATGTGTTGCAAATTGAAGCAAAGTTGGGCCATACAGAAGACAAACTCTCATTGGGAAGCAAGTCTGTGTTCCAACCAACTCCATGATTTCCTGACCTGCCACACTGCTCTGTGTGGGCTTCTTTACTCATCCACATGGACTGTGAGTAATGAAATCAGAGCTGTGGAAACTGGAAGGTTTCTAGAGGTCAGCTGAGGAAAATACAGCTCAGAAAAAGGGACACACCCAGTTCCCACAGCTGCTGAACAGCCACAGGTAACCTCAGCAGAGTACTTACCAGGCATCTGCTTGCCTGTACCCATGGCCCCAACTGCCTAGATTCTTACCGAACACACAAAGGACTTGAGCAGTTGTCTGCTGAGCAGGCTCAGAGATGCTGGCTTGGAGAATAACATGACATCTGGAGTGCCCTAGGAGAGAGAAACAGTCATAGGAGGCCATCAGTAGGCATGGCCCAGCACCTATGTATCGGAGGGAAGACTAACCTCCATGAGGGAGCAGTAGAGGAAAGGCCCCTGAGAGATGACAAGGTTGGTGCAGAGGCAGCTGGCAATGGTCTGCTGGGTGGCTTGTAGCTGCTTCTTGGCGAGTTCCAAGCCAAGGTACAACTTGTCCAGGTTACTCCTGAAATAGGACAAACACTGCTTGGGCATTGCCTATTGGTAAAATACCAAGTCACAAATAGATTGCTTGGTTCCTGGCTCAAAAAGGGCGTTATGGATCAAAGACTGCCCTCTTTCCCTCCTGAGTTCCCCTTCACATAAAAGGAAGGAAAAAAAAAATGTCTAAATCCACAGTAATGGAAGTGAGAAAAGGTGCTGCCATCAGAAGATAGAAGACTAAAGATCATACAATGGAGGTCCCAGAAAGGTACCTGGAGGGCTCTGACAGAGGGGAGGCTTGGGCAAGGGCTAGAGGGGAAGACAGGGGACCCTTCTGCTCAACAGATGGATTTTTAACTCTTTTTCCCCAAAAGGGTAAGTTCCCTTCTGAATAAGAAATGAACCCTCTGTTTAGGGCCCTTAAGCAAAGTTGTGCTTAACAGAACCCCAAAGTGTCATACTTCCAATACACAAAGATAAAGTGATGCCTTCTAGCCAGCAAGCTGGAGCCCAGATACCCAGGGATCAGCCAAGATTCCATAATACCCTTCCTGAATATGAAGGACATTAGACCATTTAAGAAATCCAAGTCTAGCGCATGAAAGATAGGTCCAATGCCCTGTCTACAAATTCTGTACAAACTACCCTCATGAACCTTCCTACCACTTGCATTTAATTACTGCTCTCTTATAGCTTTTTAAAATAGATGCATATTCAGCTATTCTGAGCACTGGCCCCAGGGCTGAAATGAAGAATCTAAGCCTGGTGCTTGAAAGAATGTCAATTTTCAATGTCATTCCCAACGTGGCCTAAAAAGATGATCCTGGAGGAAATACATAATTTGGAAGATGAAAAAAACTTAAGAAGTAGAGAGCTGAGTATGCACAAGACCCCAGGTTTGATCCTCAAAACTTCATTCCTTCCCAACACATACACACGAAGAAACTTAAAATGAAATTTCCAATCTTCAGAGATTTGGGTAACTATTACATTCCTAAACCAAGAACAGGATGCTATGGAGAAGGAACAATTAGAAATATTGGTGGGAGTTAAAATAATTGTGAAAAATAAAATATTCACTCAAAGGCTACAGCATAAAATCAAGAAAAGCTTCTTCAAATTTGTAATAAAACAACACAATAGAAAATGTAAGCAAAAATGTAAGAAAGAACATCAATCTAGGAAGGCAAGAAAAAACAATAAAAAAAATCAGTGTGTGTGTGTGTGTGTGTGTGTGTGTGTGTGTGTGTGTGTTGTGGGGTGGGGGGATGGATAGTAGAGAAAGAGTACCAAAAGAGAACTTCCTCAACTTGAGAAAGGAAACTAAAAAAACTACTCATTGGCCATGAGGGGCACCAAAGAAGGTAAAATTGACATGTTCTCTGACTGGCAGAGCCTAACTAAATCTACATATGTGTATTTCCTGGCTTTTGTTCCTATAAATTCTAACTACTTCTGTTAACACCAGCAGAGAAACAACCTAGTTGCTTTTCCCCAGTTTGATCAAACTGTATTAAGTTCATTTTTCCTTTTTACATTGTTTATTTTTTATTGTGGAAAAGGCAGTTGAATCTGACCAGTCCAGATCCAGGCAGGTTCCCTAGCTTGGCAACTGGTAATAGTACAAAAGCAATCTTGGAGTTGAAAGACTTGGATCTGAGGTAGAGATGATAGAATAGTTGTGCTCTACCATTAAAGAAATGAAGCTTATTAGGCCACCACTGCATGCTTCTCAGGTTCACCATTTACAAAATTCCCTTTAAAAGAGACCTCAAAAGCACATGTCACTCTCTAGCACCCATACTCCCTATTCCTGTGAGAATACATGCTGCTCTAGTGATTGCTTTTCTAAATAAATCTTCTTGCTCTCCTCTGAATAAAATTTTCCTGTACATCTTCTGATGCATCTTAAGTCAAGAACCTGCCAGGGTTGACTTAAGGTCAACTTTTCCCTTCTACGGACCTCCTTGCATGGATTAAAGGGGCTCATCAAAGAACTCAGTACAATGCATGAGACAAGTTCTGCTCTACACAAAGCACAAAATTCTAGAATACTGAACATAACAAAACAGATCTTGACAGCTTCTAGAGGTGGGACTTGGGTGCGGGTATTTACAAAGAAATAAGAATCAAAATGGCTCAGACTTCTCATTAACAACATTGGTTGCTAGAAGACAGGGCATAATGGCATAGTCAACCAAAAATCACCTTCGACCTTGAATTCTATATAAGTCAAACAAAAACTCTGAAGAGGGTAGAAAAAAGATATTGTCAGCTATAGAAGGCAGTTTATTACATGTGCACCTTTTCTTTTAAAATTACCTGAAAATTGTGTTCTAGTCAAGTGGGGGGAGTAAATGAAACAAAGACAAGGATCCTAAGAAACACAGGATTTACCTGAGCACAGCCAAGGGACATTTGTGGTGACAAAGGCTAGGATGGGAAGACAGACCTCCAGGCTCTCTGGAAATAAAGAGACCTCAGAGAATATCTATTGGAAGAAGAGTTGGAGGAAAAAAAATGAATATGAAAAAGGAAGCTAGAGCTGGGGATTTAGCCTAGTGGTAAAGTGTTTGCCTAGCATGTGCAAAGTCCTGGGTTCAACCCCTAGTACTGGGGAGTGATGGAGTGGGGGAAGAAAGAAAAGAAAAGAAAAAAGAGAAAGGAGATAAGTAGGCCTAGGTGAGCATGGTGGAGTATGCCTATAATCCCAGCTACTTGGGAGGCTGAGGCAAGAAGATGGACAGTTCCAGGCCAATTTAGGAAGACCCTATCTCAAAATGAAAACTAAAAGATCTGGGGATATAGCTCAGTGGTTCAGTGCTTGCCTAGCATGCTTAAGCCCCTGGGTTCAAGAAGTAAAATTATCTCAATTTCAGATGATATGATCTTAGATATAGGAATACTTAAGGAATCTATTAAAAACTATTAGAACTTGGGCTGGGGTGTAGCTCAATGGTAGAGCACTTGCCTAGCATTCATAAGGCCCTCGGGTTGATCTCTAGCACTGCAAAACAACAAACGTATAAGAACTAATGAATGAGTTCTGCAAGGTTGCAGGATACAAGATCAATATACAAAAATCAGTTGTATTTCTACATAATAACAATGAGTAAACTAAAAATGAAGAAAACAAGTCCAATATTTAGGAATAAATTTAATTTTAAAGGTGTAAAGTTTATTCTCTGCTAACCTGGCAATAATCACAAAATTGATCTACAGATTCAATATAGGAATTAACTTCTTTGCAAGAACTGGCAAGGTGATCCAAATATTTATATGGAAATTCAAGTTACTAGTCTAGCCAGTACAATTTCAAAAAAGGGAAAATTGGAACACTTTCATTTTCCAGTTTCAAACTCTGCTACAAAGCTACAGTAATCAAAACAATTGTGATATTTGTTTAGGATAGACACAGATGATGGAAGAAAACTGAGAATCTAGAAATAAATTCTCACATTTATGGCCAACTGATTGATTTTGCAACTCAAATGTTAAAACAATTCAAAGAGAGAACAAATAATTTTTTCAACAAACAGTGCCGGGACAAGCAGATGCCCACACGCAAAGGAATTAAGTTAGATCTCTTCCTTACAGTAAACACAAAACATAACCTCAAATGAAGCAGACACCTGATATAAGAGCTAAAACTGCAAAATTCTTAGCAAACATAGTGTGAAATCTTTGTAACCTGGATTAGGCAGCAGTTTCTTAGTTATGCCACGAGAAGCAAAGAAACAAAGAAAAAATAGATAATCTAGACTTCATCAAAATTTAAAACCTATGTTTCAAAGGACACTATTAAAGTGAAAAGTTAACCTTCAGGATAAGGCAAAATATTTTTAAATTATATACCTGATAAAGGACTTGTATTTAGTATAAATAAAACAAATTTTGTAATTCAGTAATAAAAAAACAAATACCTAATTTAAAAATGGGTAAAGTACTTGAACAAACAAATCTCTAAACATGATGACAAACATGAAAAGGTGTTCAACATTATTAGCCACCAGGAAAATACAAATCAAACTCATAATAAGATACCACTTCAAGGGCTTGGGTCGTGGCTCAGTGGTAGAGTGCTTGCCTAGCATGTGTGAGACACTAGGTTTGATTCTCAGTACCATATATAAATAAATAAATGTCCATTGACAACTAAAAAAAAAAAAAAAAAAAAAAAAAAAAAAAAAAAAAAAAAAAAAAAAAAAAGAAAAGAATACTGGAAAAAATTAAAAAAAAAAAAGATACTACTTCATGCTAACTAGAAAGGCTATAATCTAAAACACAGACAATAATAAGCATTGGGGAGCATATGGAGAAACCAGAACCCTCATATACTGTTGTTGGGAATGTAAAAGGGCAGAGTGATCTACTATGGAAATTCCTCAAAAGTTTAAACCTAGAATAACCATGTGATCTAGCAATTCCATCCTCAGACATATAAACAAGAGAAATGAAAACATGACTACACAAACACTTGTGGAAACAACTCATTCATCAACCAACAAACTGGTCAATAATATCCATTCAATGAAATATTATCTACAATTAAAGGCATAAATTACCAATATAAGCTATGATATGGATGAACCCTGCAAACATTATGGTAACTGAGAAGTCAGATGCAAAGGACTATGCATTGTATAATTCCATTTATATAAAATGACCAGAATAGCAAATCTATAGAAGTGGTTGCCTATGTCTGGGAGTGATTGGGGATTTGGGAGGTGAGAGCTAAGTCCTGCAAAGTTTCTTTTGGGGACAATGAAACTGCTCTAAAATTAGACAGTGGTTGTGGTTGCACTTTATACTAAAAGCCTTTATACTCAAAGTATAAAAGTAGCTTTTATACTAAAAGCCATCACATCATACACTTTATTATTTTTGGATACATCACACACTTTAAATGGGTGAATTGTTTTGCACGTGAATTATATCTCAATAAAATTATGTTTTAAAAAAGCGTGTTAGTGAGAAGACCCAGGAAATCCCAGAAAGCAGGCCCCCCAATTTTTTACCATTGCACAAAATCAACAAAAGTAGCAGCTCTGTGAAGTTAGAAAACCTGTCTGAACCATGCCTCTTCCTAAAACGTTAAGGGAATGAAATCTGCAAATAGAGAATTACCAAGATGGAATCCCCTCAAAGTCAATACTAGAAGAAAAATAAAAATAAGGGGCAGAATAACATCTCTCTTGACAGTGAAAGTACACTAGAAAGACACGCCTTAAAAAAAAAAAAAATCAAAACTGGCATGTTCTATTTCACAGCATGCTAAAAGACACGGAAAAAAAAATACAGGTCATTTCAGAAGTGAGGATTAGAAATAAAAGAATAATAATTGAGAAATGAAGACTTTTTCAAGAAGAAACATAAAAATGAATAAATATAACAATGCCTTAAGAGATAAAGAAGGTAAATAAAATTTTAAAATCAAAAAGAAAAAAGAGATGAAAAGGACTTATAAAGTGACAAAAAACTGTAGGCAGTGTGATTGTGGCACCCCACTCCAGTGATTGTGATTCTGTAGGACAAAGTCAATCTTTTGCCCATGGGGTCCCTTACAGGATAATGGTACAGGCATCCCTGTGCAGTTTGAGCCTGAGGACTGACTGGAGGCATCCCATAAGGAGATAGGAGCCCCTGGTCATATCCACTACCTGGAGAGACTGTCCAGAGCCTGGATGAAGTGGTCCGTCCCTGAGCTGTCCTTTTCAGGGCTCTCCATCAGAGACATGGTGGCAAAGACCACATCACTGGCCAGGAACTTATGCTTGAAACCAAAATGGATGCTGAAAGTCTGCATACGCATGTCCTTCATCCTGTCATGGGAGGAAGCAATCAAGTGGCTGTTAAGGTCTCACAGCCAGGCCAGCAAATGACCTGATGTCTCTCAAAGGTCCTATTACTGTCCTTATTATGACCACTCTGCTTAGAGGATGAGGTGGGTCAGAATACCCAGACATGCCAGCCTTGCAGCACAGAGTAGGTGGAGTGTCTCATCCACAGTTTCTTGGCTACCTAGGGCAAAGCAATAAGTAGCAGTTGGGTCAAGGGTATGGACAGGGCCCTTTCCAATGCACCAGCATGGGTGCTGTTGGCTGGGGGTGGGGGACTCAGAAAAAGAGGTCTCAATGCTACCCTGGTTTGGAAAGCCCACCTGAAAATGGCTCTGGTGGCCTGTTTCCTATTTCCAGTGAAGAAGGAACTGGGTCACTCTTACAGATCTGTATCACAGCCCCAGAATTTAAGGATCCTAAACCTCATGGGCACTTTAAGAAGATATATTTTTAATCAAAAGAGAATTCAACACTTCAAAAATGGCCAGATTCAGATCATACTCATTTGTACATTCTTGGGGTTCTTGTTTTTGCATTATTTCAGAAGTATGGTTAAAGCAAAAGCCCTAACTTTATTTTATTTTTGGTAGTAAAGAATTCTGTTGCTGGGTATGGTGGTGCACACTTGTAATCCCAGTAACTCAGGAGGCTGAGGCAGGAGGATCTTGAGTTCAAACCCAGTCTCAGCATCTTAATGAGGCCCTAAGTAACTCAGCAAGACCCTGTCTCTAATAAAATATAAAAAAGGCTGGGGAATGTGGCTTGGTCGTTAAGCACCCCTCTGTTCAATCCCTGGTACTGAAAAAAAAAAAAAATCTGTTTATTGTAGGAAATATTTTCAATATTTTCATGAAATTTGACAGAACTCAGCAATACTTATTTGAAATGGGTTCATATCTGTGAAATTAAGTCAGTTAGGATGAAGTCTTTATTATTAAAAAAAAGGAAAGAAAAAGAAATCACACAACCAAAGATGTATCTCATATAGCAAAGTATATTAAAAAAATGGGAAACCAAGTCACAGAATGAAAAAGACAACTAAGCAAGAGATTTAAGAAATGCTGATTCTATCCATCTGGCTTGTTGCTAACGGTCCTCTCTGTCCTTCCATAGAAGCTGTAACTTTAAACAAATTTAATCCAGGAAAAAATGTGTTTACCCAAATTTATTTGCAGACTCTTCAATCATTTCCCGCAAATTCTCCTTCAAGGAGATGTCCATAGACTGAAACTTCTGCTTCACCTGTTTCAGGGGAAGCCTAGAATGAACAAACCCAAGGCACATGAATAAGACTGCCAAAACCAACATGATAGAAAGAAGACTTCAATAGGGTCACTATGCAGGTCAATGAGGGATGTCCTAGCACATTCTGGGATCTAGAGGGGAAGAACTAATGGTGGAATAGGCAGCAGTTACATTTTACAACCAAGTGAGTAAAAACAAAGCAGAGGGCTTTCCCCCTGGGGAGGCAGGCAAGATGGAGGGCAGCAGACCAAGGTAGTCACTTACCCCATGTCTGCAAGGAACTCCTGGAGTCGTTTCTGCCCATGCACAGACCAAAGCTTGAATCTGGCTGCAGTGTAGCTGGTGTTGCACAGGCTGTCATGGAGAGACCAGTGCTGGTAAAGCACCAGGCGGAGGCTGGGTCTGAAGTCAAGGAACACAGATGGTACCTACGGCTGCTACCCACCTGAAGATACACAATGACTCACAATCTTATCAGTGCATGGTCCTCACAATTCTTAGCAGAAGACCTGCTCTGATCATGGGGCCCTCCCTTGCTGAAGCCTACATGCACAACCAGGTATGGGGCTGCCTGGATAAGGGTGACCTGTAGCTCTCTGACTTGTATAAGGAGTGTGGGAGACATACTATTATCCCACTTTGACAGATGGAGAAACTAAGGTGTAGGAATTCCGAAAGCCCCATACTGTGGTCATGGAGAACAGTTGTGGCCCCACAAGGCATGGAAGAGTCTGCCATCCTGTTATGCCCTTGCCTATTCCACCTACCATCCACCCTTTCTAAGAGCACTCCATTAGGTCACCAAGAACATTCCATCAGGACACCAACCTTCAACCCTCTTCTTAAATTCATCCTTTACCACTTGTGGCAAAGTGAGCATAGCTGTGAGTGTGAATGGTCCCCATCACAGGCCTCTCCTCCACAGGACTCATACCGGCCCTGCCTGCTTTCCATGGTCATGCTGGCACCCTGCCACTACTACTCTGGATTCTGTGGAGTATCCTGTCCTTACTGCTATTCCCTTCCTCCCAACTCTAGGGTCCCAAGGGCTGCTGTCCTCCCTACTTCAACTCCCAATGGCTTCCCACACAATCCACACAGCCCTGTGGCTACCAAATACACTGTAAGTATGCCATTCACAAAGGGAAGTGGGCAGGGGCCCCACCCAGTGACTAAGCAAACAGCACCTGCTAAGCAAAACACTGAAGGTAGGGGTGCTACTTGAAGCCTGAAGGCCTGGGTTACAAGGATACTCGTACTCAAAGGAGATCCGTGTACAATCCACAGAGAGGGTGTTCTCCTCATCTTCATTCCTGTGGTTGTGCCGGGACACATGGCGCTGCAGGATGCCAACATCTGTTACGTACTTCATTCTAGAAAGACAGCATCACAGGCTGGACCAACTTCTTACTGCCCATCCTGCAGGCTGTCCCTGTATAAGACTGAAGAAGTCAGGCCATCTACTATATAGAAACCAAGTAGCCAGGGGAGAACAGAATGGGATGGGCAGTGGGGAGTAGATGGGCAGTATGTGACATGGCCTAAGGATGGGTACTGCAGAGATATGGTCAGGCTGCTAGCCCACATAATCAAGTAGACAGATTCCATAAGTGACAGGAGATGCAGACAAATGTAGGAAGTATTACCAGTGCACTAGGGGTGGGCAGCTCCCACCTCAGGACCCAAAGAGCCACCAAACAGGATGGTGACAGCAGGGCCTTACCTCAGGGCCATAGACAGGGAGAGTACCTGCCACTGCATGTGCCACTGTTTCTAGAGCCTACCTTATACATGTGCACACTCCATGCTACTTTTATAGGAAGGGGTTGGTGGTGCAGCGAGATGGTAGGTTATGGTGATGCAGCAGTCCAAGCAGTGGCTCCAGGTCTAAGGCTTGGGTCCCTCAAACTCCTGGTCTAACCAGCAGGACTGGGATAGGGGCAGGACAGGGAAGCAGGACATAGCAGGCATGGGGTTTCTTCAAACTACATGAGGAGTCTGGTGATCAAGTGGTGGCTACGCCAGATAGCTCAGGGACATCTGTTTGGGTTCCCTGGGCGAAGATTAGCACCTCAGGGTTGAGGTCCCTGTCAATTCTCTTAAGATGTCCCACATGATGGCCAGAGGAGGCTGAGCTGTCCCATGAAAGAGAAGGGATGGGAAATGATACCTGGTACTGACTGCTTAAGACTCCACCCCTGCCCTAGTGTCCATATCCTGGGGTAGTCTTTTAGGTCTCAGTCAGAGTCTAATGGATGAAGTATCTCTGCCAAATCCACTAAGGAGCACAAGGAGACTCTGATATCAGTCCTTCTTAAAATTCTCTGGAGCCTTCTCTTGCCCTTGTGATCAAATTCATACTTCCTGGAACCCTCACTTCCCCCCTCCACCTTTATTTACTCCTTTGCCTTCTTCTTGTCTTCCCCTTAACACCCCATGGTCTCCCATGGCCGCCCCTTGACACCTGCCTCTAAGTCCCAGCACCAGAACAGGAAAGACTAAATTCCCTCCTTCAACCACTGGCTCCATCTAGTGGACTTCTCAGGGTGATGAAGAGGCCAAAGCAGGCCACAGACTTTTTGTGACAGGGCACAGCCCAAGGAGGGTCTGCTCCCTCCTCTTCTCCATAGGAACTTATAGTGATGCTCCACCCTCCTGCAAATTCAGGCTGTCACATGGTCACAGGACAGGGCTGACCCTGGAAAGTAAGGGAGTACATCCTTACTGGGTGATCTTGTCTTGTACCCACTGGTCCGTCAGTCCAACGATGGCCCACCTGGAAGCAAAGAAGACAATGGAACTGGCTATAGCCTCCCTGGGCTTCGCAAGACCTGTGGTAAGGAGCCAGGTGACAGGATGGACAGTTCAGGTTCAATACACCTATGAGGATCCTGTCAGCATGGCCTCCTGATTCACTGTGTCCTCCTTGCTCAGGAACTCTTAGGTAATAATCTTTGAACTTATTTTCTACTGTGATGACATGAAATTTGCACGTTTCATCTAAAGGACCAGGGGCTATCTCAGGTCAGGTTTTCCTCTGGACAAGGTCAGGCTCTCAGAACCAGAGCAATGCTTGGGCAGGCAGAACTGACAGGCCAGATAAGAACCATTAGGGCATCTGCCAGTATAATTAAGTTTTCTGTGTAAGGGAACCCTAGTCACAGGTCAGACATGAAGGTACTAGGCCTCTGCCAGTAAAAGTATCCTATGAAAGACATACTGTAAACACCCATATCCAGTTCCCCTTCATTTCCTGTTAGGGCCAGGCTGCTAGTGGCTCTGGTACAGAAATGCCAAAATAACATGGTAGTCAGGTGCAATGTCACTGCTACAGGGCTGATAACTGACCTTACTGAAGGACCCTTTAGGTGAGAGCCTATGTCTAGTCCCTGGGCATGTGGTTTATTACTTCGGGACTGAGCAATCAGGCTGAGAACAGTTAGTAGGCATGTGAACAAGCACTGGCACACAGTACAGGGATAAGAGTTGACTGGCAGAGACCAACAGGCCTCACATTGCCTCACATTCAGGAATGGCAGAGAACTTCTGGGTCTACTGGTGGTTCTACACTGCCCTGTTGGCTGTCCAAAGGTCCTGATTCCACAAAGACCAATATAATTATCACAGTGGGTAGTCAGAGCTAGGAAGGGCCTTGGTAGACTGTCATATTGCGGAGCAGAAAACAAGGACCCCAAGCAGAAGGCTAATGTGATGGAGTCAGCCAGACCCACACTTTTCTCACTCAGAGAAAATTGTAGAATTTATTTCTAGATCAACCCAAGTTGACAGTGACTGGCTTAGGCAGGTCTGCAACTTGCAGAGAGAAATCAGAACCATTTTGCTGTGTAATATTTTACCATGTGCCAAGGCTGCAAGGATACTCAGTGAGGGCTGCCTCATTCAAATATCACACTCTATTGGCTGCCTGAATTTACCAAAGCAAGGCTAAGCAAGGAGGTAGGAAGGGTGAAGCACTTGAGTTCAGTTCATGCCCTGAGTTTGTGTGAAGCCCCCAGAGCTTCATGGTTAGGAAGACCAAAATCATGCATAATCCCAGATGGGCTGTTTTAGACATTCCTGGTTGGGGGAGAGGGCCTACATACCACAGCATGTCATTCAGGTCTTTGGACATCATCCATGCTAGGTCAAACATCACCATAGCTGACTGCAAGAAAGCAGAAAAGCCTGAAGTTAAAGGCAGCTGCACTCATGAGAGGGGCAACATAACTAGGCCAGACCTGAGCCAGCAGGGGCCTAGTCAAGTCCCTGCAGACCAGGGTGTTGGGGTGGATTTCAGCTTAATGTGATGAACAAGCCCATATTAAACGGGAGAAAGACTGAGAGTATTTGACAGACCTATACATTCTACTGCTATCTAAAGTCATTACTATATGTATACTTTATTGTTGGGAAGGGAAGAATGGGAAGAAAGTGCCACCCAGGGGGCAGGCTAGGTGCAGCATCGGACAGGATCCCTATACATCTCCCAAGGTTCCTTGGTGATATCTGAGGCAAGCACTAGCACTGGATGTCAGAACATATTGTCTGTCTGGCTTTGCATCTGCCCTGCTATTTGGCTGGCAGCCTCAAATACATCCCCAGGAAGGCCAAGTGAGGCAGGGCACTTGTTCTAGTTACCTGGATATTAAAGAGGGAGGTGTCTGGACCCCGGTCAAGGTCTTTCCAACAGGGCAGTCCACAGATGGAAGCATTTAGCAGACCCAGCAGAGAATCTGAGTTTGGTAGGAGACTGCGGGGGAACACAGTCTGATCAAAAGTCCTCTTAGCTGTAAGATACTGGGCTCCCTCCAGGGAAAGTATTTCAAAGAGAACTGCCCTCATATATGGAGGGATATGGGCATTTTCTCTGAGTATGCATCAACACCCTCTCTATCCACAGTTTAAAATTTTTCATTTGCTGCGACAGAGCAGAGAGGGTCAAAAGATGATCCTTCAAAGGACAATGGAACCTTGACAATAAAAGGAACACGAGACATATGGTATTCAGAGTTCAAGATCTGAGAGTCCATTTCTAACACCATCTACAGGATGTTTTATTGAAAACTTTTCTTTTTTTTTTCTTTTTTTTTTTTTTTTTTGGTACCAGGGATTGAACCCAGGGGCACTTAACCACTGAATCACATCCCCAGGCCTTTTATTATTTTTTTTATTTTGAGACAGGATCCTACTAAGTTGCTGAGGCTGGCTTTGAACTTACAATCCTCTTGCCTCAGCCTCCTGAGTCAGGGATTAAAGGTGTGTACCACCATGTCCAACTGAAAACTTATTTTCTAGGGCTACTTATGGCCTTGAGTTCTGCTAAAAAATAACAGAGTCAACACAGTAGGTTTTCTATATCAAATTCTGTTCTATAAAACACACACATTAGCTGGGTGTGGTGGCACACACCTATAATCCCAGAAGCTTGGGAAGCTGAGGCAGGAGAATTGTGAGTTCAAAGCCAGCCTCAGCAAAAGTGAGGCTCTAAGCAACTCAGTGAGATCCTATCTCTAAATAAAATACGAACAGGACTGGGGATGTAACTTAGTGGTTGAATGCTCCAAGTTCAATCCCCAGCAACGCCCCAAAAACAAACAAACAAAAAACCCCATTGATATACTATTGTGAGTCTAAGGTTTTATCTTCTGGCACAGAGATTAATACAGACTTGTTCTATATTTTTGATGAACAAATATAATAGCTGCTGTTCTCTGAGCACCTACAGGATGCAAGGAATCACCTTAACAATTGTCTCTGAAATGAGGACTATAGATGTTTCTCAACTTGGGACTATCCCAACAAACCTATCAGAAGTTGAAAATACTATAAGCTGAAAATACCTAACCTGTCTCCATAGTACACTATAGAATTTTGGTTGTATCATCTTATGATACTCTGACTGACTAGTAGGTGCTCTGGCTTGCTGTTACTGCTCAGAATTGCCAAAGAGTATCACTAGCCCAGAAGAACATCAAAATTCAAAATTTATTGTATGTGGAATACTTATTCTATTTTATGGAATGGAGTGTTGCCTGATTTTTTGGGGCGGAGGGGGGGGTACTGGGGATTGAACTCAAGGGTACTCAACCACAAAGCCACATCCCTAGCGCCTTTTTTGTATTTTATTTAGACACAGGGTCTCAATGAGTTGCTTAAGGCTCGCTATTGCTGAGGCTAGCTTTGAACTCGCGATCCTTCTGCCTCAGCCTCCTGAGCTGCTGGGATTACAAGTATGTGCCATTGTGTCCAGCTGCCTGATTGTGGAATAAAAAGTAAACCAATTATCTTTAGGAAAATATCAGCCAAAGCCAAGGCCAAGGCCAAGGCAGGAGGGTTGCTTGAGTTCAAGGCCAGCCTAGGCAACATAGTGAGACTGACCTCATCTCTAAAAATATTAGAAGCACAATTTCTACTGAATATTCATGGTTTTAACACCACCAAAAAGTTAAAAAAAAATCATAAATTGAACTATTAGAACTTGGGAATCATCTGCATTCTCTTCACTTCATCAAGGAGGACTTCAAAAGATACACCACTTGCCCAAGGGAAGTGGAAATGTGCAGCTCAGAGTCAAACCAGGTTTTCTTGGTTCTCAAATCTCTGCTCCTTCCTACTGTTTTACAACAATGACCTCTAGGATCAGAACTTTCTGATGAGTTATACCTATTCTGACTTACCGATGTCCCATGATATTCATATTGCTCGTAGTCAAAGAGAATGTCTCTTCTGTAATGACATAAAAGGTGGGTCTTTAACAGAAAGTAGCATGACAGGAATCTAAATATTTGGAAAAATGCTGAAACTTCATAGTCTTCAAAGAAATGTAAATCAAATTGTGGTACTGTTTGTTTTCACTTATTGGTCCTTAATAGAATGTATTCATACAACACTCAGAAGACAGTGAAATAGACATAAATTCCTTGTAGCAATGTACAATGCAAAGTAATATGGTTCCAGGATCCCACTTCTGAGAAATTATCCTAAAATAACAATTCAAAGGAACAATTAAGACTCAACATATTATGTGCAGTTATTCTTTGAAGACGTGCAGCCTTGTGATGGCAGAATATTGGAGATAAAGATATGTTTTTAAAATTTTTTATTTTTGTAGTGCTAGGGATTGAATTCAGGGGGGGTGGATTTGATCAATGCATACCATATCCATGTATGGAAAAATCACACTGAATCCCATTAATATGTACAATTAATACAAAAAGATTTTTTAAAAAAGAAGGGAAATGGTCTATTAAGTACTATGTAGGGGGATCCAAGATGGTGGACTAGAGGGAGGCTGTGTTCCTTGTTCCTCTGTAACTCCGGTTTCAAGCAGAGGATATCTGTTTCTTGGTGAGGCAGTTTTTGCTGCTTATCGATTCCCTGGTGTTTACCCCATTTGTCTGCTGTGATGACCTGCAGTCTGCCAGCATATCAACGCCTTTTTTGAGTGCAGATTGCTCACTGTCAGGTGCCTATCATCTGCCATTTGCCTGCCTCTAGCCTGTCCATCGCCTGCCTTACACCTATCCATCACCCAACGCATGAGGTTCACCTCCCGATCGTCCAACAACAGTCAGCAAACTGATCACCAGCCGCCAGTGGAGCACCAGCTGCCTGTTGTTGCCTGGCAGTTCTCTGTCCCAGTACCTGCAGGTTTGATTACACGTGGCTGCCGCCGTTTTGAGATGACAGCCAGGCCCTGTAGGACCCCTGTAGGACCCCTGGCCGGACTGACTGAGCCCTGTCTCCAGGATCCCTCAGCCCCACTGATCACTCCCTGCCTCTGGGGCCCTCACATCGACTGACTGCTCCCTGCCACCAAGACCCCCAGACCAACTGACTGCGCCCTATTACCAGGACCCCGACCGACTGATTGCATCCAGCCTCCAGGATCCCACAACCACACCAAATACACCGGACCTCCAGGACCCCTGCCTGACCAACTGCACCCCACCTCCAGGACCTCCAGCTGACCAAATCCACATCCTGAGCTGCAGCTCCCCATTTGCCAACACATTTCGAAGCCAGAGCGGCCATCTTGGATAATCCTGGAAGCCACAGCTCCGATCTTTAGGTGGGGCAAAACCCATCCTGAGACGTCTGCTGGAGGCTTGAAGCTCATTGTCAGGTACCTCTCATGCATCAGGCTACTGAACTCTGGGAGGTTTCATTACTATGTGACTGTTATACTGTAGATTTTCTTTTTTCTCCTTATTGAAAAAATTTAAGTTTTTATTTCTTTACTTTTCTTGCTCTCTTTTCCTTTTGTTTACCTGTTCCCTTAGAGTCTCTTTCTCCCCTTTTTTGCATGCTAACATCCAATTTCTTTTGATTACACTCTCATACTTTCTATTATCTAGAACTTCTGTATATTCTTTTCTTATCCCATTAACAGCTACATCCTACATCCCTCTGCATCCTTTTTGTCCTCCATTAGAAACTGCAGACCTTATTGCAAATCTGTTTGTGTTATTGAAGATAATATTTTAACTCATTCTGTTTATTATGACAATTTTGTTATTGTTCTCATAGGGGCTATTTGTTCTAGGATTGCATACTGTCTGAATAGGGCACTGCTAATATTGATCTCCCCTTAACGAAAGGGTTTTGGAAACCTATAGGGCCACTATAAGCCTACAGGGGGAAATCTGCAATACCCCAGATCTGCACTGCTAGAGGGGAAGATACATGAACAACATGAAAATACAAGGGAAGAAAATGATCCAAACAAATCTAGATTCTATATTAATAGAATCCAATGACAGTATGTTAGAAGAAATCTCAGAAAAGTACTTCAGATTATACATGATTAAGATGATTCACGAAGCAAAGGATAAGAGAACAAATGCAGGCAATGAATGATCATACCAATAAGCTGAAAGAGCAACTGCAGGAAGCAAAAGATCATTTCAACAAAGAGATAGAGATTCTCAAAAAAAGAAGCAAAAGATCATTTCAACAAAGAGATAGAGATTCTCAAAAACAAAACAAAAAAAAAAACAAAAACCAAACAAACGGAAATCCTTAAAATGAAGGAAACAATAAACCAAATAAAAAACTCAATGGAAAGCATCACCAAAAGACGAGACCACTTGGAAGACAGAACCTCAGACAATGAAGACAAAATATTTAATCTTGAAAATAAAGTTGCCCAAACAGAGAAGATGGTAAGAAATCATGAACAGAATCTCCAAGAACTATGGGACATCATGAAAAGACCAAATTTAAGAATTATTGGGATTGAGGAAGGCACAGAGATACAAACCAAAGGAATCTTTAGTAATAAGAGAAATGCAAATCAAAACTACACTAAGATTCCATCTCACCCCAATTAGAATGGCGATTATCAAGAATACAAGCAACAATAGGTGTTGGAGAGGATGTGGGGAAAAAGGTACACTCATACATTGCTGGTGGGGCTGCAAATTAGTGTAGCCACTCTGGAAAGCAGTGTGGAGATTCCTTAGAAAACTTGGAATGGAACCACCATTTGACCCAGCTATCCCACTCCTCAGCCTATACCCAAAGGACTTAAAATCAGCATACTACAGAGATACAGCCACATCAATGTTCATAGCTGCTCAATTCACAATAGCCAGACTGTGGAACCAACCTAGATGTCCTTTGATTGGTGAATGGATAAAGAAACTGTGGTATATATATACAATGGAATATTACTCAGCTATAAAGAATAAAAAAATTATGGCTTTTGCAGGCAAGTGGATGAAACTGGAGAATATCATGCTAAGTGAGATAAGCCAATCTCAAAAATCCAAAAGGCGAATGATCTCACTGATAAGCAGCTGATGACACATAATGGGGGGTGGAAAGGGGGCAAGAATGGAGGAAGGAGGGACTGTATAGAGGGAAAAGAGGGGTGGAAGGGGTGGGGGGGAAGGAAAAAATAACAGAATGAATCAAACATCATTACCCTATGTAAATGTATGATTATGCAAATGGTATGCCTTTACTTCATGTACAAACAGAAACAACATGTATCCCATTTATTTACAATAAAAAAAAAGCACTATGTAGTTTATAAGGGTGTATAATTGAAATGGTTATATTAATTAGAAAAATGCAAAATTAGATGCATATTTTGATTATATAAATATGTATAAATATGGATAACTCAGGAAGAGAAATCAAACTCAGAATTTCTTTGAATTAGATGATAAGATTATGGATTATTTTAAATGGTCTATCCTTATATTTCCAGAAATGATTTCACATTGTCTTTTTATAGGAGCAGGCAGCCTTCCTTCCCATGGCCAGAGGACAAGAGCACAAGCTCCTTACCTCAACTGGAACACCAGGGAACAATAGGTAGATGGCTCAGTGAGACCTTAACAGAGAGATCTAGCAAGAATTTCCCCAGTGCCCATCTCAATGACACTGCTACATGTTTACCTCAAGCTAGAATAATCTTTATAATACTTTCATTTTAAAACACTTTGGTTTTTCATTTTCAATTACAATAGGAAGAGGTATTATGGACAACTCAGTTCTCAGTTTTCATTTATACTTTATTTCCATGGAGAGTTTTATGCAATTGGCATCTACTTCATTTATAAAGATTTTGTAAATAAAAATATCTACAACCTAATAAAAAAGAGCCAAGGGCCTTCACCCCTAACAGATGGCATGAAATTGGGAAAACTTTGGGTCTATCACTCCTGGAACCAGATAGTAATAAGGGAGATGACCCAAATTCACATTTGATGCATGCTCACTTCTGAAGCAGTTGGCCCTGAGATTCAAAACTAAAGGAATTGTCCTTAGATGGAAAAAAATGTATGCAGCACCCAGGAAAAACAAAAGGTATCTGTGGCACCACAGAGCCCAGGGAGAGCGGGATCCTCGTACTGGGTGCTACTAGATGCATAAGACTCACCTGCGTGCCTCCCACTCTCTCTTCTGCCTCCTCTTCATGGTTTGCTCCACTATCTCCTGAGACAGAGACAAAGAGAACAAAAGCTTGATCAGCAATGCCAGTAATTTATCTCCAGTCTAAGATTACAATTTAGCAGAAGCCATTAGGTTCAGATCTCTGAGGAACAACAAGGGTCATCTCCATGCTCTGAGCATGGCCTGTTTCTAGAGAAGGGAGGAGCTGAGGCAGGGGACAGTTTTGACCCCTTCTGGCCCCCAAGTGCTAACAGATATAGTGGACAGAAGAGCAGAGGCTTTCCTAGTATATGCCCTACACTACATTCTGCATCTGTTTGCCCCAGTTATCCATAGCCCACAGCATCATGGGATATACAAGCCCACACCGCCTTGTATTTAGGTCCCCATTAGGATTTACAAGAGCTACTGTTTCTTATAGTCTCCTGGTGTTAGCAACAATTCTAATTTTACAATCTTACTTAATCCCCACCACAGAGGTAGTGTGGTGGTTTTAAAAAATCTATGGTCCCTGCCAGTTGTGATGAAGCATATCTGTAATACCAGAGACTTGGGAGGCTAAGGCAAGAGGAACACAAGTTCAAGATCAGTCTGGGCAACTCAGTAAAACCCTGTCTTAAAAATAAGAAAGGACTAGATGTGTAGCTCAGTGGTACAATGCCTCTGGGTTAAATACCCAGTACTGAGAAGGAAGGAAGGAAGGAAGAAAAGAAAAAAAAAAAATCCATGGTCCCAATACTTTTGCTTCAGGGAAGTTGGAGTTGAAATATTTTCTCCCATGTCTGCTAGGTATGCCTAAAGACCCTGGATATTATAGATGAAAACAAGCTAAGCAAGACTCTGAAAGGTAGAGGCAAGGTAGAGCAGTTAGGAAACTGGGGCGTGGTGGTTTGTGCCCTGGGTTTTCTTATTGGTTCATATATCTCAGACTCTGAACTAAATAAACTGGCAACTTGGAAACACCAATAGGTTCAAATAAAAAAGTGCCCAACAAAAGAAGGTACAGCACGGCAAGACAAAAAGTTTTATGCAATAACTACTCCACTCCAGTCAATACTACTCAAAACACCCCCACCTACCCCAACAAAGGCTGACACCCACCCCTGTGAAGCTGTAACAATGCAGAAGAGCCAAGGAGGAAGCTGAGACTGCCACTCCCACTCCAGTGGTGAGGGAACCAGAACTTCCACCCTCATTTGCCAGTAGTGAGGCTCCCTTCTCCGTTCCTGCTGGGTGGTATAGAAAGGCAAAGTAGGGGGCTTGGACCTTCACTGCCCAATGGTAAGAAGGAGCCATTCCCCTTATGTGTTACAGATCAAGGATGAAACATGAACTAACTCTATTTGGCATTGCCCATCCCTCAGGCATGCCAGAGCAGGGTCAGAGACAGTCAAATAAAGCAGAAGATTTAAATAAGGCCCAGAGAAGGAGATTGAGGAACTTCTGTCATGTGCATGTATGAATATGGCATAATGAATCCCACTATTATATTTAATTATAATGCACCAGTAAAAAGTAAATTAGGAAAAAAAAAAAAAAAAAAAAAGACCCAGAGACTCGCAACATAATAAATGTCTAGGTTTCACTCAAGAATCACTTGTCATATCAAGAACTAGGATGATCTCAAACTGAACAAAAAAAGATAACCTAAAGGGGTTAACACAAAGGTGACAGAGATGCTAGAATCTCTGACAAAGATTTTAAAGCAATCATCATAAAAATGCCTTGACAAATGACTGCAAACATGATTAAAACAAAGGAAAAACAGGAAGTCTCAGCAAAGAAACAGAAGATATAAAGAGCTGAATGGCAAGTTTACAACCAAAAAATATCATAACTGTATTTAAATTAACTCAGTGAACGAGGCTCAGAGAATGGCAGAATGTAGGAGTCAGGAAGAATTAGTGAAGTGGAAGACAGAAAAACAGAAATTATCCTGTCTGAACAAGAGAACCCCCCCCAAAAAAAAAAAAAAAAAAAAAAAGAAAAAGAAAAAGAAAAGAAAAGAAATCTACAGAGCAACAGAGACCTGTGAGGCTGTAACAAAAGATCTAAAATGTCATTAATATCCTGGAGGGACAAAAGAAAGAGAGTGGATTGAATAGATATTTAGAAAAGTAACAGCTAAAAATTTGGCAAGACATAAAACTAGCATGGCATGGTGGCACAACTGAGTAATCCCAGCTACTCAAGAGGTTGAGGCAGGGAATTCCAAGTTTGAGGCCAGTCTTGACAACCTAGTGAGACCCTGTCTCAAAATAAAAAAATTAAAAGGACTGGGGATGAAGTTCAGTAGTATAGTACCACTGAGTTCAATCACTAGTACCACCAAAAAAAAAAAAAACATAAATCTATAGACTAAAGCACCTGAGTAAAACCCAATAGGATAACCCAGGAAATCCACATCATGACATGCAATTAAACTTGTGAACACGAATGCAAAAAATAATAAATAAATAAAATCCAAACAAAAATGATATTTTGCCTATAAAGGAAAAATAATTTGACTGAAGGAAGATATCTCATCAGAAACCATAGAGATCGAGGAAGTGGCACAATATTTTTAAGTGACAAATGAACAAAGCCTTGAATCCTATGTCCAGTAAAAATATCTTTCAGAGGACTGGGGATGTAGCTTCCTGGTCCAGTACAGTGCATATCTAGCACTGTAAAAAACCAAACCAAAAACAAACAAAAAAACTTCTTAGGAAAAAAGGGAAAACTTGAGAAAGTCTTAGAATACACAAATATTAATCAGAGTAAAGCAGAAGAAGTGGCAATAGTAATATCAGAAAAAAATAAAGGGACACTAAATACACAAAAAAAAGTCAATCAACTAAAATCACATAGCAATCCTCAATGTGGAGGTGCCAAATAACAGAGCTATAAAATATGTGAAATAAAAACTGATCAAAATGAATAGAAAAGGGCTGGGGAGATAGCTCAGACAGTAGAGTGCTTGCCTTGCAAGCACAAGGCCTGGGTTCGATCCCCAGCACCGCAAAAAAAAAAAAAAAAAAAAAAAAAAAAAAAAAAAAAAAAAAAAGAAAAATAGATTATAGTTGAATTTTTTTTTTTTTCAGCTTCGTTTTTTATTAAGTATAAAGGCCCAGTTAATCAACTCATTAGATTGGTCAAGGCAAGACACTTGAACTACACAACAGAATTTAGAAAGCAGTTGGTTTTGTAGGAGTTTTCTGGTAATTACACACGCACACACACACATACACACAAAGTGGTAGAGTACTCTGGATATTAGATTCCCCCCAAAATCTTGTTCACAATCTGATTTTGAAAACTATACAAATTGTACATGACCAAATTAGAGATGATTGATAAACTCATAAATCTTTGGAAACTTTAGTTGTATTCCCTAAAAGATTGACTTTAAACTATTAAAAAAAAAAAAGACTCATATAAAAACACAAGATTTAACAGACACCTTGAAAAAATATCACATTGTAACTCAATTTCCTACTTCTTAAATATGACTAAAAAAAAAGTTACAAGTAGTAATGTTTACATTTTTTAAAAAAGAAACTATTAACTGGGTGAATATGGGTTGGGGAAAGCTATACAGTATTATTACACTCCACAAATGTGCAGAATGCCAGAATGTGCCAGCACTGAAAAACTATGTTGCATTAAGGTTTTCCAAGAGGTACAACAAGCTTGTCAAAAAAGCATCTGGTCTGTACTAATAGTTTGCTGTCTTCAGTACAGGCCTTCACAGTGTCAGTCACAGCTGCTCTTACAAAGATCCCTTAATGTAAAAGAGTTTTCAGTGCTTATAGGTGGGGTTATGCCCCATGATGTGGAAATGAATCCATATGCACACTGGGCTTCATTTCATTGTCAAGAATTTGAACAAGTTGTTGCATGGATGGAAGATGACCAGATTCTAGCTTAGACCATACAGGTACATCATTTGAAGTTATCTCAAATACCCCTGTTGACATACACTGGTTCTCAATCATGTTGCTCAAGAAGAAAACCATCATGCATGTATAGACCTTATTCTCTTGGCCCCACTGCCAGATGCTAGGAGCTTGCAAGCCAAAGAAAGCAAAAGGATCCTTGCCAACACTTATTAAGCTTATTAATACTAGTTTGAAGACTGACAGGAAAGATGCTATGTGTCTATAAATTGGTTGAGGGAGGTAATTCTCTCTTTTGATTCAAATGTCTGGGTACTGCTGACTAATAATCCGCATGTACTCCTCAAACACCTGCCTATAACCGCAGGAAACAGATCTGAAACTTGAGCACTTGAGTAGTGGCCCCATGGCATACTGCATCTTTAACCTTTTGTTGGGCATGCCGTCCAGGTTGGCTACGGCCTCACCCCAGGCCACCACCAACACTGCCACTAGGAGAAGCAGAAGCCTCACCTTAAACAAGACAGCTGCTCTGACCACCTTCAGACTGAGACTGCTATTTGGAATCTTTGACACACCTCTCTCAAGAACTGAGAAAACACAGAGGTGCAGGGCACGCACACCTGTAATCACAGTGACTGGGAAGGCTTAGGCAGGAGATGGCAAGTTCAAAGTCAGCCTCAGCAACTTAGTGAAGCCCTAAGCAACTTATTGAGACTCTGTCTCCAGACAAAAAAAAAAAAAAGGGCTGGGGATAAGCTCAGTGGTTAAGCATCCCTGGGTTCAATCCCTGGCACCAAAAAAATAAAATAAAATTGAAAGAATAACTAGACAGAAAAGCAGCAAGCAAAAAGAAGAACTCAACAACACCATGAATTAACAGTAACTGACATTTCTAGAACACTATGCAACAACATCAGAAAACACATTTTCTGCTGTCTCACATGGTCAGAGAGTTCTCTGGTGCATGGTGATCTTATTCACTCTTCTGGGGCTATAGGATGCTGAGGGACTCCGAAGTTGGTCAGGAGAGTCATGCAGTAGTTGCCTGGTTGAATGATGAAATATTCCTTATTTGTTGTTGTTGATCATAACTGTGTAGATTTTTAAAGTCTTTTTGATTCACTGTACACAAATGGGATGCAACTTTTCATTTCTCTGTGAAGAAATGTGTACTTGTTGTTGTATACAATGTAGAGTGACTTCCCATGATTCTAGTTTCCAGTCTCTTAGTCCTGAGCCTCAGATACTATACAGCAGAGAAATGCCCAAATTCCTAACCTACAGAATCTATGAGTATAAGAAAATGGTTGTAATAAGCTGCTAAATTATGGGGTATTTTGTCTAACACAGTAAGGAACTAAAACACTTAAATTTGATTATTTTATTCATTTTATAGAGGCACAGAGAGGTGCAGTCATTTTACTGAAGGTCACACAGCAAGTAATGGCAGACCCAAAATTTGACCCCAGATGACTGAGTCAGGATATAATGGCATGTATAGATTAAGTGCAATTATGCTTACTTCTAAAAGAATGACATCTCTGAATTTACCTTTAAAAGACAAAATTTAATTGACCCATGTTTCCTATGCTCTTCATGCAAAACTCTTTGAAAAGATTTATAACCTATTGTCTCCAAACCCCCTTGAGTGTGCATCCCATTAATAAAATATTTCCAATAATACACCTCTAATACATAAATATAGTTATAAATCAAGTACAGATCTTAATTATATAGTAGTCTTCTCAAAATTGTTTAATCTTGGGCTGGGGATATAGCTCAGTTGGTAGAGTGTTTGCCTAGCATGTGTGAGGCACTGGGTTCGATTCTCAGCACTACATAAAAATAAATAAAATAAAGGTCTACTGACAACTAAAAAAAAAAAAAAAAAAAATCAAGCCTCTAACTTACGAATTCTTGAAAATGTAGAGAGAGTGAAGCAAGGTAGATTACTCCATGAAGGAACAAGTGACAAAAAAATTTAAAAAATGCCAAGCATGTGCACAGTCCTAGGTTCACTCTTTTGTACCACTGAAGCATAATACACAAAATTTATTAGAGTAGAGAGTTCCAAGGCTCTTAGTTGCAGAACATGGATGTTTCTAGGACACTGATATTTGGGTTCAATGAAATGTGGCTCATCAATAGTTAAGGGAATGCTGCTGGGAGCTGTGGTGCACGCTTCATAGTTCCAGCTACTTGAGAGGCTGAAGCGGGATTGCTAGAGCCCAGGAGATTGAGAGTAGCCTGGGCAACATGGCAAGATTTTTAACAAGACAGATTTCATGTCTGCTTCGAAAAACCAAAAACCAAAAACCAAAGCAAAACAACAACAAAAAAAGCCAGATATAGTAGCATACATCTGTAGTCCCAGTGACTTGGGAAGTTGAGGAGGATTGCAAGTTCAAGGCCAGCCTGGGCAACTTAGCAAGTCCCCCAAGCAACTTAGCAAGAGCCTGTTTTAAAATAAAAGAATAAAAAGGAATGAGTACAGTACTGGAGTATCCCAGGTTCAATTCCCAGTACCAAAAGAAAGAAAAACAAACAACAAACAACAGAAAGAAAGAAAGAAGAAGAGTAAAGAAATGATATAAAAAAGAAGCATTCAGAGATCAAAAAAAGAAGTCTTGGAAACCAGAAGCTAAAGACCAAAATATCTGCCAGAAAAAAGAACAAATAGATAAAGAACTGGGCAAGTGGAACCAAGATCTAAGAGTGGGTCCAAGAGATTTCCTTTGACCCGAAGCTCTAGTGAAAATGAAGTCAAAGGGGAGAAAGTTGGGAGAGAAGGACTTAGACTCTAGAACAGAGACCTGCACCTAATTGAAGAAAAAGTAGGCCCAAATCTTCACTATGTTGGCTTAGGAATGTAGACCTCCAAAGCATAAGAAGTAAAATCAAGAATCAATAAATGGGATGGAACCAAACTAAAAACTTCTTTACAGCAAAGGAAAAAATCAATAATGTGAAGAGAGAGCCTACAGAGTGGGAGAAAATCTTTATCACATGCACTTCAGACAGCACTAATCTCCAGAATTTATAAAGAACTCACAAAACACCAAAAATACAAATAACCCAATCAATAAATGGGCTAAGGAAATGAGCAGACAATTCACAGAAGATATACAATTCATCAACAAATAAATGAAAAAATGTTCAACATTTCTAGCAATTAGAGAAACACAAATTAAAACCACACCGAGATTCCATCTCACTCCAGTCAGAATAGCAATCATCAAGAATACAAACAACAATAAATGTTGGCAAGCATGTAGGAAAAAACGTACACTCATACACTGCTGGTGGGACTGCAAATTGGTTCAAACACGCTAGAGAGCAGTATGGAGATTCCTCAGAAAACTTGGAATGACCCACCATTTGACCCAGTTACCCCACTCCTTGGCCTATATCCAAAGGACTTAAAGTCAACATACTACAGTGACACGGCCACATCAATGTTTATAGCAGCTCAATTCACAGTATCTAGATTGTGGAGCCAACCTAGATGCCCCTCAATTGACGAATGGATAAAGAAACTGTGGTATATATGATGGAATACTATTTAGCCATAAAGAAGAATAAAATCATGGCACCTACAGGTAAATGGATGGAGTTGGAGAATATCTTGCTAAGTGAAATAAGCCAATCCCAAAGACCCACAGGCTGAATGTTTTCTCTGATAGGTGGATGCTGATACATAATGGCAGGGGAGGGGATGGGTAAGGGAGGAATGGAGGAATGTTGGATTGTATAGAGAAATGAGGGGAGGGAAGGGGGCAAAGGGAAGGAAAGATGGTAGAGTGAGACAAACATCATTACCGTATGTACATGTGTGATTACACAAATGGTGTGACTCCACATTACGTACAACCAGAGAAATGAAAAGTTGTACTCTTTTGTGTACACTGAATTAGAGTGCATTCTGGTGTCATGCATAACCTAATAGAACAAACAATTAAAAAAGGCACAGCCCAGAGAAGTCCAGTAACCTGCCTGAGGCCACAGAGCCAAGGGATAGCAGAGCCCATGATCAGTACTACACTGCTAACTCTTCCATTTCTCATTGTTCTGCTGCTCCTAGTTATGCTTCTGGGCCATGCAGGCAGGCTCTGGAAATGACCTCTGAACTCTGGGAATGCAAGTTCCTCCAGAATGCCATGAGAGGGCCAAACATACCTCTTCTAACCGTGTGCGTTTCTCAGAAGGCTCTGACCCATCACTGTCATTTTCTGACTGTTCTTCATCCTCTTCTTCATCCCTAAAGATGTCATCATAGGCAGGAACTTCAAGGTCGTCATCTTGTTTAATGAGTAATTTGATCTAAGTTTAAAACAAAAAACAAGCAAGTCCCTCCTCTCTCCTCAACAGAAAACCATTCATCATTTTTTTTTTTTCCGTGTAGAAACTTAATATTTCCTAATTAGCTGATTTATAAATTTCCTGTATATATAAAGATTCACTTGTGTGAAAAGAGTTCCAGACTTCTCAGGTATTTTCTTTGTTTTCATTACTACTTAGTGAGACATTGGAGTTGCAATGCAGAAATTATGAAAATCTGAAAACAACTTTTTAAAAACCACCTACTACTTGAGTCAGGAAAAACAGCTCCCTCTTATGCAACAAATCAATAAAACAAATGTCCCACAACTTGGCCTCTAATGAAAGATGTGCAGATGCTGTTATGGTTTGGCTATGGTATACCCCCAAAGGTGCATATGTTGAACACTTGTTCCCCAGTGTGGCAGTCCTGAAGGGGTAGTACCATTCAGAGGTAGAGACTAGAGGAAGGTGGTTAGGTTGTGGGGTTTCCGCCCTCACAAATGGATTAATGTTGTTTCTCAGGAGCGTTCAGATCTCCTAGGAGTAGATTAGTTTCAATGAGTGTGGATTGTTACAAAGCTTTCTCACCTATTTTGCTACATGACTGATTTCTCCCTCTCCCTCCATCCTTCCCTCCCTCCCCTCCACTCATATTACCACTATTGTGAAGCAAATCACCATGAGGCCCTCACCAGAACCAAGCAAATGTGGTGCTATGCTCTTGAATTTCCAAAACTGTAAGTTAAATAACCTCTTTAAAGGTACTCAGCCTCAGGTATTTTCTTATAGCTACACAAAATGGACTAGCCTTAAGTGAATACAACTGTTGTCTCTAAAAGAAATTCCAGATTGATTTATCTTGGAGAGGTTCCTCCTACGAGAATTTTGGGGTCTGACACCTCGTAGGTGAAGAAGATCAAATCAAAGGATGTGTAGGTGGCTGCCTTGAGACAGGTTGTATGCTTAATGCTCAGAAGTTCAAAGGGTAAGCACAGTAGAAGCTGTACTTTTAGGCTACAAAGTTCTGGTCCTTACATTTCCCAAGTCAAATAAATTCCACAAATTCATTCAGCACACACCCAAGAACTAGGTGCCATGTTTCTTATCAAAGATGGACATGACCAGGTTTTTATACGCTGTTTAGTACCAATTCCATAGGGGAGTTGGACACACACTTGCCAAGAAGATCAGGTACAACACTGTATATGGCATAAAAAGGTACAGACAGGTTGAAGAAAGAGTATACCAAAAGGGAGGCCCAAAGGCCTGAATACCTGGGTGTCATTGTACACATTCACAACGTTGACTGGCCTGTGGGTATCACACACAAAGAATACAGTATCTTCATCAGGTTGAAGGATATCCAATAGGTCTACATTAGCTCCACAGTTTATGAGAATAAAATAACGAAACTGAAAAAAGAAGAGAGGCATTGTAAAGTAACTACACTTTATCATGCTAGGACTCTTAAGTCCTTTTGCTGAGACACATTAAGTTCTTTTTTTTTTTTTTTTTTTAAATATTTTTTTTAGTTGCAAATGAACATTTATTTATTTATATGTGGTACTGAGAATTGAACCCAGGGCCTCACACATGCTAGGCAAGCACTCTACCACTGAGCCACAACCCCAGCCCACACGTTAAGTTCTTGACATGTGGCAAGGTCCAGAGGGAATGGCAAAGGGATTGAAAAAAGACCAATGCTGGCTTATGTTAAGTGCATGATATGTTAACATGCATGATAGGTTATTTCTTTTCTAAGATGATACTGTGAGGTAAGCTCTAGGGCTAGTCCCACTTTCTTAGGAACACACTGAGGCTCAGCAAACCCAAGTCTCAGGCACTGGGTCCACGAAGTTAATAAGCATCTGGGTATGGTGGCACATCCCTGTATTCCCAGTTCTGTGGGAGGCTAACCAGGAAAACCACAAGTTAGAGGCCAGTCTGGGCAACTGAATCAAACCCTAACTCAAAATAAAATTTAAAAAGGGCTGGGGATGAAGCTTAGTGGTTGAGTGCTTGTCTAGTATGTAGAAGGCCCTAAGTTCAATCCCGAGGACTGCAAAAAAAAAAAAAAAAAAATAGCTAATGAGGAGCAGACTAAGATGTAAAATGTGTAGTTTCTCTAGATCTTGTTGTATTATAATGCGCCACCTCTCCATGTTAAGAGAGTTGCATGGATTTAAGTTTTTGGCAAATCTCAGGTAGCACATAATTCACAGGGCATCTAAATATTAAGTTGCTCTTTGTAACTACAGCAAAACCTTTCCTGGTAAATACCACTGGCACAGGTTTTTCCCTGATAAGTAGATGATGATACATAATGGGGGTGGGGGAGTAAGAGAAAAATGGAGGAACTTTAGATTACGTAGAGGGAAACAAAAGGGGGAAGAGGTGGGGATATGAAAGATGGTGGAATAAGGCAGACATCATTACCCTATGTACATGAATGATTACATGAATGGTATGAATCTGCATTGAGTATAACCATAGAAACGAAAAGTTGTACCCCATTTGGGTACAATGAATCAAAATGCAGCCCGTACAAATAAAAAAACAAATAAGTAAAAAAATTTCAGCAGAGTAAGAAAGGCTTATTTATTCTAAAATATAACTTTCATACCTGTTCTTTATGTTCAAGAAATGCAGTTTCAAGTTCTTGCCACCCGGAGACTGGAACCAGTGTGTACTGCACATGGTCACAATGAAACAGGGCCTGAGAGAATTTTCAAAGACTATCTTATTTAGGATGTCCAGAATTTACCTTGAAATTCACCAGAGAAAAACTAGCTGGGTTGAAAGACAAAAAATATGGGATAAGCTAATGTTAGTAAAATACTAAGGGAAAAAGCCAGGTGATAGGGATATAACTGATCAGTGTACAGATCTGTCAATTTTGCTGAATTTGTGAAAATTATCAGAGTAACACTAGGAGAAAATCTGATCTTACTTCTAGGTGTTCTGAAAAATTCCTGACCCAGGCTCTCTGTAAAAAGTGCACCATATATTGTGACCACTCTGGAAAGCAGTATGGAGAGCCCTCAGAAAACTTGAAATGGAACCACTATGTGACCCAGTTATCTGTCTCCTAGGCATTTACCCAAAGGACTTAAAATCAGCATAATATAGTGACATGGTCACATCAATGTTTATAGCAGCTCAATTCACAATTGCTAAGCTATGAAACCAACTAAGGTGCTCTTCAACAGATGAATGAATAAATAAAATGTGGTACACACACTCAGTCATAAAGAATGAAATTATGGCATTTGCTGGTAAATGGGTGGAACTGAAAACTATCATGCTAAGTGAAATAAGCCAATTCCAAAACACCAAAGACCAAATGTTCTGATATGCAGATGCTAACACAATAAGGGGTGCGGGGAGGGAAGAACAGAAGTTCATTGGATTAGAAAGGGGAATGAAGGGAAAGGAGAGGAGATGAGAATACAAAAGACAGAACAAATTGGACATAACTTTCCTATGTTCATATATAAATACACAACCAGTTAACTCCACATCATCTACAACCACAAGAATGGGATCCTAATTAGAATAAGTTATACTCTACGTATCTATAATATATCAAAATGCACTCTACTGTCATATATATCCAAAAAGAACAAATAAAAAATAATAAAGCCAGAAAAAAGTGGACAATATTAAAAATAAAATTAACGATCTTTCCTATTAGATGTGGGGCTTCTGTAATTCCAATACTTATCATGATACTCTCTGTTGTCACCGATTCCTCTCTCTCCAAACCCCACATTTGACAGGCCACTACAGGTCCAAAAGTCTCCTAAATGAAACCATTTTTTCCCCCGCCTGGGTTATTGTACTAATTAGTATCTTTACAATCCTTCTCTGACCTCCAAAACTGTCCACACAAGGAGGTGACCTCTGAGTCTCCCTCCTCTCACCTGCTCCTCACCTCCCACCCTGCTCCTTCCCATCCTAGGCCCGCGTTACCCCTCATCTGCTCCTGCTCCAGTTCCCTCACCTCTAGCCTCGCCCACCCTCCTTTGGTCCGCAGAGCTCACCTGAAGGATCTTGCAGGCGCACAGAGCGTCCACGTCCGAGGCCACGAAGAGAAGGACCCTCTGTTTAGAGAAGAGCAGGTGGACTGAGTACCGTGACCCGAACCCTCGCTGCTCCCCGCCCTCGGGGCCTGGCCCACCCACGGCCTCAAGCCCTCATTCCTTCTTCCCACACAAGGCCTTAGCGAGGGTCCTGGACTGGTAGTCACCTGGCTCTGGACCAGCTCGTAGAACTCCTTGCGGAAATCGGACACAAACATAGCCAAAACAGCCTAACACCCCCAGCTGGGGCTGAGACACCAAGAGCCCGGAGGCGGTCAAGACTCCCGCCAAATCACAGCCCTTCGGATTGGCCCTGGACACCAACCAATAGCTTGTTTGTTCCCTCACCTTTCCTCTTTTATGATTGGGCCACACAGGGTATCCGTAATCGCCCTCTGCCATTCGCAGTTGGAAAAGCCTTGCCCACCCCGCGAAGAAGTATCATTTCTGAGGCAGGACGTAAACGCGATTGCCTGCTTCAACTATGACTTCCAATTAACCCAGAAACCCCCACGCTCGGCGGACATCATTACTTTGGGAAGAGAAGCCTACTGCCTCACGCTGGGAACCCCAGGAAAATACACTTTCATCCATAAATTAAGTTACATATCAATTGAGAGCGGCAGTTAAGTTTTCAATGGACTCTTTGTGTAGTTTGAAGGTGGAGGTGTAGCTTACTTCCGCCCGAGTCCACCATGGCTGAAGCACAGGCCAGAAGGGTCTGGGTGCATTCTGGGTAGGGTAGTCAGTAAGCAGAATGGGCCCTACCAAATTCGTTCGTAGGGGGATATTATCAAAACATAATTTTAAATAACTCTAAAATAGCCTTTATATGAGGCAATAAGTTATTAAATGATATTTTCTTATGTATGCTGTATAATTTTTATGTCTTGTAGCCTTCGCTCGGGTTTTCCTTGTTGCAACCGATTCCTGGGCTCGACACCCACCCCCGGTACTCCGGTCCGGCACTTCCGGTGAGCCTCTGGGGTGTCCGGGTTTCAGTAAGGCGGCGGCTTCTGGAAAGAAGAGTTTTCCGACTGTTCCTGTACTAACGTTTCCTGAGAAAAGCTGCGTCTACGAAGGGTTTACATCATGGTAAGCGCGGATGGGTAGGTTTCGGGGAACTGGGCTGAAGATAGGGCTCAAGTCAGGGCCCAGCAGGGCTGGACGGAACGGAGGCGGAGATGCCGAGTCACCCGGGCCTGAGGCCGGCGGGTCTACCAGTCCCGGACACTTCTGGAACGTGTTGGACCCTTAACTACGAATGCCCCTGTTCATCTGCGCTTGCGGGGGGCATAGTTTGCGTTCCCTCTCAGCTGGACTTGAGGTCCTTGAAGGTAAAAAGTAACATTCTATATTTGTGTCCCACTCGTGGGCTCGCAAGCGCTGTTCATGCAACAGGTTTCCTTTAAATCAAAGGTAATGGGAAAGTTGGTGGTAGAAGCAGAAGTAGGTGCTCCCTTGGGAGAATTCGTAGGGGGCATCCCCCTAGGCGGGAGGAACATCCAGCTTTTTGCCTTTCTTCAGTGAATTGTAAGCATCTGCTATCATGCCTTTGTATATACTCAATCGTGTTGTGTTCGGTGGTTATAACGGTAGTAGCTAACTGGGCGGGGAGGCGCTTTTTCTGTTACACGGTTTTTCTTTATGCCTACATTCTTTCATGACATTTTATCTCCTTTATACAATCCCCTTGGAGGCAAAAATGGTATCATTTTAACCTGGGGAAAACTAATGTTTACAGAGATAGTTTACTCGAGGTCATAAGTGAGGATTGGAGATTTGAAACCAAGTCCATATGGCTGCAAAACTGACTCATAACCATTGTATATAGCGTTGCCTAGCAGTTGCTTATTTTCTTAAAAGCAAGGGATGATTATTAGATATCCTGTGATTCACTGTGAAATCAAATTTTTGTTTACAAGTTCCTCCATGTAACAAACATTGAATACCTGATATGTGCCAGGCAATGTGCTGCCATCAAAGGTGTTATAAAGGAAAGTAAACCATGAAGTCAGAAGCAGCAGGAGCAGAAGCTCAGGTTTATGGGTGAATAAATTGTAGGCAGGTTGTTTAAGTCATCCCATCCTTTGCATGGTTTCTCCTTTTAGGTTGCAAAGGGAAGAAATGACTTGGATGTGGTAGCTGAAGTGAGAGATGCCTTAAAGCATGTTAAAGAGCTCCTCACTCCTCTGACTCTAATCATCCAGAAAAGGCTTCATATCTTATGCTTCTAGCCAAGATTGACACTACAGTACTAGAGTTCTAGAGAGTGAAGAACAATCTAAGATTTTAAGCAGGAGCCAGCTATCTCTGCATTCCAGAAGATAGAGATTCCTTTTATTAATTTTGGAATTATTACTAAACTGCTTTATCACTAAGTAGCTTTCCTTTTACATAATGTGCATTTAGAATCAAGTCAAGAAGCATTTGTTATGATGAGTTTTTTTACTGTGATAAAAAACATAAATTTTTCCATTGTAACTTGTAATTTTGTTTGTTTATTTTTTGAGACAGGATCTTGCTAAGTTGCCAAGGCTGAACTGGAACTCGTAATCCTCTTGCCTCAGTCTCCCAAGTAGCTAGGATTACAGGAGTGCACCACTGTACCCTACCCAAAACAGTTTTTATCCTGTGAAAGTGAAATTTTCTCCTGTTAATGATAATGCTCCATTTACACTCCTTATAGCCCCTGGCAATCACAATTCCATTTTTTATCTCTATGATTTTGATTATGTAAGTACCTCACATAAGTGGAATCCTGTGGTGTTTTTTGTAACTTACTTTACTTGAGAATATATTGCCCTCAGAGTTCATCTGTATTGTAGCATGTGACCGTATTTTTTTTTTTTAAGGCTGAATAATGTCCATTATATGTATATGCCTCATTTTTTTAATTCATCTATCAGTGGGCATCTAGGTTGTGTCCACTTTTTGGCTAAGATCTTACTTTCATTCCTTTGGATATCTACCCTGTTAGATTTTATGTTCTCTTCTTAAATGTCATGTTAATTGCAAAGCTTTGAGAAGATCCCAAATTGATGTTGCTAAACTTTGTCTTTGGATCTTACCTTTCTATTGTCACCATGTCTTCACTTTGCTTGTTAATATAAGGAAGCATTATGATGTAGCACTACATGTGTACCTACTCTGCTAATAAGAGCACACTGGAAGGGTACTGTTGCTTACCTGGCAGAGCAAGGGAGGCTTCCTGGAGGAAGGAATGGATGGTAATTGGAATCCAGGGGAAGGAGTACAAATAGCTGGCACCTGCTCTTCTTGCTGCCTGGAATGCCTTTTCCCTGTTTCCTGCCTTGCTCCTTCTCATGGCATGTTGGACTTTGTGTAGGGAGGTCCTTCCTGACTATGTGTTTAAAACACCATGCCTAGGAACTCTCTGTCCCCTTACCTGCTTTTTGTATTCAAACTATCTGACACATGTGTTTTCTTTTGCATATATCTTTTCTCTTTAGCATCAGGTCCACCAAGGCAGAGGTGGTATCTGTTTTGATAGTAACCATCACTATAGTGATAGTCCCCTAGTGCCTAGATCAGAGCCTGACACATAGCCTTACTTAATAAGAGATGTTTTTCAATTAGTAAATGACTTTTAAATTAATGATAATAGGGAAAAAGTTCCAGGTGGAAGAAATTGCCAGGCAGGAACATGACAGGTTAAGAGACTGTAGATCTGTCAGTAACAGGTTTCTGTGAGATGTACAGGAGGTCCAGCCTTGATCCTAGTGGTGCTCTTGGCTTGTGGGGAACAGCTCTGAAAGATGTTAAAGGCAGGCTTGGCATTGCCTGTTTCATATTTTAGTAAGATGACACTGTCTAAAGATGGTGGAGGCTAGATCTAAGGAATGAGACTGGATGAAGCAGAAAGAATTTGAGGTTCATTTTGCTGCTTAGGAAATCAGAACATTCTGGTTAATCAAGTATATGTGTTGTTCATTTCCTCAGCCATGTTTATCAACGTTAATCATCCTGATGTGCTGGGCACAGTAGTGCAGGCCTACAATCCCAGCTACAGGGGAGACTGAGACAGGAAGACCACAAGTTCAAGTCCAGCCTGGGCAATTTAGTGAGGCCCTGTTTCAGAATAAAATTCTAAAAAGAAATGGGGATGTAGGTTGTTGTTAGAGTATGTGTCTACCATTAGCAGGGCCTTGGGTTCAATCCCCAGTACAAACACACACAAAACATATGACTTTTGATGTAACATTCCCTTAAGCTGGGGTAAGGTTTGTGTTTCTGTAGTTGCTGCTACTCAGAAGCCTGAGGCAAAGGATCTCTTAAGCTCAGGAGTTTGAGACCAGCCTGAGCAAAACATTGAGACCCCTGTCCCAGGAAAGAAATGAACTTTTGTTCTGTTCTAATACCAGCATCTCTTTCTTTCTTTTAGTTCTCTTTCAACATGTTCGACCACCCGATTCCTCGGGTCTTCCAGAACCGCTTCTCCACACAGTACCGCTGCTTCTCTGTGTCCATGCTAGCAGGGCCTAATGACAGGTCAGATGTGGAGAAAGGAGGGAAGAGTATGTGCTTGTTTTTATTTTGAATAGTAACCATTCCTGCCCTATGTCTGTGAAGTTTATAGCCTTCCCCAACCCTTAACTTTGCATGTGGGCACCAGAATCTAAAGTTAAAGTGTGACTTGTCCCAGATTTGCTAAGTGGGTGTAGGTGGTAGGAGTGGGGTGCTAATTATGATTAGATTTATGTCTGGGAGCCTTTCATCCCCCCTGAATAAATTACATTAACTAAGATTTTTTATGAAAGATCATTGTGAAATTTTGGCTACCCTAAAAATACTGTTTAAAACTTTTTTTTAGATATAATAAGAACTGTATCTTGCCTTTGGTCTATTTATTTTTATTTTCTCAATGTTTTTAAATATTTTTTCCACAGTAATTATGCCACCCTCGGCCCTCGATCAACTCAGTAAGTATTTTCTAAGTGACTTGGAAACTTAAGCAATATAAATTATGGATCACAGAAATCAGCATAGGTTCGTTTTTTTTGTAATTAAAAAATTTTTTTTAGTTGTTGATGGACCTTTATTTTATTCATTTATTTATATGCGGTGCTGAGAATCCAACCCAGTGCTTCACACATGCTAGGCAAATGCTCTGCCACTGAACCACAATCCTAGCCCCAGCATAGACTCTTTTTTTTTTTAGTTGTAGGCAGACACAACTTTATTTATTTATTTTTATGTGGTAGTGAGGATTGAACCCAGTGCCTCAACATGCCAAGCAAGTGCTCTACCACTGAACCACAGCCCCAGCCCCAGCATAGGCTCTTTAGTGCATCCAGACTCACTAATCATCCCTAGGGAGCACATGCTGAACTGGGGAAACCAGGGCCACAAGGGTCTGGGACACAACTGTGTGTGGTGGTGGCAACTGTGCAGTGTATACTCAGCTTCCCTGCTACCCTGGACACTTTTGGTCCCTCCTCTGTGAAAGGGGTTTCCTTTCCTGATTCTACCATCTTGTCTCAGGAATCTGTCAGGATTCAATGAAGGATGAAGGACTGGGGTATGGCTTGGTGGTAGAGCACTTGCCTAGCATGCTCAGGGACCTTGATCTTCAACACTGCAATAAATAAGTAAATAAAGGAGGGGTGAAGTTCTGTGCACAGTGCCAAGGGAGCTCATGCCATTGGCTCAATTCAGTAAGTTTCCTCTTAGAGAAGAAATTGTTACTTCACAAGAGGATGATGCATAGCAGGTTCCTTATCTCTTCTCCAAACATCTTTCATGATGTTTCTAACTCCAATGCATCCTTACATCCTGAGCATGTCAGAGATTGAACTATTTATTGTCTTCTCCTCTTCTCACTTGTCTTCTGCCTCTTAGTAGAAGCAGATGAGACCCGTAAGTTGTGAGAGTGGCTACATTCTTCCTTTTCCCCCCAACCCTTTATCTCAAGAGAGCAGCCCAGAGACCACATGCCCTTGACACAATATCCTGATGATGGAGAGCCCCAATCACGGACACAGTTGATGAATTTCAAGACTCAATGTTTCCACTTTGAATTTCTCTTGTGGGAGGCAGGAGACTGGAGGCTAGTCATGGGAACTCAGTGATAGATTGTAGAGAATAGGCTCTGAGTCTGGTATCACTGTGCTCAATCTTTGCACCTGCCCAGCCTGACCTAGACTAGTGACTTGGCTTCTGGCCCTCAGTGTTCTCTTACATAATCAGGGATATCTACAGCACCTGTATGCTTTGTGTATGCACAACCCAATCCATTTCATTAGCCACTAGAGATGGTGACCCTTGAGCCAGCTCTAGCTGTGGCCATTACTGTAGAGGCCTCTGCTCATTCTGCAGGTGGATAGAGCCATTGGTTCATAGTCACAGTAACATTTTCACACTTGTTATTACAGAGAGGGAGTAAGCCCCCAGAGAGACCTTAGTTTCCAGGCAAGCTGATCCAAAAGCCAGATAACTGGTGTGACCCTTAGCACAAGTGTCCAGAAGAATCAGGGTCTGGTCAGTGGGGTTTAGAGCAGATCAGTATTGTTTCGACCTCCTAAATGATGGAAGAAATCCTTTTTTGCCTAATTAAGATCATGTAGGGAGTCGTGATTTACAAAATACAGGATCACTATTCTGGAAGAGGTGGGGGTGCATTATGAAGTGTTGGGAGCCTCAAGGCACTTCTCTAAATCATAGATTGCAGTTTGGGAATCAGCGAACTGGGGAACATTGGCATCTTTTCCAGCTATAGCAATCTCAGATCCTTGGCTGGAGCTTGATCCAGGTCACCCAGGACCAACTGTAGGTCAGCTTCCAACAGCTAGGAAGTGTCCTGAGGACAGAGGGCCTGACCTCTGGGCCCTTGGACCTTGTGCTGCCAGTATCAATTACCCATGTGATAGCAGGGGCACCCATTCCCACAGCACCTCCATAGTGAGGTGTTTCTTTCTGAGCTTCTCTGAACTTCCTGCCCAAGCTCTTTAATTTGTTTTATTGGAATTTTAGACAGAGACCAGAAGGAATCTGCTTTACCTCCTGATGCTAAATGGACTGCTATTGATATGTTTGCCTAGACTGACAAGCTTAAGTCTACCTCAATGGCTGAGTTCCCAAATTTAAGCCAGTAGCCTAGGTTTGGATCCCAGCATTGCCACTCTTGAGCTGTGTAATCTGGGGTATGTTACTTAATTTGTGTGCCTTAGTTTCCCCAGTAATAAAAAAGGTATAATGATAGTACCTTCCTGAAAATCCTGGGAAGATTGAACAAGAACCTAGGACAGAGCAAACATCATCAATATCTTCTTAGACCCCTTCTCCCAGGGCCCTGGTTTCCTAGGTTTTTCTACCTCACCTGGCCAGCCCTACCTTGCTTTGCCTCTTGTACCTCCTGAGTCAGCATGGAAGCAGTATTGTTTGCCAGCTCCTGGCCTCCATGCAACTCTTACCTTATGGACCACTGGAATGAGTAGATATACTGTCTTGTGACCTTGTCAAGTCCATTGGGCCCAAACACTAGGTTCTGCCATGTGGTATCTCATCCCAATTTGCCTTTCTGTTCCTGATCACTCCCATACTTGTCCCAGCCCATCTTGCCTAATTGACAGTCCATCTCTGAGCTACTTGGCCTCTTCCCCTCCATACTTTTTTTCAAACTGCTCTTTCTATTTGGATTCTATCCCTGACCTTCCTGCCCAGTGACTGGCCTGTCCCCCTTACCCTGTGCCCTCCTTCCCAACTCTTCTCATAGCACCTGAAGCCTCCGGTTATGCATATTTGTGTTCTTTTTCACCTTTCTAACTAGTAACCTTTGAAGGTAGGGATTTTTTTCTGACATGATTGGTACATTATTGACAAAGAGACACTTTTTAAAATTGTGATTTCAAGCCCAGTGCTGTGGCACACACCTGTAATCCCAGCAGCTCAGGAGGCTGAGACAGGAGGATCGCAAGTTCAAACCCAGCCTCAGCAATGGTGAGGTGCTACGCAACTTAGTGAGACGCTGTCTCTAAATAAAATACAGAATAGGGCTGGGGATGTGGCTCAGTGATTGGTTGCCCCTAAGTTAATCCCGGTTGCCCTGTCCCCACCAAAAAAAATTGTGATTTCAGAAAATCACAGTTCTGTGCTGATGTTGCATGACTAAGTCAGCAGACATTTCTGAGCTCCTCTGGGCCATGCACTGTACATCCTTGCCTCAAGCAGTGGGAGGTTTGTTGGGGTGGGGGCACCAAGTTTGGGGAACAAAACCACAGTAGTCAGCAGAGAGGCTTCCAAGGGGAGGGTGAACAGGGCATCTTTGCTTTCGGAGAATCCATGCTTTGTATTACCTAACTGATCCATGCCTGTTAACCTCTTTCTTCTTAGGCCGACTTAACATTACCTATCCCATGCTATTCAAACTGACCAATAAGAATTCGGATCGCATGACACACTGCGGGGTTCTGGAATTCGTGGCTGATGAGGGCATCTGCTATCTCCCACACTGGGTGAGTGGGGCCACCAAGGTGTCTGCAGAGTGTGCCTCTTGGCCTGTCACAGCATGGTAGGTACAACCTACCATAAGTAGGGACGACCCCCAGCATGTGTGTGTACACTTGAGAATCCTGCCCCCCTTAGCAGCATGGTCCAGCAAGAGGAATGGATCCGAAACAATGCCCTATGCCATGTCCTTAAAACACTGTGCATGGCTGTGGACCCACGTGTCAAGTTACTTGACTTTGGTCAGTTGACTTGAAGGACATCATTGCAGGCTTGGGTGCAAACATCTGGGTGCATAAGAGTCTTCCAGAACTTGCCCAGGGCCTGGACACCTTAGAGAAGCAAGCAAAACTGCACTAGTGTTTTAGGGAGGAGCCTGATATTGAATGTGTTCCACACCAGTGGCCTCAGGAACCACATGGCTCTTTTTTCCCTTTCCTCTTCTCTCTGTCCTACTCCTACCCTATCCCTAGTTCTGACATGATTGTTTTAGGAAGCCCATAGAAGAAAGCATGTTTCCTTTCCTTTGTGCTTTAATTTTGCTTTAATTTTGGGCACTAAGAGTGCCCAGGATGAGCAGTGGGATTGGCTACAAACACACAAAAGTGCTTCAGCTGCCTCACCTTGAGACCATATTGCTAAGAAGACAATGTTCTCAGGCATAGCCCACCTCTTGCTGGTTCCCTTCATGGTGATTGCCACACTTTGAATGGCCTGGCTATCCTTGCCGCCACCCCTCCCCCTCCCCCTCCCCTCCCCCTCCCCCTCCTTTATTTGAATTTCTCTCTTTCTGAGATTGAGTATAAGTTCTGAAGGTCCCTTCCCACTTGTTGGAGACAACCTTGTTTATACCACTGTGAACATGGTTGTCTTTCAGTTGGGTCCCAGGGTCCTTCATAGGCTAACAGGCTTGCCTCTTCCTAACCTGGCCTTTCAGATCCTGGTGTGAGAAAGTTGCCTGGTACCTCCCAACTGCTGTCTAAGGCAGCATAGAGTGTGTGAGCAAGTGCTTTTCTTTGACTGATTGTTAGACTCCAACCCACCCAGAGCTCCCAAGCTGCTTCTGAGAGCCAGGCTAGAACAAGTGCTGGCTTGTCTCCTAGCATCTGGGACCTCAACTGCTGACCTTTATTCCTGCATGGGACCACTTGCAAGCACTAAGATATGCACCAGACCAGGTGCCTGTGTACTGTGTGTGCATCACCACAGTGCCAAACTGGTGGACCAGGTGCAGAGCAAGATTTCAGCTCTGCCTCCCTCCCTCATTACCTTCAGGTCTCTTCCAAACTCAGCTCAATTCTCACCTCAACCTCTGATCTAACCCTCACTCCCATCTCTCCTTCTCAGGCTTCCTGTGACTGTGTCCTGCCTTTTGACTGAGGAAGCTCCTCTCATTCCCACCACAGTCCAGGCTTCCCTTAGGTCTGTGATCACAACCTTGCCCTTTGCTCTCCTAGGCCTCATACCACTATTGTCCTCCTCCTCCTCATTGACAGATCACTTAGAATATTCTACCCAAGTGCCTAGGGTTTGACCTGCAGCAGGCTAACTCACCCTTGGAATACTTCCACTTCCCAGAGTCACAGTACCCTTAGTTTCCAAAGCCAGCTGACTTACCATCCTGTTTGTGGCTACCTCTGGCATTAGGAGGAGTGACAACCCCTCCATTGCTGTCATTGCTGATGAGTGACCTTCTGTTCAAGTGTGTTGGAGCCTCCATAGGCTTGTCTTAGGACCCATTCACTCTTGAACTTTGCTCATGGGTGGTCTTTTGCCTTCCTTAAGGTACAGCTGTTGCCCCCGTTATGCCCAGTTCTCCAGACGAGCTCCCTTTCTCTTACCTGCACCATGACCCTCTGTCCTCACTTCCTTGGGCTGTTGGAATCACCTAACTGCTGCTGTTGGTAAAACATTCTCAAAGGAACATGATGTCCAGTGTGGAGTGGGACTGGCGAGTGGGGTGCTGATAGAGAAAATGAGCTAGGTCATATCTTGCTTATTAAACTATCAGGGCAGGCTGTGCAGAAATTGGTTTTGTGGTTCTTTCTATCCATATATTTTTCTGACATTCTCTTCAAGAAGGTTTAAAATAAGAAAAGCAAAAGCCTAGTCTGGGATATGCAGGGTTCCTTTTTGCTGGCCTAGCCTTTTTTCATCTGACCCAAGTCTTAGGCACACTGTAGTGGCCATCCTCCCTAATTGTGCCAGGTTCTCACAGGCTTTGTCATGTTTTTTCATCTTCCACCTCAGACATCGTCTGCCTCAGTGGGTTTTTAATAGAGGAATGTGGGGGGTGGCTCTTAATTTTCTATAACCCTCTATAGCCGACATCTCTGGAGCCTTGTCACTACTTCATGGCCTCAGCCATTTTCAGGCCTTTCCACAGCAGCTCAGTTTTATATTCTGCTATCAATATCCTACCTTAAGTATAGCCTTGTTTACCCAGGAACCTTGTAACCTGTTTGTGGGACAGTTTAGGAGTCAGGAACTGAGCATCCCAGGAAAATACTCTACCCCAGAAAGCCTGGAGCTGGTGGCTGATCCAGGTGCCCCACCAGAGATGCAGCATACTATCAGCTGCAGCAGCCTTAGTCCCCTTTCTTGGCCTTCTTTCTTCCACATGATTCCCTCACTTGATTTTTCATCTTTTCTGACATTGTATCCCCGTTAAATTACCTGTTTTCAAGTCTTTTGTCTCAGGCTCCTCTTTTGGGGCCCCAAGAAGACTTTGGCTCATCCATTGTACAGATAGATTATAACTGTGGTATTGCTTAATTTCCAGCAGTTTCATGCAGCCTTCTTCCTTTTAGATGATGCAGAATTTGCTGTTGGAAGAAGGGGGCTTGGTGCAGGTGGAGAGTGTCAACCTTCAAGTGGCTACATACTCCAAATTCCAGCCTCAGAGCCCAGACTTCCTGGATATCACCAACCCCAAAGCAGTGTATCCTTTTGAAATAAATGTTCTTCTAGATGATGGAGGGGTATTCAGAAGTCACTAAATAGCAGGTGCTTTGTTAAATCTGTGCCTACTTTCAGAACCACAGTTTATTTGTGGTTGAAGTTGTGATTTAAGAATAATAACATTCATAGGTAGGGATGTAGCTTGGTGATACAGTGTGGTGTGTGCACCAGGCCTTGGGTTTGTCAGTACCACAAACAAACAAACAAACAAAAAAAAAAAAAAAAAAGAAGAAGAAGAAGAAAAAGAATAGCATTCAGCCAGCATATTCACCTAACCGAATGCACTAAATGTTCTGTAGACCTCCTTTGATCATTTTTCAAACACTCCTAGAGACCAAAGTGTAACTCTTCTTTCAGTTGGACTTTGCCACCTGGCACAAATCAAGGATGTGCAATATGTACAGTGGAGGGGGTGAATCATCTGCCTTCACCCTCTAGCCTCTTTGTGGACCCTTAGTAACCCAGCTCAACCAAGAACTGGCTAGTCATCCCCATTGTGTGCACAGACTTAGGGCTCAATTATTTCATCAATGGGTAATGTTGACTGAGTACATTTCCTATTTCAGAAAGCAGAAAGCAAATGTTTAGGTTCCAGTGATTTTTTTTTTTTTTTTTTTCTTTCTTTTTTTCTTTTTGCAGTACTGGGGAAGGAAGTGACCATTGTGGGTAAGAGGTGTATTGTCTGTGGTCTGTGATCAAGATCTTTTGCTTGGACTGGGGATGTAGCCCAGTGGTAGAGCACTTGCCTAGCACGCACAAGGCCCTGGGTTCAATCCCCAGTACCACAAAACAACAACAACAAAAGACCTCTAGCTTGATGGTTAAGATCAAAATACTAAGGAGTGTCTATTTAATTTTTTTTTTTCCCTTTTTTGTGATACTAGAGATTGAACCTAGGTCCTCATGCATGCTAAGAAAGTCTTTACCACTGAGCTGCATCTCCAGCTCTATTTTTTAAAATGCATGCTTTTTAAAAAACGTAAGAGCTGGGCGTGGTGGTGCATGTGTAATCCCAGCTACTTTAAAGAACTGGGGGCATAGATCTGTGGTGGAGCACTCTGGGTTTAATCCATAGTACCATTAAAAAAAAAAGAACAACATAGAGCCTGGTATGGTGGCACATCCCTGTAATCCCAGTGGCTTGGACACTGAGGTAGGAGGATGGCGAGTTCAAACCCAGCCTCAGCAACTTAGCGAGGCCCTAAGTAACTCAGACCTTGTCTGTAATGAAATGTAAAAAAAAGCTGGGGATGTGGCTCAGTGGCTAAGCGCCCCTGGGTTCAGTCCCTGGTGCCAAAAAAAAAGTGAACAACACAGAAAGGTAAAAAGTAAAAAAAATTTTAAACTGTGTCTTCCTCCCCATCAATGCCCACTGTTAGGGGTAAGCTGTATATGAGCCATATTAAGTCCTTTGCTGATCATGTCTGGACACAATAGCCTCATTGATTGGGTCCTGGATGAGGGGATGTGTTGGGTATTCTGTCCACTGCAGGAAGTGGTGGAAGCTTTCTCTTCTGCAGCCAGGAAGACATCCTATGGGAAGATTGTAAATTGTTCCTCAGAACTCTGACCTAGATGGGTTTGGCTGTCAGTGACCAAGAGGGGTTCCTGCATCTGTGGTCATAGCCCCTTTTAATCTTTGTATTTTTATGCATGTTGTAATGCAAATTTATTGTGGGATTGTTTTCAGAGGTTGATTCTGTTGGCTTGGATAATTTTGTTAGCTGAAAGTCAGTTGGGCATTCCCATGGTTTGACAGGATGAAGGCAATCAGCATAGAATATGTAAGGTGGGGAACTTGCACTGTGGTGTGTGCCAGGGCAAGCAGAAGTAATGCAGAGAGCCTTTCATGCTCTCAGAAACCAAGGAGTCTGCGTTCTAGCATAGCTCAGGCTTGGCACCTCCAACCGTTTTGGTTGAAGTCAAAGCATGCCCTTACAGGGTCACTGGGAGTAATTTTTTTGCAGTACTGGGGATTGAATTTAGGGGCACTCTGCCACTGAGGTATGCCCCCAGCCCTTTTTATTATTTACTTTTTGAGACAGGATCTCTGAGCTGCTGAGGTTGACCTGAAACTTGCAATTCTCCTGCCTCAGCCTTCCAAGTTTCTGGGATTACAAGCATGTACCACCACATGGTACTTTTTTTTTTTTTTTTTTTTTGAGACAGGATCTCACTCAATTGCCTAGGCTATTCTTGAACTAAACTTGTGATCCTTCTACCTCAGCTTCCATGCCTGGCTAAGCAGTGTTTTGGTATTTATTTTGTTGTTTTTTATTTTTGTGGTGCTAGAGATTGAACCCAGGGACTAATGCATGCTGGATAAGCACCTTACTGAGCTACGTCTAGCCCAAAACTGTGTGATTTTAGTTCCAGCATGCTACACGACATGTACCTAATGGTAACTCCTCATAGATACTTAATTTAGATTGAAGGTATACATTTTGCCATGTTGCCTTGACAGTGTGTGTATGCAGATTAGAAAATGCATTGAGAAACTTTGCCTGTCTGACCACTGGGGATGTGATTGCCATCAACTACAATGAGAAGGTAGGTGAGCTTGGTTTGACATAGATTGGAAAAAGAATTACCTGCACTGTCTAGTCTGGTGTTTGGGGCTTCTTTTTAAACGAGATATTCCTGGATCTTATCACCTCATTACTCCTTACTATTTTCTTTTTAAAATTTTAGAGCTCTAATTCGCATAACTTCCTTTTAAGGATTGATTGCATTTGTAGGTAAATAAGCTTAATGTTACTATACTTAATCATATCTCTGTGTACCATGTTGGTGATGCTGTCGGTTCTCCCTCTATTAAAACAGTCTTCATTGTATATGTATCCTAAGCCTTTAAGGCCTTTTCTATAACTGTGGGGACCCAGAAACAGACCACCTGGATCCTTGTCTTTGCGATATCCTCCCTTGGAAGCAGACAAGCTCTGGAGGAGCTGGCCCTGCAGTGAGGTGAATGCTGTTGGGCATCTTGGAAGCAAACCCCGGCTCTTGCTGGAGACAGTGCCTCTTGGAGCACCTCTTCTCATGGAAACCCACATTTTTTTTTTTTAACTCCAGTTTTCCCTTAGCAACTCCTCTGGGCTTAACCCTTCCTGATATAAGTCTCTCAAGTCCCAAATGCATTCATATGCATTGATCTGTGCTTCTTGGGTGCCTGATTCTAGGTAATTTAGCTAAAAAGTGAAATGACAGGTGAGTTCCCTCTATTCAGTAGGGCATCTGCTTTCCCAGATCCATGGAAACACATTTGCAGGAGGATATAATAGCTGGAACTCCTGCCCCTAGGCTATTCTGCCATAGGCATGGCGTACAATACTGTCAGTGTCTCTTGTCCACTGTGACAGTTGACAGTGACAGTTGACCACCATGGGGTTTCTGCCAGGGCTGACCTCTGGTGTCCAGGAATGACCCCAGCCTGGTTTGGCCTGGCTTCCTCTGCAACAGTGCTCAGCTACTTTACAACATTGTCTGGTCCCTTTGCACTAGGGTCCCCACACCATGTCACAGGAGCCTTGTGTGTCAGCCAGTTCCTCCCTCGCAGGATTTAGAAGCAACTTAGTTGGTGTCAATGTAAAGATCTAGCTTCTTATCTGGAAGTTTCCTTATATTTGAGGGATCTTATACTGATAATCTTTACTTTTCTACTTTGTGGATTTAAAATCATACTTCTCTATTTTTTCTTTTTGTATAAACTAAGAACTATTCTTGTCTTTAGCTTCATGGAGAATATTTTAAGAATTGTCTACCTTAATTGAATATTTTAAGGCTTTTTGATAAATCATAGGCAGCTTTCATGTTGTTATTCTTGATATCAAGATAATAATGTTAACTCTTAAATTGATCATAAAAGATGCTGTTGATGATTTTGCATAGTGAGTGGGGGTGGGTTATTGGGATATACATTGAAGCACAGGTTTAAATACATACTTTAAAAAATTTCTCTTCTTCCCTTTCTGTATTTTGTTGTTGTTTTGCATTGCTTGGGATTTGAATACAGGTCCTTGTACATGCTAGGCAGATGCTCTACCACTGAGCTGTACCTCTAACTTGTTTTTTACATGTGAGCAAATATGATTCATCTAAGTGATCTATTGATGGGCATTTTGTGTACACACTAGTTATTATTAGCAGTGTCAGAGTGCTCTTAGAATTTTCTTCTTGGACACTTAGCTAATTATTCATTTAGAATAAATTCCTAGAAATGAACTTCTGGGTCAAAAGGAGTGTCTTGGTTGGGTGCGGTGGCCTGTAATCCCAGCAACTCGGGAGACCAAGGCAGGAGAATCACAACTTCAAAGACAGCCTCAGCAATTTAGTGAGGCCCTTAGCAACTTAGCAACTTAGCAAGATCCTATCTCAAAAATAAATAAATAAATAAATAAATAAATAAATAGAAGTCGCTGGAGATATAGCTCAATGTTAAAAATGCTCCTGGGCTTAATCCCCAGTACTCCCTGAAGAAATGAAAGGGGAAGAAAAACAGGAGTGTCTTTTGCAATATGATGCATAACTACCTGTCTAATTGGAACCACATGGGGAACAAGCATCTGTTGGACAGTGGACATAAAGGCAGCCCACCCCCTTAACTAAATTGTTGAAGGAGGAGGTACAGCTGGGTGATGATGTCATGGGAATGATGAGTCTGTCCACAGGAGTCTGGTAGCCACAGAAACAGGGACATTGCCAGCCTCCAGTGCTGCCTCACAACTGTCCCAATTGATTTCTGTGTTCTTTCCACAGATCTATGAACTGCGGGTGATGGAGACCAAACCTGACAAGGCTGTGTCCATCATTGAGTGTGACATGAATGTGAGTGACTTATTTTGGTTTCATTGAACTCAGATCAGTGTCTCTGGGGGATGTCACTGAGTCCCTAGGAATGTTTGGGTGAAGAGGAGGAAGATTCTGTCAAAACATCATAAGGAGGCCATTCACCTAGTGATCTATTCCAGGAAGTAGGGGTGGCAGAGTTTGCTTTATAGTGCTGAGGTGGCTGAATCTATGGTCAGCTCCAGATCTGCCAAGGAATAAATACTCTTAAAAACTAAGGAAGTTTTCTCAGCATCCTGAATAGGAATAAACCATTGAGGTATACAGCATCCTCTTTGCTAAGCCAAAAAAAGTGATGGTGGATAGATAGGCCTTCTTGGTGATAAAATTTTAAGGAACTAATTACACACACACACACACACACACAAGTATACATAGAATCAGAAAGCTCTGTACAAGAGCACCTGGCAGTGATGCAATGCTATAATTTGTGATGTGTCCCAATTGGGAAAACTGAGTGTAGTGTATAAGGCATATCTTTCAGTAACATTTCTTAGAACTGTGTGTGAATTGTAGTTGTCTTAGTTAAAATAGATAAGGAAGCTGAGTGTGACCATGTCTCAACATTTTACCTTTCATCTTGAAAATATAGGTGGACTTTGATGCTCCCCTGGGCTACAAGGAACCTGAAAGACAAGTCCAGCATGAGGAGTCAACAGTAAGTGATTTCTCCAGGGTCCTTTCCCAACTTCTCATGCACTTAATCTTTTTAGTACCAGTGCTTCTTTATGTGTGACCTCTGCTGGAGGTGGTATTGTCATATCTCCTGCTTCTCTTCCAGCCTTCTCCTTTGGGGGATAGTGTATCCAAGCTGTTGCAGGGTAGGAGCAGCATTAGTAACTGGAGGTTCAGGTTAAAGCTGGGTATTCCTGCTGAGAAATTTATCTCCTGTTTTCTGTCTCCCCATCAGGAAGGCGAAGCTGACCACAGTGGCTATGCGGGAGAGTTGGGTTTCCGTGTGAGTACCAGGCCACATGTTTTACTCTTTGTGCTTCCTTGAACCAGAACATTCACTGCAGGCTATTCTCTTTGATAGTCTGTGGACATCAGCAGGGTTTGTGCTCTGTGTACACAAACAAATCACACACTTGCTCAGTTCCTAAATCTACATATATACTTACTCCTGGAATCTACGCAACCCCAACTTTTTTTTTTTTTTCTTTTTTTTCATTTGAATAGATTATCCATCCAAAAAAACCACTAATACATTGGACATACACATATCCTTCCTTTAAATTCACCAGTGTTTATTACTTTTACTTTTGCTTTGTTTCTAAAAGTATGTCCTGGTTTTGTTGTTGTTGTTGTTTTGCCTATACCATTTGAAAGTAAGATGCAAACATGACCCTTAGCATGGCCTCTGGCCAGGCTCACTGAGAAATAGGTGGGGGTGGTCATGTGCAGGCACTGGGATGCCAGAAAACAGTGGAGGAAACATGATTGGGCATTCAGGAAGCTAAACTTGGGAAGCAAGTCACAATAAGGGTCTTAGCCCACCCACAGGGGCTTGAGCTAGCCAAGCCTTTCAACCCATCACTGGCTGCTGGCTGCTCTTGGGTCAGGCAGCTCTTCTGGATCTCAGCAACACCCTGAAGGGCTGGGTGGAGAGACAACAATCCAGCAGCTGGGGAGCAAGGACTTTAGTTCTAATGAGGTCTGGGCATCACCCTGAGGCACATGTGTGTTCATGCTTGAAGTTCAGCATACACTTCTGCTTGCCTGTCTAGGCCTTTTCTGGCTCTGGGAATAGACTAGATGGAAAGAAGAAAGGGTTAGAGCCTAGTCCCTCCCCAATCAAGCCTGGAGACATTAAAAGGTAAGTCTTTTATAACTCTACCTCTGCTGGATTTTTTTTGTGATGCTGGGTACTGAACCCAGGACCTTGTGCTTTCAAGGCAAACACTCTCCCAACTGAGCTATATCCCCAGCCCGGCTGCTGGATATTTTGTCATTGTCCAAGGAGGGGCTGTGCCAGACCCCTGCCTGCTCTCCTGGTGTTAGGGGACCATGATATTAATGGTTGAGATACTCTCACAATAGACCCTTCTTTGGTACCTGTCATGGTGGGGACAGGAGTGAGATGTGTCAGCTGTCTACTGTGTATGTAAACTGGAGAATGCTAGTAACACCATCTTTAACCCATTCTCTTAAAGAGTAAAGTGAGAGAGTGTAGCCCTTGTTGGGGGATCTGAGTGGCTTGGATGACTCTTCACCACAGGCCAGGCCCAAACCCCTACCCCATACCCAGTATTTATGCTAAACCAGGAAACCATTTTGTCTTCTGGATCCTTGCTAGGAAAATGCTGGGGACTACCTAAGGGCTGACCAGAGGCCCAGATAGGGTATAACAGTATATCTCCAAAAGAGTTACCAAGGGATTACTTTTTTTTTTTTTTTTTTTGCTTGCCTTCTTCTCGATGTCTAAAGTGAATTTTAGTTCTTTCCTCCTGGAATAAACATTCCTCTTTTTGTCTCTTCTTCACAGAGGAATTCCCAATTACGAATTTAAACTTGGTAAAATAACTTTCATCAGAAATTCACGTCCATTGGTTAAAAAGGTTGAAGAGGTGAGTTTATTTCATTGGTAACCAGAAGTATTTGTACTATTGATGACTGAGTTTCTTAACCATTGTGAATTAGGGGCCCATTCCTGTGATCATTATTTCCTTAATGGCTTAATTCTTTTGTAGGGTCCAAATAGGCTGAGGCCTGGCAATCCAGGAGTCAGGAGCTGACTCAAGGCTCTGCCACTAAAGAACAGGGTTCCCTAAATGGGCCTTATATTCTGCTTGCTTCTCAGGGAGATCTAGAGCTTTCCATTCTTTGGCCCTCTTCTAGCTGAGTGGGATCCTGCAAATGCGAACACTTCTGAGTCCATGTGGCTAGGCCTCACAGGCACTTTGCACCAAACAGCACTCAGTGTGTTGGGTTGTTGAAAAAGGTGTCCTGTGTATAGGCATACTTGCTCCTGAGAACAGCTGAGAGACTGAGCTTGACTGAAATTGCAGGGGCAGTAAGAGTAGGCATTCAGCTTCTTAAGTTCAGGCCCTCAACAGCACTCTTGTCACCTCTAGCCTTCAGAACTGTGAGAAATGTGTGTGTTGTTTGAGCCACTAAGTCTGTGGTATTTTATATGGCAGTTCTAGCAGACTATCACAACTATCCATGAAACATGAAAGTAGAAAAAAACTTATTTCTGGACACATAGGATCTCAAAAAAAAAAAAAAAAAAAAAAACTGCTTATGCACCCTCTTTCAGGAAGCTACTGAAGAATGTATCTCACTAAAATGAAGGAATGAGATAAAAATAAGAAAGCTAGGTTCTCCAGGAACCAGGGAGTCCTTACCACATTGGACAGCACCAGGTAGGACAGGCTGAAGGCCAAAGAGACATACCTCTCTCGAGCAGAAAAAAAATCAGTGGATACCTGCTATAATCAAATGGAAGAGAAAAGCCAGATGGCTATTCATACCAAGACAGATGAAAGACTATTCAGGAAAGAAAGACTGTGTGGCTCAAATCTGGCTCACCTTTACATGACTGTCATCACAAATATTATATAACCCCATCATGGGTACAACATGTTGTAGTAATTGGGTTGCTAGTTATGAGGATATGTGTTGGAAATCATGTAGTCCTCTTCCACAGAGGAAAGTCATGATGTCTTGATGTGCCTCAGACTAACTAGCAACAGAACCATGTGGAAAAATACCTGCTATTTTCCAAGGGTTTAGAAAAAATAATTCCTCTTTGTGCTGATGGGAGAACAGCTCAGTAGAATGTTTGAGGCCTGGTTGGTCTGTATATTAAAAACCTTAATGTACACCCAGCTAGTCATAGAGGCACACTCCTTTAATCACAATGACTCAGGGGACTTGAGGCAGAAAGATCACAAATTCGAGGCCAGCTTGGGCAACTTAGGGAGACACGTTTTTAAAAGGGCTGGGGATGAGGCTCAGGGGTAAAAAGGTTGCCTGGTATACTTGAAACCTTGGGTTCCATGCCTTGTACTACAAAGAAAAGGTATATAAATCCTATACTCAGGAATTCTGGGAAAAATCAGGTGTTTGCAACATTAAGTTGCTTACCTCTACAATTTATAATACTACAATCCTGGAAATAACAGAAATATCCAGTGGTAGAAAACTGGCCCTCCTACTTGATGGAGTTGTCTGTAGCATTTGGGATATGCTAGATAAGAAATTCATCAACTTGAAACTTCAGAATTGAGAAAACAGTTTATATAGACATGTACAGAAAAATAACAGGAAATGTTATTTTTTAGTAATGAAGTTATGGGTGATTATTCTATAAAAGAATATACAAATGATCTTTCATGTTTTATAGTTCCCCTTAGGATTTTTCAGCTTTATAATGATGTGAGAGCAATGCACATGAGTAGAAACTGTACGTGAATTTTGAATTTTGATCTTTTGCTGGGCGAGTGATAGGCAGTATGATCCTCTGATGCTAGACAATAGGTCTGAGTCACAACTCCCTGTCAGCTACATGATTACGAAGGGAAACAACCAATATTCCACCATGTGATGTGTTAGTAAGCTAGAATGTTCGGTTGGTTAGGTGTTTTTTTGTTTATGTTTTTGTTTTATAGTATTGGGGATGGAATCCAGAGGCTACATCCCCAGCCCTTTTTATTTTTTGAGACAGGATGTCACTAAGTTGCTGAAGCTGGACTCTTAACTTGGAATCCTGCCTCAGCCTTCTGAGTCTCTGAGATTATAGGCATGTTCCTCTGTGCCCAATTAGTTAGGTGCATTAAATACATTTTTTAACTTAATGGTAAGTTAAAATAAGTTGGTCAAGACATAATCCCTCCATTAAGTTGAGGAACTTTTGTATAGTCAACCTGAAAATCTTTTGTAAATTCAACTTACAGTTGTGACTCTGTGGTTATTTCAGTGTAACAAAGTACAATTTGCATTTATATTTTAGAAATTTCTTATTACAAATAACGTGGAAGGAAAATGGTTTATCAGTATTCAGAATAAAGCATTCATTGTAAACCTCCACGGAGTTTCTGAAAATAGTCTTATCTTCACACCTAGGATGAAGCTGGAGGCAGATTTGTTGCTTTCTCTGGAGAAGGACAGTCCTTGCGTAAAAAGGGAAGAAAACCATAAGTTGGGACTCTTGGCTGATTGGAAAATAAAAGAATCAATTGCAACATATTGGCTTTTAGTTACTGGCTCTGACAAGGATAAGACTCATCAGAGAATGCTGTTACTTAAGGTTTGTTTAGCATTACCTAAGAAATATCAAGTTTGACGTGGATGTGGAGCAGCAGGACTTTTTGTGGTTGTGTGCTTAATTTTGGGAAAGAGTAAGAGCTATATCTGAGGTCCCATAGTCAGCCACCTCCTTGCTACTTCATGCTTGCAGCTCAAGGGCTCTCCCACTCTGCCTCAGCAGAGCAGAGATCCCTCGTTTCTTACAAAACCAATGGAGGGAATTTAATTACTCTAACTTAAGGTGTTCTTTCTCATTCTACATTTTTCCTTTTCCCAGGTCAGTTGCATAGGCATTGTATCTGACCTAAAAAACATGGTTTAAATGGATATGTGCCCTGTAAATAGTGACTCTCCCACTCCTGTGACTGCAATTTAAGTATTTGAGAAAGGGTGTTTTTATTTTTGTTTTACATATTGATTTTTTTCAAAAAAGTACCATATCTCAGAAGGAAACCTATCTGTGTGAGTTCATACTTTGATTTCTTGTGGAAATAACTGGTTCCTTAGTTCACCTGTCCTATAATAAAACAACTCCATGAGGAAGCCAAATATGAATGTTAGAATAAATAAAGGCTGAAGGTATGTTCCTTTCTCCTCCTTCCCTACCCCTGAATTTTGCAATTTTAATTTATTAAAGTATCCAAGGTTCTGATGGCTAATTTTTTTGTTTGTTTGCTTTATTTGTGCTAGAGTTGAACCCAGGGCTTCATGAATACTGAGCACATACTTTACCCCACTGAGCTGTATCCTCCAGTGCCCCATTTTTTACATTTTAATTTGGCCTCAAATTGTCATTTTCTATAATGTGAGATCTTTTGACCTGCTATCCAATTATTTTAAATTTGGTTCTTGAAAATAATTCTAAATCAAGAATTTTCAATAAAAACAGGCAATGATTACAATGTCTCTAGATGTTTGATGAAGTACTAACATGGATTGATGATTGGGCCACTAACAAGAAAAGTGCTCCTCTGGGACTCCTTCTGGAAAAAGTAGGGCAAACAAGACTTCCTGATATCTGGAGTGGAGATGATCAGGCTCATGTAAGACCACCCATGTACGAGAATTTACCCTTTTACAGGTAGAAGGGTCCCACTCTGAACAGGGCTTCTCTTCAACACTTGGGAGAGGATGCCCTTTCCAGGTAGGCAGCACCAAAGTCCACCCACATGTCCTTCAGAGTATGAGTGAGTACCATATTCAGGGCTTGACCATGTGGCACAAATCATCATCATTGACAATGGATGATGGGTGACCTACCACATCCTCCACTTAGGAGGTCTTAGTTTCACAAGCAGAGGTAAAAGCTCTCCTTAGCAAATAGGCAGCCTCAATTTGCAGGATCTTGTTAGCTAAGAAATTGTCATTTTGTGCATAATGAATATTATTGTAGGCCGTGGCCCTCGGTTTTTGTTTTTCTTAACGAATACTTGCTTTATGCAGTGAAACCCCTACTGCTTTACTGGAGGCACACTTCCCTGCCTGCACCAGGGGTGTAGCCCATTGTTGGGCCTTCTGATGGCTGTTGAGGCCTTTTTGTTTGTTTAACGTGATGCTAGGGACTGAACCCTGGACCTTGAGCATGCTAAGCAAGTGGTCTACCACCAGCTACATCTCTAGGCCAGTTGACTCCTGATGACAGTGTAGTCACCTGGAATATTGGGCCTGGTTCTTACTGCTACAGTCGGGCCTGCAGCCTCCCCAGGCAGTGTCTTCTCCAGACTTGGAGCCAGCCATCTCAACCCTTGAAACCCCTGGAAAAACTGTAGCTTTCTCTCACACTTCCAGAACCACTGTAATTTCTGGGGTGAGCTCAGCAACTACAAATGATTGGATTTCATTCAGAGAACCATTACATAGGTATTACAAGGCATTTCTGCCAGCCCACTAGCTGCACTTTTACCATCATTGCCTATCTATGCTGGGAATGCCCATCTTTTGGCCTCCTCTTCCAGGCTGGGTTCTTTGGGGAGGTCATCTTGCACCCAAGGACCCCTAGCACATATTTCAGGCCCATCCAATCCTGGTTATTTTGTGAGTTCACCTTCACTGTGATCACTGTAGCCCTGCAAAACTTGCAAGTTGATGCTTATAGTACGTGTTTTCAAAAATGAACTAGAACTTGGAGATTTAAAAAAATAACAGTCTGGGTTGGGGCTATAACTCAGTTGGTAGAGTGCTTGCCTCGCATGCACAAGGCCCTGGGTTCAATCCCCAGCGCCAAAAAAAAAAAAAAAAAGGCTGATGTAAATAACTTTTGAACCATGGGATTTGGGAGACAGCTAAGCATTTGGCTGTGCAGCCCAGGATGCCAGCCAGACACTAGGCTGACTACAGCCGTTGGCCTTGATCACTGCCCAGTCACTTGAAACACACGTCCTGTCCTGCCTTTCCTCTTGTGTCCCCGCCTCTGGCTGTTACTGGCTACTCAACTCCTGTCGCGTTTACTGGAGCTTCTCAGGAAGCAGGTGGTAAGAGCTAAGTTGCACTATCTCGGAATTCATTGGTGGTTCTACATGTCAGTTATATATGCTCTCTTTTCCTCGGTTTTCATTGGGTGGTGGGCTGATGTGGTGGGGCTTGGCTGTAGACTCAACATGGCTGACGGCAGTAAGTGGCTGGTAAATGTGGGCCCTAAGGGTCTTAGGGGGTCCGGTTTGACTAGGAGAGCAGATTAACAGAGCAGATTAACACCCTCATAAAGAGGATGAGGACGGGATGGGGTCAGAGGCGTGGGTGGGACCCGGCCGCCGAGCCTGGCTCAAACCCCATCTCTCGCCTCAGCCTCCGCGACCCTGTGAGGCTTATCGCGCTGAGTGGAAGCTCTGTCGCAGCGCCCAGCACTTTCTGCACCACTACTACGTCCACGGAGAGCTCCCAACCTGCGAGCAGTGGCTGCGCGACCTGACCAGTTGTCGCGACTGGGAGGAACGCCATAGCGCTGAGGCCCAGGTGCGCCGGGAGAAAGGTCCGGGTGGAGTGTGGTGTGGAGCCCCCAGGCCCTGGGCACTTTTCAGGCGATTACTGGGGTCCCTCCCCTCCTCACTTCTTTATAGAAATATCCCAAATTAGTGATTTTTCAGACGGCGTTAAGAACAAAGGGGAGACAGAATAGAGAAATGTAGTTTGGAGGAGAGCCGACTTTCCAGTCAACAGCAGACCTGTCGAGGATGTGATACTGCTGTTCCTGATTGACCAGGAGCCAGCCTTCACAGCCTTCACCTTTCCTGGGGGACATTACTAAGGAAAAGAAAGTAGGCCCAGGTGCCCTAAGCAGAGGGAGGGTGGATTTTAGAGGACAGGAAATGGGGTTGAGAAGGACCTGAAAGACTTGAGAGTCTAGCATTCAGCCTAAAAGAAAAGCATAATATTGTGTTATTTTTAAAAGATCAATCTGGCTGCCAAGGTGTGGAGAGTATATCTTAGAGGGCCAGAGAGATAGTAAGAAGTGGTTTTAGGTGGCTGTTAGCAGACATTTATGTTGAACACTCTTTGGAATCCAGGAGTGATGAGAATGGAGCCACACTCTAGAATACAGTGAATGGTGCCTTGGAGCTGTTATGGGAGGGGAGATGGAGAAATAAAACATTAGGATGCAGTGCTCATGGGAAGTTCCAGGGCACAGAGAAGGAGAGCCATCACCACCAGCCAGGAGCTTCAGTATTGTTATATGTGCATACTCTGAAACAAACTGATATGGAAACCAGGCGGCTGTAATAAAATGATGACAAGTCCATAATAAGTGAAAGTCAAAAACATGGGAGAAAGCTTGCAGTTTGTATGTTAGCAACATAAGTTCTTACATGTCAATATGATAACACATGATTTCAGAAAAGAAAAATGAACAAAAGGTACAAAGAAGCAATTCATTAAAAAAGAAAACCAAACCAGGCACCATAATGCACACCTGTAATCCCAACAATTCAGGAGACTAAGACAGGAAGATTGCAACTTTGAGGCCAGCTTTAGCAAATTAGCCAGGCCCTCAGCAACTTAGTGAGATCCTGTCTCAAGAAAAAGGACTTGGGGTATAGCTCAAGTGGTAAAGCACCGCTGGCGTCAATCCCTAGTACAGAAAGAAAGAGAGAGAAACCAAGCCAGGCATGTAGTACAGGCCTATAATCCCAGACATTTAGGAGGCTGAGGCAGTAGGATCACAAGTTAAAGGCCAGCCTCCACAACTCAGTAAGACCCTGTCTCAAAAAATAAAAAGGGCTGGAGAGGTAGCTCAGTGATAAGAGAGCCTCTGGGCTTAAGTGTTTAATCCCCATTATCACCACCAAAAAAAGAAAAGAAAGAAAGAAGACAAGCAAATGGCCAGATTGAAGTAAAAATGACAAATTTGTTAGCCCAGTCAGAAGTATTTATAGGGGTTTGTAGAGTCTGGGGCACTCATGCAGTGTTGTTGGGAGTGTCTAGTTTTCTGATTGTCTAATTATCAAATGCACCGTTAAAGGTTCTATGAACCTTTATTGTTACTTCTGGAAGCTTGTCCTAGGGAAGTAATTAGATAATAGTGCTCCGTTAAAACTTTAGAATGTTCACTATATCAGTGTTTGTGATAATACAGAAAAAGTATCACTAATAGACATTTGACCAGATAACTTTTTCCACATGGGGAAGAATACTCAGCCATTAAAAAAATAGATAGCAATCTACCTGGGCATGCCAACAGTATTTTGTTTAGTGAACAAAAAAGAAGTATACTAGACAGTAGATTATTCTATCTTAAGAGAAACACATAATAGTTCAAAACTTGAGCTTAAGAAGGTGTTGGGGAGGCTGTTAACTGCCACTATAGGGATATAGAGATCTGGGGGTCTTTCATATTTTACCAGGCTATTCTGATTTTTACCCCCCTACAGTACTAGGAATTGACTGCAGGGCCTCAGGCAATGCTGAATAAACACTCTGCCACTGAGCTACATTCCCAGTCCTTCTGATTGCTTTTGAAACAATAATAAAAATATTTTATTTGAGGGGTTGGGGAGATAGTCTAGTGGTAAAGCACACTTGCCTAGCACTGGGTTCGATCCATAGTACTGCAAAAAATATTTTGAGACAAAAAAGCTTGAATAAAGACATATAAGTAGACAAATTAAATTATATGTATAAAGAGGCCTGCATAGCACAAGAGCCCACAGTCAAGTTTGTAATATGCTGCCCTTTGTCTTGGAGTCAGTGGCTGAGAGAAGCTGGTGGGTTGAGGAATACTTGTTATAAACAACCTCATTCAGTGGTCTGGCCTCTATTTCCCCCCCGATAGCTTCTGTTTTAGATAGTTGTTCCCACCTAGAGCCTCCATCCTCAGACTTGACAAGTGAACTTGCCCCAGACTTACCAGGTCAGCCAAAGCTATCAGACCCTGAGGCCCAGAAAAAAGCATCTTAAAATTCCTCAATTGCCAGGCATGGTGGAGCATGCCCATAATCCCATTCATCTGGGAGGCCAAGGCAGGAGGATCACAAGTTTAAGGTAAGCCTCAGCAACTTAGCAAGAACTTGTCTCAAAAAACAAAAAGGGGTAGAGATGTACCTCAATTGTAGAGTCCTTGCCTACAATGTGCCAGGCCCTGGGTTCAATCCCTAGTACTGCCAAAAAGGAAAAAGAAAAAGAAAAAAGTTAAGCAGGCTATAAAAGTCCTCAAAGTAGAATGATCTACACAGTTTTTCACAGTAGCTTATGAGAAAGAATGATCTAGATATGTGTGCTAATACATAAATCATTAAGGTTTCTTGGGTAGAGGCCACTGTGCTATTCTTCATTTGTCCATTGATGTTTAGGAGGGTGCTAGAGGAGGAGGGTGGTACCAGGGCCATGTGACAGTTTTTGAGCCCTTGGAGCCCAGTCATGAGACAGAAAGTGACCACAATCTCATTTGTACAGCGATCCCTCTGTGAGAGTGAACGGGCACGTGTCCAGGCTGCACAGAAGAACACCCTGGTATGGGCCCTGAGGCAGAGCCCCCCTGCCGACTGGCACCTTCCTCTGCTGCAGGAGAAAGATGAGTGACAAGCACCCCTCTCCTTGGCCTGTGCAGCTTCCTCCAATCTGTTTCAAGTGGAGCTGTCACACAGCCTTAAGAACTGTGACCAGCCCATGCCATCTAGTGGGATCCTCTTGAGTTGCCACTCAACCTGGTATCTAGAACAGGACATCTCTAGCCCTACCTACCTGCCTCTTGCCTGCATTAGGATATCCCACCACTACAATGCACTGAAAAGTCAATTACACTCCCTCCATAGATTATAAGAAGCCAAGCCAGGCTGACTCATGCCTGCCCCAGGAATAAATCTCTGAGGTATAGGATTTTCAGGCTAACTCCATTGAGAACTCTGACAAGTGTGGAAATTCTGACAAGTGTGGACACATGGGTGAGTCAAAATGAGGAAGCTAAACATTTGTGCTTCTGTGAACAACTCTCCTTGTCCTTGGGAAGTAGGCTACTACATCCTGGGTTTATGACTATGTATTGCCAGCCTCTGACATCCAAGCATGCTCAGTTTCACTGCAGATGCAGGTGGGGTGTGACAAGGATTTGCTGGCTTCTCTGCAATAGGAAACTTCATGGAAAGCCCCTAAGGAGGCCCTCGGAGATTTTTAAGAAGTGCACACACCTACAGAATACAACCTTGCAAGGGTTCGTGGAATCTTGGTGTCAAAAACCCAAGTCCAAAGGGCTGGGATTTTTATTTTAAGGCTGATTAGTTGCTTTCAAATAATTTCTATTGTAGTTTAGGAAAAAGACATAAACATTAAACATCAATAAAGGAGTCTTGGGTTGGGGATGTCAAATATATGCATATGAACCACCAAGAGCACTAATTCTTTTAGAAGTTGATTACTAATAAGGTGGTTTAGCATCTTGTGGCTGCATAACAGGCTCCAGATACAAGGCTGAGGACCAGTTTGGGTATGTCCCTGGCACCCTCTAGTCCTTTCCTGGCTATGGGCAGTGGGTTAAATATCTTTTAATTTGTTCTCTGAAACAAAGTAAGTGATCATTTCAGAAAGGCATACATTAAAGAATAAAATTTCCTACTGTGTTTTCTCTTGTGCTCATACGAATGGTGAGAGGTATATGCTCACAGGATCTCAAGGGCAGAGGAGTGAAGAAAAGTCAGTTGAACAGGCTTGATGTGTCTAAGCCAAGCAGGGAGAGTCCAGTCTGAATATGACTATATTTTTAAAATATTTTAGTTGTAGATGAACACTATACCTTTATTTTATTTATTTATATTTTTATTTGGTGCTGAGGATCAACCCAGTGCCTCACATGTGCTAGGCAACTGCTCTACCATTGAGCCAAACCCAGCCCCAATGTAACTATATTAATGACATACATTTCCAGTTAATGAAGAGAGAGAAGGCAGTAGCTAGAGATCTATAAGGGTTTTTCTCAAACACAGGGAAGGGGCATCTGAATTTTGGATTCTGCATCTTCCTTGGAGGGGTGTGGGGCTGGACATGCAAGTAAAGCTTACGGGAACCTTTCCCCACATGCACCAGTCCATGAAGGACTCCTCCTACTACAGGCATACTCCCTGTCACCTGCTTGTTCAGAGCTGTATGCACTGTGGAGCTATGTACACAAAGGACATATTCTGGTTTTTGTTCTTTTCTACCTGGATATTCAGGTCCTCCTCCTACACTGCCACTGTTGCATTGTGTCTTTCTTCCTCTACTGAACAAGTTCCACATGAACAGATAATCTGCACAGAATGTTCCTGTGTTCATCTTGTGTGTGTGTTTTGTTTGTTGGTGTTTGTATGTGTGTGATATCTAACCCAGGGCCTCAGGTCCAACCAAGATTGCAGTCTTGAAACTGCTAAGTTGCCTTTGAATAATTTTTATTGCAGTTGGGGAGAAAGATTAAACATTAAACATCAATAAATAGGAGTTTTGGGTTGGGGGTGTAGCTTAATGCTAGAGCACTTGCCCAGCATTTGCAAAGCCCTATTTTCAATCTCTAACAGTGCAATAAGAGTCTAAAATGAGCCAGGCACAGTAGCACCCACTTGGAATCCCAGCAGCGGGGGAGGCTGAGGCAGGATTGTGAGTTCAAAGCCAGTGATCAGGGGCCTGGGTGGAATTCTCAGGTTGGTGGGTAGCCACAGACTTGACCTGACTTGCTTTCTCCAGAGACCTCTGGCTGTTACTACACGGACAAGGGATTGGAGTGAACTTGCCCAACATGGATAGATCAGTTGTCTATTGTAGGTCAGGCAAAAAGTCAACAACAGCTTAGACCTCAGAGGTAGCAATGAAGGTCAAGGAAACTGGTTACATTCAGTATTTGACTTAGGTATAGCCAAAGAACTTAGAATTCTATAATGCTATATTTTTATCTAGGGCTGGTAAGTTACCAAAGTGAACTGCATACTAGCATACAGTCCAGAGATGAACCCTTGCATTTATGGTAAAACACTTTTTGGCAAAATACCAAGGTGTTTCAATAAAGGACTGGCAAAACTTATATCCATATTGAATGAAAATGGATCTTGACTGAATACCATATTAAAAATTAACTCAGGTGGCAGATACCAATAATTCCGGGGACTGGGGGAATACAAGTTTGAGACCACCCCTGGCAATTTAGTGAGAATCTGTCTCAAAATAAAATGGGCTGGAACCACACTTATAATCCCAGCAATTTAAGAGGCCAAGGCAAGAGGATCACAAGTTCAAAGCCAGCCTCCGCAACTTAGCAAGACCCTGTTTCAAAAAACAGAAAAGGAGGGGATGGGGATATGGCTCAGTGGGTTCAAACCCTGGCACCCCAAAATAAAAAGGGCTGGAGGGAGCTGTAGCTCAGGGCTTGCCTACTATGTGCAAGGCCCTAGTTTCAATCCTTAGGATCCCAGCCCCTACCCCCCAAAAAAGACTATCACAGAGTAAAAAAGCAACCCACAGAATGGGAGAAAATAGTTACAAACCATACATTTGATAAGGAATTAACATATAAAGCCCAATGTGAAAAATAATTAAAAAATGAACAAAGGACAAAAGAAAATGTACAAATGGCCAATAAGCACCTGAAAAGATGTTCAACACCATTAGTCATTAGGGAAATACAAATGAGAACAACCAGATATCACCTCACACCCATTGGGATGGCTACTATAAAAACCCAGACATAAGTGTTAGTGACAGTGTGGAGAAATTGGAACTCTGGTGTACAATTGGAGGGAATGTATAATGGCTCAGCCTCAAAGCAATATGGTGGTTCCACAATATTAATCACAGAATTACCATAGGGTCCAGTGGTTCCACTTCTGGGTATATACCCAAAAAAGAATTGAAAGCCAGGTCTCAAAGAGATATTTGTAAGCCCTTATAATAACAGAATTTTTTTTTTTTTTTTTTTTCCAGTGCTGGGGATTGAACCCAGGGCCTTGTGCTTGCAAGGCAAGCACTCTACCAACTGAGCTATCTCCCCAGCCCAGCAGCATTATTCTTGATAGCTAAAATATGGGAGCTGTCAACAGTGTTGCACTCCTGTAATCCTAGCAATGCAAAAGGCTGAGGCAGGAGGACTGTAAGTTTGAGGCCAGCCTCAGTAACTTAAGGAAACCATCTCAAAAAATAAAAAGGACTTGGGGGTATAGCTCAGTGGTAAAGCAACCCTGGGATCAATCTCCAGTTCGATGAATAAATTTTAAAAAATAAAATGTAAAAGCAACCCAAGGGTTGATCAACAGAAGAATGGATGATCAAAAGGTGGTAGATACATAAAATGGAATATTAATTCAGCCTTAAAAAAATAATTTGGACACATGCTACAACAGATGAACCTTGAGGACGTTCTGCTTAATAAGTCAGTCACAAAAGACAAATACTTATGCTTCTACTTATATGATCATGGGACTTCTAGGCTCCAGAACTGGGAGAAAAAAAGCATCTGCTGTTTAAGCCACCCAGTGTGTGCTATTTTATTATGGTAGTCCAAGCTAACTAACCCATTCACCATTTCAAATCAGTAACAGTGACTAACAACACTGAGCCCTTGGCTTCAGCTAGCCTCACATATTCATATAGGGCACAGCAGCTTTAGCTAATGTGTCATGGCCTCCCAACTCCTGGAAGACAGAGCAGCTTTAACTAAGGTGTCCCTGGTTTGCTCTACTTTCTAAAGCCTCCCTCCCCAGCTTAAAACCCCAAAGATGGCCAGGCACAGTGGTATACACTTGAAATCCTTGGAATTTGGGACGCTGAGGCAGGAGGATAGCAAATTCAAGGCCCCAAGACTGTCTCCAAATTAAAAAAAGGCTAGAAATATGATTCAGTGGTAGAATGCCCTGGATGTAATCTCTATTACACCCCCCCCCCACCCACACATACACAGATTAAAAAATCCAAAGGTGGCTCTTGTCTTTCTGTCTGTCCTACTGTGTTATAACTTTCCAGTTGGCAAAATCCGATATATCCTTTACCTCCACTCCTCTGGGTTACTTTGTGCTTCTGCAAGTGGTATTTTAATTTTTTTTTTAGATGTTGATAGACCTTTATTTTATTCATGTATTTATATATGGCGCTAAGAATCAAACTCAATGTCCCACACATACTAGGCAAATGAGTCACCACTGAGCCAGAAACCTAGTCCCCCAAGTCATATTTTGACTACAAAACTGTGATTTTTTTTTTTTTCTCTCTCTAGTACTGGGATTAAAGGCACAAGCCACCATACCCAGTTGGAATCTTTCTTCCTACTCCTATTTTTTTTCCCCCTCACTGGAGGGCAGAGGATGTCTCTGTCATCTTATTTCCAGTACCAGGCATAGCAGTATCTTTCACCCCCATCCATCAGGTGAATTAATTTTGACTGTTAAGACAGAGGCTTGTTATCAAACTTTTATTTATTAACAGCATGTCCAATCTTGTGGAAAGGAGATACCAACCCTCATTACTCTGACTCTTAGGGGCAGCATGTTCTAAGGACAGTGCCTTGAGCTCTACCTTTTGAATTCTACCTGTGTATACACCTTGGTGATGTCATTGTACCTGCCTTCAGGGGGCTGATAGTTAAAGATTGGTGGTGTATAATTTGGCCCTTCCCTCTCAAAGGGGAACAGGCTGGCGTTCCGCTTGATTGCCTCGGTGTACAACTCGAGGGACTCAAGTTTCAATTCCTGTAGAGCTTCTTGCTGGGCCTGTAGCATAGCTCTGATGGCATTCCTCTCCATCTGGTGCTCTTGCTGCTTGTATAGGGACCACTTCTTCAGAAGCAGAGCTCTCCGCTCACTTTCCTCAAAGGGAAGCTCCATCTGAGTACGCTGTCTGTGAATGCACAAGTTCAAAAGTGTGAGGCTATGAAGTACTGACCTCACTGGCAAGGGAGTCTTTGTGATTGCACATGACCCAATTATCCCCCTGGCCAGGCACAGACAGGAATTAGGAAAGAAGAGTAGAAATTTGGGACAAAGGAAGAAATGAAATGTTGAACGTGGCAGCAGCTGCAATGGATACTAGAAGCCAAAGTTATTTGCAGACTCTGAAAAAATTGGTACTACTTTCTTAGCCCCAGGCAGACTCCCTTTGGTGAGTGGTGTTAGTGAAGAAAAGTGAAATGAAAGTCAAAATCCCAGGGAAATAAGAATCTTAATTCAGCTCTGTAACACCTGGCAATGTTTTGCTCTGTAAATTGTTCACACTTTTCAAGAAAACAGCAAAAATTACTAACCCTGCACAGAATACATTTGCAATACATACTTACTACTGAGCATTTGCATAAAAGGCTAAGGGTTTTCTACTCTGGGGACAGGGCAAGGGCTGTGGCAAGGGCTGTAAACCCAAGGCCTGTGTCACAAATCACAGCCAATATTCTTCAAGTCAAAAAAACAAAACACAACAAAACAAAACAATAACAGAACTTTGCTTTGCATCAGTGCCAAACCAAATTTGCTTGAGCATCTTCACTGGACTTATCAACAATTGTTTAGTTTTCTTTCCCACCAATCAGAAAGGCACCAATCAGAAAGCATTCTCCAACTCTCAAAAGGCACAATCAAGGAAATAAGACTCAAATGTACTGACACATTCTGATCACAGGCATGAACTTCAAACTGAAGTTAATGGTACTCCTTTGCTCAGAGGACTTTTAAGTCCAGAGGAGAACCCCTACCTTGATTTATCCAAGAACCTCACAGGGGTAATAAAATCTTCAATGGGAATCAGCTCTTGGCTAGCCTTTTCCAGTTTTCGGATCCTCTTTTTCAAGCGGTCCTTTGCTGCTTGATCTTTTTTGGGATCTACCTTCTTCTTCTTTCGCAGAGGTTCTGCTCTATTGGATAAAAAGCAAACATTAAATGTTTTCCTCCTCAATCTCATGAGAGAGATGTTAAGTGAAGTACCCCATACTTGTACTGAGCTCTCCTTTGGGGAAAAGAGTTGTGCATGTTTCTCATCCTATGAACTCAGTGGCACAGATTAGCAGTTCCATCCCAGTGTCCTTGTGAGAATGATGTGGGTACCATCAATTCCAGGAATGGATATGAAATCATGGTGGGGTGTCAGGAATAAACTAAAAGGAAGAGTTTATCTTTAATCTTGGGATTCCAGTGTGCCTTAGGACTGTACTGAAAAGTGAAAATACCAAACGGATAGAAGCTCATTCACATTTTAAATAGATTTGTGATTTATAAAAATACTTTTAGGACTCAAAAAAGACAACATAGTGAAAGTGACTGACATGTCTATATTTACTTTTCAGTATTTCTTAACACTTTCCCCATCTCAGAGTTTTGGCAAAAGTCTGGTTATTAGGAACACATCTCCCCGTCATAATATACTATTAAAAATAGTCAAATCCTAGCCAGGTGATGTGGGGCAGGCCTGTAATCACAGTGACTCCAGAGGCTGAGGCAGAAGGCTCTAATGCAGAAGGATCACAAGCTTGAGTCTACCCTAGTCAACTTAGCAAGACCCTCTCTCAAAATAGAAAATAAAAGAGGCTGGGGATGTAGCTCAGTATAAAGCACCCCTGGATTGAATCACCAGTACCAAAGCAGGGAAAACTGAATAAAGGGCCTGGAGTTCAAGGTGGAAATACCTTTAGTCTTCTAATCTCCTGGTACCTAGGGAGTCAGAATGAGTACTGAAAGGAAGGCCCATGGAGAAACAAGCGGTGCCCTTGAAAACATGAAAGTCTCCCTTTGAGGCTAATTGACATTTATTCAAAATACTTTTACACTTAATTTTTTAAAAATTATCAATAGCAAAATATGGGACAGAGTCTATTGACAGAAAAGCAGCTGCCCAAATTTAACTATGGGAAGCTTTAACTCTGTGAATTTTGCAAGCCAAACATGGAGCAGTCTTTCTTTATTCTGGTCACTTGCACATCTGTTTTTGCCCACGTCCCCAAAGAGGTCCCGGTCCCGGCTGAACTTTACCTCATGGGAATGAGTTCCCAGAAAGACAACAATGAAGCTCTCTGGTGGGTGTCTCTGATCTGGGTCAGCCAAGAAAGCCTGAAGGAGACAAGGTATGTATAAATATCTAATTCTTCCCCACTTCATAGGAAATGAAAAAGCACACATGCACAAAACTAGTGCCCGTTAAACCTGGTACTTTTGAAAAAGTACTGGATATTACAGCAAGGTCAATGTAGGGATTTTCGCAATAGACATGATCAGCTGGCTCATCCCTTAGATATCCGTGGACAGGACGGTAGGGAGGTACCTGAGAAGTCCCTGCCGCCGAGACAGGGCAAATGCCCTGGGCGCCCGGCGACCAGGCCAGAGTCCACTCACCGGCTTAGAGTACGCAAAGCCTGCGCCCTAGATCGCAGCACCACAGCCGCCATGACCTGTTTTGCTTCCGGCTGGCCGGTAACTTCCGAACGCGCGCCCCTTCGCTGTTGGGTCCGCAGTGCCAAGGGCAGAGGTCGGCTCACTACCCGGAACCTTTTCCGGCCTTCGGGGACTGGGCCCGAGCCTGGCCCCGCCCCCCGACGCAGCCCCGCCCATGGCGCCTATACCGCACGCCGCACGCTGCGGGCGCCTTTTACTTCGCCGAGCGTTGGGTCCTTCCTTCCGCTTTTTTCAACCTGCTGTGAGCCGACCCCTACAGAGGGTATAATTCCGGCTACCTACTGCTTAAGCCATTTGGTCTTCAGTCCAGCGAAGGTCTGGTCCCGCAGGACAGCCGGAGTGGCTGAGGGGACGTCCCTTTGCTCTACCCGGTCCAAGTGTCCGCGTCTATGAAAACGATCCCGATCTTCCAATAAACGCGCCTTCTTGGGCCTCTCCCGCCACCCTCCCCGGACTGGGTCGTTTCTCGCATTCGTTCGAATTCACGGCTGTGGCCGTCAGGTGGCTGCATTCCCGCGCCGGCACGGGGACTGGCTAGATGCCTAATAGCGCCCGGACGAATAGTGTTGATGAATGACGAAAACCAGTTAATAAGTCGGACTCGGAACCAGCCGGGGAGAGGTGGTGACAAGCTATCCAGGACACCCCGGCCCATCCAGGCTCTCTGGATCGCCAGGCCGTCCGGGTTACAACTCGAGGCTCCGCTGGTTCGCCGCTGCTTGGGCCGCCCCGCCCCTTGTCAGCGACCGCACCCACGCTCGACCCAAAGCGGATCCGTCTTACGTTGCCCCTGCCTACCAAAGAGCCTGGCCGGCCCCGTCCGCGTGGGGAGCGGTTTCCCGCCGGGGCGATTTGGCAGGTGCGCGCCGTGACTTCCGGCGTTGCCCGGGAGCCGCCGGAGGAGGAGCGGCGCAGGGGATGCGGCTGTGGTGGCGGCGGCGGCGGCCGAGCGCGGGGGGCGGCTGTGGCGGCGGCGGGGGGCGCGGGCCGGCTATGGCGCGGCGGCGCTGAGGGTGCGGGGCGGGCGGCAGCCAGAGGGTGGGCGGCGCGGGAGGAAACGACGGCGGTGGCTCCATGGCCCGAGCGCGCTGAGGGACGCGGCTCTCGCCTCAGCCCGGCGGCAGCCGAACAATGAAGCTCTTGAAGCCAACCTGGGTCAACCACAATGGTGAGTGCTCCCAGGGGTCGCAGGAGGCAGTCTGGAGTGGGTTTGGGGTCCAGAGTCGGGTTGGGGCCTCGCGCAGGCCCTGCCTTCCTCGTCCCAGTCACCCGGTGCCGGGTTCCGTAGCAGCGGAGCAGGCGGGAGCAGACTTTGTCCGCCCTGGGAGGCTGGCGAACCCGGGCACGTGCTCCGGGCTGGCTGCAGCAAAGTGATCCTTCGTCCCAAGCACTGACAGACTATTGCGCCGCTCACCCGTCACCGTGTAGGGGCTGCGGCCTGACTTTCCCCGGGAGTGGGCCTGGGTGTCGGCCAGGTTCTGCCACTCGTTTGCATTGGCTAGTATGTGTTTAGATGGTCCTGAGTGTGAAAGCTGGGCGGTATCCCCCTTTTGGCCTTTCAATGGTGGGATGAACAACTAGAATCTTCAGAAGGGGCTGTTATTGCCCTTGATGAGCCCTGGAGTTGGTCTGATAGTGCCCCCAATCGGGGTGCTATGGTCCTGGAATAGGAAGGCTTAGGACCAAGACCCATGGAGGATTATGAAGGAGCTACCTTTATTGCATAACTGGGATGTCAGGGTGAATAGGATTGGGGCCAGTAGGATACAGGTGTGTTCTAGGTGAGGGACTTAGATTTGTAGTGGTAGCTCCAAAGCAAACGGTGGGAAACCGACTCATCTACCCTTACTGAGACCTGACTGGCACAGAGAGTCTAGTGGTAACCAGCAGTGTTGACCTAGTTCTCATAGGAATTGATCTTTGCTCCCCGGAGAGAGGAAGAGAGAGGACCCGCTCCCCATTCCCCTTGACAGTACTGGCATTCCAGGAAGGCAAAGGGTAACCCCCCCTCCCCAGAGGCAAAAGGTCACCCTGCTGCCCTCTTGTTCCTCACTTCTACTTGGCAGTGCAACTAGAGGGAGCTACAGTTTTAAAGCAAGAGTGGATGCTTTTGCCTTTTCTTACACATGTAGCTGTAGCATTTTGAATTTGATCCCAGAATGCTCTGTCTTACAACAAAACTGAATTCAACATGTCTTAACCGGTTTTCTTCAATCAGAAATGCCCTCTCCTTCCATTTGTGATGCCTTCCCCATTTTTCCGGGATCAGGTGAGGTCACCTTTTCCTTTTGAAACCATTTCTGCCCAAGTTATTTTACTATATATTCTGTGCACTTACCCCTGTGTTTTGCCTGCATGGAAGTTATGCTTGTACTTTCCTCAATTCCAGGGCAAGGACTGCCTTACTTCTCTCTGTATTCCCTGCTAAACTCAGGAATGATTTATATATAATGGGTTTATGGTAAATGTTGGCTAAAACAGGTAAGAAAACTGAGATCTCCATAATTTATGAAGATGCAAAGCCATGAGCCTTAGTTTCCTTTCTCTTGTTGATCTCCAAGATCCTGATGTATAGGGTATAGATCTTTCTCTGAAAAGCTGGGCTATTATTGTAGTTCTAAATTATAGTGCTTGGGATCAGGAAAGGAGACATTTTACTATGAATTAATTTGCTCTGTAAGTGCAGGTGCAAAGGAGTTTTTATTTTAAAATGCTTTGCCTAAAATACATTTGTTTTATAGTCCACCTTCTCCAGTCTCTTCTTCATTCTGTCATATAACTTATTCCTTTTGTCCTTTGTAGGACAGAAATGTTACACTGTGTAAACATAATTATGTCAGTATGCTTAAACAGTTATCTAGGTACAAATGAGTGAGAGTCTGCAATCAGGTCAGCAGTCAAATGTTCGAGCCTAGCAGAGTAGAAAGAGTGATGCGCCCTGAGTCTGGGATCCTAGAATTAAGTGTGATGGTGTCTGCTCTATTCACTTCACAGTATGATTGTGACGTTCAGATGGAAACAGAGACACAAAAGCTTTTCCCAGACCATAAAATGCCTTAGAAATCTAAGAGATAATAATAATAAAAGATATCAAGACTAACTGGATGGGATTTAACTTTTTTTTTTTTTTTTTGGTACCAGGAGTTGAACCCATGGTTGCTTAATCACTGAGCCATATCCCCAACCCTTTTTATTTTTTATTTTGAGATGGTCTTGATAGATTGCTGAGGCCGGCTTCGAACTTTTGATCCTTAGCCTCCTGAATCTCTGAGATTACATAGGTGTCCCACCACACTCAGCAGGATTTAATATCTTTTACACATGTTTTTTGTCAAATTTCCTTTCTTCTAAAATCTCCTAAAATGAACCGTGGCTCATGGCAATAGTCAGGGGGACTGCTAGAGGTAAAGTGACCACTATCTTGGAGGAAATTATGTTGGTCTGAATCACTAGTGAGCAAGCCTATAAAGATAATAGTAGTGGGAACTGCTGTTCTCATTTAGAACCTGAGTGGTACTTGGTAACCAGGAAAAAGGTAGTGACCAGTAAAATCATGATTCCTTTGGATGAAAAAACAAAAGCCATGTCTCTTTGGAGTGTATATCATTGCACTTTCTGGCTATCTCACTCTGCTACTTGTTTCCTATCTCTTGTAGCATGAACATACTTTGTTGTCTTAGAGTCCAACTGAGAAGGAAAAGAGAGCCCAGCATTTTCCCCTGGAATGGCAAGGGATCCATTCAGACAAGGTAGAGAAGGCAGCTAGAATAGGTGAAGCTACAGGAGGAAGAAGTGTTTGTTGGCATACTTTGGTCTTCATTTTCCAGACTGATAGTAAAGAAACCTTTTAAGGTAGTGTTTCTCAACCTCAGCACTATTGACATTTTGGGACATATGACTGGTGTGGGGTGCTGAGCTACATCCCTGGCCTCTACACACTAGATTCCTGGAGTACCCTCCACCACTACCCTGTAGTGACAATTTGATGAACCTTCTCTAGCATTTGGGATTGAGCACTACTGGCATCTAATTGGTAGAGGATTGGTCTGCTGCTAAGCATTCTACAGCATACAGGATGGCCCCAGCACAGGGGCTTATGTGCCTTAAATGTCAGTAGTGCCATGGGTAATAAATTTTACTTGGGATAGAAAAGTCTTTGTTGTTATTTGCCTTTTCGTTTGTTTGTCTTATTGTTCCAACTAGTTTGTAAACTTCTTGAAGACAAGAAGTTGTGACAACCAAAATTACCTCCAGACATTGCCAGTGTCCACTGGTAGCCAAAATCACCCCCAGTTGAGACATTCTGGTCTAAAATTATGTTACTAAATCTTGATGTTATCTTATTACAGAGAAATTTGCCTTGGGTATGGAATCAGACTGGGTTCCAGATGCCATCATTTACTAACTGGATTCCTGGGGTGGTGACTGTACTTTTAGACTTTGGTAAAAATTTTATAAAGGTAAAGACTCATCTCTTCCATTTTACCCTGTATCCAAATATAAAAGACCCTTAAGATATAAAATAATAACTAATGGTATCTATCATTTATGTAGAAGTTATATGGCAGGTACTATTCCTATACTACTTTGTTCTTCGATATAGTATTAGGCCTGACCAAAATAAGCTTCATTTATAAGTTAGGTTACAATCATATATTGGTCAGAAAGTGAAAACATCAGGACTTTTGGAATTAAAGTTTGTAGGAAAATGCAGTTTGTATATTTAGAAAATTTCTTTGAGATTCATGGCTTTTCCCATCCCTGGAACTTTGCTCTTGAACGTTTTTTTCTGGAAGTCTCATTCTTGAGCAGTTTGCACTTTTGCTTAGCTCTTTGGTGAAGCCCATTCTAATCAGGAAGGCCTGGACTGCAAGAACTCTTTTTCACTTTTGGCCTCCGATCCATTCTTTCATATCAGTATTGTGAGAAATATTTGGCAAATTTTCAACAATAGGGTAATTTGCCAGTTAATCACATTGTTTTATGGTGTTTTATTTTTCTCCCGTCCTGTAATTCCAGCCACCACCCCACCCTGCCATCAACCACACATACACATTTGGTCTCATTCTGAAAAGGATTTTAAGATGTCTTACTGAGACAAATCAGCTTATTGGTAAAATGCAGCTGAATGGAAGGATAATGGAGTCAGGAGTGGGTGTGGCGAGGGGCTGGCATTGCTGCTGGCTAGCACTGTAGTCCTATGTCTGAGAATGAACTGGGAGGGAATCCTAATGGTGATATATGATTGCAGTGGTTGTGAGATAAATTTGGCAATTGCTGTAGATCAGTGGTTCTCAAACAGGACAATGTCTGGAGAAATTTTTGGTTTTACAAGTGTTGGGGGCAGAGTGCCACTGGCATCTAGTTGGTAGAGTATAGTCCTGCTGCTAAGCATCCTATAGCATACAGTATAACCTGAAGCCCAGAGGATTATCCAGCCCCAAAAGTCAGTAGTGCGGAGAGTGAGAAACTTGGCTCTGAATAAAGAAGTTTTTGTTGTTAATTGCCTTTTTTTTTTTTTTGTATTTATTTGCTTACTGTTCCAACTAGATTATAGACCACTTGAAGATAATGAAGATAAGAATTTTGCCTTTTGTTTTAGAATCAGATGATCCTGTTCTGGAATCCCTTATGCTTTGCTGCTTATTAAATATATGACATAGAAGGGTTTTTTTTCCATCTCTCTAACCTGATTTGTTCATGTAGCCAATACCATTTGCCTCACCTGCACCTTTTGAAGGTGAGTTCTCTCCACAGTGTTTCTTTGCTGATTTATATTTAAAAATGATAAGAATTGATTTAGGAAAATAACCAGAAATACCTGAAGAGAATTCAGAAGAAAACCAGGTGGGATTTTTCTCTGGATATAATGCATGTAAATTTTACACTAATTCGTGCTCCAAACTTTGAACCTTTCTAGTGAGAAGTTCTGTGGGGATCTAGAAGTAACAAGGTTCTCCCTATATATGGAAAGCTATGTAGAAGGTAGGAGAGATGAATATCTAGACTGTATTCTAGAATGCAGGGCAACCAGAAACAAAAGCTACAGAAAAAAAGTTGTGATTGCCCTGACTTGACTCTAGTCTTGTTTGTGGAGGTGTCCTTGAGCCTGAGCCTTGACATGATTAGGATCGTGATGGTGGAGAAGGCACTGCAACTTTTGAGTAGTCAAGACCAAAGACCTGGATGATAAGAACATTTAGGAGAAGGTATAGAATATGTTAACAGTTAAGACTGAACAGGAAAAGAGGGATGATGGAATTGGGAGCCAGAGCTAAAAGCACCTTGCTAGAAGTCTGGTCTTCTGGAAGGGGAGCACTGAAGTTTCTGAGGAGGCTGGATGAGATATTTATCCTAGGAAGGCCCTGGAGGAGTTAGAAGGCAGTTGCTGAGGTCTTGATGAGAGATACTGAGAGAGGCAGGAAGGTCAGAGGTGGTAAAGACAAGAAAGAGTAGGGAGGGCCTGAGGACAGGGTGGAGGTAGAATTAATAATAGTTGACCATTAAAGGCAAATTACTATAGATTCAGGTCACTCTGAGTTCATTTTTTTAAAAATATTTTTTCAGTTATTGATGGACCTTTATTTAATTAATTAATCTATATGCAATGTTGAGAATTGAACCCAGGCCTTGCACATGCTAGGCAAGTGCTCTACTACTGAGCTACAACTCCAGCCCTCTTGAGTTCATTTCTTGAATGTGCTGAAGAAAGTATGAATGAGGACTAGGCAGTGGGGTTTTCTTAAATTTATTTTAATTTAAAAGAAATTATCATAAAGATATTTTCATTTTATAAGCAAAACCATAGTTACATAGCTGGGAGGGACCTCTGAGCAGCTCCCCGGCTTTGACCACCAAGACCAGCTAGGGAATCTGGTGCCATTGTGCTGAGTCTTGTGGATGACCAGGGACAGGACACTCTGTGTCTGCTTTTGTTTTTCCCTTTTCCCAGAGGTTCCTAGCCTGACCCATTCATCTAAGGTGTTTGCCTGTAGATTATGGAAGTTGCTAGCTAGCGAATGAAACAGGTGTGGAATGAGCCCTGGGGATTAAAAAATTGACAGAAGTGCATTTTATCATCTTGGCAAGATTAGCATCAACACCTAGAGAAGTGAGTGGGGCTCTTGGCAATGTCCATGTTGTTAAATAGTAGAAAGGTGTACTGCAGATAATGTAGGTTGCCTTCCCTTTTCCTTGCTAGTAGAACCCCAGTTTTTTCTTGTCTGATCTCTTGCAGACCAAGCTGTAAGGAGTGTGTTCCTAGCCTAAAACTAGCAGGTGAGGAATGGCCATGACTGGTAGGGGATATCTGCTGGGACTCCTAAGGAGTCAAATAAGAAGAGATGCTTGAAAGGCCAGTCTCTTCTGCTGGACTTCACTAGGTCTGCAGCCAGCTTGTGACTCTGAGAACATGTTCACACTGAGGATAACAGAAGAGGAAGAGGGAAAGACTTGGTTCAAAGCTGCTAAATTAATGCAATTTGAAGTTGACCCATCATGGGACGTGTTATATGAATTAGTGGAATACTCATTAAATTGTCTTTGATTTGGAGCAGAAAGAAAACATCTGCAGCAGTACAATTTGCTGATGGAAACTGAGGCTGTGTGGGATGAGATGGTTTCCCCCAAATTACATTAGATATGAAAGAAATGAGTTGGGAGTCACACCTAGACTCTATCCTGAACCCAGGCTTCCTCTTTCTAATTTGCCAAGCAGTGGTCTCATGACCAGGCCCCCACTGGGGAATTGAACCTAGGGGCACTTTACCAGTGAGCTATGGCTCCAGCCCTTTTTATTTTTTATTTTTGAGACAAGGTCTCACTAAATTGCTTAGGACCTTGCTAATTGCTGATGCTGACCTTATACTTACCATTGTGCTGCCTCTGCTTCCTGAGTTGCTGGATTACAGGCATGAGCCACCACATGCAGCTAGCAACTTCTGTTTTAGAAAACTTGAGGGCCCCTTTCTCCTCAGAAGGACAGCTTTCAGAAACCATGTGGTAGAAGTTAGTAACAAAAGCCCTCTCATGCCTGGAGATTGTTGTTCTGTGAATACCTCTATAGTCATTCAGAGGGACTAGGCATGGTGACTCACACCTGTAATCTCATTGACTCAGGAGGCTGAGGCAGGAGGATCACAAGCTTGAGGCCTACCTCAGCAATTTAGCAAGTCCCTGACAATTTTGTGAGATCTTGTCCCAAAATAAAAAATTAAAAGGACTTGAGGATGTAGCTCTTGGTAAAGCACCCCTGGTTTTACTCCTAGTACCAAAAATCAATCAGTGTGTCCTAGGGCTTTTAACTTGGTTGATTTCTCTTGAAGTACTTGATGAACCTTCTCTGACATTTGGTTTTTGAGTATTCTGTGGTCATGAAGTGTCAACAGAATATTTTCAGGGAGGAAAAGGAGAGAGGGGCATGTGCCCGAGCTTTGAACCGTGTCTTCCTGTTAGCCTTATTGGGTTGACTTAATTATGTGTCCTCTCTTGTACCAATATCCATTGCCTATTGGTTTACATGAGAGAGGGATAGATACTTGAGTAAAGAGACCTCCCCACTGGAAGTTTTCTCCCAGAAGGCAGAGACTTTGTCTTTGCATATGCTCTATTCATAGAACCCCCCCCCCCCCTTGTTTCCTGGCTCACACCATAGTAGTCACTCGGTAAATATTGATGTATGTGGAGTACAGGAAGAAGGTGATGGAAGGTGGCTGGTGGATGGGTGGCCAACTGTGTCTTCTATCCTTGGCTAGTAGAGTTGATATGCTTCAGAAAACTTCTTGTTCATTCTAGTTGGCTCTTCTAATAGGGATGACTTTATGGTAGAATCTGCTGGTAATTCCAGTGATAAGGGAATGCACTCTGCCCAAGCTTCAATCTGAGGAACTCATTTATATGACTGTGTTGTTTGAAGCTTTTTATTTTAGGGAAGAGACTAGATGAAACAGAACAGATGGCAAAGGCTTTATAACATCCCTGGCAAAGAGAAACTTGGAGATGTAGCTCAGTGGCAAAACTTCTTCCTAAAAGCAATACCTGCCTTGATGCATTAACAAACATAGGATTGGCCAAGACTCAGGGAGACTTCCCTAGCAAAAGCCATGGTGGTGAGGGACAGACAGGAGGGGCAACTAGCCTTCTTTGAGGACCAAGGATAGATCTTGCTGGAGTGAATTCCAGACCTTCTGCATCTTGCAACGAAGAATACAACACAAAGAGGACACCGAATACATTCACCTGTTCAACAAATAACAAGTGCCAACTGTATGCCAGGGGCTGGTCTAAGAGCTGTAAACCAAGCAGCAAGCAGGCTGTGTTTAGTAGCAGCATGTGATAACATTCTCACCAGTGAGAGTTGGTGGGCATTTATCTGCTGGGGGCATTGGTGTATGCAGGAAAGACAAGATTTAGAAGGGGATCCTATTGGGGAGATACAGCAGACATCCCAAATGAGCCATTAGAAAGTTGTAGGCAGGTGAATATAGGGAGAAATAGCAAACAAAGATTAGGAATGCTGAGGTAGTGCTAGGGTAGGAGAAATTTAAATAGGAAATTAAAAATTTGGGAGGAAATTTTTTTTTGGAAAGCCTGAGTAAAGTTACGTTTGAGCAAAGACCTCGTCTCAGTAATTGACTCTGAATTGGAGATTTTTTTTTTTTTTTTTTTTTGGTGGTGCTGGGGATTGAACCAGGGCCTTGTGCTTGTGAGACGAGCACTCTACCAACTGAGCTATCTCCCCAGCTCTGAATTGGAGATTTTTGCATGCAGAAGGATTATCAGGGAGTAGTCTTGGGAACCATACCTGTGTGGAAATGAGGAAAGCAGACGGATTGAAAAGGAAAACTGATCTATGATGCAGGCACAGCAAAAGCCACAGCTAATCCTGTGGGGAGCTCTGGAGCTTGGGGAGCCCTTCAGAGTTGTCCTGAATTGGAGTGAGGTGCCCAGGCCTTCATATACCTACATCGACAATAACTGGATGTGGGCTGTCTTGGTTAGTGGGCCTAACTTTAGTGGAAGTAGTTCTTTTGAGGGCAGGTCCTATCCAGAGAAGCACTGCTGGGAGCCTTCTTGGGCTGCCAGCTGTATAATGGGTGGGGTACTTTAATTACTTGGATGGAGGGGACTGGGCATGATCTCATGGCATCTACAATAGGCCTGATGGAGGTAAAGAAGGTGCCATTTTAAGGAGGGGTATTCCAGGCACAGAGAATATCCAGAACTTGCCTGGAAGGTTTGAGGACTAACAAGGTTATGTGAGATAGGATCCGAGAGTAAATAGCAGTCTGACTTGGAATGCCTGATGGATTGCCAGAGGCCTTGATTCTCACTGCATTAGGAACAGAGGACTACTGTGATCTGACTTGGGATTTGAATGTCTCTCTGCTGCAGTGAAACTAGACTGGTGTGGGAGGCAAGGGAGAAAGCTGGAAGACCATTTATGAGACTCTCACAGTGATCCAGGCACAGAATGATCATGGTGATGACCATGGTGGTGATGGTCATGATAGTGCAAATGGTTAAATTTTGTGTGTTGAGTACACTAATATTTATATATATACTATATGTGTGCATATATACATATATATTTATATTCATATATATGTGTGTGTGTGTGTGTGTGTGTGTGTATATATATATATATATATATATATATATATATATATATATATTACTGCAGGGCTCCAGAATCCAAAACTTTTTGAGTGCCAATATTATGTCACAAGTGGAAAATTCCACACTGTGAAATTTTGTTTCATGCACAAAAGGACTTAAAATATTATATAGCTCACTATTATATGATGAATGGATAACAGAAGACATCAGGAGGGAAATAAAAAAATTCGTAGAAGTAAACGAGAACAAAGACACATCATATCTAAATCTCTGGGACACTATGAAAGCAGTACTTAGAGGAAGATTTATTTCATGGGGCGCATTCAACAAAAGAAGTAGAAGTCAGCAAATAAACGACTTAACACTACAGCTCAAAGCCCTAGAAAAAGAAGAGCAGACCAACACCAAAAGTAGTAGAAGACAGGAAATAGTTAAAATCAGAGCCGAAATCAACGAAATTGAAACAAAAGAAACAATCGGAAAAATTAACAAAATAAATAGTTGGTTCTTTGAAAAAATAAACAAAATTGATAGACCCTTAGCCACACTAACAAAGAGAGAGAGGGAGAAAACTCAAATTACTAAAATTCGGAATGAACAAGGAAATATCACAACAGACACGAGTGAAATACAAAACATAATTAGAAGCTATTTTGAAAATCTATACTCCAACAAAAGAGAAAACCTCGAAGACATCAACAAGTTTCTAGAGACATATGAATTACCTAAACTGAGCGAGGAGGACATACACAACTTAAATAAATCAATTTCCAGCAATGAAATAGAAGAGGTCATCAAAAGCCTACCAACAAAGAAAAGTCCGGGACCAGATGGGTTCTCAGCCGAGTTCTATAAAACCTTTAAAGAAGAGCTCATTCCAATACTTCTCAAAGTATTCCATGAAATAGAAGAGGAGGGAACCCTCCTAAACTCATTCTATGAAGCCAATATCACCCTGATACCTAAACCAGACAGAGACACATTGAGGAAAGAAAATTTCAGACCAATATCCTTAATGAACATCGATGCAAAAGTTCTCAACAAAATTTTAGCAAATCGCATACAAAAATATATTAAAAAGATAGTGCACCACGATCAAGTGGGTTTTATCCCAGGGATGCAAGGTTGGTTCAACATCCAGAAATCAATAAATGTCATTCACCATATCAACAGACTAAAAGTTAAGAATCACATGATTATTTCAATAGATGCAGAAAAAGCACTTGATAAAATACAGCATCCCTTCATGCTCAAAACACTAGAGAAAACTGGGGTAGTGGGAACATTCCTTAACATTGTAAAGGCCGTCTACACTGAGCCCATGGCCAATATCATTCTAAATGGTGAAAAACTGAAAGCATTCCCCCTAAAAACTGGAACAAGACAGGGATGCCCTCTTTTACCACTTCTGTTCAATATCGTTCTTGAGACTCTAGCCAGAGCAATTAGACAAATCAAAGAAATTAAAGGGATGTGAATTGGAAAAGAGGAACTCAAACTATCCCTGTTCGCTGATGACATGATCATATATTTAGAGGAACCTGGAAATTCCACCAGAAAACTCTTAGAACTCATAAGTGAATTTAGTAAAGTAGCAGGTTACAAGATCAATGCTCATAAATCCAATGCATTTTTATACATAAGTGATGAATCTTCAGAAAGAGAAATTAGGAAAACTATCCCATTCACAATAGCCTCGAAAAAAATAAAATACTTGGGAATCAATCTCACAAAAGAGGTGAAAGACCTCTACAATGAGAACTACAGAACACTAAAGAAAGAAATTAAAGAAAACCTTAGAAGCTAGAAAGATCTCCCATGTTCTTGGATAGGCACAATTAATATTGTCAAAATGGCCATACTACCAAAAGTGCTATACAGATTCAATGCAATTCCAATTAAAATCCCAATGGTGTACCTTACAGAAATAGAGCAAGCAATTATGAAATTCATCTAGAAGAATAAGAAACCCAGAATAGCTAAAGCAATCCTCAGTAGAAAGAGCGAAGCAGCGGGTATCGCAATACCAGATCTTCAACTCTATTACAAAGCAATAGTAACAAAAACGGCATGGTATTGGTACCAAAATAGACAGGTAGATCAATGGTACAGAATAGAGGACATGGACACAAACCCAAATAAATACAATTTTCTCATACTACACAAAGGTTCCAAAAATATGCAATGGAGAAAAGATAGCCTCTTCAACAAATGGTGCTGGAAAAACTGGAAATCCATATGCAACAGAATGAAACTAAATCCCTATCTCTCACCCTGCACAAAACTCAACTCAAAATGGATCAAGGACCTCGAAATCAGACCAGAGACCCTGCACCTTATAGAAGAAAAAGTAGGTCCAAACCTTCCACTTGTTGGCTTAGGATCAGACTTCCTTAACAGGACTCCCATAGCCCAAGAAATAAAAGCTAGAATCAACCACTGGGATAGATTCAAACTAAAAAGCTTTCTCAGCAAAGGAAACTATCAGTAATGTGAAGAGAGAGCCTACAGAGTGGGAGAATATCTTTGCCACTCATACTTCAGATAGAGCGCTAATTTCCAGAATCTATAAAGAACTCAAAAAACTCTACACCAAGAATACAAATAATCCAATCAACAAATGGCTAAGGAAATGAGCAGACACTTCACAGAAGAAGATGTACAAGCAGTCAACAGATATATGAAAAAATGTTCATCTCTAGTAATAAGAGAAATGCAAATCAAAAGTACCCTAAGATTTCATCTCACCCCAATTAGAATGGCGATTATCAAGAACACAACAATAGGTGTTGGCGAGGATGTGGGGAAAAAGGTACACTCATACATTGCTGGTGGGGTTGCAAATTAGTGCAGCCACTCTGGAAAGCAGTATGGAGATTCCTCAGAAAGCTTAGAATGGAACCACCATTTGACCCAGCTATCCCACTCCTCGGCCTATACCCAAAGGACTTAAAATCAACATACTACAGAGATACAGCCACATCAATGTTCATAGCTGCTCAATTCACTATAGCCAGATTGTGGAACCAACCTAGATGCCCTTCAGTTGATGAATGGATAAAGAAACTGTGGCATATATATACAATGGAATATTACTCCACCATGAAGAATGATAAAAGTATGGCATTTGCAGGCAAACGGATGAAATTGGAGGATATCATGCTAAGTGAGATAAGCCAATCTCAAAAAACCAAAGGACGAATGATCTCGCTGATAAGCGGATGAGGACATATTAGGGGGTGTAGGAGGGGTTAGTGTTAGGGTTAGGGATAAGGAGGGTGGTAAATATGGAGGAAGGACTGTATAGAGGGAAAAGAGGAGTGGGAGGGGTGGGGGGGAAGGGGAAAAATATTGTATAGCTACTTTCTGATTCTGTTTTTAGCCTGTGTGTGAAACCTAAATTAATTTCATATTTTGATTTGGATCCCATCCCCAAGTTATCTCATTATATATATGTAACAATCAAAATGTAAAATACTTCTTTTCCCAAACATTTCAGATAAGGGATACTCAACCAGTATTATAAATTATTTTATATATAATATATTTGTATATTACATGCTATAGCCTGTATCATATACAGAAAATTACATAATTGATATATCAATGTAATATGATATATATTGTTTACATACATAAATAAATTATTTTTAGGTATAGTTTATATAATGAAATGCCCTTAGTGTACAATTTGATGAATTTTGACATATTAGTATACTTTATAAACTATTCTTTGATCAAGATATCAAAATCACAGAAATTCTGAGTTATAGATATATTGGGAAGATAAAGTCAGCAGGGCGAAGCAGGTAAACTAAAGTGTGGAGTAAAAGAAAACAGAAGGATGCCTTGCTTTTATGAGAAGAAAGTTGCTGTCTGCTGAGCTTGGTAAAACTGTGGCAGGAGCAGATATGAGAGGGAAACTCATATCTGAAACTCCTGGATTCAATTTTAGACAGAGTGGGCAAACTGAAACCACTGTGCAGAGGCTTTCCAAGCAGCCTTGTGACAAGTATGGCCACTCTTACCTTTCTCCCTTTTGAAGACATTACAGCTCCATTCTAATGCTGTTAAGGAACCAGACAAATATCTGAATCTTGCCAGTGACAACTGCCAGGTGTATTTCTAGAATATTATCTCTGGTATATTATGTGTGGATCTGGATAATGAAACTTTTTATGATTTGGTGCTTTTAACTTATAAAATTTAAAATGATTTTTCTCATTATAAAAGTAATACATGTTCAATTTAGGAAAAATTAGAAAATGCAAAGAGGAAAACATTGTTAAAATCATCTTTATGTGGTCTGTGCTGGGATGTAGCTCAGTGGTAGAGTGTTTGCCTAGGATGTACAAGACCCTGGGTTTGATCCCCAGCATCACAGAACGCAAGGAAACCCCTATTTTTATGTGATCTTTCAGACCATTTTGGGGGAGGAAAAAAAGAAAACAATTGGATGACTTAGTGCTTTTTAAAAACACACTTTATTTTTTTAAGTGAACACATCCCATTATAAGAAGTCTGAATTTTTTAAGACATTAGCCAAATTCGTTATCATAACAGAGCCTGTTTTCAATGTTTAACCTCCTTTACAGACCATGCATTGTATCCATAATTGAAATAACTAAAATGTTTCTTTCCAGATTTTTTCACTTAAGTAATATTTTGGTTTTGTTATTTTCTTAATTGTGGTTGTTGTTAAGTTGGCATCCCCCTCCTTTGGGAATATAGCTATTAATTTTCTAATGGAAATAGATAGAAGATAGTAGACTTATTTAAGTTCATTTTGCAGATAGTTTTTAAGAAATATGAAGGAACAGAACTGTTTCCAAAACTTTATTATGTGTTGGCAAATGTTGCAGGAGAAGTGATTAAATTCTCAAAATGATATACCTGTACTTTATTCTACTTTAGTTGGGGGTGGGAAGAGTTGTATGGTTACTACAATTTCCTTCCTGCACTATGTGTTTTCAGTCCTTGAGCCATCTGATACCTATGAAATATCACTGTTTGGAGCTTAGTAAAGAAAATTGGGAGAAATATTTGTGGTTGTCACAAAGTGACAGAGATAACAGAAGCAGATGGCTCTGAGCTCACCAAGGGTTTGCTTCCCACCTGCAGGCAGTTGGTGAAATCTGAGTTCCCACCACAGGGTATCCGGAGCCTGCCTTCCAAAGATTAGGTTGCCTGTGACACTGAAGGGGGGTTCAAATTTGGCATTTCCACTGCAGGCTTTCTTGAGACATTCAGCAACAATTGTTGATTTCTTAGTATGTACTGCAGTATGGGTCTAGGGCCCTATAGATGAATCAGTGAATAAAACAGACAAAAATTGCTGAGCTCAAAACACTAAGCTCCTGAGGTTTACATTCTGATGGACTGGGTAGACAGGTATAAAATAAAGGAAATTATATGATAGATAAGAAATAGCTTAAAAAAATAGGTTAGTACCAGGTTGTTTGGTTGTTCCAGGTTAGGAAATAATACTTATATGTAGGGTCTTTATAGTGGGCCTCAAAACCCTACTTTAAAGTATGAGACATACTTAAAAGTGTAAGTATAAGAGGGTGACATTGACAAAGACTTGAAGGAGGTGTAGTAGGAAGTCATTGTGTATGTCTGGAAGAGCCTTCTGGACCATAGAAATAGCCATTACAAGGCCAAGGTAAGGGCAGACTTTGTGCAGTCCAGTACCAGTATGGAAGCAGTGATGCAGGGTTAGGCAGGAGACAGAAGAACCATGGGAGGGTATTGTGTAACTATTGTTCAGGGCCTGTTGTCTTTGGTCCCTAGGGATGTCCTTAACTGTGGTGGACAGACAATGGGTTGAGAAGTTTGGGATGGAAAAATTGGAAGTTCCAGTTTGGAGATAGTCAGGGTGAAGTGTCTTGTAAGTAATCAGATATATGAGTTATGTGCACATAGGTCACATTAGTATGGTATGCTTAGATGAGTTTTTCCAGAGATCACTGGTTAACAAGAAAAGAATGTTTTATTATGACCTAACATTGGTGTTGGGATAGTTACCTTTATTGCTTTTATATATTAATCATATACTTTTATGTAGTTTTTACAAACAGGCCTTAGAGGTGTGCATTTCTTTTATTTCCTTTTGGACCAGGCATCAAACCCAAGGGCACTTAACCACTGAGCCACATCCCCAGATCTTGATTTCTTTTATTTTGAGACAGGGTTTCACTAGATCGCTTACATCCTCACCAAAGTGCTTTGGCTGACTTTGAACTTGTGATCCTCCTGCCTTAGCAACCAGAGATGCTGGGATTACAGGCATGTGCCACTATGCCCTACTGAGCATCTTTCATATATTCTGTGGTCATTTGTATATCTTCTTTGGACAAATATCTTTTCAAGTCTTTTGTCAGTTTTAAGTTGGGTTTTAAATTGTTTTGTTGAGTTTTAGAATTTCTGTTTTCTGGTTATCAATTCCTTATCAGGTCATTTGTAATATTTTCTGCTATTCTGTGGGCTGCCTTTTTCACTCCACTGATAATATTCTTTGATGCATAGTGTTTTTTTTTAATTTTGATGAAGCCCTATTTTTTTAAAATTGTGTATGCCTTTGGTATCATACCTAAAAAATTATTGCTAAATCCAATGTTATGAAACTTCTTTGTTTTCTTCTGAGAGTTTTATGGTTTTAAGTTTTATAAGTATTTGATACAATTAGAGTTAATTTTTGTATATGGTGTTAGGTAAGGATTCAACTTCACTCTTGCATGTTTAGCTTTCCAAACATTTGTTGAAGAAACTGTCCTTTCTCCATTGAATGGTCTGGCACCCTTGTAACTATCAGTGGACCCAGCTGGCAGTATAGCTCCATAGTAAAATGAGTGCTTAGCATGGGTTCAGTCTCCAGTACTAGTAACAAAAACAATTTTTTAAAAAAAATCAATTGACCATATAAAGGGATTGTTTCTAGGCCCCCTATTCTGTTCCATTGGTCTGTATATCTATGAGTATGTCTAATCTCACACTGTTTTGTTTAGTGTAGATTTATAACTTTTGCAATCAGGAAGTGTGAGACCTCTAACTCCCTCCACGCCCCCCACCAACGTTCTTTTGGCTATTCAGGGTTCTTTAAGAAAGGAATTTTAGGATGAATTTTTTTTAATTGCCAGGAATTGATTGGGATTGCATTAAATCTATATTACTTTTGACATTTTAAAGATAGTAAGCTCTCTAATACATGAACAAGGCATGCTTTTCCACTAAATTTCCTTCAGCAGTGTTTTGCAATTTTCAGTGTCTTTCATCTCCTTGGTTAAATTTATTCCTTTTTTCTTTTTGGTTCTTTTGTAAGTGGAATTGTTTTCTTAATTTTCTTTTCAGACTTTTCATTGTTAGTGTATAAAATGCAACTGATTTTTATTAATTTTGTGTCCTTCAGCTCTGCTGAATTCCCTCCTCCCTTTCTCTTCTCTCTCTCTCTCTCTCTCTCTCTCTCTCTCTCTCTCTCTCTCTCTCTCTCTCTCTCTCTTTCTTCCTTTCTTTCCTTCCTTTCCTTCCTTTCCTTCCTTTTCTTTCTTTCTTTCATGTGGTGCTGGGGATTGAACCCAGTGCCTCATGCATGCCAGGCAAGTGCTATACCACTGAGCCACAAACCCAGCCCTGAATTTATTTCTTGATGTTAATAGTTTTTTGTTCTATTTCAGTGCTGGGAGTGGAACCCAGAACCTTGCACATGCTAAGCATATGCTCTACCACCAAGCTATTCCCCCAGTTCCATTAACAGGTTTTTGTTTGTTTGTTTTGTAGAATCTTTAGGGTTTCCTACATACAAGATTATATCATTTACATCCACCTTGTATTTTAATATTGTTTCCTTCCCCCACTCCCCCAATACTGAGAATTGAACCTAGGAGCACTCTACCTTTGAACTGCATCCCAGCAACTTTTATTTTTTATTTTGAGATAGAGTTTTGCCAAGTTGCTGAGGCTGACCTCAAATTAGTGATTTTTCTGCCTTAGCTTCCTGGAATTACAGGGATGTAGCTCCAAACCCAGCTCATAACTCCTTTTTTAAAATAAATGCTTCAAACATTTTTCCACTTTTTAAAAAAACTGGGAATTGACCCCAGGGCACTTAACCCCTAAACCACATCCCCAGTCCTTTTATTATTTTGAGGCAGGGTCTCAGCTAAGTTGTTTAGGACCTCACTAAATTGATGAGGCTGGCCTCAAACTTGTGATCCTCCTGCCTCTGCCTCCTGAGTCGCTGAGATTTCAGGCATGCTCCACCATGCCTGGCTATATTTACCTACTTTTATCTCTATATTTACTAATATTTATTATAACTAAGTTCTATTGGGCAGTTTCCCAGGAGCAAGGTGCAGTAGGTAAAACCTTAAATATCCCTAAGCTCTAGTCTAGCAGAAACTTTCACATTGCATATACTAGTTCAGTCTACACAGCCATCAGAATATAAAAACGTAAAGGAATGGGCATAGTGGTCTATGTGCCTACAGTTATGACTACTGTGTTGCTGGGTGGCTGAGGCAGATCACTTGAGCCCATGGGTTTGAGGCTATGCTGGGCGATATAGCCAAATCCCATATCAAAAAAAAAAAAAAAAAAAAAAAAAAAAAACAAGCCCAGAAACTTTTAGAGACCAAACCAAGATCTTTGAGACCCTCACAGGAATGTGAGGAGCTGAAGCTCCAAACCTCAGTTCTTGTACCCTAAGAAAATAAAATTTAAAGTCAAACATGAAAAACCAAGCAAAAGAATTTTGTTGTTAAGTGAAAGTAAAGTAAAACCCAACGAAAGAACATGTTATGGGGGTGGTGAAGAGGGAAGTGGGGACTTTGTGGCAGGGAGAGGTCATCTCCTAGTAGAAAACAAGAAAGGAAATATAACGTTATTTTCAAATGTACTGTTTGATGTTTGCCAAGAGAACTGGAGTCTGTCTTCTGCAGTCTTCATCAGTCAAATGTTTAACTCCTTCACATTGGGTGTGGGAGTTTTTGACCCTAGTTGGTGCTTTCTGGAATCATCATGGTGACCATCTCATTCAAGGGGGATTCATCTGCAAGTCAATTCTGTGTTAATACAGGTTCTGGGCAAACTACACCTGCACTATCAATGAAATTTCCATTCTGAAATACATTGAGAAACCTATGGCCATAAATCCTAATTTTACAGTGACCTCTGTAGCCTCTATCAGGAGTTAGCCCTATGGATCTTTTCTTTTCTTTATTTCATACAGGGATTGAACCCAACGGTCCTTGACCCCTGAGCCATGTCCCCAGCCCTTGTTTGTTTTTTTCTCTTTCTTTCTTTCTCTTTCTTTCTTTCTTTCTTTCTCTTTCTTTCTTTCTTTCTTTCTTTCTTTCTTTCTTTCTTTCTTTCTTTCTTTCTTTCTTTCTTTTTCTTCTCTTTTTCTTTCTTCTCCTTTCCTTTCCTTTTCCCTTTCCCTTTCCCTTTCCCTTTCCCTTTCCCTTTCCCTTTCCTTTTCCCTTTCCCTTTCCCTTTCCCTTTCCCTTCCTCTGTTTTTTGGAGACAGCCTCCTAAGTTGCTGGGGGCCTTGCTAAGTTGCTGACTCCTTTTGTATGTTTTTATTCTCAGGCTTAGTACATCTATTGTTTTTCTATGAGCTACTTGATTGTTCATTAAAGGCAATTCATTAAGGGGCTCAGACCTTCCTCTAAAATTATCTTTGAAGCAGAAGAATGCCACCGTTAGATTCACATTGACTCCATAATCACTATGTGAGCCCAAGAATCTAGGGGAAGTTGAGAATAAGATTTGGAAATAGGTTTGGGTTTTATATCATCTTCTTCAGGAAGCACATTAGAAATCTTAATGTGCATATCATAAGCCCCCTGACTGCTAAGAGCACACACAGTCTGAGCCAGGCATTAAAACTCCCAGTGTTGAATCCTCAACCCTTCCTACAACCAACTATGCAGCCTTGAGTAAATTATTTAATTTTCCCAAACATGAATTTTCTAATTTACAAAAGCAGTACACACCTTGCGAGGCAGATTTAAGATGCTAGTTCACATTGCTTCTATGATGTATCTGTTCCATGTTTTAACATTTCTTATACTAGGATGCATCTTGGTGAAAGGTATGATTGGTTTAACTGGCACTTTGTTTCCTTTCTTTAGTGTCACACAGCAGATTAGATGAAATACAGTAATGTACAGATAAAAACCATTAGTCTGGTGCTGGCTCCCTATTTCCTTTCTTTCAGTCCCAAGAAAGACAATGCACATCCTTTCAATAGGAAGGGCCCCTTTCTAAAGGACTTTCTGAATGGAGTCTAAAGAAAAAAAAAAGAATCTTTGAGCTTGGCTAGTTAAAAGAACTTTTCCTGTGGCACCGCATGATAATGATAAAGATAAGTTGCCAACTGCCTCCAGCTTCTGACTTCTCGTTATATACCGACATAGACAAAAGATAAATTAATAAACACAGCTAGACCTTGCCCATCTCTCTTGAACTGTGCTCTGCAGCAACATACCTGGCCTTTCATTGACTCCCTGCTATGTGCCCTGTTCCTGAAATTCCTTCTCATGTTCTTCTCACTGATTCTCCTCAACCTTTAGGACTCAATTTGGTTATCATTTCTGTAGGAAGTCCTAGGCTATTAGGTGGCTTTCTTCTGTATAGCTTTCTGTCACTGGACATATTGCCAGTGAGGTTTGTGTGATTACCTGTTAGTCCTGGGAGCTTCCTGAGGGCAAGGACTATGCTATGTATAGCTTTACTTTCCCAGCATCAGGCACATTTAGACATCCGTAAATGTGGACTGGGCAAGAAAGCATCAAGTTTATACTGTGAATGGACGTGCTCTGAAGGACATAGACTGTACTTGGCACCTGTGCAGCTGAGCCCTAGGCATGGCCTTGCTAAGCCTTTGTGCATTCTTGAGTAGTCAGGATGACCTGTGACTTGTAGGTGTTTCTGATATGCTTTGTAAGGAGGCTGATATAATACATCTCACAGACTTCTGGGAAAGAAGCACTCCAAGAGCCAAGGGAATGTTTCCTCCCTGATGTCCTTTTAAGACTCATGCTCCCATCACATAAAACTTTTTTGGTTAAGTCAATTGAAGCAGAAAAGCAAATGTAATACTTTTTTTGTGTTATCTCATTGTATGATGAACTACCCTAAAACTTACTGTCTTAAAACAATAACCATTTATTATTTGCTTGTGATTCTGCAACTTGGCAGGGCTCAGTAGTTTCAACTCATCTCAACTGTATGGAATCTACTAGGAAGTCTCAGGCATCTTGGGGCTAGAATGCTCACTTGACTGTGTCCAGAGCCTTGATTCTCACTGTTGCTGAGCTCTTCAGTCCTCTCCATGTAGCCAGCTTTGACCTCCTCAAAGCACGGCGGTCTCAGAGTAGTTGGCTTCCTCACATGGCAACTGGATTTCTCTAGAGAGCAAAAGTGGAACTGCTAGAACTTTTTAAAGCTTAAACCTGAAATTGGAACTGTGCTGCCATCTGTCATACCCTCTTAGTTAAAGCAGGTCACAGGGCCAGTCCCAATTCAAGGCAAGGGAAGTACACAGGGGTGGAAATTTTAGGGAGATATGGCTCATTGGGTCCTGCTGAAGTAGCCAAGCAGTAGTTTCCCATGTAGCAGCTGAAGTGTACAGCTCAGCAGGTCCAAAAGCCTACACCAGGTCATCAGGACCAGTGTGATTACTAGCATACTCACATGTTCCCTCTCATCCCCCTCCCTCCTTTGCTATACACCTGTGGCTTTTCATGTATTATTTCCAGGCAGCATTATTTCTACCCTCATAGCAACTCCAGACTATGTCACTTAGCTGGGCAACATATCACAGTATTTAAAGTCTCAGGCTGTGGAGCCTGGTACTTAGATTGTACTAGGCAGTTCTGTGGGGTTGGGCAACTTTCCAAATCTCTCTGTGCCTGTTTTCTCCTCCTCATGTGTAAAAGGAGAATGTCAGAAATATCTACTCCAATTCCTCAAAAAATTAGGAATTGAACCACCATATAACTCAGCTACCCCACTCCTTATTATTTATCCTAAAAAACAGAATCAGCCTACTATAATGATAGAGCCACATCATTGTTTATACAGTACAGCTCACAGTAGCTGAAGATATGGAACCAGCCCAGGTACCAATCAATAGATGAATAGATTAAGAAAATGTAATATAGTCAGGTGTGGTGGCACAGGCTTGTAATCCCAGCGTCTCAGGAGGCTAAGGCAGGAGGATCACAAATTCAAAGTCAGCCTCAACAAAAACGAGTTGCTAAGCAACTCAGTGAAACCATCTCTAAATAGAACACAAAACAGGGCTGGGATGTGGCTCAGTGGTTGAATGCCCCTGAGTTCAATCTGTGGTACCACCCCCAAAATGTAGTATATATACACAGTGGAGTTTTACTCAACCATAAAGAAGAATGAAATTATGGCATTTGCTGTTAAAGATGGAGCTGGAACATATGCTAAGTGAAATAAACCAGACTCAAATTCAAGGATCAAATGTTCTTGCTCAAATGTGGAAACTAGAGCAAAGTAAGCTAAGGAAAAGGAAGTCAGATATCATAGAGGGATGATCAGCAGAGTAGAAGGAGATTAAGGGGAAGAAATGCTAAATAAATTTGACAAGTATGCTATGTGCATGTATAAATATTATATCACAGTGAATTCTATCTCCACATATATGTATAAAGCACTGTTTCAGTCACTTTTTTTTTTTTTTTTTTTTTTTTTTTGCTACTGTGACTAAAATCTGACAACAGATTTAAAGGAAGAAAAGTTTATCTGGTTCACAGTTTCAGAGATTTCAGTCTATAGGTGACCAACTCCATAGCTCTGGGCTCAAGGTGAGGCAAGGTAGAACATCATGGCAGAAGAGTGTGGAGGAGGAAAACAGCTCAGGATGTGATGATCAGGAAGCAGAGAGAGCTCCACTCACCAGGGACAAAATATAAACCCCAAAGGCATGTCCCCAGTGACCCACCTCCTCTAGCCACTCCCTGCCTACCTACAGTTACCACCCACTTAATTCATATCAGTGGATTAATGAACTGATTAGACCATACCTCATAATCTAATTATCTCACCTCTGAAAATTCTTTTATTGGCTCACATATGAGCTTTTGGGGAACACCACATATCCAAACCTTAACAATCACCAATTAAAAATACATAAATGAGTGTAGGATAGACCAGTACAGTAGAAAAAGGGAAATGGGGAGACAGGGGAAGGGTGCTAGAGAGTGAAATGGAGTAAATTAAATTCTATGCATGTACAATTATGTCCGAATGAACCAATTATTATGTACAACTATGATGTACCAAAAAAAGAAGAGAGAAAAAAAGGAAATATTTACTCCAGAAGGTCATTTGAGATTTAGAGAATACCTGAGCTCTGCCTCCCATAGAATTTGATGGGCAGATGCTCAGGAGCATGTCCTGGGCTGGGGAGAGTTGATTCTGGCCTTGGAAATGTAATACTTCACAGGACATGCCCTAGCATGACACTGGCTTTCCTAGAAGACACCCCTAGGGCCTGGCCTACCACAGCTTCACCAGGAGACCTCCAGTAGAGGTGATTACACTGATGGGGGCCAGTCTCCTATCTCCTACCTCTTGCTGTCCTGATCACACTTGGTGAAGTGTTCTCTTCTGAATTTCATAGGATTTCATAGGATTCTGGTGATGCTAATTTGTCATTGCCCCCTGGTGTCTAGTAGGACTCACAGCTTGGGTCTTAGTGTTGGGTGGTTGGTCTCACAATTGTTTACAGCCATCAGAGCAGTAGAATCTGCATGGTTCAGAGCTGAGCCCACATCCCCAAATGTCCTTTCTTATTTCTCAAGTCTTTCCCTAGGTGGATAAGAAAGCATCCTCCCAGCACCTCAGTGTGGAAAGTGTGGTGCCCAGGAAGGTATGGGCATGCCAGCATGGGCCTGGTTACACAGACAAGAAAGTACAAGGTGGAGCCCTTTTTATCTTTATTATCTATACTCCCAGAACCTACCTTCTTTTACCCCATGGTATAGAGCTTTCTGGATTCTTCTCTTGAGGGTTAAGATGAGACTAATTAGGATCTGTCATATCTGGGCTGTCAAGACTGATTTACAGGCTCTCTTGCCTCCCACCTGATTACATCAACTGTCAGATCTGTTCCTTGAAAGCTAGGTAGAACACAAGCTGTGTGGAGGCTTGTCTCATGAACCCTTGGGATTAACATTTGGAGCAGACTAGAACTGAGTGTCCTGTGTGTTTGGGACAGCTCTGAGCATGCTACATGTACTTCAGGACAGTGGTGAGCAGCTAGCTGCTTTGACTGAACTTGATCAGTCTCCATAGAGACCTCACTCGTAGGTGTGGACCTGGAAGTCACTGAGGGACTCAGGGACCAGTTTTGGGGCCTACCAACATGGTAACAGGGTCCTGTTGTGGTAGCTTTTATTGTTTTATCATTCTAGAGATGATAGAACATGTATGATTTTCAAACTTTCCAAGTGTTCCCTGCGACAAACTAAGGTGTTTGTATTTGGCCTTGCACAGCTATTTCCCCTACTACCACACAATGACTAGTAAAAACAAATTTGTATTTCCTGTTGTCTAGTAGAAGCTCATGTTTGATTTGATTGCACGGAAGATGAGGTGAGTTGGGTGCTGCCTGGGACCCACGCTAGGCATTGCCTTTGGTACCAGCATTGGATTTTTAACATTTGTGTGGGAGCCTTGGCAGCCTTTACAACTTTCGGACAGCCTCCACCTGCTCCCACTCTGCTCTCACTTGTTGTAGATTCTGGAGCTGCTAACTCTCATCCCAGTGTCCACACTGCCTCCTCTTAGGTGACAGAAACAACATCCTCAATTAAATGATGCTTAGTGTTATGGTTTAGATATGAAGTGTTCCCCAGAAGCTCCTGTGTTCATTCAGGAATATTCAGGGGTGAAATTATTATATTATGAGAGCTGTGACCTAATCAGTTCATCCTAGTTTGAATTAGCTTACTATGTGGGGTGTGGTTGAAGGAGGTAGTATGCCCTGAAGCATTCATCTTCTCTGTGGCCCTCTCACTCTCTACTTCCTGGCTGCAGCAGTTTTCCTCTGCTGTACCCTTTTACTGTGGTGTTCTGCCTCACCTGTGGCCCACAGCAATGCAGTCAGCCAACCATAGACTGAACCTTTGAAACCATGAGCCCCCAATTTTTCCTCCTTTAAGTTGGTCTTGTCAGGTATTTTGGTCAGGATGACAAAAAGCTAACTAATACCCTTCCTTTGTATCAGCGATTGCTTATGCTCAGTTCATTGTCATGTATCTAATCTGTCACTGAATAAATATTACTGAACTGCTGCTCACCAGGCACTGTGTTAAAGACTGAGGAACAGTGTTGCACTCAGTAGCAACTGATGTGCCTCTTGGAGCTCTTGGCTTGGAAGCAGATCAGGGAATTGGACAAAGACACCAGCACCCTGAATACCTTCCACAGACGGCTCATTTCTTACAGCACTTTCACCAGTCTGGACTACTCTCCAGCCGTGGGCTCCTCAAAAGTGCAGGGCTTGCAAGAACTAGCCACAGCCCTTTCCCCTCAGGAACTGAACATCTCATTTAACCTTGAACATACAGTTTTGGGGGTTCCACCAGAAGTGTTGCTGAGGAGCAGACTTTGTATGGACTTTGGTACCATGCAAACATACAGGAGGACTTTCTGAAAGTAGAAGCCTGATGAGAGAAGTGAGGCCTCTGCACTGTAGCCAGCTGCTGGTCCTGCTCAGCTTCAGACAGCCAATTAGAAAGGATGGAGAGTGTCCTTTCCAAGTGACCAGCCAAATGCACACCCATAGCCAAATGTAGATAGGGAGATGCCTGCAGGTATAGCTGTGGTGTGCTCCCTTCATTAAGTATCTGTGATTCAGAGTTTTTAGTCACAATGCATGGCTTTTACAAACATGTCCCCAAAAGATGGCAGACAAATGCTCAGACATTCTTAATGTTGGACTTTCAGCTATCTAATGTTGCTCAGAGAGTCTTCCAGCAGCTTAGACTTTAACTGAAACTGATAGCTTACTCCATGTTTACTTATGTAATTTATCTGTAGCCTGTTATTTTGTCTGAGGTGCAGGGATTAAAGATAGCACCTGAATAGTCAGTATTTTAAAATTCAGTGTGTGTTGCTGTTCTTCAGTGAATAAAAAGCCAAGCTAGATATGTGTGCTTTTCTTCTTTGTTTTTAGGCAAACCGATTTTTTCAGTTGATATTCACCCTGATGGGACCAAGTTCGCAACTGGAGGACAAGGTACGTTTAAGGAGTGAGCCTGGGAGAGTATCACAGCTCTGTTGCCTTGCTCTGCTTCTCCTGGTTATCTTGGTTAGCTGTGAAAGAGTTAAATTGTTGTTTTTTTCAATATAGATGTGACTCAGTTTAAAATATACATTTTTTTTCCAGTACTGAATTCTACCACTGAGCTATCTCCCCAGCCCTTTTTATTTTTTATTTTGAGATAGGATCTCACTAAGTTGCCAAATATGGCCTCGAATTTGTGATTTTCCTGTCTTAGCTTCCTGAGTGGCTAGAGTTCCAAGCATGCACCACCACATTGGCTAAAAGGTACAATTTAAATTTGTTTTCTGAACAGGTTAAATCTTAAATAAAAAATCCTTTTTTGGTGATACTATGATTTCTATAAATATTTTGGCAGCAGTCTTATTCTAATTCCTATTTATTGAATTAAATTTAGAATTAATTGGCATCCCCACACCAGGCTTACTGAGGATAGAATGGCAGGTGGTACCCTGGGCATTAGCCCAGTTCCCAGAGGCAAGAACTCTTGTCAGTGGTTTGTTTGTTTTGCTAAAAAGGAGAAGAGATAGTTAAATTACTAAATTAGTTATGTAATAATTAGGCCCATCTTCTGGTCAAAGGAGTTCAGTTGGGTTGGAGAGAGAATACATAATGAGCAAGCAAGCATGCCTATGACATTTGAAGATAAGATACATAATATTATCAGTGTGCTTCATTCAGTGTCTGTTGCAGTGTTGCAGTAACATTGTTCTGTTTGAAAAATCACAGCCATTTTTTATCCCAGGACATGAAGATGTATATATAGTGGTAGGAAGTGACAGGACCCAGTACTTTCATCTCCAGCAGCTTTGCCACAGAACAGGGCCTCCCTATCCACCCAGGCCTCCCTGGGCAGCACTCTAGAGTACCTTCGTGAGTGTATCCTTAGGTGAGGTGCTATAGAGTGGGTTGGCAGCAGAACCTTCTCCTGGGAGGCAGGGAGCGGAAAGGAATTACAGGGAGGTTGTGGGCCAGAATGCCTTTCTCTGCTTCCTGGGTACTGGAAGAAGAGCCTGCAGCCTTACATAAGAGTGCTAGACTTAGCTGGCGGGAAATGGATGGTTTCTTATCCACAAGGGAGGCGTACCTTTCACCTTATTTGGAATGGCAAGGTCTTACTATTATTACTTATTATTTACTTACTGACCAAGAGGAAAATTCAGGCACTTTATTGTCACTTTGGCATGTCCAGGGCATGTCCATATACAGTATTGGTTTTTGCCCCTCTGTAATAGAAGGTTTAATGAGGACCTGTGCTTTTGTTAATTATTAGTGATGGAAATCTTAGAAATCATTAGTGAAACACACAGGTATATTTTTTCAGCAGAGCAGTACATTAACTTATGACCATAGGAATCCTAAATTCCCTTTTCTGGTTCATCCCCATCTGTAGGTGGCTGCAAAGTATTTAGGGTACATTTTAAATTTCGATTTCAGAGTGTCTGGTCATCTCTGAAAGAGCATGGATTCCAGGCAGCACCTTGAAGAAGGGAGGGAAATCCTGGTTAGGATTGTGTTTTTCTCCTTGCTTTCTAGGATACATATGCACAGACCTAAAAGGGTCCTGGCACATCATCAACTTTCTGTCCTCTCCAGTTTATAGAAGAAGAGTTGAGTCCTGAACAGGGATGAGAACCTTCTAGGAGCCCCTCCTGAATTAAGAGGCCAGACCAGAGCTCAGTATCATTGATTTCTTATCTGGAGTTCTTTCATAAAGTCAGGTTGGCCTCAGCTACTACTAAACCCACTCTTTCTTGGGTTCCCACGAGTACTTGTTTTTCTTCACCTTTTCTGCTACTTGCATTAGTAATTCAAGTTCAGTCTCCTTAGACCTAGTCAATTATGATTTATGGAAACTAAGTGAGGACTTCCCATAGTTAATATTATATATCAATATCAAATTTCTACTCCTTGCACATTGAACAGTTTTTGCTTCTTCATTCCAGGGCAGGATTCTGGGAAGGTTGTGATCTGGAATATGTCTCCAGTCCTCCAGGAGGATGACGAGAAGGATGAAAATATTCCCAAGATGCTTTGCCAGATGGACAATCACTTAGGTATTACAGAGTGGCCCTTTGCAGGCTTTGCGTGTTGGCAGAGTGCCCAAGGTTAGCACATGTGTTTGTAATTAGAAAGATAAGGCCCCGTGCGGCGGTAACTCCCCTCGGCCTGCTCTCTGAAGGCACAGATGTTGGCTGCACACCTGGGTGAGTTATTCGGCAGAAGACTCGGCCCGCCCACAGAACCATCTTTGGACAGTCTGCAGGTACCTCTGGTGATTTCCTGCTCATGAGTCGTTACTGCCTGATTCCATGGGGCTTTGGGGCCAGCAACCTGGATACAGTAGGGTCCTGGGGAAGGGTGTATAAGAGACAACTGACCAAAATGTCTGAGGTTGGTGCTGTGTCACTCCAAGGCTCTCTGCCAGGACTCTTTAGGCTGTTGGATAGTGTTTTGGTTTCCCTTCCTGCTGTAGTGCCATAGTGTCTTACCCCCTGAGATGCTCCATTAACAGTTAATGGCCTTTGGATGTCAGCCATTTGCTCTGTGTGTACTTGTCCTCCCAACATGCCTCTTAGTGTCTTGGGACCTGGAGCACAAGTTATGCACAGGCTGTGTATTGGCTACAACTTTATTAGTGCTTATTACATTTTTATATCTCCAAAAGGCTGAGCTGTGTGTGTTCCTGAAGGCCCTGACCCAGCGAGGCCTGGGGAATTTCTGCTGGTCTTAATTTAAAAGTTCAGAATCAATAAATCTGCATTGCTGACAAATTTATAAAATCCAAATTTAAAAGGGCTGACTCTTGACAAGTAGGATTAACTCAGAGTTTTATACTCTTCCAAACTGCTCCCCTAAAATTTCTACAAAAGGCATTTTGACATTTTTAGTACGGGCTTTCATTTGAGAATAATTTGTTCAAAAATAACATCTCACCAATAGAAAGCCCTTTTGAAATAATGAGATTTATCACTTCATAGAAATAAGCTTCCTGTTATATATTTCATTGTTAACAATTTTCAGATTATGCATATTTCCCCCTCCAGAATGTTCTCCTAATTTGTTATAGCACAAGTAGGTTAGTGCTCTGACTGAATTGTTTCTCTGGGGTTCTCACACAGTAGATTCCTTAAATAGATTAGATAGATTAGATTTTATAAACCCTCACATCTTGCCAAACTCTGCATAGAGCAAATGGGCATGACTATTGGATTTTCATCACCCTATTTTTTTTTCTTCCCAGCATGTGTGAACTGTGTGCGGTGGTCAAACAGTGGGATGTATTTAGCTTCTGGGGGAGATGACAAACTGATTATGGTGTGGAAGCGGGCTACGTAAGCATCATTTTCCTTTCTTCACATTTAATTTTTAGAAGCTTCTTTGCTGGTCTTTATTAAGTCACCTTTCCCACCCTGGCTGAAGTCTCCAGAGCTCTAAATAAGTAGGAGGAAGCACACATAGATTGGGAGCAGACAGGGCACAAACAGGGAGTCTGGAGGCTGCTTGCCTGCCTGCTGACTTGGTCAGCCACCCCTTTGCAGGACTGTAGGGCTTCCATCTGAATAAGGAAGGGCAAATCCCTTCTGCTGCTGACTTGATGATTTCATTTGTTTTGTTTTTAAATGAAATTTCACATGGAACCCTGACATACAAAATAGCTAAAAGTCAAGTGCTCTGACGGGATCAAAGTGGAGGTTCCATAGCCCACGCTCTTTGCCACTTACTTCATTTTCTAGTCAGTCTCACCCTGGGGATGAAGCCCCAGCCCTGCACCTAAAATGAGCTGATAGGCAAATTATAATTTTATTTACCCCCAGGCAAAAAGTCTGTCAGGATGGGTCCTACAACTGTGTTCCATAATAAGCTCCTCAGGTGACTCTTGGTCAGTCAGGCTATGGCCCCAGACCTTATACCATTGTTCAGCCAGAGTGGCCCCAGGGCTGTGACTTTGAGAGCAGAGGCATGCCACCTCCATGGACCCACGAACCCACTGAGCTGTATCACAAACTCTAAGTTGGTACAGAGCTTTAGAGGATCAAAGTGTTCACAGAGTCTCATGCTGCCTTCATTAGCCTCATTAAGCTCTTCTGAAAAGAGTTACTACCTGGCACTCATGGTTTCTCCATCTTTGGTGTTAGGACAGGGCTATTTGATTCATTAGTAGGGTCCTTAACAATCTATTTATTTTGCTACTTTAAATAGCCACCATAAGTTACATTTAGTACACAATTTGGAAAAGTAAAAAGGAGTAGAGGGGAAAAAAAAAAAAAAGTGCCTCATAATCCCATCATTTAAAGGCCATGTTTGATATTTTGGTATTTTTTATGTTGTCCTTCTACTCAGTTCCACATGTAGATGATGTCTGTGTTGTATGTATTTTTTTTACTTTGCATTAGTGGTATCATACTGTATATGATGTCTTGTGGCCTGCTTCTTTTGCTTAATATATTTTGAACATTTTCCTTTGCAAGATTTCCAGTGACTGTTAATATTTCATCAAGTGCATGGATCACAAGTTACCTAATTAGCTCCTTTTGTTCAGTAACCTGGTGCTTCCAATCTTTGTCTATTTTTACTTTGTTGTGTCTGCCGTGATAAGCCACGCTACAGGGAACATCTGTACAGAGCCCAAAGGACTCCATGAGTGCCTGTCTCTGACTCCTCTTTTATACAGGTACATTGGGCCCAGTACTGTATTCGGCTCCAGTGGTAAGCTTGCCAATGTGGAGCAGTGGCGGTGTGTCTCCATCCTCCGAAGTCACTCAGGTGGTAAGTAGGGCTGCCTGCTGGGGTGGGTGGATCCCTGAATGATGTCTCAGATCCTCAGCAGCATTTCCATGAACCCACTGTGAATATTTGATCCTTAAAGCAGCCCGATATCTGGGCTGTCCCTTCCTGTCTCCACCAGTCACCTCTTAAGGTCTGTGCAGTCACCAACTCTATTGCCAACCTCCAGCTGCCTTCAGTCCCCTACTTCTCTCCTCTTAGGTACATATTTATCTTTGATATAAAACTCCACATTCTGTTGTTTATCCTGCTGAAATGAATCAATACCTTCTTCACTGAATCATTAAATCTGTAAGCATACTTCATTTATTTCCCAGAAACTAGCCCATAGGTGCCCAAGGAAAATTTCTCAACTTGAGTATGTTTGCAAAATGCATGGAAAGAGACACATTTTATAGATTTAGACTAAATGGGAGGAAGGTCTATCTGTAACAGTCTAAAAACCCTTGCACTTTTGAACCAGGCACCAGGGTACCAGAAAAATACAATTTAGACTTCTCTTAGGAGGCTTGTAGTCTAGCCCAGGAATAAACTGAAGCCCAAGCAGGAGGGCAGCAATTGTGAAAAATGCTTAGTAGAGATGGTGAGTTGGAAACATTTTACCGTGGCTGAATATTTATAGGCAAAGCAGAGAGTAGCAAGGAGTTAGACTGGCCAAGTGTACAGGGTTCATGTGCTCTGTTAGTGAGGGTGTCCCTCACCATGAAAGAGAGAGGTTGTTCTGACAGCTCTGTGGGAAAGAAGAAGATTTCATTGGTTCATATGAAAACTGTGAGGCCCGTGATCTTTAGATAGAGAGGAGAAGGAAGAGATAGATTTGGAATCTACTTAGGACAGACCCAATGAGGGATAATATAAATTTCTCTTTGGGTACCTGCATAACCAAGCATGTCCATTACTGAGACCATCAGAATAATAGGCTTATGGTTTATTACCAGTGTAGTGTGTGATACCAGTGTAGGGCCACGTTTGATCAGGTAGAGGAGGAAATGTCATTAAACTATTAGTCTGGAGCTCTACAGGAAGAACAGGCAGAAGTAAGAGATTTGGGAAGCATTGGCTATATATAATTCATTAGCCATATATCATATGTTCAGTAAATACTCCATAAACAGTGTAAAGGTGAACATACCTGTCTCTTCCTAATCACAGAGTAAGTCCACTTTGTAAAAGCTGAAGCGGTAGGCTTGTGTTATTGTTTAATAATAACAAAAATGTATGATTTGCCCTTATTTATTTCATAGCAACTTCACGGCAATTTAGTTGGGTTTCTGTGGAATTTGGCACATATGTCTAAGAGGGTGTTCAAGCATTAAGTGGAATCTCAAGTGAGGAATGTTATGGGTCCCCTAACCTGAGATTCATATCACACCTTAACCTTGGCATCTCTTATTGCCCCAAAATCCTATGGGTCTCCTTTAATAATAGGTAAGTAGGGTTGGTTACTTTGAGCTGGGATACCTGCCACTCCTTATTCACTGGTCCTGCTAGCAGGTGTGAGCAGAACCATTCAAGAAGAAAAAATCAGAAAAATTAAGAGAGAAGCGAGTAAGAGTGAATCCTGGTCTTTGAAAAGCATAGTGTGAGAAATATTTCATTGACATATTAAATTAGGAAGTAGGGAGAAAAAACAGAGAAAATTTGAAGTAAAGGTCTAGAAAAATATTTAACCCAGATGGAAAAACATCATGGTACAGGATAGTGTAATTTTGTATGATTGAACTAATAAATTAAAAGAAAATAAGTTTTCAAAATTGATAACCGTAGAGTAAGAAAAACCTAAACAGAGTAAGATCCAATGCAGTAGTTGAACTTTACCCTCAAAAATGATTTCTGGACCTAAATTATTTGTTGATACATTGTTTCACACTCTTAAGAAAATTTATACAGAGCATAGAAAAGTTTATTCTTCAAAGATTTCCAAAACCTAATAAAAAATAACAATGAAACAGAAGCACAGATTAACTTGAGTAAAGGGAGAAAAATCAGTAATACTACTATTAAATGTTATAATATTTGAAAATAGAAACTCATTATGATTAACTGATTCATAATGGAAGAATTTTGTGTATAAGGAAATTTTTACTGTAACTTAAGTAGGAAGTTAATTTAGAAAGGCCAAATAATTATCGAGGGGGTTAATCTTTTTAAAATAATGTTAGATAATTCAACTGCCACAACTGAATTATCAGTCCCTAATAAATATGTTTTTTTTAAATGCCTACAGAAAGCTATTTCCTTAACATAAATGAATTGTCTATTTATCTATTTATTTTTCTTTACTGGGATCAAACACAGGACCTTGCTCATGCTGGGCAAGTGCTCTATCACTGAGCTACATTCCTAGCCCTGTTGATTTTATTTTGAGACAATGTCTTGCAAAGTTACTGTCCTTAAACTTGTGATTCTCCTGCCTGAGCCTCCTGAGTAGCTGGAATTACAGGCATGTACCACCACATCTGACTTCTGTGTCTTTTAAAAACCATTGGCAAATATTACAGTTCACTGGTTATCCTGATTCCCTTTTATGTCAAGAAAAGACAAGAATAGGTATTATCACTTGTTTTGCTTGTCTGAAACTTCTGCAGTACAATTAAGCAGAAATCAAGAAAATAGACATACTGGAAAATAAGATAAAAATGAGCCAGGCATAGTGATGCATGCCTGTAATCCTAGCAAATTAGGAGGCTAAGACGGGAGGATCTCAAGTTCAAGGCCAGCCTTAGCACTTTAGCAAAGACGCCCTAAGCAACTCAGTGAGACCCTGTCTCATAAAAAATTAAAAAGAGCCTCATATAAGAACAAATTTAATTTTTTATCTATTACTGCTAATACCCAATTAGATAAAAAGAAAACTCCTACATAATAGGATCAAAAATTGTAAGATGCCGAGGAATAATTGTACCAAGAAATGGATGAGGGGCTGGGGTTGTAACTCAAAGGTAAAGTGCTTGCCTATTGTGTTTGATCCTCAGCACTGCATAAAAATAAAGGTATTACATCCTTCTACAACTAAAAATAAAAAAGAAAGAAAGGAATGTGTGAGATCTTTGAGACATAAACCACAAAAAGGTGCTTTTTTTTTTTTTTTTCCTTAGTCTGTTTGTTTTGTTTTTTTACGAGATTGGGTCTCAGTATTTTGCCTGGTCTGGCCCCAATCTCCTGGGCTCAAGCAGTCTTGCTGTCTCAGCCTCCCATGTAGCTGGAACTATAGGTGTACACCACCACAAACCTCGTTTACATATAAAATGACCACTTCATAAATAGACTAAATAAAATACAATTTTTTCAAATTACTATTTACTCATCCATCCAATGAATATTTTTTGTGTGTATGATATGTTCTGGACCCTTCCCTCAAGAGTTTTCATTCTTATAAAAGGGACAGACAGTATTCTAGTCATGTAGGAAATTTGAAGATGAGCACTAGGGAGATAGTCATGGAAAGAACTACTGATGAGTACTAGAGAGCTCAATAAGAAGTGGGTGCCACTGGGCACAGTGGTGCATGCTTATAATCCCAGCAGCTTGGGAGGCCGAGACAGGAGGATTGCAAGTTCAAAGCCAGCCTCAGCAACAGTGAGGCACTAAGCAACTTAGACCCTATTTCTAAATAAAATGCCAAAAAAAAAAAGAAAAGAAAAGAAAAAAGGGCTTGGGATGTGGCTTAGTGGTTGAGTGCCCTAGAGTTCAGTCCCTGGTACTAAAAAAAGAAAAGACGTGAGTGTCATTATAAGCATTATTCTCAAAGTAGACCTCACTGAGAGGGTGACATCTGAGGGGAAACCAGAAGAAGGTGAAGGGACAACCTGGCAGAGGGAACAGGAACTTGCTTTATTTGTCTGTGCTTGATTTGTTTGGGAAGCCACTGGGAATTAGGAGGCCATTTTGAGGGCTCCTCTGAATGAGATGTTAAGGCTTAGGAGGGTTTGGGTTAGAGAAGTTGAGACCTGTGGCAGTTATATGGAGTCTCTATCATGATGAGCCAAGTACAACACACGGAGATAAGTAAGGAAGCTCTTGCCATAAAGTAGGTCTACATCTCAGACTTGGGTCATTACAGGAAAGTGGTGAGAAGTGGTCAAAGGTAGATTTCCTGATGGATCAGACACAGTGTTAGGGAAGAATAAAGACAGTCTCCTCCACTGACTTGAACATGGAAAAGAATATGGTTCTCCATAACCCAAGATGGAGCATACTTTTGTTAGGGGTAATGCTTTTGGATTTGGGTTCTAGACACATTAAATTTGCCAGTGTAAGTGGCTCTGTAGGCATTTGGAAATAGGAGATATTGAAGACAGGAGAGGGTTCTAGGTGGAAAAAGTCCAAAGATGGAGCCAGGGTTTGTAGAGATGAAACCAGCAAGGGAGTCTTAAGAAAGAGGCCAATTAAGGTAATGATGAGAGTGTTTGAAGGAGAAAGGAAAGAATAATGTGTTCAGTGAAGCAATAACCAAGGATTGATCACTGAACCTGACAGCATAGAGGCTACAGGTAGCCTTGGGCAAATGTGGTTGACTGATTGACAGTCATGTTGTTGGGTCAAAACTTGTTGGAGAGTGTTCAAGAAAGACTGGGGAAAGATAGGTCTACATTGTACCAGGCTGGGTTTTGTCTTGCACCTATGAAGACAGAAGGAAAAGAGGAATGATAGTAGGATCTCAGAAGAGCAGAAAGGTAAGTATGTATGCAGGAGTGGCAGACAGTGGAAGGATGTAGCCTCAGTGGGTCTTAGCATGGTGGTATTAAAGTGCTTATGGAGTAGAGTGAGCTGGAGTTGATTGTTGGAGTGTGGGAGAGTTGGAATTGAGACCATGGGAAATTTCAGTGATCTGTCATCTGAGCATGCATAGAAATGAATATAGATGCCAAGGTGTTTATTTATTTATTTATTTTTTATTTTTTTGGTTTTTGTTTTGTTTTAATTTTTTTGTAGTTGTAGATGGACAGAATGCCTTTATTTTATTTGTTTATTTTTTTGTGTATGGTGCTGAGGATCAAACCCAGTGCCGCACACATGCTAGGCAAGTGCTCTGCCAGTGAACTATAGCCCCAGCCCCAAGATAAGGTTATTGAAGGAGAGCAAGAAGTTTAAGGAGCCCAAAGCCTTAGAAGAATCATCATCTTGGAATCCCCAACAATTATGATGAGAATAATGACCATAATTTTAAATCAAATGAAGGAAGGATCCTGGATTTTTGTCAGTGCACAAGAAGGAAAGGGGTTAGTATATATCATTTGAAGACAGAAGCCGCAAACCTGGAGTTCAGAGAGAAAATTTTGCCATGTATGTGGATTTACTGTGGAATTAGACAGTGTCTCCAAAGAGCCACTGGGTGAATAGTAGTGTTTCAGATGAAAAATTTCAAAGTTTCAGCAATAGAACTAACAACTTCAAAGGAGGCTACAATGCATCTAAGGAATTATAGTATTGCCACCTAGGCATCATTTATCAAAAAGTGAATAAATTTTCCTTCATGTAATATACTAGCCAGTAAGCAGTGGGCAATTGAGGAGAAATTCATTTAGATCCTTACTAAATTTCACACCCAACAAAAATAAATCTGAGATTTTAAAGAGATAAACACTATAAATAATTAAACCAGGTGAAAGGAGAATTGAATATTTATCAAAACTCTAGCAAAGAGAAGGTTTTCCATAGAAGAAATCACAAAGGAGAATGTTTAACAGACTTTACTATATAAAACTTTGACAGTTTGGGAAGCTGAATAGGTGAATTTTGCAGCTAATGTGTGTTTTGCATGTACTCTTGTCCTTTCTGGGTTCCCATCTGACTACATCTTCTCTACTCTAAGGCTTGTATACTACAGTGAAATACTGGTGTTTTAAGTGCCTGCGTTTGCAGGCTCTTAAAGTCTGAGAGAAAGTTGTTCATTTTTGTAAATACTGCATTCACATTTGTTACACCCAGTGCACCAGTGTTATACCCATTAGTCACAAGATGTGAGCAAATTAGTTCAAAAAGGCTTCTTTTAGATAATAGATATATATGAAGAAGCCTCACTTTCATTTGTAATCAAATTAAAATTAAAGCTTAAGAGACCCTTAATAAATTAGAAGGAAAATGTCATAATCCTATTGTTAATAGGGAGTTTTGAAGCAGACATTGTACACAGAAATATAAGAGGTCTTTGAAAAGCATTCTGTAGTAGTATGAGAATCCAGGCCTATGAAGATTTCAGATATCTTTTCTAGGATTCTCACTTTAGAATATCAGTCTCAGAAATAATCTAGAGTGTGGAGAGTGGCATATCTACATGGTAGCATGAAAAACTGGAACCAGATAGTGTTCAGTGATAACTTAGGTCTGTTTATAGTAGTGAATGCTCTTAACTATATAGAATGTAGAGCAAAGCCAAAGAAATTTTAAAGTTCTCATAGTTGATTAGAATGGGAAATGCAGCATACCAGCGCATACATAGTGTGAGCCACAAAACACAACAGAATATAGAAACATTGCATTAAACTGCCGTTGAAGATTTTTTTAAAGTCTGATGGAAATTTTGAATATTTAGCTTATACCTCTTTTTGAAAAAATTCTTGGGAACTAGATAACTATTGACTTCATAAGGCACCAAAGTTAGAAAAGGAAATAAGGTCCCAACTCTTCACACTTGGATGGCAAGATGTGTGTGGTTGTCATTACCATCATGACCTTTATTAATGCCATGATGTGTGCCTAGTGCTGTACTATGGCATTTTCTCATTTTTAATCCTCAAAATAACCCTATGAGAGTAGATTTGTTTTTTTTTAATCCACATGTTACAGGTGAAAAAACTGAGTCACAGAGAAATGAGCATTAATGTGCTGATTGATTCTTTCTGGGAACTCCATAGGAAAGGGATGCTCCTGGCACCAGAGGTGAGATCCAAGTCATGAGAATAGCACCTAAAGATGACTTCATTCAGGGAGTCAGCAGCTCTCAATCTCACTGTGTGCCAGGCAGTCTGCTAAGTGCTTTCCCTACCATGTCTTGTTTTGAACTCAGAATGCTCTCTGAGGAAGGTCCAGTTATAACTAAAGAAGCAAATTAGTTGCAGAAGAAACTCAAGACCACAGACCCAGGAAGTGTCAGCTTGTGGTTCTAATATGATTATGATGCCACATGGCACCCAAGCTCTCAGCTATGCCTTGTTGCTTTGTCTATAAAAGGAGTGGGGCACTGGGGTCGATTAGGTGATTTACATTTTATAACCAATTAAATATCCTTAGTGGGGAATTTTTTTAGGTCGAATTTTTTTTAAAATTTCTAGTTCTGATGGCCACAGGTCATTTGTCCTCAGACATGAAAATTCCAGGAACAATCAGCTCAGCCTGCAAACAAGGCTGCTGCTGAGTGCCTACCCTCACCCAAGTGCATTACAGGTAAGAAATCTCACCACAAGCCCCCTGTCTTCTTCCAGATGTGATGGATGTAGCATGGTCTCCCCACGATGCCTGGCTAGCTTCATGCAGCGTGGATAACACTGTCGTCATCTGGAATGCCGTGAAATTCCCAGGTCTGGGATCTTCCCTGCTGGTTGATGGAAGAAATGGGCTACTACCAAAAGTCCTGCCTGTGTTGACTAGAGTTGGGTCGGGGAGTGGGTCTCTTTAATCTTGGTGGCAGCAAATATATCACAGTGGCCCAGGATTTGTGTCTTGTCAGTAACCCAGATCTTTTTTTCTTTAGCAATTACATTTGTCTAATATTTAAAGAAGAAATTTATGCTAAAGAAAAAGAGTAGCTGAGTGCTGACATTCGTGTGTCACGGATCGTGACTGGTGTCGAGGACCCTCAACTCCCACACATGCTTTGTGCCCTACCTTCCCTCTACGCTATGGCCTCAGCTCAGTTGCTCTCTCCTCTGAAGCCCTTGAGTGGATGCTGGCTGACACAAACCCTGTTTTGCAAAAAATAAACTTTTCTTTTTTTTTTTTTGGAGGTGCTGGGGATTGAACCCAGGGCTTCGTGCTTGCAAGACAAGCACTCTACCAACTGAGCTATATCCCCAGCCCGAACTTTTCTTATTCATGGTGTTTAAAGTCATAAGAGATGGCATTACCTAGCCAGTGTTAAAGTTTACAACTAATAAAATACTTATATTTCCACTTGGTATCTGTTGTCCTCATGGGCCAAAATGCATCATCCATGGATTTGGATCCAAGTCATTTTAATTTCCTTTAAAATCTACCATCAGCATATGTGGGACATTCAGTCTGACCACAGAGGGGGCTCTAGAAACTGATATAGCTTTTGGATTACAGATCTGTAAGAGGTACTCTTATGCATTTCTTTGTCTTACTAAAAGACTTACAAAAGTGTCACTCAGCCCAAGGCCCAAAAATTTTTAGGCCTCTGTCTTTCAGGGCTGCCTGCCAGGGCTGGTTACATCAGAAGTGCTCAAGTCATAGCCCATGCTGGCATAGACTTTTGTCCATTAATGGCAGCCATGGGCAAACTGCTCGCTTGAGACAAGATGTGTGGACAGAATTGGCAGCTGTGACCAAGGCCTAGGCTCTCTTATTGCTTACCCTTTTGGGACATGTGTGACCCCACTCAAGTATTAGCTGACTGAAGGGAATCCATGGTACCTGCCTCTTTGATGCAGTAATTTCTTCAGTTGCTTTGGTGGAGATCAAACTAGGGGTCTCTTCTGTTTGGGCCCAGATGAGCTTCTTAAGTTCCTTCTATTAGATTTCTATTCTGTGACCCATTGTGTTACATGTATTTTATATAGAGTTATTGTTTCCTTTAGTTAATGCCTTTCCAAATTTCTTCTATTTTTTTCTTTACAGAAATTCTTGCTACGCTTAGAGGGCATTCTGGCTTGGTGAAAGGGTTAACTTGGGACCCTGTTGGCAAATATATTGCCTCTCAAGCTGATGACCGCAGTCTGAAGGTATGGAGGACGCTGGACTGGCAGTTAGAGACCAGCATCACCAAGCCTTTTGATGAGGTAACTAAGGAGGCCCAGGGTTTGGCCCCACCCCCTGCCTGACCATACAGAGAGGAACTTGGCCATGGTCCAGACCATGTAGGTGAATGCACAGAGTTTGGGGCCTCAGCAGGCCAGTCAGCTTTCTGTAGGGTAGGCTCTAAGAGTTGCATGATAAAATTCTTTCCTTTATGAGAAGTCATTAAATGTCCAGCTTTGAAATGAAGATGATTTATAAATTTTAAAACTGAAGAGAACCTTAGAGCTATCCCCGCAGCACTGTATCACCTGACTCATGCCAGCGTGGAAAGTTTACATTGAGCCACCCTACTGAGTGACTTGTTGATATGAGGGGATCATGGAAGTGACTCTTCTGTATGTTTTCTGGCTGTGTTTGTGACTTGCTCACTGACATCTGCTCTGTAGGCCAGTCAACTTTTTTTTTGTACAGATTTAGCAGTTTAGTTTGCATAAAAAATAGAGATCAGACTGCAGTGGCTTCTATAGTATTTTACTCTCTCTTCCTTTGAGTTCTGATTTCATATGGAATCAGCTCAAAATCACCGTTATACTTTATACATTTATAAAAGTACCTTCTGTATTTAAAGCAGTACTAGATATGGGGAAATAAAAGTGAATTGAGATGGAATCTCTCCCATGGACACTTACAGCCCTTCTGCATAGCACCCGTTTTTTGGTTTTGTTTTGTTTTGTTAGTTATACACGACAGTAGAATGTATTTTGACATATCGTACATACATGGACTATAACTTCCCATTTTTGTGGTTGTATGTGATGTGGAGTTACACTGGTGGCATATTCATATATGAACATAGAAAGGTTATCCAATTTATTCTACTATCTTTCCCGTTCCCCTCCCCTCTCCCTTCCCACCACCCCTCCCTGTTCAATCCAGTGAACCACCCCCTACCCTTGTGATTCAGCATCTGCATATTAGAGAGAACATTTGGCCTTTGGATTTTTGGGACTGACTTATTTCACTTAGCATGATAGTCTCCAGTTCCATCCATTTACCAGGAAATGCCATAATTTCATTCTTCTTTATGGCTGAGTAATATTCCATTGTGTATGGATACCACATTTTTATCCATTCATCTGTTGTAGGACACCTAGGTTGGTTTCATAGTTTTAGCTCTTTTGTGAATTGAGCTGCTATAAACATTGTTGTGGCCATTCTGATTTTAAGTCCTTTGGGCATATGCCAAGGAGTGGGATAACTGGGTCAAATGTCTGTACCATTCCAAGTTTTCTGAGGAATCTCCATACCATAGTGGATATCTCCACTATCCATAGTGGTTGCATCAATTTGCAATCCTACCAGCAATGTATGAGTGTACTTTTCCCCCACATCCCTACCAACATTTATTGTTACTTGTATTCTTGATAATTACCTTTCTGACTAGAGTGAGATGGAATCTCAGTGTAATTTTAATTTGTATTTCTCTAATTGCTAGTGATGTTGAACATTTGCACAGCATCTGTTAACCCTAGCACATTATCTACATAGTATCCTCTAGAGATAGAAAGTATAATGCTGATACCTGTGAGCACATGTCTTCACATGAAGACAGAAATTTCTGTGAGTTAAGAGTATAGTGATGTCATTATCCAGAGTGTGCCATAATGGTCCAAGTGGGTTGATTGCATCAGGGAAGGATTCTCAGAGCAAGGGACACAGGAGTGAAGATTTGCAGGAAGAATAAACATTTGCCCACTGGTGAGGGCTGGCTACAGAAAGAAAGTGGAAATCAGGAATTCAGTTTTCCCCAAACCAAAACCTACTAGACTTCGTCCTACACTACTTTCCTACAGCTTCTTCGTACAAGTGATGTGTACAGCTTCTTAGTACAGGTGATGTGGCCCTCACACCTTCAGTACCTCAGGGCTCCTACTGCCACACAGAGTTCCTATGAACTGAACTCCTGGGACAGTTGCAGGAGAGTCTTTTTATTTTTTTTGAACCCAGGGGTGCTTAATCACTGAGCCACACCCCCAATCCCCCCCCTTCTTGTTGCTTTAGAGGAGGAAAAGTTTATTTTGGGGCTCATGGTTTCAGAGGTCTCAGTCCGTAGACAACAGGCTCTTTTCTTGGGGCCTTGAGCTAAAGCAGAACATCCTGGAGGAAGAATGTGGCAGAGACAAGCAGCTCACATGATGATCAGGAAGCAGAGAGCCCCAGTCCTTTTAATATTTTATTTTGAGACAGGGTCTCACTAAGTTGCCTTTGATCCCAAGTCTCCTGCCTCAGCCTGCCGAGCCTCTGAGATTATAGGGATATGCCATTAGGACAGGCATACACCACTGAACCCAGCTGCAGGATAGTCTTTTGGGTACTAGTGGGAGCTGGTAGCACTCTTCAGCCTCTACTGGGGCTCATTCCACACAGGGTTGTGAGGCAGGTGATTTCATTGCACTTAGGCCCAGCTTTGTCTTTTTCTTCTCTGGGGCCTTGAGGTCAAGGTCTTAGTCCCCTAAATCTTTAGGGTAGCCCATGCTGATCTTGAACTTGGCTTTGGACTCATTCACTTTGCAGAAGAAATAACATGAAGGGGTGTGCTGTCTTAATCATCATGCCAGTTCAGGGGAGCAGTGCTTTTCTGCTGTGCCTTTGTTCATGAGGACTTTATAAATCTGTTGTTGTTTGCAGATATCCTCACCAATCCTTGGGTGAGGAATCAGGCTCAAGGGAGGAGGTGGTACTTCACCGTCATCTATTCTACTGTAGACTCCTCCTGGGCTTCCAGGCATCAGCAGGGAACTTTCTCTGTGGCAGCATTTCTTTTCTTTCTTTTTTTTTCCCCCATATTTTTTATTGTTGCATTATAGTTGTACATTTTGATGAAATTTGTTGTTATGTATTCATACGTGCGCACAATATAGCAATATAATTGGCAAGTACCACTCCCCAGCACTTCCCTTCTCCTACCACTTGGTCCCTTTCCACTACTGATCTCCCTTTGATTTTTAGATCTACCCCCACCTCATTTTCCTCTTTCCTCTTAAGGTTCCACATGTGAAAGAAAACCTTCTGAGTTTGACTTATTTCGCTTAACATGATGGTCTCTAGTTCCATCCTTTTCCTGAAAACGACATAATTTCATTTTCTTTATGGCTGAATAAAACTCTATTGTGTATATGTACCATATTTTCTTTATCCATTCATCTGTTGAGGGACACCTAGGCTGGTTCCATAGTTCCATATTGTAAATTGTGCTACTGTGAACATGGGTGTGCATAGTATGATGACTTCAATTCTTTAGGATAAATACCAAAGTATGGTATTTGGTAGTTTCATGCCTGATCTTTTGAGGAAGCTCCGTGCTGATTTCCATAGCAGTTGTACTAATTTACAGTCCCACCAATGGTGTAAAAGTGTTCCTTTTTCTCCATATCCTCTCCAGCATTTATTATTATTTGTATTCTTTTTTTTTTTTCTTAATACTTTTTTGGATGTTGGCAGACCTTTATTTTATTCATTTATTTATATGTGGTGCTGAGAATCGAACCCAGTGCCTCACACATGCTAGGCAAGCGCTCTTCCACTGAGCCACAGTCCCAGCCCTATTGTTTGTATTCTTGATGACTGCCATTCTGACTGGTTGAGATAAAATCTCAGTGTAGTTTTTATTTGCATTTCCCTAAATTCTAATTATGTTAAATATTTTTTCATATGTTTGTTGGCCATTTGTATTTCTTTTTTTGAAAAGTGTCTGTTTAATTCATTGTCCATTTATTAATTGGGTTATTTGGTATTTTGGTGTAAAGCTTTTCAAGTTCTTTATATATTCTAGATATTAATCCTGTGTCAGAGAGTAGCAGCAAAGATTTTCTCTCATTCTGTAGGCTCTTTCTTCATGTTCCTAATTGTTTTCTTTGCTGTGCAGAAGCTTTTAAATTTGCTGCTATCCCATTTATTCACTCTTGGCATTAATTCCTGAGCTTTAGTGGTCTTATTAAGAAAGTTGGGCTGGGGAGATAGCTCAGTCAGTAGAGTGTTTGCCTTGCAAGCACAAGACCCTAGGTTCGATCCCCAGCACCGCAAAAAAAAAGAAAGTTGTTGCCTGTGCCTGTATGTTAGAGTATTGACCTGATGCTTTCTTCTAGGAGTTACATAGTTTCTGGTCTTTGATCTATTTTGAATTGATTTTTGTGCAGGATGAGAGATAGGGGTCTAGTTTCATTCTGGTACCTATGGATAACCAGTTGTCCCAGCACCTTTTGTTTAAAAGACTGTCTTTCCTCCAGTGTGTTTTTGGCACCTTTATCAAGGATCAGATATCTGTAGATGTTTGGGTTTTTCTCTGTTTTTTTGTTCAGTACCACTGGTCTGTATGTCTGATTTTATGCCAGTACCATGCAGTTTTTGTTACTGTAACTCTGTAGTATAATTTGAAGTCAGGTATTGTGATGCCTCCAGCATTGCTTTTTTGGCTTAGAATTGGTTTGGCTATTCTGTCTTTTATTCTTCCAAATGAATTTTATGACTGTTTTTTCTAGTTCTGTGAAGGCTATCATTGCTATTTTGATGGGGATTGCATTGAATCTGTACACTGCTTTTGGTAGTGTAGCCTTTTTAACAAAATTAATTCGGCCTGTCTGTGAACATGGGAGGTCTTTTTCCATCTTCTATTTCTCTCTTCAATATTCTATTGTTTTCATTGTAGAGATTTTTCACCTTCTTGGTTAGATTTATTTCTAGCTATTGTTTTGGGGTTTGTTTGTTTACTTGTTGTTTTTTGTTTTTTTGAAAACAGTCCTCAGTGGGATTGTTTTCCTGATTTCTTTCTCAGCAGATTCATTGTTGGTGCATATGAAAGCTATTGATTTTTGTATGTTGATTTGGTAGCCTATTACTTTGCCAGATTTGTTTATTAACTCTAGCAGTCTTTTGGTGGGAGTTTTTGGATCTTCTAGATACAGGATTCATATCATCTGCAAGCAGTGATAATTTGACTTCTTCTTTTCCTATTTTTATCCTTTTTTTTTTTCCTTCTCTTGCCTAATTGCTCTGGCTAGAATTTCAAGCACTGTCTTAAATTGGAGTGGTGAGAGTGGATATTCTTCCCTTGTTCCAGATTTTAAAGGAAATGCTTTGTTTTTCCCCATTTACTATAAGATTGGCTTTGGGTTTTTCATATACCCCCTTTGTGATGTTGAGGTAGGTTCCTTCTATTCCCTAGTTTCTTCAGTGTTTTTATCATAAACAGGTACAGAATTTTATTGAAGCCCTCTCTTTGGCAGCATTTCTTGAGGATGCTCCATAGACCCTGGGGTCTATGACCCTGAGTGCTGGGGTTAATAGGTGCTGTGCAGAAGCAGTGGGTCATTGTGGAATTGTGCATTTCAAAGGACTGGCCTTCCTCAGGGCATGTGCTATTGTTCTGTGTTCAGTCTGGTGGGAGTATAGAAGGTCTCACAGTTCCCACACTCATTTATGCAAGATACCACGTAGTTCCCACACCCATTTGACAGAGAGTCTTTTTTGTCGTGTCATCTGGAAAGACTGGTTGACAGCTCTCAGTGTAGTCAGAAGCTTGGGGTACATGCTCTATCATATATTAGTACATCACAGTTTGACTTTATCTTTGAGGCCAGAGTTGTGGTCATGAAGTTGGCTTTGAGCTCCTTTTAAGCAAAGATGTTTCTTTCAGTGTGGAGGGACGACCCATGTACTGCGGCTCAGCTGGTCACCTGATGGGCATTACCTTGTGTCTGCCCATGCAATGAACAATTCTGGCCCCACTGCCCAGATCATCGAGCGGGAGGGCTGGAAGACCAACATGGATTTTGTGGGACACCGGAAAGCTGTAACTGTTGTGGTGAGTATGCCTGGCCTTATGAAGTCCTAGCAGCTGTCAGTACCACCTTGAGTGTCCTACTACAGTGGCTTACATGAGGGGTAGTAAGTTCTCCAGGGAGGCTCCTCAAGACTGGGCTACACAGGGTACTTTGAGGTAATGGGGCTCTGAATCAGCACATGTTGGTGTTTACTTCATTTCAAATTCTTAACAGTTAAATATTTTAAAACTACTTTTACAAAATATAATACATATGTAGTTTGTTTGTTTTTGCGAATTTTAAAATATCAGGTATCACCAGATCAGTCTTTGGTTAGGAACATTGTAACTCCACACCAACCTTTTGTATATTCAGGTCTGCTCTAGGTGCTCAGCACAGTGCCCCTTTGCACAACTCCAGTGAACATAGAGTGATTCTGGGTGCCCCCAGAACAGTACTCTTATCTCCATGTCCTGCAACCGTAGTCATAGCTGCCAGCTTACACTGGTGGTCACTGGTTTGCTCATCTGGTATTGATGTGGAGGGTGAAGATCTCCAGAGAGCTACTGCTAATCTTTCAGACTTGAGAGACCATGAGTCTCTCTGGATCACTTTAATTGAAGAGTACCTAAGGCAAGCTGTTAAGTAGCTGAAAATAACCTGTGGGAATTTGCAACCAAAACAAAATAAATAGATTGATGGGTTTGGGCTGATGACAGTGAAAGATCATTGGGACCCTGATCAAAATGGGCTCATCATTGCTTTTTTAAATTGAAAAATAGATATCATGTGTTGTACTTTATAAATTATATAAGAGTAAAATATTGCTTCCTCAATTTTTTATCTTGTAGTTAATATTGGATTTTGTTCAAACTGGGGCCTTGTTCCTAAAATGTTTGAAAATCATGCTTCATAGTTAATACAGTGCTTCTACATGATTCTCTCATGTGATTCTCATAATCACTTTACGAGTGGCTCTGTGAGAAAACGATACATCCCTCATAGGAAGCTCACAAAGCTTCATAAAGCCCTATAGCCTACTCAGTGGTAGTGGGGGTTCCATTTTCTCCTATTTCTGTGCAACCCTGGCCATTCTTGCCTGCCTCCTGGAGTGAAAACCCCTCTAGATTACCTGCCTTGCTCAAAGGAGCCACCCTTCTTCTACCCTTAGATTTCCTCACTTGAAGTTCCAGAAGCTCCAACCCACTTCTCAGTCAAGAAAAGTCTTAAGGAACTTGGCATTTGCTTCCAGCTTTTCCAGGCAACCAGATTACAAAGCTCCCTGGGCTGAACAGTTAGTCAAGGAAGTAGGCATTGTCCCTAACCCTGGGAGATTTTTTTGGGGGGTGGGGGTACCTGGAATTGAACTCAGGGGCATTTGACCACTGAGCCACATCCCTACCCCTATTTGGTATTTTTTATTTAGAGACAGAGTCTCTAAATAAAGTTGCTTAGTGCCTTGTTTTTTTTTTTTTTGTTTTGTTTTGTTTTTTTGCTGAGACTGTCTTTGAACTTGAGATCCTCCTGTCTCAGCCTTCCAAGTTGCTGGGATTACAGGCGTGCACCACTGTGTCCGGCCCCTGGGAGATCTTATGAGCCTCTTTTGCTGAACATATTTCTGCTAGATAAGTGTGACTGTAAACAACAAACATAGTGAGTTACATGGATCAGTTATTGCCTGCAAGTCCCTTTGACCTCCCATAGGAGACAGGGAGTGAGCTAGTCCTGGTTCCTGAAGCCCCCTTGCATTCCTAGCTTCTCCCCCAGTTCCTAAGAGACTGGCAGACCAGAAGTAGTTGAGAGGACCAGTTCCAGTAGCTCCCATCCATTTGACTTGGCTTTTAGGAGCATTTAGGAGTACTAACTTCAAGCCCTTATTCCCAACATTTACCCATTTAGTTACTCTGCATGTTTTCTGACCTCATGGAGCCTCCAGTGCACCATCAACAAAACACCTCCTAGGTAGTTATAAAGATGAAATAATGCATGCCCAATACTGGGTCTAGAGGCTCTGTGAGGGACTCCCATCAGTGACCTGGGATTTTGGTGTTTCTCATGCTAAGGCATGAGGTATTACTTGATGCCCGATTACTGTTAAATATGTGTTACTTGGTTTTAGAAATTCAACCCAAAAATCTTCAAAAAGAAGCAGAAGAATGGGAGTTCTGCAAAGCCCAGCTGCCCTTACTGCTGCTGTGCTGTTGGCAGCAAGGATCGCTCTCTCTCTGTCTGGGTGAGCCACCACACTGAGCTTTTGCTGTAGGGTGGGAGATGTGGACTGGGAAGGTGGCAAACTTGGAAGCCTTGAAGGGAGGAGAGACCCACTGCTGTTGATGGTGCTCAGTGTGTATTTTACTGTGTACCTGGGATCAGCCCCTCCTGGAAACCTGCAGGTTTTCCTGCTACATAGAAGGAAGCACTGAATACTAGGCTTGGCACAGCCAGAAAAAGCCAGTGTAATCTCAAGCCAGAGCTGATCTTGTGTCTAGACTCAGGCAGCACCCACAGTAGTCAGTACTATCGTTGGCATAATATGTTTGCTTGCTTAAGTTAGAAAATTCTTGGTATTGACATATAGTGTATATAAAGTGTATTCAGTTTAGTGAATTGTATGTATATTTACACCAGTGTCACTACCGCCTTGGTGGGGGGTGGAGGTAGGGTGGGGTCTTGACCAATTAGGAAGCCACTCTTCCTCCAACCCCACCAAGACAATCACTGTTAACACCCTCTCTCATTTTGGTGAATTTTACCTGCTCTTAAACTTCATATGAATGCATTTGTGCAGTGTGTACTTTTTGGTGTCTTATGTTTCTTTCCCTTGGCATAATGTTTTTGAGATTTATGTGTGTTGTATTGTCCCAGTTATGAGATATTATGGCCAAGAGCTGAAAATAATATTCTTGAATAAGTCTTTTTGAGTACATACTTAGGAGGAGAATGACTAAAATTTAACCAAAAGAGCAGGGCTGCAGTTGTAGCTTAGTAAAATCCAGTGTTCAATCCCCAACACCAAAAGCAAAAGAGAGATTAGTACCAAGTATTGGCAAGGATATGGTTAGCTGGAAGTAATACATTACTTTCTACTAGAGAGCAAAGTGATTGGCAGTTTCTGCTAAAGCTAAGCATATGACCCCTTACTACACAGCAACCCCGAAGAGGAGGTGCTATGCACCCTTCCCTAACTCACTGCCCTCCACCAAGCAGGTTCTTAGCAAATATTCAGTCATGAGTTGAGACACAAGAATTGAAGTATAAAACTGATAGTTTCCAAACTAGAGCCCTCCCTGAAGGGCTGTTAAGTTTCTTAGCTCAAAGACTTGTTTTGTGACATTAGACATTTCCACTTGCTGTGCTAAAGACATGGCCTTGTCACTGAGCCCTGAGGTCCCTCCTTGTACCTTCTTGGGTTTAAAGTCTGATAAAGCCAAATGCACATACAATGATTTTTTAAAAATCTTTTTTAAACTTCATAAGTTATGGGTTTGAAGGTTATCCTCTGGCTGCATTTATTATAGAAAAATCTATTGCTGTATATATATTGTGATTTTATTTTTTATTTATTTTTATTTTTTGGTACTGAGGATTGAACCCAGGGGTGCTTTACTACTGAACTATATATCCCCAGTGCTTTTTATTTTTTATTTTGAGACATGGTCTCACTAAATTGCTGAGACTTGCTTAAATTTGAGATCTTCCTGCCACCCAAGTCACTGGGATGACAGACCTGTGCCACCATACCTGACTTTTTTTCCCCTCAAAGACCTTGTCTTCTATATTCATTTAACACCCACCTTGGAACATAAAACCTAGTACCACAGTGAGCAGTTCAGGATGTGTTCTTCCTGGACTTATCCCATCCCATGAACCATTCCTGGTGTTGCTCATGTTTCTTAGAATGCCAAGATCAGGTGGTCACACTGGCTCCAGGTTTCTGTAGGTACATTTATGGAAATAGAGGCAAGGCTATTGTGTTTGTGGAAGTAGAATTAGAGTGGGGGCAAGATTCTTAATGTAGATTCTAGGTAGCTCAGATTCTAGCTCCTTCCCCATTACTCAGCTGAGCACAGCTCCTCCTTCACCACATACCAATCTTAGACTGTAAGTAGAAAGCTCAGCATCACAGCCTTCTGGAGGCTACAGTGGCCCTGCAGGACAGAACCCACCCAACCCACAGTACTGTGACTTAGTGCCTGATAGGTAGGGTGGCTAGACACTTGTATATAAGAGATGAAGTTCACTATAGTTATAGAAACAGTAACGTACGAGTGACTAGATGGTGAAAATGAACTTGCTGATTATTATGCAGTAATCCAAACAACATTTTTACAGGAGATTCAGTGACATACTCACTGTGTGTTAAGTGAAAAAGCAGACACACTGTGTGCCTTATTTTGAAGAGTAAAATAAATATTTGCAAAGATAGACCAGAACAAAATAGTTCATCCAAGTAATCTCAATGACTCAGGAAACTGAGGCAGGAGGATTGAAAGTTCAAGACTAGCCTCAGCAACTTAGTAAGGCCCTAAGCAATTTATCGAGACCCTGTCTCAAAATAAAAATTAAGAAGGGCTGAGGATGTGGCTCAGTGATAAAAGCGCTCCTGGGTTCCATCCTTAATACCAAAAGTTTTCTTTGGATCTAGATTAAAGGCGATTTGTACAGTTCTGTGTGTTTATCAACTATCTGTACACAATACAGAGTAAGACTGTATGTATACCTTTAGACAACTGATGACACCATTCATTGGGGTGTACCAGATCTTCGTTGGCCCAGATAAAATGAGCTGGGCTCTTTTGGAGGCTTCCTCATCCCCTGCTTGGTAGAACCTCTCTGAGCTCCTCCCTGGGGTGGCCCCCGACCAGATAGCCTTTCAGATTCCCTTCTACTCCGTCTTCTCTGTTCCCTAGTATATAAAGCCATGTGCCTTGCCAGAGCACAGCAGTCCTTGACATGGACCCACTCTAGTGTGCATATTTCTGGCAGGCTTTGGTTTCCCACAGTTACTATCTGGATGGAGCTGAATAATACTGTGTATGTCAGCAAAAATTCTGACCAAGGCTTCTGGGCTGGTAGTATTAACTGAGTTAAATACACAAAAAGGGGTTCTCAATTCTGTTAACCTTTGCTCCTTATTTTGTAGCTCACATGTCTGAAACGACCTCTGGTTGTTATCCATGAACTGTTTGACAAATCCATCATGGATATTTCCTGGTAAGGTGGATTCTTATTAAGGTATATATGCTATGAAAGAATCTGAAGTCTCCTGGATATGATTAAGGCCAGGCAACCAGTGCATCCTCCCAAGGAAGCACAGATCTCAAGGTGCTATTCAAATATGATTCAGGAACTATTAGTTCTATGCCTGCTCTTGTGAGAAAGTCCTCCCCTTAGTAGGATATGCTAAAGGAAAATGCTTTCTCAGAAAAACTAGTATCCACATAGTTTTATAGTAGACATACTTCCTTAAGGTATTATTTAAATGACTTTAAAAATAAGAAATAAAGTTGAAAATTTTTACAAAGTTTATGGTAAGAGATACTTTGTACATGTGCCTAAAACTAAAGGGTATCAGGGATCCTCTGGGATACGATTGTTGCTTCACTTTCCCTGCCTCCAACCGCAAGCCTCAAAAGGGAATCATGGGTTTCCAGCATCTACCTAGAGAACTGTCCAACCATCCTCACAGGCTGGCCACTGTGGCATTTGTATCTGCCTCAGGCATTTGTCCCCAGGCTGCTGACAGCTGTCTCTTTCAGGACTCTGAATGGGCTGGGCATCCTGGTGTGTTCCATGGATGGCTCTGTGGCATTCCTCGACTTCTCTCAGGATGAACTTGGAGACCCCCTCAGTGAGGAGGAGAAGGTAGGTCCTTGTACTGTCACATGTTCTATGGCCACAGAAATAGCTACAGTAGCTCTGGGAGACCCATTCAATTGGACCCTCTTGTGAGTGGGATTTATAGTAGAGATACATTATTTCTTTAAGCATTATGGGGTCTTTGCCTTTTATAAATTATAATTCTTATCTTCTTAGTAATAAGCCTCTATTCATGTCAGAAACGAGTCCTGGAATTAAAAATAAAACTTTTGGGCCTCTCTTATACCATTAACAGGCTACCCAGTGGGAGATATTTACCCTGGGAGAGAGCTGGAGTCAGTCCCAAGGGGCCTGGGACCTGCTTGTGTCACTTTTCCTGTCTCATTGTCTTATACTGACAAAGCAACAATTATAATAGTAATATTGGTCATTTCTTAGCATTTACTGAATGCAAGACTCTGGGCCATGTACTTGGCATGTATTATTTCATTTGGACTATACAAATCCTTGAAGGAAACAGTCTTAGAAAATAGCATGGCCCTTTGCCAAGATCACTTGTGACCCTTAAGTACAAGAACTAAAACATGAAGTAGGCTTGCTTTCTTTGGGCCAGGTCTCTTCCTTTGTGCTCTGCCTAGAACATGGGGCCTGTGTGCCCTTCTGCAAGGGCTTTGAGAAAGACTGCTTTACCCACCATAGACTTAAAAATCTTTGGTTTCTATGAGAAGGTGTTTACCAACATTTACTAGAGTGTATTTATTTGTCTGTAAGTAGCTTCTGAATACCCAGAGCAAGTCAGCAGCTCTCTCTGTAGGGATCCTATTGCTGGGGGAAGTGCTCTCTTAACTGGCTGTGTGACCCCCTGCTAAGAATAAATTCTTAGGGGGAAGAAGTGTGCCTTGTGCAATGTACCTAGAGCAGACCTGGCAGTCATTTTTCAATGAAGCAAAGAGTGTCTCAATGGCCTGGGGTCTTCATTCCACTTTGTCTCTGTCATCAGGTACCCTGGGATCACTGCATACTCGCTTGGAGAGTCACTGTGGAAGCCTATGATAACCCCATCTAACTTCCCATTTCCTTGATCATCAGCAGTGACCTTGTGTTGAAGGAACACTAGGAAAATTTTGACCAAACTCTGAATTCTGGCTTGAGAGTCCAGGGGTTGTTCAGGAGCCAAGATGGCAAAGGAAGAGGGTTCCTGTTTATACCCAAGGCTTGTAGAAGCAAGTTCAAAAGCCCCTTTCCTGGAAAGCTGTCTCCTCCTACTCAGCATTCTCTGGTGTGAAACAGATGCCCATTGACCATAGTCCCTGTTCTTGAGCAAGATAGCTCTTCAATTGCACATCCTTGTGTTCATCTGTTCCTCATCATACTTTAATGAGTGACAGTCACTATGGTATACTGGGGACACTCTCCCTGTTCTCATGCTGTTCCTTTTTAGCTTGTTATGGCATGAAACTAATGGGGCCTAAGAGGATGGGAGGGGATCCTGCTCAGAAGGATCAGGACATTTTAGGGGAGAGAACATGGGAGAGCAAAAAAGTGTCTCTCTCTAGGTCTGATGTGCCAAGTCTTCCTTTCTCTTAGAGACACTGTTAGTCCTGTGGAACCATCCCACCATGGTGACTGCCATCTGGTAAGAGCAGTGAAAGCAGAATCATGCTTCCAGTATCTGGTACCCTGAGAATGTTTAGGGTGCTTGGAGTGACTTAAGAACCTTGAGTTAGCAATTTGGTTATCTGTACCAATTGAGGTGGTATTTATTGCTATTTGTTCTGCACCAGGCCATGTAGTAGGTATTTTCTTGTCAGTAATTCACCATCATCCCTATCTATAAACATCTAGTAAGGATATGAGACTTCCATCAGAACTATCTAATTAGGGACAGAATTGAGTGGGAGGTGATGGAGAGCTGACCTCCCAGCCTTTTTGCTTTCAGAGCCAGGAGAACCCATGCCTCAGTGCACTGGTGATGGGCAACATTGGCCATAGTGATAGACCAGTATACAGAATCTTTCCCTGCTTTCCATAGAGCCGTATTCACCAGTCCACCTATGGCAAGAGCCTGGCCATCATGACCGAGGCCCAGCTCTCCACAGCTGTCATCGAGAACCCGGAGATGCTCAAGTACCAACGGAGGCAGCAACAGCAGCAGTTAGACCAGAAGAGTGCCACAGCCAGAGAGATGGGCTCAACATCTTCAGTTACGGGTGTTGTCAACGGGGAGAGTCTGGAAGATATCAGGAAGGTGAGGGCTTGACCTTGGGACATTAAGGACAGGGGCATATACCCAGGGAACAGGTCAAAGAGAACAGGCAGGTAGAGCATGGTCAGGGCACAAAGATGTGACCATAGTCATGAAGAAGTTATTGAACTTGGTGCAGGATCTGTAGCTAACCTGCATGGGACCAGTTGATCCTAGTACCTGAAGCTACACAAGGCATTAATGGGGCCTGAAGCACCTTTATCAAAAGTTGCCGTGTGCCAGGGAGCCCTACAGGAGTTCATCTCTTGCCAAACTTTCACCTGCTCACATTCTAGGAATTTCTAGATACAAAGAACAATATGTTTCAGTCTCTGCCCCTGGGAAACTTCTGTGGTTTCCCCTTCTTAATTTGGAAATACCCACATTGCGGTGATGGGAGCAGGGGATTAGAAATGGGGCAAGAGCAGAGTAGGAAATGTTGAGTTTACCCTAGGATTTAAACCATCTCCAGAAACTTTTGTGGGTTGAAAGACCTCCCCTAGGTAATTCAGACAGAATATATAGCCAAGAACCCTTCACAGAAGAAAGGGATCTGTGATAAAAGGCAGTTTGAAAATGACCAGCTTAATGATGAGAGTGTGGCTCCTAAGTTCAGTCTCAGTCCTTTAGTTCCCTCATTGAACCCCACAACTGTTAGATGGGGTTGTCCAGCCTGGCATGTGCTAACAGTCCTGGGAATTCAGCCATATCTGTGGTACTGATGATAGATAGGTACTTGGAGCTGTTTTAACTGGGAGCTTTTTGTCTCCTTCTTTACTGTGCCTAAAGTCAAGTATATACCTTGATAAAAATGCTTGTGCTTTGATTAACTAACTGGGTTGGTTTTGTACTCAAAAAAGAAAAAAAAAAAAAAAAAAAAAGCCAGGTGCACTGGCACATGCTTATAATTATAATCCCAGCAGCTCAGGAGACTGAGGCAGGAGGATCACAAGTTCAAAGCCAGCCTCAGCAAAAGTGAGGTGCTAAGCAACTCAGTAAGACCTTGTCTCTAAAGAAAATATAAAATAGGGCTGAGGATATAGCTCAATGACCAAGTGCCCCTCCAGTACCCCCAAATAAAAAAACTCATAAAAAGGGAAGTTAGAATACATTTCCTTAGAAGTTTTATTTTTTTTTTTACCCCACAGTGGCAAGGTGTAATTGACATACAAAAAGCTGTGTGTATTTAATGTTTACAACTTTTAAAAAGACAGGCATGGAAGGACAAATACTGCATACCTCTTACATGAGGAACCTAAAATAGTCAAACTCAACAGAAGCAGAGAAGAGAATGGTTGGTGCCAGGCCTGTGGGAAGGGGAAATGAGAAGGTATTAGTCAAAGGGTACAAAGTCTAAGTTATTTGGTCCCAGAGATCTATACAGTGCAGTACCTACCATTAACAAATACTGTATTACACACTTATTTTTCTAAGAGGATAGATCTTATGCTAAGTGTTTTCATCCCAAAGAGGAAAAAAATTAAGCAACTTTATTTTTTGATATTTGGAGATAGTTGACAGAAACCTGTCAATTCATTATATAACTCTACTTTGCCAGAATCTTTTGAAGAAACAAGTTGAGACTCGGACGGCAGATGGTCGAAGAAGAATCACGCCTCTCTGCATAGCACAGCTGGACACTGGGTACTCATTCATTCACCAAGCTTTCTATGTCCTTTTCTGGGGAGACCTTTCTCTCTCCTTTCACCAATTAGCACTCTCATAGTTAGGGTCTTCACAACAGACTCTTGGATCAACTTGACTCCTAGAATATGGAAGCAAAAGAGTCAAGCCCAGTCTTCCACCAGCCTCAAAGTCCTTCAAAGTTCCTCACCAAGCTCTGTGCACACTTGACTCTTATGGAAGGGTGGAAGGCTTAGATGGCCTATAGACTAGGATGCTTTCTCAGATCTAGCATATCCACTGTATTTCTCTGTTGGTAAGGTACTGGAAGACATAGGAAAAGAAATCAAACTGATTTTTGTTTCTTTCTCTTTTTCTTTTAACCTTTTCTGATTATGAAATGTGTGTGTGTGTGTGTGTGTGTGTGTGTGTGTGTGTACTTGTGAAAATTTTAGAAAACAGTAAAAGCCTAAAGAAAATTGATATCTGTATTTCCAGTCTTTTTCCTCCCTCGTTACTGTATCCTGACTTTTCTTCCACTTTAACGTCCACTTTTTAGTCTTCTGAAGCATTCACTTGTTGATTATTCCAAATTGCTGTCCTGTGAATACAGTGATTTACCGAACTAGCTCCTTAACTATGGACTTACAGTTTGTATCTAGTTTTTTGTCATGTAGACGACTCTTTGAGCACACTTGTGACTGTTTCCACAGAATAATTCCTGAAAGTGGAACTGTTGGGCAGAGGTTAGGTCTCTGAGACACATTCCATATAGTGGCAGAAAAGATTTACCTTTTGCAGTTGTCTCAATGTCTCCAGAAACAATACCTGTTGATATAAAGGGTGATAAGGCCCTATGTGAAAGAAATAGAACCCTATTATCACAGAGTCTCACTCTAGGTTTTATACAGACACAATAAACAGTCTGCACAGAAGTCCTTCATGGAGACCACATGCAATAGTGTTTGCACTTTGCAGTTGTCCATCCATTAGCTATTCCAAATCTTCCTTGAAAACTAAAGAGACCTTCAATCATATGATGTGCTGACCCAACCTCTCATGTTAGGTGTGTGGACACTGAGTTTCCCAGGGGGCAGAGACATGACCAGAACCAGGTCTTCTGACTCTTTCCAGACCAATGATTTTCCTTTAACTAAACCTGTTTCCTATTGTAAACCTATAAGGGATAAGGCCACCCGCTTAGCTTTTATAAGGATAAAGTGAGACCAGTGTGTGAATGAACTTTGCATACTGCTAAGCCTGTGTCAGTGAAGGAGGTGGTAATGATGATGATAGTATTGTTCTGTAGATTCTTCTAGGCTTAAATGGTGAGAGCTTCCTATCTGGCCTTAAGCCAGCTTTCTGCCATTGGGCATATATTCCTGGTGCCAAAACTTGATTTCTTTTGTTTTAAAGGCTTTCTCACTCTCCTGATTCCCATATTCAAACAAGTAGCAACCAAATAGGTAATTATTTGCTTAGTCAAGAAATAAAGAACAAAAATATCCCAAGTAGTTACAAATAGGAAATAATAACAGTTAAGAATAAATCAAAAGGATAATAAATTTCTTTGCTGAACTTTGTGCAAATAAATTTGAAAGTAGATGAATTTCGAAGAAAATAAGATTACTAAAACTGGCAAATTGTTGTAGAAGAAATAGAAGATACTATCAAAAAGTTAACGTAAACCCACCAAAAGTCATCAAAGTAAGAAAACTTTACAAGGAAATTATAACAAAATTTTAAGGATAGATAACTGAAACTGGGGGTGTAGCTCAGTGGTAAAGCACTTGCTTAGCATTCTTAAGGTCCTGGGTTTGATTTCCATCCAGTACCACAAACTCTTGTTTTTTTTTGTTTTTTGTTTTTTTGTTTTTAAGCATATAATAATTTCATCGAAATGTAACAAAGATAGCCATGCACTATGGCACATGCCTGTAGTTCCAGCTATTCAAGAGGCTGAGGCAGGAGGATCGGTAGAGTTATAAGACCAGCCTGGGTAACATGAGACCCTGTCTTCAAAAAAATTAAAACTAATATAGAACATAATAAATTTTAATCTATTTTATTTCTGAATGTCAGTGCAAAATCCAAAATGAAAAAGTAACATGACCAGGTAAGGTTTTTTTCAGGGACACAGGAGGTTGAAATTTGGGGAAACTGTTAATTTAGTCTATATATGTTGACATAAGAAATAAATGGTAAAAGAAAAAAAAAAAGAAAGAAATGGTATGATTAGTTCTGTCAGTACTTAAGAGGCATTTTGATAAAATTGAGCATTGTTCTGACTTAAAAATCAATTAAATGGGAATAGATGAATGCTTCCTTAACTGGAAGCCAAGTTCAAACCAAGTTCAAAAACTAAACATTTTACTCTTGGATAATTTAACATTGTTCTATAGGCCCTAGCCTCTAGAAGTAGTTTGGCAAGAATAAATTGGACAGGAGAATATAAAATGTAGCATTATTTAAGGAGGATATGATCTATAAGAGAATCAACCAGCAAAACTACCATAGACAACAAAAGATGGCAATAAGGTAGTTAACGGGAGATCAGGTATCACCAAAAACCTTTAGAAGATGTAAAGGGAAACATTATTTTTTAAAAAAATCTAGAATGTAATCAGAAATGTAAATGTCAATCTCTTCTCACCTTATTGTATGGGCTGACTTAGATTCTTGGGCTCAAGCAATCCCCCTGCCTCACCTTCCCTGTTAGCTGGGACTGTATTGGGCTAAGAAATGTAAATCTTTATGAAGAAAAATTTTACAACTCTTTTGAGAGACCTAAAAGAAATCTCAAAAGAAACAAAACTGGAAATACATACCATTAATTAGCTTATATGACTCATTATCATAAAGATTACAGTTCCCCTTTAACCTATAAATTTTACTTGAGCCAATACAAGGTGATTCTGAAGTTATGTGTGAAAATAGATGAATACTTCTGGGAAAATTTTAAAAGATATAATCAGGAGATTAACCACACCAGAAATTAAATTAAAATACTTTTTCACTTTTTTTTTTTTTGAGCACAGGGATTTAACCAGGGGTGCTTTACCACTGAACTACATCCCCACATCTCCAGTCTTTTTTATTTTTTATTTGGAACAGGGACTTACTAAATTGATGAGACTAGCCTTGGCTTACAGTCCTGCCTTGGCTTCCTGAGTCCCCAGGATTATAGTCATGCGCCACCATCTCAGCTAGAAATTAAAACTCATATAAACTATGATAATTTAAGCAGTGAATCACTGACACATGAGTAGACAGAGCAAGGGAATGTAATATAATTTCCAAAGACCCAAATTTTTCCCCAAAAGGGATTTTTGAATGTATCATATCAGGGATGAAACATTAGCTAATTCAATAAATGAGAATCAGAATTACCCGTCACTCTAGAAAACAAATTGGATCCCAACCTTATAACTTAGAAACATATTGACCAGTACAGGGGTTAATATTTTGTTGTTGCTGTTTAAAGTAATTTTCTTTAAAATTTTAGATAATTCTATAGGAAGAAGATATTTTTATAATCTCAGAAGTAAAAAAGTTTTCTGCAAGTAACACAAAATTTAGACCTCACAGAAATAATCTGTCTGACAAAGAAAGATGTACCATAGCTGGGTGAAGTGGCACACACCTATGATCCCCAGCTACTCAAGAGGCAAGAGGACTGCAAGTTCAAGACCATCCTAGGCAACTGAGCAAGACTCCTTCCAAAATAAAAAATGAAAAGGGATGGGAATGTAGTTCAGTGGTAGAGTGCAACAGTGGAGTTCAATCTCTAGTACTGGGAGGTGGTGGGGAGGATGATAAAAAGTCAAAACACAACTTCCTGAGAACATATTTCCTAATTATATAAAGAATAGTGTTTTTTTTTTTTAATTTAAAACTATTTCTTAAAAATCAGTGATAAGGACCAGTAGTCAAATAGAGGAATAGATGAAATGTGAACAGTTTACCAGAAAAGGAAATCAATTGTGAAAAAAATTTAATCTTATGTCAAAATAACTACAAACCACAACTGTAAGATACCATTTTTTATCCATCAGATTGACAACTCATGAAATTTGATAAAATCTAATTGAGATTATAGGGAAATAGGCACTCTTAAAAATGGCTTGTAACATAAAACTCTAAAGAGGGAGACTTAGAAATGTTTATCATAAATCATGAACATACTTTCCATTTGCTGCACCAATTCCACTTGCAGGAATTTATCTCATATGATTTGTGAATCAACAGGTATAATGGCAGTTGTTATAATTCTAGATGTCTTAAGCAAATACTGTTTGTTCTAGGTATGTGCTACTTCAACTTCTTCAGTCCTGACAACCCCCCCCCCCCCCCCGCCACGGGGAGTGATCTGGCACTTTCTATTTTACAGACAGAAACCTGAGGCACCATATAAGTGATTAAAGCACACAAGGTCATAAGATTGTGAATCAAAGAGTTGCCAGCCCTAGCAGGTCTAGCCCAGGACCTCCAGTCTTAACAATGTAGTAGTATCTTACCTCCTGTGGCAACATTATCTGTCACAGAAAGAGCTGTTTATCAGTAGAGGCTTGGTTGGGTAAATTATGATACATCCATCCAGTAGGAAGGCTTTCTTAGTATGCTGCATTTCCTTCATTCTGACACACCTGATTACACAGTGTAACTCCTGAGATCAGGGTGCATCATACAGTCATAAATGGCAGCTGACAATTATAAAAGTAGCATTGTTGTCTTAGTAGTACATATAGTACTAGGACATCTTAGATTCAATTGCATATAATGTATTAGGTACTTTTCATTTTATTTTGACTTTTCTGTAACTTTCCAAATTACCTACCATGAAAATATATTGCCTCTGGACCTAAAAATGTTATTTAGAAGGTATGAGGTATTTGATATAGCATCTGATTTTTGTGCTGACTTTTGTTCTTGCTTGACAACAGGGACTTCTCCACGGCATTTTTTAACAGCATCCCACTCTCGGGCTCCCTGGCAGGCACCATGCTCTCCTCTCATAGCAGTCAGCAGCTACTGCCACTGGACTCCAGTACCCCCAACTCCTTCAGCGCCTCGAAGCCTTGCACAGAGCCTGTGGCAGCTGCCGGTGCCAGGCCTGCAGGCGAGTCTGTCAGTAAGGACAGGTTAGTGGGTGCCTAGGCCACTGTCCCTGGGGAAAGTTTAGGTTTGGACATGATTATAGGGGTGAGAATTTCATTCTCTTCTCATGTTGTGGCCCCTTCAATTAAACAAAAGAAAGAAATGCTTGATTTCAAATGAGGGCTGTTCAGAAGGGTGGATTGTTCAGGCAAGTCTCTGAGGCACAGGACTGTAGGGGCCTTCACAAAGATGGTTTCATGGCCAATCAAGGTACAGGCTATGGAGGCTGGGCACCTGCCAGTGAGACGCTACCTGCCACGGGGTCAGCCCTTTTGGCAGATCTACACTGGAGGTGGCCTTGCATTTCTAGGGCTTTGGCCTCCATTTCACTGTGTTGTGAGCTTTGCTCATCATTTTTCCCAAGCATGTACTCAAGTGCTAACACAAATCCTCTGACACTGTCAGAATCATATTTACTCAGAGAGCCTGTGTCCTCACTGACCATTCCAAACCAAACCAGAAGTCAGAAAGGACCAAGTGAGCATAAATAAGGGCTAGAAGTGAGCATTTGCCCCACACTGCAGGTATCTGGTGGGTTCTTGTCCTAGGGAGTGTGTGGGCTGATGGGGAAGAAGCAACCACAGGATTGTAGGTAGCTCCTAGGATCCCTGTGCAGAAATGCCGAGCTATCCAAGTGGGGGTTGATGGGTATATCTTAGGGAAGCTTCTCAGAAGTTGCCCTGCCCAGACCCCATAAAAACCAGTGTCAGGGAGAGGTGGGGAGTATGGACCATGGAAGAGCAGAACTCTGAGGCTCTGAGGAGGGGCAGCAAAGAGAGGAGAGAGACTGGGTTCCTGTGCTGAACCAAATAGTCTGGGTTTTTCTGAGTGGAGAAACAGAAGGGTTTGGACTTGCATTTTAGGAAGACCGTTCCAGTAGCAGTGATTCCCAAATTCAGTCCTCCTAGCACTCTTGACTGGTAACTGTGGAAGTGATTCTTTGTTGGTTGGCGATGGGGTCTTATGTTATCGTAGCCTTCTGCTTGTACATTGGGACCATGGAGACACATCCAACACTAAGGTCATTCCTCTTAGGGAACTCTGAGAATAGATCAGAAGAGCAGACAATGCACCAAGGACAGTCAGGAAATAAAGCATCGAGGGAAGAAGGGTATCTGGAAAGGACAGTGACAGAGCTAAGAAACATTTCAGAGGTTGACCTTATAGGAGGAAAGTGCTGTCCAGGATTACTGCCAGGCATCTGGTGTGGGGTCCAGGCAGATAGGGATGGAGGTATTTACCTGCATGGAATCAGTTTGAGACTCAGGGGCTTTGGGCCCAAGAGTGTGGGATAGGCTTGGGCAGGGAGGAGGCTGGGAAAGCTCATGCCTGGGCCTCTCCTTTCTCTGTGAAGTAGAAGGCAAGGGCTATGGGGTGAAAACTTGGAGGAGAGTGCTAAGAATATGTCATTGTTGGACTAGGGTTGTGACTCAGTAGTAGAGCATGTGTGAGGCACTGGGTTCTATTCTCAGCACCACATGTAAATAAATAATAAATAACCATTGAAAACTAAAAAAATATTGGAAAAAAAAAGGAATAAATCATTGTCATAGTGAGAAATAGGAGGGCCATTCAGGATGGAAGGGGCTAGGCCAAGGATGAAGGCCAAGAACAGACCATGGCTTCAGAACCCTGAGTGAGGACTTTTCTCATCTAATCCATTGTAGAAATAGCAAAGGTTAGTGATTGGAGTGGTTTGGGGTATATATGCTGTGTCCAGGTTGTAGAGACAGGGCTCTATGCTACTCCATACAACTCGCAGAACAAAACAGGGACAAATGTGAATGTGTAGTTCATGATTTTAACATGAAATTTTTAAAGAAATAAATAAAGTTTTGCTTATAGAAGTTTGATATTTGTGCCCCTTTCCATACACTCTAAGTAATATAAATCCTAGATTCCAAATCCTTTCAGGATTGCACTTGATGAATCTCCCATCTTCTTTACCCCTCAGTATGAATGCTACCTCTACTACTGCTGCATTGTCACCCTCCGTGTTAACAACCCCGTCCAAGATTGAACCCATGAAAGCATTTGACTCCCGATTCACAGAGCGATCCAAAGCCACGCCAGGTGCTCCTTCCTTGACAAGTGTGACTCCAACAGCTGTTGAAAGGTAGGTGTTGGATACATGGAAACTGAAGAGCCCAGGGAGGGGCCAATATGTTGCAGCTCTTCTTCCATGCAACCTACTTCCTGCAGGGGATCACAACTGCAGAGGCAGAGGTGTGAACCACCTGCTCCCAGGAGAAGAGATGCTTAAAGTGGGGAGGTGGCTAGAAGGAGCTGTGGGGGAGGATACTGGGCAAAAGAACAGCAAGGGCAAAGCACAAGTGCCGCTCAGCACAGTCTGTGAGAGTAATATTGTCCTTTGAATGGAGCCCAGTTTACCCAGAAGAGGAGAAAGAGATTGATAAGAGAGATGGAAGGCTTTGATATTGTTGCACAGTATAAGTCATGAACTTCTGGCTCAGAATCTGACTAGAGGTGGAGAGCCAAGATAAAAATGACATAATGAGATCTTTTTAAGGTTCATTGGGCTTCTGAGCTCATATTGATTGAGTGCTACTTATCCATTCTCTTCCCCTCCCTAGTACACAGCAGCCAAGACATGTGGGCTAAAGTTCTTTATTTCTTGGAGTTGCAGGAGAGCATCCTCCCAGGGCACCTAAAGCAAGTGTGTGCAACCTCTGCCATTAGCACTGAGCTTCTCTGCCTCCTAGGAGGGCTTTCCCTCCAAGCCACCACAGCAGGGAACATCCCAGTGATTCTGGGGTTGGAGAGCTAGATATGGGCTGGGCTACCTTCCTCATAAGGACAGGGGCCATAAGACTCATCCTTTCAGGGTTGTATCCCACCACAAGGCAGCTAGGGCTTGGCAGCCTTGGGCAGACACAATCCAGCCTGTGTCACACCATTACTCAAGTGCAGAAACATTGGTCAGAGATTCTTAACAACAGCTGCAAAGCAAGTAGGCACTCATTAAGAGGGGCACTTAGCATCATCTTGTTTTGGAACTAAAGCCACAGTGTGCTATCCCTAGGGTTTTACTGATGATCTCAAAACCACTTGTCTGGGCAGGATTTGTTTTCCCTGTAGGCCATCATGGGAAGACCCTTCCTTCAAGTTTTATGAATTTGTTGTGGAACCTTCTATTCTATTCTGTAATATGACATGCTTGCTCTAGTATAAAATATTTAATGTGATTATTTTATCTATTAATTTTTCTGTCTAGCATTTGGGAGAATCTGAAAACCTTCCTGCTAGTACACATTTTATTAGTGTTGGATTAGATCTAGGAACAAATTTTCCTTTTTTTTTTTTTTTTTTTTTTTCTTTCCTGTTTTTGATGGTGCTGGGGACTGAATCCAGGAGCACTCTACCACTAATCTACATTTCTAGCCCTGTTTATTTTTTATTCTGAGACAGGGTCTTTTTAAGTTGCCTGGCCTCAAACTTGTGATCCTACTTCAACCTCTCAAGTAGCTGATATCATCAGAGGCGTGCACCACTGCATTTGGCTCCTAGGAGCCAAAATCTAAAAGTGAACAAAAAAACAGCAGTGGGCAGGATCACACTGCTCACTGTAGGTTTGGGAGCTGCCAACCTCATGATTAAGGGCCTTACTTTTTTATTTTTATACTGGGAGTTGAACCCAGGGGTGCTATACGACTGAACTACATCCCTTTTCTTTTTATCTTTTATTTTGAGACAGGGTCTCACTAAGTTCCTTAGGACCTTGTTAAGTTGTTGAGGCTGACCTGAAACTTGGAATCCTGCCTCAGCCTCCCAAGTCACTGGGATTATAGGCGGGTACCATTGCGCCCAGCTCCAGGGCCTTGAATTTTAGTGGCCACAGTTGGTCAATACAGAATGTTGTACTTGAGCCATTTAGGTGTTAGAATTAAATCATCAGCATAAAGTCAAGCCTCTTGAAAAAGGACATCTCCAGTGAGAAGTGGGCATTAGAGAAAACCTGACTGGCAGCCAGACACATAACAAAGAAGCTGGAATGCCTCAACTGTCCTCAAGTTTAGGAAAACAGTCTTGAGTGTGTTACCACAAGCCTGTCCTCTTGTGGATTCAGGGTCAAGTTAACATTACCCATATTATCCAGAATCACCAATCATGAAATGAAGTGCCAATAAAAAATGAACCCAAAAAGAATTCTGATCTAGTTCACATCCATAGGTACTTGATACAAATCCACCCAGCAGAGATATTTCTGTTCCCTGCAACATTTCCACCAATAAAGGACCACCTAAATGAATTTAAGATTCAAAGTAACAAAAGATATGAAGAACACATTATGCACAAATGTCAGGGACAGGTTTAGACTTCATTTAACCTCTGATTATAGAATTGTCAGACGGAGACTATAAATACACTTAAAATCATGAAAGATTTGAAAGATTAGTAATCTATTCTGCATATAAAAAACTAATTTAGAAGAATCTTAGAACTAAGTGTGAGAACTGAAACTATAAAACTTTTTCAAATTTAAAAACTTTTGAGCTTCATAGGGCATGATCAGAGTGAAAAGATGACCCATAGAACAAGGATATTTGAAATAACATCTATTTAAGGTCCAGGATCCAAAGTATAATAAAGAATTCTCACAATTCAACAATAATAAAGACTAATAAAGCAGTTTTAAAATGGGCAAAGGATTGGGGTTGGGACTGTAGCTCAGTGATGGAGCATATACATAGCATGTGTAAGATACTGGGTTCAATCCTCAGCACCACATAAAAAAAAATAAAGGGCAATCAACAACTACAACTAAAAAATATTTTTTTAAAAAATAGGCAAAGAATTTAAGTAGAAATTTCTCCTAAGATATAGAAATGGCCATAGGTATGTACCATCAAGTGTTAAATACCTAAAATCCCAGCAATTCCGGAGGCTGAGGCAGGAGGATCGAAAGTTCAAGCCCAGCTTCAACAATTTAGGAAGACCATGACAAAATAAAAAGGATTAGGGATGTATCTCAGCAGTAGAGCACCCATGGGTTCAATCCCTAGTACTGCCAATAAAAAAAAAGAGCCCATAACCACAGAAAAAATATACTCAACATCATAAGCCATCAGGGTGAAATGCAAATCAAAAGTACAGTGATTAGGTGGGCATGGTGGCACACAACTGTAATCTAAACTGCAGAGGGGCTGAGATCACAAGCTCAAGATCAGCCTGGACAACTTAACAAGACCCTGTCTCTAAATAAAATAAAGGGCTGGGGGTGGTAGAACACCTTCCTAATATGTGCAGAACCCTAAGTTCAATCCCCAGAACCACACACACACACACACACACACACACACAAACATACAATAAAATATCACTTCACACCCATTATGGTAGCTGAAGTCATAAGATCAGATTGTCAGATAATAAGTGTTGGGGAGGATAGGGAAAATTTGGAACTCTCATATACTGCTGGTGGGAATATGAAATTGTTAAGCTGATTTGGAACAGTCTAGCAGTCCCTCAAATGATTAAACAGTTATCATGACCCAACATACACATAGGTGTATACCCAAGGGAATTGAAAATGTGCTAATGCAATAAAGCATACAGAAGAGTTCATATCATTACCAAACATAATCAAAAGAGTAGTGCTGGGATTGTGGCTCAGTGGTGAGTGCTTGCTTGGCATGCGTAAGGCATTGGGTTCAATTCTTGGCACCACAAATAAATAAATTAGGGCCCATTGACAAAATAATAATAATCAAAAAGTAGAAGCAACCCAAATATTCATTAACTGAAGATTAATATAATGTGGTATATCCATACAATAGAATATTATTCATCAGTCCAAAAGAATGGAGTACGTACTTGTGCCACAACAGGGACAGACCTTGAAGTCAGTGAGCTAAGTGAGGCCAATAACAAAGAACCACTTATTGTATGATTCTTTTTATGTGAAACATCCAGTATAAATAAATCTATAAAGACAGAAAGTAGATTAGTGATTGCTAGGAGAGGTAGGGGAGTGATTGATGATAGGCATAGAGTTTCTTTTTGGAATTATGAAAGAACCCTGAAATGAGATTGTGGCAATGGTTGCACGCTTATGAATATGTAAAAACTACTGAATTTGGTATTTTAAAATGAATTTTATTATATGTGAAATATGTCTCAGTAAAGGATAAAAAGAATAACACGCCATCAAAAAAGGCCAGGCAAATTTGGAAATGAACCAAGAATATTTATTGGTATGAAAAGAAAAATAATCATTACAACTAAGAAGTCCGTGGATATTTCAAAAGAGCAGATTATAGTCAACTGAACAGAGCATTCAGTCTGAAGAACTGGTCAGAGTGCTGCAGAAAGGAGAAGGTAGAGCCAAATTATGGGGGTGTGGGGGATGTAAACCTTACTGGAGTGTCCCCTAGGGGACATGCTGGCAGAGCTGTTGTTTAGAGGAGTTAAGATACTGAAACCAATTTTGGAAATATAGTGAATAAAATTATTTACCTACTTGAGAGAACAGCCAAGTGCTATAAATAGAAAATTTTTTGTTCTTTGAGAACAAAAATCCTGTTTGTCTTGTCCAGTTCCCTGGGCCCTGGCCCAGGTGCTCCCATTTCCTAGCTCTTGCTCTTGGGTTGTATATATCCTGACCAAGAAGCCGAGGAGATATCCTTTAATTGGACTGCTGGGAGTTTTTTTGTTTTGTTTTGTTTTTTTGGTTTTTTTTGGTGATGGTTCTGGGGATTGAACCCCAAAGTCACTTTACCACTGAGCTACATCTCCACCCTTTTACTTTATTCTTTTTATTTTTTATTTTTATTTTTATTTTGGGACAGGGTCTTAATAACTTGCCCAGGCTGACTGGGATATTGCTATCCTCCTACCTCAGCTTTCCAAGTAGCTGGGATTACAGGCATGCATCTCCATGCCCATGCTGGGGGCAATTTCTTGTCTGGAATTTCTTGGGTCCTGATGCCACTAGGTAGATCCCTCATAGGCTCTGTCCCCAAGGTCTCAACACATTTCGGCTATACATACAGCTCTTGCCAGACTGTAAAATAAGGAATCATCAAGTTTGTCTTTCTCTGGTTCTCACTTGATAATGGCAGTGAGTTCTTGCTTCCAAGACAGAATATGCTTGATGCTTAATTCTAAGAAAAAGTTGGAGGCCTGGGGATATACCTCAGTGGTAGAGTGTTTACTTAACATGACTGAGACCCTGGGTTTGATCCCCATTTTAAGTTTGGTTGACTCTTAATAAAAGCTAGGATGAATCCCTAAACATACCCATCAGTGAAAGTTTCCCTTTGGGGCCTTGTGTCTCTTAGTGGTTAGAAGTAGAACACAATTTTCTTAATATATTTTTGGATACAGTTTGCCAATATTTTGTTAAGGATCTTTGCATCTATATTCATCAAGGATATTGGTCTAAAATTTTCTTTCCTTGATGTGTCTTTGCCTGGTTTGGGTATGAGGGTGATATTAGCTTCATAGAATGAGTTTGGTAGGTACCCTCCTTTTCTATTTCCTGGAATACTTTGAGAAGTATCAGAATGAGTTCTTCTTTGAAGGTCTTGTAGAACTCTGCTGAGAATCCGTCTGGTCCTGGGCTTTTCTTGGATGATAGACTTTTGATGGCTTCTTCTATTTCATTGCTTGATATTGATCTGTTTAAATTGTGTATGTCCTCCTGGTTCAGTTTGGGAGGAGCATATGTCTCTAGAAATTTGTCAATGTCTTCGGTACTTTCTATTTTGTTGGAATACACATTTTCAAAGTAGCTTCTCATTATGTTACGTATCTCAGTGGTGTCTGTCGTGATATTTCCTTTTTCATCACAAAGTTTTGTAATTTGAGTTTTCTCTTTCCTTCTCTTTGTTAGTGTGGCTAAGGGTTTGTCTATTTTGTTTACTTTTCAAAGAACCAACTTTTTGTTTTGTCAATTTTTTGAATTGTTTCTTTTGTTTCAATTTCATTGATTTCCGCTCTGATTTTAATTATTTCCTGTCTTCTACTACTTTTGTTGTTATTCTGTTCTTCTTCTTCTAGGACTTTGAGCTGTAGTATTAGGTCATTTAGTTGTTGACTTTTTATTCTTTTCTTGAATGCACTCCATGCAATGAATTTTCCTCTTAGTACCCCTTTCATAGTGTCCCAGAGATTTTGATATGTTGTATCGTCATTCTCATTGACCTCTAAGAATTTTTTTATCTCCTCCCTGATGTTTTCTCTTATCCATATTTCATTCAGTAGCATATTATTTAGTCTCCAGGTGTTGGAGTAATTTCTGTTTTTTATTTTGTCATTAATTTCTACTCTCAGTCCATTATGATCTGACAGAACACAAGGCAGTATCTCTATTTTTTTGCATTTCCTAAGGGCTGCTTTGTGGCATAACATATGGTCTATTTTCAAGAAGAAAGTGAATCGCTTGTTGATAGATGGAATATTTTATATATGTCTATTAAGTCTACGTTATTGATTGTGTTATTGAGTTCTATGGTTTCTTTGTTTGGTTTTTGTTTGGGAGATCTATCTAGTGGTGACAGTGGTGCGTTAAAGTCACCCAGAATTATTGTGTTGTGGTCTATGTGATTCCTGAAATTGAGAAGGATTTGTTTGATGTACAGGGATGCACCATCGTTTGGGACATAAATATTTACAATCATTATGTCTTCCTGATTTATGGTTCCCTTAAGCAATATGAAATGTCCTTCTTTATCCCTTCTGACTAACTTTGGCTTAAAGTCCACTTTATCTGATAAAGGATGGAAACCCCCACTTTTTTACTGAGTCTATGTGCATGGTAGGTTTTTTCCCATCCTTTCACCTTTAGTCTGTGGATGTCTTTTTCTATGAGATGAGTCTCTTGCAGGCAGCATATTGTTGGGTCTTTCTTTTTAATCCATTCTGCCAGTCTATGTCTTTTGATTGATGAGTTTAGGCCATTAACGTTCAGGGTTATTATTGAGATATGATTTGTATTCCCAGTCATTTGGCTTATTTTTGGTTTTTAAGTTGGCTTGGTTTCTCCTTTGGTTTTTCTCTAAGGTAATTCCTCCCTTTGGTGACCTACATTATTGTTTTTCATTTCCTCCTCATGGAATATTTTGTTGAGAACATTCTGTAGCGTAGGCTTTCTATTTGTAAATTCTTTTAACTTTTGTTTATCATGGAAGGATTTTATTTCATCTTCAAATCTGAAGGTTAGTTTTGCTGGGAATAGGATTCTTGGTTGGCAACCATGTTCTTTCAGAGTTTGAAATATTTTGTTCCAGGCCCTTCTAGCTTTTAGAGTCTGGGTTGAGAAGGCTGCTGCTATCCGTATTGGTCTCCCCCCTATATGTAATCTGATGCTTTTCTCTCGTGACCTTCAAAATCCTATCTTTATTTTGAATGTTAGGCATTTTCATTATAATGTGCTTTGGTGTGGATCTGTTGTGATTTTGTGCATTTGGTGTTCTGTAAGCCTCTTGTATTTGATTTTTCCATTTCATTCTTCAGGTTTGGGAAATTTTCTGCTATTATTTCATTGAATAGGTTGTTCATTCCTTTGGTTTGTATCTCTGGCCTTCCTCAATCCCAATAATTCTTAAATTGGTCTTTTCATGATATCCCATAGTTCTTGGAGATTTTGTTCATGATTTCTTACCATCTTCTCTGTTTGGGCAACTTTATTTTCAAGATTAAATGTTTTGTCTTCATTGTTTGAGGTTCTGTCTTCCAAGTGGTCTAGTCTTTGGGTGATGCTTTCCATTGAGTTTTTTATTTGGTTTATTGTTTCCTTCATTTCAAGGATTTCCGTTTGGGTTTTTTTGAGAATCTCTCTTTCTTTGTTGAAATGATCTTTTGCTTCCTGCAGTTGCTCTTTCAGCTTATTGGTATGATCATTCATTGCCTGCATTTGCTCTCTTATCTCATCCTTTGCTTCGTGAATCATCTTAATCCTGTATAATCTGAAGTTCCTTTCTGAGATTTCTTCTACCATACTGTCATTGGATTCTATTAATATAGAATCTAGATTTGTTTGGATCATTTTCTTCCCGTGTTTTTTCATGTTGTTCATGTATCTTCCCCTCTAGCAGTGCAGATCTGGGGTATTGCAGATTTCCTCCTATAGGCTTATAGTGGCCCTATAGGTTTCCGAAACCTTTTCTTTAAGGGGAGATCAATATTAGCAGTGCCCTATTCAGATAGTATGCAATCCTAGACCAAATAGCCCCTATGAGGACATTAACAATATTGTCATAATAAACAGAATGTGTTCAAATATTATCTTCAGTAAAACAAACAGATTTGCAATAAGGTCTGCAGTTTCTAATGGAGGACAAAAAGGATGCAGAGGGATGTAGAATGTAGTTGTTAATGGGATAAGAAAAGAAAGAAGATCTAGATAATAAAAAGGGTGAGAGTGTAATCAAAATAAATTGGATGTTAGCATGCATAAGGGAGAAAGAGACTCTGAGGGAACAGGTAAACAAAAGGAAAAGAAAGCAAGAAAAGTAAAGAAATAAAAACAAAATTTTTCAATAAGGAGAAAAAAGAAAATTTGCAGTATAACAGTCATACAGTAATGAAACCTTTGAGATTTTAGTAGCCTGATGCATGAGAGGTACCTGACAATGAGCTTCAAGTCTCCAGCAGGCGTCTGAGGATGGGATTTGCCCCACCTAAAGATTGGAGCTACGGCTTCCAGGATTATCCAAGATGGCTGCTCTGGCGTCTAAATATGTTGGCAAATGAGGAACTGCAGCTTAGGGTGTGGACATGGTCAGCTGGAGGTCCTGGAGGTGGGGTGCATTTGGTCAGGCAGGGGTCCTGGAGGTCCGGTGTGTTTGTGGTTGTGGGATCCTGGAGGCCGGGTGCAATCAGTTGGTCGGGGGTCCTGGTGATAGGGCGCAGTCAGTTGGTCTGGGGGTCCTGGCGGCAGGGAGCAGTCAGTCAGTGTGAGGGCCCCAGAGGCAGCGAGTGACAGGTCGGGCTGAGGGATCCTGGAGAGGGGGCTCAGTCAGTCTGGCCACGGGTCCTATGGGGCCTGGCTGTCGTCTCAAAATGGCGGCAGCCACGTGTAATCAAACCTGCAGGTACTGTAACAGTGAACTTCCAGGCAACAGGCAACTAGTGCTCCACTGGCAGTTGGTGATCAGTTGGCTGACTGTTGTCGGACGATTGGGAGGTGAACCTCATGCGGTGGGTGATGGATAGGTTTAAGTCAGGCGATGGACAGGCAAGAGGCAGGCAAATGGCAGTTGATAGGCACCTGACAGTGAGCAATCTGCCATGGTTGCTCTTTTGTTGTACCTCATTGTGCCTAAGCAATGAGGCCCCAGCAAACCTAACTGGCACTCTTAGCCAAGAGCCTGAGATAAGATTGGGAGCCAAATACTAGCCTCCCAGGTTCAGAGTGGCATTCTTGGGTGAACCTGTGGATCCTCTACTCCAACCTGCCTTGTAACCCTGTCAGGGAGAGACAGAGGGCCCTAGGGTAGGACAAGTTGACCTTAGCAGACAGAAACCTAGAATGAGACCCATTCACAAGTAGGGCAGCCCTGGCCACCTGTGTTCTTGCCCAGCAGATGTGTGCATCTAGGGAACAATGACTGTAGATTCACTGCCTGATCCTTCCAGGTACAAGCCCACTCACAGACCGAGGTGATGTAGTTCCCAATAGGCCACTGGCCTCAGGAGGCCTGAAAAGGGTATGGGACACTCTCTAGGGTTCTCACAGAGGTCCCAACCATGGAGAGGGAAGCACCATAAGCTGGGGCAGGGCCAAAAATGACCTTCCTAGGCTAGCGCTGAAATGACAGGAAATGATCGGGTCATTTAGAAATTTACATGGTAGTTTGGCCTTGATTTGACATTATTGTGGTACCTTACAAATGTGTTGTTATACAAACTCTAAGCTTTTTTAAAAATGTGTTTTGGAAAGCACTAATAGGAGTTTCCAGAACATTAAACTACACCCACAGGTCATTTAGTTGCCCATGTTGTTAAGTCTATACAATGTAACAATATAATTTGGCCAATATCACTCCCCAAAACTTCCCCCATTCCTACCCATCTTCCACCACTTGGTCCTTTTCCTCTATATTCCTTTGATTTTCATGAGATTTGCCACCATCTTTCTTTTCCTTTCCCTCACTAGCTTCCTCATGTGAGAGAAAACATACAACCCTTGACTTTTGGAGTTTGACTTATTTTGCTTAACATAATTGTCTCTAGTTCCATTCTTTTTCCTGAAAGTAACATAATTTTATTTTCTTTATGGCTGAGTAAAACTCCATTGTGTATATACCTTTTTTTTTTTTTTTTTAATCCATTCATCCATTGAGGGACACTAGGCTAGTTCCCTAATTTGCCTATTGTGAATTGTGCTGCTATAAACATGGATATGCATAATATGATGACTTCATTTCTTTAGGATAAATACTGAGGTGTGGTATATGACTGAGTCATATGGTAGTTCCATGCTTGGTCTTTTGAGGAACCTCCATACTGATTTCCATAGTGGTTGTACTAATATACAGTCCCACCAACAGTGTAAAAGTGTTCCTTTTTCTCCACATCCTCTCCAGCATTTATTATTATTTGTATCCTTGACAACTGCCATTCTGACTGGTGTGAGATGAAATCTCAGTGTAGTTTTTATTTGTATTTCCCTAAATGCTAATGATGTTGAACATTATTTCATATATGTGTTGACCATTTGTATGAAAAGTGTCTGTTTAATTCATTATCCATTTATTAGGGTTATTTGGGCTTTTGGTGTAATGTTTTTTGAGTTATTTGTATATTCTAGATATTGATCTTCTGTCACAGTAGCTAGCAAAAGATTTTTTCCCATTCTGTAAGTTCTTTCTTCACATTCCTAATTGTTTCCTTTGCTGTGCAGACACTTTTTAATTTGCTGCCATCCCATTTGTTAATGCTTGGCATTATTTCCTGAGCTTTAGGGGTCTTGCCTCTGTTTTTCATGAGAGATGTCAATTTATAAGAGGTTTTTTTTTGTTTGTTTGTTTGTTTGTTTTTTTTTTTTTGTATTTTATTTATCTGGGATTAGAATATTAGGATAATGATAGCCTCATAGTAATTAAGGATTATTTCCTCTGCTTCTATCTTCTATAACAGATTGTAGAGAATTGATATAATTTGTTCCTTCAATGATTGAGGGAAATCACCAGTAAAACTATCTAGGCCTGATGCTTTCTTGGAAGGTTATTAAGTGTTGACTCAGTTTCATTAATAAATAAAGACATTCAAATGATCTGTATCTTCCTTGTGTAAGTGTTGGTAGATTATTTCTTTCAAGGAATTGGTATACTTCATCTAAGTATTCAAATATGTGGGAATAAAAGTGTTCAAAAGAAGAGGAATTTTATTCTCTTAGGATGTTTGTGTCCATGGGATCAGTAGTGAGAGCCTTTTCTTCATTTCTGAGATAAGTAATTTGTGTCTTCTCCTTTTTTCTTGATTAAGCTGGCTATAAGCTTAACAATTTTACTGATATTTAAAAAAAAACAAGCTTTTTCATTCATTGATTTCCCCCCTTTGTTGTTTTTGTTATCAATTTCATTGATTTCTGCCCTAATTTTTATTTTAATTTCTTCTGCTTACTTTAAGCTTGTTGTTTTGCTTTTCTTTTTTATGAATGGTAAAGTTTAAATTATTGACTTCAGATTTTTTCTAATATATATATATTCAGTACCATAAATTTCCCATAAGCATTGCTTTTAGTCTGTGCCACAAATTTTAGCAAGTTGTTTTCATTTTCATTTATTCAAAATATTTTTCTCTCGAGACTTTTTTTCTTTGCCCATACGTTATTTGGAATTATACTGTTTGATCTCTAAGTATTTGGGAATTTTCCAGTTATCTTTTTAGTTATTGATCTCTGGTTTAATTTCATTGTGGTCTGAGAATAGAGTGTGCCTTATGGCCTAGAATATGGTGTAGTTTGATGACAGTTCCATGTGAGCTTGAGAAGAATGTATATTCTGCTATTGTTGAAAAAAAAGTTTTTTAAAATTGTCAATTAAGTCTAAATGATTTGGACACCGTGGCACACGGCAGCTGCTCGGGAAGCTGAGTCAGGAGAGTTACAAGGGCAAGGGCAGAGTAGGCAACTGTGTCAAAATGACAAAAGGGTGATAAGAGTGCCCCTGGATTCAACCTCCTACATTGTTGTTTTTTTTTTTTTTTTTTTTTTCTGCTAGATCTGTTTTCCTTAGAGGGGTGTTGAAAACTCCCAACTATGATTCATATATTTCTCCTTGCAGACTATTAGTTTTGGCACATATATTTTGACATTCTGTTGTTAGGCATATGTGTATTAAGGATTGTTATGTCTCCGTGGAGAATTGACCTCTTTATCATTGTGTAATGCTTCTCTTTATCCTGCTAACTTTTCTTGTCCTGACACCTACTTGGTCTGAAATTAATATAACTTTTTTAGATTAATGTTAAATTAGCATATCTTTCTCTATCCCTTTACTTGTTTTTGTTTTTTAAATAGACTTTTTTAGAGCAATTCTAGTTTTGGAACAAAATTGAGCAGAAATTAGAGTTCCCATATGCCCCCTTTTTTAAATGCAAAACCTCCCTCCCTTAACATCTAATGTGGGACACTTTATTATCACTGAGTCCACAGATTACATTAGGGTTCACTTTTGGTGGTGTACATTTTATGGGTTTTGACAACTGTATAATGACATATATCCACCCTTATGGTACCTTACAGAAAAGTTTTACTGCCCTCAAAATTCCATCCTTCAACTATTTATCCCTCCTACCCCTTAACCCCTAGCAACTGCAGATTCTTTTTACTATCTCCATAGTTTTGTCTTTTTTAGAATGTCATATAGTTGGAATTCCTTTACTTTTTTTTTTTTTTTTTTTTTTTCCTGGTGCTTTAGATTGTACCCAGGTCCTTGTGCATGTCAAGCATGTGCTTTCCCACTGATTGCACCCAGGTCCTTGTGCATGTCAAGCATGCCCTGTCCCTTCTCACTTTTAATCTGTGGTTAAAAATATATCTTAGAAAATCAGGTGTAGTGGAATATGCCTTTAATCCCAGCTACTCAAGAGACTGAACAGGATGTTTACAAATTTAAGGCCAAATTGGGACAATATAGCAAAGTAAAAAAATGTTTGTGTGCATGTGTGTGTTTTATGTATATACATATATATCTTAGAAAAAATTTTAATATATACCCATCTTTTTAAAACATTTTTTTCATACTTTTTTTTTCTAATTGGTTTATTTATAGCATGCATATTTGAAGTGTTTATTGATATAGCTGGATTAGTATCTACCATGTGTGTAACTGTTGGTATTCATCAGATTTGTCCTTTATTTTTTATCCTCCCCCCATTTTCTGGTTCTAATTGAGTATTTTATATAATACCACTTTCTCTCCACTCAGCATTACTTCTTTTTAAAACTCACTGGCACTTGCCATGGTGTTTACAATGAATATTTACAACCAATCAATGCCCACTTTCATGGATAGTACAGGCATCTTAAAATATTCCAAATATCTTCTTTCTGTGCCTTATAAGTTTATTACTTACTTCACTTATGTATAAATCGTAATCATCCCCAGTACATTCTTGCTATTATTAGTTTGAACAAAAAGTTGTCTCTTAGATAAGTTGAGAATAGAAAAGTAAAATTTTATCTTCATTTATTCATTCTCTTAACAGTTTTTCTTTCTTCTAACAGATAAGTTTCTGAGCTACATCATTTTCCTTCTCTTTCAAGAACTAACTTTTTTTTGCATGGCAGGTCTGCTAACAAATTCCCTTAGGTGTTTGTTTTTGTCTGAGAAAGTCTGTATCTTCTTCACTTCTGAAGCTTGATTTCACTGTATACAGATTTCTAGCCTGGTGTGTTTGTCTGTCTGTCTTAGAGAGGATCTTGCTTTGTTTCACAGATTCTAGCCCCAACTTCTGAGCTTAAGTGATCCTTCTAACTTAGCCTCTGAAGTAGCTGGGACTACAGATGTTCATCACTGCATGTGGCTTAGTGGGTTTTCTTGAATGGGAAGTACAATGTAATTTTATCCTTTGGTCTTATAGGGTGGTTCTTTTCCTCCTGTCTTCTAAATTATCTGTCTGTGGTTTTCTACAGTTTGAGTGTGTCATGCCTAAGTATAGATATTTGAAATATACCTTGTATGTGTTCTCTGAGCTTTCCATATCAGTGCTTTGGTATCTTTCATTGATTTGGAGAAGATGTTTGCTGTTCTTGTTCTTCATATTCTTAGCTTTTTTTATTATCATTATTATTATTATTAAATTCTCTCTGATACTTCCCATCTCTTCAGTTTTTTCCATTGGAGCCCTTAGCATATTGATCAGTTATTTAAAATCTTGGTATGATAATTCCAAAATTTCTGCAAATCTAATTCTGCTGTACACTATGTATATTTCTATGTCTTGTGTTTCAGCACTCTGTATGTTTTTGTTTCTTATTTTGTTGTTTACTTTTGCTTCTTGGGTTTTTTTGGTTGTGATTTTGGTTTCTTGGTTGTTTCTTTTGCCTTTTATCATACCTCGTAATTTTTCCATTGAAAGCTAGGCAAATTGTATTGGATAATTGGAAATGAGGTATACAGGCATTTATGAGGCTTTGTTTATCTGGCTAGGAGTAGGCTGTTGTCTACTTCTTGTAACTGTAGGTGTCAGAAGCTTCCAGTGACCTTGTTTTGTCTGTTGTCTTTAGGTTTCCCTAGAAACTCCTTAAATAGAATCTATGAAGCAGGCATATGCAAGTAATCCCAGCCACTTAAGGAAATGAGGCAGGAAGATCACCAGTTCCCAGCCTGGCAAGACCCCATCTCAAGATAAAAAGTAAAAAGGGATGGGAATTAGTGGTAGAGCATCACTGGGTTCAAACCCCTGTACCACATTAAAAAAAAGAGTTGGAGAGGGTTGGTGTGAGTTCAGCTTTCTCAGTTGCAATTTATTGTTATTATTCGGAAGCCTTGCTGATGTGATGGCGAGGCATTGGGGAGGAGAAACCCCTTTTATGTTGTGTTGGCCCAGAATCTCTGGGCTTTAGTATGAATCTCTGGGTCTTACTATATTCTTTCAAAAGAATTCCTTAGCCTATAGAGCTGGAAGAGGGCAGAAACTAGAGGGGGCTGGAGTTTTTTAATTGCGTGCCCTTCCTCCAGGTGAGATAGGCTCTGGTAAAGTAGTTTCACTTGAGGGCAAGATTTGGTTATAGAGAACTGAATGGTCTAGTCGTGTTTCAAAATGACAACCCACCATCCCCAAACCCAAAAAGAACACAGAATTTTCTCCATCCTGAATCTTCACACTGAGAACCTGGAAGGGTATCTGAAAGTAAAAATAATGAACGCATGGCTACCCTCCTAACCAGGAGTTTCAACTCTCAATCTTGTCCAGCCTCCAGCAACAGTACTGTTATCTTGAAAGTATGTCTGCAAGCATAGTTCAGGTCTAGTTCAGGTCTGCTGTGTCTTCTGTCTTTATCCATCTCTACAGTTTTCTATCCATCTTCAGAGTTTTCTGGGTGGCACTTTCTTTCTCCTTTGACCTCCATTTTTCTGATGGATCTAAGAAGAGTAATTACGTTTTAGTTTTTCAACTTTCTTCTTATTGTGAGGATGGGAGTGTCAGTTTCCAAGCTATTTGCATGTTGAAGTGGAAACTAGACGTCCTCTCTACTTTTTTTAACCAATATTTTGGGAAGAATATGGATTTTTAAACAAATTATAAAATTAATAGTTGTATGGAGAAAGTCATGGTGTCTATTTGTGCAGGTTGAAAGAACAGAATCTTGTGAAAGATCTAAGGCCCCGGGACCTCCTGGAGAGCAGCAGTGACAGTGATGAAAAGGTTCCCTTGGCCAAGCCTTCCTCATTATCCAAGCGAAAACTTGAGCTTGAGGTAGAGACAGTGGAAAAGAAGAAGAAAGGGCGTCCTCGGAAGGACTCCCGTCTCCTGCCTATGTCTCTGTCTGTCCAGGTGAGGCCTGAGGTTCATCTTGCCTGCTCCCACTTACCTCCCTGGACTCTGCACTGGAAGTCCTTACTTGCTGTGATGCACCTTGTCAATATGGGATGCCTTGGGAACCATTTGGTTTAGATATAGACACCGTGGAATATAATGTGGAGGCCACACTACCTCAGACCCTCCTTTCAGTCCTGCCAGAACCCTTTAGCAAGTTCCCTGGTGTCAGCTCCATTATCTGTGAGGTGAGGGTACTAATAACATCCCCTTGTGCTTTCTCCCTCACAGTAGGTGGAACTGCCCAGGCTCACTTTTGGGTGACTTACTTTTACCTAATGCTTCCCCTGTGTTGTTGGGGTGGGGCTCAAGGATGATTCTGGCTCTTCTAGTCTCCAGCTGCCCTGACTGCAGAGAAGGATGCCATGTGTCTGACTACACCAGCACTTGCGCTGAAGCTGCCAATTCCAGGCCCCCAGAGAGCATTCACCCTCCAGGTGAGTGCTGGGACCCTTCACTAACTCCCTTACAGGCATGCACATATATTTCCTCTTTCCAGTCTAAACTCTTATCTTTTCAGTGCCTTGGGGACTGATTTGCAGTGGCTATCCATTCCCTTCTGGAGGAAGTCATAGTTGATCAGGGTACTTACCAAATCTTGGCCAGATTTCTAGTAGCTGCTTCTCTCCCCACCCTTATGACTCTTTTTCTCTGTGGTTTGCCCTTGAAGTCCCAACTGCTCAGTTGCCCTTACTATCACTTCTTCTGGATGACCAGCCCCTTCAAGACTTTTGGGTGTCCCCAAAAGTCTTGAAGATCTCCTCTCTTGCATCTCCATCCTTAGACCTGGCAGCCTCAGTCTTAGTGCCTATGAACTGTGTGGTCATTGGTCGGTCTCCTGACAGTTCCATTGACCTGTCTGCTTCTCAATGCTTGGAACAGGGTTATCATCAGAGCTGATAGAGCTCTCAGAAGCTTGTAACCATGAGCTTATTCACACACATATCTACAACAGATAATCCCTTATACCCTGCAACAGTGTCCAGGCTTCTCCCTCCTTGGCAGCTTTGCATATGTGACCTCTGTACACACTTTCAAGTCCTCAGGCAACATTCTTGAATCCTATCTATGGGTTCTTTACCACTGACTGCAACTGCATACTACTCCAGGCCCAGGCTAGACTTCATAGGGCAATGAAAGGCAGGCATCAGCCCTTCCCAGCCATAGGTCCTTTGTGGGCCATAATACAGAGGAATGAAATAGGTGGAACCAAAGGATAGGAGTAGGACCCATGCAGTTCTTGTTGCTGATGTGAATAGAAGCGGGGTGCAACTCAAAACTTCCCTCCCAAAGTAACCCTTCCTTGAGTATCTTCACTTTTGAGTGCCACTTGAGGCTATTCTTGCTTTCTGTGTGTCTATAAAGGGGATAGGGCTCCTGGTGAGCCCTCCGTCTGCTCCAGCTACACCTGCTAGTGTGACCACACAGAACAATTGGTTAGCTCTCCAGACATACAAAGCTGAACCCATTTGGTACCAGGGACTGAAGTAAGCACTTCCCATGCATGCTATGCTGGGGACTTTCCCACCAGCAGAGTCTCAGAATGAGCAGAGACTCACTGCCAGAGAGAACCTTGAGGTTTTCTAGACTTTTCTCCATGGCTTTCTTCTTACTAAATAATGCAGTCTCCAAAGATCCTTCAAGTAGGAGGCTAGAAAGCCAAGTCTCACTTCCACCTCTGTCTCTGGCTGGCTACAATCCTTACTTACAGCATGTTCTCCAGAAGTCACTCCCCTGTGAAATGACATAGTAGCCCTCCTGCCCTGTCCTGTTTCCCACACATCCCCCCACAAAATGTTGCCCTCTTTTGTTGGCCAATCTACTAGTCTGTCACTCTGTGTCTTCCCCCTACTTCACATCCCAGGGCTGCAAAGCCCCTGAGCATCTCACCTGTCTTGTGAACAGATAATCTGAGTGGGCCTGCTGTCACCTGAAAAGATGTGTGTTTGCTTTCCTTCATCCAGGTGAGCTCTGACCCCTCCATGTACATTGAGGTGGAGAATGAAGTAACAGCTGTGGGGGGTGTGAAACTGAGCCGACTGAAGTGCAACCGGGAAGGAAAGGAATGGGAGACAGTGCTCACTAGCCGGATCCTCACTGCTGCTGGCAGCTGGTAAGGGCAGGCAGGAGCCTGGCTTGTCGTGGAGTAGACATCATGAACTGTGTTAGGTGGCACTTCTACTATCCTAGAGTTTAGCCTGAGGGAGGACTGCTTCCACAAAGGCTCACATTGGGCCTTAGTCCAGGCCAGTCATGGGCATTTCTCATCTCAGTCCCTACAACATCACTGAAGTCATTGTAATTATTCCCATGTTATAGATGGGGAACCCGAGTCTTTGGGAGTCACCCAGGCCAGGCTTTGAATCTGGCGGTCTCATTTTCTTGTCTAGCTAGATTCTCAAAGTCTCAAGTTCCAAGCTGAAGTTTGCCTGGCTTTTGCTGACCTGGATGGGTTCCTTCACTGGACCCAGATTTTCATACAAGTTAGTCAGGACAGGATTTCATGACTACCTTTTAAGTCCCTAGCCCCGCCCTACCCAGTTTCTGTACTTTGGGGAAGGATCTTAATTCAATCAGTGTCTTTCCATGGGCTTCTGGCATTGAGTATGAGTTCTGTCTTTTCCTGTGCTCCATCTGGAAATAGAACTGATGTTTTCTTCAGGTGCCTGCCAGGAATAGGGCCCCAGTTAGGAAGCTACTCTTACCAGGACTTTCTAAGGATGATCATTCAGATACAGTCACTTCAATTAGACCTTTAGTTCTCTATTGTAGGGTCGCATGTAGATGCTTTCACACAGGTCTGCAAACATTGGCCTTAGCTCTTAGGTCAGAATTCTCATAGGCCTTGGGTGATTTCATATTGTTAAACCTTGAAGAGCCACATCATTGTGTTTCTCCCTGAAATTCTCTTTCAAATTAAGCACATAGAGCTCCTAATCCCAAGTACCTGTTTGTTGGGTGCTATCAAGAGCTCTCACTCTCTATCCCCAATCCCAAGGCAGATGGCCTGCCTCAGTTGGAGACCAAAGATGTCAGCACAGCCACCCCCCATAGTGACACAGCAGCTATGAGTGGGGCCTGCCAGGTGACTGGGGGGCCTCTCCTCCTGTATAATACTACCCACTCAGGCTCAGCCTGCAGACCTGCTCCCTACTGCTACAGCCCAGAATGACAGTTTCCTTTACAGGGCTCAGGGAAGGCCCTGACCATCAGAGATGAGCAGATAAAATTCAGTCACAGCAACACAGAGAATTTCCTGCTACCAGGTCCTACTCAAAGTTTTCTCAGATTCATACTTTCAAGGTAGACATTTTGTAACAAAAGATCCTCAACTTGCTTCTCCCTTTTCAGAGACCAGTAACATGTCTCTTTAAGAAGAAGTTGGTAGAGCTCTTTTCTTAGCCAACCTTCTTGCTCTGGGCCTACTGGAAAAAAGGGGTACCTCTCCCATGTAGACCACAGGCCCTGACTGAGCAGGACTAAATTCCTGGAGGAAAACTTTGGATGGTCTGCTATGGCCAGGACCTTGCTGGCTACACACCTGCTCCTGCTTCTTGGGGTCTGAGTTCTAGCTTCTTTGCACCTATGACTGAGCCTCAGAGATCCCTTGCTGGGAAGGCAGAAGCCTGCTTGTGCTGGGCTTACCTAAAGAGCCTGGTAGTCACTCAAGGGAGGCGTTGGACAGTGTCCAGAAATATGTTCTCCAAAGTATTCCTTGCTGAGAGTGTCATGCCTCTCCAAGCTCAACCATAACAGCCCTCTGAGTGCACAGCTAGCATCCTTTGTGGAGGCTTGTACCAGTTCCCCACACTCTCCCAGCCTGCCTCAGAAGAGACCTTGTCTGAACTTCTTTGGCTTGTGCTAGCCAGGAGACTGTCACATGGACCTTCTGTGGCCTCATCTGGTGAGTGAGGCATGATTCCTGGTGACCATCATGTGCAGCACTGGCACTCCAAAGCCCTTGCACCCCTTGTCAGCTCAGAAAAGTACATATAGCCATGTGGGCAGGAGTAGGATAGAGATCTCTTATGAATTCTCAGGTAGGCTCTGTCTGCCTTGCTGTCACCACCCCATCCTAGTCCTTGCATATCCTTTTCTGGCCTCCCCCTCTGGCTACATCTACTCAGCAGAAAGCTATGTCAGAAATAGGTAGAGGGATGGCTCTGCATCAACCGTGTTGTTGCCTCTGCTGCAGCACCTGCGGCACCTGGTCCCTATGACATCTGCCCCCTCTCTACCTTCACAGTGATGTGGTGTGTGTCGCCTGTGAAAAGAGGACGCTGTCGGTGTTTTCCACTTGTGGTCGCCGCCTGCTCCCTCCCATCCTCCTGCCGTCCCCGATCTCTACTTTGCACTGCACAGGTTCCTATGTCATGGCGCTCACTGCTGCAGCTACACTGTCTGTCTGGTGAGAGGCAGGCACAGGGTGGGGTGGTTTCCAAGTAGGACAAGACAGGACTATGCAGGTCCCACCTCACTGCAGGGGTAGGGAACACAGCAGAGAAGGCAGACATCAGGCCCAGGAGGATGCTCTGAGAAGTCAGCAGCACTGCTTGTGTTGGCTGCCCCTGTGGCTTAAGGATTAAGGAGGCTATACAAGGGGAAATGAGCTATCCTGCTCCGCTGACATTTTTATAGGAGCAGACCACATGACAAACTACACTGCCTAATGGCATGTGCCAGGATCCTTAGGTGGATTCATCAGCAGTGGGATCCAAGTGGTAAAGGTGGCCCACTCCTGATATGGCTTTAGTAGCTGGCTTTTCCTAGAGTGGGTATGGGCATTGGGGGCAACCTAGTGGCTCTGCTGCCTGGGACCACTGGATGGAGGGCTGTGGGTGTGTGTGCAGGGACCAGGGTGCCTGAGTGACTGAGACACACTTCAGTGTGTTTATCTCAGGTGGAAAGTAAGTTGTTCCCTGTCTCCCTCTTAGGGATGTTCACAGGCAGGTGGTTGTGGTGAAAGAAGAGTCTCTACACTCCATCTTGGCAGGTAACCCCTGCGGACCCCTCCTCCCTTGGGGACTGAGTCCTAGTCTGATGCACATGGGCCACTTCAACCTAGATAGAAAACCAGGCTCAGGATCCAGCCCAGGGCTCCCAGTGAGTCAGGGGATACACACAGCAGGGAGACAGGCTTTTTGGGCAGAAGATTAAATGGGCACCTAAGAGGTGATAAAGATTCCATTGAATGTTAGTGAAATGGCTCACACAGAGCACCACAAGCAGCCTTCCCCTTTTTTCCAAGTCAGCATTAAAGGACTTATTGCTGGGATTATGGGAGCCAGGGTTCAGATTTCTCCTTTGATGCAAACATTTGCTGATCAGAACACACCAGAACTCATGCCTGTGGTGTCCCCCAGGAAGTGATATGACGGTGTCACAGATCTTGCTGACACAGCATGGAATCCCGGTGATGAACCTATCTGATGGGAAAGCATACTGCTTTAATCCGTCACTCTCTACGTGGTAAGAACCTCCACCCCAACCCTGTCCTTGCTTCCCAGAATTATCTGTCTGTACTGGACAGCTGAGCAAAGGCTCCCAGTCCTAGCGAACAGGCCTGCCTGGTCCTGCTTCTCTTAAGTCAGGCCCTATACTCTGAATGTCATCCAGTACACTCTACCATCCCTAGGACTGCTGCTGGCCTGTGGCCTCTCTGCCCTCAGAGCCTGTGCACAGCATCATGGCCTTCTGCATTATTTTCTGGGACTGGTTTTTGATTTGGGTTTTGTTTTGTGTGTGTGTGTGTGTGTGTGTGTGTGTGTGTGTGTAATTTGTTTGTTTCTTTGCAATATTGGATTTTCAACCCAGGTTCTCATTCATTCTAGGTTAACCCTGTCACTGAGCTACCTCCACGTCCCTTAAGCCAGTTTTATTGGAATAGGCATTTGAAAATGTTTATGGTTCTTGACAGATATTTTTGAGACTGACCTCTTTAACCATCAACAGCATAGGAGAGTTGGCTTCATATTAGCCTTGTCAGTGTTAGTCAATTTTGTGAACTTGGCAGGAGCAAAGTAACCCCTCAGATTTACTTAGTGAATTAGTAATGGTATACAAACTCACCCAGGTGGGGTGATTTGTTTTTCCTCTGTTCAGTGTGAAATTTGGAGCCCCTTTTTATATTTATAAATTTATAAATTATATTTCTTTGTCAGAGATCTTAACCCAGACTATAAAATATGTAACATGTATGTAGTCACTCCAAGAAATTCTTTGTGTTTGCCTATTCCTTTGTTCCTTCAAACCCAGAGTTTGCTATCTTCTAGCCCAAATACTTTATTATTCAGTTTAAAAAAAAAAAGAAAAATACTTCGCCACCTATTCTCTCAAATTGCAAAATGTTGTATAGTATGTATGATTGCCATAATAATGGAAACAAGCTGATTATTTAAAAAACAAAAAAAAGACATGTTGACTTTTTATAGGCGTCTTTGTATTTTGAATGCATTTACAAAGGCAACTAGCTATTTTTAAAATGTGTGGAAAGCTGAGTGTAGTAATGCATTTTATTTTGGTGGCTGAGGCAGGAGAATCCCAATTTCAGGTATAATGCAGGCAACATAGCAAGACCCCATGTCAAAAAATCTGTCTGGAGAATGTTTTTTTAACAGATGTGAAGGTTCCTGAGGAGGTAGAAGAACTGCCTGCCTGGGGATGTTGGAGAGGCATAGAAATGCTAGAGACTGGCTTTTTCTGGAGTTGTAGCAGATCTAGACCCCACAGGACCCTGGGCAGGCCACAGCATTGTGTAAGCCAGGCATCCAATACTCACTTAACACACAGTGACACATTAGTTATCAGGAACTGAGACTGTGGAGCTGAAATATTCACAGTGAGAACCCCATCAGTAACCTTTCCTTGAGAATCATCATTTATCAGGCCCTTAACTAGGAAACTTGCCAGTTAATGGGCACTTGTGCTGAAGTGCAGTAACTGGCACTCTCTGTTGGTGTGCTGCCGGTGTGGTAGATGGGGCTTGCTTATTTGTGGCTTTTTTGACACTCTCCTCTGTCCTCCTGATTTTTCTAACCTTTGATCCTGTCTTTGCTTCTTCAGGAACCTGGTTTCTGACAAGCAAGACTCACTGGCCCAGTGTGCAGACTTTAGGAGCAGCCTGCCGTCCCAAGATGCCATGCTGTGCTCAGGACCGTTAGCCATAATCCAGGGCCGCACCTCCAAGTATGTGAGCTGAGAACTTTGGACACTGTCAGTAATGCTGCCCTGGGAGAAAACCAGGCCTGGTCTCTGTCCCTATGCCCCAGCTGCTGCTCAGCACAGAAAGGGGATCTCCAAGGGTTGTAGATCCACATCAAGTAATATCTCATGGGTGCCTGGAATATAGGCCCTGTCCAGGGTCCAGATTATAGTCTAAGGGTGCTAAGTATCATAAATAACTATGTGGGGCAGGACTTTGGGTGGATGTGTGGGGAATGGGCCACTGGTCTATCATACCTAGACAACAGGTGCAGTATAGAATATTCCTGGAGTGTCAAGAAGCCCAGAGCTGGGATATGAGGATGGGCAGGTCAGCAGAAGTCTCTGGCACCTGCCAATAAACTGGTTGATGGATGGGAGGGCCTTATACAACCCAGATACTTGCCATCTCCGTGAGCTCTGTCCTTGTACCCTAGAGCACATGGGAGCAGTCTCCCATTCCTGAACATTGCCCTCTGCCTCATCTCGCCTGCTTTGTTGGTCTCTGCAGCTCTGGAAGGCAAGCTGCCCGGCTTTTCTCCGTGCCTCATGTGGTACAGCAGGAGACCACGCTGGCCTACCTAGAGAACCAGGTTGCAGCGGCACTCACCCTACAGTCCAGCCATGAGTATCGCCATTGGCTCCTTCTGTATGCACGGTACCTCGTGAATGAAGGTGAGGTCCTGGTGACACAAGTGGCATTCTTCTTTTGCTCCTCTGTTTTCTAAGGCCTAACTTAGTCCCTGGGAATCAGAGAAGAGGTGTAATGGAGAGCTCTCTGAACTCCTGTGCATTCCTCACAGGTCCCCATGGTTGTTCCCAAAGATTCTGGCCTCCCTGACAGCAAGAGGGGCCCCTGAGCTCCCACCTCCCAGCCTGAGCTGTGATCAGGGAAGCTCAATGGCATCTAGTCCAGTCATAAGCTCCAGTCTCTGAATAGTCTGAATAGTCTCTGAATAGGCTTGAGGATGTTCCTTCAAAGGAGCAGGAAGGTTGGCATTGGGGAAGGAGGATGGAAACATGCATGGAAAAACCTGCCTTAAAGAAAGCAGACCAGATGTTCTGGCACCTGTCTGCTACCAAGTCTGTCACCCCAGGCAAAGGCATCTCTGTCAGCATTTCTTTTCCTTCTCTGAGTCCTTCCTGCCCTGGAAGGCCTGTCTGCTGTCCTTCAATTCCCAGGGACCCTCTAGTCCAGGTCCTCCACCTATCCTGCCAAAGCTCTCAGAGCACCTTTGCCCTCTTGGCAAGATGTACTGAAAGAGATGGCTTTACTCTCCTCAAAATAACCTCTAACAGCCTTTCATCTCTCACTCAGCAAGATCTGGTCCTGATTTACCAATTTTTCTTCCCCTTGAGCATAGCCTCCAAGGGCTATGGCATAGGACTATCCCTTCCAAAGCTCTCCCTGCATCCTTACATAGCCTCAGCCCCTTCGAGAACTTCCTCCATAGCTTTTCCTTGGCCCCTTTGCTTTGTTCTTGCCATCACTTTCTCATTTTGATTATGATTTAAAGAAAAATATTAAGTACAAAAAAGACAGAAAAATGTACAAAACACCTGCAAATGTACTCTCAGAATTTAGATATTGTTTTCTTCCTACTTTGTAAATATGAGTGTGTGTGTTTATATACACTTGTAATGACAACAAACATTACTGATCCCTAACTCCCTTCCCAGCAACTCCAATGATAAGTTTAATGTTTGCTCTTCCTACCCAGTCCATGTGGCTGGCAGGTATATGCCAGCTTTCATAAATACTCACCTTCTTAGGTCCTGATACCTGGGGTACTCAAGTTATATCTTTTTTTGGTTTTGTTTTGTTTTAGTTGTAGGTGGACATAATACCTTTATTTTATTTTATTTTATTTTATTTTATTTTATTTTATTTTATTTTATTTTATTCTATTTTAATGTGGTGCTGAGGATTGAACCCAGGAGCTCATGCATGCTTTGCGAGCACTCTACTACTGAGCCACAACCCCAGCCCCTCAGGTTACATCTTGAACCTCATGCCCCATCTTCCCCAGAAACCCCTCGTCTCCTTCTCTGGTTTACCTTATTTAGCAGGACTCACTCTGATGTTCTACATAACGGCTTCTTCCTGTAGGCTCTGCCACCTATTTGTGGGGTCATTTCTACTGATCATATTTATTTCTCCATCTTCTACATATCTGTTCTGTTTTTGCTTAGATGATATACCAGGACCACTTCCTCCATTTCTGTCCCTTGTTTTCTCAACTAGAAGAACAGAAATCAAATGTTAGAGTGAGACCCCATTTACTTTCCAGATTCCTCAGATTATAACTTCATTCCTCCTGTTCTCTACCCTTTGATTCCATCTGTTCCCTAGGCATGCCCCCAAGTGCTGCCTAAATCCTCAGACTCTGCTTCCGTAGCCTTTCTGACAGTTGCACCTATTGCAGCATTGCTCCTCTCAGTCACCACTCTGCAGTTTTGGGCCCTCAAGTCTGCTTCCTCCTGATTTCCTCTCAGGGCAGCTGTTGACATGTCTTCTCTCAAACAGATCCCACCAGCCTACACCCTTCCTGCCACAGTTTCCCATATTTTCCCACCACTGTGGGGAGTACACCACAAAACTGGCCATGTCTGGTTTCTCCTATGGGCCCAGCACGCAGAGAAAGTTCTGTATACATAGGGGTACAAGTGAATGAGTGAAAATCTGTGATTGTGGGCCTCAATGCATTTGTCCTTAGTAGACAATAAAATTAAATGCTCATTCTGCTGTTGTGATATACACAACAACTTAGCGTATTTTCAATTTTTTATTTCTTTTTATAATGTGTTCCCATTTCTGTTTTTTGTTTGTTTTTGTTTTTGTTTTTGTTGTTCTGTTTTTCTATAATTAGGGTTTGAATACCGACTTCGAGAAATATGCAAGGACTTACTGGGTCCGGTTCACTGCTCCACTGGAAGCCAGTGGGAGTCAACAGTAGTGGTAGGTGCTTCTTTCATTCTTGCCTGAAGAATTCTCTCTTGAAATGTGAAAGTAGAGATTTTAAAAATAAGATAAAGTGCTTTAAGGTCCTCCTTGTGACATTTCTCCAGCACCCTACCCTGGGTCCCTGGCATCAGTGAGAGGCTAACATGCTGGTCCTCCACAACTAGGTAGAAGCTGGCTCTGGGCATCAGGAGCCTGGGGAGCTCTGTTCCACATTCATGCTGAGGAAAGCTGCATGTAGGATGCTCTAGGTTTGGTACTGAAAAGGAAAGATACTTACCTCCCTTCCCTTGTGAGTCTCACAGTCTGGCGAACAAGGTACTTTGACACTGTTTATTAGTGTGAATAGGCAGTAATTAGATGGGATTAGCAGGAACGATTAGCAGGGAAGAGCTTAGAGGAGGACATTTCAGATGAAACCCAAGGATGAGAGGGAGCCAGCTGCAGAGACCTGGGAGAACATTTCCTGATAGAGATAATAGCGAAGGCAAAGAGGGCTTGGTATATTTTAGGCCACATTTTAGGAGGCAAGAGAAGAGGATATTGTGAGGTGAGACAGGAGATACATGCAAGAGATGGATGACAGAGACTTCTTGAGGAACTGTAATATTCTAGCACTGCCAGACTTGGCATAGAAAACCAGTCAGGGTGTGTCTTTTGCACCAGTACCAGAAATACATGGTGACTTGGATCAGTGTAGTGGCCCTGGAGTGAGCAAGGACACAGATTCAGTATGTATTTTGCAGTCCGAATCACCAAAATTTGGTAGGTGAATAAATGTGGAATGAAAAAGGGAATAATGAACATGTTGCCTCCAAATTTTTTGGCTGGTAAAGACAGATGCTAGTGTTACTGAGTGAGTCAGGAAAGGAGCAGATTGGCAAGGGATGGGAGAAAGTGTGCAACCAAGAGGTAACTCACTGCTTCATTCAGTCATTCAGCAATTACTGATGGAGTATCTGCTCTGGCCAGGCATGTTCTAGGCATGGGGCAACCTCAGTAAACAAGGCAGACTGAGTCCCCACCTTTGTGGATCTAAAACTTGTGGAGAGAAACAGACTTGAAATATATAGTATTTTGGGCGATGTTAGGTGCTATGGAAAAAAAGTAAAGAAGGCAGGGAGATATGTAGTATTAATAGGAAGTTATTTCATATTTTGTCACCAAAAAGACCTTCACTAAGTGGAGAACAGAAAAGGGGAGGAATGAAACCATGCATATATTTGGGGGAAAGAACATCCAGTGCAGAGGAAAAAGCAAATAAGTGCAAAGGGCCCAGGGTGGGAGAACTTAGAATGTAAAAAGAACAGCCAAGCCGGGTGTAGTGGTGTGTTGCTGTAATTCAAGTGACTCAGAAGGCTGAAACAAGAATCCAAGTTCAAGGCCAGCCTCAACAACTAAGTGAGGCCCTAATAACTTAGTGAGACCCTGTCTCAACAAAAAAACAAAAAGGGCTGGGTATGTAGCTCAGAGGTAAAGTGTCTCTGGGTTCAATCCCCAGTAATAAAAAAAGTAAAGAAAAGGAAGTTTAGCTGAGTGGCAATAAAAGGGTGAAAGAAGCTGAGATGAGAAAGTTTGGAAGGTCATTTCTCACAGACCTTAAAGGTTTTGGTGTGTGCAGTAGCCTCCCCTATTTTTTATTCCATTTTTTAGTTTTGTTTACAGTACTTTCAGTTGGGTAATGCTGGATTCAAAATAAATTCCTTTTAGATCATTGAATGTATTCTTTCATAGACTTCCAGGATCCTGTGTTGTTGCTTAAAAGTGTGACGTAAATCTGATTTCCATTTTATAAGTACTTTTGGAGTCCTAGGCTGATGTTTTGAAGATTCCCAAAGCTCCAAGTCTTTGTCTTTTTATTCATTCTGTGGAAAGACTTGGGATGACCTTTAGTTCTCTTCTTTGATTATGTCTTCTCTTTCATTTTCCATCATCTGAGAGCGATAATGTTCTTTCTTTTAAAAATCTGCCTTCTCATTCTTAAAATTTCCAATTTGCTGCTGATTTATTACTTTAGTCTTTTACTTACTTGAGCATAGTAAATTTAGCTATTTTGAAGTTTTATGTCTGATAGTTGTAGTATTGGGAGCACTAGTGGATATTTCTATTACCTGTAAATGTTTCTGCTGTTTCTCATTCCTATTTTATTTTCCTTTATGTTCTTTGTCATTTTTTATTGCTGGATATGGTCTTCTAAAAACTATTTGTTAGAAATAGTTTGAGGCCTAAGGTGATGTTTTCTTCCACAAAAGACTTTTATTTGCCATTGCCACAGAGTGGTTGATCTGGTGCAAGATCAAAGTTTTCTAAGCTACCTGTAACTAACTCAAAACTAGGCAGTAGTTGGCACAGAAGCTGATTTGCTTCCAATTTGCCCTAGGGAGCATGACTTTGGGGTAACAGCGCACAGGATAGGTGGATAATCAGGGATCCCTTTTGTTGGACCCCAGTCCTGACTTTGGCCTCCTGAATAAAGTCTGTTAGAATTTATTTGCCAACTATAAGCAATTTTGTCCAGGAGAACCTTTGACCTTCGCCTCCCAGAGTCACCCATCAATGTGGTTCCACGTGCTTTCTACCATTCATAAGCTTCCTAAAATCACTGACTGCTTGTGGTCCCCTGTGACCATGGCAGATGCTTTCAGCTATGTGTAAAACCCATCTAACCGTGACTGAGATAGATTTTTTTTCTCCTCTCCAAATTATTATTCTGAACTTTTCTTCATAGTCACAAAGTAGCTTGCATGTCTAAATTCAAGGAAGGAGAATAGGAGGATTGAGTACCAGTACCATCCACTTTTCCCATCAGGAAAACAAAAAAATTCTCCCATGAACCAGACCATGCCTTGTGGGCAATCAATCACTTGGGCTCTCCTATTATAAGGCAGGCTGGGAAAGTAAGCAGCTTTTCTGCCTCTATAAAAAAGATTATGTAACTTATTCTAATAGGATCCTATTCTTGTGATTGTATATGATGTGAAGTTACCCTGGTCATGTGTATTCAAATGCAAGTCTAGGAAAGTTATGTCCCATTAATTCTGCTGTCCCTCCTATTTCCCTTTCCCCTCCCTTCCCTTCATTCCCCTTTATCTAATCCAATGGACTTCTGTTCTTCCCTTCCCCATCCTCCCTTGTTTTGGGTTAGCATCCACATATCAGAGAAAACATTCTGCCTTTGTTTTTTGGAATTGGCTTATTTCACTTAGCATGATATTCTCCAGTTCCATCCATTTATCAGCAAATGCAATAATTTCATTCTTTATAGCACAGTAATATTCCAGTGTGTATATATACCACATTTTCTTTATCCATTCATCTGTTGAAGGATATCTAGGTTGGTTCCATAGCTTAGCTATTGTGAATTGAGCTGCTATAAACATTAATGTAGCCAAGTCACTATAGTATGCAGATTTTAAGTCCTTTAGGTATTGACCCAGGAGTGGGATAACTGGATCAAATGGTGGCTCCATTCAAAGTTTTCTAAGGACTCTACATACTACTTTCCAGAGTGGTTACCACAATCAAGGTATGAGAGTACTTTTGTCCCCACATCCTTGCCAACATTTATTGTTACTTGTATTCTGACTGAATGAATACAGTCATTCAGTCTGTGTCACTGAATGACAATTACCATTCTGACTGAAGTGAGATGGAATCTTACTGTAATTTTAATTTGCATTTCTCTAATTGCTAGAGATGTTGAACCTTTTTTTCATATATTTTTTGACCATTTTTATTTCTTCTGTGAAGTGCTTGTTCAGTTCCTTTGCCCATTTATTGATTGGATTTTTTTAGTGTTGTTTTTTGTGTTCTTTGTATAACCTGGAGGTTAATGCTCTCCATGTATGTATAATATGCCAAAATACATTCTGCTGTCATGCATGTCTAAAAAGAACAAATTAAAAAATACACTACTACTTGCATAATATTGTATATAATTTATTCAAAATATATATTTTAATATCAAGTGCCATTAATTTTTTTAGTTTATGAATGCACACTTTTATGAAAGATCAGTAGATTTTGTAGCATATCCATATTTTCTACATTTAATGTTCATACAGAATTTCTTATGTGATTCTAAATTAGAGAAATGATTCTCACATCAAGCAAATGTCTAGTTCCATAAAGCCACTTTAAAATCACTTTTTTAAATTCCTTATAACATGAATTTATATGCTGCCAAAAAATTATGTAGAGGTCTACATGACCTCTTGTAATGACTGTGAACATAACCAACTCCCCCCAATATCTGCTACATCCTTCCTGACCTCGACATGATTCTGAATTTATTCCTTTTTTAAAAAATGTTTTTGGGCTGAGGAGATAGCTCAGTTGGTAGAGTGCTTGCCTTGCAAGCACAAGGCCCTGGGTTCAATCCCCAGCACTGCAAAAAAAAAAAAAAAAAAAAAAAAAAAGTTTTTATGTGGTTGTTTTATCATCTAGATTTTGGGGGTAGACACCACCACCGACTGCTCTCTTGAGTTTCTTTGTAAACACTTTTTTTTTTTTTTTTTGGTATTAGGGATTTAACCTAAAGGCCCTTTACCAGTGAGCCACATCTCCATCTGTTTATTTTGAGACAGGGTCTAACTAAGTTGCTTAGGACCTTGTTTAGTTGCTGAGACTGACCTTGAACTTGGGATCCTCCTGTCTTAGCCTCCCCAATCACTGGGATTATGAGCATGCACTAGTGCACCCAGCTCTTTGTGAACACTTTTAGGGTGAGAATTGGTCCTCCAAGTGGAATTGAGATAACTGAGAAAATGGAGCTTTGGATGGAAAATGAACTTCTAACCAGCAGTGCTGACTCAGCAGCTCTGAGGGTTTCTTAGGAGAATATCATTTCATGTTTAAGATTTCCTTTTATTTCTTTTTCTTTGAACTAGCTATTGAAGTACTTTATTATCCTCCTTTTTTCTTACTGATTTGTAGGAATTCTTATATAAATTGTTAGAATGCTATGTGCTCTTTGTGATTGGAGCTGCCATTGTCCCTCAAATCCTCCAAAAATCCAGGCTTCTTTCATATTCTGGTTCAGTGTACACCAGAGGAACACAGGAAACAGGAAGTTGGAGCACTTAGGTGCTTGGGCTTTGTGATAATCATTTTTGCAATCTAGGAATAAATCTTAACTTGGATCATGGTATATAGTTCTTTTGATATAATATTGAATTCTATTTGCTAATTTTTTGTTAAGAATTTTTTCATCAGTGTTCATAAGGGACATTGGTGCATAGTTTTTTTGGTAGTATCAGAGTTATCCTGGCCTCATAAAATGAATTAGGAAGTATTCTGACCTCCCAAAGTTTCCAGAAGATTATGTGGAAAATGGATGTTAGTTCATTAAATGTTTTATAGAATACACTAGAGGAGCCATCTGATCCTAAGCTTTTCTTAGTGGGGAGGTTTTGATTACTGATTCAGTTTACTTGCTAATTAGAAGTCATTTCAGATTTTTTATTTCTTCATGATTCAATCTTGGTATGTTAAAAAAAAAAAAAATCTTGGTATGTAGTGTGTACCAGTTCACACTAGCTTATCCAGTTGTTGGCATACAATTATTAATACTATTCTCTTGGGGCTGAGGATTTAGCTCAGTGCTAGAGCACTTGCCTAGCAAGCATAAGGCCCTCGGTTTGATCCCCAGCACCATATATATAAAATACTGGAATTCTCACACATGTACCTTTTGTTTCTGTTTTTGTTTTTTTATACTGGGGATTGAACCTATTGGACCACTCAGCTAAGCATGTGCATCCCCAACCCAGTCTATTTTAGTTTTGTGTCGTTGATTATAATGTCCTCTCTTTCCTTTCTGATTTTCATTATTTGAGCATTTGCTCTCTCCCTTCACCCTACCCCACCTCACACCACTCACCGTTCATCTAGATGAAGTTTGTCATTTTTTTTTATCTTTTCGGAGAACCAACTCCTGGTTTTATTATCTCATTATTTTGTGTCTCTCCTCTAATCTTTATTGTTTTCTTCTTTTACTAACTTTTCGGGGGGATGGTATAAGTGGTGCTGAGAATTGAACTCAGACACACATTACCACTGAGCCACATTGCCAGCTCCTTTTTATTTTTTATTTTGAAACAGTCTTACCAAGTTACCCAGGCTGACCTCAAACTCAAGATTCTCCTGCCTCAGCTTCTGAATTGCTGGGATTATAGATGTGCATTTTTGTTGCCCAGCTCTAACTTTGAGTTTAGTTTGTTATGTTTCTGTTTCCTTCATGTGTAAAGTTAGGTTGTTGATATCTTTCTCTTACAATGTAAGCATTTACAGTTATGAACTTCCCTTAGCACTACCACATCCCATAGGTTTTGATATATTGTGTTCTCATTTTCATTTGTCCCAATACACTTTTGTTTTCCCTTATGATTTCTTCTTTGTATCACTAGTTATTTCCCATGGTGTTTTGTTTTGTTTTCAGTCCTGGGGATTGAACCCAGGACCTCACACATGCTAGGCAAGTGCTGTACCACTAACTATATCTCCAACCCTAAAAGTGGTGTTTTATTAATTTCCACAAATTTGGAGATTTTTGAGAATTAGTCCTGTTGATTTCTAGTTTTCATTCCATTGTGATCAGATTGTTGGTGTAATTTCAATCTTTAAATGTATTAAGACTTATTTTGTGATCTCACATACGATGTATCCTGGCAAATGTTCCATGTGCATTTGAGAAACACAAGTATTCTGTTGTTTGGTGGAGCATTCTGTAATGCTATAATCATTAGGTCCAGTTGGCTTTTTGTTGTTCAGGTCTTCTGTTTCTTTATTGATCATGTCTGGTTGTTTTCCCCATTACTATCTTTCGAGAGTAAGATATTGAAGTGCTATTATTGCAGTGCTTTCTCTCCAGTTCTGACAGTTTGCTTCATATATTTTGGAGTTCTAATGTTTGGTGCATTTAAATTTATAATTATTACATCCTCAGTGAGTTGACATTTATATAATGTCCTTTGTCTTTTGTGATGTTTTCAGCATAAGTCGGTTTTGTCTGGTATTAGTACAGGTTGACATTCCTAAACCACAAATTCAAAATATGAAATACTCCTGAATTAGAAACTTTTCAAGTGCCACCATGTCACCAGAAGTAGAAAATTCCACATCTGACCTTATGCGACAGTTCACAGTCAAAACACAGACACACTAAAAATATTTATATAAAATTATCTTCAGCCAATATGTGTAAGGCATATACAAAACATAAATAAATTTTGTGTTCAAGTTTGGGTTGAAACCCCAAGATTCTTCTTGTATATGTATATATTCCAAAATTTGAAATATTTCCAGTCCCACACATTTTGGATAAGGGATTCTCAATGTGTCCAGCTATTTCTGTTCTCTTTTGGTTGCCATTTGCAAAGAGTGTTTTTTTCCCCTTATCCTTTTGATTTTTTGATTGAAGGATTAATCTATTTACACAAAGTAATTACTGATAGGTAAAGACTTAGAATGTTCATTTTTAAAATTTTCTGTATTTTTATGGGTTTTTTGTTTGTTTCATTTTTTTTAAACATGGGTCTCACTGTGTTGCTCAGTCTGGCCCCAAATTCCTGAGCTCTCTTCCTGTCTCAGCCTTCAGAGTATGTGGGACTACAGGTGTGCACCACCACGCCTGGCTATAGCTTTTTTTGTTCCTCATTTCCTCCTTTACTGTCTTCCTTTGTATTTAATTGATTTTTTTTTTTTTTTTTTAGTGACATGTTTTGATTCTCTTCTCATGTCCTTTTGTGTATATTCTATAGATATTTTTTTCTTTGAGGTTACCATGGAGAGTACATGAAATATTCTAAAGTTATAACAGCCTATTTTATACTGATAACAACTTAATTTCAGTTGCATGCAAGATCTGTCTACTCCTTTATAGCTCCATCTTGCCCATTTTGGGTTATTGACATCATAAATTAAATCCTTATATATTGTGTACTCTTTATAACAGATTTATAATTATTTCTTTGTTTCTCTCTTTTTAAATCCTATAGGCAATACCAATCAAAAGTACAATAAATAGTCTTCTTCTTTTGTTTTGTTTGTGGTATTGGGGATCAAACCCATGACCTCACACATGCTAGGCAAGTGCTTCACCACTGAACTATATCTCCAGCCAATACTACAGGTTTTTACATTTGTCCATTTTTAACCTTTACTGGAGAAATTTATGTGTTACTAACATCCTTCTGTTTCAACTTAAAGGACTCTGTTTAGCACTTCTTATAGTGCTAGTCTAGTGGTAATGAACTCCTTCAGGTTTCATTTATCTGGAAATGTCTTAATTTCTCCATCCTTTGAAGGGAAGTTTTGCTTGATAGTATTCTCGGTTGACAGGGTTTTTAAAATTTTAGTAATTTAGATATGCCATCCCTTTGCACTGATAATCTTATTGAACATCCTTTTTATATGTCACTTTTCTTTCTCTCTGTCTTCATCTTCCCAAAGTTTGATTATAATGTGAGTTTGATTATAGTGTGGGTTCCTTTGAGGTTTTCCTACTAAGGTTCATTAAGACTCTTATATTTTTAAATCTATGTCTTTCTTCAAATTTGAAAGGTTCTTGGCCATTATTTCTTCATATAAACTTTATGCTACTTTCTGTATTATCCATCTGAAATTCCTATAATATGTACATCATTCTACTTCTACTCTAGAATTTCCGTTTGGTTCTTTTTTATATTTTTGTTTCTCTGAATTGGTAGTCTCACTTTGTTCATGTATGGTTTTTCTGATTTTGTTTAGTCATACATGTTCTCCTTGAGAATATTTTGGATTTTTATTTGGTATTGGGGATTGAACCCAGGGGCACTTTACCACTGGGCCACATCCACTGTCCTTTTTATTTTTTATTTTGAGACAAACTCTTGCCAAGTTGCCAAAGTCTAGCTGAGTTGCTGAGTCTGGCCTCACACTTGTGCTCCTCTTTCCTCAGCCTCCCAAGTCCCTTGGGATTACAGGTGTGCACTACCACGTCAGGCACTTATCTATTTATCTGTCTTTCAGTTGATTTATTTATTTACTTATTTATTGTTGAAATGAGGTTCTCATTATGTTGCGCAGGCTGGTCTGGAACTCCTGAACTCAAATAATCCTCTCAGCCTTCAGTGTTAGCATTACAGGTGTACACCATTATGCCCAGCTCATAACCTATTTAATCTTATGTCTACTTTAGCTGAATCACAGGAGTATTGGAGTATTTAGTGTTTTTATTACTATTATTTTGTAATATAAGTAATTTTTAATTTCAGTAAATTAAAATGAATTTTCTCATTGACCCACGAGTTTTACTCACTTGTATTTTAGTCAGAGAATATGAGCAGTAGGCAAATTTCCTATCTAAAGAATAGATGGTTAAGGGAGTAGGGTTGTGACTCAGTGGTACAGTATCTGCTTTGCATGTACAAAGCCCGGGGTTTGATTCCCACCACTGCAAGAGAGAGAGAGAGAGAGAGAGAGAGAGAGAGAGAGAGAGAGAGCAAAGAACAGATGATAATCCAGGAGCAATGTTGCAGGCCTGTAATCCTAGCAACTTGGGAGTCTGAGGCAGGAGGATTGAAAGTTTGAGACCAGCCTCAGCAACTTAGTGAGATTCTGTGCCAAATGAAAAATAAAAAGGACTGTGGATATAGCTTGGTGGTAAAGAGCTTCTGGTTTCAATCCCCAGTATGAAAAAAAAAAAAAAACAGGCTTTGCAAACACATAAAATCTGTCCTAAATACTGAACACTAATGTTGTAGCATGGTATATGAACAAATGTGTCACTACATTTGGATAAAATTGTTTACCAAAATAGACAGTAGACTGAATTTGACCCATACTGAGCCATCATCTTCATGATTATCTATTAAGATTTGTGTTTAGAGAAAATTTTTATGTTCCCATTTGTGTGTAAAAATTACATGTGTTCCATGAGGCTGAGGGTATAGCTTAGTGATAGAAAGGCACTGGGTTGGATCCCTAGCACAAAAAGAGAAAGAAAGAGTGAAGGAGGGGGATAATGAGGAAGAAAGGAGGGAGGGAAGGTGGGGATGTGTCCTCTAAAGTCCTTTGCTGGCTACGGTGGTGCACATCTGTAATCCCAGCAACTCAGGAAGCTGAAGCAGGAGGCTCCCAAGTTCAAAGCCAACCTCAGTAACTTAGCAAGAAACCTATTTCAAGATAAAAAGGGCTGGGGATGTAACTCAGTTGTTAAGCACCCTGAGTTTAATCCCTGGTACCAATAAATAAAGTCCTTAAAGTTGTGGGTGTGTCATTCTATAGGTCTCTTAGGTCGTATCTACTAAATGTTAGGTTAGTATTACCTTTACCTGCACAGTTTTACCCTTCTAACCAATCACTAATTGAGAGTATACTAAAATCTCCCCTGGATGTTGGTTTTGTCCCTTTTTTGACTCTATTCCTAAAGGGTTTTTTTGTTTGTTTGTTTCTGTCTTACAGTCCAATTTGGTAACTATAAAAAATGAGTGTTTTCTTTAGTTTTCATGACGTATTTTTTTCTATCTTTAACTTTCAACTTCCTGCATCTGTTTATGCATGTGTGCGTTTTCCACCCCCTGCAGTGCTGGGGATTGAACCCAAGGCCTTATGCATGCCAGTCATGACCCATTTTTTGTTTGTTTGTTTTTTTAAGATCAATATAAATTTTATGAAAAGAGTTGATTACATTCTTTTCTATACCTCTTTTAGCGTCTTCTGGATTTAATCTCTTCCTACTTTGAAGTTTTCCTCTAAACCTTTTTGTGGGCAGATCCTACTCATGGCAATCTTTTTTTTTTTTTTTAAGTTGTCAATGGATCTTTTAATTTATTTAAAGTCTATACTTTTTTTTGTTTTTGTTTTTGTCTATGTGTGATGCTGGAAATCAAACCTAGGGCCTCATACACAATAAGCATGCATTTTACCACTAATCTACGTCCCCAGCTCCAAGAATATTTTTATTACAGCCTCATATATCAATAATAGTTTGGCTCAATTTAAATCTAGCTTAGACGATTTTTTTCTCATTTGTTCATAGTTCATAATATTACTTTATTATGAATCTTGGTGTCTCTTTGTAGGTTATATGCTCTTTCCCTTTAGGAAATTTCAGAATTTTTCTGTCTTTGATGTCCTCAAATTATGTACATTTCATCTAATGTGTCAAGATGTTAGTTTTTCCATATCTTACTTAGCACTCTACAGAGCCTTTCAATCTAAGCCATTCCGTTTTCCTTAATTATATGAAGTCTACTCATTTTTCCAGGTATTTCCTTTCTTTCCTATGAAACCCTATTATGTGGTGTTGGACCTCTCTGCTGCCCTGTTTATCTTTACTTTTCCCATACAGTTTTTCCTCCCTGTTGGAGCCTGGGCTTCTGCATCTGACCTGACTTGTTCTTCAGCATCACCTACTCTCCTGCTTATCCTATCAACAACTGTGTTGCTAAACTTACTATCTACCCTTGTTTTTTTCCCATCATTTCTAGTCTTATTATAGGTTTGCCTATCACACTTATTTTAAAATCTTGAACCTTCTCTTCCAGTGATAAATGTTATCTGGCTAGCTGTTTTCCCTTTGAAGTAGCTGTCCTTCTCAAGGTCTACTCTTTGACCTGAGCAACAGAGAGCCCACCTAGCAGCATATATTGCATACTGGTACCAGTATGCCTTGGCTAAGGGAAGCATTGACAAGAGCAAGAGCAGAGATTCTCAGTAATAATAACGAAACCAGATACTGCCCCCCCCACCCCCACCAGGGCCTCTGCTCCTCAGGCTTGAGCTCCAGTGCCCAAGAAGCATTAGCATGAGAAGCAGACTCTCCTGAATACCCACCCTCCTCAGCCTCAGCCCTCATGTGCCATCTCCACCCTGTCCTAGAAGGTCAAGTGCCTATGGCCACTGCCCCATCAATTAAAGTGTCAACAGAGCCTGTCCCAGCCTTCTCTTCCTTTATCCCTGTACTGTGGTATTTCCCTTCACTGGTCACTCTGCCTCACACATGTGCCTACCCCAGTTTAGCCTTTCAACTCTCCCAGGGTTCATTGTATGCAGAGGAATCATTATTTTCCCTTTATGGTTTCTTCAGTGGGCTGACAAGGGTCTCTACCAGGCCAGGAAAATGTCCCATGATATCTGGGTCTCCTTCCTGACACTTTCACTCAGCTATCACTCTGTGTCTACAGGGTCTGCGGAAGAGGGAGTTGCTAAAAGAGCTATTGCCAGTCATTGGGCAAAACCTCCGCTTCCAGCGCCTCTTCACCGAGTGTCAGGAACAGCTCGACATCCTGAGGGACAAGTAGCCTGCCCCAACCTTCCCCAGAAGCAACAAGGGCAGGGCTACACTCTCACTGCTAATGATGCCCAGGGCTGCCTCTCACCTGGCCAGTACGCAGTAGGAGGAGACACTGGCAGGCAGTGTGCTGTCCTGCACCAGTACCAGCCCAGCTCCCTAGGTGGACGTGTCCTGTGTCCTGGGCCTATTCTTGCTTCAGAAGGGGGCAGCTCATTCCTCTCTTCAGGGTCCCCATGCAGAGCTGGGGCTGGGGTTCTGCCCTTCTGCCCTGGGGCCAGCAAGATGTTCCTGGGCCTGCCATCTCTAACAAGGCCCCACGGTGGACACTAGCCCCTGCTGCTGCAGGCACTGTGCTGCTTCAGCTATGACGAATGAGCCATTTGTGAGAGCAAGAATCTGCAAACATTAAGTGTTATGCAGTCAGCAGACTGACCTGAGACCTATGTAAAAGGAAAGCTGTTCCAACACATGGACTATTTTTGTACTAGAATTTGCTAACTTGTAATATGGAATTTTTCTTTTGGCCAATAATCAGGATTTCCCTATAAGTTACTTGGACATTGGTCACTTGTAGGAAATTTAAACTCTTAATTATGACAGCTACACTGAAAAATAATTGTACTGAAATTAACTTGTCTATCTTCATTTGGTTTAATTTTTAAATGTTTGTAAAAAGAGATGTTTTTTGGGGGATGGGGGCAAAGGGGAGGTGATTTCTTTTGTAAGTGTAAAATAAATGAACACACATTGGATACCAAACTATCGTGGTTTCCCCTTCCTTTTCCTTCTAATGTCCACTTTCCTTTCCCCAATGTGACTCTCTCTCCTAAGAAACGAGCAATGAGAAAACATCTGAGCCTGAAAGGATCCTTTGATTTCATCTGATCCCCACCCCGGATGCAGAAATTCATGTCTCAGTATGGAAGCCACTTTTCTGGTGGTGTAGCACCTAAAGCTGGCCTGTGGCTAGAAAGTGCGCCACCTTGCACATGTCATCTTCCAAATGAGGCATCCTGATTCTTGGTACTATCTTAGCTGGGCCCCAGGTCCTAATCATGCTAGGTACCAAGAGCTGAAGCTGACTGCTTAGCCAATTTCATGAAACAATAAGTACAGAGTTGAATGAACTTCAGGAAAGCTGGAATTGCCTTAGAAAGTGGACAAGATGCTGATCCACAGGAGAGGAGTTAGAATTATGGAATCTTCAAACACAGGTAAGGCTGAGCACCCTTCTCCCCGACTCCTGAGTTTTGGATCTCATTATCAATATCTTGCCATCTGTATGTGATTCTGAGTCTGGGTAAGGAACCCTGAACTTGGAATCAAAAGGCCTGAATGACTCTGACCTTTGACATCTCTTTGCTGGCTGCTTCCCTGCTTGGGGGCCATACCATTCCTTCTCTCACTCTGATATTAAATGGCTGGATGAAATCCAAGGACTTCTGCATGCTGGAAAAAGCCAGAACAGAATGTGGAGCCATCAAAAGGCAGGCTGCAAGTAGGAGCTTTTCTTTGAAGAAAATACTGCTATCAAACAGCTCCCTTGACAACTACAGCCAGACAACATTTGAGAATTTTGTGTAGCCACAGGATGGTACACAGCCTTAGGATCAACAGGCCTGAGATCTAAACCAGCAAACACTTGGGCCTCATTTTTACAGCTATCAAACCAAGATGAGGGTGAGAAAGCCTGTATAATTATAAAGACAAATGGATCATGTAGGCAAAGTTCTAGCACTTAGAAAATGTTCCCTTGAAGTAAACATTGGCAATTGTGTTTTTACCACAACTCTTTGGAAAGGATGGAGAAAAACTGGTCAGGGATTTCTATCACCAATCAAGATGAAATAACAGATCAGACTTACCCTGCTGCTTGAAACAACCAATAAACAAATCAACATACATGAAACAATGACTTCAAGACATTGGATATCAAAAAAAGAGACAGATGGGGACCAGAGTAACTCAGGTAGTGCCCTTGCCTAGCACGTATGAAGTCCTGAGTTTGATTCCCAGCACCACCAAAGAGAGAAAGAAAAATGAGAAACAAGGCAAACCCAACAATTGCCCCAGCTTATTACCTGGAGAGAGGGTTTCCAGGACACAACAAAGCAAAGTACAGCCCAGCAAACTGCTTGAGTTGAGGATACAAAGAGACCAAGGTAGCTAGAGTTCACAGGACAGAATACCAGAGAAGAGAGAGTTCCATAGAGAGGCCCCCTTGAGTATTCAGCTGAGTACTGAACAGTGCAGGCACCTGAGGAAACTACCATATGAAACAACTGCTGAGGACAAGCAAAGAACATTTGGAAAAGAATAGTGAAAATTGTCTGTTCCTAGTAACCAGACTGAAAAAGCTCATAACTCACAGGCTTGGAATAGAATACTCAGGAAGTCTTGTCTCAGTATTGGAGAATAAATGCACCTAAAAGAATCCAAGTATTCCATTACAACACAGTTTAAAAAGATTTATAAGAACATGAAAATGTGCAACAACTAACAAAATGAAACCATGTCCATCATCCAAACAAAGATAGCAAGGCAAACAAGCCAGAAAATGATCCAAAAAGAATAATTTCAATCCACACTGACCCAGAATTTACACCAGTGTTAGAACTGGCAGAGAAAGACATTTAAAGAGTTATTACAACACTACTCCTATGTTCAAAAAGTTAAGTAGAGATGTGGAAAAGCAAAGCAAAGTCACAAATTGAACTTCTAGACATGAACTAATACATTAACATGAAAAAATGCATGGGATAGTGTTAACACTTTAGATACTGCAGAAGAAAAGATTAGTGAACTTAAAGGCATAGAAATGTTCTGAAACAGAAAAATTCCACAAGAAGAAAGAAAAACGTCAAAAAACTGTGGGACAACTTCGAGTAACCCAATATACAGGGAATTGGAGTCATCAAAGGAGAAAGGGGTGACAAAAATTTTTTTTTTTCCTTCAGCATTTTCATCACCTCTAGAAGGAACCCATACACTTAATCTGTCATGCCCCATTCCCATCATCCCAATTCTACTAGCAATCAATTTCCATTTCCACAGATCTGCCCATTCAGGATATTTCACATAAACAGAATCAGAATATATATATGGTCTTCTGTGACTGGTTTCTTGCTGTTTTTTTCTCTCTCTTGTGTGGGTGCTTATGTATGTGTGTACTGGGGGATTGAACCCAGAAGTACTTTACCACTTGAGCTCCATCACCAGTCCTTTTTATTTTTTATTTTGAGACATGGGCTTATTACTAAGTTGCTGGAGCTGGTCTCAAACTTCCATCCTCCTGCCTTAGTCTCCCAAGTCACTGAGATTACAGGAGTGTACCACTACATTCAGTTGAGCATAATGTTTTCAAAGTTCATTCATGTAGCATGTGTCACTACTCCTTTTTATGGCCAAATAATATTTCATTGTAAGTAATACATTTTGCTTATCTAGTCACTTGCCGATAGACGTCAGGATTGTTTCTCCCTTTGGACAATTATCCATGATGGTACTGTATAAATATTTCGGTGGACATGATTTCATTTTCTTGATTTCATATCCAGGAATGGTATTGCTGAGTGTGTCAGTCAGCTTTTTGTTGCCATGACGAATACCTGTGAAAAACAATTTAAAGGAGGAAAGATTTATTTTGGCTCATGGTTTCAGAAGTTTCAGACTGTGGTTGGCTGTCTCTATAGCTTTGGACCTGAGGTGAGGCAGAACATCATGGTGGAAGGGCACAGCAGAGCAAAGCTATCTACCTCATGACAACTAGGAAGTATAAAGGAAGCAAGGAAGTGACCAGGGATAAGATAGAGCCTTCCAGAGCACACCAACAGTGACCTACTTCTTCCAACTAGGACCCACATCTGGTAGTTTCTACCATCTCCCATCTGCCATCGGTTTATGAATCTATAAATGTTTTAATCCACTGATGAGGTCTTAATGATCATCTCACTTCCCAAAAGTTCCACTTCTAAACTCTGATGCACTAGGGACCAAGTCTTCAACACATGAGCCTTTGGGGAATATACCAGATCCAAACACTGAGTCGTAAGGCAGAAAACACTGAGTCGTAAGGCAGAATTATCATTCTGCCTTATAATGTGGCTCCAGTATTTTACAGTTATACCAGTGTGTATATCAATTGTTCCACATCTTTGCCAGTACTTATTATCATAATTGTTTTATTGAAGTCATCCCGGTGAGAATAAAGTGGTATCTTATTGTGGTTTTGATTTGCATTTCTGTAGTGACCAAATACATTGAATATATTTTCATGTGTTCATTGGCCAGTTGTATGTCTTATTTGCAGAAACATCTATTCAGATCCTTGGCCAACTTTTAAATTTAGTTGTCTTTATCATTGAATTCATAAGAATTTTTAAATGCATCCTAGATAAAAGTTACTTATCAGATTTATGATTTGAAAATACTTTCTCCCATATTGTAGGCTGTCTTTCACATTCTTGATAGTGTCCTATATAAAGCATAGATTTTTATTTTGATGAGGTTCAATTTATCTATTTTCTCTTTTATTCCTTGTTCTTTTGGTCTTATATCTGAGAAACCATTGCCATATCCAAAATCATACAAACTTACCCCCATCTTTCTCTTTTTCTTCTCTGTCATTCCTTTCCCTTTCTTTCCCCTTCCCCCACCCAATCCTTCTCTTTTTCTTTTTTTATGGTACTGGAATTGAACCTAGAGCCTCCTGTGTACTAGGTGAGCACTCTAACACTCAAGTTACATCCCTAGCCTTCTTTATTTTTTAATTTTGAGATAGGGTCTAGTTGCCCATGCTGGCTTCAAGCATGTGATCCTGCTGCCTTAGCCTCCTGAGTTACTGGGATTACAGGCACCTGCCACTGTACCCAGCTATATATAATATCTATATAACAATTAATATGTTAATTTGTCTTGTTTATGAGTAAGGGCGGACATCTTTTCATGTTTAACAATTATGTTTCTTCTTAATTGTTCATATATTTTGCCCAATTTTTTATTTGGTTAGTTTTACTAAATTGTAGGAGATCACCATTTCTCTTGTAAAGATAATAAATCAGGAAAAAGGATTTATATTTTGTTTTGGGGGATTGTTTCATTTCACTTTGTTTTTCAGGATTACCTGGCCAGTTACCCACCAGTGGTGAGAATATTTTTTTAAATTTTTTTTTTGTTGTTGTTGTTGTTGATGGACCTCTTTTATTGACTTATTTATATGTGGTGCTGAGAATCGAACCCAGGGCCTCACACATGCCAGGCAAGTGCTCCACCACTGAGCCACAACTCCAGCCCCAGTGGTGAGAATATTAACATCCTTTTCAGGTTGGAACATTATATTCCTTGCCAAGTACAGACACTTGGTGAGGTCCTGACTTATTAACTATCTTATCATTCTGCTTTACCACAATATTCTTAAAATTCTTTTAACATACAAATTTTCAGTTTTGACCCTCCCCCCCCCCCAAAGAAAAAAGAGTCCTGGCGAAGACGACTTAGGAAATGATACTGATTAATACTAAAAGATTTATGTAATATTTGGGGAAATGGGTACTTGGGGTCACAGGCTCTATTGCCAAAATAGATTTGGGAAATGTACTACTACCCACAGCAAAAGTTAGCTCTCTTTTTAGGGGATGAGAACACAGGTTGAAAGGGCAACCTGCAGAGATCTTGACTAATATCAAAAAAGATTTTTAATTTGAAAGTGAACGGTCCATTCTATCTTTAACATATTTTAGGCTACTAGATCGTCAAAACTATTGCGGAAATAATTGTATTATTGACGGTGGACATTCATCTCTTAAAGTTTCCAGTGAACATGTGAAGTGGTACTGGGTTATTGATTACACCGCAGGAGTGCCTATGCTGAATGCCAAAGGCTTCTCTTTTCCTGACAAACATCTTTTAAACAGCTTAGTCATCTGCATGCAATGCACATCTTCAAATGCTGCCCAGCCTTGAGAAAATAACTGACCGCTGGGCAAACCAGGTGTGGGGTCGAGTTTCCGACCTACGCCCTGCTACTTCCGTTGTGTGACCTCATGCAACCCGGTTGGTCCTCGCCCAACCTGGCCTTCGGTTGATCTCAGCATGGATATTGACACAGTGTTCTCTAGAAATCTGTCAAAGCCAGGAAAAAGTTTCCTAAGGAGCGGTGGCTGAGCCTTGAAAAGGAATACATCTGTAACACACACGTATTTGCAAGACCCCTCTTGCCGTGTTTTAGTCACACTTGTGCCTGAATAGAAAGTGGCTGTGAACTCAATAGCTTAGAGTTTGAGGTAGAATTAAACATCTCTGACCCCTCTCTACACGAGGAAATCTCACTCTAGGCAAGGGCCGTGCAATAACTTCGTTTCTCTCTCCTGAAATCCTTCACTAAGAAGTTGCTGAGGGCTTCCCACACTCATTCCCCAGCCACCACACACCTATTCTGGACACAGGGTAGTTTCGAACCAGCATTATTCCCTGGGGACTCAGTCCATCTGCCCGCACACACCTGCTCTGGACACCGGTCCGGGATAGCCCTGAACCCAATCCACATTCCCGCGTACGCCTGTCGGTGATATACCAGGCCAGCTAAGACGCGCTGGGCTTCCAGGGTACTGAAAGTAGGCTGCTCGCAGGACTACTTTTTCCAGACCCTCAGAGCGGGCGGAGGAATCCCGCGCAGGGCTCTCGCGCGGAGGGGTGCGGTACTAAGCAATTCGGCTAGGGCGCCTGCGCAGCTGTGGTCGCTGCTGCTGGTCTGTCTGCTCCAGGGAATCCTCTGCCGCCTCATCCCGGCGCCTATTATGGCTCAGATTCTCCCTATCCGCTTCCAGGAGCACTTCCAGGTGAGGCCGGACTCGGGCGCCGAACGCCTGGCGGACACCGGGGGGCGGGTCGCACGCCCAGTTCTGTCAGCTGCTTCCCCTCGCCGACAGGCCCCCCGGCACAGCCCCGCGCACTCAACTGAGCTGAGCCGCTGACCGGTCAGCGGACCCGACCTGCGATCTCAGACCTCAAACCTCGGGTGGACTTCTCCGGATCCCGGTCGCGGTGACCACACGTGTGGACCGGCCTTGGGCATTGTCGCAGAAGCCGGTTCCCCCGCAGGGCAGCTAGACAGGGTCCTAGGTATCTGGACCACTGAGAGCTCTTAGGGTGGGAACTGGACATCTGTCGAGATGCCCCACTTTGGTCCTTGCGGAAAGCTTTCATGTGTACCATTCCAAACTTTATAACTGTAAAGTCCTGTTTCCCGTCGTCTATTTCTCCCCTTGTCTTTGCTACTCTTGTACTAGAGTTACATTGTGGGTGTCCTTGTCCCCAGGGTGGCTTCCAGGGGGGAAATACTCAAAACGTGTCAACCAAGAGAAAAATTAGGCACGGAATGCTTTTTTGAATATAGCAACATTCCCAAAGTTTGGCATTTTAATGAGATCACAATTTGTTCTCCTAATGTATTTATGCTTGAGGAAAATAAGAACTGGGCACCAGTGTGTGAACAGAGCGGAGGGCAGTGCAGAGCACTTCACTCGCATGTCTCATGAGTCACCCCTGTGAAAGGGAAAGAGTTCTCACAGTTTGTAGGGGAGTAATTTCAACTAGAGGCTCTCATCCTGAGTGGGTTGAAGTCAAATCATTAGAATCTCTTGTGTGTTATTTACTCTTTTGTAGATAAGAAAGACTCGAAGATGTTAAATAACTCACTTCATTTAGTAAGAAAGATTCAGACTCAAGTTTTGTTAACTACAAATCTGTACATTGATAAATGTAGTTGATTCATCACACAAGTTATGTTTTCATAATACATAGTGCTGTACTACATCAAAACGAAAAAGTCTTGGGAGTTTTATAATGACCAGTCCAATTCCCTTATTCTCCACATTGGAAACTTGATACCTAGAGTGTCTGCTGGGTTACTTGGTTAATGATACACTGAGATTGTGTGGAGATACAAGTGTCCTGAACATCCATCTCCTCTGTGGACTCCATTCTAACACTAAACTGAACCAGTGCCAGTAATGTGAGGTAGTAAAATTATTATTGCTGCTAATAATGATACAGGGTAATATAGTTGCAATTTACCAAACCATAACCTTTGCAACTCATACACCATGTTTTTTATATCTTGTTTAATCCTCTTACTAACTAAAGTTGTTAGTGATATCCTGTTTAAACCTAGATTACTGAGAGTAATTAACTAAGGTAAGATTAAACAGCTAGTAAGTGAAAAGAGCTTGGATTCTAAATGAGGTCTGTGACGCCAAAGCCTGTGCTTGACCACTATCTAAATATATTCTTTTTCAAAACCCTTGGAAGCAACAAAGCATTTTAAATGCCCATCAGAGTTTATTATGTCTTGAAGGGGGATATGTTTCATTATCTGGAAAATGTTTGTGGCTTATGGCCTTCAGGCCATATGAATGAAACTGCAGTTTGTGGTTACTAACTTTAAGTGGGTGTTTGAGGCTGTTCAGCATTCTGTTTCTCTGTTATCAGCACACTGCCTTCATCACTGACATTTAAAAATGCCCTGTCCCTTAAATCCCTGATCCTGCTGTTGTACCTTGCTGCTAGCAGATGACTTGGAGAAAGCAGAAGCCAAAAACTGGGATGTGCTCACTTCCATGCCTGCAAACTAACACCCCTTCCTGCCTTCTTGTTACCTCAGAAGGGGTGTCCTGGGTTTTATTTATGTTCTGGATCCTGTATCCTCCCCTTTAATAGGGACCTTTCTCAGTAATAGCTTCCCTTTCCAGGATTTTCGTCCATTCTCTTTCAGGGACTTCTTCCTTTTTGTGTTTAACAATGCTCATGAAAAGCAAACCTCTTCTCTCCCTTTTTCCCATTGAAGCTACTCCCTCACAACCAGACATTGTGAAAGAATCACCTTTCTCTCCATTATTTCTTCATGTTCCTGAATAACATACAACCTGGTTTTTGTACCCTACCCCCAACCTGGTTCCCCAAATCTGTTCTTGCCAAGGCCATAAGGGACCCAAAATTTGTTTTTGTAAAGGACCAAATGGTATATGTGTTAGATTTTCAGGGCCACATCATGTCTCTGTTGAGTGTTCTTCACCTTTCTTTATTTAAAAATGTGAAAACCATTTTTAATTTGAGCCTTAAAAGACAGGCCAGCCTCTCTCATAAAAAAACAAACTCAAACCCTCAGCATTGCACCATTTTCCACAACTTTCCAGCAGCACTTGACTGCCCCTTCAGAGTTTCTCTCTGGGGATTGAACTCAGGGATGCTTTACCACTGAACTACATTCTCAGCCCTTTATATTTTTTTTATTTTGAGACAGGGCCTCACTAAGTTGCTTAGTGCCTAGCTAAGTTGCTGAGTCTGATCTCAAACTTGTGATCCTCTTGCCTCAGTCACTGGGACTACAGGCTTGTACCACCATACCCAACTCCATGTGTTTTTAATGAGTCTCAGACTGTATGAAAGTTGATAGCAGGCTATCATTAAGACTCTTAATGATAAGACTAAGTAAGGCCAGACTGAAGATATCATCTCTGGACCCAGATACTTACTGGCTCTGTGAATTTGAACACAAATTTTATACCTCCATTTCTTTGTCTATAAAATAGGGGTAAACAGTTGTATTAGTCCTCTTTCACTTCCTGTAATGAAATACCTGAGACTGGGTAACTTTATAGAGAAAAGAGGTTTGTTTAGCTCATGTTTTTGGAGTCTCAAGGGTTGTGCTGGCATCAGTTTGACTCTGGTAAGGACCTCATGGTAGATGGCATCAGAGTGGTGGGAAAGTGTGAGAGGGGGAGATCACATGGCAAGACAGGAAGCAAGAATGAGGGACCAGCTTTGCTCTTTTAATAACTTCACAGGAACTAACTCAAGATCCCATTAGAACTATCTTAATCTCTTCCTAAAGCAGGGCTTCCAATGACCCCACACGCACTAGTTTTCAACACTTGAAACCCCATCATGCTGAGACTAAGTCTCAACATATGCATCTTTGGGGGACACACTCAAACCATATCCAACCCATGTCAAAGATATAGTTCTTATCTCATAGAGAAGGTTTTAATAAGTATAAAGTTTTGTAAAGATTCTGACCCATACTTAAGCACTATGTCCTTGTGCTCTTGCAGCCATTATGATAGGTACTTACTGGAAAAGGGTCAACAAGTTCTTCCAACAAATTATGTTTCTTGCCAAGTATCTTCTCCAGTTTCCAGCCATGAACCTAAGATGTCATACATTCTTCCCATATCCTTGGCTCTTCCTCCTGTTTATTTTTGGCATCATTCTACCACTGTCATCATGACTGCATCCACCCTAGACTGTACCATTCTTTTCCACCTTAGTGGTAGTATTAGCTTTGTCCACCCTCCAGTCTTGCCCTCCTTGGTCCTTTCCCTAGCACACAGCCACAGTAATCTCAGAATCTGCCTAAAGTTCTTCAGGGAGGGTTGTCTGTTTGCCTCTGGGATGAAAATACCAGACTCATAAATGCCCTTTCAAGCCCTGCCCAGTCCAGGTCCAGCACCTGCTTACCTCTCTTGCTGTTCCCTTTGTGTCCTTTCCAGAACACATTCTTCCCCTCACCCTCTCATTACCCAGCTCATTTCTACTGAACCTTCTGGAAGTGTCTGCTTAAAAGTCACTCTTCAGACCCTGTCTCTGACTTGTCAGAGTTGGTCCTTCCTCTATGCCCAGCACCTTTGGAGCTCCCCTTAGAATAGCTCTAATCCCATGGTATTATAGTTGTTTATTTCCCCTACTAAATTGTGAGGTCAGGGAGGTGCTATTTGAACTTTTTTTTTATATTTAAATATCTGATTTGGAATGATGTTATAGTCAAATATCTGATGTGGAAACTTGTTGCTATTTGTGATATTTGAGCATGGAAAAGAGCTGAAGGGCTGAGAACTTTGTACACCTTGATTCAGGAGATGAATGACTGAATCAGTGGCATAGAAGTTCTACGATGAGCCCTAAATAGTTTTCTCCCAGCTATATCAAAAAGCAGCTGCAACTGGACATGGTAGCACATACCTGTAATCCCAGGTACTTTGGAGGTTGATGCAGGAGGAATGCAAGTTCAAGACAAGCTTGGGCAATTTAGGGAACCCTGTCTTAAAATAAAAAATGAAAAGAGCTGGAAATGTAGCTCAGTGGTAGAGCATTTGCATGTTGAGGCTCTGAGTTCAATCCCTAGTACTAAGTGGCAGGGGGTGGGGGGCAGCTTCTCAAACTTGTAACCTGTGAGGTATGACAGCTCAATGTACAGAAAACAAAAATATGTCCCATCAAAGTGTTGAGCTGGGGGTATAATTCAGTGGTAGAGCACTTGCCTAGCATATGCAAGGCCCTGTGTTTGGTTCCCAGCACAGTAAAAAACAAAACAAAACAAAAAACCCCAACTTTAATTATGAAGTATATCCCTATGTACTTCAGTGATGTTCTAAACAGGTGTAGTGTTGTGAGCTCTGTGAGTTGTGGGAAAATGATGACCACAGGTCTTAATCTATGCTTCTCATGCCAGACTGAGTGTGAGAATGCTCAAGAACTTTAAAAATACCTGTGGTTATTCGGTCAGAATCTCTTAGAGATAGGCTGGAGCTGTACCCAAAACCCAGTTGTGTTTGGTTTACATTGACTTTAGGTAGTTTTTTCTGCCACCCGCATACTGGGGATTGTACCCAGAATCACTCTTACCACTCAGCTACATCCCTAGTTTTCTGCTCCTGCTTCTTGTTTTTTAAGTTTTCTATTTTGAGACAGGATCTTGCTAACCTGCCCAGCTAGCCTTGAACCTGTGATCTTCCTGCCTCAGCCTCCTGAGTAGTTAGAATTGATTACAGGTGGACAACACTGCACCCAGATTCATTTCTTAAAATAGCTTTTATATACTAAAATTATAGTTCGTTCATTGTGTCCTAAAATTTTTGCACACCCATGTAAAACTTTCTTTAAGGTATTGTTTAAGCTGGTAAGTTTTGCCCAGAAATGGACTAATGCTCCTGATATTGGAAATATATACTGGCCAGTTGTTTACTCTCTGACTTTATTATTTACAAAAAAGAAGAATAGGTACCTGCATCAGCTAGGGTGTCTGGAGGGTGGGCCTTGTGAAGGTGCCCACTACCATGACATTGTGAGTGACCAAATGATAAATGAATTGGAATTTTTTGAGAAAACTAATTATCACCATAGAATATATTCAAATGTTTTGATCACTAAACTGCACAAGATTCCCAGGACATTTTGAGTTTTTAGGTTGAATGAATTATTAAGTCTTAGAAAAATCTTAGTCAAAATTCTTCTTTAGCGAGGTGCTAAGTGAGACCCTGACTCTAAATTTAAAAAAATACAAAATAGGACTGGGGATGTGATTCAGTGGTTGAGTGCCCCTTAGTTCAATCTGCAGAACCCCCCTCCCAAAAAAGTTCTTTTCACTTCTCAGGTATTTCAGCATTATGCAGTGGGGAAAAGTCTGTCTGAAATAAGCTTTAACGTAATACATGTACATGGGAATAAGAGCCCCAAATAGAAATTGTAAATGGAAAATAAAAACTTTTTGTTTAACCTCTCGCTTCCTCTCCCCAGAGAAGGTCACTATTAAGGAAGCCACGTGTCTTTCCAAAAATGATTTTTTAAAATCCTACTGTAAATATTCTGCCCTTTGCTTTTGTAACTTAATGCAGCGTGAAGATCTTGCCTGAAGATTACATATAGATAATAGTGTATTTTTGACAGAATTGTTTACTAATATACTCCCCAGGCAGTAGCTGTTAGCCCCATCACCCCATCCTCTTAAGTATTTCTTTGCCTGCCCCTGCTCTTCCTGATTGTTTCTTCTGTGTATTTCACTGAGTCTGCAGCTTTCAGTGTCCCCTCTTTCTTCTGTTTCTCCTGCTTAAGGCCTCCTGGTGCCTCCATACCAGAGAGATTACCATCGCTTTTGGCTGACTGAGGAAGGATATCACAGAGCTGGAATAGCAAAGTTCAGTGACAAAATTAGAATCCAAACAGATCTTGACAGGCTACAATCCAGCTGGTTGACATTTAACAAGTATAAATATAGAGTCTTATGCATTAGTTTTAAAACATAGAAAACTTGTAGAGATGTAACTTGAGAAAGGCTCTCTTAAAACATTATATAAACGTCATTAATTAACTGTCCCTGAACTAACGTATTTGTAGAATGTAAGTTCTGGCAAATACCTGAACTTATCATCATTCTTCATAGGCCCTCATTTACTAAGCTTCCTTTTTAAGCTAGGAAAAGTTGGTAAGTTTGGAATTTGAAAAATATATTAAACTGCTTATGAACTGAATCTGACTTCTAGAAAAGAAACTTCTGTACTAATTACCTAATGTTAGGTAATTACATGCTAGGCAGGACAAAGCAGTGAATGGCTGGTAAGGTGTATTAGACACCTTTTTGTCTCTGTGACAAAATACCTAAGAAAAACAACTCTCAGAGGGGCACAGATTTATTCTGGCTCATGGTTTCTAATGTTTCAGTTCATTGCTAACTGGCTCCGTTGTTTCCGGGCTTGTGGTGGGACAGTATATCATGGTAGAAGAGCATGGCAAAGCAAAACTCAACTCATGGTAGCTAGGAAGCAGAGACAGGTAGATAGACTGACCACCCTAGAACACCACCTCTGGTTTAATTGCAGGTTTTGAGAACTGTTAGTGACTTGTTGAACTAGGAGTGGTGGTGGTGCATGCCTATAATCCCAGCTACTCAGGAAGCTGAGGCAGGATTGAAAGTTTAAGGCCAGCCTCAGTAGTTTAGTGAAACCCCGTCTCCAAATCAAAAATGAAAATGGCTGAGGTTTTTCCAGTTTGTTTTATTGTGATAAAATACATTAAAAATTTACTAAACCATTTTTTTTGTTGTTGTTTATTTTTTGCAGTGCAGCAGTTCAAACTCAGGGCCTTACACATGCTTGGCAAGCACTATATCAATGAGCTAACAACCCTTCCTCTCCACCCATCTTAACCATTTTTAAGTGTACAATTAAGTGATATAAATACATTTAAATTGTGTAATCATCACCACCATCCATCTCCAGCACTTTTTTCATCTTGCATCACTGAAACACTGACTCCTCATCCCTTCTCCTCTCAAGTCCCTGATAACCACCATTCTACGTTCTTTCTGTCTTTGTGAATTTGACTACTCTGGGTACCCCAAATTAATGGAATCATGCATGCAACATTGATCTTTGTTGTGACTGACTTATTCCATTCAACATAATGACCTCAGAGTTTATTTTACTCAGCTTTATTGCCTCTATAACCAAAGACCTTACAAGAGTAACATAGAGGAGTAACATTCTGGCTCACAGTTTTAGAAATTCAGTGTATGATCTGCCAATTCCATTGTTCTGGGCCTGAGGCAAGGCAGAAAATCATGACTGAAAGGTGTGGCAGAGGGAAGCAGCTCAGGACACGGCAACCAAGAAGCAAAAAGAGCTGTGCTCACCAGGGACAAAATACAAACCTGAAAGTCACATCCCCAGTGACCTGCTTCCTCCAGCTACACCCTATCTGGCTATAGTTACTGCCCACTTAATCCACCCATGTGACTGATTATGTCATATCTCATAATCTAATCATTTCATTTCTGAAAATTCTTGTGTTGTCTCACACATGAGAATTTGGGGGACACCTCATAACTAAACTATAGCAGAGTTCATCTGTAAAATAACATGTCAGAATTTCCCTCCTTTTAAGGTTAAATAATAATCTTAAATATCTCTACTACATTAACCCATTAATGTACATTAAAACTCTTATTTTTTAAAACATACTCTAACAACATTGTTGCACCTAAAAAAAAAAAAAAAAAAAAAGCCATTCCTCAGTGTTATTCAGTATCTTGTCAGTGTTAAATTTCTCTTTTGTCTCAAATATTTTATATATATATGGTTTATTTGAATAATCATCCAAGGAAGACCCACACTACATTTGGTTGACATTTGGTTTTAGGGCTGGGATTACAGGTATGTGCCACCATGCCTGGGTTATTTTTTATTTTGAGACGAATTCACTAAACTGCCTGGGCTATCCTTGAACTTGCGATTCTCCTTTCTCATCCTCCCGATTATCCAGGATTATAGGCATGTACCACTGTGCCTGGTTATCTTGATCTTATTTTTTGACATTTAACAAAAATGTATTTTGTTTGAATTTGTATACATGTATCTTTTTTATTTTATAGTCCTTTCAAACCTACTGAGATTGGCCTCTTATGTTGACAGTATCAAAACAGACCCTTCAGCAGATAATGAAATCATTCCTGTGTATGACTTTGATTACAGCAGTTGTTCAGAATATTGACTAGCAGATAGTTATGGTCAGAACACTGGGGCCCAGCATCAGATAGACAGTGATACATATGGTCAGTGCCCATGGGGTGTGGTTCAACTGAACATCTCCTTGTGTGCAAGCTCACTCCATGCCTCTCTATCTCATTCCAGGAGTCTTTTGTTTCATGTGTTGTTTGGGCTTTTATGTGCTACGGTTTTTCCTTTGTTTTTTGTTTGTTTGTTTGTTTGTTTGTTTATTTTTGTCTTGTTTTGTTTTGTTTTTGTCTGTGTGTGGTATTGAGGATTGGACCCGGGCCTAGTGCATGCTAGAGAAATACCCTATCACTAAGCTATATCTCCTAGCCAATGCTGAATGTTTTGATGGATTCAAAATGATGAGACCTGACTTTGAATTTGAGAAGAAACAGAAGGTAGGGTATTGGTGAATAACTAAAACAAAGCAAAGCTCTCTATGCCATAAAAGTGCTATAGATAAAAGCCTTGGAATGGGGATTTAATGTCCATAAAGTTACTTTAAGCCACCTCAGCAAACCTAAGCTAGATGGGTTATTGAAATGAAGATTTATAGTTCTACTTTTGCTTGGCTTCAAGACAATGAGGTTGAGTCGGTTGCAATTGTGCATGTCTATAATCCCAGTGACTCAGGAGGCTGAGATAGAAGGATTAAGAGTTCAAAGCCAGCCTCAGCAATTTAACAAGGCCCTAAGCAACTCATTGAGACCCTGTCTCTAAGTAAAATATGAAAAGAAGGCTGGGGGTGTGACTCAGTGGTTAAGCACTCCTGGGTTCAATCCCTGGTGTCTGGGAGCGAGGCTAGCTCAGGCCCAGGTAAGAGCCGCAGAGTCAGGACCCAGACCCCGCGAATTGGGTAGAAGCAGGCTTGTGGCGAGCAGCCTGCAAACTCGTTTATTGCAAGAAAAACCATACATTTTATAGACTTTTAGCCCAATCACAATGTGCCAAGGGGGATCAGACCACCAGGCTTCTATACAGGTTCCCTTGGTAACACTAGGTCAACTTGGGGCAGTTGTTTACATTCCTAGGTGGTCAGAGTGGAATGCTCCTCTCTGCAAGTTCACACACTTGAGACATAAGCTGCTGCGAACTAGGATTTCTCCCAATACCCCGGAACAAAAAAAAAAAAAGAAAGAAAGAAAGAAAGAAAGAAAGAAAGAAAGAAACAAAGAAAGAAAGAAAGAAAGTGAGGTTGATTTGGTGTGGCTTCTTAAATGAGCTCATTTCAACTGCAAGTATTCATGATTTTATTTTCAAAGAGTTCACAAATATTATGGATATTATGGATTTCGGGGGAGAATATTCTCCAGTATATCTTCTAGAATCCCACTTTTCTTTACTTTCTTGTAACATATAGAATATTGACATCATTCCATTTTTCAGAACTTGTTAATCAGTTGCAGACAGTAAATAACACTAATTTATATCCTCCAGGAATTTATGATCTTAGACATGTGTTTTTTGTTTATTTATTTTTTTCATGGTTTTTGTTGTAGTTTGTTTTGGTTTTTATTTTGTACTGGGAATTGAAATCGGGGCACCTTACTACTGAGCCACATCCCCAGCCCTTTTTATTTTTTATTTTGAGATAGGGTCTCACTAAATTGCTCAGACTGTCCTTGAACTTGCAATCTCTTGCCTTATCTTCCCTAGTCACTGGGATCACAGGCATCCAGCTTAGAAGTTGTAGAAACCATCAGCGAACCATCTGTGCAAGGAGAGGATGATGAAATGTAAACACAACTCTTACATGAGAAAGATAGTTTAACTAGGAGGTTTTCTTGTGATAATTGTGGAGTTTTCTGGGTTACTAAGCATTGGTAGTTGTTGCCTTGTGGGACTCCTGTTATTTCTCATTCTTCATTTAATTAAATATGTTAATTTTACTTAAATTATGTTCATCTTCAAAGAAACTGATCCACTTAAGTTCTGTGCTTTAGACTCTCCAGTTCATCTTTCTTATTCTTCATGGTCTCTCTTGGTGGTTTCATCCATCCTCATGGCTTCAGCTAACTGTACATGAGACATATCGGTATCACCTTTACATAAATGATTCCCATATTTTTCTTTGAGGGCCTGAGATTTTCCTTTAGACTTGAACAAAACACTTAACAATATAATAATACCTTAAAAAAGGTAACAAGTGCTGAGAAAGACAAACCTGCCAGAAGTTTTTTAAAACGTGTAGGACCTCAACAAATAATAGTGTGGTACTGGTGTGTAGGAAGATTTTAAGAACTGACCAGACAGTCTGCAAAATCAGCATATAATAATTATGCCAGCAATAAATCTGCTGAGAAAGAAATCAGGAAAACAATTCCATTCACAATAACCTCAAAAAATAAAATAAAATATCTAGGAATAAATCTCACCAAGGAGATAAAAGAGCTCTACAATGAAAATTATATAACATTGAAGAAAGAAATTGAAGAAGACACAAGAAGATGGAATGATCTCCCGTGTTCATGGATAGGCAGAATTAATTTTGTTAAAATTGCCACACTACCATTTTACCAAATATACAGTTTCAATGCAATCCCCATCAAATACCAGTGACATTCTTCATAGAACTAGAAAAAACTCGAATGTGAGTATTCATGATTTTCTTTTCAAGGAGTTCACAAATCTGATTGATTTCTGGGAGAAGATTCTCCAATGTATTTTTCATTCATTTGGAAGAATAAATGACACAGAATAGCCAAAGCAATTCTAAGCCAAAAAGCAATGCTGGAGGTATCACAACACCTGACTTCAAATTGTACTACAGAGTTATAGTAACAAAAACTGCATGTACTGGCATAAAATCATGCATACAGACCAGTGGTACTGAACAGAAGACACAAGAGACAAACCCACACATCCACAGATATCCGATCCTTGATAAAGGTGCCAAAAACATACACTGGAGAAAAGACAGCCTTTTTAACATGGTGCTGCGACATGATTATCCATATGTAGAAGAATGAAAGTAAACCCTTATCTCTCATCCTACACAAAAATCAATTCAAAGTGGCTCAAAGACCTTGTAATTACACCAGAAACTATGTAACTCCTAGAAGAATGTATAGGGTTAATACTCTAACATACAGGCACAGGTAACAACTTTCTTAATAGGACCCCTAAAGCTCAGGAAATAATGCCAAGAGATAACAAATGGGATGGCATCAAATTAAAAAACTTCTGTACAGCAAAGGAAGCAATTAGAAATGTGAAGAGAGAACCTACAGAATGGGAGAAAATTTTGCTAGCTACTCCTCTGACAGAGGATTAATATCTAGAATATACAAAGAACTCAGAAACCTACACCAAAAAAAAAAAAAAAACACAAATAACCCAATTAACAAATGGACAATGAATTAGATAGACACTTCTCAAAAAAAAAGAAACACAAATAGCCAACAAAATTTGAAAAAATGTTCAACATCATTAGTATTTAGGGAAATGCAAATAAAAACTACAACGAGATTTTATCTCACACCAGTCAGAATGGCAAACATCAAGAATACAAACAGTAATAAATGCTGGAGAGGATGTGGAGAAAAAGGAACACTTTTACAGTGTTATGAGACTAAATTAGTACAACCACCATGGAAATCAGTATGGAAGTTCCTCAAAAGGCAAGGCATGGAACCACCATGTGACCCAGCTATGCTACACCTTGGTATTTATCCTAAAGAACTAAAGTCATCATACTGTAGTGGTGCATGCACACCCATGTTTGTACCAGCACAATTCATAATAGCCAACCTATGGAACCAGCCTAGAGTGAATAAAAATATGTAGTATATTTACACAATGAAGTTTTATTCAGCCATAAAGAAAATGAAATTATGTCATTTTCAAGAAAAAGGATGGAACTAGAGATCATCATGTTAAGTGAAAGCCAAACTCAGAAAGTCAAGGGTTGTCTATCTTTTCCTCTATGTCCTATAGTGGTTTTTTACAAAATTGGGTGCTCTGATGTTTGGTGTATTGATGTTTACAATCATTAAAAAATTTTTTCAGGTTTTTAAAATAGTTTTTATTTTTAATTTTTTTGTAGTTGTAGATGGAAAACATGCCTTTATTTTATTTATTTATTTTTATGCAGTGCGGAGAATTGAACCCAGTGCCTCACACATGTTAGACAAGCTCTCTGCTATAGCCCCAACCCCACTAGATTTTATTTTTTAAAGTGAATATGTACATTACAGGAAATAGAAAAACACATGGAAAGAACAAAGTCATCCAATGACAAGCACTTAGTTGAACTTGTCTTTCCAGGTCCTGCATACACAATATCCCATTGTGTGTGATTGAGATCATAGAGCATATTGTGCTTTTCCACACATCATGATTATTCACAAATCAAAATCTCAAAGCTACATGAGTATTTTTTTTCCAAAGTAAGTGACTTTTTTTAAAATTTATTTTTATTGTAAACAAATGGGATACATGTTGTTTCTGTTTGTACATGGAGTAACAGCATACCATTTGCATAATCATACATTTACATAGGGTAATGATGTTTGATTCATTCTGTTATTTTTTCCTTCCCCCCCACCCTTCCCACCCCTCTTTTCCCTCTATAGAGTCCCTCCTTCCTCCAGTCTTGCCCCCCCTCCAATCCCCCATTACATGTCATCATCTGCTTATCAGTGAGATCCTTTGGTTTTTTTGAGATTGGCTTATCTCACTTAGCATGATATTCTCCATTTTCATCCATTTGCCTGCAAATGCCATAATTACTATTCTTTATACCTGAGTAATATTCTATTGTATATATACACCACAGTTTCTTTATCCATTCATCAATTGAAGGACATTTAGGTTGGTTCCACAATCTGGCTATTGTGAATTGAGCCGCTGTGAACATTGATGTGGCTGTATCTCTGTAGTATGTTGATTTTAAGTCCTTTGGGTATAGGCCAAGGAGTGGGATAGCTGGGTCAAATGGTGGGTCCATTCCAAGTTTTCTAAGGAATCTCCACAGTGCTTTCCAGAGTGGCTGCACTAATTTGCAGCCCCACCAGCAATGTATGAGTATACCTTTTTCCCCACATCCTATCCAACACCTATTGTTGCTTGTATTCTTGATTATCACCATTCTAATTGGGGTGAGATGGAATCTTAGGGTAGTTTTGATTTGCATTTCTCTTATTACTAAAGATGGTGAACATTTTTTCATATGTTTGTCGATTGCTTGTAGATCTTCTGTGAAGTGTCTGTTCATTTCCTTAGCCCATTTGTTGATTGGGTTATTTGTATTCTTGGTGTAGAGTTTTTTGAGGTCTTTATATATTCTGGAAATTAGTGCTCTATCTGAAGTATGAGTGGCAAAGATATTCTCCCACTCTGTAGGCTCTCTCTTCACATTGCTGATAGTTTCCTTTGCTGAGAGAAAACTATTTAGTTTGAATCTATCCCAGTTATTGATTCTTGCTTTTATTTCTTGTGCTATGGGAGTCCTATTAGGAAGTCTGATCCTAAGCCTACAAGTTGAAGATTTGGACCTACTTTTTCTTCTATAAGATGCAGGGTCTCTGGTCTGATTTCAAGGTTCTTGATCCATTGTGAGTTGAGTTTTGTGCAGGATGAGAGATAGGGGTTTAGTTTCATTCTGTTGCATATGGATTTCCAGTTTTCCCAGCACCATTTGTTGAAGAGGCTATCTTTTCTCCATCGCATATTTTTGGCCCCTTTGTCTAGCATGAGAAAATTGTATTTATTTGGGTTTGTGTCCATGTCCTCTATTCTGTACCATTGATCTACCTGTCTGTTTTGGTGCCAATGCCATGCCATTTTCATTACTATTGCTTTGTAGTATAGTTGAAGTTCTGGTATTGCGATACCCCCTGTTTCATTCTTCCTGCTAAGGATTGCTTTAGCTATTCTGGGTTTCTTATTCTTCCAGATGAATTTCATGATTGCTTGCTCTATTTCTGTAAGGTACACCATTGGGATTTTAATTGGAATTGCATTGAATCTGTATAGCACTTTTGGTAGTATGGCCATTTTGACAATATTAATTCTGCCTATCTAAGAACATGGGAGATCTTTCCATCTTCTAAGGTCTTCCTCAATTTCCTTCTTCAGTGTTTTGTAGTTTTCATTGTAGAGATCTTTTACCTCTTTGGTTAGATTGATTCTCAAGTGTTTTTTTTTTTTTTTTGTTTTTGTTTTTTTTTTTTTTTTTGAGGCTATTGCAAATGGAGTTGTCTTCATTTCCCTTTCAGGTGTTTCATCGCTTGAGTATAAAAATGCTTTGGATTTATGCATGTTGATTTTATAGCCTGCTATTTTGCTGAACTCATTGATGAGGTCCAGAAGCTTTCTGGAGGAGTTTTTTGGATCCTCTAAATATAGAATCATGTCATCAGCAAATAGGGTTAGTTTGAGTTCCTCTTTTCCTGTTTGTATCCCTTTAATTTCTTTAGTCTGTCTAATTGCTCTGGCTAGAGTTTCGAGGACAGTGTTGAATAGAAGTGGTGAAAGAGGACATCCCTGTCTTGTTCCCATTTTTAAAGGGAGTGGTTTCAGTTTTTCTCCATTAAGAATGATGTTGGCCATGGGCTTAGCATAAATAGCCTTTACAATGTTCAGGTATGTTCCTACTATCCCTATTTTTTCCTAGTGTTTTGAGCATGAAAGGGTGTTGTATTTTGTCAAACACTTTTTCAGTGTCAATAGATATAACCACATGATTCTTATCCTTAAGTCTGTTGACATGATTGATTGCATTTATTGATTTACGGATGTTAAACCATTCATGCATTCCAGGGATGAACCCCACTTGATCATGGTACATGAGTATTTTTGATAACCAAGAATATACTGCACCAACTCAATCTGTTAGAATCTGTTACCTTACCTTTCTTGGGGATAAAAATTTCACTATAGATAGAAATGGTAACAGGCCTCTAGATAGACTAATGGCAGAGTTACAAGTAAAAAAAAAAATGCATTCTTTTAATGCTCAAAGTAAAATGAAAAAAAAAAGCAATAGAATATATCAAGAATAATGTTTCTAGATGAGTTCATTATCAGTTTTCTAATACTAAAATATTAGCAAGAAAGCATATTCCCCAGGCTGGGGATATAGCTCAGTTGGTAGAGTGCTTGCCTTGCAAGCACAAGGCCCTGGGTTCAAATCCTCAGCACTGCAAAAAAGAAAGAACAGAAAGCATATTCCCAGTGAATTAAAGTATTCCTGTAGTATAGCAAAAAGATGCACATACATCAGTGACTCACATCAAAATGTAAATCCTTGAGCACTTGCTCCCATCTTTTTGTGTGCTTCTCTCTGCCCTTCTGTGGACAGCCTAATGAACAAATTCTAATACACACTGCTCAGAGGTAAAACAATTCCATGTCCAGAAGCATCTTTTCTATCAATTGTAACAAAAAGATATATATAAGTTGGCCAATTTCACTAGCTCTTTTTCTGATACATTGTCACCACAGAAAGACAAACCATCTAGAAAGCTTTTAAGTTGTGAAATAAAACATAAACTTTGTGTACAATAAACACAAGTACTTTACCAAAAGGCACATATAGATCTATGATTATAATCTAAAACTATCTTCCAGATATGGAGATACTAGGAAAGAGCCCTTCTCCCTCACCCTTCCTCTTTTTCCTCTTCACCATTCCAGTGACAAAGTTCAGTTCACCCCTAGGTGCAAGAGGTGCATTAACAAAGGTCATTCCTTTAAAAAAAAAAAAAAAAAAAGGATATTTATAGGGATTATTTTGCTACTTCTGACATAACTTTGGGCATTAGAATGTATCCTTTAATACCCAGCAATATTAACTAATATAACAATGGCTAGACTGATTAATCTAAGGAACACAGAACACTTCTCTCTGCTTACTTGCTTACTTTCTCCTCCCACCATCCATCACCCAGTGAACATTCAGCATACTCTCCAAGACATCGAGTTTAGCAATTCCATTCCCTAAATGGCAATCATTCCTATCCAATAACAAAAATAATTAAATGGCATTACTTTAGCCCTCTACTTTTATCATGTATTGTGCACTTTAAAAAAAATATTTTTTGGATGTGGATACACCTTTATGCATTTTTTTTTTTTTTTTTTTTTTTTTTGCAGTGCTGGAGATTGAACCCAGGGTCTTGTGCTTGCAAGGCAAGCACTCCACCAACTGAACTCTATCCCCAATCCAGTAGACCTTTATTTTATTCATTTATTTTTATGTGGTGCTGAGAATCAAACCCAGCGCCTCATGCATGCTAGGCAAGCACTCTACCACTGAGCCACAATCCCAGCCCATGTATTGTGCACTTTTAAACATCTAGAAAGGGTTGGATTGTGGTTATTTCACAATAGATTTTCTGTGCCATTAGCCTATTCCTCAGTTCCTTTGTCTTAATTTTGTGTCATCATTCTTGTCTGTTCTGCTCATGATTTCTTAATTTCTCATTTTTTACCATCCAAATGTGAGTCTTGTTTTCTTCAAGCTTTGATATTCTTTCTTCTGCTTGATCTGGTATATTAGTAAGGTTTTCAACTGAAATTTTTATTTGACTCATTGAGCTTTTTATTTCCAAAATTTCCATTTGGTTATTTTTCAGAATGTCCATCCCTTTATCAAATTGCTCTTTCATATCCTATATTGTTATAGCTGTTATTTGTATAGTCTTTGAAGTCATTGGTCATTTTTAAAATCAGTCTTTTGAATTCTTTGTCCAGTATATTGTCCACTTTGATACTTTTGAATTTAGTTACTGCATAGTTATAAACCTTTGGAGGAATCACTGTGCTTCTTTTTTTCATCTCTTTTGTGTTTGTTTGTTAACATTTGTACATCTGGTGGAATGGATATCTATTCCTCTTTTTATGTGAGGGTCTTATTAATGAGTTGCCTTCTCTTGAGGGCTTAGCTCCAAGTATCACTCAGAAAGGAGAAAATAAATCAACCACAGAAAGACAAACCAGACTTAGAAATATAGTTTAAAAGAACCTAAAACCCAGACATGATGGCACACATCTACAATCCCAGTGATTGGAATTGCAGGATTGTGAATTCAAAGCCAGCCTCATCAATAGAGAGCTCTTCAGCAGCTTAATGAGAACTTGTCTCAAAATAAAAAGGGTTGGCATACAGTTTAATTGTAAAGTATCCATGAAAGCAATCCCTAGTACCAAAAACAAAAAAATTAAAACTAACAACTATGCCACCAATGAAAATAGAAAAGAGACAGAAATAATCGAAAATGAACTAAAAAGTTTTTAAAAATATTTTTGTGGTACTGGGACTATTAATGTGTAAAATTCCTGAATCATAGGGTATTTATATAAAAATGATACATCGGTATGGCTTGTGAAGTATTTATTCTCTTCAACTCTTTGAGTATCCATCTTGCCAAATTAGATATTATCCATTTTTTTGGGGGGGGTGCTGGGGATTGAACCCAGGGCCTTATGCTTACAAGGCAGGCACTCTACCGACTGAGCTATCTCCCCAGCCCTGATATTATCCATTTTTATTTATTGTTTTCCAGTTTGATTAGAGAAAAAATAATGGCATCTTGTTTCAATAGGCATTTCTTTATTAGCAAAAATGAATATTTTGTTATTGTTGTATTTTCTTTATCTGTAATGTTTCTTTTTCTTTTCTTTCTTTCTTTCTTTTTTTTTTTTTTTTTTTTTTTTTCCCCTGATTGAACCAAGGGATGGACTACATCCCCAGTTCTTTTTATTTTTTATTTTGAGTCAGGATCTTGCTAAGTTGCTGAGAGCCTTTAACTTTCAGTACTCCTGCCTTCTACTAAGTAGCTGTAACTAAACCTGTGGGTACCCAAACCACACCCAACTGTAATGTTTCATTTTTAACAAAGTTGAGCTAAGTTGCAAAATGTAAAAACTTGACAGAGTTGATTGTTGAATGCTTGAATAGTAGGATGCTCCCTAAATTTTACCACATGCTTACATTACTTCATAATAAAACAGTGATCTCTGCTTAGGTCTCTTGGGAGTTTTCTTTTACCCAATGTAGCTTTTCAATGTCCCTTAGTCATGTCTCTTTGTTTATCATGTCATGTGGAACATATAAGATCGCCAATTTGGATGTACAAATGGACAGTTATTAGCAACTTCACATATCTCAATCTAATATTTTTTGTTCATCTCGTTTTGATCTATAAGCTGGGGAGGGAAGAGAGAGTGACTATATATTATGTTACTATTTTCAGTTTTGCATAGTGGCTAGCAGATAATACATGTTCAATATTTATTTATAGAATGACTATATGAAAATTACTTGCTTTGGGAGAGTCTCAGTTTTCATTTACTATAGTACTACAATGACATATTTCTTCTATCTTAATTTATGTGTGGGGGTTTGGCAGTGTGTGTGTGTGTATGAACCCAGGGCCTCATGCATGCTATAAGCAAGCATTTTACCACCATGCTATATCCCCAGGCTACAATGCTATATTTATTTTATTAATTCATTACTTCAGATTGCATTGTGTGGCTTTCTGACAATTCTAAAACAGCATATTTTCAAGCAGGGTATTAGAAACAGATATCTTAGAACATGGGATATAATGGGGAAAAAAAAATAGGAAGATACCAGAAAGGTCACACAATCAGAAGGTCAAACCTCAAATAATTAACCTGAATATGGGAAGTGGCTCAGAACACCTTCTAATGCTCTTATTTTGTCTAAAGTAGCTCTATTTTCCTGTAACTCTATTTATTTATTTATTTATTTATTTATTTATTTTTTAATTTTTACAGACTGCGCTTTGATTCATTATACACAAATGGGGTACAACTTTTCATTGCTGTGGTTGTACACATTTTGTGTACTCATACATGTACATAGGGTAATGATGTGTGTCTCAGTTCACTGTCTTCTTCCCCTACCCCCTTACACCCCATTTCCCTCTATAGAATCCAAAGTTCCTCCATTTTTCTCTTCTCCCCCACCACTCCCATCCCATTATATATCATCATCCACTTATCAGAGAAAACACATTTCACTTAGCATGATATTCTCCAGCTCCATCCATTTACCAGCAAGTGCCATAATTTTATTCTTCATTATGGCCGAGTAGTATTCCATTGTGTATATAAATCACAGTTTCTTCATCCATTCATCAACTGAAGGGCATCTAGGCTGGTTCTACCATCTGTCTATTGTGAATTGAGCAGTGATAAACATTGATGTGGCTACATCACTGTAGAATGCTGATTTTAAGTCCTTTGGGTATAGGCCAAGGAGTGGGATAGCTGGGTCAAATGGTGGTTCCATTCCAAGCTTTCTGAGGAATCTCCATACTGCTTTCCAGAGTGGCTGCACTAATTTGCAACTCTACCAGCAATGTAGGAGTGTGCCTTTTTCCCCACATTCACGCCAACACTTATTATTGCTTGTGTTCTTGATAATAGCCATTCTAATTAGAGTTACATGAAATCTTAGGGTGGTTTTGATTTGCATTTTTCTAATTACTAGAGATGATGAGCCTTTTTGATACATTTGTTGGTCACCTGTGTATCTTCTGTGAAGTATCTTCCCATTTCCTTAGCCCATTTATTGATTGATTGGGTTCTTTGTATTTTTGGTGTAAAGTTTTTTAAGTTCTTTATAAATTTTGGAGATTAGCGCTATGTCTGAAATGTGTATGGAAAAGATTTTCTCCCACTCTGTAGTCTCTCTTTCACGTTGATTTTTTCCTTTGCTGAGAAAAAGCTTTTTAGTTTGAGTCCATCCCATTTATTGATTCCTCCTTATATTTCTTATATTGCTTTGGGAATCTTGTTAAGAAAGTCTGGTCCTAAGCCAACATGATGAAGATTAGGGCCCAGTTTTTCTTTTATTTGGTGAAGAGTCTCAGGCCTAATTCCTAGATCCTTGATCCATTTTGAGTTGAGTTTTGTACAGGGTGAGAGATAGGGGTTTAATTTCATTTTACTGCATATGGATTTCCAGTTCTGCCAGCACCATTTGTTGAAGAGGCTACCTTTTCTCCACTGTATGTTTTTGGCACCTTTGTCTAGTATGAGATAACTGTACTTATTATGTGGGTTTTTCTCTGTGTCTTCTATCCTATACCATTGGTCTTCCTGTCTATTTTGGTGCCAATACCTTGCCGTTTTTGTTAATATTGCTCTGTAGTAGAGTTTAAGGTCTGGTATTGTGATACTTCCTCCGTCCCTCCTCCTGCCCAGGGTTGCTTTGGCTATTCCAGGTCTTTTATTCTTCCAGATGAATTTCATGATTTTTTTTTATTTCTATGAGAAATGTCATTGGGATTTTAATTGGAATTGTGTTAAATCTGTATAGCGCCTTTGGAAGTATGGCCATTTCGACAATATTAATTCTGCCTATCCAAGAACATGGGAGATCTTTCCATCTTCTAAGGTTTTCTTTAATTACTTTTTTTAGTGATCTATAGTCTTCACAGTAGAGGTCTTTCACCTCTTTTGTTAGATTGATTCCCAAGTATTTTATTTTTTCGAGGCTATTATGAATGGAGTAGTTTTCCTAATTTCTCTTTCAGAGGATTCATCACTTATGAATAAAAATGCATTAGATTTTTGTATGTTGATTTTATATCCTGCTATTTTGCTGAATTCATTTATTAGTTCTAGAAGTCTTCTGGTGGTGGTGTTTTGTTTTTTTTTTTTTTTATACTGATAGCTTGAGTTCTTTTCCTATTCGTATCCCTTTAATTTCTCTGGTTTATCTGATTGCTCTGGCTAATATTTCAAGGATGATGTTGAATAGAAGTGGTGAAGGAGGGTACCTTTGTCTTGTTCCAGTTTTTAGAGGGAATGCTTTCAGTTTTTCTCCTTTTAGAATGATACTGGCCGTGGGATTAGCATAGGTAGCCTTTACAATGTTGAGAAATGTTCCTACTATCCCTGTGTTTTCTAGTGTTTTGAGTATGAAGAGGTGTTGTATTTTATCAAACACATTCTCTGCATCTATTGTAATAATCATATGATTCTTAACCTTAAATCTATTGATGTGATGTGTTACATTTATTGATTTCTGGATGTTGAACCAACCTTGAATCCCCAGATGAACCCCGCTTGATCATAGTGCACTATCTTTTTAATATGTTTTGGTATGCGATTTGCCCGAATTTTTTTTTAAAGAACATTAATATATTTAAAACATAGCAAGGTAGATATATTTTACTGTATTGGATTTTTTTATTATTATTTAAACAAGTGGGATACATGTTGTTTCTCTATTTGTACATAGAGTCAAGGCATATCATTTGTGTAATCATAAATTTACATAGGGCAATGTTGTTTGATTCATTCTGTTATTTTTTCCCTTCCCCCCACCCTTCCCAGCCCTCTTTTCCCTCTATACAGTCCTTCCTTCCACCATTCTTACCACCCTCCTTATAACTAATCCTAAACCTAACCCTAACCCTAACCCTAACCCCTCCTACCCCCCATTATATGTCCTCATCCGCTTATCAGCGAGATCATTCGTCCTTTAGTTTTTTGAGGTTGGCTTATCTCACTTAGCATTATATTCTCCAATTTCATCCATTTGCCTGCAAATGCCATACTTTTACTATTCTTTATACCTGAGTAATATTCCATTGTATATATATGCCACAGTTTCTTTATCCATTCATCAACTAAGGGCATCTAGGTTGATTCCACAATCTGGCTATGGTGAATTGAGCAGCTGTGAACATTGATGTGGCTGTATCTCTGTAGTATGCTGATTTTAAGTCCTTTGGGTATAGGCCAAGGAGTGGGATAGCTGGGTCAAATGGTGGTTCCATTCCAAGCTTTCTGAGGAATCTCCATACTGCTTTCCAGAGTGGCTGCACTAATTTGCAACCCCACCAGCAATGTATGAGTGTACCCTTTTCCCCACATCCTCTCCAACACCTATTGTTGCTTGTGTTCTTGATAATCACCATTCTAATTGGGGTGAGATGAAATCTTAGGGTAGTTTTGATTTGCAATTCTCTTATTACTAGAGATGTTGAATATTTTTTCATATATCTGTTGATTGCTTGTACATCTTCTTCTGTGAAGTGTCTGTTCATTTCCTTAGCCATTTGTTGATTGGGTTATTTGTATTCTTGGTGTAGAGTTTTTTGAGGTCTTTATATATTCTGGAAATTAGTGCTCTATCTGAAGTATGAGTGGCAAAGATATTCTCCCACTCTGTAGGCTTTCTCTTCACATTACTGATAGTTTCCTTTGCTGAGAGAAAGCTTTTTGTTTGAATCTATCCCAGTTATTGATTCTTGCTTTTATTTCTTGTGCTATGGAAGTCCTGTTAAGGAAGTCTGATCCTAAGCCAACAAGTGGAAGGTTTGGACCTACTTTTTCTTCTATAAGGTGCAGGGTCTCTGGTCTGATTCCGAGGTCCTTGATCCATTTTGAGTTGAGTTTTGTGCAGGGTGAGAGATAGAGGTTTAATTTCATTCTGTTGCATATGGATTTCCAGTTTTCCCAGCACCATTTGTTGAAGAAGCTGTCTTTTCTCCATTGCATATTTTTGGCCCCTTTGTCTAGCATGAGAAAATCGTATTTATTAGAGTTTGTGTCCATGTCTTCTATTCTGTACCATTGATCTACCTGTCTATTTTGGTGTCAATACCATGCTGTTTTTGTTACTATTGCTTTGTAATAGAGTTGAAGATCTGGTATTGTGATACCCCCTGCTTCGCTCTTTCTACTGAGGATTGCTTTAGCTATTCTGGGTTTTTTATTCTTCTAGATGAATTTCATAATTGCTTGCTCTATTTCTGTAAGGTACACCATTGGGATTTTAATTGGAATTGCATTGAATCTGTATAGCACTTTTGGTAGTATGGCCATTTTGACAATATTAATTGTGCCTATCCAGGAACATGGGAGATCTTTCTAGCTTCTAAAGTTTTCTTTAATTTCTTTCTTTAGTGTTCCATAGTTCTCATTGTAGAGGTCTTTCACCTCTCTTGTGAGACTGATTCCCAAGTATTTTATTTTTTTCGATGCTATTGTGAATGGGGTAGTTTTCCTAATTTCTCTTTCTGAAGATTCATCACTTATGTATAAAAATGCATTGGATTTATGAGCATTGATCTTGTAACCTGCTACTTTACTGAATTCACTTATGAGTTCTAAGAGTTTTCTGGTGGAATTTCCAGGTTCCTCTAAATATATAATCCTGTCATCAGTGAACAGGGATAGTTTGAGTTCTTCTTTTCCTATTCGTATCCCTTTAATTTCCTTGGTTTGTCTAATTGCTCTGGCTAGAGTCTCAAGGACGATGTTGAATAGAAGTGGTGAAAGAGGGCATCCCTGCCTTGTTCCAGTTTTTAGGGGGAATGTTTCCGTTTTTCACCATTTAGAATGATATTGGCCATGGGCTTAGCGTAGATGGCCTTTGCAATGTTAAGGAATGTTCCCACTACCCCAGTTTTCTCTATAGTGTTTTGTGCATGCAGGGATGCTGTATTTTATCTAATGCTTTTTCTGCATCTATTGAAATAATCATGTGATTCTTAACTTTTAGTGTGTTGATATGGTGAATGACATTTATTGATTTCCAGATGTTGAACCTTGCATCCCTGGGATAAAACCCACATGATCGTGGTGCACTATCTTTTTAATATATTTTTGTATGCGATTTGCTAAAATTTTATTGAGAATTTTTGTGTCGATGTTCATTAAGGATATTGGTCTGAAATTTTCTTTCCTCGATGTGTCTCTGTCTGGTTTAGGTATCAGGGTGATGTTGGCTTCATAGAATGAGTTTGGGAGGGTTCCCTCCTCTTCTATTTCATGGAATACTTTGAGGAGTATTGGAATGAGCTCTTCTTTAAAGGTTTTATAGAACTCGGCTGAGAACCCTTCTGGTCCGGGACTTTTCTTTGTTGGTAGGCTTTTGATGACCTCTTCTATTTCATTGCTGGAAATTGATTTATTTAAGTTGTGTATGTCCTCCTCGCTCAGTTTAGGTAATTCATATGTCTCTAGAAACTTGTTGATGTCTTCGAGGTTTTCTCTTTTGTTGGAGTATAGATTTTCAAAATAGCTTCTAATTATGTTTTGTATTTCACTCGTATCTATTGTGATATTTCCTTGTCCATTCTGAATTTTAGTAATTTGAGTTTTCTCCCTCTTTGTCTTTGTTAGTGTGGCTAAGGGTTTACCAATTTTGTTTATTTTTTCAAAGAACCAACTATTTATTTTGTTAATTTTTCCGATTGTTTCTTTTGTTTCAATTTCGTTGATTTCGGCTCTGATTTTAACTGTTTCCTGTCTTCTACTACTTTTGGTGTTGTTCTGCTCTTCTTTTTCTAGGGCTTTGAGCTGTAGTGTTAAGTCGTTTATTTGTTGATTTCTACTTCTTTTGTTGAATGTGCCCCATGAAATAAATCTTCCTCTAAGTACTGCTTTCATAGTGTCCCAGAGATTTAGATATGATGTGTCTTTGTTCTCGTTTACTTCTAAGAATTTTTTTATTTCCCTCCTGATGTCTTCTGTTATCCATTCATCATATAATTGTGAATTATTTAATCTCCAGGTATTGGAGAAGTTTGTTTTTTATTCTGTCATTTATTAGTAATTTCAATCCATTATGATCTGATAGAGTACAAGGTAGTATCTCTATCTTCTTGTATTTGCTAACAGTAGCTTTGTGGCATAAAACATGGTCTATTTTAGAGAAGGATCCATGTGCTGCTGAGAAGAAAGTGTATTCATTCTTTGTTGGATGGTATATTCTATATAAGTCGGTTAAGTCTAAATTGTTGATTATGTTATTAAGATCTATGGTTTCTTTATTCAATTTTTGTTTGGAAGATCTGTCCAGCGGTGAGAGAGGTGTGCTAAAATCACCTAGTATTATTGTGTTGTGGTCTATTTGATTTCTGGAATTGAGAAGGATTTGTTTGACGTACATGGATGAGCCAATGTTCGGGCATAGATATTTATGATTGTTATGTCTTGCTGATTTATGCTTCCCTTAAGCAGTATGTAATGTCCTTCTTTATCCCTTCTGACTAGTTTTGGCTTGAAGTCCACACTATCTGATATGAGGATGGATACTCCAGCTTTTTTGCTGTGTCCGTGTGCATGGTATGTTTTTTCCCATCCTTTCACCTTTAGTCTATGGGTATCTCTTTCTATGAGATGAGTCTCTTGCAGGCAGCATATTGTTGGATTTTTCTTTTTAATCCAATCTTCTAGTCTATGTCTTTTGATTGATGAGTTCAGGCCATTAACATTCAGGGTTATTATTGTGATATGATTTGTATTCCCAGTCATTTGACTCATTTTTGTTTTTTGACATGATTTGGTTTCTCCTTTATTTGGCTATTCCTTCAGGCTAGTTCCTCCCGTTGCTGATTTGCATCATTGTTTTTCATCTCTTCCTCATGGAATATTTTGCTGAGAATGTTCTGTAATGCTGGCTTTCTTTTTGTAAATTCCTTTAGCTTTTGTTTATCATGTAAGGATCTTATTTCATCGTCAAATCTGAAAGTAAGTTTTGCTGGGTATAAGATTCTTGGTTGGCATCCGTTTTCTTTCAGGGCTTGGTAAATGTTGTCCAGGCCCTTCTAGCTTTTAGGGTCTGGATTGAAAAATCTGCTGATATTCTTATTGGTTTCCCCCTGAATGTAATTTGATTCTTTTCTCTCACGGCCTTTAAAATTCTGTCTTTATTTTGTATGTTAGGTATTTTCATTATAATGTGCCTTGGTGTGGGTCTGTTGTAATTTTGTATATTTGGAGTCCTATAAGCCTCTTGTACTTGGTTTTCCATTTCATTCTTCAGATTTGGGAAATTTTCTGATATTATTTCATTGAATAGATTGTTCATTCCTTTGGTTTGTTTCTCTGTGCCTTCCTCAATCCCAATAATTCTTAAATTTGGCCTTTTCATGATATCCCATAATTCTTGTAGATTCTGTTCATGATTTCTAACCATCTTCTCTGTTTGTTCAACTTTGTTTTCAAGATTAAATATTTTGTCTTCAATGTCTGAGGTTCTGTCTTCCAGGTGTTCTATCCTATTGGTTATGCTTTCTATGGAGTTTTTAACTTGGTTTATTGTTTCCTTCATTTCAAGGATTTCTCTTTGTTTTTTTTTTTTCAGTATCTCTAACTCTTTATTGAAATGATCTTTTGCTGCCCACATTTGCTCTTTTAACTATTGATTGGTGCGATCATTTAATGCCTGCATTTGCTCTTTCATCTCCTCCTTCAATGCCTGCATTTACTCTTTCATCTCCTCGTTTGCTTCCCTGAATGTTTTAATTATGTACATTCTGAACTCCCTTTCTGACATTTCTTCTGCTGTGCTGTCATTGGGTTTTATTGATATAGTATCTAGGTTTGTTTGGGACATTTTCTTCCCTTGTTTTCTCATATTGGTCAGATGTCAGTGGGACTCTGTGATATTGCAGATTTCCTCTATTGGCTTATCGTGTCCCTGTAGCTTTCCAGTTTATCACCTCCCAGCCTTCAGTAACCTGAAGTCTTGGAGGAACTTGATAATGCAGTGCTTCCGAAGAAAGCTGCCCCTAGCCCACTACTGGTTCCAGGGTTTGGAGCTGGCTCTGTGTGGAAAGGCACTCACTGGGGGGCCTGCTCCGAGAAGCTGGCCGTGTGGGAGGAGCCCACCGCTGGAGTGTGCAGGGATGCCTGGGGAAGACTCTACCTGCCCTGCCCTACTCTGATAAGCCGCCCGAATCCGGGCCTGCCTCCCGGGCCGAGCTTCACCGAGTGGGGGAGACTCACCCCGTGGCTCTATTTTAGTCCGAGTCTCTCAATGCCTCCCCTTCTTGAATCCTGGGTTCTGGAGCAACTGGAGATGCAGTCACAATCTAGTCCGCCATCTTGGATCGCCCCGTGGAAAAAGCCTGCAGCCAGAGGGGGCAGGGCCACCTAGGGAGGTCTCTGGCTGCCCTGCCCTGGTCCCAGAGGCTGTTTGCAGGTCGAAGCTCTCCGCTGGCTTGGGGACTTGTGGTTGGCTCTGTGTAGAAAGGCTCTCACTGGGCGGTCTGCTCCGAGAAGCTAGCCTAGAAAGGCGCTTCCTGCCGGAGGGAACCGGGCTGCTTGGGGAAGTCCCTGGCTGCCCTGTCCTGGTCCCTGAAGCAACCCGCGGGCCAGAGCTCGCTGTGCTGGTTCAGGGACTTGGAGCTGGTCCTGTGCAGAAAGGCACTCACTGAGGGGCCTGCTCTGAGAAGCTGGAGAAGTTGCCGCATGGAAGGAGCCTACCGCCGGAGTGCGCAGGGCTGCCTGGGGAAGACTCTAGCTGCCCTGCCCTACTCTAATATGCCACCTGAATCCGGGCCTGCCGCCCGGGCCGAACTTCACCGAGTGGGGGAGACTCGCCCCGTGGCTCTATTTTAGTCCGAGTCTCTAAATGCCTCCCCTTCTTGAATCCTGGGTTCTGGAGCGACTGGAGGTGCAGTCACCCTCTAGTCCACCATCTTGGATCGCCCCGTGGAAAAAGCCTCTTGCCCGAATTTTTAAAAGAATTTTTGCATCTATGTTCATCAGAGATATTGGTCTGACCTTTTCTTTCCTTGATGCATCTTTGTCTGGTTTTGGTGTCAGAGTGATACGAGCTTCATAGAATGAGTTTGAAAGGGTTCCCTCCTCTTCTATTTCATGGAATACTTTGAGGGGTATTCATGTAAGTTCTTCTTTGTAGGTCTTGTAGAACTCAGCTGAGAATTCATCTCATCCCAGACTTTTCTTGGTTGGTACGCTTTTGATGACTTCTTCTATTTCATTGCTTGAAATTGATATGTTTAAATTGTGTATGTCCTCCTGATTCAGTTTGGGTGGATCATGGATCTCTAGATATTTGCTGATGTCTTCGAGATTTTCTATTTTGTTGGAGTATAGATTTTCAAAGTAGTTTCTAATTACATATTTCAATGGTGCCTGTTGTAATATTTCCTTTACATCACAAATTTTAGTAATTTGAGTTTTCTCTCTCCTTCTCTTCATTAGTGTGGCTAAGGGTTTATCTATTTTGCTGACTTTTTCAAAAATCAGCTTTTAGTTTTGTCAATTTTTGGAATTGTTTCTTTTGTTTCAGTTTCATTGATTTCAGCTCTGACTTTAATTATTTGCTGTCTTCTCCTACTTTTGGTGTTCTGTTCTTCTCTTTCTAGGACTTTGAGATGTAATGTTATTTTACATTACATCTTACATTTTACGTTTATTTGTTGACACTTTATTCTTTTATTGAAAATGCTCCATGCAATGAATTTTTTAAAATTTATTTTTATTGTAAACAAATGGGATACATCTTGATTCTCTGTTTGTACATGAAGTAGAGGCATACCATTTGTATATTCATACATTTACATAGGGTAATAGTTTTTGACTCATTCTGTTTTTTTCCCTTCCTCCCCACCCCTATTTTCCCTCTATACAATCCCTCCTTCCTCCATTCTTGCCCCACCCCCACCCCCCATTATGTGTCATCATCTGCTTACAGCAAGATCATTTGTCCTTTTTTTTTTTTTTTTTTTTTTTTTTTTTTTTGCGGTGCTAGGGATTGAATCCAGGACCTTGTGCTTGTGAGGCGAGTACTCTATCAACTGAGATATCTCCCCAGCCCTTGTCCTTTGGTTTTTTTCAGATTAACTTATCTCACTTAGCATGATATTCTCCAGTTTCATCCATTTGCCTGCAAATGCCATAATTTTACTATTCTTTATACCTGAGTAATATTCCATTGTATATATATATACCACAGTTTCTTTATCCATTCATCAATTGAAGGACATCTAGGTTGGTTCCACAATCTGGCTATTGTGAATTGAGCAGCTATGAATATTGTTGTGGCTGTATCTCTGTAGTATGCTGATTTTCAGTCCTTTGGGTATAGGCCAAGGAATGGGATAGCTGGGTCAAATGGTGGTTCCATTCCAAGTTTTCTAAGGAATCTCCACACTGCTTTCCAGAGTGGCTGCACTAATTTGCAGCTCTACCAGCAATGTATGAGTGTGCCTTTTTCCCCACATCCTCTCCAACACCTACTGTTGCTTGTATTCTTGATAATCACCATTCTAATTGGGGTGAGATGGAACCTTACGATAGTTTTGATTTGCATTTCTCTTATTACTAGAGATGTGGAACATTTTTTCAAGTATTTGTTGATTGCGTGAAGATCTTCTTCTGTGAAGTATCTGTTCATTTCCTTATCCCATTTGTTGATTGGGTTATTTGTATTCTTGGTGTAGAGTTTTTTGATCTTTATATATTCTGGAAATTAGTGTTCTATCTGAAGTATGAGTGGCAAAGATTTTCTCCCACTCTATAGGCTCTCTCTTCACATTGCTGATAGTTTCCTTTGCTGAGAGAAAGCTTTTAGTTTGAATCTATTCCAGTTATTGATTCTTGCTTTTATTTCTTGTGCTATGGGAATCCTGTTAGGAAGTGTGATCCTAAGCCTACAAGTTGAAGATTTGGACCTACTTTTTCTTCTATAAGATGAAGGATCTCTGGTCTGATTTCAAGGTTCCTGATCCACTTTGAGTTGAGTTTTGTGCAGGATGAGAGATAGAGGTTTAGTTTCATTCTGTTGCATGGATTTCCAGTTTTCCCAGCACCATTTGTTGAAGAAGCTGTCTTTTCTCCATCGCATATTTTTGGCACCTTTGTCTAGCGTGAGGAAATTGTATTTATTTGGATTTGTGCCCATGTCCTCTATTCTGTACCATTGATCTACCTGTCTGTTTTGGTGCCAATACCATGCTGTTTTTGTTACTATTGCTTTCTAGTATAGTTGAAGTTCTGGTGTTGCGATACCCTGGCTTCACTCTTCCTGCTAAGGATTGCTTTAGCTATTCTGGGTTTCTTATTCTTCCAGATGAATTTCATGATTGCTTGCTCTATTTCTGTGAAGTACGTCATTGGGATTTTAATTGGAATTGCATTGAATCTGTATAGCACTTTTGGTATTATGGCCATTTTGACAATATTAATTCTGTCTATCCAAGAACATGGGAGATCTTTCCATCTTCTAAGGTTTTCTTTAATTTCTTTCTTTAGTGTTCTGTAGTTCTCATTGTAGAGGTCTTTACCTCTTTTGTGAGATTGATTCCCAAGTATTTTATTTTTTCAAAGCTATTGTGAATGGGGTAGTTTTCCTAACTTCTCTTTCTGAGGATTCATCACTTATGTATAAAAATGCATTAGATCTATGAGCATTGATTTTATATCCTGCTACTTTACTGAATTCACTTATGAGTTCTAAAAGTTTCTGGTGGATTTCCTGGTTCCTCTAAATGTATAATCATGTCATCAGCAAATAGGGATAGTTTGAATTCTTCTTTTCCTATTCGTATCCCTTTAATTTCTTTGGTCTAATTGCTCTGGCTAGAGTTTGAAGGACAATGTTGAATAGAAGTGGTGAAAGAGGGCATCCCTGCCTTGTTCCAGTTTTTAGGGGGAATGCTTTCAGTTTTTCACCATTTAGAATGATATTTGCCATTTAGAATGATATTTTCCTGCTATTCCTATTTTTTCTAGTGTTTTGAGCATGAAGGGATGCTGTATTTTAACAAATGCTTTTCTGCATCTATCAAAATAATCATGTGACTCTTGACTTTAAGTCTGTTGATATGGTGAATGACATTTATTGATTTCCGGATGTTGAACCAACCTTGCATCCCTGGGATAAAACCCATTGATCGTGGTGCACTGTCTTTTTAATATATTTTTGTATGCGATTTGCTAAAATTTTGTTGAGAATTTTTGTATCAATGTTCATTAAGGATATTGATCTGAAATTTTCTTTCCTCGAAATGTCTCTGTCTAGTTTAGGTATCAGGGTGATATTGGCTTCATAGAATGAGTTTGGAAGGGTTTCCCCCTCTTCTATTTCATAAAATATTTTGAGAAGTGTTGGAATGAGGTCTTCTTTAAAGGTTTTGTAGAACTCAGCTGAGAACCCATCTGGTCCCGGACTTTTCTTTGTTGGTAGGTTTTTGATGATTTCTTCTATTTCATTACTTGAAATTGATCTATTTAAATTGTGTATGTCCTCCTGGTTCAGTTTAGGTAATTCACATGTCTCTAGAAACCTGTTGATGTCTTCGAGATTTTTCTTTCTTTTTGGAGTATAGATTTTCAAAATAGCTTCTAATTATGTTTTGTATTTCAATAGTGTCTGTTGTGATATTTCCTTGTTCATTCTGAATTTTAGTAATTTGAGTTTTCTCTCTCCTCTTTGTTAGTGTGGCTAAGGGTTATCAATTTTGTTTATTTTTTTCAAAGAACCAACTATTTATTTTGTCAATTTTTTCGATTGTTTCTTTTGTTTCAGTTTCATTGATTTCAGCTCTGGTTTTAACTATTTGCTGTCTTCTACTCCTTTTATTTTCCTCTGTTCTTCTTTTTCTGCGGCTTTGAACTGTAGTGTTAGGTCATTTATTTGTTGATTTTTTTCTTCTTTTATTGGATCACTCCATGAAATAAATTTTCCTCTATGTACTGCTTTCATAGTGTCCCAGAGATTTTGATATGATGTATCTTTGTTCTCATTTACCTCTAAGAATTTTTTTATCCCCCCCCGATGTCTTCTGTTATCCATTCATCATTCAATAGCATATTATTTAATCTCCAGGTGTTGGAGTCGTTTGTTTTTTATTCTGTCATTTATTTCTAATTTCAATCCATTATGATCTGATAAAATACAAGGTAGTATCTCTGTCTTCTTGTATTTGCTAACAGTAGCTTTGTGGCATAAAATATCTATTTTAGAGAAGGATCCATGTGCTGCTGAGAAGAAAGTATATTCACTCTTTGTTGGATGGTATATTCTATATATGTCCGTTAGGTCTAAAGTATTATTTGTGTTATTGAGATCTATGTGCTTTTTTTTTTGTTTGTTTGTTTGTTTGTTTGTTAACTTTTTGTTTGGAATAGCTGTCCAGTGGTGAGAGATATATGTTAAAGTCACCTAGTATTATTGTGTTGTGGTCTATTTGATTCCTGAAATTGAGAAGGATTTGTTTGGATGAGCCACTGTTTGGGGCATAGATATTTATGATTGTTATGTCTTGCTGATTTATGCTTCCCTTAAGCAGTATGAAATATCCTTCTTTATCCCTTCTAACTTTGGCTTGAAGTCCACATTATCTGATATGAGGATGGATACTCTGGCTTTTTGCTGAGTACATGTGCATGGTATGTTTTTTCCCATCCTTTCACCTTTAGTCTGTGGGTATCTCTTTCTATGAGATGAGTCTCTTGCAGGCAGCGTATTGTTGGATTTTTCTTTTTAATCCATTCTTCCAGTCTATGTCTTTTGATTGATGAGTTCAGACCATTAACATTCAGGGTTATTATTGTGATATGATTTGTATTCCCAGTCATTTGGCTCTTTTTTGTTTTTTGACATGACTTGGTTTCTCCTTTTTTTATCCTTTTAGGATAGTTCATCCTTTTGCTAATTTACATGATTGTTTTTCATCTCTTCCTCATGGAATATTTTGCTGAGAATGTCTGTAGTGCTGGCTTTCTTTTTGTAAATTCTTTTAACTTTTGTTTATCATGGAAGGATTTTATTTCATTGTCAAATGTGAAGGTAAGTTTTGCTGGGTATGAGATTCTTGGTTGGCATCCGTTTTCTTTCAGAGCTTGAAAAATGTTTTCCAGGCCCTTCTAGCTTTTAGGGTCTGGTTGAAAAACTCCTGATATCTGTATTGGTTTCCCCCTGAATGTAATTTGATTTTTTTCTCTAGCAACCTTTAAAATTCTGTCTTTATTTTGTATGTTAGGTATTTTCATTATAATGTGCCTTGGTGTGGGTTTGTTGTAATTTTGTATATTTGGAGTTCTATCAGCCTCTTGTACTTGTTTTTCCATTTCATTCTTCGGATTTGGGAAATTTAGTGATATTATTTCATTGAATAGATTGTTCATTCCTTTGGTTTGTTTCTCTGTGCCTTCTTCAATCCCAGTAATTCTTAAATTTGGCCTTTTCATGATATTCCATAATTTTATAGATTCTGTTTATGATTTCTTACCATCTTCTCTGTTTGTTCAACTTTGTTTTCAAGATTAAATATTTTGTCTTCAATGTCTGAGGTTTTGTCTTCCAGGTGTTCTATCCAATTGATTATTCTTTCTATGGAGTTTTTAATTTGGTTTATTGTTTCCTTCATTTCAAGGATTTCTGTTTGGTTTTTTTTTTTTTTTTCAGTATCTGTTAACTCTTTATTGAAATGATCTTTTGCTGCCCACATTTGCTCTTTTAACTATTGATTGGTGCGATTATTCAAAGCCTGCATTTTCTCGTTCATCTCATTGTTTGCTTCTCTGATCATTTTAATTATGTACATTCTGATCTCCCTTTCTGACATTTCTTCTGCCATGTTGTCATTGGATTTTATTGATGTAGCATCCAGGTTTGTTTGGGACATTTTCTTCCCTTGTTTTCTCATATTGCTGATGTATCTACCCCTCTAGTAGTGAAACTCTTAAGATATTGCAGATTTCCTCTGTTGACTTATAGTGTCCCTCTAGATTTCCAATAACTCATCTCCTAGCCTTCAGTAGTCTGAAGTCTTGGAGGAACTTGATAATGCAGTGCTCTAAGGAAGCTGCCCCTCTAGGGGTGGTGGCCTTCAGGTGGGGTATAGTCCCTGCTAGTGGGCAGAGGCACCTCCACTTGTTGACTGATGGTCAGTTAAAGGGGTCTAGACTGCAGGCTAGGGCATGGCTGGTCTGGGCCTGTGTCTCTGGTTCTACCACCCTGGTGGGAAAGCTTCACCCGGTGGGGAAGACTCACCCGGTGGGGAAGTCTCGCTGGGCAGCTCTCCTCCGAGAAGTTCCCTTCGGTTAAAACTACCTCCAGGTGTGGGCAGCCCTCCTCTGCCATGTTCCCAGGGGTCCGAACCTACACCTGGGCCAAGGAGCTTCACCCCATGCCAAAGCATCTCCCTAGGCGGCCCTCCTCAGAGAAGCTGCCTGCGATCCAGTCCTGTCACCCAGGCCTGGGACCCTTGCCCTGCACCAAAGCCTCTCACTGGGTGGCCCTCGTCTACATTCCTCTCGGTTGTCCAAGGTTCACCACTCTAGCAGGGGAGTCTCACTGGGCAACTCCATGAAGTTCCCTGCGTTCTGGTACTACTGCCCTATTTGGGGAGCCTTCCCCAGTGGGAAAGACTCACCCGGCAGCTCTGAGTTGGTTCCAAGTCTCTTAATACCTCCTCTCTTCTTGAATCCTGAATCCTGGAGTGACATGAAATGCAGTCCACCATCTAGTCCACCATCTTGAAACCTCCTGTACTGGCTTCTAAAGTGTTAGTAAATCGTAGTTGCAGTGTGGGCACCCACTGGGTGTGGGCACTGAGTTTGCACAGGGCATGGGTAGGCCAGGGGTCCTGAAGGTGGGGCACAGTCAGTTGGGCTGGGGGTCTTTCAGGTCCTGGCTGTTGTCCCAAAATGGCGACAGCCACCTGCAACCAAACCTGTGGGTATTGTGACAATGGACTTCCAGGCAACAGCAGACAGCAGGCGATCTGCTGAGGGTCTGTGGGTGGTCTGCAGGCTAATGGGTGGACAATCAGCAGGTGGACTTAAAGCGATGGGTGATGGGTAGGTGAAAGGCAGGTGATGGGCAAGCAAGAGGCAGGCAAATGGGCAAATGGCGGATGATAGGCAGCAGTCAGTGAACAATCTATACTCAAAAAGTAGGTGATATGCTGGCAGATGGCGGGTGATCAAAGTGGATGAATTGGGTAAACAGCAGGGGATCAATGAGCAGCAAAGACTGCCTCACAGAGAAACAGATTTTCCTGTGCTTGAATCCCAAGTTGTGGAGTGGCAAGGAATGCAGCCTCCATCTATCCCCCATCTTGGATCTCCCCCTGTAACTCTCTTGGTCCACCCTCTTTATTTCATAACAGTGATCTCAACTAACAATAATGATCTGTTCATTTTCTGTACTAGAAGGTGAGCTAGAACAGAATCTTGTCTGCCGTAATATCCACTGTATTCCTAAAACCTGGCTGAATTCATTTTGTGATGCTAAAACAAACTACCACAGAATGGGTAGTTTATTTATATTTATTTACTTATTTATTCATTTATTTATTTACTGGGGATTGAACCCAGGGGTGCTTAACCACTGATCCACATCCACAGCCATTTTTTATATTTTATTTAAAGGCCGGGTCTCGCTGAGTTGCTTAGGGCCTTGCTAAGTTTTTGAGGCTGGCTTTGAATTCATGATTCTCCTACCTCAGCCTCCTGAACTGCTGGGATTATAGGCATGCACACCTGCATCTATCAGACTGGGTAAATTATGAAAAACAGAAACTTATTTCCTGACAGTTCTTGAGGATGGAAAGTTGAAGATCCAGTTGCTGTTATCTGGTGAGGTCCTCTTGCTCTTTCATCCCAGGGCCAAAGTTAGAAGAACACAGGCAGATGGAGGAGAGCTGTGAGAGAGAAATGAATGAAAAGCAAGGGGAGTGAGGATTCCTGTATATCCTACACTGCAATAACAGTATTAATCCATTCATTATGACAGAGCCCTCATCGCCTAATCATCTCTTAGAGATCCCTTTCAAATAAATAGATAGATGTAAGCAAAGTATTTCCTTGAGTTCTGTGAGCCACTTGAACAAAGTTATTGAACCAAAGGATAAGTGATGTAAACCTGACTTATGAGAAGTACAGAAGTATAGGTCACATCCTGGGGCTTATGATTGACATCTGAAGAGGTGGCAATTTTGTGGTATCAAACCCTCAACATAGGATTTGAGGCTATACCAAGGTGAAGAGTATCAGAATAAAGTTATATTATAGGATACCCAGTTGGTGTGCACAGCAGAATTGCTTGGTATTGCTTGTTGTTGGCAAGAAACCTCTACACATGTTGTATCAGAAGTGTGTTGAATGGCATGTGAGAGTAGGAAGAATACTTGTTTTTTTTTTTTCCTGTCCTAAATAAGCACCTGTGAGCACTGCCCATTGTTCACATTATTTTCTTTACCTGTACCTAGTATGTGAAGTTTTTCTTTTAAGTAATGGCAATATCAGTGAGTAATTTGTTTTTTAAAATTGATTCCACAATTATAAAGTAATGTTTTGGTGGTTATTATTATATGTGACTTTGTTCTGGATTCTCTTGGGAGCAAAATCATCACTTAACCTTTTTTATATAAAAATGAAATATGAATTTCAAACAACTCAGTATTATGGGTCAAAGCACAGACTTTTTTCTATCTGGCTTCACCATTAATCATCTTTGTGACTTTGGAAAGATTTCTTTTTCTCCCCCCTTAATTCTTTCTTCTTTTCCTTCATTCTTTCCTTTTTTTCCCCAAGGATCAAACCTAAGGCTTGTGCATGCTAGGCAGGCACTTTGCCACTGAGCCATATCCCCAACTCCTGGAATGATTTCTTTTATATATATATATATTTTTTTTGTTTTTGTTTTTGTTTTTTTTAGTTGTCAATGGATCTTTTAATTTATTTATTTATATGTGGTACTGAGTATTGAATTCAGGGCCTCACACATGCCAGGCAAGTGCTCTACTACTGAGCCACGACTCTAGCCCCTGGAAAGCCTTGATTAGTGGGAAGATCAGATGAGGTGACCTTTTGTTCTGCAGCCTGCTCGACTCAGTAGCTAGAATATCCAGTATGTGCTAGTCTATGCTACAAAGGCAACAAAAAATTGGATAGCATCCCTGCTTTTGAGGTGTTCATGTCTATAACAAAGAAAAAAGTGATAGAATGAAAGATTATACCAACAGTACGAACAATCCCATTTGTGCTCCTTCCAAAAGGTGGTGGATATTTTTAAACAAGGAGTTCATTATCTTTGTTGTAGCATAAACTTATACAAGGTTACACAAGGGAACAAATGTTTAAGAGTCAAAACGATAGCAGTAGGGTGAGATTGAACTGAACAATATTTTTAAATAAAAGGAGATCTGAAGATGTTGCTCAGGATGCCATGGGTTCAATCCCCAGCTGCAGAAGAAAACACAAACAAAAGCCCATCACAATGGCATGTGCTTGTAGTCTCAGTTACTGGGGAGGCTGACTCAGGAGAATCACTTGAGCCTAGAATTTTCAGACTAGCTTTGGCAACAGCAAGATTCCCATTTCAAATAATAAAAAAAAGTGAAAATAAAGGTACCTTGTTGAGACAGGGGAATTTATAGAAATAGGTGTGGTTCTTAATAGATTCTTTATGTATACTTTAAAAAAATATTTTTAGTTGTAGATGAACACTGTACCTTTATTTTATTTAATTTTATGTGGTTCTGAGGATCAAATCCAGTGCCTCACATGTGCAAGGCAAGCCCTCACCACTAAGCCACATGTATACTTTTAAATATGTGTTTTTCCAGGGAATTTCATTGTTGCAAATCCCATTAACAGGTCTTTATTTAATCCAGGTACTGTCATATGATGGCCTTTGGAGAAAGGTGCCTAGTTTTGGTTTTCACAAGTAAAAGCAATCTGTGTACCTTGGAAGATGTATTAAACTTGGTAAATTTTTAATGAACTTCACATTTGCCAAGTAGTATTCAAACTAAGTAGAAATTCATTTAAATCAGATTTAGACAGACTTAATGGCATCTAGGGAGGTGTTTTAGACAGACTCCTAACTAATTTTTCTTCTTACTTGCTTTTTGGAGAAACCAGTGTTTGTATCTTCTCTTTTCCTTTTTCTTTCCCTGAAGCTCCCAAAAGCTCTCCTCAGTGATGGAACTCTCTCTGCCTTCTCTGGTGGTGTTTTTTGTGGCCTTCCTTCAGCTCCTCTCTTTCTGTATCTCTCCTGGCAACCTTCATACTCCCTGGTGTTATCTTTATTCTTACACACACCTCATCACCCCTGCAGGTCTTAAGCCCCTTGAGAGTTAACTCAAGGGCTTCTGTTGACTTTTGGACTGTTTGTATTACAGTTGTAGAAAGTAAAACCTATGTTTGCCTTGAATATTTACCTAACATTAGTTTTTTTTCCACACTCTTGTATAAGTTTTCCTCTTCCTTCTGTTAGACTTCGCTAACCTTAGGCTAGAGATAATCTCTTTCAGAGAGGAAAAGCTTACTTTAATCAAATGCTTCTTTTCTGTTTAGCTCCAAAACCTAGGAATAAATCCAGCCAATATTGGATTTAGCACACTGACTATGGAATCTGACAAGTTCATATGTGTCCGAGAGAAAGTCGGGGAGCAGGCACATGTGGTTATTATTGACATGAATGACCCAATGGCCCCCATCAGACGTCCTATCACAGCAGAGAGTGCCATCATGAATCCAGCTTCTAAGGTGATAGCTCTGAAAGGTAAGCCAAGCAAATTTTTAGAAAAGAATTTTATTTCACTGTACCTACTTTCTTACCTTAAGTATTAGACAAGTGTCAGTAAACTCACAGTAAAGTGTCATCAGTAGTATTCAACCTGATTCCAAAAATTTTAGCAGAAACTATATCTAGTGTGCCTTTCTAAGAGGTCCATGAGAACCAGAGCTGCTCTGTAATGTCACCTACTGTGCCAGACATGCTGAGAGGGAATGAATGACTAGGACCCTGTCTTCACGGGTCTGGAAATCCACAGCAGTACCATGTGTGCTCATCAGGAGAACTCTCTGGTACCCTCATGCCAGGGCCTGCTACAGGGCTGGCTACTGTAGGCATTGTGAGAAACCAAAGACCTCCCTCTCTCATAAAACATACCAGGGAAAGGAGAGCTGATCATTAATAGAATTTCACTTCCTTGAACTCAGGGAACATTGGGTATTTGAAACTTCCTGGTTAATTTGAAAAATATAGAATCTTTTCACACTGCCTTGATTTGGAAATAAAGGGATTTTGTACAGAGTGGACTTGTTAATGTTTTATGTAAACTCATTTATCACTTACCTTGAAAAATAAAAACTATTTTTGTATCAAAAATTTGTGAATGAACTGGGGCTATAGCTCAGTGGCAGAGCACTTGCCTAGCACATGTGAGGCTCTGGGTTCGATCCCTAGCACCACATAAAAATAAACAAAGTCATTAAAAATGTTGTGAATGCCAAATATCAGCTTTGCCTCAGTTTCTATTTTATTGTAGAAATAGGGTCTACTTTATCATTTCAGTAGGTATAAGAACATCTGGAAGTTAGGACCTCTATTTAAAAAGAAATAACTGGGGCTGGGGTTGTGACTCAGTGGTAGAGCACCTGCCTAGCATGTGTGAGGCACTGGGTTAGATTCTCAGCACCACATAAATAAATAAATAAAGGTATTGTGTCCACCTAAAACTAAAAATTTTTGAAAAGAAAGAAAGAACTGAAGTTTTTGTATTCAAAAAGATCTTTATTATATTACCAACTCTACCTTTTTCCTTGAAGTCTTGTCAAAGTTGTTTTGTTTTGTTTTGTTTTTTGTTTTTAGAGGGTGTCTGGTTCTGGGTATTGAATCCAGGGTTGCTCAACCACAGAGGCACATCCCTAGGTCTTTTTATTTTTGATTTTGAGATAGGGTCTTGCTAAGTTGCTCAGGGTCTCACTAAATTGCTGAGACTGCCTTTGAACTTGTGATTCTCCTGCCTCAACCTCCCAAGTTGCTGGGATTACAGGTATACGCCACCATGCCTGGCTTTGTCAAAATATTTTTTTGAAGATGTAGTATAAGCAGTGTAAATTTTTAATTTTAATTGAAAAAGATATTTAATCTATGGACTCAATCTTATTTATCTTACTTTGTCGCTTAAGCCTTGGCTATTTTTATGGCATTCTCACCTTGTAATGTTGGGATGTTTTTCTGTATTTTATATAATTTTAATACTTCTGAGAGATCTTTATCTAGCATGTTGTTTGGTATTCACAGCAGGCATCAGAAGTGACCTGCCTTTTCCTGGTTCTCCAACACAGTTCTCTTTAATAATGTGCAATGTGTGTGTTTGTATGTTTGTGTTTGTATGTGTGTGTGAAAGTTACTATAGAGAATATAGTACTTAGATGATGCCATCCCCCTCCAGCCAAGACCATGAGCAACATACTTGCAGTTGAACAAGTTGGGTTCATACTGGTTGTAGAGTGAGAGAACACTGTACAAAACTAGGGTATATCTCAGTAAGAGGGTGTTAGCAAGAACCTTTTTTAGAATTTTGGCTTCAGCTGAATGATTTATAGGATGGTCTAAGGAAGCAGGGATTTGCTGTAGATTAGAGACTGTCAGAAAGTGGAGGTAATTTTCTGTGATTTGGCATCTCAAGAAATCTTATCTATGAGAAAGGGAAGACCAGAGTGAGGATAAAGCTTGTAATTGGTAGATACCCATCAACAGATGAATGGATAAAGAAATTGTGGTGTATGGACACAATAGAATATTACTCTGCCAAAAAGAAGAATAACAACTTTAGTTGCTGTAGTTACATTTGCTGTAGATGGATGGATCTGCAGACTATCTGCTAAGTGAAATAAGCCAGTACCCAAAACCAGAGATCAAATGTTCTCTCTGTTATGTGGATGTTAACCCACAACATGGAGGGGAGGGAAGAATAGAAGTTTAGTGGATTAGACAAAGGGGAAAAAAGGGGAGGATGTGGGGATAGGAATAGGAAAAACAGTGGAATGAATCTGACATAACTTTCCTATGTACATAAATGAATACACCACAGTACATCATATACATCTACAAGACTTGGATCCTAATTAGAATAAGATGTATTTATGCTTACACTAATATATGAAAAATAGGTTCTACTATAATATATACGACTACAAAAAACAATTTTTAAAAACTGTAATTGGTAAAGAAGCAGCGTGTCACTTGTTCTAGCTGTAAGAAGGGTGTTGTTAGTTTGAAGATTGCACATAACCTTGTTTTTGCCTGTTTAGACAAAATTCTAAAGGAGCCTTGCTTTGATATCTCCCTGTAATCTAGTCTTAGAGGATCCTTGTCTAAAGTTGGCATTCTATGAGATGGTTTCTGTCCAGCAGGAGAGCAGCATGGCCTTTCTGTGGGCACCCACACACACACTTCACATGAATTTCTTCACCTGTAACAGTGTTGAGTGCTGTTTTGTGTAGGAAAGTGTGAAGTTCTAGAACCAAAGAGATACAATTTTAAGACTTTCTGCTATTTTTACTTAAATCCTGTGGCTGTTGGTTGATTTCAGATTCTTGTAGTACAAATTGTTGGCACATGGAAGATGTATAGTGTATTTTTAAAAATCTAGACCAAAATAAGCCAAACTATATTTTAAAAAGAAGGCATCTGCTGGACACAGTACCACACCCCTGTAATCCTAGTGACTCAGGAGACTGAGGCAGGGGGATTTCAGGTTGGAGACCAGCCTTCTCAACTTAACAAGACCCTGTCTCAAAATGAAAACTAAAAAGTGCTGGGGATGTAGCTCAGTGGCAGAGTGCTCCTGTATTCAATCCCCAATACCAAAAACAATGAAAAATTAAAAAGAAGAAAGTATTTGTGTGGTAATTGAATTACAGAGATCATTGACTTACAAATGAGCTCTGCCAGCACTTCTGCCATTTCATTTCAAACCATAACTGGTTTGCACAGGCTCTGATAAAGCAGGGAAGTGAAGGGCTCTCATCTTGAATCTTCTGAACCCCCTCACTTGGCCTGGTCAGGTCTTGTAATTAGAAAATGACTTTTTAAGAGCTGGAACTCTTTTTGTTTTTTAAAGAAATTGGTGTTTATTTTCCATAAACTTAATTCTATTTTTGCTTAAATGTCTACAGAAGAACAGCTCAAGGCCACAAAATGGTTGTTCCTGCCTATTGAGTGGACTTAGCAGTAGGAGCTGCAGAACAGTCTTCAGTGACTGGCTAGGCTCTCCAACTTTCAGTAAGGAACTGCTACATAGGCATAGAGGGCACCTGCACACCTTCAGACAACTTCAGGTAGAATAGCAGTGAACTCAAGAGCTGGAGCAGTCCTTTTGCCCTGAAATTTCTCCTTGGTCACAGCTTTTTCAGCAGCAGCCTGCTCTTTTTCAATCTCTTTAGGATCTCTGTAGAAATAAAGATCAGGCATGACCTCCCATGTGTCACAGGAAATTGTGGACTAGAATCCTTCATTTTTTCCATTTTCTTCTCTTCTGTGTTACATGTGATATAGACATATGTGTCACTTAGATGCAATGTTATAATTTCACTTCCAAAAGTCCTTCTCAGAGTCAGCCTTTCTATGAATTTTAACACAAAGTGTACAAAATGTGTTAGTTTACTAACTCTGTTTTTGTCATACATTGGAAAACTATTGTCTAGAGACTAAATATTATAAATTTAGGACTCCTTTGTCCAGTATACACACAATATATACAGCACAGCAAAGTTAAATGAAATGCACATAACAAACATACAGGGCAATAGGTAAGCTGTAATTTTCAAGCATACTCTTAGCAAAACATCTTTTGCAATTTCTTTCCTCCCACCTCCCTAAACCCAAAGCCATTAACCCATTTCTTTTTTTTTAATTGTAAACAAATGGGATACATGTTGTTTCTCTATTTGTACATGGAGTCAAGGCATACCATTTGTGTAATCATAAATTTACATAGCATTAACCCATTTCTTAACCATGTATTTGTCTTAGTGAATTAAAACATTTCTTTCTATATTCTGAATACAAATTATTGGTTGGCTCTGCGAAATATGTATTTTCTTTCTGTATGTAGCTTGCTTTTTCATATTCCTAATGATATCTTAGTCTGTGCTTCTATAATACCATAGCTTAAATAATTTATAAAGAACAGAAATGTATTGCTCACAGTTCTATAGGCTAAGAAATCAAGATCAAGGTGCCAGCAGGTTTTGTGTCTTCTAATAACCCAGTTTCTGCTTCTTAGATAGTGCCCTGTAGCTTCTGGAGGTGAAGAATGCTGTATCTTCACATGGGTGAAGAATGCTGTATCTTCTCATGGCAGGAGGATTAGAAGGGCAAAATGGGACCAGATTTCCTCCAGCAAGCCCTTTTATAACAGTGTTAATTAAAGGTGGATACAAGTGGATCCTTAATGTCCTAAATACTTCCCAATCGGCCCCACCTCTCAACCCTGTTGCATTGGGGTTTCAACATGAATCTTAGAGGGAACAAGCACATTCAAACCACAGTCTTATCTTTTTAAAGGCTAAAGTTTCTAGTTTTCTAGTTTTGTTTTCTAGTCTGTTTGTTTGTTTGTTTGTTTGTTTGTTTGTTTGTTTTTATGTTGGAAGTACTGGGGATTGAACCCAGGATTACTATATGACTGAACTACATCCCCAGCCTTGTTTTTAATTTTTTAAATTTTGAGACAGTCTCCTTAAATTGCCAAAGCTGTCCTGGAACTGGCAATCCTGCCTTATCCCACCTGAGTTGCTGGGATTTTAGGCATATTCCACAGCATCTGGCTAAAAGTTTTTAATTTCGATGAAGCTCAGTTTACCCATTTATTTTCTTTAATGGATCGTGCTTTTGGAGTCATTTATGAGCACTTAGCCTAACCCAAAGTCATGACAGTTTTCTATATTCCCTTTTAATGATGTTGTAGTTTTAGTTTTTGCTTTTAGGTCTATGGGGTTTTTTTAAATATTTTTTAAGTTGTCAATGGATCTTTATTTTGTTTATTTATATGTGGTGCTGAGTATCAAACCCAGTGCCTCACACATGCTAGGCAAGAGCTCTACCACTGAGCCACAACCCCAGCCCCAAAATTAATTTCTTTCAGGAGTGTTTTGTATGTCAGTGTATAAATACTACACTTTCATAAAATTTGTTCCAAATTCTTTTGTTCTTATTTGATATTATCTTGTACAGAATTGTTTCTTAATTTAATTTTGGGGTTGTTAGTATATATAAATACTATTAATTTTTGTATATTTGTATATTTGTAATTTTTTGTATATTTGTAATTTTTGTATATTTGTTTAACTCATTAGTTATTTTAGATTTTAGTGGATTCTGTATTTCTTAGCATTTTCTGTATACTGTATCATGTTATCTACAAATAGTTTTGTACCTTTCTTTCTGATCTGCATTATGTTTGTTTTGTTTGTCTGAACATTGCATTGACTACAATATCCAGGACAGTTTTACAAGTAGTTAGAATGGATATCCTTCACTTGTTTCTTTTGGTCATGGTATATAATCATTTTTGTATGTTGTTGTATTTGGTTCACTAAAATAAAAGAATTTTTCTGCTATTTTTATGATAATCAGTATGTGATTTTTGGGTAGGAGTGGGAAGGTGAAAGATGTTTCTTTGTTTAATTTGATATTTGGGTACATTTTGATCTCGGAGACTGAGGTGGAAAGTGGTCCATCTTCTTTTCTGAAAGGGTCTATGAAAGACTTTTTATTTCTGTTTTCTTTCAGTATTTGACAGAATTTAGCAATGAAAGCAATCTGGGCTCTAGCTTTTCTTCATGGGAATACTTTTAATTACTAATTAAACTTCTCTACTTGGTATAAATCTGTCTAAATTTTCTGTTTTTTTGTCTTTCTAAGAATTTATTCAAGTCATTGAAGCCTTCTAAAGTATTTGCATGCTGTTGTTCATAATATTCTCTCATAATCCTGTTAATTTCTTCAGGGTTGTCATTGATGTGCTCTATTTCATTTGTGATTTGAGTAATTTGTGTCTTCTCTCTTATTTCTGATCAGCAACTAAGGACTGTCAGTTTTCTTGATTGTTCCAAAAAGCGCCCTGGTTCCAACAAGCAGTGTACAAGCAGCTCGAGGAAAGTCTACACAGCTGCCTACCACCATCGTGTGCCTTTTTTGTTAAAAATTTAGTGTTAAGTGTTATTTTTTGTGCAGTACTGGGGAATGAACCCGGGAATGCTCTATCATTGATCTACATGCCAGCTCTTGTTTTTATTTTTTATTTTTATTTTATTTATTTATTTATTTCTGGGCTTTCTATTCCATTGGTCCGTATGTCTGTCTTTATACCATTACCACACTGTTTGCTTACTCTAACTTTGTAATAAGTTTTTAGTCAGGATGTGTGAGATCTCCATCTTTCATCTTTTTCAAGATTGTTTTTGCTATTCCAAGTCCTCTGAGATTCCATGTGATTTTTTTTTCTTGTCACCTTTGTCAGATCAATTGCATATAGCTATTTCTGGACTACTCTTTTTCATTGATCTGTAAGTTTATGCTTATGATCATAACACAATTACTGTAGCATTATAGTATTTAAGTCACTAAGTCTTCCAGCATTGCTCTTTTCTAAAATATTTATGACTATTCTCTATCCTCTACATTTCCATATATACTGTAGAATCAGCTTTTTATACTTACATTTTAAAAGGATGCTGAGATTTTAGTTGGGATTACACTTAACCTACAGATAAATTTGGGGAGAAATTACAGTAAGTGTTCTGATTCATGCACCTACTTTTATTTAAGCTTTTCATTTCTCTTGGGCACATTTTATGCTTTATTGTGTAGAAGTTTTGCATATCTTTTTAATTTACTCCTAAAGGTTATACTCTTGGTGGCATTATAATTTTTTGTTTGGAAGCTCTATCTAGTGGTGACAGCAGTGCATTAGAGTCACCCAGAATTATTGTGTTGTGGTCTATGTGATTCCTGAAATTGAGAAGGATTTGTTTGATGTACAGGGATGCACCATTGTTTGGGGCATAAATATTTACAATCGTTATGTCTTCCTGGTTTATGGTTCCCTTAAGCAGTATGAAATGTCCTTCTTTATCCCTTCTGACTAACTTTGGCTTGAAGTCCACTTTATCTGATATAAGGATGGAAACACCCGCTTTTTTACTGAGTCCATGTGCATGGTAGGTTTTTTCCCATTCTTTCACCTTTAGTCTGTGGATGTCTTTTTCTATGAGATGAGTCTCTTGCAGGCAGCATATTGTTGGGTCTTTCTTTTTAATCCATTCTGCCAGTCTATGTCTTTTGATTGAGGAGTTTAGGCCATTAACGTTCAGGGTTATTATTGAGAAATTATTTGTATTCCCAGTCATTTGGCTTATTTTTGGTTTTTAAGTTGGCTTGGTTTCTCCTTTGGTTTTTCTCTAAGGTAGTTCCTCCCTTTGCTGATATCCATTGTTGTTTTTCATTTCCTCCTCATGAAATATTTTGTTGAGAACATTCTGTAGCGTAGGCTTTCTATTTGTAAATTCTTTTGTTTATCATGGAAGGATTTTATTTCATCTTCAAATCTGAAGGTTAGTTTTGCTGGGTATAGGATTCTTGGTTGGCAACCATGTTCTTTCAGAGCTTGAAATATGTTGTTCCAGGCCCTTCTAGCTTTTAGAGTCTGGGTTGAGAAGGTGGCTGCTATCCGTATTGGTCTCCCCCTATATGTAATCTGATGTTTTTCTCTCACGGCCTTCAAAATCCTATCTTTATTTTGAATGTTAGGCATTTTGATTATAATGTGCCTTGGTGTGGATCTGTTGTGATTTTGTGCATTTGGTGTTCTGTAAGCCTCTCATATTTGATTCTCCATTTCTTTCTTCAGCTTTGGGAAATTTTCTGCTATTATTTCATTGAATAGGTTGTTCATTCCTTTGGTTTGTATCTCTGTGCCTTCCTCAATTCCAATAATTCTTAAATTTGATCTTTTCATGATGTCCTGTAGTTCTTGGAGATTCTGTTCATGATTTCTTACCATCTTCTCTGTTTGGGCAACTTTATTTTCCAGATTAAATATTTTGTCTTCATTGTCTGAGGTTCTGTCTTCCAAGTGGTCTAGTCTTTGGGTGATGCTTTCCATTGAGTTTTTTATTTGGTTTATTGTTTCCTTCATTTCAAAGATTTCCGCTTGGGTTTTTTTGAGAATCTCTATCTCTTTGTTGAAATGATCTTTCACTTCCTGCAGTTGTTCTTTCAGCTTATTGGTATTATCATTCATTGCCTGCATTTGTTCTCTTACTCATCCTTTGCTTCGCGAATCATCTTAATCATGTATAATCTGAAGTCCTTTTCTGACATTTCTTCTAACATACTGTCATTGGATTCTATGCATTATAATTTTTTAATTTTATTTTCAGATTGTTGCTAGAATTTCTAAATTCAATATTCTTATATATTGATCTTGTATCATGCAGTTTTGCTATATTCACCTATTCTAAGAATTGTTTTATAGATATTTAATTCCTTGGTGTTTTCTTTGTAAATACTTATTTGTAAATAATTATAGTGTCTGAAAAAAAGGGAGATTTACTATTACTTTTTTAAACATCTATTTACCTTTTATTTTTCTTGCCTGGCTATTATATCCAATATGATGTCAAAATAATTGGTCACTGGCTATTATCTCCAGTATCATGTCAAAATAATTGGTCAGAGAAATAATCCTTGCCTTGTTCCTGATCTTAGAGGGGAGCAATATTTCAATATTTTATGTTAGTGCTAAGGGTTTTTCTCCCTCCCTGGTTCTGGGGATTGAATCCATGGGTGCTCTACACTGAGCTGTGTCCCAGTCCTTTTAATTTTTGAGACAGGGTCTCACCAAGTTACTGAGGTTGTCCTCCAACTCACAATCCTCCAGTGTTAGCCTTCCGAATCACTGGGAACAGGCATGTACCACCATACCCAGAGAGCTCTAAGTTTTAAATAGATTCCAACATCAGAAATCAGCTCCTTGCCAATGGTAGAAATAGTATATCTCTTGCCAGAAGTTGGATACTAAATTCTTTTGTTAAGTGTTGTGCTATCCTATCCTATCCTCCCACATGAAACTGTTTAGTTAAAGTTAAATAAAAGTAAAACCTCAGTTCCTGAAATGTGTCTTACTAGGTACATTTCAAATGACAACACTAGTCTAAAATTTAAAACAAAGTAACCCTATTATATGGAGAAATTGATTTAACAGGAAGGTGTGATTGTGTTCAAATCACAAAAGAATGTCTTGTGCTTGGGGTGTGGCTTGGTGGTAGAGTACTTATTTAGCATGTGTCACACCCAGGATTCAATCCCCAGCACTGCTTAAAATAATAAATAAGCAAAAGAAAAAAAAAAGAAAAGAAAGGATGTCTTATATTCTTGCTAACTTATATAGAAAAATTTTGGTTTTGGAGGGTTTTTGGTGTTGGGGATTGAACCTAGGACCTTTCACATGCTAAGCACATGTATCACTAGCTACACCCCCAGCCCCAGAAAAGTGTTTTAAAACTAGAAGAAATCAATCTAAAACTGCTTCTTGTTTCAGTAGAACTAATTTTTTGTTGTTATTTTTCTGAAGAAGAATCTAATGCATACAAAGTTCTTTTTAATATTTAAACATCAAAATATGGTCAGGCAACCTTTTTTCCTTGTTAATCAGATTAGTTTTAAATATTACAACTTAGAGTAATATTGAAAGGATTTGGAATTTAAAAGAATAAGAATTTGCCTTTTCGATTTTTAATTTATCTTTCTCTAATCTCTATCACATCAAATACTAGCTGGGAAGACTCTTCAGATCTTTAATATTGAGATGAAGAGTAAAATGAAGTCTCATACTATGACAGAAGAGGTGATATTTTGGAAATGGATCTCTGCGAACACTATTGCCTTGGTGACTGAGACCATGGTCTATCACTGGAACATGGAAGGTGACTCCCAGCCCATGAAGATGTTTGATAGGCATGCTAGTCTGGCTGGGTGCCAGATGATCCACTACCGAACTGATGAATACCAGAAGTGGCTGCTCCTTATAGGCATCTCAGCTCAGGTAAGCTTCAGGGGCTATACTGTTGTAACGTACAGGTCTAATATTAGAGGGGAATGGTTAGATTGAGATCATTATAAATATAAGGCAGAAGAAGTATTCTTGAGACTGAAAGAAATAAAGATTACAAAGAAATTTGAACTTTTAATCAAATAATTCTAACTGGACTCAGTCCCATTATCTACTATAGTCTATCAAATTACTTATGTTTATTCTATAAACTATTTCTAGCATAGTTTTGAGAAGTGAATTTTTGAAGTTTTATAGAGTAAATAGATTTACAAGGGAGTATATGGATTTATAAAAAGTATTCTTTAAGCTCTATTTTAAGGACTTAATGAAATATTACTCAGGTCCTTTTATAATGAAAATGTTATCTTTCCATCCTCCATTTTTTCATTCTTGGTAGCTAATAAAGTCATCAGATAATTCAGGCCTGCAGTATATTTGAAAATGGGGATATAGATCTTCTTTGTGGTTTTTGTGTGTGTGTGTGTGAGTGTGTGAGTGAGATGCTGGAACTTGAACCCAGGACCTTACATATACTAGGCAATAGTGCTACCACTGATTGGACATAGATTTTTAATAGCCAATCCTGACCATTCACTGGTCTGTAAATGTAAAGTATGTATGCAGAATTCTAGTACTTAAGAGAATTGTCAAATGTTGGAAGAGAGAAAAGTGGGAGCCATGAGAATACCTTAAGTCAGGGAGGGCCCAGAGCAGTTAGGGCATCTGATCTGCATTTTTCCAGCTATAAAAGTATACTTTCAAAAGAAACAATATGTGAATAGGTTTGGAAATGGAAGAGAATGGTTCTTCCTGGGAGTCATCCACTGTGGTTGGTATCTGTAGGGTGCGTAAGAGGCAGAGAGAGGGTCAAGACTAGAGAGATAGATGGGGACCAGACTAAGGTGTGTGCTCTTATAGGAATTCTGTAGCAGATTTAAGGGAAAGTGATGTGATTAATTTTTCTTTTTAACAGTGTTGTGAGATAGAAGCCAGTGATGCTGAGGATGGAAAACTATGAAGACTGAAGGCTGAGAGACTACTTGGTGGGCAGATATAAACCTTGTAGTCTTTAATTCTAGAGTAAGAGACATACATGAGAAAGGTGAAGAACAAAGAGGGAGGGAGTATTGCTGTCCACCTTAGGGCAAATCTCTTGCACTCAGCAACCCACCAGAGAAATAAGAATTTGTGGTTTGGATGGAGACAGCGATATTAGAGGGGGAGACTTTGGAGATGAAATGACTAGGACTTGGTGATGGATTGGATGTTTTTCAGAGATAGGAGAATTGAATGATGGCCTGGCATTAGTCTTTGAGAAGGAACAAAAAAGGGAAAGTTGTAGTATTTCTTCAATAAAATGGAAAATTCTTTAATGTATTGACAAATTTGTCTTCCCACTTGACCTGGAAGTTCTTTAATATAATTTAAAGGATTTGCTTAGAGTTCCTGGACCTTTCAGTGACTGGGTCCAAAGCTTCCATTTAGTCTCATTTATTATTGTCAGAGCTAATGGTAAAGTTGGAATGACAATATTTTTGTAGAAACTCCACACCAAATCTGGAATAGTGGACATTCCCATTACACTTACACATGAAATAACATTATTGTGATATTACCTATCACAGAGCTTGTTTGGGTCTGATTGCCAAGGCTTTCCATGAAAGGAATAATTTTATACCCAGAACATTTTCTGTGTTATATCATCTAACAGCTGCGATGATGACATTACAAACCTCTGTTAGGTGCTATTTGTAGAACTCTTTGTTCGTTTGTTTGTTTGTTTGTTTGTTTGTTTGTTTGTTTGTTTTAATGTAGCAACTCTACATTTGGCTTCCTATGGAAGTGGTTTGGACATTGCTAACCATTATGTTGGGTAGCAACAGTTTAGTTGTGGCTGATAGTAAAGAGAATGGAGAATGTTTTTGATGGGAGGTCTGAGGGAAGATTGCATAGCATAGAGCGTATTTTAGAGCTGAAGGATGCTGAAGTAAGTGGTGAGGAAGTCACAAACATGGGTAAAATCTATGTGACAGATGCTTTTAGGGTAAAATTTCAAGGTAATATGGGCACAGAAAGGATGGATTGATTCATTCTACCTTTGTGAGGCCAGGAAAGAACCTGGGAGAGTCCTCACTGATACCCCGTCTTGCTATTCCCAAATGATTGTGAGGGCTGGGTATATAGCTCAGTGGTAGAGCATTTGCCTAGCATACATGTGGTCCTGGGTTCAATCCCTAGCACTGCCAAAAAAAATCTTTGGGAAAGCTATGATTGTTTAAGGCTTTATTTTGCTTTTTCTCTCAATTGAAAGAGAACTGTTATTCAGTTTGACTTTATTACTCTTCTCCTTGCTCAGAATACATTTTACTTTGGAACTCTCTGTTCTGTGAACCTGGATCTTGGTACATAATCTGGTCTGAATGTGTTTGTTTCCCCGTAAAGAGTGATTCTGAGGGGTAAGGCAGGAATGGAACTTTGAGCCGACAGTCATAAAACTAGATTTTATTTTGATGTTATAGGTGTAACCTTAAGTAAATTACCTGAAAATTCACTCAACACTTACACTTTCCTCAGACCCTTTTGCTCTAGTTTTACTAGCAGAGTTAACTTTGATTTTTTAAAAAACTTATTTTATTTATTTTTTTTAATGTGTTGTTGAGGATCAAACCCAGGACCTCACACATATTAGGCAACCCTGACTCCAGCCCCTTCACTTTGATTTTAATTCTCCTAAGCCAGAGGTCAGCAAATTTATCCTATAAAGGCCCAGATAGTAAGTGTGTTTGGCTTTGTGAGCTGTACAGTCTCTGTCACAACTACTCAACTCTGAAGTTTTGATATAGGCAGGCATAGACAGTATGTAAATGAATGGGCATAGCTGTATCTGGTAAAACTTTTCTTTTTTTAACCAAAACAGGTGAAAGTAGAGGTAGAAAACCTGAATAAACCTACAACAATTTGAGACACTGAATTAGTAATTTTTTTAAAAAATTAAAATTATCCACAAAGCAGAGCTTTGTCTATATGGCTGCACTGGTGGATTTCATCAACTATTCAAAAAATAATATTAAACCTTCACAAACTTTTCCAAAGGGAACATTTCCCAGTTCATTTTATGAGCCCAGTAATCAAAGATAATCACAAGAAAACCAGAGACTAATGTCCCCTGTGAATGTAGATTTAAAAACCTCAATAGTATACTAATAAGCTGAATCTAGTAACATAAAAAGGCTTGTACACCATGACCAAATTGGATTTATCTCAGGAATACAAAATTAGTTTAGTATCAAAAAATCAATATAACGTTCATAGAATAAAGCACAAAAGCCAATTGTCATCTCAGTAGACATGGGAAAAGCATTTGACAAAACCTCAAACTTTCAGATAAAAATATTCAACGAACTAGGAATAGAAGGGAATTTCTGCCTGATAAAAGGCATCTGCAAAAAAAAACACAACCATTACCTCCATAGTGAAACATCTTAATAATGAAAGACTAAAAGCTTTTCCCCTAAGATCAGAAACAAGAAGGATATCTGTTTTTTGCCACTTTTGTTCAACATTGGGCCAGAGGATATAGTCAGGGAGGTAACATAAGAAAAAGAAAGATAAGGCATCTAGATTTGAAAGGAAGAATTAAAATTATTTGTAGATGACATGAGCTTCTATAATGAAAATCTTTATGAATCCAAGTAAAAACTATTAGAACTAATAAACAAGTTCAGCGTGATTTCAGATTTCAAGGGCAATATACAAAAAGTCAATTCTATTTCTACACAATTATAATGAACAGTGTGAAAATAAAATCAAGCCTGATCATGGTGTTCTATGCCTGTGATCTTAACTACTTAAGTGGAGAGGATAATTTATGCCCAAGAGTTCAAGACCAGCCTGGACAACAGAGCAAGATACCTTCAAAAAAGAAAAAAAAAGAATTAAATTATTATTTACTTTTGCACCAAAAGGAATAAAACACTTAGGAATAAGTTTAATCAAAGAAGTGTAAAACTTATACTCTGAAAACTATAAAATATTTTTGAAAATAATTAAGATCTAAATAAAAGTAAAAACATCCTGTGTTCATGGATTGAAAAGCATTTTTTTTTATTTTTACAGATTGCATTTTGATTCATTGTACACAATGGGGTACAATTTCTCGTTTCTATGGTTGTACACAATGTAGATTCACGCCATTTGTGTAATCATACATGTACATAATGATGTCTGTCTCAGTCCACTGTCTTTCCTTCCCCCACTCCCTCCTGCCCAAAAAGCATTATTTTTAGGACAGCTGTACTTCCTCATTGATCTACAAATTCAATATAATATATATCAGAATATTCACAATGTCTTTGTAGAAATTGAAAAGCTAATCCTAAAAATCACAGGGAACCCAGAATAGCCCAAAATATCTTGGGAAAAAAAACCTAAAACAACAAATACCTATAATACCTATCCTCAGTTTTAAAACTTGCTGTAAATCTTGAGAAATGAAGACGGTGTGGTGCCAATTTAGTTGAAGTAGGGTTCAGTTCAGCTCTAGAATTGAGAGTCCAGAAATTTATAACCTTACAGTAATGGTTATTTGGTATGGAGGGTTGAAGTCAGGGGTGTCCAACCTCTGAGACACATCCCCTGCCCTTTTTAAAATTTTATTTTGAGATAGGGTCTCACTGAGTTTCCCAGACTGGCCTTAAACTCATCATCTTCCTGCCTCACTCTTTTGAGTCACAGGGATTTCAGGCATTCACCACCATGGCCAAGCCATTTATTTATTTATTTTTTCATATGTTTTTTAGTTGTCAATGAATCTTTCATTTTATTTATTTATATGTGGTGCTGAGTATCGAACCCAGGGCCTCACACATAGAGGCATGCCACGGAGCCACAACTCCAGCCCCGCAAGCCACTTATTTTTGAGATAGGGTCTCACTATATTATCCAGGCTGATCTCAAACTTCTGGGCCCAAGCGAACTCCTGAATCAGCCTCCCAAGTACTGGGGACGACAAGCAATGCCACCATGCCTGGCTTGCTGGTTTATTTTTGACAATGATGCCCAGAAAATTCAATGAAGGAAAAAATACTCTTCAACAAATGGTTGGAGACACTGGATTTTCATGAAGAAACATGAATTGGATCCCAATCTCTCATTCACACTCAAAAATTAAACAGATTGAAACTAAATGTAAGAGCTGGGGGTGTGGGAGTAAATGTAAGAGACAAAACTATAAAAATATGACAAGAAACCGTAGGAATGTACCTTAGTGACCTTGAACTAATCAGAGCCTTCTTAGATACAGCATGAAAAACACAAGTGACAAAAGAAAAACTGGAAATTGGACTACATCAGAATATAAAATCTTATGTGCTAAAAATAAACAATACCAATAAGGAAGTGAAAAAGACAATTCACCTTTTGCATAAGATATCTCAAGATAATGTATTTATGTAAAGAACTCTTAAAATTCAAGAACAAAGATGGCTTAGTGGTTGAATGTTTGGCACATGTGAGGCACTGGATTTTATCCTCAGCACAACTTAAAAATAAATAAATAAAATAAAGATATAAAAAAGAATAAAGACAGGTAATCAAATTTTAAAATGTTCAAACGATCTGACAGATATTTCTTGAAGAAGATATACAGACAACCAGAAAGCACATGAAAAGATGTACAGCTTAATTAGACATTGTGGAAATACTAATCAAACCCACCAACTGCTATCCCTTAGAATGTCTATAATACAGAAGATAGACAATAATAAATATTGCCAAACATGTGGAAATGTACATTGAGAATGTAAAATGCCATAGCTACAGTTTGGCAACTCATCAGAATGTGAAATAAAGTTATCGAATGACCTAGAATTTTTACTTCTAATGTTTTGCCTAAGGGAAGTGAAAACGCATATCTACACAAAAAATTGTACAAAGAACATCAGTGGATTTGGTGAAGTAAGGACCTCTAAAAATTTGCTTCTCCACAAAAACAATGAGAATGTAGGCAAATATTGTCAAAGTAAATTTTCTCATAACTCTCGAAGCTTTCCTCAGACTTCTAAAAATCCAAGGAACTTTTAATTACCTTAAATGGTGAGGGGAGGGAGGAGCATCAATAGAAACTGTTCTAAGGAAGCCCAGACATTGGAGTTGCTTTATAAAGACTTATTTTTATTTGTTTTTCTTAGGTATATATGACATTGAGTATGTTTTGACATATTATACATACATGGAATATAATTTCCCATTCTTGTGGTTGTACATGATATGGAGTTACACTGGTCATGTATTCATAAAGAACATAGGAAAAGTATGTCCAATTTATTGTCTTTCCTATTGCCACCCCTGCCACCCTTCATTCCTCTTTTTCTAATCCAATGAACTTCTATTCCTCACTCCACATTTATTTTGTGTTAGCATTACATACCAGAGAGAACATTTAGCCTTTGGGTTTTTGTAATTGGCTTACTTCACTTAGCATGATATCCTACTGTTCCATCCATTTATTGACAAATGCCATAATTTCATTCATCTTTATGGCTGAATGATACTCCACTGTGTATATATACCACATTCTCTTTATCCATTCATCTGTTGAAGGACATCTAGGTTGGTTCCAAAGCTTAGCTATTATGAATTGAGCTTCTATAATCATTGATGTGACCAAATCACTATAGTATGCTGATTTTAAGTCCTTTGGGTATAGACCCAGGAACAGGATAACTGGGTCAAATGGTGGTTCTATTCCACGTTTTCTGAGGAATCTCCATACTCCTTTTCGGAGTTGTTGCACTAATTTGCAGTCCCACCAGCAATGTGTGAGTCTGCCTTTTTCCCCACATCCTTGCCAACATTTTATTGTTACTCGTATTCTTGATAATTGCTATTCTGACTAGAGTAAGATGAAATCTCAGTGTAGTTTTAATTTGCATTTCTGTAATTGCTAGAGATGTTGAACATGTTTTCATATATTTGTTGACTATTCGTATTTCTTTGAAGTTCCTGTTCAGTTCCCTTGCCCATCTATTGATTGAGTTATTTGGATTTTTGGTGTTAAGTTTTTTGAGTCTTTTATATATCCTAGAGGCTAGTGCTCTATATCTGAGGTGCAGGTGACAAAGATTTTCTCCATTTTGTAGGCTCTCTATTCATGTTCTTGATTGTTTCCTTTGCTGTGAAAAAGCTTTTTTAGTTTGCTACTTTCCCATTTATTGATTCTTGATTTTATTTCTTGTACTTTAGGAATCTTGCTGAGGAATCCAGTTCCTACGTCAACATGATAGAAAATTGGGTTACATTTTCTTCTAGTAAGCACAGGGTCTCTGATGTAATGCCTGAGTCCTTGATCCACTTTCAGTTGAGTTTTGTGCCAGGTGAGAAATAGGGGGTTAGTTTCATTATTCTACATATGAATTTCCAGTATTCCCAGCACCATTTGTTGAAGAGGCTTTCTTTTCTCCAATGTTTTTGGCATTTTTGTCTAGAATGAGATAACTATTTATGTGGGTTTGTTTTGCTGAAAAGTTAAAGAATTGTTTCTGTTGGAGTTCAAAAGATTCTCAGCCTTCCCTTCTCAGCAGTGGTAGGTGGGGTCATCTGGAGTATGATGCTTTGCTTCACCTCAGGCTGGGGTTGCTGGAGTGAGAGGGGTAATCCCATAGGCAGAACTCCTGAAGGCGGAGTTTAGGTTTAGGTATGTTCCAGGTTCTTTGCTGAATGCCAGTTGGTCTGGAGAGCCCAGCAATTGCTAGTCCATTTTGGAAGACTGTACCCTAGGGATCTCCCCTGGGTTCCACTTGTGTGGTAGAGCCACCAATTTTTAGTTCACTATGTCATCTGTGGACCCCACATTTCCTAGTGTTGGGTTCAGTCTCCAAATTCAATCTTTTCCTGCCCCTGCCCTGGCCAGGTGCATCTGTCCCAGACTGTCCATCAAGCAGCTGGATTGAAGAGGAAGGCAGAGAGCCTGGTGGGTTTCCAAGAACAGTTTAATTTTCTCCTATTCACTTAGGCATATTCTATGTCATGCAGTGTGGGTTTGCTAGACCTGTGTTTCAAGCCAAACTCAGGTTTGCCAGGAATTGGCTTCCCCAGCTGCTGGCCCCCACACTGTATCTGCAGAATGATTCCTTCCTTTGTCCTCCCTACCCAGCAGGGAGAGATGCTTCATTCCCGCACAAGAATATTGTGCATCAAGCCTTTTAGTTTAGTGGGGCAGTGTCTTTGATCTCTAAACTCTCCCTACCCAAACACGCCTCAGGCCTCCTGAAGATGTGGGTTCCTTTAATTCCTTTATCCCTCTACTTTGCCTGCAGAGGGACCACTTTGGCTTGTGCCACCAGCCATAGCAATGGCTGTAGTGGTAGGGATTTCTTCCTCATTTTATTATATCTAACCTCCTAAGTTCCTGGTCTGCTTTGAATGTCCAACTCCCCCTGCCTTTTATTTTTTATTTTTATTTTTATTTTTTTCCTGGTTCACCCACCTTGCTGAGAAACTGCCTATCTGCTTTCTTGGTTTCATGCAGTGGAGCAGCCAGAAGAGCAAACTTCTCTATTCCACAATCTTGAAAATCCTCTTATAAAGACTTTGAATCAGCATACTTAAAGTATGTTCATACTTAAGTATGAGCATACTTAAAGTATGTTCAAAGAACTAATATAAAACATATCTAAAGAACTAAAGGAAGGAAGGAGAACAATATCTTATCAAATATTAAAGAAATGTGAAATATAAATAAAAATAACAATCTCAGACATGTATGAGGTACCATCATGTTTGTGAACATACACATAATGGGATTTCAGAAGAAGATAAAGAATATTTTAAAAAATAATGACTCAAAACTCCCCAACTTTGATTTATAAACATTAATCTATATAACCAAGAATGTTGGAAAGATCTATGTGGAGGCATATCATAATCACAGACAAAGGAAATCTTGAAAGAAAAAGCAATTAATCATATATAGGAGAATCCCACTAAGATTAAGTACTTATTTCTCATCAGAAACTACAAAGACTAGAGGCAGTGGGGTGATATATTCAAAGTGCTTAAAAAAATGACAACCAGGAATTATTTAAACTAACAAACAATAGAACTAGCCTTAAAAGCCTGAAGAGCAAATTAAGACATTCCTAGATAAACAAAGAATTCATCTCTAGCATACCTACCCTACGAGAAATATGAAAGATAATCCTTCAGGTGAAAATGAAAGTATACAAGACAATAACTCAAACTCACATGAACACAAAGATTACTGGCATGAGTAACTATATACAGGTAACATTAAAAGACATAGTACAACCATTAAGAAAGTGAAATGGGGGCTGGGGATGTAGCTCAGTTGGTAAAGTGCTTGCCTTGCAAGCACAAAGCCCTGGGTTCAATCCCCAGCACCACCAAAAAAAAAAAAAAAAAGAAAGAAAGTGAAATGACAACCACAAAGAAGAAAATGTTAAATAACTTGTGTCCAAAGCATATAAAGAATGCTTATAATTCAATAATAAAAAGAACCCAATTTGAAAAAAAAAAAAGACATAGTACAAAAGACATAGTATGAATATGTTTCTTATTTGTAACTTACTTTACATCTAATTTAAAAGATAACTATGTGGAGAAATAATTATGTCTATGTTGATTTGTATGAAAGTAATAATGCAGAGGAGTAGGGAGGGAATGGAGCTATAAAAGAGTTTTTGTATACTATTGAAATTAAATTGATATAAATCCAGATTAGATTAATAAATGACCAGGTTAATTTTAATACCCAGGTAACCACTAAAAATAACCTAGAAAGTACTAAAAGAAATAACAATGGAATTGAAATGACACACTAGAAAATACTTGTTTAACAAAAAAGGAAATAGTAATAAAGATAGAAGGAAACAGGACTGAGATTGTGGCTCAGTGTTGGAGCACGTGCCTCGCATGTGTGAGGCACTGAGTTCAATCCTCAGCACCATATACACAACTAAATAAACATAAAGTTATTATTAAAAAATCTGCTTTAATAAAAGGAAGAAGGAAACAAAAATGACATAAGATATATAAGAAATAGATTATAAAACTGCAGAAATAAATCTTACCTTATCATTAATTACCTGAATTGGATTAAATATTCAAATAAAAAGGCAGAAATTGGCAGGAAAAAATACATACATAGAAAGACCCAACTATGTGCTATCTACAATAGATACATTTTAGATTTAAAGACACAAATACAATTGCTTTTATATTGATTGTATTGGTTAAGTTTATGTCAAAACTGATCAAATTGCGTACTTCAAATGTGTGCATATTATTGTACTTCAATTTTACCTCAATAAAGCTATGGGAAAAAAAAAAAGACAAATAGATTGAAAGTAGAACAATGGGAAATATATACCATACAAACTGTACCCAAAAAATAAATGGATTAGCTCTACTAATACCAGACAAATGTACACAAATGTTCATGTCAGCAGTACTTTAAAGTAAAAATATAGGAACAGTCCAAATATCCATCAACTGATAAGTAAATAAATAAAAGGTTTATCTTTACAATGAGATATTAATTTGGCAATAAAATAAAAACTGAAATACTATCACATGAGTTATACTTGAGAATATTGTGACTGATGTCACCAAAGGCCACATATTGTATGATTCCTTTTACATGAAATGTTCAGAAGAACAAATTTGTAGAGATAGAAAATAGATTAGCAGTTGTTTAGGGCTGGGGTTGTGTGTGAGAGGTGGATGTGAGGATTGCTAATGAGATTTCTTTTAAGAGATCAAAGTATTTGAAAATCACATTGCAGTAATGTATTTACAACCCTGGGAATGTACTAAAAAAAAAAAAATTTGGTATTCTTTAAATGAAAGCATTATTTGGTATGTGAATTAGATCTGAATAAATCTATTAAAAATACTTTTGGAAATCATGCCTGTTTATAAGGAAGGTATGTTTGAGAAATAGGAAACAAAAAAGGTGGGGATATAGTGATAGAGGACTTGCCTCGCATGTGTCAGACCCTAGGTTTAATCCCCAGCACTGCTAACAGTGACAACGACAACAACAACAACAAAAAAAAAAGACTGCAAATCACAAAGTTGTTTATATATGCTTTACCAAAAATAAAAACCAAGAGATAAAAATTCCAAACACGCAGTAACAAAACATAAAACAGGGCATAAGGATACACATATAGACCTGTAGAGTAATGAAATCAAATAAATAAGTCCAGTAATAAACCCCTATGTCTGTGGCCAGCTGATTTTTTACAGATGAATCAAGACTGTTCAGTGGGGAAAAATAGTCTGTCCCGTCAACAAATGATGCCGGGACAACTAGATATTTGCATGCAAAAGAATGTAGTTGAGACCTTACCTCACATCATCTACAAAAATTAACTCAAATAGATTAGCCTTAGTATAGAAGCTAAAACTAAAATACTATAAAACTCTTAGAAGAAAACATAACAGGAAATCGTGATTTTGGAATTGGCAATGGATTTTTAGATACAGCACCAAAGCATGACCAACAAAAGAAAAAAATAGGTAAATTGAGCCTCATCAAAATAAAAAAGTATGCTGGGCACAGTGGTACATGTCTGTAATTCCAGCAACTCGGGAGGCTGAGGCAAGTTGGAAACCAGCCTCAACAATTTAAGAGACCCTGTCTCAAACTAACAAACAAAAAATTTAAAAACACATGTCCATCAAAAGATATTGTCAGGCTGGTGTGGTCGATCGAGTGTGTGCCTATCATTCACAAGGCCCTGGGTTTGATTTCCAGCACCAAAAATAACTTGTTAACAATTGGGCAAAGGATTTGAGTAGACATTTCTTTGAAGAAGATATACAGATAGTCAACAAGCACATGAAAAGATACTCAATTCATTAGTCCTTAAGGAAATACCAATCAAATCCACAATAAGACATTATTTCATCCCGCTAGGATGACTGTAATAATAAAAAAAGAAAAGTAAGTACAAGCAAGAATGTAGAGAAAAATTGAAACCCTACTACAGTAGCACTGGGAAAATAAAATGGTTTAGCCTCTGTGAGAAAGATTTGGTGGATCCTCAAAAAGTTTAACTGTTTGACCCAGCAAGAAAAATGAAAATGTGTTCATACAGAAAAACTTTAATATATTCAAAGCAGGAGAATTAGAAGACAGCAGAATAGAGGAGGTGGCATTCCTGGCTGCTTTGTGAAATCAAGAAAGCAGACAGGCAGCTTCTCTGCAAGGTGGATGAATGAAAAAAGGAGGGTGGAACTTTACTGGAACCTAAAACTGGACATTCAGAGCAGACCAAGAACACAGGAGGTTGGATCTAATAAGGAAAAAATTCCCAGCAGCACAGCTACTGCCAGAGCCAGGCCAGAAAGCTGCAATCAGAATGGTCCCTCTGGGAGAAGAGTAAAGGGATAAAGAAATTAAAGGAATCCACATTTTTGGGAGGTCCCAAACGTGTCTTGGTACAAAGCATTTAGAGCCAAGGACGTTGCCCAACAAACCCGAAGGACACACTGCACATTATCGATGTGTAGGGTAAGAATCCACCATCTCTCCAGGCAGCGTGTGAAGGACAAAGGAAGCGACCATTTTGTAGCTGCGCCGAGGGTGCTGGCAACTGAGGAAGCCAATTTCTGGCAAACTGCAGTTTGGCCCAAAATATAAACCCGGTAAACACATGCTACACAACATAGAGTGTGCTAAAGTAAAGAAAATCAAACACGGAGAGAGGTTTATACAAGGCGTAACTGGTCACGGAAACCCACCTGGCTATACCCCTCCCCCTCCAATCTAATTGCTTGCAGGACTAGGAGAGATGTATCTGGATGGGAACTTGTAAGGGCGGGGACCAGAGAAACTGGAGACTGAACCAGAGACCAGGAAACATGGGGTCTGCAGGTAACGTTCGGGACTAAGAATTGACTCCCCATCCACACTAGTGGAACCCAGGGAAACTCCAAACAACCCCACCTAAAACTGCTGAGAAGAGAAACAGAATCTTTGAACTCCAATGGAAAGAATTCTTTAACTTTTCATCAAGATCTTTTTTTCTTTTCTTTTTTAAAATGCTTTTTCACTGTTTGTGACCTTAATGGTACATAGACATTTATAGAGTTTCTTATTTTTTTTTCTTCTCATCTTTAGCATTTTTGAGGCCAGTTATTTTACATGCATTAGTTTTTGGTGAACTAGGATGTTTGATTAGTATATTTTATTTTGCTTTGTATTCTTTTTATTTTTAATTTTTTAAAAATTTTTTGATATATATATATTTAATATATATATATTTGTCTCCTATCTGTTTCCCTTGATTCTCTCTTTTCTTCCACTAACAGCCAATCTTTATTGTTCTTTCACTCTTCCTTTAATCTTTTACTTCTGTCTTCTCTCCTTCTCCCTCATAATCATCACATCCTGTATCAGTTCTGTTCTGTCTGGGTCCACCATTTGAAAATGTAAACTCTTTTAAACTTGTTATGATTATAGGCAATAACTGATTATGTCATTTCTATATATTGTGATAATTAACAGTGTCAACATAATAGTAGGAACTATTTGGCTTAATGCTGTGTACTGTTTGCATTGGTGGTGGTTATTATTGTATCTCCCTAAACAGTGAGGTACTGGAAACATTCAGGGACACTATAATCCACAGGGTAGAAACTTTACTGCCTCAGATCCATACTGTTAGATGAGTAGACACACAAATAACATGAAAAAGCAGGGGAACAAATTGCCCCAAGCAAACCAAGATATTCCAATAACAGAATCCCTTGACTTCACAGTGGAAGAAATGTCAGAGGAGTTTAGAATGTACATAGTTAAACTGATCTGCAAAGTAAAGGATTATGTAAGAGAGCAAATATAGGTAGCAAAAGATCTCTTCTATAAAGAGAGTTTCTGAAAAAAGTCAACAGAAATCCTTGAAATGAAGGAAACAGTAAACCAAATCAAAAATTCAGTATAAAGGCCTACAGATGGCGTCACCTGGAACTTGAGCAGCTGCATACCGGTATCGAGGACCTGGTGAGAGACGATGGCCAAGAATAAATTTAAGAGGGCAGAAGTCCAGGAATGTATTTCACATAGCCAGCCAAAAAAAACTTTAAGGCTAAAAACAAAGCAAAACCAGTTACTACTAATCTTAAGAAGATAAACATTGTGAATGATGAAAAGGTTAACTGAGTGAATAAAGCTTTTGTGAACATAGAGAAGGAACTTGTACACTTCTCAAAAGGCCTTTCTCTGGAACCTCTGCAGAAAGAACTGAGTTCTCAGCATCATGAAAATGAACCGGTTAATGTTTATGAAGCTACAAGATTGATGGCTCAGTTGTAATACAATGGAGATGCATCAAATTCCTCCCAAAAGATCAGTAAATTAAATGTTTTATACAAAAAAAATTCAATATAAAGCATCACCAACAGACTAGACCACTTGGAAGACAGAACCTTAGACAATGAAGACAAAATATGTAATCCTGAAAATAGAGTTGACCATGAAGAGAAAAGGTTAAGAAACTATGAACAGAACTTCCAAGAATTATGGAATAATATGAAAAGACCAATTTTAAGATTTATCAGGATATATGAAGGTATGGAGATACAAAACAAAGGAATGCACAATCTTTTCATTGAAATAATATCAGAAAATTTCCCAAATATAAAGAATGAAATGTAAAATCAAATTCAAGAGGCTTACAAGACCCCAAATATGCAAAATTACAACAGACCCACATCAAGGTACATTATAATGAAACTGTCTGGCATACAGAATAAGGATAGAATTTTTAAAGACTGCCAGAGAAAAATATCAGATTACATATAGGGGGAAAACACTTCAGATCTCAGCTGATTTCTCATTGCAGACCCTCAAAGCTAAAAGGTCCTGGCATAACATATACCAAGCTCTGAAAGAAAATCGATGCCAACCAAGAATCCTATATCCAGCAAAATTAAACTTCAGATTTGAAGATGAAATAAAAACCTTCCATGATAAACAAAAATTAAAAGAATTTGCAAACAGAAAACCTGCACTTCAGAATATTCTCAACAAAATATTCCATGAAGATGAAATGAAAAAAAAAAGTGAAAACCAGTGAAGAAAGGAACTAAACTAAAGGAATAGTCGATCAATGGAAAAACTAATTCAAATTCAAAACTAGAAATAAATCAAAATGACTGGGAACACAAAGCATATCTCAATAATAACCTTGAACATTAATGGCCTAAATTCATCAATCAAAAGACATAGACTGGTAGGTTGGATTAAAAAACAAGACCCAAAAATATTTTGTCTTCAAAAGACTCACCTCATAGGCAAAGACATCCACAGACTGAAAGTGAAAGGATGGGAAAAAAATATCTCTCTCACATGGATCATGTAAACAAGCAGGGATTTCTTTCCTCATATCAGACAAAGTGAACTTCAAGCCAAAGTTAATCAGAAGGGACAAACAAGGACATTTCATACTGCTTAAGAGAATTATACATCAACAAGACAACAATCAAGTATTTATGCCCCCAAACAATGGAGCATCTACATACATCAAACAAACTCTTCTCAACCTCAGGAATCAAATAGACCGCAACACAATAATGCTGGGTGCCTTTAACACACCTCTCTCACTACTGGCTAGATCTTCCAAACAAAAACTAAACAAAGAAACTGTAGAACTAAATAATAAAATTAATAATTTAGACTTTATATATGTGTGTATATATATATATATATACAATATTTCATCCATCAATGAGCAAGTACACATTCTTTTCAGCAGCACATGGATCCTTCTCTAAAATAGACCATACCTTATGCCATAAAGCAACTCTCAGCAAATACAAAAAAATAGAGATAATACCCTGCCTCCTATAGATCATGATGGAATGAAATTAGGAATCAATGATAGAATTAAAAAATAGAAGCTACTTTTACCTGAAGACTAAATACGCTATTGAATGTTGAACGGATAACAGAAGAAATCAGAGATGATAATTAAAAAAAGGCTTAGAAGTTAATGAGAATAGCAATACAACATATCAAAATCTCTGGGACACCATGAAGGCAGTGCTAAAAGGAAAGTTTATTGCATTGAATTTATTCATTAAAATAATAGAAAGTCAGTGAATAAAATGCCTAACATTACATCTCAAATCTCTAGAAAAAGAAGAGCAAATCAACACCAAAAGCAGAAGACAGAAAATAATTAAAATCAGAGCTGAAATCAGTGAAGTTGAAACAAAAGAAACAATTCAAAAAATTGACAAAACAAAAAATTGTTTCTTTGAAAAACTAAATAAAATTTATAAACCTGTAGCCATACTAACAAAGAGAAAGAGAGAGAAAAATTCCTGAAATCTGTGAAGAAAAAGGAAATATCATGATGGACACTACAGAAATATAAAAGATAATTAGAAACTATTTTGAAAATTTATATTCCAATAAAATAGAAAATCTTGAAGACATCAACAAATTTCTAGAGACATATGACCTACCCAAATTGAATCAGGAAGATATACACAATTTAAATAGATCAATTTCAAGCAATGAAATAGAAGACACCATCAAAAGTCTACCAACAAAGAAAAGTCCAGGACTAGACAGATTCTCAACTGAGTCTTATAAGACCTTTGAAGAGGAATTAACACCAATACTTCTCAAATTATACCATGAAATAGAAAAGGAGGGAATCTTTCCAAACTCGTTCTATGAAGCTAGTATCACTCTGATACGAAAACCAAAGACACATCGAAGAAAGAAAACTTCAGACCAATATCCCTGATGAACATAGATGCAAAAATTCTCAACAAAATTCTGACAAATCACATACAAAAAAATATTAAAAAGATAGTGCGCCATCATCAAGTGGGGTTCATCCCAGAGATGCAAGGTTGGTTCAACATATGGAAATTAATAAATGTAATTCATCACATCAATAGATTTAAAGACAATAATCATATGATCATCTCAAATAATGCAGAAAAAGTGTTTGACAAAATATAGCACCCCTTGGGCTGGGGTTGTGGCTCAGTGGTAGAGCACTTGTGTAGCATATGGGAGGCACTAGGTTTGGCTCTCAGCACCACATATAAATAAGTGATTAAAATAAAGGTCTATCAACATCTAAAAAAAAATAGAGTACCTCTTCATGTTCAAAACACTAGGAGCATACCTCAACATTGAAAAGTTTTCTATGCTAAACCCAAAGCCAACATCATTCTAAATGGAGAAAAATTAAAAGCATTCTAAGAACTGTAGTAAGACAAGGATGCCATCTTTCACCACTTTTATTCAACATTGTCCTTGAAAATCTAGCCAGAGCAATTGGAAGAAAGAAATTAAAGGAATATGAATAGAAAAATAACTCAGTTTTTCAGAATTTGCTGGTGACATGATTTTATATTCAGAAGATCCAACAAATTCCACCAGAAACATTCTAGAATTAATAAATGAATTCAGCAAAGTAGCAGGATGTAAAATTAACACCCGTAAATCAAATGCATTCCTATACATCAGTGATGAATCCACTGAAAGAGAAATTAGGGAAACTATGCCATTCACAATAGCCTCAAAAAAATAAAACATTTGGGAATCAGTCTAACAAAAGAGGTGTAAGACCTCTACAATGAAAACTACAGAACACTAGAAAAAGAAATTGTAGAAGAACTTAGAAAATGGAAAGATCTCCCAGGCTGTTGGACAGGCAAAATTAACATTGCCAAAAAGACCATTGTACTGAAAATATTATACAGATTTAATGCAATTCCTATTAAAATTCCAGTGACATTCTTCATAGAATTAGAAAAAGCAATCTTGAAATTCATTTGGAAAAATAAGAGACCCAGAATAGCCAAAGCAATCTTTAGCAAGAAAAATGAAGCAGGAGGCATCACAATACCAGAACCTTAAACTATACTATTGAGTCATAGTAACAAAAATGACATTGTATTGGCACCAAAACAGACATGGAGGCCAATGGTACCAAGTAGAAGACACAGAGACAAAACCATGTAAATACAGTTATCTCATTCTAGACAAAGGTGCTAAAAACATATATTGGAGAAAAGATAACCTCTTCAACAAATGGTGCTGGGGGTAGAAAACTCGAAATCCATATGTAGCAAACTGAAATTAAACCCCTATTTCTCACCCTGCACAAAAATCAACTCAAAGTGGATCAATGACTTAGGCACTAGAACAGAGACCCTGCACCTAATAGAAGAAAAAGTAGGCCCAGATCTCTACCATGTCAGCTTAGGAGCTAAATTCCTTAACAAGACTCCTGAAGCACAAGAAGTAAAATCAAGAATCAATAAATGGGATGGAATCAAACTAAAAAGATTCTTCACAGCAAAGGAAAAAATCAATAACTTGAAGAGAGAGCCTACAGAATGGGAAAAAATCTTTACCACACGATATATAAAGAACTCAAAAAGCTTAATACAAAAAAAAAAAAAACCCAATCAATAAATGGGCAAAGGAACTTCACACTTGACAGAAGAAGAAATAGTCAACAAATATATGAAAAAATGTTCAACATCTCTAGTAACTAGAGAAATGCAAATCAAAACTACACTGAGATTCCTTCTCACTCTACTCTCAATGGCAATCATCAAGAATACAAGCAACAATAAATGTTGGTGAGGATGTGAGGGAAAAGTTACACTCATATTGCTGGTGGGACTGCAAATTGGTGCAAGCACTATGGAAAGCAGTATGGGGAGATTCCTCAGAAAACTTGGAATGGAACCACCATTTGACTCAGTCACCCACTCTTCGGTTTATAACCAAAGACTTAAAATCAGCATACTATAGTAACACACCTACATCAATGTTTATAGCAGCTCAATTCACAATGACTAAACTATGGAACCAACCTAGGTGCCCTTCAACAGATGAATGGATGAAGAAACTGTGGTATATACACAATGGAATATTATTCATCCTTAAAGAAGAATGAAATTATGGCACTTGCCAGTAAATGAACTGGAGAAGATCATGCTAAGCAAAATAAGCCAATCCCAAAGAACCAAAGGCCAAATGTTTTCTCTGATAGGTGGATGCTAACTGACAATGTGGGAAGAACAGAGGTATTTTGGACTCGACAGAGGGAAGTTAAGGGAGGGGAGAGGGCATGGGATAAGAATGAAAGAAGGAATCAGACATTATTACCCTATATGCATGTATGATTACATAACCTGTGTTAACTCTACATTGTGTACACCCAGACAAATGAGAAGTTATAATCCATTTAAGATATATCAAAATGTATTATATTGCCATGTATAACTAATTAGAACAAATGCAAAATATTTTTTAAATGGGAAAAAATATATTCAAGACAGTGATACTCATGATAGCCAAATGGTGGAAACACCCAAATGTTCACTGATGGATATATGGGTTTAAAAAAACATGGCTTATACATATAGTCGATACAATGGAATATTTTTCTGCCCTAAAAAAGAAGTGAAGTACAAATACATGCTACCACATGGAGTAACCTCAAAACCTCACTAAGTGAGAGAAATGAAGCAAAAGATTATAAATTCTATGATTTCATTTATATGAAATATTTTAGAATAAATAATTTTATAGAGACACAAAGCATATTGGTGGTTACCAGGAATGATGTACGGAGGATTGGGAGCTAATCATTTAATAGGTACAGAGATTTTGTTTGGGTGATGAAAATGTTGTAAAACAATATAGAGCTATTGCAGAAATTGGAGTGGCAAGGGGGTGGATATGCAACCTGCCCCTGCTGTACCCGATCATGCCATCAGAGGTCCTTGGAGACTTTTCATTGAGAACATGATGGGCCTTTGTCTCCTCAGCCCTGAAAGTTTACAGGACAACCAACTCTTCCCTCCTATCTTAGTTCTCCCACTCTGTTCAAGTGGAACTCCAAGAAAGTACCAGTATGGGAAGCATGCTGTACATATGAACCCCCACTCTTACCCCTGATTCCTTGGGAGGCACCCTGTCCTGTGTGACCACTCAAGTATTTGCTGGTTTCTCTTCTGGCTCTGCCAGAAGCCCAATCCTTAGCCATCAGAAAAAAATAATAGCTGAACACTGTAGCTCTTAATCTAAGTTCCCTGGCTTCCAGGCTCTTCCATGCATTCCAAGTCTAACTTTTTTTCATCCAGCTTTTTCATTGCAGTGGGAAGATTGGCCTATGATGATCTACTAGTTAATCCAATTTTTTTCACTGAAGATGTTTTATTGGCCTTTTGGATAGAAACGGGAATTTATTTGCCATCATACTTCTGCTGGAAGCAGTGCATGGCCTCCTCTTTGCTGATTCTGTGTTTGGCCCCAGTGCAGCCTGTCCTGTGCTTCTCGTCTGTGATACTGAAACCTAGCCTACCCAGCACCACATAGAAGTCCAGACCGTAGATACCAATGCTTGGATCATATTCGATGCCCAGATGGATGTGTTCCTGGATCCCAAAACCAAAGTTGACAGTATCCGAAAAGTTATTTTTCCTTAATTCATACTCCCACACCTTTAGACCTTTCTCCAGGATTTCTTCTGCCTTGGCCTCACAAACTGTGCAGTAAACAGCAATCTTTTCATTTCTCCTGATGCCAAAGGATCTGACAGTGATCTAGCTTTAGAAAACACAGGAGTCTGGTCTGTGAGCTGCTCCAACACCTTGGCAGCCCCAGGTCAGTCTGTCTCCACTTTCCCTCTCACAGATGTTGAGGCAGAGCTTGTGGATGCGAAGTTCCCAGATGGGGTTCTCCTTTTTACCTTTATCCTCTGCCATGATGGAGAATAGGAAGAGAGAATGGAGCTTCTGGCCCAGCCAATTTTAAAAATAAAGGAAGACTGCCCCCATATAGAGTATCCACATATTTGCTTATTTTTAAAACTTTCATATATTTATTTTCATTAACTTTTTTTTGACAGTGATAAATATTTTTTAAAATTCTTTTCATATATGTATATAGGGCAATAATGTTCATCTCACAATCTACCATCCTTACCCTCCCCACCCACCCCACCTATCCCCTCACTCCCCTTATTCTTCCCTACCCACCCTGCTCTATGGATCAGCATCCACTTATCAGAGAAAACATTTAGCCTTTGGTTTTTTGGGATTGGCTTATTTCACATATGATACTCTCCAGCTCCATCCATTTACCTGAAAATGCCATAATTTCATTCTCCTTTAAGGCTGACTATCCATTGTGTATATGTACCACATTTTCTTTATTCATTCATCTGTGGAAGGGCATCTAGGTTGATTCCATAGTTTAGCTATTATGATTTGAGCTGCTTTAAACATTGATGTGAATGCTATACTGTAGTATGCTGATTTTAAGTCCTTTGGTTATAAACCAAGGAGTGGGGTAGTATCCCCCACCCTTTTTATTTTTTATTTTGAGATAGAGTCTTGCTAAATTTCTGAGGCTGGCCTTAAACTTGCGATTCCCCTTCCTCAGCCTCCTGATTTGCTGGGATTATAGCCTCCCAATTGCTGTCTGACCACTGCGCCCAGCAGAAAAGATTTTTTCTTAAATATTTTTTAGTTGTCAATGGATCTTTTATTTTATTTATTTATTTTTATGCGGTGCTGAGGATCAAACCCAAGGCCTCACACATGCCAGGCAAGCATTCTATCACTGAGCCACAACTCCAGCAAAATTTGAGATCTTGTTTTCCCATTTTGAAGAAATGTGAATAGGTGGGGAATAGACTGAGAATCTGAATTTTACTTACAGACTACTTCCTGGGGGCCTCATTGGCAGAGATCAAAGTTTGAATGTTAAGTCATAGGAGTTTGAACTTTGATGCTTTTGAGTACCATTACCATTTACCCTGAATTTTAGCATTTAACCTTAAGTATAAAATGTTCTGAAATTCTTTTGCTAGAAAATCTAAGTTCTAAGTTTTGTAAAATATTATTAGCTTTACTGACATTTATTAAATGTAATTTTTGTTATTTATAAATTTCAGATGAACACAATTTTTAAAATTTGTCCATAATCTCATTGTCCCAGTTTAACAACTGTTAACATTTTGGAGCCTTTGCTTTCAAGACATACTTCCTATGAAAAAATACACACACACACACACACACACACACACACTACCAAACATTCACATTATATTTAACAAATTAAGATCATCCACTTTACTCTTTATAGTATTTCCCCCCTATTGTTTATAGTCATTTTTGCACATCAAATTCAGTTATGTCATGAACTTTAGTTTTATTGTTTTTTTTAGTTATATATAACAATAGGATTAATTTTGATATAATAGCATGGAATATAATGTTCTTTGTTTTTTGTGGTTTTTTTTTTTTTTTTTTTTTTTTGTGGTGCTGGGGATTGAACCCAGGGTCTTATACATGAGAGGCAAGCACTCTGTCAACTGAGCTATATCACTAGCCCAGAATATAATGTTCTAATTCAGTCCCTAGTACTTCCTCTTTCTCTCTCTTCCCTCCCCCTTTGTCCTTCCCTCTGCTCTACTGATCTTTCTGCTACTTATAGTTTTTTTTTTTTTAATTAATGTCTTGTGCAAATACATGATAGTGAGATCTACTGTGGTATATTCATATATGTACATAGGAAAGTTAGGTCAAATTCATTCCACTATCTTTCCCTATCCCATCCCTCCTCCCTTCCTTTATTCCCCTTTGTCTACTCCACTGATCTTTCTTCTACTCTTTTTTTTAATCCCCTGCCCTTATTTTGGATTAGCTTCCACATATCAGAGAAAACATTAAACTTTGACTTTTGGGGAATGACTTATTGCACTTAGCATATCATGCATTTTAAATAGCTAATAGAGTTATAATTTATTTAAGGAAATATTACAATGTATGAGATTTTCATTCTAGAAACATTTGTTTTCAGAATTGCTTGTTTGTCTGTTTTCTCTCCCTTTCATCACAAAATATCTCTACTTAGCAAAACCGTGTGGTTGGAGCAATGCAGCTCTATTCTGTGGAAAAGAAGGTTTCACAACCCATAGAAGGCCATGCTGCTGCTTTTGCAGAGTTCAAGATAGAGGGGAATGCCAAGCCTACCACCCTCTTCTGCTTTGCTGTACGCAGTTCCACAGGAGGCAAGGTAAGATCCTGTCTACTTTGTCTTCTTCCTAGAAAAGTGTCCAGAGTCAGGGTCATGAGTCTGTTTGAGTATAACTGAGAGTGGGACATGGCCTGCAGGTGCCTATGTAAGTGAGGACTCATGACAGGATTTAGAACCACTCACGCAACATACATATCAGTGATTTGGCAACAACCGTGGCATAAAGTTAGGAACCTCAAGTTAGCTTAGCCCTTTTCCCATGAAAATCCTCTTAGATTGTACTGAGATGGACCTTGAAAGGAAGTGAGGCACAGTTTCCACTCTCATGCTTCAGCCTCTTGGAAGAGATAGCTGAGCAATCACTGCAGTGCCATGTTTGCCATAAGGTGTGCCTTCCACACCACCCAAGTTGTGGTTCTGCCCTGGTGGTTGTGGTAGGGATGGGGATGAGGTCCCAGGGAAGCAGTAGAGAGGCAAGGTCATGCCCAGGAGCCAGTTGACTTTTATACAGCAAAGAGTATATCCAGACTCTGTTTGGCAGGGCTGCCAAAGAAAGTGGTGTGGAGTTGTCCTATACCTCATGATATTAGAGAGACCTGAGGTTCTGCTAGGATTTCATGAGACAATGAGGCACTGCTTCAGTTGAGAACTAGTAGAAAAGTAGGAGTCAGGTAAAATGTCAACTTTGTTGCTAAAAGAACTAATTAAGGGCACCAACTTTAGCTATGCAGCACAAAGAGCTTGCTACCCTATTACCTCAGAATGAGGCTTACCACCTCTTCACAGATGGAACTGGGGAGGGACCGGCCTTCATTTCATAGCAGAACCTACCCTGCTCAGCTCCCTGTAAAGAGAACTCTTGGAAGCCGGGAGTGCTCAGTAATCTCCTACACTCAGATTTCAGATGGGCACTCTCCTGGGGGAGCACACGAGATTGAAAAGGAGCTAGGAGTAGCCTTCTGGGGCAGGCCCTTCCATACCTAGTGACCTGAGTCACACACAGCTCCCTCCGTCTCCCACCATACACAGTAATTCTCCCAAGACATATGGCTGTTTCTTCACCCCTGCTACAGTGAAGAGTGTGGTATCCTTCTCAACCTGTGTTCCTTGCTCTATGTTCCTTCTGAGTTCAACTGTTTTTACAGGAATAGCTCTGCAGTGTCATGTATGGATTGGAGTTTGCCTGGACACCAGTTCTTTACTGCTAATCTTCTCACAGGCAAATACCACTTGTTCAAAGTCACACCCTTCTACCACTGCTTCCCAAGAACGTTGATTTTTTTTTCTCATACTTCTACTTTAGTTGGGAGTGTCACTGTCCTTCTTAACTCCTAAGCAAGAAACCACAGCTCTCCATTTGTTACCACCTGACCTTTAGCAAGTCTGTCTAAGCTTTTAGTGACTTATCACCTTACTTTTGGCTCAGGAAATGGTTCTTTATTAGGTCCTGCTTCACCATTTTTACTAATAGGTCTTGCCACAGAGTTTTTCTGAACTACCTTTTATCTTAAATTTCCTATGTGCAAGTCTCCCATCTGACCTATAGTAGCCTTTGCATGCCAGCACATCAGCCATCTCCTCCAGCCCATCTTTCAGTGTGCCTCCTCTCCTCTCAAGTCTCTTTGGTATTTTCTACCTTTCTCTTTGCCTGGCCAAATTCAGACTGCCCCCACTTCTGTGAAACACACCCTCTAACCCCTGTTGTATCGTGTCTCTGATCCACTCTACTTGCAATTTTTTTTTCTGGATTTGTTTTAGCTTTGGCACTTTTTTTCAAATGAAATTTATGGTGAAGGCACCTCTATTAATCAGGAACTTAGAACTTGTTCTAATAGAAATAAATAAGGAGACATGAATATTTAAAATCGTTTTTTGGGATTTTTTTTTTCCAGAAATAAGAAGTAGAAAGGAGCCCCTTCATCCACAGACATTCCTCCAAGTTCTACAATAATTCTTACATTCCCCAGAATAACCTTGAAAAATTCAGGCCTATGCCACAGTGGGTTTGATTGTCTCATGAGTTTGACATTCAGTAATGAGATCTCATTGACTAGTTCATGTTAGCCTGTGTCTGAGTGATTGGAGAGGAGAACTGAAATAGGCAACAGATACAAGTTGGAATTTTTGTTTCATGAGTGTGAGCGCCAAAGTCCAGGGAAAAGAGAAGTGATTCAACTGACCAGGAACTAAATACTCTCAAGTTTTCTGGCAGTAGTTCTTTCTGTTGTTCTTGGTGAGGATTCAGTTAGAAATAATCACAAGTACCTCAATAAAGAAATTGTCTTCTTTGTTTGAATGTAAGTTTTAGCTTTAGTCATACAGAGCTTATACCTCTGCTTACCACTGTGCCTTGTTTAGTACCTGTCTACCACCAAGAGCATTTACTTGGATTGACCTAAGATCTTTCTTCTAGTTGCACATAATTGAAGTTGGACAGCCTGCAGCAGGAAACCAGCCTTTTGTAAAGAAAGCTGTGGATGTGTTTTTCCCTCCAGAGGCACAGACTGATTTTCCAGTGGCTATGCAGGTATGAACGAGCTGCTCTTTAAATATGTCATGTTCTAAATCATCCATTCTAGCACTTTCTGAGGTATAGCAAACTGTCATCTGCAGTTTGCTTCACTCTCTCCCTCACCCCAGATCTTGGATTCTTTCAAACCCATTTAGAAACATGCAACTTTGTGCATGATTTTAGGAACAGTCCTACTCATGGAAGTTCTTCATCAGGGTGGATCAGGGCAGCATGAGACTCTTTGAGCTCATATACCAAAGTTTTATTGTAAAAAATTGGATGGTTATTGCAGTACAAGAATATGTAAAGAAGAAAATGGTCCTCTGTAGATAAACCAGTGGAATATAAAATACATCAAAGATCATGTTACTTATTATATAAATAATTTAGATATAAACCTTTTCTGGACAAAACTGGGATCACAGTATATATGTAAGATTATATGGTTTATTTTCCCTTTTACTGTTTTGCTCAGTACATTGTAGATGTTTCCATAAGGTATTGTATTCTTTGTGAATATTGTGGGAAGTGAAAAGCTTATTTTAAAGAATATACCACAATTGGACATATCTTAGCTATTTCCTTTATTTCTATTCCCAAATATCTGCCTATATTTACAATAATTCCTGTAAGATAGATTTCTAGCAATAGTGTCCTGATAAATGATTGTAATTTTTTCCCCAAAGTGAAATTGGCTTTTTTCTGTCTTGTGAAAAAAGATATGTCATATATCAGTTTCCAACAATACAGATGTAACAGCAGGATTAAATACCAAATGAAATCCTGCCATGGCTGATAATTGTAACCACCACTTAGAAAGTAACTTCATATGCATACATTCATGCAGATACATTCAAATAGACTCCTACAAAAGTGGTTTCACACTACTCTTGCTGCTTTATGACTCTCTCTCACTATATTGCAGATAGTTCTATGTCAGTAAAATCACATTTATTTTATTGTTTGCATAATCCATTCAATGGATATGCTGTGGCTCTCTTAAATAGTCCCACTGATGTGTATTTAGATTTACTGTAATCACCTCAAGGAATAATTGCAGTTCATACATCTTTGTTCATTAGTCAAAAGGTCTGAGGACAGATTCCTAAACATAAAAGTATGTATCAGAGGCATATGCATGTCACCAACTCTCATGACCATGCAGATTGTTCTTCTGCCAGTGCTACCCTTTACAGCTAGACAGTGCCCAGTGGTTTTCTTATCATTCCCTTGGTTTCTGTCCAGGCAGAATGGGTCTCTCGTATGCATTTTTTTAATTGAATTTTCCTGATCTTTGCATTTTTTCTGTCAGTCTTTATTAATATCTCTTTGTAGTTCTGAAATGCTAAGTGTCTGATGTGTTTTAAGTATTTTTCCCAGTCATAAAAAAAGGTAGTTTGTGGTATATTCCATCTTGCATAAGTTTTGCATTTTTGTGTGGCTTTACTATCATGTTTTGAAAATAATTCTGTACTCCAAGACGATCACAATAGTCACCCATATTTTTTCTGTTACTCTCTTAATTGTATTTTTTTAATTTAAAGTCTTTGGCCCATCTGGGGTTTACTTTGAGCTAAAGAATAAGATAATGATCCAAGTTCTTTACTCTCTCTTCCATCCCCAGATAGCTAACCAGTTATATCAATGTCATGTATCAATTAAAGTAACTATAGTCCCTTGCTAGGCTATGTACCATTTGTGGTAAATATCTCACATATAACAGATTCTCTTTCAGGGTTCTCAATCAAGTTCCCTTTTTCTATGACTCTTCCTATGCCACACCATACTTTTAAATAACTTTAAACTTTTTAATAACCTTCAAGTTTTCCTTGTGTTAAATATTTCTGTAAGAGTTGATGGCACTTGGCAAAGGTTTGTAAGTGGTAATGGAAGGCAGACTGGAAAGTGAAGTCAATATTTGGAGTATCTAGAACTTTCCCCTTTTATGAACTTGGGCTTAATGGGGTTTCGTAAGAAACTAGGAAAAGAATGTCTCTACCTGAAAGATATATGGAATAGGCTGATTTTCTTGGACCTTTATTTGAGAGTGATTGGGCAAAGTTATTTGCTCTCACACCTAGGTCTCATGGAGAAGGACTCGAAATCTATTTCTCAGGAATAGGTTACTCCCATCAGTGCTCTCAGCCTTGGAGACTCTGGGATCCCAATTATCATTTGTGAACTCTTTTTTTCTGACTTGACTTCTTCTTACTTTTTTCAACCCATCATTCTCTGTCTTTTTTACAGATTGGAGCTAAACATGGTGTCATATATTTGATCACAAAGTATGGCTACCTACATATGTATGATTTAGAATCTGGTGTGTGCATCTACATGAACCGTATTAGTGCTGACACAATCTTTGTAACTGCTCCACATGAACCAACCTCTGGGATTATTGGTGTCAACAAAAAGGGACAGGTATATAACTCCAAGGTTTCATTTCCCACCTTTTCCCTTCTGTAAGGACTAGAGCTTTGTCTTCCTTCTTCAGGAAAGCGATCAGGTATAGTTAACTCCTGTTATTAAATTTATACTCATGTCTGCCTTCTTCACATCCTCACTTCCTATCTTCAACCAGCACCATTTCTAACAGGATTGATTCTGAGAAGAGAGCAGCTCCTTCCTGCATGAAGCATCTACCAGTGGAGCAACAGTTCTAATATGTACCGCATACCTTTTCATGCTATGCACCCATTGATTAGAAGAGGTTGAAAAAGCAGATACTATGCTTTTGAAGTTATCTTTCTCAACCAAAGTTAAAAAGAGAAGAAAATCAATTTTCTGTGCTTTAAAAAGAAAAATTGAGAGGAATAATCATCAGTTATAACCAAGAAAGTCATTTTGGCATCATCCTGAACACATCATTATGATCAGTGCCCATATGACTTTACATTTTCAGTCTTTTAAACAGCTGCATAAAATCCCATGCAATCACTATGCTGGGTGGTTCTACTTTATTACCATTAGGAACCTGACTCCTTTACATCTTTTTACTCTTAGGGCCAACATCACAAGCATGCTCAACATGAGTCTGGGAATTTGGCAGACATTGCAGTGTCATGAGGGAATGTGGCAGACCACGTGTATAGTTCATTCTCCCAGGTGGATCTTATCTCACTTGGTGGGTTCTTACAGGTGCTGTCAATTTGTGTTGAGGAAGAGAACATTGTGAATTATGCAACCAGTGTGCTTCAGAATCCAGACCTGGGTCTGCGTTTGGCTGTTCGTAGTAACCTGACTGGGGCAGACGAGTTGTTTGTGAGAAAATTCAGTACCTTCTTTGCACAGGGGAACTATGCTGAAGCCGCCAAAGTAGCAGCATCTGCACCAAAGGTAGTGAAACTCGAACACTGTATGCCATTCTGAAGTTTTAGAACCCAACCTTGAGAGCAAAATAAAACATGAAAGCATTTTGCTACTGCTATTGGAGTATAGTAGTGCTATGTTAGTGTGCTTTTTAAATTTTTTACCAGTGGCATATCAGTAATGGAAACAGACAAAATTCTGCTCTACCATTTTATTCTTTATTGTTTTTCTGTTATTGTCTGTGTTCATACATATTTCTTACCCAGCATCTTAGCTCAAGTACAGGTTTGTCTTTCGGTAACTTGAATTTTCCACTGTTATTACCTACTCATTAAATATAAAACTATAAAAATCAAATAGTCCTTCCTATTTTATTTAGTGACAGTCCTATTCGGGACTTTCTTCACTCTTCCAGAGAATTGTTATTGGTTTATTTCTTTAGGATAAATTGTCCTGGGACTTGACTTACTCCTGAGTAAATAAAGACTTTCAAGTTGCTTCTCCTCTAAAGAATTTTTCCTGTCTTTTAAGTGGTGAACTTGAACAAACCAATTCATTTTTTAAAAAAATATTTTTTAAATATTTTTTAATTGTTGATGGACCTTTATTTAATGTTTATTTATATATGGTGCTGAGAATCTAACCCAGTGTCTCATACATGCTAGGCAAGTACTCTACCACTGAGCCACAACACCAGCTCCCAATTTCATTTTTTAATAGCTTTATTTTGGTTATTTATTTTTATGTGGTGCCAAGGATCAAACCCAGTTCCTCACATGTGCTAGGCAAGTAAGTGCTCCACCACTGAACCACAAGCCCAGCCCCTGAACAAACCATTTCTAATGGGACTATGAGTATTTTGAATTTGAGTGTAGAACTTCAACACCAAGTTAGAGGCCTAATTGCAGCCTGGTAGGATACAAGAAAGATCCATACTGTGATCTTCCTTGGACCTGGACCCGCGGTACTTATTGATGGAGGTAGAAGAATTTTTGTCCCTGTCAAGTCATTATAGAATTCTATTGAGTGAAGGGATGCCCTGTAATTACAGCGCAACAAGTTACATTTTCATTTGTTATCAGGGAATTCTGCGTACCAGTGATACAATCCAGAAGTTCCAAAGTATACCCGCCCAGCCTGGCCAAGCCTCTCCTTTGCTCCAGTACTTTGGAATCCTGCTTGACCAGGGTCAGCTCAATAAACTTGAATCTTTGGAGCTTTGCCGGCCAGTTCTTCAACAAGGGCGCAAGCAGCTCTTAGAGAAGTGGCTGAAAGAAGATAAGGTAGAAACACTTGTGAAATCATAACCCCCAAACAGTTTGAAAATTAGGTTGCTGGTGCCCTACTCCTCCTGATGTTGTCTTGTCCTTTGGCATGTACAGCTAGAGTGTTCAGAGGAACTGGGAGATTTGGTCAAAACTGGTGACCCTATGCTGGCTCTGAGTGTGTACCTTCGGGCAAATGTACCAAGCAAAGTGGTTCAGTGTTTTGCAGAAACAGGCCAATTCCAGAAAATTGTGCTCTATGCCAAAAAGGTAAGGCGTGTTTTACCATTACCTTTGTACAGATAACTCATTTGCAGGTGGGCGGTTACCAATTGTGTCATTTATAAAATACCTTCTATGTGGGGTGAGTACTGTGGTGCACATCAGTTATCAGTACTGCTGTTAGTATATGGCATTCATTAATACTAATAATATTTTATTATTTACTTTTTATTTTCCTGTCTTATTTTTGCAGTCCTTCTCATTTCCAGTCAGAAGCTTTCTTATAATCTTATTATCTTTCTCTTACTTCTCCTTCCTTCCTCCCCCAGTACCCTCTATGTGTCAAGTCAGTGTTTTGGGGGTTTCATATGCTATACCTATGTGCTTGCTAGTGCTGTGCCTGCACACCAACCTGGGTAACTTCTCTGTGGTCCATGCTCTTTGTTTAGTAAATTGCATCTCATATACCTGGGATCAGTTCACTTAATTGTTCATTTTATTTGGCAAAGGAATCTTACATACACGTGCTAATGTTGATAGTCATGTCTTTATAAACATAAATTCCAAACAAAGGATAAACTTCTTTTTTAATGTCCAGAGTTTTTACTTATTTTTCCTGATTGGTGTTCCCTCACTTACAGGTTGGTTATGTCCCAGACTGGATCTCTTTGCTGAGGAGTGTGATGAGGATCAGTCCAGAACAGGGTCTGCAGTTTTCCCAAATGCTAGTGCAGGATGAGGAGCCATTGGCCAACATTAACCAGGTGAACACAGATTGTTTGGGATATTTTATGACTTTTGTAGCCATCAGGAAGATTCCCTTCATTTGGTTTTCTGTTCTCACAATTCAATGTCTTTTTTGATTTGCTATTATTATTTCAGTTTTTAAAAAAAACTAATACACTAGGAGAGCTTGTCTTCTCGTCTATTTTTTGAATACTTGTCATTCAAGTATTGAGGATATTCATTGATTTATGTGTCAAACTGTGAGGATTTTGTTTCTTTTTGTGGGGATTTGTAGTAGGATGTAAAGATGTTATTTAAGGAAGGTAGCCCTCCATTCCTCATACCACTCCATTACTACCTCATTATTTTCTTTCTGACAAATGACCAAACCCCACCTAAGTACAATGGAAAGTGCTGAGAAGTCACCCTGGTTTGCATCTTCTGGTTGTCTGTTTGCCCTGGATTTTAGTGTAACTTACTTAATATTTAGGTGTAACCACATTCCAAGTCACCTTCAGTAAACTATATTCAAGAAATTCTGGGTGATATATAGGTGTGTAATAAAGCTTAAAGCACAACAGTAAAACCAACAACCTGTCTAGAAATGATAGGTGCAATTATAATTGAGTTTATGCATCTGGAAATTTACAGATATTTTGGAGATCATAATAAGGTGTATGAGCCAATTTACTTAGTTCTCAATGGGAAAGGAGTGTCTAGTTGAAATCTTGTTTGTATTTCATATTTTTAAGTTTTTTTTTTAAATATAAATTTTTGCCAGGCATGGCAGCACATGCCTGTAATCCCAAATAACTTGGGAAACTGAGGCGGGAAGATCACCAAGCAACTTAGTGAGACCCTGTCTCAAAATTAAAAAAAAAAAAGGGCTGGGGATGTCGCACAGTGGTATACTGCCTCTGGCTTCATCCCTAGTACCAAAAAAAACCCATATATATATATATATACACACACAAATATATATTTTTCCTCACACACACACACAGATGCACGCACATATACATATATACATATACATATATATTCCTCTTATACTCTAAGTATGAAAAATGTTGCACAGTTGCTAAATTTATTACCTGTATTTCACCTCTTATTGTTTTATTAATTGTTTAAATTAACATCTGTTTAATTGTAATAAAAAGTGTCTTAAGTAAATGTGCATTTTCCCAGTTGTGCCTGAATAACATAATGATGTTGTATGGCAGCTAGACCCCAGGTATTTGCTACCTTTACAATTTGATTAACATTATTTGTATCACTTTAGATTCTGGGGGCTCCCACATACTATAAAGACAACTCCCTTTGATCCACTCCATTAAAGTGGCCTGTTACGCAGTATAACATAGGTGATGTAATTTCACAAAATTACCCCTGAGTTAATAAAGGCTATGAATTACTTGAATTTCAGAAATATAATAAAATGCAAAGAAGGAGACTAATTGTTGAATTTCTGAATGAGATTCTTTCTCAAAAACTGTTTCAATAGGAAAATGAAACAGTGCCTTCTTTAAGTGAAAACATGGCTTGGATCTTTGCAGATTGTGGACGTTTTCATGGAAAACAGTTTAATTCAGCAGTGTACTTCCTTCTTGTTGGATGTCTTAAAGAATAATCACCCAGCTGAGGGACACCTCCAGACTCAGCTGTTGGAAATGAATCTGATCCATGCACCCCAGGCAAGTGACATCTCTAGGCTAATAACAAGGGGCAGAGTACCTGCTGTGCCTCTGTATGGGATGTGCAGAACTGAGCACAGGAGCTTTGAACAGGGTTATACTTGCTCCAGATGTTTATCTTTGTGCTTCTCAATGGACAAAAAACTTTTCCTATGAGGTTTTTCCAGAAGTCAGGGTACAGGACATACAAGGAAACAGTTACAATTGAGAATATAATTTCTTCCTTTCTTCTCTTTTTCATTGTGGTAAAATATGCATAACACAGGTTACCATTTTAACAGTTTTTAAATGTGCAATTCAGTGATGTTAAGAAAATTCACAAAGCTGGATGTGGTGGCACATGCCTATAATTGCAGTTACTCAGTAGGCTGAGACAGGAGGATCAAAAGTTCAAGACCAGCCTAGGCAACTTGGTGAGACCCTGTCTCAAAATAAAATTAAAAGGACTAGGTATGTAGCTCATTTCTGAGTTCAATCCAAAGTACAGTAAAAAGAAAGGAAGGGAGGAAGGGAGGACGGACATTAACAAAATTGTATAACCATCATCACTATATATTTTCAGAATTTTTTATCACCCCAGAAAGGAACTGCATCTAGCAGCCACCAAGCTGCTTTCTATCTCTATGAAATTGCCTATTCTAGATGGTTCATACAAATGAAATCATAAAATATTTGTCCTTTTGTATATTTTTTTTCATTTTCATATTTTATCCATTTTATAGCATGTATTTTAAATTCCATTGTTAAGGCTGCCTAATATATTCCATTGTATGTGTATACTACAGTTTATTTATCCTTTCTTTTGTTGATGGATGCTGGGTTGTTTCCACCTCTGGCTGTTATAAATAATGCTGTCTTTCAATCTTTTTGGATATCTACCCAAATGTGAACTTGCTAGGTCATATTATAATTCTGCATTTAACTTCTTGAGGAACATTGAGCTATATTCCAAGAGTCTTCATCATTTTGTATTCCTATCAGCAACACAAAAGTATTCCAATTTCTCTGTCCTTTTCAGCATGTTTTCCTTTTATTCACTTACTTTTTAAAATAATAACCATAATGGGTATAGTGGTTTCTTACTGTGATTGGAGCATCATTTCTTGACCTGAAAATCCGGGGGGAGGGATATGGTCAAATCACATGTATTTGCTATTCTGGGTTAAATTTGGAGATAGATACACAGTATAGAAAAGGGACATAGGGGATTTTATATCAACCTGTTTTGACCAAGGTTATATGAGAGGTTCACTTTGTTTTTTGCTTATTTGTCTTCAAATTGTTTTTCTTTAACAATCACATATTATTTTGAAATTTGGAGACAACATCCTTTATTCTGTTACCTCAATTTATTCAAATCCACAAGTCAGCTGCTAAGGGCATTATATCCCACCTCTAGGAAATAAAATTGGTTATTTACTATTTGGTATATTTTAACTCTCATGACTTGATGATTATGCATGATGGATTTTAGTAAATGAGGTATGAAACAGAAACCAAGTAACACTCAGAAACTCAGCATACAGACCCCAAAGAGTGCCCACACCACTAACAACTAGGCATGGTACTGACAGGCCTGGGGCACAGTGCCTGAAACAGTGGGACAGTCTTCTTTGGACGATGAGTACTAAGTGATGCTTTCTGCCTTTGCTCATCTGTGTTCTCAGAGTTCATCAAAGTTCTCTAAAACACAATTTCTCTGATAAAGATATCAAAAAAAAAAGAGGATAGTTAGGACAGATCAGAAGAAAGAAAAGGATAGGGAGAAGCAGGTATCAGGTGTTCTAAAATTCTCCTCTCAGGACTTGGTTTGATCCTTTATTCTGTAGAAATAGAGAGTGTGTATAATCCTGGAGCAGAGTGATATAGACTGTACATGTGTCCAGTCCTCTATTGGGTGTGTTCCACATCGTAGAAGGGATGGAAAAGAGTGTGCTGAGCTGCAGGTGAAGGCACCCAGGGTACAACTTGTCAGAATTAGCTACTAGTTAGAGATAGAGGATAAGATCACTTAGCAAGGCAACAGAGTTGCTTTGTTGACCTATCCATTCTTTGCCCAGAGAGTACTTACGGTGTTAAACCTCACCAAAATTCTTTCCAGGAGCTAGATATGTTGGCATGTATTTGTAATTCCAGCTACTCAGGATGCCAAGGCAGGAAAGTTGCTTAAGCCCAGAAGTTCAGGGCCAGCCTGGGCAGCATAACAGGACTTAAACTCTTTTTTTAAAGTTTTTTTAATTTGTCCTAATTTGTTATACATGACAGTAGAATGCATTTGTACATTTTGATAGATCATATATAAAAGGACTTCATCTCTTAAACCTATTCCCAACCACATCTGTATCCCTATCTACATCATCTTCTCTATTCCCCTCTCTCCAATTCTAACCTCTAACCACTTGCCCCTATCCTAACATCAAACCTAAACTATGAAACCTAAACCATTACACTATAATCCTGTATCAGATACACTAACCACTAACAACTAGTCCCAACAACAACCCTAACTCCTAAACCATAACCCTACCAACCTCATCTTCACCTTCAACCACTCCCCAACCCTAACCAATTATCCCTAATGCCACCCCCAACCTAAATCTTGAAATAAAAGACCTTATCTCTTAGAAAGTAATTAATTTTTTCCAGGAGTGTTTATTGTTTTAAGTTTCTTTACTAATTCTGCTTTAATTTAATAGAGAAGTCCAGTAAACACAAATCGGATTTGTTACTTTCAGGTGTGATTCTGACTCATCTGAGAATTGAGCTCATTAAAGGAGGGCTTGATAAACTTGAGCCCTCACACTGATCTTGCTATAGAAAACCCTACAAAAATGTAATTACTGAACCCAACTATGTATAACTATAATGCTCTAATAAAAAAATGTAATTGCCGAAAAACTGCAACAGGGTCCTGGACTAATCCCAATAATAGTGCTTTATGGAGCCTCAGTATTTCTTACATGCCTGACTTCAGCCTTGTGGGCCATGCCTAGCTCCGCAACATGGAAGAACAGAGCCTTGTGCAAAGGGCCTCAGATGATTTGAAGGACAGCCAGAGCTCTGCTAGGGAACCACTAACACTGTAGTTGCCATGGAAGCGTGGATATGAGCAGGGACCCATGAGCACTAATTTCTGAGCTACACATTACCCTGAGGCATGGGGTATGATTGATCAGCTGCTGTTTTAAATTTACTGGCACCAATCAGGTTTTCTTACTGAGCTCAATATTTCACAGGTCGCAGATGCCATCCTTGGAAATCAGATGTTTACACATTATGATCGGGCCCACATTGCCCAGCTTTGTGAGAAGGCAGGCCTCCTACAGCGGGCACTAGAGCACTTCAGTGACCTCTATGACATCAAGAGGACTGTAGTCCACACCCACCTCCTCAATCCCGAGGTACAGTGCACCACTGGGCCACTCCCCTTGTAAATGGTGTCTTTATAGTTGTTCATATCATATGCTCCCAAATGTCTGCCTCTTGGGGTTTGTAGGACCAGGCCTGAACCTGCCATGTTTACTGCCAAGAGCATGCATAAACTTCACCTGCCTGGCAACATGTCTGCACTCAGTGTCATCTTTCTTTCTGATATTCACCTTGAGTTAGTCTAATACCAGGAAAAATGATAACCTTTTAACATTGACAACCTACCAAGACTGTCTGAGTCATTAGTAAAATCTAAAGGAGCTACTGTGTTTCAATTTATAGAATAGTTTTAGTATCAACTGTAGGGTATACTAGGATGAACAATTTAGGTCAGGATTTTATCCTAAATTTATTACTTACTCCCACTTTTTACCATGATAGAAAGGTACTTTTTGGTCTTATTAAGTAGAAATTCTTTACACTTTTGACATTTAGGGTGGGGGTGGAGATGATCCAGTTATTTAACAATATTTACAACTCTTCCTTATTCTCAGTGGCTCATCAATTTCTTTGGCTCCTTATCGGTGGAGGATTCTGTGGAGTGTCTACGTGCCATGTTGTCTGCTAACATCAGACAGAACCTTCAGCTGTGTGTGCAAGTTGCTTCTAAGTACCATGAACAGCTGGGCACACAGTGCTTGGTGGAGCTTTTTGAATCCTTCAAGAGTTATGAAGGTAAATCATGCAACCCTGGGCAGACCCTGCCTTATGGCTATACCTGTCTTCTTAGGTGTGGCCGTTCACTCATACAACTTAAAACGTCTTCCTGTAAAACAGGATGCAATTCTTACTGCCTTACATTTTCAGTCAACTTTTCTCTCATGGGTATCACTCAGCTTATATAACCTTTTTGGTATTTCCAGAGAAAGAAAGCAAGTTGGTTGCTTTGGGATGGGAGTACTTATAATTCCCCTAAAATCCTTAAGTCTTTGTGGGACCTTGTGTCTCCATGTATGACAGCCTGGTGCAGAATTCTTCTGATATTCTGTAATAATGGTTCTGGGTACCAGTTAAAGGGCCTGGTATCTGGTCTGAGCAGCCCTGAGGTGTCTGTTTTGTCCTCTTCCAAGTGAAAGCCCACAGTAGTCCTTCACTTTGTGGTATTACCTTGTTGATTGTTGATGAGGTCTACCCAGTTGCCATCCTTTGCCCTTTTGTGATCATTGCACCAAAAGAATGCCAGGAAGAGTGGCTGTCTTGGGAACAGACAGGGGATCTGACTAGCTGTTTCAGGGATATTGGCAAAGCAGACACATTTCACATGGATGAAGAAGTCTGAACGGATCTGAAGAATGGAGCAGGTCATTGTGGGTGGGGCCATCAAGTGAGCCCAAAGAGAAGATGGATGAATGTTAGGAGAGTAAACATCAAACAGTCTCTGTTTATAGGCCTCTTCTACTTCCTGGGCTCAATTGTGAACTTTAGCCAAGACCCAGATGTGCATTTGAAGTACATTCAGGCTGCGTGCAAGACAGGGCAGATCAAGGAGGTGGAGAGAATATGCCGTGAGAGCAGCTGCTATAACCCAGAACGGGTGAAGAATTTCCTAAAGGTATGCCTTTCCCCACAAGCTGCTTTCATGGGTGACAGACCATGACCAGATGTCCTAAGAAGTAGTAAGCTGGGTTTGTCTTGCCTTTATTCCCTTAGTTCTCAATGACAGATCTCTACTTTATGATGGTCTAACATTCTTAAAGGACTCCACTCATCATTAAGAGGATCCTTTGTAGGGGAAAGAAACTGGAGACTGTCCAGCAAGTGGATGGCAGGAGTTAAATCGTTGCTGCATTTTATTTCAGCAGCATCCCAACTGTGTCCCTATTGGTTATATGTGATATGTTGGGGGCTGTGCCATGCAGATGGCGCCAGGATGGCCCCTGGCAGTCAGCCAGAGGTTGTCAACAGCGAGGAGGTTAATTGACCTAAGCACACTCAGGTGATTTATTCCACGCACACAATGCATGCGCATGTGTTCTCGAGCACTCCTAATTGTGCCTGCTCGGACATCTTGCTTAATCTTTGCATAAGAGGCGTGGCCCTGCTCTCCACCTCCTGGAGGTGATATAAGTGGGCTGTAGGAGAGCGCGACAGTAAAAGCAGCAGCAGCTAGCAGAAAGAAGTGGCGAGGAGCCACTAGCAGAAAGGGCGACAGTAAGAGCAGCAGCTAGCAGAAAGCAGAGAAGCCATTAGCAGAAAGGAAGAAGAAGTGGCAAGCAAAGAGAAGCAGCGAGTGGGGCAGCAGCGGAAGGCAGATCGCAGAGCGGAGAACTGAGAACACACCTTTAGGTTGCAGATCACAGATAGGCAGATCGCAGTACGTGGGACACATCACTAAAGCACCTTAGGTAGACGCACCCTTAGTTCACAGGATGCAGGACGCACCTTTAAGAAGCAGCAGAAGCCTAAGAAGATATAGATCTCTGAAAGTGTAGTCTCTCTCTCTTAAGCAAAGCCTCTCTCTCTCTCTCTCCTCTCAAAGCAAGTAAGCCTCATTTCCTCTATCCTCTATAAACAAGCAAGGAAGCAGCTCAGAGATAGAAGTAGCTCAGTTTCCAGTCCACCACCCATAAGACCCGTGCAAGTTGTTGCTGCAGGCGGTCACAAATATCCACGGATTTGGTACCAAATGGTGACACACACCTATAGTCAGCAACTCAGAAACTGAGGCAGGAGAATCACAAGTTTGAGACCAGCCTCAGCAACTTAGAAAGATCCTGTTGTTGTGCCCAGTGGCTTGAGACCCCACAAAGACCACCAGAGACCACGATCAATGCAAGCAACAAAGAGTCATTTATTAGCAAGCTCAAGCCTGATCCTCCGTGCACTCGGTAACCAGTGACGCTAAGAGGCCCTGAGCCCTTGTTCAGCTGGCTTTTTATAATGAAAGGCAAATGGTTTTACAGTGTTCTTTTTGATTAGCTAACATATAAAATTGTATACAATGTTATTTTAAGTTCTGGGTCACCCTGACCTCCGAGAGGAGGGTTATCATTATCTTTAAGTTTGCTTTTGTGCCAGCAAAGTTTGCTTTTGGATCAGTCACCTAGCCTTTACAGATAATATAAGAGACGAAAATTCTTTGCAGCTTTTACGAGGGGTTGAGGGCAGTTTGGGAAGAGCCTCGTATTTGTATTTACACAGGTGCGGGCTCTTTCTATCTTTACACTGTCAAAAAATAAAAAAGGCTGGGAATGTTTCTCTGGGGTTAAGCACTCTGTGTTCAATCCATGATTAAAAAAAAAATAAGAAGAAGAAGAAGGAAAAGGAGAAAAACAAACAAGAAGCCTGTTTCTCATGCAACAGTCTTGGGTGGCAGGGGGTTGAGTAGATGGCTTTCCATGCCACCACCCTTTAAGGAATAAGTACATAGCTGTTTTGCCATCTTCAATACTTTGCCTTGAATGTTGCCTTCCCAGTCAATTGGTGGAAGGGAAGAGTACAGAGTAATTGCATGGTGGCTTTTCCCTTGAAGGAAATGAGGTCATGTGGTCTCGTCTGAAGCTCTAGGGAACCTGGGAAAAGTAATCTAGGCGTGGGTCCAAATGAAGACTAATATGATTATAGTGGCTTACTGACTATCCTGACAAACTGTTTGGGAACTGAGTGTGAGTGTGTAGACAGCTCCCCCACTACCTCATCCCAACAGACTGGCATTTCTTTGGCAATGACCACTAGAAGGGCAATCTTTTTTTGCAAATGAACTATTCTTGAGGACAGCCTGGTCTGTGTTGGATTTCCACATAATGAACTGCTTGTCTCAACCCAAAAGATGTTTGAATTTGCATAAGTTTAGAAACTATTGGTCAAATTTAGCAGAGATCTCTTTTGTCTTTAACCAAATACTATTATCTTTCCCCCACTTGTTTCCCAAAGCAAACACTAATTCCCCCCAATGTAAATGCCTTAAATGTCAACCTATCTAGAGCAAAGTCTCCTTGTGCATTCCCCGCAGGGTCACTGTTGCACAGGCAGGGCTGTCTTGCATGAGAGCATAATCCTAGGGCTAACTTGTGGGATCTCTCACTGCCTGACATGTTCTCTGCTCTTTAACCCTCAGGAGGCCAAGCTCACAGACCAGCTTCCCCTCATCATTGTGTGTGACCGCTTTGACTTTGTCCATGACCTCATCCTGTATTTTTACCGCAACAACCTGCAGAAGTACATTGAGATCTATGTTCAGAAGGTACCGTTGAGAGGGGCACTGCAGGCTCCCAGGATGACACCTAGATACCTTTGGGCCTCAGACAGTGGTAATAGTCTACACCTCAGAGGTTGCCTCTTGACTCCTGAACATTTTAGGAATTTCACTTTGAAGGGTGGTATATTAGTCTGCTCAAGCTGCCAGAATAGAGTACCACAGACTGGGTAACTTAAACAACAGAAATTTATTTCTAACAGTTTCTGGAGGCTGAAAGTCTAAGAACAAGGTGTTGACAGAGTTGGTTTCTAGTAAGGGCTCTTTTTGGACCTGCAGATAACCAGCCACCTCAGCACTGCATTCTATATGATCTTTCCTTTGTACACATGCATTTCTTATAAGGACTCCAATCCTGTTGGATTAAGGTCCCATCTTCAACATTAATTACCTCTTTAAAGGCCCTGTCTCCAAAAACAGTCTTACCAGGGGTTTAGAGCTTTGAAATATGAACTTTGATAGGACACAGTTCAGTGCTAAACAGGGATTTGTCCACACTGTACAAGTCTTGGGGGGCTTATAGCAGTTCTGTTGTCTGCAGCACTGAACCCACCTTGACTCTTCTAGGTCAACCCTAGCCGTCTCCCAACTGTGGTTGGAGGGCTGCTTGATGTGGATTGTTCTGAAGAAGTAATTAAAAATTTAATCATGGTGGTGAGAGGACAGTTCTCTACTGATGAGCTGGTGGCTGAAGTAGAAAAAAGAAACAGGTAAGGTTTCTTTACTTGTTATCTTCTCTTGCTCCTGGATTCTGGTATTTGTTGGTAAGTCTCTCCTTCTCCAAAGTGCCTTCCTGGTTGATCTCTAGTCTTCAAGACTGTCTCTTTGTCTCTTTCATGTACACATTACATCTAGGAGTGAGTTAGTTGCTATTCGTACTGAAGACATTGGGGTAAAACTTTATAATCATAATCAATTTGGAAGCTAGATCTGTCTTGATCCCTGGAGCAACCTGAAATAAATGGAGTGAGGGATTGTTTGTTTGTTTCAAGAATCAACCCTCAAAGCCCAGAGGTTACCCTAGAGATTTCTGATCACAGCTTTGAGATTTTCACAGTATCTACTTTTTTCAAAGGCTCAAATTGCTGCTTCCCTGGCTGGAATCTCGGATTCATGAAGGCTGTGAGGAGCCTGCCACTCACAATGCACTGGCTAAAATCTACATTGACAGCAACAACAGCCCAGAGCGCTTTTTGAGAGAGAATGCCTACTATGACAGCAGTGTGGTGGGCCAATACTGTGAGAAGCGGGACCCACATCTGGCCTGCATTGCCTATGAGCGGGGACAATGTGACCTTGAGTTCATCCAGGTGAGCAGATATAATTGACTTCCTGTGTCTCTCTGGCCTCACAGGACAGATTATCTAATATGTTCCTAATGGGGACTATTTGGGACTTTGAGTACCCAGAGATGATGAGTCTGAAATTCATTTCCATACATTTAGTTTTTTTTGTAATTCTGATACGTTTCTGTGTTCTCCTTATGTCCTATTTGTATGTGTTGTATTTATAGGCTTCACTGGCACTGAATTTGACCATCACCCCTCTGCTTACAGTCTTCAGTGTTACCTGGTGACTCGAGGACAAAATTGAACTTAACCTGACCTGTGGACCACCTCCTTCCCCCTACTGACCTAGCCAACTTCCCCTCTTGCAATCCCACCTGGCATGGCCTGCAGTCCTCCAGTGCCTCCTGTCCTGAGGGCCCTTGTACTTACCCCCTTCTTAGGGTAACTTTTCAGATGCCCTCCCTCCTCTCTTCCTAACCCACCTAACCCTTGTTGCCCCCTCCTTGAAACATTCACCCAGGTCTCCTGCTGATGTCTGCCCAGGCTGGGATCTACATGTATGTAATTATGTGTTTAGGTTGAACTATATAAACTACTACTGCTTGACCTACAAATCCAGAAATCTCATGTGGTTGAATCTAATGTTTGTTTAGCTGTAAGCTTCTCCTAGGCGTTTGGTCTATTTGTCCTCAGCAGCTCAGGTCTTATAGTATGTGTACTCAACAACCAGGGGCAGTGTGTGTTAGAGTACACATGAGGAGAACTGAAGATGGAGAGCAATTACCAGCTTCTCCTTCTGCCCTAGTTTTTAGACAGAATTGACAAGAATGAGTGAACATAGCCTCTCACCTGAAAGTCTTGGGGAACCGGTTTTGTAAAGCTGGGACTTTTATTAGTTTGATATCAGTTAGGGTCTTTTTTGGCTTAATTTATCTCCTTTTTATTAAATTTATCTGCTTTTTATTAAAGCACCTCTTGGAGATCTTAGCACTCATCTGTGCTATGAGGTGCTAACCCTTTTATTAAGGCCAAGTATAGCTAGGAAAGAGATGCTCATTCAGGCCTGCTTTGTTCAAGAGAGGGCTGCAGTATGAGTTCAGGGCAGGTCCTCTGTGTGGTAAGCACCTTGCCAACTTGCTTTGGCCTCCTGCCGTGCCCACACAGGCAGCCCATGTTGCCTTCAATACATATTCATCTCCCAGCCCTGTACCTAGCACCTGATACTCAATAGATATGTTTCTCCCCAGGACTTAGCAAATGCTTCACATGGTGGAATGTCCCAGTGGATAGATCATGATTTGAAAATTAATTTCAATATTCAGAGAAGGGTCTCAAGATTAGTCAATGAAAGCACAGTTTAAAGTTTCTGACCTCAAAACATTGTAGTTAGTTTACTGTTTTATACCAGTTCTAGGCTATTCAGATTAAACTGTAGAGATGATTTGGAGCTACATGTGAATATTTAAATTAAAATTAAAAATTGAGTTCCTCAGCTGAACACTACATTTTTTCTGTAGCTAATGGTGGTAAATCACACAACACAAAATGTATAGCATGCCCATAATCACAGAAGGTTCTATAGGCCATAGACATGACACCTCCCTGTGAGTCATTGCAAACTTAGAAGTGATTAGAGGTACTTCATCTCTTTAAGGACTGTAGTATTAATCCTGTGGTATTGTGCTCATTTCTTGTCAAAGCCTTGCCTGGGCCCCAACTGTCCACATAAGTATCTTGGAGAAAAAACTCGCTGGGATATACCCTCCTAAGTAGCATCTGTTGGTTACTTATGTTACACACATACATGTACTCATTTCAGGTTTGCAATGAGAATTCTCTGTTCAAAAGTGAGGCCCGCTACCTGGTACAAAGGAAGGATCCAAAGCTGTGGGCCCGTGTCCTTGAAGAGACCAACCCTTCTAGGAGACACCTAATTGACCAGGTGAGGCACAGAAAGTGGGTATATGCATGCCTGAATTTTGCCCACTATTCATCTTGTGGGTCAAGTGACTGGTTTGTTGTTACGTTTAAACATTATAGCTTTTACAAACCCTCTGCCTTGCACAAGTCAGCTATTCCAGAAATGGCTTGATTCCCAAGGATGAACTGACTTAAAATTGTTTCTTGGCTAAGGTTACAGAGTTGGCTCTTGTATCTGAAGCACAGCTGTGCAGCCATTATAAAAGAATACTTGATGACGTGCCTGCATGCTAGATCCTGAGCTGTTTTTGCAGCTCAGCCCCTTGTTGACATAAGTTGAGTGACTCTCAACATCTGGTTACCCACTGTGCCTTTTTGGCTATACAGTACCTCCTTAGAGCTGGAATATGGTGCTAGGGCCAGGGTCTTTATTAGGTGTGGCCCAGTGGTGGGGGCAGGGGGAATCCACCTCCACCTCTGGGTAAGCTTCGCATGACATCTGTCACAACCTTGCAGACACTTGTAGACAGTGTCTCCATTGTCCTTAGGACTGTCACCAAGGTTGCTGAATATAATGTTGAGGGGTAGCCAAAACCAATGTGGCAAAACCCTTATCCAACTGTCTTCAACCATGAGCATATATTCAATAAAGCTCCCACCTTTCCTCACATACCTAACAACGTGCTGGGCAGGTACTTTAAACTCAAGTGCCAGATTTTACCTTTATCTGTACTAACTTTCACTTTCTTATTTTCTGTCCATAGTTGCTTCAAGCCTATGCCACTTTAAAGTAGACTTTTTATTTTGAAATGCTTTTAGATTTATAGAAATCCATATTATTTTGAATCTTTATTATAGCAATTTCAGACTTATCCATCTTGAAATTCATTTAAATCTCCTAAAAACATCAAACAACACAGGGCCATACAGAGTTCATTTAGATTCTATAAGGATCTATCTCCAAGTTCACAACATCAGATGTTTCTTCAGGTATAGTCAGCCACCGGATATACCACGTAGATAACCTTATGTTGGACCTTGGGAAAGGCAGCTTTAACACTGTACCAAACTAGAGCCAGCAGGCCTCATTTATCCCTTTTTCTGTGTGGAGCTGCTGGGCCAGTCATTATGTCTGCTCTGATTATTACCTCCTGGTGGGACACTCAACTGTAGTGCTCCTCTGATTGGGAGCACATGACAGAGGCAGACTGCTTTCAGTGTCTGGAGGAGAATGTTATGCAAAGTTACTTAGAGGAAGCAGTGAGTTTCCTGAGGTAGCTTTAGATTGGGCATCCTGTGTTGATTCAAGAAGGTAGAAACATATTTTTGCCCTTAAAACAACCTGTGTGTATGTATTTAAACTACTCTAAGGTATTCAAGAACTGACAGGTGTCACTGTTGAGATGCCAGAAAGTGTGTCCCTTCCTTTGGATAATCACTTTTTGATTACCTAGTTGCTGTAATGGCTCCTTCTCCCTTAACTCCTTGCCGTATTTGTTGTGACTGTAAACTGCTCAGAGAAGAAACCTCCACATTTCATGGTGCCATTGAGTACAAAGGTCACCCAAGGGGTAGATTGGGCTGCCTTAAGGGGCTTCTTTTATGCCTCCTTTGTGGTCAGAGCCATGCCAGCTCTGAGACCTCCCCAGCTGTTTGTTCTTTGTCATTAACACACTGCTTGTAGCTGCCTCTGAGGAACACCAGAAACTTAGTAAAGACCCCTGGTACAAGTACAAAGAGAACAGTGCTGATCTTCTAATTTGCTATTATTAAGAACACCCACTCTTTGGAAAAGTGTCTTTTTGCCATATTTGTTAATTTTTTGGTATATGAGTCACTGGAAGATGGATGAGGAGTGCCATGGCCAGTCTTCTGTTAGATTTTTTCAGTGTGGTTCTCAATGGCTTCTGGTGTCAAGGCTCTACAGCTCCAATTGCACCTCATGCATCCACTGTAAGTGGACTGCACCAAAGCAGTGACAGTGCCCTCTGTTAGCAAAAAACTGCTGGAGGCCCCTGCAATGTCTTCATTAGAGAAACAGGAGCCAAGTTTGCTATGAATGGTGGCCTTATGTAAGAAAGATAACAGCAAATGTGCATTTCAAATACCTACTTAGTACATTAAGTTATTTGCTTTGGAATACACTTAGTGTGATCACTGGAACAGAGAGTCTTGTTGCCCTTATGTGAGAGAAAAACTAATTGTCAAAGTTGGACAAACTGACTTCCCTGACGTTGACTATTTTAGGTTCACCTTCCCTTTCTTCCTTGAGAAAACTGCCTATTTTCTCTGTGTCCACTCCAGATTATCTTGGAGGAATTCTCCCCTTCTTTTCAAAGATAGGTTTGAATTGACTTCAATCAGGTTCTTTCAAATATTTCTTAAAACCAGGTAGTACAAACAGCATTGTCAGAAACACAGGATCCTGAAGAGGTCTCAGTCACTGTCAAAGCCTTTATGACAGCTGACCTACCTAATGAATTGATTGAACTTCTGGAGAAGATTGTTCTGGATAATTCTGTCTTCAGTGAGCACAGGTAAGGGTGTGCCAGGGAGGCCATGGCCATGGCTAAATTTAGATATCTGCTCAATATTCACATTCTGTGATAACCTTTGTTTGCTTCACCCATCCATCAACTACTTTCCACTCAGCCTTCTTACTACCTTCTGTGTCTTCAGTCCACCCTTCCCTTCTCTTATTTAAATACTACTGTCTCTTAAAGCCCAATCTAAATTTTAATTTTTCTGGTCCTCACTGTTCTGTAATCACAATGCTCAGAGAAAGAAAGCTAACATTTGGTGAGAACCTTCCATGTTCCAAGTATGTGTTAAACTCTTAAAATCATGTTGAACAAAGAAAACTCAGGAAGAAGTAACAAGAGAACCAGATTTGGGCACATATCCAGGAATACTTGCTGGTAATATAATGGAGAAGCCAAATAAATAGAAGCTATGGGAGGGACAAGCATACTGGGCAGAAGCAACTGTTAGCTAGTGTGTTGCCACTTTAAAATCTATCATCAGTCTGTCAGGTTGTAGTGTATTCACATTGTAAATCCTGGTATAAAGATATAATTGTAAGATCATGTAGGCCAGAAAGACTATTAAGGGCTGTGGTATTACAGAAAGGAGTATATGTGAGTTTTGTGTTTTTAAACTTGGAAAAATGCCATGGTAAATATACAATGTGTAATTAATGCATATTTAGTAGAATCATAAGCCCAGATTAATAATAGGATACCAGAAAGATGTGCAGAGTTAAGGTATTCTACCTTGCATCTGACCTACCTCCTTTGATAGGAGGTGTTGACTTATGGGCTCTTCCAGATGCTTATAGGTGACTCTGACTCTCTGCTACCTCCCTGAACACTGCTACTTCCCACAGATGCAGAGAGACTTTCAAGTTTTTGCTCTCCTTTCTGTGACTATTTGACTAGACATAAATGAAAACAGCCTGGATTGGCAGTAGCACAGATCATGTACCTAGAGACCTAGGCAGATCCTATCATTGGAAAAATTCCAAACTGTGGATGAATTAAAGACAAAACAAATCAGTAACAGTGTTTAGCAAGTAAATAATGAAGTCTGCAATTATAAAATAATAATGATAACAACAAGAACCCAAAAAAGAACACAGGTAGAGTTTTGCCAAACCCTGTTGAGTCTTGGCTATGGTTCTCACAACTGGGGACAAGAGACAAAGGCTAAGGGCCTACAAAAGATGTGACATCTAATTGCTGGGCACAGTGGCACACTCCTATTATCCCAGCGACTTGGGAGGCTGAGACAGGAAGATCACAAGTTTAAGGCCAGCCTTAGCAATGTAGCAAGACCCTGTCTCAAAATAAAAAGGGCTTCAGATGTGGCTCAGTGGTAAAGTGCCCTTGAGTTAAATCCCCAGTACAAAAAAAAAAAAAAAAAAAAAAAAAGATGTGACATCTAATAAATGGGAAGGAAAAAAAAAAACCTTCCTGAAGGCAAAGAAAAACTAAGAATTATTTAGCCCTCTGCTGAGAAAGACCAGCCAAATCAGAATAGAAAAGAGGCCAATCACAGTGGTACACGCCTGTAATCCCAGTGGCTCAGAGGCTGAGGCAGGAGAATCGCAAGTTCAAGGCCAGCCTCAGCAATTTAGCAAGGCCCTTAGCAACTCAGTGTCTCTAAATAAAATATTTGTAAATTTATGATTACACAAATGGTATGCCTTTACTCCATGTACAGAGAAACAACATGTATCCCATTTGTTTACAATAAAAAATAAATAAATAAATAAAAAGGCTGGGGATATAGCTCAGTGATTAAGCACCCCTGGGTGCTTACAACAACAACAAAAAAAAAAAAAAAAAAAAAAAACCTCTTCTGAATCACAGTGCTAGACTATAAGAACAAAACTAACCCCAACAAGCTGCTCCTCTCATGGGTTTTAACAAAAAATTCATGTTCACTGACATAGTATTAGAAATCTTCAAGTCAGGAATTTAAAGTAATTGCCTTTAATAAGCTTCCTCAGATCTCTGCCAGAGACAAACACAAAGATTTCTGACAGAGAACATTCCAAGAAATAATGAATTCATAATAAAAACATTGACAGAGAAACAAAGCACCATTAGTTAAAAAAAAAAAAAAAAAACCTACAATAACAGTAGAATGAGACCTGCGAAACTTTAGATACTGGGATTATCAGACATAGAATGTAAAATTACATGTAATTTTTTTCCCTCAGTAGAACTCGGAGGCACTTTACCACTGAGTTACATCCCCAAACATTTTTTTTTTTACTTTGAGATAGTATCTCCTATTCTTTACCAAGACTGGCCTCAAACTTGCCATTCTCCTGCTGCAGACTCCCAGTAGCTGGAATTACAGGTGTGCAATACCACGTTCAGCTATCTGTAATTTTTTTTTGTTTTGTTTTGTTTTTGTGGTGCTGGGAATTGAAACCAGGGCCTTATGCATGTGAGGCAAGCACTCTACAAACTGAGCTATATCCCTAGTTCCTGTATGTTTTTAAATACCAAAAAAAGATCAAGCAGATTTTTCAAAGTACCAACTGAGACACACACATACATTTATTTTTGAAGTAAACCTTAAGTGTGTTTAGCACCATTACAGAATAAATGAATTGGGAGATAGATTTGAAGAAAATACAAGAATATAGCCAAAAAAGTATGAAAAGAAAATGTGAAAAAGTTAAGCTATGTAGAGGTGGAAAGGAAATCTAGTCAGAACATCAGAAAAAGCAGAGAATGAGATATGCTATTTGCAGGGAAAATTTATGGTTATTTTACAAAATCGACTAGATTATAACTTTCAGATTTAGGAAGCCCAGTAGATTAGATCCCATGGAGGAATATTTGGGTGCGGGGGTGGGGGGGTTAGCAGGAGGCACGGGGGATTCAATCAAGAGGGATTTTACCATTGAGCTGCATTTTAGCTCTTTCTATTGTATTTTGAAACAGGGTCCTGCTAAGTTTTCCAGGCTGGCCTTGAACTTGCTATCCTCCTGCCTCAGCCTCCCCAGTAGCTGGGATTACAGGTGTGTACCACCGCACTCAGCTAGAAATAAATTGTATGCCTAACTTTTACAAGGCCCTGGGTTTCATTCCTAGCACCTCACACATAATAAGTAACTGTCAACTTAGAACTGTATACTTTTATAAATTAAGAGAAAGGCGAAATAGAGGTCTTTTCATATATATTTAATGAAAAACTTTGTGAATAACAGACCTACATTAAGGGAAATACTAACAAGTATTTTTTAGGCAGAAGGAAACAATCCCATGTGGGGATAAGAAGGAATAAAGAGCAAAATAATAGTGACTGTATAAAGAAAAAGTATCATGTGGTAGAAAAGAACAAAATTTGATAATAGCTTGAATATAAATTGGGAGGTAGTATTTTAGAGTCCTTTTAAAGATAAATATAATGGTTAACTTTAGTCTTTGATGAGTATTCATGTTAAAATTGTAAGCAGAACCATGAAAAGACCCAGACTACCTAACTTCTGAACTAGTTGAGAAAGCTGGTTGAGGAATAAAATAAATGGAATGAGAAAATTATCAATCGAGCCAAGTGCAGTTGATGCACGCATCTAATCCAAGAAACTTGGAAAACTGGAGGATTGCAATTTCAACTCCAACCTCAACAACTTAGCAAAACCCTATCTCAAATAAAAAAGAACTGGTTATATATCTCAGAGTTAAATCATCCCTGAGATTCAATAACCAGTACTGAAAAAAATAAAATTACCAACCCAAAAGAAGGCTAAGAAAGGAGATAAAGAGGAAAAAAAAGGTAGGAACACATTGTAAAGGTAAAATGAGATGGTAATCCCCAGCACCACCACCAAAAAAAAAAATGGTAGAATAAATCTACATGTGGGAGTAATTACATTAAACATAAATGGATCATGTATTCCAGATAAAAAGACTAAGATGCCCTGAATTAGATTTAAAAAAAAAAAAACATGAATGTACTCTTTGTGCAACATAAGGTTTATAAAAAGTTGAAAATAAAAGAATGAAAAACCAATAAGTAAAAACCAAACCTGAAACACTGGTACAGTTATAGTAATATCCCACAAAATAGACATTAAAGTAAAAAGCATTATTGATATAAAGAGGACCAAGTACATAATGATGAAAGTTTCTATCATCAGGAAGATAATTCTGAACATATGCACTTAATACAACCTCAAAATATAAGGAAACAGAAATTGATAACTACAAGGAGGCATAGGCAAATTCATCATATTGGTAGATATTAATATACCTCTCCAAGTAGTTGATAGAACAATTTAAAAAAATTTTTTTTGGTGCTGGGGATTGAACCCAAGCCCTTGTGCTTGCAAGGCAAGCACTCTACTGACTGAACTATCTCCCCAGCCCTTAAATTTTTTAAGTAAGTATATTAAAAGGTACATATAAAGCTGGGCATGGTGGTGAGCACCTGTAGACCCTGCTACTTGGGAAGCCAAGATGGGAGAATAATGAGTTTGAGATTGGCCAAGGCAACTTAGCAAGATCCTGTGTCTAAAAGAAAAACAGTATATATAAAAAACACAATAGTAAATGTATTTTTTAAAATAAATATAGGGCCTGGGGATATAGCTCAGTTGGCCTCGCATGCAGAAGGCCCTGGGTTCAATCCCAAGCACCACAAAAAATAAATAAGTAAATAAATAAATAAAGTAAATATAACTGTTGACAGTTAATTGCATTTTAAGCTTGTTTAAATGAATTTACATATAAATGAATTATAATTCAGTAAGTAGACAGCTTATTAAAGAAAAAATAACCAGAAGACAAATAAGAACAAAGTGAACTTCTACAGTCCTGTCCACTCAGCCATGGTTAACAGCTTGCTGTAATTCATGATCCAAAGACCCTGACTAAAGACATCAGTTTTACCCATATCCATCAAATCTGATGCAATATCAGTAACAATCCCTATTTATTTACTTAGGGAACTTGATAGAGATAAAAGTCAATAATAGTCAAGATACTACTAAAACAAATAATAAATTACCCAAGAGGTCAAACTGGGTGTTAGGGTGGTAAGGTACTAATCCTAATCTATAATTACTGTAAAACAAAAGCAAAGCACAATGATTTTGGCAAAGAAATGGAGAAATAGACCATTGTAATAGAATGATTTTGGCAAAGAAATGGAGATATAGACCATTGTAATAGAATAAAGAGCCTTATAGGAGAATCACAAGTACAAGGTCAACCTCAGCAACTTGCAAGACCCTGTCTCAAAATTAAAAAGAGCTGGGGATGTAACTAAATGGTAAAGCTCCTTTAGATTCAAATCTCACTACCAAAAAATAGCTAGGCATGGTTGCACACTCCCTTAATCTCAGTGATGCATGAGGCTAAGGAGAATGGTGAGTTTGAGGCCAGCCTTGGCAATTTAGGGAGATTCCAGTCTCTAAATAAAAAGGGCTGGAAATGCAGCTCAGAGGTAGAGCACCCCTGGGTTCAATCTCCAATTCCCCCCCAAAAAAGAAGAGCCATAGATAACTATATATTATATAAAATGTATATTTATAATAGAACTGGAAATATAAGTGGAAACAAATTTTCAGTAAATAGTTGGAAAATATTTAAATTGGGTATCTCTTTCATATTATAAAAAGATTTAAAGGTAAAAGGCAAAACCATAATGTTGGGGCTGGAGTTGTGGCTCAGTGGTAGAGCACCTGCCTAGCATATGTGAGGCCCTGGGTTCAATTCTCAACACCGCATATAAATGAATAAATGAATAAAATAAAGGTCCATCAACATCTAAAAAATTTATTTAATAAAACCATAATGTTATTACTTTTCATAGTTAAAGAATATTTATGATCTAATAAGTTATTTAGCCAGTCACACACAAAAAATGATAAATCTTTAGTGAAAAACCAGTAAGACTATCAAGAACTTTAATCATAAAGTAAATGGAGAAAATACAAATGGAAGGAAAACATTTGCAACATAACTCAACCAACAAAAAACTAGTATGGGGACTATTCAATAAAAGAAAAACATAAACAACTCAATTAAAAAAAAAAAAAAAGAGTGTTCAACAGACCCCTTAACAAGAGGAAAGACAGCTTGTGAATCTAAGGCAAGAATTGAACCTCAACAGCCATAAAGGAGTTCTAGTGTGAGGCCACACTACATCATCCTTTGCTCCTGCCAGAGCAGTGGGAGTCTGTCTCTCCTGATCAACACTGATGAGGATGCCAAGTAACTGGGCCTCTTACATGCCCCTGCTGGGAATCTCATTACACTCAGAAGATAGTTTGGTACCAGAACTTGCATCTACCCAGCAATTTCCTCCCTTGGTTATAAAGCCCTAAAGGAACTCAGTTCACATGTATTAGAGGACATGTGCAAGACTACTTAAAGCAACATGGTTTCCAGTAGCAAAAATCTGAGAGCAATTTGGAAAACCATTGATAGATAGATTATGGTATAGTCATAAATTAGAATACCAAGTAGCAGTAGAAATGAATACTATACAGCTGCATGGATGAATCTTAAGAATAAACTTTAGCTTTATTTTTCTTTCTTTCTTTTTTAATCACCATACAGTAAAATTGACCCAAGGTTGGGATTAAGTATAGTACTAGGAATTTTAACACCTGTATAGATTCATATGACTACCACAATCAGGATACAGAGTAGTTTGACCACCTTCAACTTTGTGCTAGCCACCCCATATAGTTACACCTCTCTTCAGCCCATAGCTTCTAACCCCTGGCAACCACCCATCACTCTGGTTTTGCCTTTTCCAGAATGTCATATAACTAGAATCACACAGTATGTACTCTTTTGAGACTGGCTTTTTTCACTCAGCATAATGCCTTTCAGATTCATCCAAGATGTTGTGTGCATCAGTAGTTCATTTTTTAAAAGTACTGAATGGTATTCTGTTATATGAATGTACCATAGTTTGTTTATCTATTCACCCACTGAAGGACATTTGAGTTGTTTTCAGTTTGGGGTGAATCTGAATACAGGTGCTATAAACATTTGTGTCCAGATTTTTCTTTGAATATACCCTGTAATCACTGGGTCATATGATTTGTGTGTGTTTAACTGTTTAAGAAACTGCCAAACTATTGTTTTCCAGAATGGCTGTATCATTTTGCATTCCCACCAGCAATATGTGAGAGTTCCAGTTGCTCCGCATCTTCACCAGCGCTTGGTATTATCAGTATTTTTTTATTTTAGCCATTTTAATAAGTATGTAGTAGGATATCATTGTGATTTTAATTTGCATTTCCCTAATGGCTGAAGATGTTGAAGAATTTTTTACATGCTTATTTTCCATCTACATATCCTTCTTGGTAAAATGTCGCTTCAAATGTTTTCCCTATTTTTAGCTGGGTTGATTTTTTTTTTTTTTTATTGTTGAGTTTGAGAGTTTCAAGTCCTTTGTTAAACATGTGATTTACATGTATTTTTGTCACTCTGTAATTCCCCTTTTTGGGAATGATTCTTAGAGTCTTCACAGAACAAAAGTGTTATTTTCTTTCTCTCTCTCTCTCTCTTCTTTTTATGGTGCTGGGGATTAAACCTAGAGTCTGGTACTTACTAGGCAAGTGTTCTACCATTGAGCTGTCTCAACAGCCAGTTTTAATTTTGATAAAGTTCAATTCATAAACTTTTTTATGGATTGTGCTTTGGTCTTAAATTTAAGAATTCTGTGCCTAATCCTAGGTCAGAAAGATTTTTTTTCCTGTGCTTTCTTCTAAAAGTTGGGTATTTTTTCATTTTACATTTAGTTCTATGGTCTAATATCCATTAAGGTATAAAGTTTAGGGTGAGGTTCATCTTTTTTACATATGAATATCCAGTCATTCCAGCATTATTTATTGAATTTTGTCCTTTCTCTGTTGAAGTGCTTTTGCATCTTTTGTCAAAAATAAGTTGGCCCAGGGCTAGATTTGTGGCTCAGTGGTAGAGCATTTGCCTGGTGTGTCTGAGGCACTGGGTTAGATTCTCAGCACCACATATTAATAAATGAATAAAGTGGATGTCCATCAACAGCTAAAAAAAAATGTTTAAAAAAAATAAGTCAGCCCAGTAGTATGATTGCTTAAGGTTCATTCTTTTTCAAATTTCTGTGCTTTCTTCTAATTTTAGAATTAGCCTGTCTGTTCACAAGAAAATCTGTATTCTTCCTGATCTAGATGCTTTTTATTTCATTTTACTTAAATGCCTTGAATAGAACGTCCTGTACAATGTTGAATAAAAGTGATAAAAGTGAACATCCTTGTCTTGTTCCTGATCATAGATGAAAGCATTCAATCTCTCATTATTACTGATAATGTTAGCTATGTGCTTTTGTTGATGTCCTTCATTAGATTAAAGAAGTTTCCTCCTATTTTCATTGATAATTTTTATCACTAACATTACTGGATTTTGTCAGATGCTTTTTCTGAATCATTTGATAATGATCTTGTGGTTTTTTGTTTTTTTTGGGTTTTTTTTTTTTTTAGATTCTCAATATGTGCTGTATTACATTGATTTTTTTAACATTTTTGTGACAAAACAGCCTGTATTGTTTAGGAGTATAGACTATGTGGTAAAACTATAAAGAATCACAAAAAGCAATAGAGGCATAGTTAGGAAGATTGGTAACTCTGAAGTGGGGGACAGACATTGGGCTCCTGTGAAGCCGGGCTCCTGTGAAGCCAGAACCACCCTCACAATTGATTGTCTTAGTGGTGTTTTCCCAAGACATTGCCATAATATTTCTCTTTAGATTCCATATGCTTGAATCCAGCCCCATTTTGTGGGATTTTTAAACTTAAAATTGTATATCACTAAACATTGCTCATTTTTGTATGTTGACTTTATATTCTACAACCTTGCTTCACAAATATTCTGTTGTATTTACTTATCAATCATGTGTGTTTACTAGTTTACTTTTTTTAAAAAGTTGGGGGTCTTGGACTGTGTGTAGCCTTCATTCCTGAACATCATGCTAAGCAGAGTCTTTCCTCAGGAATCTCCAGAATCTGCTGATCCTGACTGCCATCAAGGCAGATCACACTCGGGTTATGGAGTACATCAGCCGTCTGGACAACTATGACGCGCCAGACATCGCAAGCATTGCCATCAGTAGTGCACTGTACGAGGAGGCCTTCACCATCTTCTACAAGTTTAGTGTAAATGCCTCAGCAATCCAGGTGGGCTGCTGTGGGCAAGTTGTGTTGAGCCCTAGCATGCTGTGCTGCACTGCATATGTCATCTCAAGGGCTTCGTCATCACGGAGGGTATCAGACATTCAGGTCATCCAGTGCATGTCTTGTATGCTTATACTCCTTACTGCTCCTCCCAGCCTGTCAGCTCTTTCCCTTCACCTTCTCTGCTATTATTCCTTGTGCTTCACAGCACTCTCATGGACTTAGGTACCTAAGGTACTGAGGTTATTGCTGGTGACTCAGGTGTTTGATTTTTGGAGGTGCTTATACCTCAGCTCTTTAACACCATGGTGCTTCATCTCCCTATGCCCCCATCTTACAGGAACCAGTCAGTATCTGAGCTTAAGCTCCCAGAGCAATCCTTCCAACCCTTTCTGCCTATACTTCCATCTCCCCAAAATACCCATCTTCCCTTTGAGATTTTATTTTAGATTTTTGATAATGCTACACATCTAGCCCGGAGCCTCACACATGCAAAAGGCAAGTGCTCTATCACTGAGCTACATCCTCAGTTCCTTTTATGGTTTTATCTCCAAATCAATTATAAACCATAGGACATATCACTGTAACTACTCTTCTACCAATATTCTTTACTTTCTTGCCTCTTCCTTTACCATTTTTCTATACCTGCCTATGAATCTTATGATCTGGAAGCTGGGGCTAGCCTCAAACATGCAATCCTCCTGCCTCAGCCTCCCAAGTTACTGGGATTACAGGTATGCACCACACACTCTGCCCATCTCCATTTCTTTATAACTTCTGTTAGAATGTCTCTTCTCTGTCTAGGACCACCCCCTAATCCAACAGCTCTTATCTTTTCATCATTCCATTCATCTCGTGCCCAGTTGCATTGGAATCAGTTGAAATAGTCATACAAATCTAGACAACAAGCAACCAAACAAATTTTTCTGCACCTTGCAGCTGAGAAGGTGTTGTGGCAAAGGCAAGTCCTCTTATAACCCCTAGGTCCTGATTGAGAACATTGGAAACCTAGACCGAGCATATGAGTTTGCAGAAAAATGCAATGAGCCTGCTGTGTGGAGTCAGCTGGCCCAAGCACAGCTTCAGAAGGACCTTGTGAAGGAAGCCATTGACTCCTACATCAGGGCGGATGACCCTGCCTCTTATCTGGAAGTTGTTCAGGCAGCCAACAAGAGCAGTAAGTAAATTCCCTCTCCAGGGACTCTTTTATCACTGGTATGAAACCTGACTGAGGCAAGAAGTTGAAGAGATTCCCAGGAATATCTGTATATTATGCATCCAGATATATCAAGGGGCATAGCTAAGTGAAAGTTTTCCAAGAGTCTGAGATAAATAATATTCTGTTAATGACACTAGCTTTTCAGTTGACTGTCACCTTTTTATAAGGTTAGGCAGCTTAAGCACAATAGATGATCACTGTTGTAGTAATTTTAAGTTCATTGCCTTATATTCACTTTCCTGGTTATCTTCTAGTGTATCTAGTTTATTGTGGCACTGATGTCTCCAGGGGCCAAAATAAATCTCCTTACCCCTGGTGACATTTTTGCTTGGAGACAAAGTTCCCCTTCCCAGGGGTAGCACGCATGTGGCACAGCCCCTTCCCCTTTTCCCTCCTGGAGTAGAACTCTGATTATGGGTACAGCTAAGACCTTAGACATTACCTGGAACCTGAGCTCTCCATGAGACATGATGCAGATATGTCTGACCAGAGACAGAATGGGAGGAACTAAGCCCCTGTTTAAAATGATTAGCTCTGGGGCCCTTGTAGGGCAGTCTCTCTGTCATGTGGATCCCCCAAGCAGCAGTGCAAAGTGGGCCAGTGGCGGAGAGCAGCACCATGTCCTGGGCAGCTGGCTGAAGAGTGAGTACTTGAAATGCTATCCAGAACCCAGCTGAGACAAGTACACTTTGTGCTACCACGAGCTGTGCGCCCTGGTTCTGAGACACTTGGGTCCCAGTCTGCACCTCAAAAGACTCAACCTGGTAGGCGGTGTAGTACTCTGTGCCCGAGTGCTGGCTTACTGAAACTTTGGTGCTGGAGGAGTCCGAGCAGCCTGTAGGAGAGTGGTGAGACACAGCTCAGCCAGCACTACCAGTTTAAGATGGAGAAGAAAACCTGAACAAACCAGAGTAAAAGAGACCAACAAATTACCCGCCCAGAGTTGAACCTCAACAGCAAACATTTGCTAGAGGAAGTAGGAAATGGGTCAGAAGTCCCCAAAGATCATCCAGTAAATTAAAACAAGCACATGTTTTCTCTTTATGGCTGGGGAGAAAGACAGATAAACACCAGAAGCCAGAAGACTCATGTCTGTGTGTGTGTGTGTGTGTGTGTGTGTGTGTGTGCCCCAGTGCATGAGATTTAGGAATCATCTTTATGAGCCAAGAACAAGAGGAAGGTGGAGAAAAGCCTGCTCAGAGGCAGTGCACTCTAGATGGAAAACAGGAAGGTGAAGGGAATACATACCCTGCTACTCAGCAAGAGTGTAGACAGGCACCTGCCCTGAAAAGTTCACCAAGGGACAAAATTGTCTGTGAACTTGGACAAGGGAAGAGACCATAGATCACACAGGGCCTCTAGAGAACAGCCAGAGGTTGTCGTGTTGATGAATTTTATCACCTACCTCAGCTACAGTAGGGCAGAAGGTTGAGCCATAGACACTTAGTTACTTGTGAAGACAAGCACCCAGACCCCTGTTATTCTTTTTTAAAAATATTTTTGAGGACAATGTTGAATAGAAGTGGTGAAAGAGGGCATCCGTGCCTTGTTCCAGTTTTTAGGGGGAATGCTTTCAGTTTTTCACCATTTAGAATGATATTGGCCATGGCGCTTAGCATAGATGACCTTTACAATGTTAAGGAATGTTCCCACTATCCCTATTTTTTTTAGTGTTTTGAGCATGAAGGGATGCTGTATTTTATCAAATGCATTTTCTGCATCTATCGAAATAATCATGTGACTCTTGACTTTAAGTCTGTTGATATGGTGAATTACATTTATTGATTTCCAGATGTTGAACCAACCTTGCATCCCTGGGATAAAACCCACTTGATCATGGTGCACTATCTTTTTAATATATTTTTGTATGCAATTTGCTAAGATTTTGTTGAGAATTTTTGCATCAATGTTCATTAAGGATACTGGTCTGAAATTTTCTTTCCTTGATGTGTCTCTGTCTGGTTTAGGTATCAGGGTGATATTGGCTTCATAGAATGAGTTTGGGAGGGTTCCCTCCTCTTCTATTTCATGAAATACTTTGAGAAGTATTGGAATGAGCTCTTCCTTAAAGTTTTTGTAGAACTCGGCTGAGAACCCATCTGGTCCTGGACGTTTCTTTATTGGTAGGCTTTTGATGACATCTTCTGTTTTATTACTTGAAATTGATCTGTTTAAATTGTGTATGTCCCCCTGGTTCAGTTTAGGTAATTCATATGTCTCTAGAAACCTGTTGCCCTCGAAACTCTAGTCAGAGCAATTAGACAGACCAAGGAAATTAAAGGGATACGAATAGGAAAAGAAGAATTCAAACTATCCCTATTTGCTGATGACATGATTATACATTTAGAGGAACCAGGAAATTCCACCAGAAAACTTTTAGAACTCATAAGTGAATTCAGTAAAGTAGCAGGTTATAAGATCAATGCTCATAAATCCAATGCATTTTTATACATAAGTGATGAATCTTCAGAAAGAGAAGTTAGGAAAACTACCCCATTCACAATAGCTTCGAAAAACATAAAATACTTGGGAATCAATCTAACATAAAGGTGAAAGTCCACTACAATGAAAACTGCACAACACTAAAGAAAGAAATTAAAGAAAACCTTAGAAGATGGAAAGATCTCCCATGTTCTTGGATAGGCAGAATTAATATTGTCAAAATGTCCATACTACCAAAAGTGCTATACAGATTCAATGCAATTCCAATTAAAATCCCAATGACGTACCTTACAGAAATAGAGCAAGCAATCATAAAATTCATCTGGAAGAATAAGAAACCCAGAATAGCTAAAGCAATCCTTAGCAGGAAGAGTGAAGCCAGGGTATCACAACACCAGAACTTCAACTATACTACAAAGCATTAGTAACAAAAACGGCATGGTATTGGCACCAAAACAGACAGGGAGATCAATGGTACAGAATAGAGGACACGGACACAAACCCAAATAAATACAATTTTCTCATACTAGACAAAGGTGCCAAAAATATGCAATGGAGAAAAGATAGCCTGTTCAACAAATGGTGCTGGGAAAACTAGAAATCCATATGCAACAGAATGAAACTAAACCCCTATCTCTCACCCTGCACAAAAATCAACTCAAAATGGACCAAGGACCTTGGAATCAGAACAGAGATCCTGCACCTTATAGAAGAAATAGTGGGTCGAAATCTTCAACATGTCGGCTTAGGATCAGAGTTCCTTAGCAGGACTCCCATAGCACAAGAAATAAAAGCAAGAATCAATAACTGGGATAGATTCAAAGTAAAAAGCTTTATTTCAGCAAAGGAAACTAACAGCAATGTGAAGAGAGAACCTACAGAGTGGGAGAAAATCTTTGCCACTCATACTTCAGATAGAGTACTAATTTTCAGAACATATAAAGAACTCAAAAAACTTTACACCAAGAATACAAATAACCCAATCAACAAATGGGCTAAGGAAATGAACAGATACTTCACAGAAGATCTACACGCAATCAACAGATATATGAAAAAATGTTCAACATTTTTAGTAATAAGAGAAATGTAAATCAAAACTACCCTAAGATTCCATTTCACCCCAATTAGAATGGCAATTATGAAGAATACTAGCAGCAATAGGTGTTGACGAGGATGTGGGAGAAAACGTACACTCATACATTGCTGGTGGGGCTGCAAATTAGTGCAGCCACTCTGGAAAGCAGTGTGGAGATTCCTCAGAAAACTTGGAATGGAATCACCATTTGACCCAGCTATTCCACTCCTTGGCCTATACCCAAAGGATTTAAAATCAGCATACTACAGAGATACAGCCACATCAATGTTCATAGCTACTCAATTTGCAATAGCCAGACTGTGGAACCAACCTAGATGCCCTTCAACTGATGAATGGATAAAGAAACTGTGGCATATATATATATATATATATATACATACACATATACATACACACACACACACCACATAATAGTCCATTGTGTATATATACATACACAATGGACTATTACTCAGCCATAAAAATAATAAAATTATGGCATTTGTAGGCAAATGGATGAAATTGGAGAATATCATGCTAAGTGAGATAAGCCAATCTCAAAAAAACCAAAGGACGAATGATCTCACTGATTAGCGGATGATGGCACATAATGGGGGGTATGAGCAGGGCAAGAATGGAGGAAGGAGGGACTGTATAGAGGGAAAAGAGGGGTGGGAGGGGTGGGGGGAAGAAAAAAATAACAGAATGAATCAAAAACTATTACCCTAGGTAAATGTATGATTACACAAATGGTATGCCTCTACTTCATGTACAGAGAAACAAGATGTATCCCATTTGTTTACAATAAAAATAAATTTTAAAATATATATATCTTTAATAACTTTATTTTATTTAGTTATTTTTTTATGTGGTGCTGAGGTTTGAACCAAGTGCTTCACATGTGCTAAGCAAGTACTCTACCACTGAGCCACAACCCCAGCCTGTTATTCTTGTAAGAGTTGTTTCAGAGTGACTTCATTTTTGAGGCACTAGATACTTTTAAATGGCTAGTGGTTTCCCTCCAGCTCTAGGTGGTGCAATAGGAGGGGTTACCAGTTATAGGGGCCTCCCACCTAGCATCTGAGGTCCACTAGACTTGTGTTTACTGAGGTGCAAGTAGTTTCCTTTATGAAAGAACCAAGTAAGCAACAGTCAACCACCACCTTGAGTCCACCTATAATGAAGCTAGGATGGTCAGTGGCTACTGAAAAAGTAAAGACTGTGTGTATTTCAGTTCACATCACCTTCCCATAGATTATGGTTGTCTGAACTGGGCAAGTCCATCTCTTCTCTGTGAATGTTCATCTAGGCTCTTAATAATTTAATAGTTAAAATACATTCCAGTAAACAAAGTGCCAGTGCACTGTATATTTAGGGTAGAAATGAAGCTTCTTTTGAGTCAGTGTCACATCTTTTTAATTACAGGATTTCTTTTTAGAACACGTAAGGTATAGCCAACCACCTATTACAGGCTGGCCCTATTACAGGCACTCACTGTGGACTCTAGGTTCTTCTGTAATAGCTTTCAGAACATGTAGAACTCGTAATCTGAGATCACATGTAATGAACGAGACAGGCCCGTGGGGTAGGGGCAGTGAAAGAGATCATTAGAGACGTTGCCCACCCCACAGTATCTGCTCTTTCTTCTACAGAACTTAAAGTCTTGATGATGTGCATTAGGTTGAATAATTCAGTGCTTGATTCTTAGCCAGTCTTACCTGCATCTTACTGAGAGTGTGGTGGGGCGTGAGCAGGCACAACTGTATTTCAACAGTGCTGCTTCCTTTTAGTGTGTTTGCCTTTACAGTGGAAAGTGGTCTTCACAGAAGGACTTGCCCTAGGTGTTCTAGAGGGATGATCAAGGTGCTTGACCTCCAGCTTAGCACTGCGGGCATGAGTGAAAAGCTGGTGTTGGACATGAGACTGAGCATGTCTTGATTTTCGCTCTGGGTCTTTTGAAGTACAGTGGTTCTTAGAATACAAACTATTCCAGATAAAATTGTCACAGTGTCATCTTTTAGCTGTGTCAAGCTGTGAAAATACATACTGAAGAATCCCAGATATTTAGGGAAAAGACAAACATTTGCATAGTCTTGAAGTGAATTCTTCCATATGGAGGGTGCAACTTGTCACTGAGGTGTGTATTTACTAAGGAATTTCACACACTGTCCAACACCCTCACCAGAAATTCTGATAAAATTTGGTTTTGCCCATTATATGTTTTCAAACACTGAGGGAACGGTGGGGGTCAGAGGAACATGGCCATGGCAACAGTGTAGCTGGTGTTCAGACTTCTGTAAAGCCATGGCTCAGCCAGTTTCACCCACCCAACCCAGTGACAATCTCAGAAAAATAACTGGGACTGCAGCCCGTGGCACCCCACTCCCTCCAGCCTGTGAGTAGCCAGAACCCTAGAAAACACACTTGTATTTGTGCACCTACCACTGAAAACTCCAGGCAGATTGGCCAATTTCCCCACTTCTTTTTAAGTAGAAGACAGACAAACAAGATTTTTTAAAGAATATTTTTATGTGAACAACGAATTGCTGGGTGTGAGTAGTTGTGGATCCACTTATGTCCAAGGCTTTCATGATTGAGATCAGTCTTCTCTTTTTTTAAAGGGTGGCAGTTACCATTTGAGCCTATGAATTTTTAAAAGTCGTTACAATTTGATGTTCTACTTTTTTCTTATTACTGGGAACTGATGTGGTTGTAATAATGTTACTAATTCTTGGAACATATTGCAAGACATTGAGATAGTTTCGAACTACTTTTCATGTTGAAGAAATCTAAAACTGTTTGAGAGCCCAGTATTTAAAATAAATGCTACATAAAGTTGTTTTTAAATTTTGGCTTTAAGTTCTTAATTAAAACAATTTGCCATAATTTTTTAAAACATAAAATATGAATTAACCTGGTTTTGTTTTCTGTTCTTAGACAACTGGGAGGAGCTAGTGAAATTTCTGCAGATGGCTAGGAAAAACAGCCAGGAGTCTTATATAGAGACTGAACTTATTTTTGCATTGGCTAAAACCAGCCGTCTATCTGAACTAGAAGATTGCATTAATGCACCCAACAATGCCAACATTCAGCAGGTAGGCTGTGCCTTCTGGGGACAATGAACTTCTGCAGCCAGTTAAGTCAGGAATGCTCATTAGAGTTATATAGATTCTTTTCTGGGGGTGGGGGATACTGGGAATTTAACCCAGGGTCAGTTTACCACTGGGCTACATCCTCAGCCCTTTTTATTTTTTATTTTGAGGCAGGGTCTCACTAAATTGCTTAGGGCCTCACTAAGTTGCTGAGGCTGGCCTTTAAATTTCAGTTTTCCTATCTCGGCCTCCTGACTCACTAGAATTACAGGTGCAGGCCACTGCCTCCCCCCACTGTGATGTAGATTTTTGATGGTATAAAATAAGCCACAATAGGGGCTGGGGTTGTAGCCCAGTCGTAGAGCCACTTGCCTAGCATGTGTCAGGCACTGGGTTTGATTCTCAGTACCACATATAAATAAATAAAAATAAAGATTCATTGATAACTAAAAAAATATTTAAAAAAAAAGCCACACAGTAACTTGTCACTGTCATTGGTATAGAAATTAAGATCTAGGGAATTTGACTTGCACTTAGCTATACACATCATCATGGCCTTCAGAAGAGATGTTAGGACTTACTTTCAGGTGTGCTGTGTACTCAAGAAAATAAGATGATCTGGCTAACTCAATTAATAATCTGGATATTAAAAAATAACATTATCATATGTCAACAATAATCAGATAGTCTAATGGGGAAAAAGCATTCCTTTTTAAATGGAAATAAAATCAAAATGTTTAAATAAACCCTAACTCAATTTTAAAAAGAACATTAAATAAAAGAAAGATATAATAATTACATATTTTAAAATATTAACTCTGGAATAAAATATTAACTCTGGAAAGTAAAATATTAACTCTGAAAAATGATGAAGAGATATGAAGGGATAATGAGTATGTATTCTGAACCAGGTGTGGTGGCACACACCTGTAATCCCAGCCACTCAGGAGGTTGAGTCAGAAGGATCACAAATTCAAGGACAGCCTGGGCAATGAGGCAAGACCCTGTCTCAAGATAGAGTGCCAATGGGTTCAATAAATACCTAAAAGAAAGAAAGAAAATATATTCTAACTGTACAGTAATTACAGATGTCCTTTTCTTGAAAAATTATACATAGTTCATTGAAATAACACAAAAGTGAACTTTTAATTTTGTATTTCAAAGTAAGTTTTAACTAGTTGTTAAAAATTAGGTTAATTTTTTAAAATATTTTTAGTTGTAGACGGACATGATTTTTTTTTTAATGTGGTGCTGAGAATTGAACCATTGCCTCATACATGCTATGCAAGCACTCTATCACTGAGCCACAACCCCAGCCCAGGTTAATGTTTTGAAAGGGATTAGAAGTTCATCATATAATTCTATGTCCAAAATAATAATCCATATGAAATAATTAAAGGTAAAAGTGTTTTTCCTTAATAAAAATTTTAAAAGTATTTGTTTGAATCTTTGCATGAAAAGGGAGTTTTTAAGCATATATGCAGTGGAAAAAAGCACAAAGGAAAATATTTATTCAACATACTGTATTGAGCTTCTGCTCTGTGCCAGAGTACAGGGCTGTAGATGGAACAGTGAACATAGCAAGCAAATTTCTACTCCCATTAAGACATTATGGTATATTAAATGATAAGTGTAAAGGGGAAAAGTGAGGCAGGGCAGCTGTGGGTATATAGATGGGTATTTCAGTGTTAGGACTTGGTAGGGGCTGAGTCTTCATCCCTTTGTAGTGGTGGAACAGGGTCCTGGAGCACAAAGGAGGAGGGTTAGTTCAGGGAACTCTCATGAAGTGTTTGGGTTATGTGCAGTAGCAGTATGAAGATGGTCAGGGTGACTGGCACCTTGGAACAGAAACAGAAGAAACAGTAGGGAGGTATTTCTTGGCCTCTGCAAGCTGGGACTCTGGCTTTCCTCTGGGTGAGAGTGGCAAATTTCAAGCAAAGGAGGCACATGATCTGCCCTAGGTGAGAACAGAGAAGGGGCTGGTGTTGGAATGCAAGCAGGAGTTAACAGCGACAGCACCCAGAATATGGTCAGAGTGGCAAAGCGTAGTTCACCTCTGGATGTGTCTCAGAGGAAGAGTTGACAGGATCTGCTAACAACTTGGTGTGAGAAAAGTAAGGGTGAATCTGTGTTTTGGCAGCATAAGGGCCTGTGCTTTCTGAAGCAAGCAGTATAAAGACTGCCTTGGGGAAGTCAGGGCTCCTATTTGAATAATCTGACCTCAACTAGATGCCACATAGGTCTGTGTAGCTGACTGGAAGAGTTAGATATGTGAGAAGTCCTGACCAAAGATGTATGTGTGGCAGCCTGCAGTACACAAACAACAAAGTCACTGCCTATATAGGAGAGCATGGCAATGAGGGTATGTTGTGAGGTACAGTGGACCACAGGCAGAGGTTAGGACACCCCAAAGCCTAGCAGCAAGGAAAAGTAGAATGAGAAGTGGCCAGTGGAAGGGGTCCATTGTCTGGGGGACCAATGGCCTTGTCATGAGTCAGGGACAAGAGACTAAGGGGAGTAAACATACAGACAGCTCTCCTGAGAAATGTTGTTCTGAAGAGAAGGTTAGAAAAAATGGCAGCCATCAGGTAAGGTAAGGCCAGAATGAGTAGGAGTTGTTGTGTTGTATTTGAAGTTAGGGAAAATAACAGTGGTTCCTTAAACTCGCAGGAGTGATTTTGTAAAGAGATTGATACTGATGTGGGGTTGCTGGGACCCTGGGACCCTGAAGAGGAGCAGAAGAGGTTGGAGGTCAAGCACATCAGTGGAGTTGGTCATGGTGGCATGTGTGGTGGATAGCCACACACCAGGTACTGCAGCAGGGTTCTTCTCATGATTTCTGTTTTCTCAGAAAATAGGAAGCCAGGTACACTTTGAGGAACTGTGGAGGTTTGGAAGAGAAAATATAGTGATTGACCAAGAAAAAATATGGAAGGAAGGAGAGTTATAGTATTATGAATTTGTCTGAGTTTCATGGTCATGATTTTAAAGAGATCTACAGGCTGGACACCATGGCACATGTCTATAATCAGAATTGTGAGTTCAAGGCCAGCCTCAGCAACTTAGTCCCTATCTAAAAAATAAAAAGGGCTGGGTTCAATTTCCAGTACCATATGAATGAATGAATAAATGAATGAATGAATGAATAAATAAATAAATAAATAAATAAATAAATAAATAAATAAATAAAATGGAGCAAGGGAGACCCATCAGCACTTTGAGCTTCAGCTGTCTGTGTAGCTCAGTGGTCCCAAGTGTAGAATGGGGGAAAAGTTGGCTCTACAGAGAATTGAGAACAACCAAGACTGTTGAGAGTGAATGCTAAGAACCATAAACTTGACTACAAGCTGCCAGCTGGATAATAAGCATAAGATGGCACAGAGAGTGCAGAAGGGACAGTGGGAAGTTGGTATAGTCACTGGATTGATGGAGCTGAGGTGCTTGGGACGATGTGCTGTGCAGGAGTCAATGCTGGGCAGAGAGTGGGTACCTGTGACAGGAGTTTACAGGGTGACAGTACTCAGACAAGGTTTAAGGAATGATCATGGCAATGATTGGATGCTCTCATGAGGAAGACAAAGTCCTCAGAGCAGGGGAAGACAAAGAACGTGTCAGGGAACAAGGAGGGTATACAAATGGCAGCAGGAATGAGGACTGATGGGTGATTCTGACATAAGATTCCCAGTCAGCAGTTTTTTAGTGGGAAGGAAGAGAAACAGCCTGAAGCATCAAGGAGTATACCTTGGCCCAGGCCATTGGGGTGCAGATGTGGGGGTAACATCCAGGGCCTGAGAGGGGCTGGAACACATGATCATGTAGGGACCCACAGGCAGAGAGAAGAAAGGAGAGGGTGTCTGGGGAGTAGGAGGCCTTCTTCACCTTTTTTGAGCTCTGGGTAATCAGAAAGATGCTTACCCCATGAGTAAACAGAAAAATACCTCTGCCGTGTAGGAACTTAAAACCAGTGCTGGGGTTCCGAGGATGTAGCTTAACATGCTCAAAGCTCTGGGTTCAATTTCTAGTATGGGGCAGGGTAGAGAAAGGGAACTGGGGAAATCTTCCCATATAAGAACATCTTAGTAGAGTTCCTAATTATCTGCAGGTTGGAGACCGCTGTTATGAGGAGGGGATGTATGAAGCTGCCAAACTGCTATATAGCAATGTTTCTAATTTTGCCTGTCTGGCTTCCACTTTGGTCCACTTGGGTGAGTATCAGGCAGCAGTGGACAGCAGCCGCAAGGCCAACAGCACCCAGATGTGGAAAGAGGTAAGTTGTAGAAAGCCTCCAGAAAAATGTTGGTCTAACAGTCATTCTCTCCTTGTCCTTCCTGTTATACTCCACACTCTTCTACCAAATGGGATGAGTTTTGGTACCGGTCTCCTGTTCAGAAAGGAATTTCAGTCCTCTGGGAGAGCTCAGAGAAATTAATAAGCTAGCATGTATGGTGGGAAGCAAAAGACCCTGAGGAACTCCATGTCATTATGCTTGTTATCATGAAGTATATATATACAGTACAGTGCATAGAGCAAAAAGTACAGTTTTAAAATTAATTATTATAGCAAGCTATTCCTCTATAAATAGCACTTAGATGATAATTATTCTTGAGCTGTGCTAAACCCTTTTCGAACTGCATACCTGAAATTCCAGCATGACTTTCCTGTCACCTAAATAAATCTCTGCATCTCAGGTCCTGGAAAGTATCACCATGAGCTCTTCTTTCTGCATAGTCCCGAATACCCCTTGGCCTGAAGATTATTGATATCATTTTTTTCTCCCAGTCTCACGCAGGTCATCTTACAGTAATCTTGTTCAGAATCTTCCATTTGCTCAAAAAGTCCCTTCGCTTGTATTTCTGTGTTTCAAGCTGCATGTAACTGTTGTGGTGCCAGGTCTTGTCTTGGAAATGCTCACACTGACTCCCCTTCCCCTAGGTATGCTTTGCCTGTGTAGATGGGCAGGAGTTCCACCTTGCACAGCTATGTGGCCTTCACATTGTCATTCATGCAGATGAGCTGGAGGAGTTAATACACTATTACCAGGTAAGGCAGCATAGTTGAGGAAACTCTAGCCAGAGTATCCCTGAAAAGGATGCAGATGATGAGTTATATCTGACACTCTTAGTGTATTACTATCTTAGATCACATCTACAGAAGCTTGCACCTATGTATATATGCAAATATACACATAAGCATTTGTCTAGACATCCATTTTATAAGTTCACAATGACTTATTAACTCTCCTAGGCCTCACGCTGGCTGGCACCCTACTAAAATCTCTCATGTCCTCTCTCTTCTCTTGTGTTGTGGGGCCTTTAGAAGCCCAGACAGTGGCTTGCACAATGGGGTGCCTCATAGAAAACTTACTCAGAATATTGGGCAGGTGATGGCACAGCTGCTGTGTGCAACCCACAGGGGTTGTGACTATCAGATGCCCCAGGGACAGGTACATTCAAGAAGGGGACCTCAGGGCAGGGGACCCTTGGCAGGCAGAGCAGTGTTCACATTGCAGATAAGCTTTGTTGTCAAGTGGTTAGTAGGCACCATCCTCATGTTGAGTTGGGTCCACTGGTGGGGTTCCTAGAGATATCTTGTCACACCATGTATGGTTATAGTGGAGGCAGACTTTGTTTCAGCAATTACAGTTCCCCTGGGACTTGAGTGAAAAGTAGCCTGGAGGGGCCTTTGGCCAGCTCAAAGAGAGCCAACATAGTGGAAAAGCTGAGCCAGGAGGTCACTGGTGATCTTGAATCCTAGGAACAAGATCAAGCCTGACTGCAGGTGCTAGAAAGAGCCAGGAAAGACACAGGAACAAGTCTTTTGAAGAGATTTTCTTGCTTACAAAAGTAGAAAGAGGGGAATGGTATTTGACAGGAAACATAGTTTCAAGACAGGAGTGTTTTAGGACAGGACAATCAGCAGAATGTTTGCTGAAGGCCAGTTGTGAAAAGGAGAGTTAATGCAGAAGAGAAAAGAGAAAGTTGCTGGAGTAGTGGCCTTGATGGGCAAATGGGGCCTACAGCTGTTGGTGGAAGCTGGATGAAATATAGACAGGCTGCCTGTAGAGTATGAGTACATATACAACTCTAATCTGTACCTAAACTTGAAAATTATAGTGAGGTGGGCTGCATCTCCAAGATTGGTAATTGTCACATGCCCCAGACAGTTGCTGAATAAAATGATGTAGTTTGTACTGGTACCTCCATGAGTTCACACAGTCAGCACACTTAGCATGTGCTCTCCTGTCCTTTGGTATGAACTCTGGATGGAGGGTGGCTGCAGGCATGTGTGATACCTCTACTCCACATGTGGCTGTTGGTCTGTCAGGATCGAGGATACTTCGAGGAGCTCATCTCCCTGCTAGAAGCAGCCCTGGGCCTGGAGAGGGCACACATGGGCATGTTCACCGAGCTGGCCATTCTCTATTCTAAGTTCAAGCCACAGAAGATGCCAGAGCACCTGGAGCTCTTCTGGTCTCGCATTAACATCCCAAAGGTACCTGCGTCCTCTTCAAAGTTCTGCTCACCACATCTTTGAGTAGTACAAACTGATTCCTGCCATGCCCTCCCCATCAGGTGCTGAAAGCCGCAGAGCAGGCACACCTCTGGGCAGAGCTGGTGTTCCTCTATGACAAGTATGAGGAATATGACAATGCTGTCCTCACCATGATGAATCACCCCACTGAGTCCTGGAAAGAAGGTCAGTTCAAGGACTTCATTTCCAAGGTAAGTGGGTTACAGAGCTCTGGCAACTGCTTGCTTCTGCCAGGCCCTGTTCTGGGTAGGGAGAGGGTGTGTGGATATCAGAGTGTGCCCCCCAGTCAACCCCACCTGTGTGTTACATGTGCATTTCCCCACCATCTGGGTGAATGGTGGTAATTCCATCTACATAAAAGGAGCTGATGCTCAGAAAGGACAGGTTACAGGCTAGGGTCACCTAGCTGGGCTGTGGACAAGGTCAAGTCAGTGTGCAGACCTTAATCTACTCTCTTTTTTCTGCTCTATCAGCTCAGGGCTGTGCTCCACACCTTATCTGCCTCCATTTTCTATTTTTTTAATATATCTTTTCACTACATGACATTTTTTTCTTCATTTATCTCCCCACAAACCTGCCAGCCATAGAGGAGGAACACAGGTACCTGTTGAGGCACAGGAAATGTCCTCAATGGAGGGACCATCCCAGGGCTGCCCCAGGAGTTGCTGTCCCTCCTGTAACCTCATAGGCTGAACAAGGACTCAGAACTTCTCTACCAGCCACCACAACTGTCAGGGGTGTCATGTTTGCTATTATTACACATTTCTGGTTTCTGAGTAAATGTAACCTCAGAACCTCTCCTCTGCTCAGCTCTGCCCACAAGTTGGGAGAAGGTGATGAAGGGAATTAAATTGCCCATCATCAGTCATGTGTGTGTGTATGTACATGCAGTATTGTAGTGGGGATAGAACCCAGGGCCTCACGCACATATTTTACTACTGAACCCACAACCCCCCCCCCCCCTTTTTTTCTTTTCTTTTTTAACTTGAGGCAGGGTCTTGCTAAATTGTCCAGGATGGCCTTGAAATTTCAATTTTCCTGTCTCAGCTTCCCGAGTAGCTAGGATTACAGGCATGTATTACCATATCCAGCAAATCCCCAGGCCTTTTGTGTTGAGCATCTCCATTTTGTCCCAGTGTTTTGGAGTAAATATTTGGCTCACAACCCTCTCCCCTCTACTATCTGCCAGCAAAAGGAAGCATCCTAACTTCGTCTCAGTCTTGCCATTCTTGGGTCAAGGAGCAGCCGGCCTCTCACAGCTCTTGCCTTTCTCATGCACCTTCTTTTCTATAGGCAGCTACCTGTGGTGGGCATATGTAGCAAGATGGATACCAAATGAGGTCTCTGTGCCTCCTGGGAACTGTTCAAAGGAAGAGTCATCCATAAGGTCAAGCACCAAACCACATATGTTAAGTTCTTGGTGGAGGATATTCATGTTGCCTTACATGGTAGTGTGTGAAGTTGGCGACCTCTGGTGGGGTGTCTCACCCTGAGCAGGTTCTACAGGTTTCTAGTAGAGTACAAGCAGGTCACCCATTGCTATGGCCCATCCCAGGTAGATATGTCTACATACTGGAAAATCTATACCTAATAATTGTGTACTTATATAAAATTTAACTTCTTAGATACCAGGGTGCATTTTAAAAATGGTGCGAAGTGGCAAGTGCTTTCTGTGTCTTAGTGTACATAACAAAGTGGGATGGATGAGGCCTGTTATACAGGAAAGCAGTGTCTCATATGCCACCTGCAGGGCTGACAGTCAAGGCTTTTCTTTATGTGATGAAAAGCTTCTGCCATACTCTGATGTGTAAGAGGCATATCACACCAGCTCATATGTGAAGGACAGGAGGAATAGAGACATCCCCAGTTAGAGGAGAGGGAAACTTAACTTGTATGGGGACCCAATAGAAGGGCAACATTTAGTCTTCATTTTGGGCACATGAAAGGGGGTGCTGTGGAGTCCATGTGGCACCTGGCTGGGCAGTGGCAGGCCAAGTAAGGGACCTTGTTGACATAGACAAGGTTGACACTCTGGCTCCATCATTCACTATCTTAACTGTGAACAGAAATGTCATTGCTGTTGACCTGAATTACCCTATTGATGAAATGGACATAGTGATTCCCCCATCAAGTGGTGAGTATACAGGAGGTGCTGCATACATTAGGTGCTCTTTCAAGTAGTGAGTACTGTCATTAGGACTCCAGAGCACCCCAGCCAATCACCCTGGAATTCATGACAAAATCTCTAAGACTTAGTTTCTTCTCTACAAAACAGAAATAGTGCCCAGTCCCACTGGGGATCTGAGGTACAGTAGTGATGTTGTCCCTGATTCCCTCAGCACAGGATGCTGAGGTCCTTAGTGACTGCTCTTCTGGACATAGATGCTGTGCTGGTACTCCACATCCTATGTGTGACCAACTACTTTACCCATGCTGTCTCCTAGTGTAACTCCACAGATGCCAGTGCTCTGAGACAGGAATAGTGGATACTTGAGATGGCATAAAACCTTCTGTATCCTGGAATGATAGAGGCTTCCAGGTCACAGCAGCTTAATTGCCCAGCAGAGACACCATACATCATAGGCCTCAACACCACAGCGATAGGTAGGAGTGTGACAAGTGTCACCCAGAGGGACACCACGCACTCTGATATGCCATGTGGTCTTGTTTAAAAAGCTGAGAATGCCCATGGGGAAATCCAGGGCTGGTAAGGCCCAGTTCTGATGACCACCACTATCAACTCTATCAACCCACATGACCTGCTATGGCGCCCTTGGCAAGATGGGCGTGTCCTTGTATACCATCCTCATGTCCTGGAGTTATCCTGAGGAACTGTGTTGTGCAGGCAAGGCCAGTGAGTTTTAGACAAGGTGACTCATCATAGAAAGTGAACTTGAACTCTGTCTGTACTCTTCTACCTTATGTGACATCAGCAGTACCCTTTCCACTTATTAGATTACTAGGTGAGACCCCTCTGATCTGGACTCTGTGCTGCTGAGTAAAAGGACCAACCTGGAATTATGACAAGTTTCAGAGCTGCTGGGGGCCAGCCAGTACACAGGGAAGGCTTTGTAACAGTGCTTGGTCCCTGCTCTGCTCTGCATCCATGAGGCTGGTATTAGGAACCTTGCAGCCTGGTGACAGAAAATGCTCTAATATAAGAGACAAAGGTCAGAGGAGGAAAAGGAAGAAAAGCTAAAGTTTTCAATATACAGTAAAGGGGTTTCCCCTCTAGGCCCCACATAGCTGTTGAGTCACTTAAATCCTGCATTTCTGGAGGCTTCCATAGTGTTTACCCTGCCCCCAGTGCAGCTGTAGCTCTGGTCATGCCCCATGTGCACCCTCAGACCCTTCTCACTCACTCACACACAGATATACTAATCTTGCTGGCCTGGCTTATACTCTTGTGGAAAGCAAGAACTGCCTTGCTCCCTAAATAGTAGAACTGTGTGCAGGCTGTGGACATCAGTGCTGTAGTCCTCATGTCACTGAGTGATGTCAGCCAGCAAGAGAGTGGTAGGTGACCAATGGGGAAGAGTCAAGAGACACAGAAGCCTGACCTGACCTTGAAGCCTAGGAGGACAAGTCTTCTTGGTGGCTCAGGGTCTTCCCAAGGCTCACCCAAGGTCTGAATGACACAGCATTTAGCTCAAAAGTACTGGAGATGTAATAAGACATGCTACTGACTTACTTATAGCTCAGGAAGAGCTGAGGGCATCTGATTGAATAAAAATATTTCATTGCTTGTTTTTTATGTTTAAGTTTATTTCAGCATATTACACCTCTTTCATGCATTTAGCAGCTATTGGTTGAACATCATCCCTATGTCAGATAATTGCATAGGTGCTTGAGTAAGGCAGGAAACAGGAATGAATAGTGTCAAATGGAAAGTACTGAAGAGAAAAGTACTGCAGAGATGAGAGTAGATCTGAGGCAATTCAGTCCTAGGGGTGTCATGACAGACCTCAGTAGTCAAGAGGCATTTGAGTGAAAAACAGAAGGTGGCTCAGTGCAGTAGATTTCAAGATATCTGGAGGCAGGTCAAGGAGTAACTTTGGACTGTCCCCCTCCCCAGGTCACCAACCTTGAGCTCTATTACAGAGCCCTACAATTCTATTTGGACTATAAGCCTCTGCTCATTAATGACCTGCTGCTGGTGTTGTCACCCCGGCTCGACCACACCCGGACAGTCAGTTTCTTTTCCAAGGTGAGTTGGCTAAATCCCTTTGTCCAGAGAAGAGTTTATTTGGCTGAGGATGTAGCTTAGTGGTAGAACACCTATCTAGCATGTGTGAAACCCTGGGTTCAATCCCCAGCATTGACATAATAACAGTAACAACAATAATTTTTCTAGTAATTTGAGAGAAATAGAATGGGGAAGATGCCACTTATACAAATTGTGAGAAATAATATTCAGCGCTAGCTAGCTTTAACAATGTTGAGCTAGCTCTGCCAAGGCTAAAATGTAGCACCTTTGTAAACAAGTTTTGAAATTGATCCTCAGCCAGTTTCAAAATTCAATTTATCAAACTGCTTTGATTCAAACACAGCACCTGTGTCCATAGATAAAACAATATTGATTAAGTAGCCCAAATGGTCCTCTTTGTATATGCATGGGCCTGTTGATCCTAGTTGTCCACAAAGTGCTCTCTGTCTCTGTGGTGTGGCCCACACCCACCTGCACTTCATCACTGTGTCCCAGGCAACCCCTTCCAGTGTCCCTTTGATGAGCATGGCTAAGTGTCTTAACCATGTTCCCCAATTTATCAGGCAGGCCAGTTGCCCCTAGTGAAGCCTTACTTGCGTTCAGTCCAGAGCCACAACAACAAAAGTGTGAACGAAGCACTCAACCATCTGCTGACTGAAGAAGAGGATTATCAGGTTGGTGTGGAGGAAACAGCCCAGAAGCCAGTGGGCTTCTCCCTACACCTGCCAGTCTGTTCTTGCAGCAGGCAGCACTGCACAGGAGGGTATGGGGGCCCCACCGGGCACCAGTATACACATGGGTAGGGACCTTTCTCAGGCCATGGTGGCAGCAACCACCACCAAGTAATTCCTGGTACCTGCTCACTGTGCAGGTGGCCTGTGTGACAGTGTCTCCTTCCTCATGGAAAAGCTGTCTTCCTAGGGCTTGAGGGCATCTATCGATGCCTACGACAACTTTGACAACATCAGCCTGGCTCAACAGCTAGAGAAGCACCAGCTGATCGAATTCCGGCGCATTGCAGCCTATCTTTACAAGGGCAACAATCGGTGGGCCCAGAGTGTGGAGCTCTGCAAGAAGGACCATCTCTACAAGGTTGGTCACCACACACTCCTTTTCCCTCCCTCATGGCTACTTCACTGATTTCTGATGCTTTGTGGAATGGGGAGTTAGAGGGTTCACACTTCAGATCTCTCCCAGAGACCTGGCCCTGAACTTCACTAGGAGATCCTTGTTGGGAGTGAAAGGACTCATTTTTAGAGCATGGGGTGAGAATTAAGAAGAAACTAGAACCTTTTAGAAATTATTTGGATAAAAGGTTCTTGCAGAGTCTTATGGAGTCGATTCATCTCCAGCAGCCTAAATACAGTGTGGCAGGATTCACTTCTTGTCACCTACTTTACTTCTTATCAAGATTTGGCGAATAGGGGCTTGGGGCTATAGCTCAGTGACAGCACTTGCCTAGCATGTGTAAGGCATTGAGTTCAATCCTTGGCACCACATAAAAAATAAATAAATAAAGGGATGCTGTTCGTCTACAACTACTAAAGAAATTTTTTAAAAAGATTTGGGGAATTAAACCTAAACTAAAATTAAATTCAAAACATATGTTTCTGTCAGTGAGAGGTGGCTCGGCACCTGTCTCAAACCCAAATCCAGGTATCTGCTAATCAGGCTGGGCTACCTGGAGGGATTGCCAATACCCTGAAGGCACTGCCATCCTCTGGTTGGCCTGAACATATCTCCAATAGGGCAAAGTAGAGTTGCGCAAGCAGGTTCTTATGGTGATGTGTTATTCGGCTGAACTGATTCTCAAGGGCTATGTGCCAGGAAACCCTGGGAGCAACCTAGCAGGTGGTAACCTTGACTGAGGGTCTTACTCTTCAGAGTTGTCCTTGGATGTTCCTAAGCATCTTCCCAGTACACTCAGACAGTACCCACCACTTGCCCAGGGACTTGCTTTCGTGGCACCTGAGCTATGACTCAAGACTCCATCAAGGCTTATGATCCTTTATGTCAGGATCATTTTGAGCTTCATCCCAAGTTGTCATCTCCAGTGTTCTGGATTTTTACACGATATCTATCCCTGGGCTAGGGATATAGCTCAGTGATAGAGTGCTTGTTTGGGGGTTATTTTTTGGGAGGAGGGGGCTTGAACCCAGCGATGCTTAACCACCCAACCACATCCCTAGTCCTTTTATTTTTTGAGACAGGGTCTCACTAAGTTGCCTAGGACCTTGCTAAGTTGCTGAGGCTAGCTTTGAACTTTTGATCCCCCTGCCTCAGCCTCCCAAGCTACTCGGATTATAGGTGTGCACCACCATGCCCAGCAAAATAGAACTTCTTATGCTCTTTTGTAGAATATACCATGTTCTATTTCATGTCTTTAATTTTTTAAAAACACACCTACTGGGGCTGGGGTTGTGGCTCAGTGGCAATAACTTGCCTAACGTATGAAGCACTGGGTTTAATTCGCAGCACCACATATAAATAAATAGGTAGAATAAAGGTCAATCAACAAATAAAAAATATATTTAAAAAACCCAACTACTTTGACTCACTACAGTGATTTTATAATTGACCAATGGATCATGGTTTATAATCTGAGAAAACATTTTTCTTCCTGACTACCAGAATGATCCTTCTAAACTATAATCATTTTCTTTCAAATGCCTTCCACTACTCTAAGGATAACTTAATTTCAAACTTTACCTTGACTTCTAAGGCCCTCCATTACCCAGTTCTTTTATTCATGGAGCTTTCTCTTTTTCACCTCCCACTGGTTCATGTTCATTTTACAATCTGACCTTACTTTCTTTTTTATAAATAATTTATTTATTTTAATTCATTGTAAACAAATGGGGTTCAACTTATTTCTCTGGTTGTACATGAAGTAGAGTCATACTGTTTGTGTAATCATACTGTATACAGGGTAATGATGTTTGTCTCTGTTATTTTTCCTTCCCCCCACCCTCCCACCCTCTTTCCTCTATATAATCCATCCTTCCTCCATTCTTGCCTCCCTCCCACCCCCCATTATGTATCATCATCCGCTTATCAGAGAGATCATTCATCCTTTGTTTTTTTGGGATTGGCTTATCTCACTTAGCATGATATTCTCCAATTTCATCCATTTGCCTGCAAATGCCATAATTTTATTCTTCTTTATGGCTGAGTAATATTCCATGAGTATATAGACCACAGTTTCTTTATCCATTCATCAATTGAAGGGCATCTAGGTCGGTTCCACAATCTAGCTATTGTGAATTGAGCACCTATATACATTGATGTGGCTGCATCACTGTATGCTGATTTTAAGTCCTTTGCATATAGGCCAAGGAGTGGGATAGCTGGGTCAAATGGTGGTTCCATTCCAAGTTTTCTAAGGAATCTCCACACTGCTTTCCAGAGTGGTTGCACTAATTTGCAACTCTACCAGCAATGTATGAGTGTACCTTTTTCTCCACATCCTCGCCAACACCTGTTGTTGCTTGTATTCTTGATAATTGCCATTCTAATTGGAGTGAGATGAAATCTTAGGATAGTTTTGATTTGCATTTCTCTTATTACTAAAGATGTTGAACATTTTTTCATATATCTGTTGTTTCCTAGTAGATCTTCTATGAAGTATCTGTTCATTTCCTTAGCCCATTTGTTGATTGGGTTATTTGTATTCTTGGTGTAAAGTTTTTTGAGTTCTTTATATATTCTGGAAATTAGTGCTCTATCTGAAGTATGAGTGGCAAAGATTTTCTCACTCTCTCTTCACATTGCTGATAGTTTCCTTTGCAGAAAGAAAGCTTTTTACTTTGAATCTATCCTAATTATTGATTCCTGTTTTTATTTCTTGTGCCTTGGTAGTCATGTTAAGGAAGTCTGATCCTAAGCTGACATGATCAAGATTTGGACCTACTTTTTCTTCTATAAGTTGCAAGTCTCTGGTCTGATTCCAAGGTCCTTGGTCCATTTTGAGTTGATTTTTGTGCAGGGTGAGAGATAGGGGTTTAGTTTCATTCTGTTGCATATGGATTTCTAGTTTTCCCAGCACCATTTGTTGAACAGGCTATCTTTTCTCCATTGCATATTTTTGGCACCTTTGTCTAGTATGAGAAAATTGTATTTATTTGGGTTTGTGTCCGTGTCCTCTATTCTGTACCATTGATCTCCCTGTCTGTTTTGGTGCCAATACCATGCCGTTTTTGTTACTATTGCTCTGTAGTATAGTTGGAGTTCTGGTATTGCGATAACCACTGCTTCACTCTTCCTGCTAAGGATTGCTTTAGCTATTCTGGGTTTCTTATTCTTCCAGATGAATTTCATGATTGCTTGCTCTATTTCTGTAAGGTACGTCATTGGGATTTTAATTGGAATTGCATTGAATCTGTATAGCACTTTTGGTAGTATGGACATTTTGACAATATTAATTCTGCCTATCCAAGAACATGGGAGATCTTTCCATCTTCTAAGGTTTTCTTTAATTTCTTTCTTTAGTGTTGTGCAGTTTTCATTGTAGTGGACTTTCACCTTTATGTTAGATTGATTCCCAAGTATTTTATGTTTTTCGAAGCTATTGTGAATGGGTAGTTTTCCTAAATTCACTTTCAGAGGATTCATCACTGATGTATAAAAATGCATTAGATTTATGAGCATTGGTTTTTATATCCTGCTACTTTTCTGAATTCTTAATGAGTTCTAGTTTTCTGGTGGAATAGTTCAGCTAATCTAAATATAGAATCATGTCATCAGCAAATAGGGATAGTTTGAGTTCTTCTTTTCCTATTCATATCCCTTTAATTTCTTTGGTCTGTCTAATTGCTCTGGCTAGAGTTTTAATGACAATGTTGAATAGAAGTGGTGAAAGAGGGCATTCCTGCCTTGTTCCAGTTTTTAGGGGGAATGCTTTCAGTTTTTCACCATTTAGAATGATATTGGCCATAGGCTTAGCGTAGATAGCCTTTACAATGTTGAAGAATGTTCCTACTATTCCTATTTTTTCTAGTGTTTTGAGCATGAAGGGATGCTGTATTTTATCAAATGCTTTTTCTGCATCTATTGAAATAATCATGTGATTCTTAACTTAAGTCTGTTGATATGGTGAATTACATTTATTGATATCTGGATGTTGAACCAACCTTGCATCCTTGGGATAAAACCCACTTGATTGTGGTGCACTATCTTTTTAATATGTTTTTGTATGCGATTTGCTAGAATTTTGTTAAGAATTTTTGCATCTATGTTCATTATATGGATATTGGTCTGAAATTTTCTTTCCTCGATGTGTCTCTGTCTGGTTTTGGTATCAGGGTGATATAAGCTTCATGGAATGAATTTGGAAGGGTTCCCTCCTCTTCTATTTCATGGAATACTTGGAGGAGTATTGGAATGAGCTCTTCTTTGAAGGTTTTGTAGAACTCGGCTGAGAATCTATCTGGTCCTGGACTTTTCTTTGTTGGTAGGCTTTTGATGACTTCTTCTATTTCATTACTTGAAATTTATCTATTTGAATTGTGTATGTCCTCCTGATTCAGTTTGGGTGGATCATATGTCTCTAGAAACCTCTTGATGTCTTCAAGATTTTTTATTTTGTTGGAGTATAGATTTTCAAAATAGCTTCTAATTATGTTTTGTATTTCAATAGTGTCTGTCGTGATATTTTCTTTTTCATCCCGAATTTTAGTAATTTTGAGTTTTCTCTCTCCTTCTCTTTGTTGGTGTGGCTAAACCACAACACAGTAATACTAGGTGACTTTAACACACCTCTCTGACCAATAGACAGATCTTCTAAACAAAAATTGAACAAAGAAACCATAGATCTCAATAACACAATTGATAATTTAGACTTAACATATATAGAATATTTCATCCATCAATGAGTGAATACACTTTCTTCTCAGCAGCACATGGATCCTTCTATAAAATAGACCATATGTTATGCCACAAAGCTACTCTTAGCAAATACAAAAAGATATACTACCTTGTATTCTATCAGATCATAATGGAATGAAATTAGAAATCAATGACAAAATAAAAAACAGAAACTACTCCAACACCTGGAGATTAAATAATACACTATTGAACACATCAGGGGGAAAATTTTTAAAAATTCTTATAGGTTAACAAGAACAAAGATACAACATATCAAAATCTCTGGGACACTATGAAAGCAGTACTAAGAGGAAAATTCATTTCATGGAGAGCATTCAGTAAAAGAAGAGAAAGTCAACAAATAAACGACCTAACACTACAGTTCAAAGTCCTTGAAAAAGAACAGATCAACACCAAAAGTAGTAGAAGACAAGAAATAGCTAAAATCAGAGCTGAAATCAATGAAATTGAAACAAAAGAAACAATTGAAAAAAATTGACAAAATAAAAAGTTGGTTCTTTGAAAAAATTACTTTCTTTTTTTAAACTTTGTTATTTTTAGATATTCAGGACAGTAGAGTATATCCTGACATGAATACATGGAGTATAATTTATTCTAATTAGGATCCCATTCTTGTAATTGTACATGATGTGGAGTTTCACTGTGGTTTATTCATATATGAACATATGAAAATTATGTCTGATTTATTCTACTCTTTCCTATTCCCATCCCCTCTCCCAACCCTTCATTGTCCTTTGTCTAATTCACTGAACTTCTATTCTTTTCTCTCCTGCTTATTGTGTGTTAACATCTGCATATCAGAACATTCAGCCTTTGGTTTTTTGGAATTGACTTATTTCACTTAGTATGATAGTCTCCACATCCATCCATTTACCAGCAAAAGTCATAAGGTCATTCTTTTTATGGCTAAATAATATTCTGTTGTGTATATATATATACCACATTTTCTTTATCCATTCATCTGTTGAAGAGCATCTAGGTTAGTTCTATAGCTTAACTATTGTGAATTGATCTGCTATTGTTGTGGCTGTGTCACTGTAGTATGCTGATCTTAAGTCCTTTGGGTATATACTGAGGAGTGGAATAACTGGGTCAAATGGTGATTCCATTCCAGGTTTTCTGAGGAATCTCCATACTGCTTTCCAGAGTGGTTGCATCAATTTACAACCCCACCAGCAATGTATGTGTGTACCTTTTTCCCCATATCCTCACCAACATTTATTTTTGCTTGTATTCTTGATTGTTGCCATTCTGTCTGGAATGAAATGAAATATCAGCATAGTTTTAATTTGAATTTCTCTAATTGCTAGAAATATTGAACATTTTTTCATATATTTGTTGACCATTTGTATTTCTTCTGTGAAGGAGCATTTGTATGCATGAGACCCTACCTGGGTTGATCCCCAGCACCACAAAAAATAAACAAAAAAAATTGAGCACTTGCCGTGACATCTAGCCCTTAGTGACAGTGCTCAAGGTCCTTTCTGAGAGCTGACAGATCCTCTGGAGAGGAAACCAAGAGGGAATACTACTGAAACTCTGCAACCAAACAAAAGGTTCCCAGGAGCTAGCTACAGGGAAGCAACAACAGAACTCATATACATCCTGGCCAGCCAGTCATAGCCATTCTATTCTATCCCCATGGTACCTGCCCCCAGGTACATAAATGTGCAGCTTCCTTGCACCTCAGGCAGTGATGAGTGAGCAGTGGTGTAAATACTGCCAGAAGCCCTTCTTCTCTAGCAAGTGACCCCTCAGAGCCACATGAACCAAGAAGACAATCCAAAGGACAAAGCCATAGGTAGAAAGTGGCTGAGCATGCTTCTTCCAGACTGCAATTCTGTTCTCTGAGGAACATTTGTTTTTGTTTTTGTTTTTCCACATTTTTTGTTGTTACATTACCCAAGAGGCATTTGTTTGTCACAGCTGGGGGACACAGTGCTTTAATAGGCAGTAGAGACCAAGAATTGTGTTCAACAGCCCCCAGTACACAAGTGCCCCCTCTGCAAGTGTCAACACTGCTGTACTAGAGGAGCCTTCTCTTGAGCAGAACCAAAGTCTCCTGTGAGTCCTCCTGGAAGAAAGTATCCATCTCATGGTGTGCCCAGTCAGGGAGCAACTGGAAAAAGTATTTCTAAATGGCAAAGTTAGATAATGATATGGTCAGTTAGATATGATATGGTCATCAGTGGCACCCTTAAAGATTGGAGTGCAGTAAGCTTGGCCACTGTAAAGTGTGCAGTGTGAGGCCAGATGACAGGCAGGTAAGGGTTGAGTGCAGGAGGAAATGGTCCCTCCACACACTTGTGAATGAGGAACTGGAGCCTGCAGCAATTAATTTGTAGACATGGATCAGGGCAAGGTCGGTCAAGCATCAGCAGGAGTCTGGAAGGAGAAATAGCAGCAAAGATAAGGATCAAGAGCTACTCTGAGAGTAGTGCTGGCTGGGGGTGGTAATGAGAAGGGGAGGGTATAGTCTCAGACTTGAGCTGGTTTGGGGCAACAGGAGCAGGGCACTGCCTGAGAGCTTTGTTAGAGCATGTTGGACCTTTAAGTCCTCTAGGAAGCCACCTAGAGGAACTCAGTCTGGAGTTCAGGGGATCTGGAAATGTCCAATGCCTATGGAGCAGGGAGGACAGAAAGGTGCCCATTTTAGGTATAGGTTGAAGACAGGTCACCTGAGAGTGACCCAGTCAGAAGGAAACATACAGGGAGACTGAGGGCTATGAACAAGTTGGCATCAGAGAGCCTGAAGGCTTTCTGGAGCTTTTCCTTTGAGTCTTGGCCAACTGTGGCCAGAAAAAAAAGTCCTGGTGCTCTTTTAGTAAAGTGTGGGGGCTGAAGAAGTACTGAAATGAATAGTAAGCAGGTGAAAATTAGAAGGAAGGGAAAGGGGACCACCTAGAATTAACTGGCCTACAGGATGTATTCAGTAGTCTTCCAGTGTAACTCAGGCTTATATTGGAGCTTATAGTGGGTACATGGATCAGAGACCTCAGTGATGGCCAATGAGAGCAACTTTGCTCCCATCCTCTCTACAGATTGTCACCAAATTGCACAGTCCACAAATTAGATTTAGTGACCATGGGCAAGTGAGTTCATTTCTGGGTTTGTCACCCCATCTGTGAAAGGGGTGGTAGTGACACCTGTCACAAGGACTGGACTGGAGTCAGGAAAGCTAGCTCATACAGCTAGAAGCAACTAGAGCACTTGTTTCCTGCTAACTTGTCATGATGTGTGTGGCATTTTGTAAATAATGTTTTAAACAAAGACATTTGCAAATACAGACGTAGCAGTTAGGGGTTTTGAGGGACTTGAGGAAAAGCAGATCATTTGTATGTGTGTGTATCTGTGGGTGGGGGTACTGGGGATTGAACCAAGGGACACTCAGGCTGAACTACATCCCTAGCCCTTTTTATTTTGAGAAAAGCTCTCACTAAATTGTGCAAGTCGGCCTCAGACTTGTTTCAGCATCTGGGATTAGATATATATGACTGTGTCCAACCGGATTACTATTTCTCGAACACTAGCTGTTCCACATTAGTTGGAGCTCCAGAGGGAAGCACAGCTGTAGGTCTAATCAACTACATCCCCCTGCAAACCCTTGAAGCCCTGAACACTCCCTCTACACCCATGTCTTTGGCTCTGAGGTGGAACCCCTGTGTCCCAGGGGTGCCCCACTATGTGTGCCACCTCCAGGCAATTCAGTGGGGATTGAGAAAACCACACTTGGTCCCCTTTAGTATCTCTGGAGGTAGCACCTTCATCTTATCAAAGGGCAGCAGGCACAGGGAACAGAAAGAAGAGCCTTGTAGAGAAGCACCTGCCAACCCAGCTGATTGAAGGTTCAGTGCCTCTCCCTATGCAGAACAACCAGAGCTGTGCTTTTTTTTTTTTTTTTTTTTTTTTTTTTCGCTGCAGGATGCCATGCAGCATGCCTCAGAGTCACGTGATCCTGAGCTGGCTGAGAAGTTGCTGCAGTGGTTCCTGGAGGAAGGAAAACAGGAGTGTTTTGCGGCCTCTCTCTTCACCTGCTATGACCTGCTTCATCCAGATGTGGTGCTTGAGCTGGCCTGGAGACACAACCTTATGGACTTTGCTATGCCCTACTTCATTCAGGTGATGAGAGAGTACCTTAACAAAGTAAGTAATGACCATGCTGTGACTCCCTGGCCCTTGGGTGGCATAGCCCATCCCTGGTAGTAACCTGGCCCTGGGCCTGTAGGGCCCTGGTGGTGGGCCAATTTGAGGCCAGTCTAGATTGCCCAACCTAGCCCTGGCCTGCCTTCAAGAATGGTCTGTTCCCTCTACATGCAAGTAGTTTTTTTGCCTAATACTACCTTGCTCTAGAAAATCACTGTGGGAAACACTGGGTAGAACTAAGAACTTTCTATTCCCAGCAGCTGTTCTGCGGACCTTGCCTGGGAAGCTACAGCAGCGAACACTGCTATGGGACAGGAAGGTGTACTCACCTTGGGCTTCACCAGTGAGGCACCAGCTGGTGGCACTGGCTCCCTCATGGGGCCTTCAGCACACAGCCCATTAGGATGCAGACAGGCTAGGCTGTCTTCCCTCAGAGAGCATCTAGTGGAGTCTGGGGGTGCAGCTATTGGTGACCTCACTGATGATGGCCCCCTTTTGCTGAGCACTTGGTAGGAATATTAACACCTTCCAACAGCTGTGTAGGGATGACTTTACCTACCTCCTTCAGATCAGTGTCTGATTTTAAAATTCTTTGTGGGTACCAAGGTCCTAGGAGTGCCTGTTTGGGACCCAATTTTAGCCATTGTCCAGAGACCTGTCATCTCTCCCAGTTTGTTGTTTCTAAGACTGTGGAAAATCTCTCAGTACCACCTTTTTGCCCTTGTACCCATGCACCAAAACTGCTTCAAGCCAGGTGGATACCCCAAAGTCACTCCTGTTATGACTTCTTGCCATGATACAAGGGAATAGGGCACCCTGGGTTAGGTTAGCTGGGAAAGATATAGGAATGAGGATCTATGCTGCTAGCTTTGACCTGCAAGTGTTTACAAGGCTACTGGCTGCCTCCAGAGCCCCCAGGGGGCTGCCCAGCCCTTGGTGAGGGCCACTCCAAAGGCCATTTAGGGCCATCATTTCACTGCAGAGAATGTAACTTAGTCCCATTTGTATAACCTATCTTGGTGAGACTCCCTGATGATCTTTGAGGGCTGAGGGATGGCAGCCCTGACCATGTGGCTTAGCAGCCAGGGGACACTGGTTGGGTTTACAAGGGTTCCTGGTTGCAGGGAATGTGGGGACTATCCCCTAAGGATTTTTAGGAGCATGTTTCCTGTCTGTTTTGGATGATGTTTGCCCTGGCTGCCACTGTTAACTCAGCCAGCACTATGGCCATATAGGTAACCCAGTGTTGGTCCATGGTTTACAGACATCACCACTATTCCTAGTAGATAGTGGCTACTGTGATGCCTGTTGCTTGCCCCACCTGTTTCTGCCAGACATGGTGTCTGCTGTGGTAAAGAGAGGAGGGTCCCACAAGGGGTCTCCTCAACAGAGGGGTCGGGGTGTTGGCATCGGCTTGTTCTTGGCTTGAGCTGCAGTCCCACAGAGGCAACACAGCAGGGCCATAATGGTGAGGGATCCAGAAAAGAAGGCCATACCCCTCTTGACTGGAGAGCTGGGTTGGGACCTGCCAGCTCATCTAGGAATCTTGGAGTCTATCCCTCTGCAACCTCCCAAATGCTGTCCAGGTAGAGGGAGGTACAATCCCAGCTCGGACTTCTGCCAACTGCCAGCAAAGAGGACAGACTATGGGGCCATAATGCCTGCTGTGATCCTTCCTCATCCAGGTCCTGGCTTTCTGCAGGCAGGAGTTGTCAGGACATCTGGCCTGATCTTCCCTGACCCAAGTTCATATGGGAAAAGTTATTAGTTCTTCATTTTTACTCCATATCTGTTTGGGGGAATCCTAGATGCACAATTGCTATTGCCCCCATTAGAACAGTGCTCATACCTCTGACAACCCCAACTGTACCACTTCATTCTGTTCCCAGCCTATGAGTACTACACAGGGCAGCATATGATGGTACATCACAGAACAGTGAGGAGGCAGCTTGTTCTCAGTGGCTCACAGGTGGAGTGTCCCAGGTTTCAGGTGACTGGTCTCTTGAAGACCACATGCTCTCTCTGTTGGTTAGGAGGGACAGGAAGTCTCAGTACGCTGCTCCAGCCCTGCAGGTCCATAAGCAGTGGTGTCCCTATGTCCAGAGGAAGACTCATCCCTTATGAGCTAGGCCACTCTAAGCCTCTGACCACTAGCCACTGCTATGTGTACCTGCGGGGACCACAGGTCAACCAGTAAGCAGCTAGGCTGGAACAGAGGCTGGAGCTTCACCAGAGCTGTGCCAGGTGCTCCATTTCAGCCCCAATCCCCAGGCTCCACCTCACTGTGGCCTCCCTGCATTGGAGATGCAGAGTAGGATATGGAGTGAGCCACTTTGGCTGTTGTTCTGCATGTCCTCAGCTCCAACTTCCCTGGAAGCCCCTGTGCAGGTCTTCTGTCCCATGTTCACCTAGAAGTGGGACTGTGCTCTCTGTTGTGTGGGTGCTCACATGCTCCTGCCTCTTGCAGGTGGACAAACTGGATGCCCTGGAGAGTCTGTGCAAGCAGGAGGAGCATGTGGGGGAGCCTGCCCCACTTGTGTTCCGTAGGTAGCACACTGGGGTGGGGATTCACACTGCCCTGCCCTGGTTGGGCTTCATATAGAGATGAGGAAGGATGGGTGGTGGTGGGAAGGACTTTAGTGGTTTCTAGGTATGAAGGGCAGTGTGTCCAGGAACTTTGGCATAGCCAGCATCCTCTCTGATTCTGAAGGCACCTACCTTCAGATCAGGGTGCTACCCTGCTGTGCAGTGCTGCTGTGTCCTGCCTTGTTTGGCCCTGAGTAGTATGGCTGTTGCTGGTTTGTACTAGGAGGGGCTTTGCACCTGAGAACCTGCCTGAGATGGCCTGGCTGTCTTAGCAGACTGCAGAAGCTGTTGGGTCCTGAGTGCACTGCAGAGCTAACAGGCCTTCTTAGTTGATATGAGCACACAGCATACCAGCTGGGCTTCAGTGTGTCCTCCCAAAGCAGGGGTATACACTGGCCATTAACTTCAATCTTTTTTTTTTTTTTTTTAGATTTTGATGGGCATGAATGAGAGCCAGCCAGTTGAGCTAAGTAAGTGTCCCATTTGAGGACCAGCTTGCCCTCTAACCTGACCAGCCCCACAACAGCACTCCCACCTCTTTGACCCCAGGCTTCTGCTCTCCACATGCCTCAGGCTCTGGGTGGTCAGTTGATTCCTAGCAACCCTGCTTCTTGGGCCTCTGGCTCAAGGGGCAGCCAGGAGAGAATCCCCTGACCCCGGGCATCAGGAGCTCTGCTCACTGCGGGCTTCTCTCTTCTGCAGGCCAGCAGCTGATGCTGACAGCAAGCTCTGCTGGCTTCCCCTATGGATATGCAGCTGCTCCTGCCTTCATCCAGCCTTCTGTGTTCAGCTTCAGTGTGTAGTGGGTGTTCAGTCTCCACACCCCCACCACCCAGTAGTTAATCTCTCCAAGAAATATTGCACTCTGGACACACAGAGAACCCTGGTTGGGAAGCAGGACACACGGCTGTTATTTATTTTTACTGAAGCCCAATGATGGCAGCTATTGAGCCATCTTGGAACCTGGGGAGGTCTCAGAAGACCTTGACTGCCCAAGAAGACAAGCACCAGCAGCCAGTCGGGAGGTGGACTGCCTCCAGACCCTCTGTCTGGAGCCAGGCATTGCTAGGGAGGTTCTTGTCTACAAGGATTCCCTGAAGCTTGGGAGAGGGGCATTCTCTTCACCTCACACTGGCTAGAGCTGCCCCCTCCAGGCCACTTGCAGACACAACAGGATTTGTATGGAGATGCCAGACCTCCTGACTCTGAGCCTCCTGCTGATCATGAATATTAAAAGTTGGTTTATCAAGGTGAAGCTTCTCTTGTTGGTGCTCTTGTGGGTAGGGGGACAGGGGCCAATTTGATAGGTCATACAGCTTGGTAAGGATTTGCTGGAACTTCTTGGAGAATGGGGGGCCTGTTCTGCCCAGAGAAACTATCTAGAAGTATGCAGCTGAGTTGTATTTGGGTATTTAACTGATCATGTTTGCTGCACGGAACTCTTAAATCTGGAGAAGAACGGGATAGCAACTGCCCCGTGAGGTGTCTGAAAGTCAAGCCTGCAAACGGCAAGAATGGGGCTGGATACACATGTCTTAGGGTAGTATCTGCTCCTCTCTCCTCTGGGACCTTCGGGGAACCTTATAGCTTCGTGCAGAAGTTGAATTCGAGGCCCACTCCTTCCCCGCGCGCTTCACTGCTCCAGGCAGAGAAACTGCACCTTCACCCACTTCTCCCGGGTCAGGGCGCAGCACCGCTTCCACGAGGCCCCGCCCCTGCCCTGCCGCTCACGGCTGTCCGGAGACTCGGCAACCACCATTGGCTGTGGTTTGGTCCCCGCCCCGACGCCTGCCTCGGCGCGCCCCGCCCCGGCCTCAGTTTCCCGGCCGGCACGGGGCGGGGCGGGGGCGGGGCCCGGCTCAGGCCACGCGGGGCGGAGCCCGGGAGCTGACGCGGCCGCCCCGCCCCCGGGACCATAACCGGTTGCCGCTGCTGACTCCGCGGACCTAGTGCCCCGCTTGGAGGCTCGGACCCGTGGCCGATACCGGGCGCCCCGCCTCCGGCCCGCCATGGCCGCGCCCCGTGCCCCCTGCGCCCTGGCGGCAGCCGCGCCCGCACCAGGAAAAGCCAAGCTGACGCACCCTGGGAAGGCGATCCTGGCAGGTGGGCCGCTCCGGGACGCGGACCCCGGTCCTGCCCGCTCCGCTTCCGGGTGGGCCCGGGACACGGAGGCCCCGCCTCACTTCCGGGTCGGGCGAGGGTATTACGGTAACGGTGGACGTGTCCCAGGTCCCCTCTTGGCGTCTTAGGCTCGCTCCGCGTGTCATCTCTGCACGCCTCGTCGGGACAACGGGGTGGGGGGCGTGTGCGCCAGGTTCGGCCTCCGGGCTGTACAGGCTGGCGGCAGCTCCGGGCGAAGTCCGGGACGGGGGAGGGGCCTGAACAGCGGCGGGCGGCCGGGGCCACTGGGGAGACGTCTTAGGACCCGGCTGACCGCCCCCGTAGGCGGCCTGGCCGGCGGCATCGAAATCTGTATAACGTTCCCAACTGAATACGTGAAGACGCAGCTACAACTAGACGAGCGCTCGCACCCGCCGCGGTACCGGGGCATCGGTGAGGAGGGGGCGGCCGCAGGACTATGGGAGGCAACGAGCTGCTCGGGGCGGGTGCCGAGGGTCACAGGGTCCTGACCGCCCCCTCGTGCAGGGGACTGCGTGCGGCAGACGGTCCGCAGCCATGGCGTTCTGGGCCTGTACCGCGGCCTCAGCTCTCTGCTCTACGGCTCCATCCCCAAGGCGGCCGTCAGGTGAGGCCAGGCTGGGTTGGGCGACTGGGAGAGGCCCCCACCCCAGCAGCAGCGAAGACACCTCTCACCCTCCTCTCCCCAGATTTGGAATGTTCGAGTTCCTCAGCAATCACATGCGGGACGCCCAGGGACGGCTAGACAGCACGCGGGGGCTGTTGTGTGGCCTGGGCGCAGGTGTGGCCGAGGCTGTGGTGGTCGTGTGCCCCATGGAGACCATCAAGGTGGGGAAAGTCCTGGCATGGAAATGAGGCTGTGTGTGTGTTGTGTGTGTGTGTGTGGGTGGGTGCGGGCGCGCGCGCGCGGCGGCAAAGGGCTGTTTCTGGGGTATCCCAGACCACCGTGGCCATGTGCCCCACTGAGACTGTCTAGGTGGGAGTGGTTCATAGGGATGGCAGGGTTTGGTTAAGCCTGTGCCTGGGGGAAGATCAAGGTGGGAAGATCTCAAGGAAGCTGGGCAGAACAGGGAGGGAGAACATGAAGGGACTGCTTGGGGAGGCTTGGCAGGAAGGGTCTCCTGTGGAGGTTGTCCATCACAGAGACAAAACCATTACTAACATCTTTCAAAAAAATACTTTTATAAACAGAACACATACACATTTGCTACCAAAACTTTGGGAAATAGAAGAAATAACTGCAGAGACTCTCTTTTGTCCTGGGGCCTCTGTACTAGTGTCCAGGACAGCCTAGGGTGACTCTGCTTGCTTGTGAAGAGGTACACCCCCAGCCCTGGCCTGACCTTGGTGGTCTCTGGGCCTGATATTGAAAGGGCTAGTTGTGCTTGTTAGGTGGTGGAACCAAATCTAGCTCCTTTGCATGTGCCTCTCTCTCTCTCAGGTGAAGTTCATACATGACCAGACCTCCCCCAACCCCAAGTACAGAGGATTCTTCCACGGGGTTAGGGAGATTGTACGGGAACAAGGTGAGCCACTTGGGAGGGTCAGAAACCTCCACTAGGCTAAAAGAGCCCTGTATTTCTACTTTATACCTTGGCACTACACATGGCATCCTAATCCCCAGCTCAGGCCTGGGAGGCCCAGGGTAACTCTAAGCCTCCTGCCCCCAGGAGTGAAGGGGACCTACCAGGGCCTCACTGCCACTGTGCTGAAACAGGGCTCAAACCAAGCCATCCGCTTCTTTGTGATGACCTCCCTGCGCAACTGGTACACAGGTGAGTCTGTGTCCCAGGCCCCACCTCCAAATAATGCAAGCTAATGCCTCCCTTTGGGCTGCCCTTGTGAGGAGCTGGGGCACTTTCATATCCCCTGCTTCAGGCCCCTATCCACCTTCAAAGCCTCTTTACCCTCCCAGCACCCACTAATCACAACCCCCCATACATCCAGGGGACAACCCCAACAAGCCCATGAACCCACTGATCACCGGGGTCTTTGGAGCTATTGCCGGTGCAGCCAGTGTCTTCGGAAACACGCCTCTGGATGTTATCAAGACCCGGATGCAGGTGGGGGGTGCTGGGAAGTGTGGGAGGGGAACTCCAATCAGGGCTAGCTGCTGAGCACTCTGGCATGCTGGTATCCTGTAGGGCCTGGAGGCACACAAATACCGAAACACATGGGACTGTGGCTTGCAGATCCTCAGGAAGGAGGGGCTCAAAGCGTAAGTAGGAGAGGGGCAGGGCTGTTGTCCCCACCCAGACCCTCTCTGGTTTTCTACCCTCCTGTCCAGGCTGTCCCCCTTTAGGCCTCTATTCAACATCCAGCAGGGATCTGGGGGCTGCTCTCTGAAGGGACACTGTCCTTCTGCTCCTCCCTCCTTGACTTACTCATATCCCCTCCTTCACCCAGTTTCTACAAGGGCACTGTCCCCCGCCTGGGCCGGGTCTGCCTGGATGTGGCCATCGTGTTTATCATCTACGATGAGGTGGTAAAGCTGCTCAACAAAGTGTGGAAGACAGACTAACCCAAGGTGGGGGGGTGCTACCCTAGGTACCTCCAGACCAGCCCCCGCCAACCATGTCTCATATGATTCCAGTGCAGTCGTGCCAAAAGGCCCGTTTCCCTCTTCCCTTGAGCTGCTTGGCCTGGTTCATTCATTGTGGCAATCATGTATTCCATAGTGCCATGTCTCCATGGTCTATATGTGACACTACCATTGTGTTCGTGTCCAGCTTGGCCACAGTTGTGTGTCCCTCTGACCTGTGAATCTGTGCCCACTCGTTCATGTGCTTGCTTGTGAGCTCTGTGCCTGTGTTTCATGTTTTGTGTCATGTGACCCTGCACCCAATTCCCAGGGTGCTCTTGTGGCTTGGGTCTACAGTCCTATAGGCCATGGCCCTGTCCCAGTCCGATGCCTTCCACCCTGGGCGGCAGGGGCACCCTGCCCAGGCCTACCACAGCTGCCTCCGGGCCTCGGCCTGGCCTCACTGCATTCCAGGGGCTGTGCGCCCCCTGCTTCTCCCGCCATTGGCCTTAACTGGCCCTCGGGCCCTCCCTCCACCCGGGACAGGGTGGCAGCTGCCACTCTCAGGACCACCCTGCCAAGACAGAATAAACCGGATCCTGTCGCAGTCTCCTGTCCCTGCGTCCATCCCTCTCTGGTCCCATGTTTGGGTTGGAAGCAGTAATGGTCAAGCCCCCCTGGAGGGCCAGCCCACCCCTACATTAAGACCTTAAGACACAACAACAAGCAGGGTAGAGAAGACCAGCATCTTCCCTGGGCAGGATAGCTGCAGCCAATCTCAGCTCCTTGAGAGACCCAGCTTGGGACCAAGAAGGATTTGGGGTGCATCCAGACCTCTTCCCATGGCCTGTGGGCAGGGCCTATGGTCAGCTGGAAGGTATGCCACAGGCCCTAGGGTGGAGGGCTGGTCCTTGGAGACAGTGCTCCTAGGATGTTTTCAAGCCATCTTTGCTCCTCACCCCAAGAAAGGGTCCTGTTGTTGGGCTCCTCTGTCCCTCAGTCTGTGGTGCAGTCCCTGCTTACCTCCCTCAAGGAATCTCTGTGAAATGGGCTTCATGCATGAAGGGACTTTTGATTCTGAACCATGGGGTAGAGGCATCTACTCTACTCCTCTGAGACTCAGAGCAGGGGCCCTTTCTTACTCCTTCCCCTACACTGGGAGGCAATTGCCTGGGATCAGGAAGCGGGATTGGGGACTATCTGGCCAAGGACTTTTGGGCACTTCACTTCACACCCTTGAACTTCAAAGGAAGGTGGCTCTCTAGCTATCGTCCTGTATCTGCCACATATGGAAGCCAAGGTAGGGCTCAAGCTCCTAGCTTAAGAGTCCCATGGTCATAGCTTCTCCTTCCATAGCCATGAGCCACATGGAAGACTTGCATGGGAAGTCAGGCTCAACTGGTGCTCCCAGTGCAGAAGGTACCTTCCTGTCCCGAGTGCGAATGTATGGCATAAAAATATACAAGTGATTGCCAGCAGGAGCTTCCCTGTACACAGGTCCCACTCCTGGGACCTTTGCAGGAAGAATGCCTGGTTTCTGTGGCCTCATACAAGCAGCCCTGGTTACCTGGAGTCCATGCCATGCAAGTGGCAGGGAAAGAAACAAGGTCCAGAGGGTCCAAAGCAGATCTGAGGGCGAAGTGTAGGCTTAAGATACAGAGTGAGCACAAGCCCTTGGAGAGAACCTTAGGCAGGTCACTACTCAGCCTGAGTGGAGTTTAAGCTGGCCACGTGCTTTCAGTGGCCACAGGAGACTTCCTGACCTGCTGGGACATAGGAGAAAGGGCATAAGCAAAAATCCACCACCACCACCACACACACACGCACACTAGGGCGTGCAAGCACCAGGGCTGGGGTCTCACACAAAGAAGTCCCCGTCCCTGAAGCCCACACCTTCCACTCGACCTCAAAGGTTTGGCTGTAGGGGTGGAGGCAGCACTGGTCTGGCATTGGGCCCCCAGGGGACTGAACCCAGGCTGCATCTGGGAAGTAGGGGTAGTGAGTGGGACGGAGACTCAGACCCTGGCTCCCGCAATCCCTTCACTGTGTGACCTTGGAAAAGTCACCTAATCTCAATTCCCTGATGTGAGAAGTGATGCAGCAAAAGAGCCCAACTCATTGAGTTGAGGCTGCAATGATGTAATCTCTATGGGATGCTTGGCTCAATGGTTAGCCTGGAGTAAGTCTTCACACAGGGTAGCTTGCTTCTTGAAGTTGCAGAAAGTAGGGCTGGGGAGATATCTCAGTTGGTAGAGTGCCTGCCTTGCAAGCACAAGTTCCTGGGTTCAATCCCCAGCACCGCAAAAAAAAAAAAAAAAAAAAAAAAAGGAAGTTGCAGAAAGTCGTTGACTAGCTGCCCAGAGTGGACCCAACGCCCCACATACTGGCCTTCAGAGATAACCAGCCAGCCACTCAGTACACACCTGCAGTGGTCTTGTCCCCATCCCCTCACAGAAAGGACTGGAGAGCAGGGTGTAGGATGGCATGGGTCTATATCCTCCCTGAGACTGTCCCAAGGAGCAGCCTGGCTCCCATTCCCCTCTTCCAGGAGGGAAAGGGACCCTGCACTCCCCAGGATCCTTTGCTTGTACCTCACAGCACAGGGTGGACATCAGGTAGCCAAGCCATAACTGTTGACAGGACTTGGGCTGAGTCCCTCAGCCAAAGAAGGAGACAGCTGCCCTGGTGGAACCCACACTAGGCTGCAACACAAATCACCTGAAGGAGGCAGCCTTTAAAAAGCGTTGGTGGCACATCTGGGCTGAGGAAAATGAACAGGCCAAAATTGACTGTAGAGCCAGGCAGGGAGCCAATTGCATTTAACTAGGACCTCAAGGCTGCAGAAAAGGAGGTGGATGGCAGTAAACTAATGCATACTGAAGCACTGGGCTGGAACCATCACCTGCCCTTGCAGCAGTGGGAACAAGGAACAAAGACATGGGCAGGTGTTTGAGCTAATGTGGAAGCAGAACAGGCTCCATTTCTATTCTGGGGCTCTACCTCCCCTCACCAACAGGGATGCAAGGTCAGTGTTGAGAGAACCCCAGGAGATGGCTGGGTGTGTGCACCATAGGTGCATCTGGAGACTCCAGGTCACCATGCCTCACCCACAAGGACCAGCTGGAAGCTATAGTCAACCTCATGCAGCCTCTACCACCTGGCACAGGCTACCACCTATGGTCCTCATTGACAGTACCCAGGAGGAACAACGGCTTCAGAGACAAGGGTCGGAGAACAGAAGGGAGGTGGTGATCACACCTGGGGCAGGGTTTGGCCAAACTAGCCCTGTCTTCACTGCCGGGGCTGCAGACAGGTGTCCTGCCACCTCCAAGCTGAAGTTCTCAGGCTGCCCTTCATCTACTCTCACCCCACAATCCTTGAAACTCTTCTGCACAAGTACACCCTGGACTTTTCCATGTCCCTCTGCAGGTGATGAATGACAGAGCTTAGTACCCCCCAAAAAAACAGTTGCTCCTGAAAAACAGGTCTCTTTCCAGTTTTTTTGTTTGTTTTGTTTTTGTTTTTGTTTTAAGTTCTGGTAACCAAACCCAGGAATTCCCCCACAAACTCAACCACTGAGCTGTAGGACTGTCTCCTTTTAGGCAATTCCTTTTAGAAGTCTGGCTTGGGGGTTGTATCGCTTCCAGTGCTCATAGCTAACACAGTCTTGGTTGAGGATGTGAGTAGTATTTTCCTCACTGGCTTTTTGTGTTTTCAATTTCCCTGGATAGGGGTCTTGGGAACTCCTCCCCTTCTCAGGATCTGGGATTAGGAACTGGGCACATCTGGGACAAGGGATGGCAATGCAGGCACAAGATGACTGGCCTGAAGCACGATGGAGAATCACAGGAAGCATTGGGGAGCATAGATAAACTTGGCCCTGGAGCTACCCTCCTCCTAAGCCTGCGTGGCAAATATCCCCAAGAGCAGGTTCCTCTCTGCTTAGGTTGCGTGGAGCCCCAACTCCTGACCCCTTCCAACGCGGCCCTTATTACACTCATACTGTCAGGTTACCCACACCCACCTACCACCTGTTTTTATTTATCCTACACTGGTCAGGCCTACCCTGGGAAACCTCGCTTAGCCACGGGTGTCATCTCCAGAAGTGATGTCAGGCATACACCATCTCACACCTTCTGCTCCCCACTCTGCCGGAATGTATACCGTGGCAGTAGCTCACTAGCCCGCAGAGCAGTGCTGCTTCCTGACGCTCGCCGGGCGCTGGTATGTTAGGAGCTAACCAGTCTGGGGCCGCCCAGGTTCTCTACCCAGGCTGCAAGAAAGCTCAAGACAGCCTGGCCGCCCACCAGGGCCCCCTGCCCCTCTTTTCTCTCTCTCTCTCTTTCTTTCTCTCCCCCACCTCTCTCTCTCACACACACGATGAAGATAAATATGTCCGTGATCTAGGCTTATCCTGTGGAACGGACCAAAGTCCAGGGGAGGGCCTGTGGGAAATCTCGCTTCTAGTGAAGGGCGAGTAACATGGCCGCGGACCAGCGGGGCCTCCCTTAGCACCGGGCCATAGAAGTCCGTAGACCGGGAACCATGATCGCAGAAGGCACCAGGAGATGACTGCCCGGGACCCATTTCTGAAGAAGGAATAGGGTTTCCTTAATCTTCGGTGCTTGCAAAGAAGGCAGGGTACAGCGGCGGAGACAGATCGCGTCCCGAGAGGGCCAGGACAAGTCGGCGGAAGTCAGGACCGGACACGCTGATGGCGTCACGAGGACGCGCCCGGCCGCCTAGGGTCCCGTCTGTATTCTCCCGGTCGACCCGGGTGCTGGAACTTATCTGTTCCTACCCTACGGCCCGGGGTCTCAGCCTGCTCTGTCCAAGGCTGGGCTGCGTGGAGGCCCCTTGTGGTTCTTAGATATTTCCTTGCGAGTCCCCCGACTTCGCCCGCAGTCCCCCAACACTCGGCCGGTTTAGTCAAGTCAATGCCGTTCACTTTCCTGGATTCTATGATGGCGCCTCCCAGAAGGCCCGGCTGTTCTCTTTGGAGGTTGCCGAGAGCCGTCTTGATACACCAGTTTTGGGGGACACTCCTCGCCTACCGCCCCACCCTCCACTTCCACTGCCTGAAGATGCCCCCGTTTCCTAGGGCTGGACTTATTCCGAGGCGTCCTGCTCTCTACACACCCCCAGATCGCTACGATTTCCTTTCCCTGAACCACTTTTCTCCCACCCCGGCGATGTAGATTGAACTCAGAGCCTTGCGCATAGTAGGCAAGTGAGCCATATCCCCACCCGCCTGGAACGCTCGTACCCTCCACCTTTGCCCTATAGTTCTCACTGCTTTTCAGGTTCTGTCTGACCTGTGCACCGATATGGAGCCTGTCGCTTTGTCCCGAACTGCCCCCTCACCTGGTTATTTCCTTGGGCTCTCAGATCGAAGCTCCCAGACTGCGAAGCCTGGAGCCTGGGGAGGCTCCTCTCTACCCCTTCCACAGGCCCTGGGCTGGAGAGTCGCTAGTTACTACTAAATGAAGGAAGGACTTACACCATGTCTTTTCCTCCCTCTATTTCTTTTTGGTTCAGTGCTGCTGGTGTCAGCCACAGAAAAGGACAAGGCACCAGTTTGGGCACCGAGAGAACCCCACTAGCCTCTCCAGTGCAGCCTCTCCACAGACTGCCTACCTGGCCAATCCATTCCAGCTCTCTGCTACCACCTATGGACTTACATAAGACACGGTGGCTTTAACCACCTCACCATGGAAGAGGCCAGGTGTATAGATACCTTTCTGAGTCCCCGAATTTGGGTGCCTGTCTGTAATAGCAGGAGGGAGCATGAGGGTTGTCGCTGCCTATAGGCAGCAGTGAGTGCAAACCACACCGTTGGACACCGGTTCATCCTGGGTGGGCCCTTCCTCTTCTGAACTAACTCCAGTTGCTCAGGCAAGAAAACCCAGGCAGAAACAAAGGGCCTCTCTGAGACCTATGGAATCACAAGCCAGCACAACTGCAGCCTAGCCCACCTACAGGGAGGGAACTGAAGAGCTGGAGGAGTCAGCAGGTGGTATCATATAAGTCCTGTCAGTGAGTAGGTCAACAAATGCCCCAGAGAGCATCGTACCTAGAAAGGGATCTCAAGGAATGAGGGTACTGCAAGTGGTAGCTTGTCTCTGTTGCATCCACCCAGTCTGCAACCTGTTTCCTGGCCACCCACAATGGGCAGGGGTATGTACTTGCCTGAGGAACCCAAGCCACAACTGACAATCAGAACTAAGATGTGGAATCAGAGGGGTGGGGAATGTCCTTCTGTTAGCCTGGGACAGAAAAGTCAGGACTGTGTTGTCTGATGAGCCAGGAAGGCTGGTAGTGGCAGTGTGCCAAGGGCCAGGCTCCACACTCACAAGCTGCACAGTTACACACATCAAGCCCGATCTACCAAGATGCACATCCTTCCCTCTTGGCCCCAGGACCCGCCTTGACCAGGTGACAGCTGGAGAAACTGAGACCTGCCAGTTAGTGAGACCGAGGTCTCTCCAACCCAGCCGTTTTCCGCCGGGCGCGTTCACTGCTGACAATTGAGCGGCCAAAGCAGATTAACCCGGGTGTTAATCCCCCCTAATGGTTTCAGAATCCCCGGCGCGAGGAGCTAAGCCGGTCTTTCTCTGCGGCTGCGACCAGCCCTCCCGGCGGCTTCAGCCCCGGGGCCGCATGGCCGCCCCGATGCTATCTCCGCCGGGCCTGGCCGCGGACCCGCGCTAATCCGCGGCGCTCGCTTTCTTCCCCCGCCCGCCCGAGATCTGGCCGATTGGCATTTGATTACGGCCTCTATCGAGGGCCCCTTTGTGCGATCGGCCCTAAATCCCCTAATTCCGTGATAAAGGAGGCATTAGCGGGCGTTTGCTGCAGAAAAAGGCACCAGCATGAAAGAAAGCAATCAGGGGAATCCTGATGGCCTAGCCCGCGCGGCCGCGAGTGGAGACAGGAAAGGGGTAGGGGGTGACCGGGCTCAGGAAAGCAGAACCGGTCCCACACCCCGGCTTCCCACTTCATCCCCAATCCGCCTTCCCCAACTCTGAGCGGTTCCTCAGACCCTCTCCCCACCACCTCTGCCCTGTCTGCCTACCTTTTGACTACTTAAGACCCCCTGGTTCAGATGTAGAGGGTCCACCCCCCAGCTTCAGCTTTGCACTTGAGGGACCCTGATTACACCTGCCTAGTCCTCTCAGTCTCAGACAGATGTCTATCAAAGCCAGATGTCTATCAGTGCCCACCCAAAGACCCATTTCTCTGTGACCCCTGAATCTTCCCCCATTCCTCCCACCGCTACCTGGAGGTCTGCATCCCCTCTTCTGCCCCTCTCTTTTGGCAAAGACCTCTTGGACCAGTCTTGGAAACAGCCATGGCTGTTCTTCAATCTGTCAAAAGAAATGATGGCCTCCTGGAGCAGCTAGGATTGTCTCTGAAGAGTGTGCAGCAGAGGGGAGGGGAGAGCAGGTGGGGTGAACCTGGAAAACTCCTCTATAGAGGCCCCTGGAGTCCCAGGATTTTGCTTCACAGACTCAAATTGGGTGAGAGCTCAGTGCATTGGAGGAACTGACTGGGGCTTGGGCAACTGAAAAGGGAGGAGGGAATGACTGATGAGGCTGATGGAGGGAAGATGGCAGTGTTTAATAGGACCATTTATTCTGGGTGTTTGAAGAAAGGGAACATTAGAATTGGATATGCATTTTCAGAGATCAGTGTACCAGCCTCTCTGGGGAGGCTTATCTTGGGGGGGGGGCAGTCAAGAGAGAAAAATGGCTGGAAGTGGGCTAGAAAGCCAATGCAGGAATCATATCAGACACCTTCAAATGGCACTAAGACAACAACAGCACAGAGGAAAAATGGGGGCCAGGAAAAGTTGAAGGGAAAGCCGAGAGATTGGAGAAGTATCAGGTATGACCTTACAGATGTGAGGCTTAAGCAGTTCTTAGGATAGTTAAGTTTCTTCTAAGATATGGAGGTGGATCAGTGGGCCCTGGATGGACAGGTTTGTACTTAACTAAGGTGAACCTGAGTCTAGGTGTGCATTTGCCCAAGTGAGTAGATGGAAAAGTGGGCCATTTACAGAAAGAAAGAAATGGATGAGTGTGTACATGTTCTGCCCAGATTTACTTCAATGGGCCTCCAACCTCTGAGTTAGCAGCTGACAGCTCACAGCTGACCCCATCTGGAAGCATTATGGAGTGTGGTGGGGTGGAGTGAATGGAAGCCACCAACACAGCATCCCTACAAACCTGAGACAGAATTCTGGCCATGATGGCATGATCCTCAAAAGGCTGATCTCAAGTTGGTTCACATTTATGAAGCTCTCTGTGTCTGCCCCAGCACTTCTGTGTGGAATTATATGGAAACTGGCCTCCCACTGAGACGGCCTTCTGCTTAGCATTCTCCATCCTACCACCCGGTCCTCTTCTGCTTTTGGACTGACCAACTCTCTCAGCTTTCCTGGGATGAAGACATTTTCCTGAAAGGCAAGATTTTTAGTACTCAAACCAGGAGAGTGCCAGGCAAACCAGGATGCTTAGTCCCCTTATATTTCTGTTATGTCCCCCAAAGAAGTATGTTGAAGTATTTTTCCTTGGGATCTGTGAATGTGAATTTATTTGGAAATAGGGTCTTTGCAGATGTAATTAAGATGCAAATTGAGATGAAGTCCTACTGAAATAGGGTGAGTCCTTAATCCAATATGACTGATATCCTTATAAGAAGAGGAGAGACAAAAAGGAGAATGTGATTACAGACACACAGGGAGAACACTGTAGAATGACAGAGGCAGAGATTGGAGTGATATATCCACAAGCCAAGAACTGCCAGAAAAATCAAAAGTTAAGATAAAGGAATGGAACAAATGTACTCTTAGAGGAGTAGAGGCCGGTGTCAGCATGTAACTGACCAGGGCCAGGTGGGAATCATTATTTTATTGAATGGAAGAAAGAATGTCAGCCAAGGAGGTCCTGCCTACAGGATCTGTGGTGATGGCTTAAAGAATCTAGTATTCCTAGCAACTTAGATAAGCCTAAAAAAACAATTAGAAAGGGTGAGCAGAGTTCTGCTTCTGGTAGTAGTGGAGCCACTTATCTTATGGTAATCTTATGGATAACAATAATGAACTCTGAACAAGATAGTTTAAAAAATAACTGCTTTGGTTTGAATGTGATTTGTCACCTAAGGTTTCATGTATTGGAAATTTAGTCCCCAGTTCGGCAGTATAGAAGTATCCTGGAAGCTTTAAGATGTAGAGCCTATTGAGAGTACTATCAGGTATTGGACCCAAGCCCTTGGAAGACATTGTGGAACTCTAGCCTCTCTGGTTCCCTATTTTGAGACGTGATCTCTTTATTCCACATGTACTCTTGTTGGCATGATGCTTTCTACCAAGAGGTCCTCACCAGAGCCACACCAAGGCTGATGTCATGCCCTTGAACTATAAGCTTAAAGAGCCTCTTTTCTTTATAAAGTAGCCCATCTCAGTTTTTTAATTTTATTATAGTATTTAAAACAGACTAATACAACAATTATCTGAAAACACTGGACAGTGAGAATGCAGAAATTGAAAAGGAATCTACATATGGGAGAAGGAGATGGTGAATTTCCATTTTTTTTTGTTTTGTTTTACAGATTTTTACCTAAGAGAAGTAACCAGAAAGAGATAGCTAGAAATTAGAAAGAAACTGAATATTACAGGTTCAAAGAGGCAGCTGACTTAGATGGACCTCAGGACAACAATGGCATCTGAAGAGTGAAGGGTAAATCTCAGAAAGAGATTCAGAAAGGGCAGGTCCCACATTCTGCATATAAACTTTACCAAAATCTTTAGGAACCCCTTGAACTCTGCATATGCAAAGCAAATTTCAAGTAACCCATGTGAGGCTAAAATATCTGAATAGAGATTGCAGTTTCCTTGTACTACACAGGTGCCAAATTTAGATGTTGAGTTCAGTAGAGTTAAGAGCCTGCTAAAACAAAACATTTCAACATTCTTCAGAGCAACATAACAGAAACAATTATTGTCTATAACAGATTATCTGCAATATCCAGAATTCAAAATTACTAGGCATACAAAGAAACAGGAAACCTGATCCATGTGTAAGAAGAAAGACAATCAATAAAGACCAGCCCCACCTTGTGACCCACTTGTGTGTGTGTGTGTGTGTGTGTGTATGTGTGTTTGTGTGTGTGGTGTTGAGATTGAACCCAGTGCCTCATGTGGGCTAGGCAATTGTTCTACTACTGAGCTACATCCTAGAATTTTTTTGCAACTTTACTAAGGCATAATGAATACTATAAACTGCATACTTTTAAAATACAAAGTTTGAAGCTGGGTGTGGTGGCACATGCCTATAATACTAGTAGCTCCAAAGACTGAGGCAGGAGGAACACAAATTCAAAGCCAACCTCAAAAACACTGAGCAAGTTAGTGAGACTCTGTCTCAAAATAAAAAATAAAAAGGGCTGGGGATGTGGCTATAGTGGTTTAGCATCCTGGGTTTAATTCCTGATACCAAAAATTAAATAAAGTACACACTTTGATGAGTTTTTTTTTTTTTTTTTTGGGGGGGGGGGGGCTGGGGCTCAAGCCCAGGGCCTTATGCTTGCAAGGCAAGCACTCTACCGACTGAGCTATCTCCCCAGCCCCACTTTGATGAGTTTTGTCATATGTATATAGCCATTAAATCATCACTACAATGAAAATAATTTTTGTAGTGCCAGGACTGAGTCCTCACACATGCTAGGCAAACACTATCACTGAGCAACATCCCCAGCCCTATTTTTCAATTTTGAAACAGGTTCTTACTAACTTGCTGAGGCCAGCCTCAAACTTATGATGTTGATTCTCCTGCCTCAGCCTCCCAAGTAACTGGGATTACAGGAATGCACCATAACTGGGTGAAAAATTACACACATATATATATAATTATATACACAAATACATATGCATGCACACACACGTATACAAATACACACACAAGGCCCTGGAATCAATCCACAGTACTGTGAGTTAGATAGAATAAACAGTTTTATTAATAACCTAGAATTAACCTATGGTTAATATGGCCAAATATTGGACATTTTCTCCCAAAAATCAAGAGTAAGGTAAGGAGCCAGGTTTGGTGGCACATGCCTGTAATCCCAGTGGCTCCAGAGGCTGAGGCAGGGAGATCATGAGTTCAAAGCCAGCCTCAGCAAAAGTGAGGTGCTAAGCAACTCAATGAAACCCTGTCTCTAAATAAAATACAAACTAGGGCTGGTTAAGTGCCCCTGAGTTCAATCCCCAAGTACCACCCCCACCCCCACTAAAAAAAAAAGAGTAAGGCAAGGATGTCTGTACTACTTCTATTTAATGTTATCCTAGAAATCCAAGTCAGTGCAATAAAGAAAAAATATAAAAGTTCTTGCTATAGTTAAATTAGTGTCCAACAAAGGTCTTGTGTTAAAAGCTTGGTCTCCAGCCTGTGGTGATACTGGGAAGAGTTGAAACCATGAAGTATAATTTCTTTTTGTAGTATTGGAGATTGAATCCAGGGGCACTCTACCATTGAACAGCATCCCTGGCCCTTTTAATTTTTTTTTATTTTAAGACAGGGTTTCTCTAAATTGCCCAGGCTAACCTTGAACTTGCAAGCCTCCTGCTTTAGTCTCCCAAGTACCTAGGATTACAGGCATGCACCACTGTGTCCAACTTGAAAATAATTTTTGATTAAAAATTATTCAGAATACTTTTCATTATCTTTACCCTTTTCTTTCTTTTTTTTCTTTTTATTTCTTTTTTTTGTGTGTGTGAGAGAGATGGTCTTGCTAAATTGCCCAATCTGGCCTCCAACTTTCAATCCTCCTACCTCAGTCTCCCAAGTAGCTGGGATTATATGCAAGTATCACCTTACCCTACCCTCATTCTTTTAATGTCAGCAAGATCTGTAGTTGTATTCCTCATTCATTCCTGACATTAGTAATTTGTTAGTTTTTATATTTAGCCTAATTTATAAATTTTGCTAATCTTTTCAAAGAACTATGTATTTGACTTTATTAATTTTAGCTATTGTCTGTTTTATGTTTTATTGACAAATATTCTGTTATTTCCTCCTTTCTATTTAAAAAAATCCACCTTATTTACTTGCATATTAGCATGGAACCTATATCATTAATTTTATAACCACTTTTTACAGCCTCTTTTTTGGTAGTACTAGGGATTAAACCCAGGGTTACTCTACCACTGAGCTCCACTTCTGGTACCCCCTTTTGTTGCTGTTGTTGTTGTTGTTGTTGGGACAATGTCTTGTTAAGTTCCTGAGGCTGGTCTCAAATTTGCAATCTTCTTGCCTCAGCCTCCCAAATGGCTGGTGTTACAGGTGTGTACTACTAGGTCCTGCTCACCTTAATATTTTGCAGTCCACTTATAGTTAATATTGTACCATTTCATGTAAAATGTAAGATCACTGAGATCTATTTACTGCTCCATACCCCTTATCTTTTGAGGGTGGCCATATTGTTAACACAAAGATGAAATATCATAACTTTGTTTTATATATTTTTATGCATACCCACATATTCAGCATCTCTTGATCCTCTCCTTTGTGGAGAACTGAGTTTCTATCTAGTATCATTTCCCTTCAGCCTGAAGACCTTGTTTTAGTATTTCCTGAAACACAGGACTATTTAATAACAGGTTATCTTCGTGCATGCCAGGTAAACATTCTACCAGTGAGCCATATCCTTTACCCTGGAAGGATATTTTTTGCAAGTTTTAGAATCTTGGGTATGTGAGTCTCCCTTCTCTTTTAGTACCTTAAAGATGCTGTTCCACTGTCGATTGTCCTAAATCATTTCTGATGAAAAGTCAGATAACATTTGTTTCTTTTCCCTGTATGAATGTACCCTTTTTCTCGGTTGTTGTAAATATTTGCTCTTTATCTTCAGTCTTTGGATGTGTGTGATATTCTAGGTGTGCAGAGGGTTCTTTTTCCTTTCCTTCTTTCCTTACTTCTTTCCTTCTTTTCCTTTTTTTTAAATTTTGAGACAGTGTCTCCCTAAGTTGTCCAGGCTGCCCTTGAACTTTCAATCCTGCTGCCTCAACCTCCTGAGTAACTAAGATTACAGGCATGCATCACTGCATCCAGCTTTGGTATAACACTTTTTTTGGGGGGTTATCCTGTTCAAAGTGAACTGACACTGATGAATCTATAAATTTATTGTTTCATTAAATTTGGAAGTGTTTAGACCATTATTTCTTCAAATATTTTTTCTTCTCTGTGATAGGCAGAACAAGAAGCCTTTCAAAGATGCCTTTATCTCTGGGCACAGTGGCACATGTCTATAATTCCAGCAGCTCAGGAGGCTGAGGCAGGAGGATTACAAGTTTAAAGCCAGCCTCAACAACTTAGCAAGGCCCTAAGAACTTAGCAAGACCCTGTCTCAAAATAGAAGATAAAAAGAGCTGGGGATGTGGTTCAGTGGTTAAGAATCCCTGGGTTCAATCCCTGGTACAAAAAAAGAAAGAAAGAAAATATGTCTTTATACCATAATTCCTTAGTCCTGTAAATGTTACCTTACATGGCAAAAGAAAGTTTGCAAACGTGATTAAGAACTTTGAGATAGAACTTATTCCTGAATTATCCCAGTGGGTCCAATGTAATTATAATGACCCTTAAAAGTAGAAGAGGGGTCAGAATGAGACAATTGTGAGAAGGACTCATCCCCAATATTGCTGAATTTGATGATGGATGGAGGACACAGGTCAAGGAAGATGGGTAGCCACTAAAAGATGAAAAGGGCAGAGAACCAGATTATTTCACAGAGCCTTCAGAAAGAAAAATAGTCCTGTTGACACCTTAATTCACCTGTCAGACTTCTAACCTACAGAACTGTGTAAGTCTATTGTTTTGTGACAATCTGTTACAGAGCAATAGAAAACCCCATATGAATATGGGGTTAGGATGTAGATCAATGGTAGTATGCTTGCCTAGTATGTGCAAAGCCCTAGGTTCCATTCCTCACGCTGCAAAACACAAAGAAAAAAACAAAAAAAAATCTTAATATTTGTCCTTATAATCCCTCTCCGTTTCTTTGGGATTCCAGTAACACACACAGTAGATCTTAATGAACTATCTCAGAGTTCCACAGGTCACTGAAACTCTTTTCATTTATTCAGTATACACACACACACACACACGCAGTACTAGGAATTGAACCCAGGCCTTGCACATGCTAGGTAAGTGCTCTACATTGAGTTATATTCCTAGTACTTTTATTTTATTTTGAAACAGGGTCTTACTAAATTGCCTAGGATGTCTTTAAATTTGCCATCCTACCATCTCAGCCTCCCAAGTCACTAGCATTATAGGAGGCATACACCACTGTGCCTGCTGGACTTCTCAATAAGAAGTGGCATGTCTTTATGTCCTTCCCTTGGATCTGGAATGCCAGTGCCTGTGGGAGGATCATATTCTTGGGTTTCTTATGAACTCCACACCTTTGGAGTCCCAGAGCCTGATCATCTGTTCAGTTTGCAAGGAGCAGCCCATGATAGTTTCCTTCTTAGTTCTTAACAAAAGGATCTATAACCACATTCTTGGCTTTCTCTTTAGCCTATAGTTTCATGTAGCATTCTGGACTTGATCTTTGCCCTGAAACTCATTTTGAAAAATATTTCTTCTTTCTTCTTTCCTGTGCTGGGAATTGAACCAAGGACACATGCCACTAAGCTAGATCCCCAGTCTGGTTTATTTTAATTATAAATTAACATACAATAAATGTGATCCTTTTTTGATGTACAATTCTGTACATCTTAACACATGTATATATTAATGAAACCCTGGCCACCATTAGGACACAGAACAATTCTCTCATCCAAAAAAGTCCCCTAACCTTCTCCCACTGATTTGTGATCCATTACTATAATATTGCCTTTTTCAAAGTTTCATATAAATTAAATCACGTAGAATGTGTAATCTTTGATGACTGGTTTTTTTTTAATCATTGTGAAGCCTTTGAGATTCATCCATATTGTGTGTATTCCTGCCACTTTCAGCTCCCCAAGAATCCCTTTCTATATATTCCTGAGTAGTAATCATTGGAGTGTATTACCACAGTATGCTTATTCACTTGCTAAGAGATAGACATTGGGTGATTTCCAACCATTGGTCATGATTAGTAGAGCTGCTCTAAACATTCATAAGACAACATTTCATGTGAGCAGAAGTTTTCATTTCTCTAGGGTAAATACCCATGAATGAACCTGCTGGTTCCTATGTAACTGTTCCTATGTAACTGTTCAACTATATAAGCTGGATTCTTCATATTTAACAGTTCATTCTTTTTAAAAAAAAAAGTTTAAAGTTTTTCAGTTATAGATGAACACAATACTTTAATTTTATTAATTTATTTTTTACATAGTTCTGAGGATCAAACCCAGTGCCTCATACATGCTAGGCAAGTGCTGCGCCACAGAACTACAACTGCAGCCCTTAACAGTACATTCTTTAGCTCAGTCTCTCTCCCTCTCTCTCTCTCTCCCTCCCTCTCTCTCTCTCTCTCTCTCTCTCTCTCTCTCTCTCTGTCTCTCTCTCTCTCTCTCTTTCTCTCACTATGTTACCCAGGCTGATCTTGAACTCTTGAGCTCAAGTGGTTCTTCTACCTCAGTTTCCAGAGTAACTGGGACTAGGTTTCCTCCACAACTGGCTCCTCTTCTTTATTATAGGTAGCTGAAAGAAGCCAGGCAGCTCCTTTCACCTTCTCTCTGGGAATCTACTTACCTAGGTCATCTTACTCATTTCTATTTTCTATTCTACTGCAGATGGCAGTGTTGCTAAACCTCCTTACCAGGACACATCAGCTTTCTTCTTTCCTCTATTGTCAAATAATGTTTTTCTCACTTTCCTCTAGGGCCCCCACTGTTATCCTTGGCAGAGTCTTTCCATCTTCTACTGCCTTGTCCAAGTCAATTCCACATGTTTCAGTCTTATATTGGCTGTGCCCTGTGTTTTATTTAGCTTTTGTATATACCTGACAAGAACAACTTAGTGGAGGAAAAGTTTATTTGGGGCTTACAGTTTCAGAGGTCTCAGTTCACAGATCGTTAACTCCATTGCTCTGAGCCCAAGATGAAACAACACATCATGAGAAAAGAGCTCAGCAGAGAAAGCTGCTCAGCTCATGATGGTGTCAGAAGCAGGCAGCAGGAGAAGCAAAGGGGCTGCAAGAAAGATGTACCCTCCCATGACACACACCCCTAGTGACCCACATTCTCCAGCCATGCCCCACCTGCCTATAGTTACCACCAAGTCAGTCCATTCAAACTAGGACAGAATGATTAGGTTAAAGCTCTCACAATCCAGTAATTTCATTTCTGAATATTCTTACATTAACAGGAACTTTGGGGGGACACCTCATATCTAAACTATAACACCCTGCTTCTAGTACCAATACTCGTTCTGGTTCTCCATACTACCTAACAGACCACCTCCAAATGAGTGCAGTAAAAACATTCATGAGCATTTATTACTATTTCCTCTAATAGGAACTTGACTGAACTCAGGTGATTCTCACTTCTGGCACGTCATGTAGCAGTAATCTGATGGTGGCTGGAACCCAGTTCATCTCCAGGACTTTCTCATTCACTTGTAGGTGATAAATGCTGGTCACAGGTTGGTACTTTAGCTGAAGCTGCTGGCTAAAACACTTTTGCATGTTGTCTTTTTGTTTTTCCTTACAACACAGTGGCTGGGTGTGAAAAGCAAGCATTCCAATATCAGACAGAGGGAAGGGAAGGGAAGGGGAGGGGAGGGGAGGGGAGGAGAGGGGAGGGGAGGAAGGAAAAGTAAGAGGAGGGGAGGGAAGGGGAGGGGAGGGGAGGAAGGAAAAGTAAGAGGAAGGAAGGGGAGGGGAGGGAGGGAGGGGAGAGAAGAAAGAGAACAGGAATTCTGGCTTCAAAAATCATAAAATGCCATTTCTGCTGCATTCTATTTGGCTAGAAGTAGTCCAACCCATTTTTTCCTCTTTAGTTTTGTTTTGCTTTTTGGTACGAGGACTGAACCCAGGGGTGCTGTACCACTGAGCTATTTAGCCCTTTTTATTTTTATTTTGAGGTAGGGTCTCACTGAGTTGCCAAGGCTGGCCTGAACTTTGTGATTCTCCTGCTTCAACTTCCTGAGCCACTGGGATTGCAGGTGTGCAACCTCAACCCGTTTTGTTGTTGTTGTTGGTTTGTTTGTTTTGTTTTGTTTTTAATGGAGCCTCACTGTGTTGCCCAGGCTGGTCTTGAACTCCTGGGCTCAAACGATCCTCCTGCTTCAACCTCCTGTGAGTAACTGGACATATGCTGCTATGCCCAGCTAAGTCCAGCCCGTTTTTAAGGTGAAGTAAAGATTCTACCTTTTCTTGAAGGGAAGAGTCTTAGGGAACCTGTTGATACGTTTGTTGTTGTTGTTGTTTGGTACCAGGGATTGAATATAGGGGCGCTTAACCACCGAGCCACATCTCTAGCCCTTCTTTAATTTTTTTTTTTTTTTTTTTTTTGAGATAGGGTCTCAACTAAGTTGCTTAGGGCCTCACTAAGTTGTTGAGGCTGGCTTTGAACTTTTGATCCTCCTGCCTCAACCTCTGAGCCACTTGGATTACAGGTGTGTACCACCACACCCGGCTGTTGATGTGTTTTAAAAGGACCACAGTGAGTTATTTACCAACGTGTACACGTAGAAGTGGAGAGAGAGCTAGATAGCCCATTTATTAAGGTGGGGAGTATCAGGCAAAGATGAGATTTTCAGAAAATCTTGAGCTCATTCCTGGCATGGTGACTGGGAAATGTCTGTTGGTGATGGAAATGGAGATATGGAGCAGGCTTTGAGAAAGACTAACTTGGAACAGAGTAATAAGCCAGGCTTGAAGGGACTCACAAGTTGTTGTTAGTCAGTGTCATGGAGGTGGTGCCTGTAACTCCAAGGCTGGAAGAGGTCATCAAGGGTAAGAATGGAAATGGATGAAGGAACAGTCAGTACTAGGAACAAAAGGATACAGCAGATGTTGCAGTGGTCTTCCTGACTACTGACTCTACTTTTCCCATTCTAGAGAAACACTTAACTTTGGTGGGTAGTTAACTCCTGCACACCTCAATGTAATGGTGAGTTATTCCTGGGCACTTCAGTTGGTTTAGGTGCAGGTATGCAATGTAGTTGTGTGAGGGATCTTTTGCAGGGAGAGATTTCTATAATCATCCAAATGGACATAAGGGAAAAGGTGGGAGGTTATAGAAGTGGTAACCATTTTGCAATCATGAGGCAGGCAGGGGGAACAAGTCACTCACAGAGGTGGCAGGTTCATCACTGAGCCTCCCAGATTAACAAACTCTGGACACCCTATAATGGGACTCTTGTGAGAGAATTGAGCCAGCAAGTTCCATAACTTGAAGTCCAAAGCATCCTCAGTGGTCCCAACATGAAGATGACAAAGAAGCCTTAAAAAGGGCTGACAATTGGGGTGGGGTTGTGGCTCAGTGGTAGAGCACTCACCTAGCATGTGTGAGGCACTGAATTGATCCTCAGCACCACATAAAAAATAAAATAAAGATCCATCAACAACTAAAAAAAATACTTAAAAAAAAAAAGGACTGATAAGGTAGGAAGAGAAAGTAATGGATGTGTGCTGCCCTGTAATGGCAGTTAACATTTATGGGTCCCCTCCATTCCATGGGCCCCATGATCCCAATAGGACCTAGTAATTGATTGAATGCTAAGAATAACTAATGATAGTTGTTGCTGATATTATTACTATTTGAAGTACTGAGGCTTGAACCTTGAGCACTCTACCACTGACCTAGCCTTTTTTAAAAAATTTAAGACAGGGCCTAAATTGCTAAGACTGTTTTTCAATTTGCCATCCTGCCTCAGCCTTCCTAGTTGCTTGGGTTACAGGTGTGTACCACCCAGCATGACTGATAGTCACTATTATTAAGCCAGTTTATAGATTAGGAAACCCAAACAGAGGGGTGAAGGAACCAATGGAAGATCATACAGCCAGGAGTTGACAACTGGATTCAAGTTGGGCAGTTTGTTGTTCTGTCCTGTGAGCTACACAATATATTTCCTTTGGAGGCGAAAAGGAGAGTGTCTTAGGTTGGTGTGCCTGGTTCAGCTGTCCCATGTTTGCACTCAAGTAGAGTGAAAGTATCCGACCAAGTGCAGGTTATCAGTATGATGAGCCAGATGAACAGTGCATGGTGTGAACAGAACAGGAATGGCCTGAGCAGAAGAGTGAGGAGGTGGAGAGCCCACCTAAAACAGATTTAAGCTGTGAAGAGGTCACTGATCTACTGGGGAATGAGGGGCAGGGGTGTTGGATGTCTTGCACAGGGTGGAGGAGGGGGCTTCTGGGACAGGTGGGAAAGCGGAAGGAGAGACTTCACATAGGTTAGGAAGATTTCCCTGACCCAAGAAAAAAGGCAAAAGAATTGGGGTCACAGGACAGAAGATGGGAATTTTCTCCGTGAAGCTGAGAAGTGGGTGAGAAGTTTGGAGTCCATGTGAGATGGGTTCGCGAGATTGCCCATGGGGGCCCATCCTAAATTAGATGCTAGGAATTTGGAGACCAGGAGCTTGAGCGGCTTGGGTAGGTTTAGGTTTCTCCAGGAGTGCTCACTTGCCATAAAAATGCCTTGAAGGGGACCAGGAGTCAGTCCTGTCACGGAGAAGTGCAGCCATTGATAGGGCGGTGGCAGGAGGGGGCATTGCGGAGGATGCCAGCTCCTGGCGTCCTAGGGTCGACTACCTCACTGCACGGTGAGACCTTCAGGCCCCGTGGGCGGGCATCGGGGAGGCGGCCCTCCAATCCTTCCGCTTGGGGTCGCCTTACCCGCTTGTGCTGACTGCCCCGGGTGGACTGGAGGACGCTGCTGGAGCACAATGCTCCCTCCTCACCGAAGCCAGCCCCCGCACGCCGAGGCGAAGCAGGCTTTCCCGCCACCGCTGCAATCTAGGATTAGCGTGCTCTCTGCCCGCGCGGCGGGATTAGCCCGCGTGGACTTGGCGCCCGGCTTGGGGATTACTGCGCGCTCCGCCCCGACGTATATATTCTGGTCGGCGGGCTAGCGGGGCCGGGCCGGGCCTGGCATGGCGGTAGCTGGGGGCGCGGCGAGCCGCAGGGGCCCTGGGCGGCCTTGCCCCTTCTCCATCGAGCACATCCTATCCAGCCTGCCGGAGCGGAGTCCCTCAGCCCGGACTGCCCGTCCACCCCAGCACAGCGGCCACCAGAGCCCCGCGGAGCCTGGGGAACCCGGGGCGCCTGAGATTGTGTCCTGCGTCTGTTGTTGCTGCTGTGGGCTCCGCTCTGGGTCCCGCGCGGCACCCCGCAGGACCCCGGAGGCAGCCGCCGGGCTGGGTGAGTGAGCGCGGGGTGTGAGAGTGGAACGGGGGACTCCTGGGCGCGAGGTGGTGGGTAGGGTGTTTTCTCCTGCCCTGCGTTTCACAGCGCCCTCGCCCTGCAGGCGCGCGGCTGCCGTGGCCACTGAGGCTGGGGCCAGCGGCGCCCTTGCCCTTGGCCGCGCCGGCTGGAGGCTCCGCAACTCTCCCTGGCCCTGGCGGCCCAGTCCCACAGCGACGCACTAGGCGCCACCGCACCATCTTCAGTGAGGAGCAGCTGCAGGCACTCGAGGCGCTCTTTGTGCAGAACCAGTACCCCGACGTGGGCACGCGCGAGCGCCTGGCTGGCCGCATCCACTTGCGCGAGGAGCGCGTGGAGGTGGGTGCCGGGCAAAACCGCTCTGGTAAGCCGACTGCACGCGGGCTGCTGCTGGATGGCCAAAGGGTCCTCGGCAAGAGAGTTCGCGCCTCCGGCTTGCGTTCTTCTTTTTCGAAGACCGCATCAACCCGAGCACCGCCTGGCATGGTGCGAACCCAGCGCAGAAGAAGGAGCCTCCAGGACAGCGAACGGAGCACAGGGCCAGTCTCGGGGCGGGTAGCGGGGAATGGGTCGAAGGGCGGGGGAGGCACGCATGTTCGGGAAGGTGTAGCTGGAACTGGAGGGGAGGCAAGACTGGTTTTCTTTGCCATTATTTAAAACTTTTCTCCTTTTTCTCTGATGATAAAGAGGCATTCGTTCATGTTCCAGAATTTGGGAAGTTCAGAAATGCGCAAGTTGCAGAAGGGGCGTCCTGGTCGCCGCTGGGCAGAGACTGGGGTGGGGTGGGAAAGGGGTTCCCATCCTGCGTCATGAGCCATTCGTCCCTATCTACAGCAAATAAAGAGAGGTGGTATACTACCGCTAAGGTGCTGGCTCTGCAGCGCTAGTCCACCCACATCCTTGTGGTTAAATCCTTAACCACGCCCAACGCACCAATCGGTCCGGTGAGGGCGGGGGGTGCAGGTCCCTAGAGTCCCAGCAGTTCCTTCTCCTTTTCCTCCTCAGGTCTGGTTCAAGAACCGCAGAGCCAAGTGGCGACACCAAAAGCGCGCATCAGCATCAGCATCAACGAGGCTCCTGCCCACGACCAAGAAACCTCCCAAAGAGAGATGCTGATGGTTCTGGGAGCTACTCTTGGTCTTGACCATGATCTTTGGGGTCTGCAAAGAAAGAGGACAGACCTACTTGAACGGGAGCTAGGAGAAGACAGAAGCCTCTTCCATCAGTCTCCACAGCTTTATACAGCCTGGAGCTAGTGCTGGGTTACCAGTGTATGTGTGTCTAGTGTTAACTGCCCCCTAGAAGGAATGGACACCAAGCACCTGAGTGTCCTGTCTTCCTCAGTGGCAATAAGGTAGGAACCAGGAAGATTCCCTTGGGGTGGAGTGGGGCAAAGAGCAAGTCAGCTTGCTTAATCTCCACTCACCACACCAAGAGACACTAATTTCACCCCAGAATAGGAACTACCACTTATCAACACCTGCATCTACAATCCTTCCCAGTGGAGTCTCCCTCCCTACCCCTGGGCAGGCTGGACTCCTTCCTCTCCTCATGTGGACATGGGCCCCACTGACCTGATCTTCCACCCTCCTGGGACTGGATGGTGGTGTCTGCACAGTCTGGGCTTGCTGTCGCCTTGCATGTCCTATGCTGGGCCTTGGTGTCTGGACCTGCGGAATAAGAAGGTTGGATGAGGTAATTTCCAGAAGCTCTCTCACCTGCTCCTTAATCCTTGAGCCTTATGGTGATATCAAGAAATAAACAAGAACTACAGATACCACAGAACAGTCTAGAGTCTCAAATCTGTCCTGGCTCCATTGCCACATTCAGGAGGGAGCTGTCTCTATTTCCTTCTTCCTAGGGAGTGGGCAATTGGGGTGTCTTTGGGATCTCAGCCCAGTGGGTCCTCAACCTCTGTTCTAGGTGCCCACAACAGAGCAGACTGGCTCATGGAAAGTGGCTAGACTCTCTCGGGGCCTGCTCTGTCCTCTAGGTGCTGCTAATCATCTTCATGAACAAGGGTCCTTGGCTTCCTTCGTCTGGGGATTTCCATGCAGTGGATTCTACCTTCCTTATGGTGGTCAACCTCTGCCACCTCGGGCAGGGCAAGACAAGGTGGGATCAGGTGACACCACACACATGACCTTGGGAAATGTTTGCCCTCTCCTCTACCATTCTGGCCCCAGGATGAAGGACAGTGTGGAAACAAGTCTTCCATTTTCCCAAGTGGACTCATGCAGTGTGCCAGAGGCACCTAACACCTCATCTGGCTTGAGCACTTTGTTCTGTCTTCTTATGGGTCCTGGAGATTGTGGGGAGTCGTATCTGCAAGAGACACTGTCCATCCATAAAAGCCAGACAACAGAAGCTAGGGCTGAAGCTCCTGGGGGCTTTCTAAGGATGACTAGTTCAGATAACACCAAGCAAGTACCATGTCCCCCAGCTTGAGTTGCCCGTGCACTACTGGGTACCTCCAGGACAGGCATTTTCACCACACACTATGCTGTCATAAAACTCTTCTGCCTGAATCCTGGTCTTGCCCTTGAAGATTGCAAAGTGAACAAAACTGTGTCCTGGTCAGCTCCCCTGCAGGCTGGGGCACCACCATCTTACTGGGTGATGTAAATGGCCTTCTTGGCTGAATGACCACTTGTCATTGTGTAGGGAAATCACAATCAGAGCTTGCCTGAACCCCACCTTACATATGCTGCTGCTTTCTTGAGCTGTCTCCCTCCTATCTAGTTGCTCCTTAGCAAGTTGAACCCCCTCAAGTTGGCCCCTAACATAAGTATCCTGAGATTTAATCCCAAGTGTCCCCCCTTTCTTATATTGATTTCCTTTTCCACCCTCAGGTTCCAATTCTCATCTCTGCCACATTCACATCACCAACCCAGGCCTCTTCCCTGAGCTAGACATTTATATCAAACTGTCCCCCTAACTACTCCACCAGGAAACCCAGACTCCTCAAGGTCGCATTTTCTACAGGGAGCAAACCAGCTGCATGAGACAAAGAGGTAGTAATTACCCTACTGTTCTTGTCCCTCACCCACCATATCCAGTCCAACAAGTCAGTTTTACCTCCACATAAATATATAGATACACCCCAGAATCTACCTTCTCTTCAGTTACAACTTCACCAACCTGATGTAAATTGCTGTTACTTCTCACCTCCAGCAGTCTCCAACTTTGTCCATCTGTTCCTACTTTGGCTCCTCTTTAATTCAGAATAAAAACAAAACTCATCAGAACTCATGAAGCTCTGTTCAGGCTGACTCTGCCACTCCAGTGTCAACTTACATCTCACTACACTCTGTGTGTATCCAAAGGGCCGTTCTGGAACTTGCCTTGCTCCCTCCCACCCACCACTGGGCCTTTGTACATGCTCTTCCTGTTTATGCAATAACTTTTTGCCTGGAGACTTGCCTCACTAGGTCAAGATTCCCAAAATAAAAACTTTTCTTGTATTGCCACAGCTGCAATTTTAGACTTGTTTGTAGAATGACCTAACTAGTTTTTCTCTTCCCCATTGGACTGACAGCTCTACAAGAAGGAACTTCACCATGGAGTCCTCAGTGAATCCCTATGAATGAAGGGATGATCACTTATTGTAAAAGCAAAATTCAACTAAATTATTCTGGGGGCAGAACTTGTTCATTTGACATCATTCACAACCTCCCTTTGGGAAGGAATTCCTGAAAAATGCTTAGGTAATTTTCTGTTCCATTTCAGTGAGAATTGGCTCTCTTATGGGAAGACCACTCTGGCATTTAGGGACATACTCATCTCTAACCAGACATTTCTTTATTGAACAACTGTCTTGTTCTTTGTCTTCATTAATCTTTTGTTAGATAACTATCAAGAAAGAATTGTCTTAGGGTTTTTTTGCATAAAGTTTGGAACTTGTATATAATCAAATTTTCTGATGAATGTGTTTTTGTTAGCACTATTGAAACACACACAGTGATTATTGGTGAGAAATCCAAAGCCTTTTGATTTTCTCCAAGCTGAAAATTTCTCTCATTAGCGTGAACAAGTCAAACAGCCCCCAACCACAGCGCCCCCTCGTGTTCACAGATCAGTCAAACATGACCGACGTGGGGCGGGAGAAAGACTACAACTCCTATGAGTCAGCGCTAGTCATGACGTCACTACGGAGCGCTGACGGAGCTAGAAAAAGCGCTGCTTCCCCATTGGCTGACTGTTGGAGGCGCCTGGCAAAAATGGTGCCCCCGCCGCCTTATACCCTATGACGCGCCTCCGCCGCGCGAGTGGTGCTGGGATAGTGATGGAGACACCTGGCCTATCTCCCCGGACCTTGTTGCTCCCGGCCGCGTCTGGGCCCCAGAGGAAGCGATCAGCTGGGGAGACCCAGGCTGCGAGGAGCAAGCAGCGGGTCCTGGATGAGGAAGAGTATATAGAGGTACTACCTCAGCGCAAATGCCTGCGACTTCCGGGTCCCTTTCTGGTTTTGCGCTTCCCTTGGGTTCTTTCGCTCCTGTCTTCGCTCTCCTGTCGGCTAGTGGAAGTGGAATAGCCAAGTAACTGGTCCGGAGGGAGATGTCCTAAATGAGGAGGCACTAGCAATGTTTTCAGGGGAAAGTAGGGATGGCTCTACTATATGTGGTGAGGGTCACGGAGATCAGGTTTTCTATTAAAGTGTAAAAGTTTGACAGTCTTGAAGGATGGTTGCAAAGAGGACTTGATTTAGGCTGCAGTTGTGGCAACAACATGAGTGAGTGGGCCTCAGCCCTTTGAAAGAGATTGTTCTACTTAAAACAACGAAGGAGACGTGACAAGTGTAGGGTTTAGTTTTAGACTGGTTAAATTTGGGACTCTTCTGGGATATACTGACTGGCAGCATTAATGGGCAGCTGGGTACACAGATTTGCTGCTTCCAGAGCTAGGTCTAGCTGGAGGTGCAGATATGGGGATTTTAGTCAGTGGTGGTGACTGGCTGAAGTCAGTTGAGAAAGGTTTAGATTGGAAATAGAAACTCACGGATGTAGTGAAGGTGGTCTGGTTGTTGTGAAGGTGGAGTCAGTAAAGGAATGAGGAGGGCTGGGGTTGTAGTTCAGTGGTAGAGCGTTTGCCTAGCATGTGTGAGGCACTGGGTTCCATCCTCAGCACTACATAAGAATAAATAAATGAAGGTCTGGTGTCCATCTACAACTAAAAAAAAAAAAAAGAAAAAAAAGAAAAAGAGAGGGAGAGAGAAGGGTTTCATGGACATTGAGAGAATGTTTAGTTATGTTGGATATTGCAGCAAGGCCACATGGGATGTTCAACCTCGTTATAAAGTACCCCCAAGCTCTCTTAAGGAAACTGCAATCACTGGAGCAGGGAGAAGCTGAAGGAGGTGCAGCAAGGGCTTTTGCTTGTACTGTGAGGTGGAGCACCCAGATGGCAGCTCTGGCTTTTGTTCTTATTTCTTCTGAAAGGGCCTTCAGACAGTCATCCAAAGGGATTTCTTTCCTGATGTGGAGAAGCTGCAGGCACAGAAAGAGTACCTGGAGGCTGAGGAAAATGGAGATTTGGAACGGATGCGCCAGATTGCAATCAAGTTTGGCTCTGCCCTGGGCAAGATGTCCCGAGAGCCTCCACCACCTTGTAAGGGGACCCTGTGGGTGGCTGAGAGGGTGAAATCTACTGAGCTTTGGTATGGTCTTGCTCTAACCCCTATGTCTCTCTCTTCCCCCAGATGTGACTCCAGCCACATTTGAGACTCCTGAGGTGCACACAGGCACTGGAATGGTGGGCAACAAGCCCAGGTCTCGGGGCCGAGGTTTGGAGGAAGGTAAATGAACACTTCCTCTTTTGGTCGCAGTCGAAATTTCCTGGAATCTTATCCTGTAAGACCCTGAGAGAGTGGTCCAGGGACTGCAGGTCACCTCTTGTCCCTGAGGGGTGTCCGCTCCTGAATACCTCTTGTCCCTGAGGGGTCTCTGCTCCTGAATAGGGGTCAAAAAGCACTGGTCTAGGAGGCAGATGATTTGTTTCAACTCCCAAATGTGGAACGGCCCTTTAAGCCTCTCTGTGTTCCACCTCTATGGATTGAGAATTTCACCATCTCTCTCACTGGCCTACTCACTGTGGGCCAGTCCCTTGCCTTGCAGACTTCATGGGCGTTGGAAGGCTCTTCATCATTGTCTTCTGAAGATAGATCAGGGCCTTTGCCTTTGTTTCTTTCACATTGGTCACTTCCCTCAGGTAACTGCACTGCTTACTCCTTCACTTGCTTCAGGTCTCTATTCAGATGTTATTTCTTCAGGGAAAACTTTCCTGATCTCTCAGTGTAAACACCCCTGGTGTTGTGCGCCTTCCAACTTGTTTTTGTATTCTGATAGTGAACCTTTATTTTATTTATTTATATATGTTGCTGAGAATAGAACCAGATGCCTTGCACATGCTACGCAAGTGCTCTGCCACTGAGCTACAACCCCGGCCAGGTCATAACATTTTAAAACACCTGTTTATTGTCTCTCATCCTAAGTAACATCACTTCCATGGGAGCAGGACTTTGTCTTGCTTCCATCTGTATGCTCTGCATACAGAACAGCATGTGATATGTTGTGGGTCTTCAATAGATATATGTAGAACAGATGAATGAGTTGTTTTCAACATATTTACTAGGATGTGAGACATTGTTATATGGGATACATTCTGACTTTATGAAGGAATTTTTTTTAGTAAAGAGCATTCTGAAATCCTTTTGAATATAAGTGTCTCGTGTACTATAGGACTTCTTAGTCACTATCTTTTCATTGGTAGTAGAATATTAGTGCACATATAGGTGGGCAGCATACTTTGTTCTACCAGGTTCTAATCTACAGTATACTGTACTGGCACAGATATCCAGTGTGTTCACAAAAACATGTTTGCTGCTTCATAGCCCAGCTCCCTCTGCCATTAATGTAGCCCTTGTTCCTGAAGCTTGATTCTTTGTTGAAGGGTGGCATGAGTCACAAGGATGAAGATTCTTTTCTTTTTATGCAAATATACCTTATATGTCAGTAAATGTAGGAGACCTTTTCATAACCTAAGTGGTATAGGGACTTTTGTTATTCTTGTTTACAGATGAGGAAACTGAGGCTCCAAAAGGCAGTAACTTGTGTAGGTCTCAGAGATGGTCATGGGGGGAATGGAACTTACGTGACATTATCTTTTTGACCCCAAGTCTTAAAACTGTAGTCACTGTGCTTTGAGCATAGTCTGGCCTGTACCTGGTAGTAAAGGTTGTTACTACCATAAAAGAAAAGGCTCTCCTACAAGCTGAGTATGATGGGGTGTTCTTAATAGTCCCAATTGTTCAGAGGCTGAGGTAAGAGGATTGTGAATTTGACCCTAACCTGGGTAACAGATTTTTGTCTAAAACAAAACAAAACAAAACAAAAAAACTGCCTTCCAGCACCAGGGTGCCACCTCAGTGGGTGTGCCACTTTTCATGGTGACAGGGGTGGCAGTAATATGGTTGAGGTTGTGGCCCAGTACCTGTGAGCTCCATTTGGAACACTAGGTCACATGGGATTCATGCCATAGGGGCTAGCTGGCTGGTCCAGATACTTAGATAATGACAAGATAACTACTCACCTGTAGGGTAAATACCAAGAGGCAAGGAATGATTAGGATAAGGAAATTCCAGGGAGTGAAGGGAAGTCCTGAGGGCTTTGGAGACAGATCCTGTGGGATTAGCATGGTTTTAGCAGAGGAAGAGCCAGCCAACAGCAAAATTTTTGTGATTATGAATTTTGTTTTAATGCCTGAGTCTGTACCTCCTCTACCCAATCTGTCAAATTGTATTGCACACTTTTGGCATCCATCAGATGAGCAGAGCTGTCCAGGCATCTGCAGGGCTCTGTCTGAGGGCTTCCTGAACAGTTGGGGTGGGTTGATACTACCCCCATGGGGAGTCTTCCAACAGAGGTAAGGATTCTAACACTGCTTGTAAGGTGTCATGATTTTCAGGTTTGGGTATGTTGGTCTCCCACGGCTGTAAAGTGATGTTTATGCTGTGTGTGTTCACCCCACCTGCCACCCTTGAGCAGGAGAGGCTGGAGAAGAGGAGGAGAAGGAGCCACTGCCCAGCCTGGATGTCTTCCTGAGCCGCTATACAAGTGAGGACAATGCCTCCTTCCAGGAGATTATGGAGGTGGCCAAGGAGAAGAGTCGGGCACGCCATGCCTGGCTTTACCAGGCTGAGGAGGAGTATGAGAAGGTAGACCTGGAGTTTGGGGACATGAGGGCCCTCTGTCAGAGCAGGGAGTCCCAAGGCCATGGGCACTATGACTAGGGGTCCCTCTGACCCTTTTTTTTCCCCATGTGATTACAGAGGCAGAAAGATAATCTTGAACTCCCATCAGCAGAGCACCAAGCCATCGAGAACAGCCAGACTGGTGTGGAGACCTGGAAGTACAAAGCCAAGAACTCCCTTATGTACTACCCAGAGGGTGAGTGGTGGGGCCAGGTGGATAGGTGATAGTGGAGCCATGTGCTTTTGGCTCTGCATTTAGATCAGCCTTTAAGGTTTGTGTACATACTCCCTCACATCATAGGCCTTTGAAGGGGCCCTGGTCTGTCTTGGTGTGGGTAACTCATATAACTCAGTGGGGCAATGAAGTCCACCCCAACTTCATTCAGGCTCTGCAGGCATGGAGTGTGAGCTACATCCAATGCTTCTGTTTCATTGGGAGTAAATTGGCTGAGAGAAAAAGGGTGCTCTCACCCCTCAGGGCTTATGGTGCTGAGGTGGGGCCTTCCCATTTCCCTGATACCTGCCATCATCTCTACTTCATCTACCAGGTGTCTCTGATGATGAGCAGCTGTTTAAGAAGCCCCGGCAGGTGGTGCATAAGAACACACGTTTTCTCCGGGACCCCTTTAGCCAGGCTCTGAGCAGGTCCCAGCTCCAGCAGGCTGCAGCCCTCAATGCCCAGGTGAGCTAGTGAGAGCGGTAGATCATATGTGGCTAGCTGGTGCGGGCAGGCATGGCTTCTCTCATCTTGGCTGCCCCTTTTAAGTTAGAACTGTCCATAGGCTTGGTGGAGCTCAATAGGTAGAAATATTGGGGTCTTATGTGGCAGGACCCTGTGTCTTTTCTCAACCCATGTGAGCTTCCCCTGGATACTGTCTTGATCTGACACATTCTATAGGCCTAGATCTATGCCACATCCCTTGATGGTGGTGGGCCAGAAAAGAGGCTGTCAGGAACCAGACAAGTCTGTCTACACCCATGCTCAGGTATCAGACAGGGTTGTGGGTAGACAGGGATGGGCGGGCCAGAGGAGTCAGCAAGGGAACCTGACCCCAGACAGTGGGCTATGGTGGGATATGGCTTGGAGTGATAAGAGAACAGAGAGATTCCGAGCCTGGGAATAAGATGAGTGGGTGCTCTTTGATGGACTGTGGTGGTCATGGGGTCAAAGGGTCAGAGGCAAGAGATGGGAGACTTAGAAGTGCCTCAGGGGAAAGACAGCATAGGCCCTGTTGGCAGCATTGCACCAAGAGGCAGAGGGTTATCAGTTTTGCCCTAGATGGGAGGAAGGGGAACATCTTCCTTGCTTGGATGCCTACTCTGACAGACCCTCAATATCTTTTGGCAGGGTGGGTGAGTTCTTCCTCTTTCCCCAAGGGGGGCTGCCCACCCCAAGGCCCCAGCATTGCCCTGAGGAAAGCAGATATTTCTAGCACGTTCCTGTCCATCTGCCCATCAGCCAGCTGGGGAGAGAGCCTCCATGACACTGTTTTTTCTGCTCATTCCAGCACAAACAGGGCAAGGTGGGCCCCGACGGCAAGGAGCTCATCCCCCAGGAATCCCCACGAGTGGGCGGGTTCGGATTTGTTGCCACTCCTTCTCCTGCCCCTGGTGAGAAATGGGCCAGGTGCCAAGACTGGTCAGGGCTGTGGGTGGGCTGGACTCTCGGGCAGACCCAACTTTAGATATCCTGGGGTACAGTTTCCTGTTCTAGTCTTCTCAGTAATGTCAGCGGGTGGGGTACTGCTTATATATTAAAATCCAGAGAGCACTGTAGGATGGAGAGTCTCTGGGCACCCCGCCCCACATCTTTTTCACCCTGGAAGCAGGTGAAACTTGGGTCAGTCCCTTGGTGCATAGGGGGGTCTAAACTCTCAGGTACTGGTTGCTGTAATATAGATCAGGGTGTGTGGAGGCACCATAGGTTTGCACTGCATTTTAGGAGGTTTGGGAACCCTGGAAATCCTGAATGTCACTTCCCTCAGAGTGCCCTGTTCTAGGATGGTGGTCCAGCTGACCCAGCTTCCAGTCTGTTCTGCCTTGGGCCCACAGTGACCTTGGCATTTCCTTCTCAGAGGCTGGAGATACTATGGTTCCAGAGTCCTTGGAAAGAAGCATGGTCTAGCCTTGTTGTTATGTAGGATGCAAATGGAGTAAATTGGCTATGGTAGATGGGGAGGGCCTGGGTGGCACCCCGACCTGGTCCCCTGGCCTGAGTAGCTTTGGGTTCTCCATCTGCAGGCGTGAATGAATCCCCATTGATGACCTGGGGAGAGGTCGAGAACACACCCCTGAGAGTTGAAGGGTCAGAGACCCCCTACGTGGACAGGACACCAGGGCCAGCCTTCAAGGTGGGTTGTAGGAAAGGGAAGCATGGGTGGGACTTGGTGTAGACATCCAAGGAATCTGAGTCCTTGCTGCTCATGACCAAGCACAGAGGATTGGACTCCCAGCTGGTCAAGGCAGGCCCAACTGATAGGAATGAGCACTGGTGCTTCTGAATGCCAGGGTGCTGAAGATGGGATGGGTGGGTCTGTCATGGGCTTTTGGGGAGCAGGGGCCAAGACACCAAGGTCTCTAGGGCCCGAAGGCCAGGGGTTGTTCACCGATAAGGTGGGATGAATTCAGAGTCAAAACAGGAGCTCCAACTGCCCTTCAAGTCCAAGGGCCAAGGAACCATGGTGGATGTCCTCAGAAGGGCTATGTGATGGCAGAGCAAGACTTCCGTTTATAGAATATATTTAGGAACATTTTAGATGTTACAGTTCTAGTCTAGCATTGTAGGACTGGATAAAGTGAAGTATGTGAGACCTAGGGCAGGCCAGGGAGGCTCCCAGTGTGCCTGGTTAGATGCAGCAAGGTAGGGTAGTATCACATAACTCCTGAGTGCCTATCAGGGTGATAAGCTGGGGTCAATGACCTGTAGAAATTGATGGGCATGGATGAGTGGTCAGGGAGATGTGACTATTAAAGTCATGGGGAAGGCAAGATGTCTGCAAAGAATTTGTTAGGGAATTTGAATGATTAGCGTAGTTTAGAAAGGGAAAGGAGATGTCCCTGAAAATTGGGAGCCTGCACACATTACTGTCAGAGTGCTGGCCCCTACCTGTTGTTGTAACTCTGGGGTGTTGGGAGGTCACAGAAGGCAAAGGTTTATGTTGTTGCAGACGCTGAGGATGTGAATTACATCATCATCAAAAAGTCAGGCATAAAGTCTAGAGTCTGGAATTAATACATAGGTCTGGTTTGGTAGCTGGGTTGGAGGGCATCTCAAGCCCGTCCCTTCCAAAATTGGCAGTGATCACTTTGAAATGCAATGGAGATTTGGGGTGGTTGGGGGAGATAGAGGGCAAGAGATAGATCACTTATGTAGCAATAGAAACTTAAAACAACTAGGAGTAATGTTGAGGAGAACATCTGCTGCATGATTGGCCCGAAGGCACCATGCTTTCCCAGACCCAGGTCAAGAGGATCCCCCCACCCCCAGCGTGGCACTGCTCATCTTTCCCCAGAATAGTCCTTAGACATACAGCAGGTCAACAAACAAAGATGGGCAGAAGTTTTGGTGCCTTGGTTTCAGAATTTATCTGGGATGCAAGAATAACCAAGACAAGGAATGGGCATAAGGCTCAGTTGGTGGAGTGCTTGCCTCAATTCCCCAGCACCACACACACACACACACACACACACACACACACACACACACAAAAGAATAACCAAGACAACCCTGGAAGAGGAATAACCAAGAGGAATCTATGCTGTCAAACATTAAAGCATACCCTAAGGCTCTTGACATGTTAAAAGTGTGCCCCTGCCCAGCAACTCAGGAGTCTGAGGCAGGAGGATCACAAGTTCATGACCAGCTTCAGGTATTTAGCAAGGCCCTAAGTAAATTAGAAAGACCCTGTCTCAAAATAAAAAGTACTAAGGATAGCTGTGCGTGATTGCACATGCCTATAATCCCAGTGACTCAGGAGGTTGAAGTAGGAGGAACTCAAATTGGAAACCAGCCTCAGCAACTTAGCAAGACCCTATCTCAAAATAAAAAAAATAAATAAAAGGGCTGAGGATGTAGCTCAGTTGTAGAGCATCCCTGGATTCAATCTCCGGGTGAAGTGTGGGGGTTGGGAGCATGTCCTGGGACCAAGAGCAGGTAGCCGATAGCAAAGGAAGGAAGCACTGAAACCATCCGCAGTTCAAGCATGAACTGAAGGTGTTATAAAGATGGCAATTCAAATTGTGCTGAATAGCAAAGTATTTGGAAATAAAGTGAACTGGGTCCTTAACACATATAGCAAAATAACTTCCAGAAAGGCAAAAGGTTAAATGTAAAAACGATAACCATTAAACAACTAGAATAAAAATAGTGGTGAATATTTAGTTTTATCTTAAGGTAAGAATTTTTCTAAACGTAAAAGTAAAGGAGGGCTGGGATATAGCTCAGTTGTAGAATGCATGCCTCAAATGCACAAGACCCTGCTTTCAATCCCCAGCACCACAAAACAAACAAACAAACAAACAAACAACAACAACAAAAAAACAGTTACGGAAAAAAATTCGCTAAGTAATAGCTACCTGTTATCCATGGTTTTACTTTCAAAGATTTCCTGTGGGTCAACTTCAGTTTGAAAGCATTAAATGGGAAATTAAAGAAATAAACTTTCATAAGTTTTGTTTTGTTTTGGTGCTGGGGATTGAATCCAGGCCTTTTTACCAATGAGCTACATCCCATGCCCTTTTTATTTTTTATTTTGAGACAGGGCTTCACAAAGTTGCTGAGGCTGGCCTCAAATTGGGATCTTCTTCCTCAGCCTCCTGAGTCACTGGAATTATAGGTATATTCTACTTCACCCAGCAACAGTTCATAAGTTTTAAGTCATTTTATATAGTATACTATTTTATTTTGTTATTTGTTATTCTCTTACTCTGCCTAATTTGTGTGTGTGTGTGTGTATTGCTAGGGATTCAACCCAAGGTCTCAAGCATGCTAAGCATGTGCTGTACAGTGATCTGTCCCCCAACCCCTAATTTGTTTGTTTGTTTTGGTACTGGAGATAGAACCTAGGGACACTTTGACACTTTACCATTGAGCTATATCTGCTTTTTTTTTTTTTTTTTTTTTTTTTTTTTTGTAGTTGTAGATGGACAGAATGCCTTTATTTTATTTGTTTATTTTTATTGGTGCTAAGAATCGAACCTAGTGCCTCACACATGGACACATGGTAGGCAAGTGCTCTGCCATTGAGCTATAGCCCCAGCCCTTCCCCAGCCCTTTTTAATTTTTCATTTTGAGACAGGGTCACACTAAGTTGCTTAGGCCTTGCTAAATTGCTGAGGCTGACCATGAACTTGGGATTCTCCTACTTCAGCCTCCCTGAGCCACAGGGATTACAAGCCTGTTTCACCATGCCAGCCCCAACCCCTAATTTGTAAATTAATCTTTATCATAGGTGTATATCTGAAAAAGCAGTGTATAATTCAGTTTTCAGGAGTCTTTTTGTTTTAAATATTTTTTAGTTGTCAGTGGACCTTTATTTTATTTATTTTTATGTGGTACTGAGGATTGAACCCAGTGCTTCACATGTGTTAGGCAAGCGCTCTACCACTGAGCCACAACCCCAGCCCTCAGGAGTCTTTTGGTGGTCTTGGAACATATTACCCGAGGATAAGAGGGGATACTGTATATGGAAATGATGAACTTTAGTATAGCAGAAAATGTCAAAAGGCAGCAAAAGCAAATAATTAAATAAATTTGTATGGTGTAGCTTAATTTAATTGATAGATAAAGCTCTATAACAACAACAGACAATGAAAAAGAAGATAAACACTTAGATAGAAAAAGGGGCCACATTCATATATGGAGAGTTCTTGAAAGAAATACAGAAGTTTGATAAAGACAAAAAGATGGTCACACTAATAATCAGAGGGAAAAAAATGAAAACAGGACACTTTTTTCCCTAAAGGCTCGTCAGAAGTTCATACCTTGGCAGTCCTGGCCTTGACAATCTGTTGAGTATAGGCAAGGAGGAGGACCCTGGGAATACACAGGTCTGGCAGGCTGTGTAAGGGCTTTTGACAGGCTATGGGGCAGGGTAGCAATGATGAGTTGCTGGGGTTATGGCAGCCAGGGAAAAAAGATTGGCATCCACAGCAGCTGTTCTTCCAGGTGAGGGACTGCCTGGCTTGGTGAAAGGTCCCACATAGGCCACCCCACACCTGCTGCCTTGTAGATCTTGGAGCCTGGCCGTAGGGAGCGGCTAGGCCTGAAGATGGCCAATGAGGCGGCTGCCAAGAATCGGGCTAAGAAGCAGGAAGCCTTGCGGAGAGTGACAGAGAACCTAGCCAGGTGAGGGGCAGCTAGGTCCTTGGGTAGGAGTAGTGGGTGGGTATGAACTGGTGTCTGCCTTGTCCCTGCTCTGACCATACCCAGCCATGTGGATGTATGGTCCAGGGGTTCTGCAGTGGGCACTGTAGCTGCTTCTCTGCTATGGTTGCATATGGGCCAGGCTACAGGACCCCTCTCCTGTATTCTTTCCTCCACTTCTTCCTCGGCCTGTCCCTAAGAGTCACCTTTAGGCAATTTGTCCCACTTTGAATTCCTGTCAGTCCTGTGGTGACAGTGTCATATTCCTCTGGGACAGAGGTGGGAACTCCAACTTTCAGAGGACTGCAGTCTACCCAGCCTCACAGCCAAAGGCAGCACCATCAGTTGAACTCAAGTTCAGTCTGATTGCTATGTACTAGGCCATCCAGTGTTGTCTTTCTTGAATGATCATGCCTCTGACAAGGCTCTTCCTGAGGGACTGAGGGAGGCTCTACTGATGACAGCACCCAGCCCACCTAACCCTGCTTCTCTTTTCCATCCCTCCATCCCAGCCTCACTCCCAAAGGCCTGAGCCCAGCTATGTCCCCAGCCCTGCAACGCCTTGTGAGCAGGACAGCCAGCAAGTATACAGACCGAGCCCTGCGGGCCAGCTACACACCATCCCCAGCACGCTCAACCCACCTCAAGACTCCAGCTGGTGGGCCACAGACCCCCACGAGCACGCCAGCTCCGGGTTCTGCCACACGCACACCCCTCACACAGGACCCAGCCTCCATCACAGACAACTTACTACAGCTCCCTGCCCGGCGCAAAGCCTCAGACTTCTTTTAGAGTCAGGCCTGGGCTGGGCCCATGGACATTGAGTGGAACCTGCAGGACAGCTCTCCACCCAGCAGAGAATTCCACCTGGAGGCTCAGGCCCAGGCCAGAGGCATTTGATCATCACAGGAATCACAGACGAAAGATGCTGTGCCTCAGCCAGGCCAGCATGGGACACATGCCCTCTTTCCCCAGGACCTTACTGAAAGTTTTCTATTTAACCATCATCTGAACTGTCATTAAAGAACACTTGGTACATTCCGGCCAGGCTGCCCTTCTGTCCTGCTTCTTGAGTGAGCCCTGGGACCTCCTTGGGCCAACTGTGCTGTCTTAAGACTTCAGGAATAGAGGCAAGGGTGCCCCAGGGGAGGAAGCTATGGCTAGGGTGGCCCCTCTGTTGTTTTCTGTGACTCCTACAACTGCCTTCTGAGCTGAGCTCATGTAGGTTTTTCTAAGGAAGTGATGGAGCCTTATAAATGTATCCCTTATGGTCACCTGGGACTCTGGGTCCATGTCTTTAGCCTCCCAGCCTGGCCTAGCCTGCTTGGTTTTCTGGTTATACAGTGATGTAGGTCCTGTGTATCAGACCCTACCTCTGTATGAGGCAATTTCCTGGTGGCCTCAGCTATCACCCTCTCCCAGCACTTGGCTTCCAGCTTTGATAGAGCAGTACCATCTCTACCTTCCTGTCTTCTATTCTCCCCCACTGCTCTTGGCACTGCCCACCAGGCTACTGAGGCACCAGCCTCACCCCAACTGGAGTTGCTATGTAAAAAAGAAATGGGGTCAGCTTCTAGGCAGACCCACAGGTGTCATTTGCACCATGGGCTGAAACATGGGCAGTATTTGCCCATGGATTGAAATATGGGTGCCCAGCCCTCAGGTGACTGATGGCCAGTTGGGCTCATGCACCTACTATCCATGGAGTTGAGGGGGTCATGTCATGGTTTAGCTTCAAACTGGTGTCTTCAGGCCTCAAGAGAGTCATAGGCTGCACCCTCTCAATAACCCAGAGTTTCCTCTGTTCAGGGAGCTTGGGGAACATCTCATACAGCTCAGACAGAGTCCTGCTTTATGACCTGTGCAAGCCATTTTTTTTTTTTTCAGTCTTTCTGTGTTGGTCCTCTTGCCCCACCTCCCCCCAACTGCTGATGTTTCCTGGAGGCCAGTCCAGAGACTGACATCTGCCACTTGATGCCTGCCTAGGACTTCTAACCTGTGCTCCCCCACTGTGAGTTTCTGCAAGCTTCTGGGGTGGCTGCCCTGGGACCTCCAGAAGTTGAAGCTGGAATGCATAGGGGTCAGGAAGGTGGGGCATTGTGTACTTTTGCCTAATAAGGAAGGTTGGACTTTAACCCCCGGAGCCTCTAGGAAGTGAGAGGCAGAGGTTTAAGGTGCAAGAGGTACCGATGTCCCTTAAGCACATAGCCAGCATGTTGGGGAGCATGCTCTGAGGAGAGATAGTAATCAAATGGGGAAACATGGAAGCCTGGGCAGTGCCATAACCAACGACTGCCTCATGGGTCTTGCAGGCCCAAGTGGTGGGGTGGTGCCAACAAACTCTCTCACTGGACTGCACCTGGATGATAATAAGGGTGGCCCTTGAGCAGCTGAATCAATCTCAAATGACCCAGGGATTAGAGGAGGACATTGAGCAAAGGGTCACGTGAAGGATTGTAACAGCATGGGCTGCACTGCATGAAGTGAGGGAGAGGCATGGACCTTGGGGACTGGGGCAGGTCAGAGGCAGACAACTGTGGGCCTGGTAGGTAGACCATGACAGAGGTCCTCTTCTTGCCATAGGCCTCACCATGAGTCTGCCTGTACCTGAGCACCGGCCTCTGGTCCCCTATGCTGGAGACCCCTGCGCCGGCTGAGTCCTAGAGAAAAAGACTCCTCACTGGGCACTCTTAATGCTTGTATACACTTTGTGGTTTATTTGGTGGTCAGTAATTAATGTCTTTGCTACTAAGTGGAAGAAAGCTAATAGAACGTAATCAAAATAGTGGTTTAATTGACGGATTTTACTTGTTCCTTGCACCTGTGCCTTCTTCAGCTCCTACCTGCCTACTTAGTTTATGTGAGCGCAAACTACATGCTATGCGCCCCCCGGGGCCCTCTCCACCACTAGGTGCTTGCCTTCCCAACCTCAGCTCCGGTGATGTGATGGTCTTTAGCTCTGGAGGTCTCGGCCAGCCTTTCCTCCATCCTGTCCTCATTCTCAGGCACCACCAGCAGTCGATGTTGGGTTTTGGCCCCCAGCTTGTGGTCAGGACGATGCTCTGGCCTCAAGCCTGGCCGGGTATCCAATTTACACTCGGCCCGGTACTTGCCCTCTCCCTCCCTCTTGAAGGAGGCAGAAGACATGGCTTTGGGCTTGGGGGGCTGCAGCCATGAATGGCTGAGAATCTCATCGATGTGCAACCTTCTGTTGACATCCGGCTGCAGGATACGGTAGATGAGGTCCTTGCACTCGCTAGTCAGATTCTTGGAGCGGGGGAAGTCCACACGGTGCTCCTTCTGGATGCGCAGCATCTTTTTGATGTCAGAATCATCGTAGGGCATGGAGCCACAAACCATGATGTAGAGGATTACACCCAGGCTCCAGATGTCATACACCTTGGGCTGGTAGGGGATGCCCTGCAGTACCTCTGGGGCTGCATATGCAGCTGACCCACAGAAGGTCTTGCTGAGGACGATGCGCCCGCTCCCATCCCGCAGGCAGCGCTTGGAGAAGCCGAAATCAGACAGCTTGATGTTAAAGTCCTTGTCAAGGAGAAGGTTCTCGCACTTGAGGTCTCTGTGGACAACATCTAAGTCATGGCAGTACTTGACAGCTGAGGAGAGCTGGCGGAACATTTTACGTGCTACATCCTCGTGCAGGGCCCCCCGGCACTTGATGAATTCAAGGAGGTCACCCTGGACCCCAAGCTCCATGACAATGTAGATGCGCCCATCAGAGGTCTCGAAGATCTCATAGGTCTTGATGATGGAGCGGTGGTTGACAGTTGCCAGGATGTCCATCTCCCGAGGAAGGAATCTCTCCACAAAGTCAGTGGGTGTTTTCTTGCGGTCGATGATCTTGACTGCCACGTTAAATTTGAGGCGCTCAGAGTAGGCAGATTTGACTTTTGCATAGGAGCCCTTGCCCAGATTGATTCCCACGATGTAACCCTTCTTCCTTAGGACCGCGGCATCGTCCATGGTGCCAGGAGCGGCCGGTGCCGCTGCCCTCTACATCCCCTCCCCACACGGGCCAGCAGGCATTGTCCTCATTTGCACTGTGGGGAGTTGTCTGGCTGGGCTGGGCCTGGACTTGGAGGGGTGGAACGCTCAGCATTGTCGCCAGGTGACTTCAGCGAATGAAGTCATAAAGCCAGGCTGCCGGGAGTGGGACTGGACTGAGGGGAATGGGGCCCCTGGAATCCTGGAAGCCAGGCCAACCTGGAAAGAGCACCCTCTTCCTCCCCGCCCACTGGAACAAAGCCAGGACCCAGAATTGTGGTAACCCTCCCTGTTCCTCTTTCTTGCTATGGCTTCCCTGTCAAAAGTCAAGCCCAAGGGGAGGTGCCCAGGTCCAGCCAGAGTACCAGCCCATGCCTGTTTCTCTTAACTTCTTTCACTAGGACTAATTTTCCTGCAACTTCTCTGGGGTGTAAAGAAAACCCGTAGAGCTTCTCAGAATCCATGGTATCTTAAGCCAGTGGTTCCAAACCTGGTGGACCAAAGCCACTCTGTGTTTGGGATTAGGAGCTGGCAGGCTCCTTGGGCTAGACAGCTAGGCAGATGAGTTGCTGCTGCTTCAGTGAGCAGGGATGTATATGGGGATGGGAGAGCAGGCAGTGCTCAGGGATGCATTGCTGCCTGGCTAGGTGACCAAGGATCCAGGGCAGGCAGATGCATGTTCCAAGGGGCAGGCCAGGCTTGGAGATGGTTCAGGCCTCAGCCAGGTAGAGGTGGTGGGGCATCCAGGCTTCTGAGAATGGCTGACTAATACAAGTCAGGAAGGGAAAGAAGGAGAAAGACAGGGGCTTTTTCTCTTAAGTGATAGGCAGTGATTGAATAATCCAAGTCTCATTTTAAGGTGGTCACTGGCAGAAAGAAATGAATTGGCTTTGGAGTGAGTGTGGAGGCTTACTGCCTTGGACCAGGTTTGAGGAGGCTAGGTCAGTGTAGGCTTCTCAGGGATAAAAAGGAAAAAAGAAACAAAAAAGATCAGCCTAGATGTAGTCAGTGAGTGGGTGGGTTCTATGGTAGGGTCCTGGGGATTGGCAACATTCAGAACATCATCCATGAAGGTCAAGTTTCTGGGTGTGGAGACGGTCCAGAATCTTTCCCTTTGGTTGTTTTTTTTACATTGATGTGGAGTGGGCAGGGGTCACCTGCTGGAACCCTAGCATTACACATCATTTTCATCCCAGACTGCCTTTTGTATCTGGTGTGTGGCTTTTTGCTTTGGAAAATGACATCCTTTATGTATCTCTTTAGCTACTTTGGAAGTCTTGATGTTTGCTTGCTGTCCATCAGAGGTATCCTATGCCCACAGAGAACTTCCAGTACAGGTGAGCTAGGGGTGTTAATGTTCAGAGGGAGAGTAGAAATTCCTGTTTTTCTTTTCTCTTTTCTTTTCTTCTTTTCTTTTCTCTTTCTTTCATTGTAGGTGAACATAATAACTTTATTTATTCATTTAGTTTTATGTGGTGCTGAGGATCAAACCCAGTTCTTCACACGTACTAGGCAAGCACTCTACCACTGAGCCACAGCCCAGCCCATAAGGCCTGTTTCTGTGTGGGGTGGTAGAGTTTCAAAGTTTTCAAAGAGGAAGTGATAATAGGAGCCCAGGTACAGAGAATCCACAGAGTTTCACCAGATGAACAAGAGGGACAGGATATGCTAGGCAGAAATGACATCTTAGAGCAAAGGCACAGCTGTGTGGACACATCTAGAGCTTATAGAGTGTGTCCTGTGTCTGGCAGCCCAAGGCAGGCTGCCAGCCCGGGAGACAGGATGGGTAGGGTGGGCAGATGCATCCATGGTGACCACCTTCCAGCAGCACGGGACTCCTGAGTCAAGCTCTGGCTCTGTAGAGTACTTGTGGCTAGTAGCTTTAGCTTCATGCATTCCTTTCTCCAAGGGGCTCTTGTTGGCTGAAGTGATCATAACTTCACTCTTTTGTGTCCTGGAAAGGGCTGGCTCTAAGATTTGTAGGCCAGGGGCTGTGGTTGTAGTTCAGTGGTAGAGCACTTGCCTAGCACATATGAAGCACTGGGTTTGATCCTCAGCACCACATATAAATAAATAAAATAGATTTGCAGGCCAGGACCCAGGAGCATACTTCCCCACATTTTTAGTACCTGCAGATGCTCTATCTGGAACATCTCTGTGTATCCACATTCTTGGTTAACTGCACCAATTCATTCTCTATGTTTTGTGGATGTTGCTCTTTCAACCCTGTCCTTGCCCAAGATAGTGTGGTCTCTTTGTTTCTTGGGGGACATGTTGTAGGAGGCAAGTGTCAGCTTGGCACAGGCAGAACTGCTGGGACATGGAGTGGGTGCTTTCATCCTGGGTATACACAGATGGCCAGGATACCTGGTATGTTTGGAATGGGTTAGATCTGACTGGGGACCTCCAGGGTTACTCCCAGTGTTGTTTCCTATGGGTTGGGGGGCCTGCACATTCTGGGAAATCTGTAGTCCTCTGAACTTATATAAATTAGGTCCCCACTGACCCATGATTCCCACAAGCTTGTGGGAGTCTGTTCTAGGTGCTGAGGGACACCAATGAACTAGAGACAGTCTTGTCTTCTTGGAGTCCAGAGGGCAGGGAAGCTAAATGCCATACTAACCAGTGTGAGTGCATGATGGTGGCTGTGCCCTGACATGGACTCATGAAGCTGTGAGGACAGAGAACTGGAGATTAAATTTAGGAAGGCTGAGGTCTGGGTAACCAGCCAGGTGGAAAAGAATGAGGATGGGTAATGCCTGTGGCCTGAGGGTCACCTCATGGTGAGAATATAAACAGAACATGGGAACCACCTTGAAGTCCTGGTCCTAAAAAGCCTCTGAGGATGAAGGTGACCAATCCAGGGTTGAACACTCCAGAGAAATTGTCCGACAGGATGAGGTTATCTGTGGAGGCTATTGTTATCTGGGCCTGCTGCTCTGATACTGTGCTTTCAGGCAGGTTGCTGATCTTCTCTGAGCTGTTTTCACACCTGTAAAGCACATAGCAGGTACTCCTCCTACAGCGCCTCTGCGCAGGCTGCCTGCTGGCTGGATTGGGCTGCAGTGAGTCACTCCCAGGACCTCTTACTGTACTCTGCCCTAAGGACTATGGAAGGCCTGCAGGGATGAGCCACTCTCCACCTCCCCACCCAGATAACACCATGTACCCTTGGATCCCACTCCAACACAAGCTTATTCAGGGAAAAGATGTGGGGGGCCCTCCAGTATTATTCTGGACCTGTTCTATGCCCAGACCCTGAGTACTCAGAGGCCTTCCTGGCACAGTTCATAGGAACACGATGTGGAACATTGGTAGGAATACCAGAAAGGTTTTGTGGAGCCCAAGGCACCTTGGCTAAGCCTGGGGAGATGGGCAGAGTCTACAGGAGTTGGGGTCTTTCCAAGTTGGGGACACAGATGGAGGGATGATTCTAAATGCTCTTGTTTTTGTGTATGTGTATTAAACCCTGGCCTCCCCCATATGGTTGTCCGAAGTGAGATGAAGAGGGGCTACTGTGGCCAAGTGAACAAGGGGCAGGTAGAGGGCATGCAGCACATGGCCACCAGTAGTGCCAAGTGCAAGCCATACCTCCCATGGGATACTGGTGGCTGCCTTCCCTTCCACAGGGTTCAGGCATTCTTTGTGAGGATGCTCGTTATACTTGCCAGTGTTCGCTTCTTATCTCTGGCAGGAATGTAACTCCTGGCATCAGACTGGGATTGGAAGGGAAGGGAATGCGGTCCAGGCCACACAGGACTATGGAACATGCTGGGCCATCCAGCTGAGTCTCTCACTTATCCTGGGCTGAAGAATGACCATGATGGGGATATAACTCAGGACATTGTTGAGATTTGGGTGCCAGCTGGAACATGGGGGGAACATGTCCCATGGTGGAAGGAACAGAAAAAAAAACAGTTGTCCTGCCCTTAGCAATCTCTCCCTCAACCCCATGGACTGGCAAGTTTATGGCTGGATGCCAAGGGGTGATGGTGGCATATCAATCTAGAACTCAGTTTCAAATGCAGAAAGCCAGCTATCCCAGTATGAGAGGCCCTGGCCTCCCACCCCTCCTCTGCAGGCAGCTGTGTTGCCTTTCTCAGCCTGTCTTCTACCCTCCCCCACCCCTACTCATCACCCATGGGCCTTCCTCTGGAAGCAATATCTTCCTCATTCAACTCTCTGCTCTAACCCCTGCCCCTCCAGGTCTCCCCAACTCCTGGAAAAGCTGCCTTAGCTAAGCTCTACGGTCACAGTCCGGGCTGGGCATACTGGGATGCATTTTCCCCGATGAGGATTCACAATCTGAGTGGGAAGCCAGGGGGCACCCAGGACTGCAGTCAGTGGGGCAAAGACATTCACCTTGGGGTCTGCACTAATATAGTGATTTATTGCTTCTTTAGCCATGTTAGTTACCAAGTTCAAAGGGTGGGAGAAGAAACTGACGAAAATAGCAGCTCATCCGGGACTGTATTCCTTCTCTGCTCATCCCTTGACTCCTTCTAGGCTCAGGCTTCAAGCCATGAGCTGTGCCTCATTCCCTGCCAGCCCCCTGGGCTGCAAGAGGCTCACTAGGTGTGTGTCTCTGGAGGCTGTTGGGGGGGCCCTTCCTCTGACTCCCTGATCATCTGCTCACTGCTGAAGCCCAGGGTCTCTGACTGCCTGGCCACTTGCACTGTATCCTCCTCAGGTTTTGTCTCAGACCGTGTCTCATGTCGTGTCTCAGACCGTGTCTCATGTCGTGTCTCAGACCGTGTCTCGTGTCGTGCCTCAGGCCGTGTTTCGTGTCGTGCCTCAGGCCGTGTCTCATGTCGTACCTCAGACCGTGTCTCATGTCGTGCCTCAGGTCGTGCCTCTTCCCGAGGCTCCAGTTTGGTGGCAGACTTCTTGTCAGAGCCAGGTTCAGGGGTCCATTGGGGGTCAATGCTCCGGGAGCTCTCCCCCTCCTTGTTAATGGCTGCAGAGGACAGACCCCGTGCCTTGGGCTGTACCCAGCAGTGGCTGAGGATCTCATCTATGTGCAGCCGACGGTTGACATCTGGCTGAAGCATGCGGTAGATGAGGTCCTTACACTCTCCTGTCAGGTGCTTGGAGCGTGGGAAGTTGACACGGTGCTCCTTCTGGATGCGCAGCATTTTCTTGATATTGGAGTCATCATAGGGCATGGAGCCACAGACCATGATGTAGAGGATCACGCCTAGGCTCCAGATGTCATAAACTTTAGGCTGGTAGGGGATGCCCTGCAGCACCTCAGGGGCCGCATACGCTGCTGACCCACAGAAGGTCTTGCTTAATACCAGTCGGCCACTTTCGTCCCGCAGGCAGCGCTTGGAGAAGCCGAAGTCAGACAGCTTGATGTTGAAGTCCTTGTCAAGGAGAAGGTTCTCACACTTGAGGTCTCTGTGGACGACATCCAGGTCATGGCAGTACTTGATGGCCGAGGAGAGCTGGTGGAACTTCTTACGAGCATCATCCTCTTGCAGGGCTCCCCGGGTTTTTATGAATTCAAGGAGATCGCCCTGGACCCCGAGCTCCATGACAATGTAGACCTTGCCGTCTGATGTCTCAAAGATCTCGTAGGTCTTGACGATGGAGCGGTGGTTTAGCATGGCCAGAATCTCAATTTCCCTGGGAAGGAATTTCTCCAGGAAGTCTGTGGGGGCTTTCTTGCGGTCGATGATCTTGACCGCCACGTTGAACTTTAGGCGCTCAGAGTAAGCGGATTTGACTTTCGCGTATGAGCCCTCTCCCAAATTTATCCCCATGATGTAGCCTCGTCGCTTGAGGACGGCAGCGTCATCCATGGTGCCGGGAGCGCCCAGTGCCTCTGAGGCTGCCCTCTACATCCCTGCGGGACATGGGCCAGCAGTGTCCTCATTTACACTGTGGACAGAGAGTCCTCTGGGCTGGCCGGGCCTGCTGTCCCTGCCTCCTAAGAGGCCACAAGACTCTAAGATGGAACATTCAGCACTGTCTCCCAGGTGACTTCAGTGGGTGAAGTCACAAAGGAGGAGTGCCCTAGGGAAATGAGGCTCTGGCCTGGACTTAGAACCCTAGAAGGGTCTGCCAGTGGGCTGGAGCAGACTGAAGGCCAGTAGAGTGCCCTCATGCTTGGCTGGGACTTGAGGTAAGAGAGGGCTGTGGGGAACACAAAGGTTTGTCCATGTTTCCAAACCCAGAGCCAGGACTGCTTGTAGAGTGATGGGGCTGATGACTGCAAACCAGGTCACCCTAGGGAATCCAGGGCAGGTCCTATCAGTCACAGGAAACAGCAGACAACGCTGAATAATGTGAGGAGGGTTTAATTAAGGGATGATTTACAAAGTGGAAGCTAGTATAGGGGACTCCAAGGTAATATAGGTGCCCTAGGTAGTCACAGACCTCTGGCCCACATGGAAGAGGGAGGCAATGGGAAAAAGAGTATGGAGAGGACCACCCTGAAAGAGGCAATAACCTTTGGTGGAGGGAAAAAGCCAGGCTGCAATGATACCACAGGCTTGTGTCAGGGAGTGTCCCTGACCTCTTTTTCCTCCCTTTAGCTCTTGACACTATCCACACAGGCAGCCTGCAGGGGCACAGAGCAAGGACAAAGAAGGGTGAAGATGGGTCATGAGGTGCCAAGATTTAATTGCTGCAGTTTGGGAAGCCAGGACTCTGCCCTCTCACTGCAATATTTGGCTGGACTTTTCATGTCCCTGTACTTCTCTTTCCTCATCCAAACCTTTGCTGGCCTGCTTCTCTTACAGTGGCTCTTCTTGGGGGACAACTGGCTCGAATTCTGCTCTTGACTGTAAGTTTCCTCCTAGGGCCCTTGCCCAGCTCATGGTCCTGGCTGGGCTCCCAGGACAGATCTGGGTCTTGGGGAGGGGCAGAAGGCTGGGCTTAGATCCCATGCTGAGTACTGGCAGCTGCTCCTGGGAATGCTCTGAGAGTAGCACAAGCAGCAAGGGCAGCACTGGACAGGGACCTTTGTTTCTGCCAGCAGTGGGACCCCTCTGCTGTGACAAGCCCTTAGTCCAGCACCTGATCTGGGCTGTGTGTCCTGGGAGAGTAGGATCCCTTGAAGGTCTGGCCCAATCTTGGGTTTGACCTTGACTTATCTACCCAGAGAGGGTACCCTCCATCAAGACCTCAAATATCACGGGATGGAAGAGAGGATTGAGGTGGGTCAGGGTATGCTGGAACCCCACTAGCTTTGGCCCTTCCCCTTTTTCTGTGCTCCTCATTTGCACCTTCCCTATCCCTGACAACCCCCACTGCCAGGTCTTGTTTGTGGCTGGTGGACAGCTTGCTCATCCCTCCTGCTGAGGATGCCCCATCTGCTGTCTCTCCTCCCTGTTCACAGTGACAGGTGCAAGGTCAGCACTTGGAGCTTTGTTCCCAGAGAGTTTAGCATCATCTCATCTCTACCCAGAGCTTTCCTCTATGCCTTCCCCTCCTCTCCCAGTGTGTAGGCAGGTCCTTCCTCCAGAGGTGGCCAGTTTTGCTCCAGTGTTTAGGATCTGGGTTTCCCTGTTACTCTTTGTATGACTTCCTTAGCCCATTTACTCTTTGTTAGACTTTCAGGTTTTGTTGGATTTTGTCTTTGGTACTATTGAATCCAGGGGCGCTTTTACCACTGAGCTACATCCCCAGTCCCCTTTTTTTTTTTTTTTTTTAAGATGTCGATGGACCTTTATTCTATTCATTTATTTATATGTGGTGCTGAGAATCAAACCCAGTGCCTCACACATGCCAGGCAAGCACTCTACCACGGAGCCACAACCCCAGCCCCTCCCAGTCCTTTTTTTGAGAAAGGGTCTTGCTAAGTTGCTGAGTCTGGCCTCGAACTTGTGATCCTCCTGCCTCACCTTCCCCAGTCGCTGAAACTTTCAACTTTGTGTACTGGTGAAGCCACTCCTGCCTTTTTCTTTCAGGACTGACCCTCCTCCCCCTTACTCAGAGTCTTCAGTCCTCCAGTTTTCTTCCTCCATCCTCCACAGCCATCCAGTCTTAAAAACGCCACTTTAGTGTACGCTGTTGGGTATCAGAGAAGACCTGGGCCCGCAGGTGCGGAGACCCTTTGGGGTCCTGCTTTGAGCCCCACCTAGGTTCGCCTTGCCCCAGGCCCCGCCCCGCTCAATGTCCATCATTGTGGTTCTGCTCCTCCCCCTCCCCCATGGCTCTAGCCCGACACCGGGGGGACCCTTCACTCTGGCGGCCCACCCCTCTGTTTAGCCAATGGAATGCTTCAGACCTGCCCCCTCTCCTTAGGGGCCCCCTCAGTCTCCCCTCCCTGCAGTCTCGACCTTAGACCTCGCCCCTTTTCAGGCCCGCAGCTCAGACTCCGCCCCCCGCCTAGCCCTTGGTTTGCGCGTAGAGCGCGTGGGCCCCGCCCCCCTTGGCGCTCATTGGTTGGCGCTGGCGTCGCGAGTAGGAGGCGGGGCGGCGCGGGCTCGAACAGGACGGCCGCCATCTTGCGCGGAGCTTGAGTCGGTGCCCGAGGTTGTGGCCTAGAGTGAGCGCGAGTCTGCAGCCGTGCCTCGCCGCCGCTCAATCCCGCCACGGCCCAATTCCGCGAGGCCCCACCGGAGTCCTCGCCTGCCGCATCTCTGCGCCTAGCCCAGGTCCAGCCTTTCGAATCTCACCCCGGCCCGGTTCGGCCTCCCTGCGGCGTCACGCGGCCGCCCCGGGGACGATGAACGGAGGATAAATGGTGCCCAAAGCAGACAGCGGTGCTTTCCTGCTGCTCTTCCTACTCGTGCTCACAGTCACAGAGCCGCTGCGACCAGGTGCGCGGCGCGGTGGGGGGGCGGGGCGGGGGGCGGGGCCGTAGCCGCGGCCTGGATTCCAGCTGGGGTAGCTCCGCGACCACCTTCCCCCTCAGCTACCTCTGGCTTGTGCACGTCTGAGAAAGAGGTGGGTGAGGTCCGACTCAAGGGCTGCTGGGCGCAAGCTGGAGCTTACCTGGATTCCAGGCGCCTCGTACGTCTTGCCGCTCTGTCCTCGAGGATGTCGCCTGCGGGTCCTCCTCCACAGAGCACTACGTGCTGAGAGCCACCGGCCAGGAGCTGCGCCTTGGGCGCGCCCTGCGGCCGGCCCCTACATAGTGATCGAGCTGAAGGGCTGGGGGCCGGGAGCAGTTCGTGGAGGCACCCGGTTTCACAGGCGTTCGCCCTACTGTGGCCTGGTACAATCTTTCAGCCCAGGACAGCGGTGACTGGGTGGCATATTGTCATCCTGTGAGGCGTTGCACCGGAGAAATTCTCAGCAATTCTCCCAACCCAGAGGAGGTACTAGGAGCTCTACAAGCACCCTGTGCAGGGGGCAGAGACCTCGCCGTGGTACCAGGCACTTAACAGTGCTCCATCTGTGTGATGGGATTAAATGCTTTTGGAAGTCCCCTTGGAGCTTGTGTATATTTATATGCCTGTGGTGGGAAATCAGAACCACGGCACTGAGGGCCCTTTTCTGCCTATGTGGGTTATTCCTGAACTGCACCAAGAAAATCAAATACCGTTAAGAGAGGCTCATTTATCCTTCAGGTACAGGAGATCCTGTGCTGCAGCCCCATTGTATTTTTAGGGGGCTACAAAAATGCTTTAGTCAGAAAAAAAATTTGAGGTGGAAGAAAATGTTATGTATATTAATGCAGTCACCTTTACTTCAATGAAAAGTACAATTCTTAATTTTTTGGTACTGGGGATTGAACCTAGGACATCTCACATATTAGGCAAGCACTGTACCACTGAGCTACATCCCTACCCCTTTTTATTTTGAGACAAGTACTTAGTTGCCAAATCTGCCTGAAACTTGTTATCCTCCTGCCTTAACCCTCTCAATAGCTGGAATTACAGGCCTGCACCACTAGGCTGATTCCTGGGTGATTCTTAACGTTTTTTTATGGATAAAGGATCCTATGAAGGGTGAAGTGCCCAGGGCCATCTTTTGAGAGTGACATCAAGGAGGAAGTGGGAGCACAGAGGTGTGCACTTCTCTGCATTGACCTATCCAGGTACCACCCTAGAAATGCTGTACTTCTGGGCTGTGTGCCTTTGTCATCTGCATGGAATGTCTGCTTCTTCCCCAATGTCAACCTGGTGGCCAGTGCCCTAGGCCCTTGCTCAATCTGAACAGACTTGATGTTTTCCTGGACTCCCTGAGTACAGTGGTTGCTCACTGCTTTTGGCTAACCTCTGTACAGCAGGATGACTGGTTGTGGAATGACCTTGGTAGGAATAGGAGCCAGGAAAAAGATCACCTATAGAGAAGGGTATAGAGCTGATGAGTTGTGGGTCCTTGTCATTAAATTCTTTATAAATGTGTGCACCTTTAGAGAGGTGAAACTTAATCCTGTCATCCGTTGGTTCCAGTTTTACATATGAAGTCACTGGGCTTAGAGATGAAGTCACACATAATGTCCATCATCTTTGGCATACCTCAGGTTTCAGGTCCAGCATCTTCTGCCTGGATCACAGAGGTGACCACTGTCTTTAACTCCTTTTCCCCTGTTCACATATCCTGCCAGCTAGCCAGGAGCAGTGCAGAAAGTATATGTGAAAGCTCAATGTCTACCCATCACTGGGGATGTTCAAATGAAGAGAACATACCCTTCCTTTTAGAAGTGCCTGATGTGGAAGCAGAGTCTGGGTGTAAATCAGTACATTGCTATTGGTTGAGTACCCTTGAGTGTAGGAACCCTGAGACAGGTGGCAGAGGTGTCTGTCCTTTTGCATCTATGAAGTAGTGAGTACCCTGAGTGTGGCAGCCTAGAGACAGGTTGGCAGTGTCGGTTTTTTTGTACTTATGAAGTAGGGGAGGACTGTGGGGAGCTCATTCTGGGGTCCAAGTGGGACATGGAGTGGGGAGGCTCCAGTAGAGGGAGCAAAGTTATCCTTTTAATTCCATGTCCCTCCATGTCAGAACTTTACAGCAGCCCCTGTTGGTGTCTTGAGTTGCCCTGCAAAACCTGAGGGATCCATCTGGCCACTGATTTTTTTTTGGGCAACCAGGACATTCTCACTCTAGGCCAAATATTTTCTTTGTGTGCTCAATGTACCTCTTCACACATTCACTCAGTGTCCTTCCTGAGAATGCCAGGCAGGAGTTTGCCCTGCCTATTTGGTGTTTGTGAGAGGAAGGGGTTTCTCTGGTCTTGGTCTGCTTTCTTTTTTTGCCTGGCTTTGAATCATACTTGGGTGTGAGGAGGGCACCAGCTAGAATCTGTGTCTTGGGAGGGAGGCAGGTAGAGACGGTATCCTCTGACTTCTGCTCAGTGTTGTCCGTGAGGATAGGGTCAAGCCACTTGGGGCTCTCTCAGAGCCTTTCACAGAGTGGTGAGGAGACAGCATGTGCTTACAGTATTTTTCACCAAAGTTTCTTTTACTTTTTCTTTGTCTTTCTTTCTTTCTTTCTTTCTTTTTTTTTTTTTTTTTTTTTGTGGAGGGGGTAGTACTGGGGATTGAACTCAGGGACACTTAACTACTGGGCCACATCCCCAGTCCTTTTTTGTATTTTTAGAGACAGGGTCTCACTGAGGTGCTTAGGGCCTCACTAAGTTGCTGAGGCTGACTTTGAACTCGCTGCCTCCTAAGCCACTAGGTTTATAGCATGCACCACTGTGCCCAGCTTTTCTTTCTTTTTTTTTTTTTTCTTCTTAAAGGTTGTGCAAAACTACCATAGTTACAAAAATTTACAAAAGTGAATTCAGTCAGTGCTTATGCATACTTCATTCACATCTTCAAAAATGAAAGGTGTTCAACACTACAGAGTTAAATGAGATTACTAGACTCAACTGCAGGTATTAAGCACTGAAGTCACACAAGTTACCCTGGAATATGGGCAAATGTTGCTCAAGAAAAATTCTATTGTTAAAGCTAAAATAGGGTTAAGGCCATTTGAGTTTAAGAACAGTTTTACAAATCTTTCGGAGCTCCATCTATTTGTGTTTGAATTATCTGACCTTTCTTCCAACTTGTATTAAATTTGTTTTATAAAATCCAAAAGGAAAGAAGAAATCAATACAACAGAGGTTATATTAAATAAAAGTAACATTCAGAACTATAATTAAGATGAAGTAAGGAAAGCCAAAACATTAAAATTGTAAAACTTATTGGAATAAATTTTATACTAGGAGTTAGATAATATGTACAAATATTTTCAAGTAGATTATTTGCTCTAAGATGTTCTTTTCATAAATGCACTGTTCAATTAATCAAAACCTCTACACATTATTCCTTAAAATAGCAGCGCACACTATTGCTACCTGCAAAGCTGTCTCAACTGACTTAGCAAATGAAAGTAAATAAAATATGGGTAAGAAATGTGCATATTAAGGAGAAATAATGGAAATTAGAAAATGTATGCAGTTCAGTTCTGTTTTGGGAGATGGGGGGAGGTACTGGGGATTGAACTCAGGGGCACTTGACCACTGAACCAAATTTAGAGCAGGGTCTCACTGAGTTGCTTAGTACCTTGCTTTTGCTGAGGCTGGCTTTGAACTCCTGATCCTCCTACCTCAGCCTCCCGAGCTGCTGGGATTACAGGAGTGTGTACCACTGCACCCAGCTGCAGTTCAGTTCTTTTAATCAGCCAGCCAGCTTGCTAGCTCCTGTGGAGTATGAATGTGGTCATTGGTGACCTCCATCCCCACTGGGGTTGCAGTAGGTTGGAAAGTTGCTTGTTCAACTTTGCTTTAGCCATGTTGTAATCCCCAGAATCAAAATATTTTCCCCCTTGTTGCAATTGTTTGTAATCCCTTAAGAGATTGGGACCTTCAGGCTTTTAGAGCAGGTTGAGGTGGATACCTTTTAATTTTGTTTATTCAGCTTTCTGTGGATTTCACTTTATCTTCCATTTTTTTCTGCTGCTCTGCTGAATCTGCCTTGGAAACTTCGACAGACTTAGAGCACTATGTATGTAACCTGACTTCTCCTCCAAAGTTTCTTTTTAAATATACATCTAATCTTGGTTGATTGAAGATGTGTTACATGTCAGGCACTGTCCTAAATATTAACTTATGTATTGATTAACTCTTAGATGGTCCCTTATAGACTGTTATTAGCCCCATTTTACAGACAGAGAAACTAAACAGTGCTTATAAAACTAAGTGACTGAAATGAGATTTTAATCCTAGCAGTCTACTTATCTCCTCATTATGTACCCTTGGCTGGGTCCCTGTTTGCTCCAGCTGTGAATGTTCTGCTCTAGTCTCAAGAGAACCTCACATGTTTTGAACAGTTTTCTTAACCTGAGCTGTGGAGTTCTCGACTGCCTCTGTCCCTCATAAGTCCTGGGGATTCTCTATGTACTGAACCTTTTTCCATCTGAATGTTTTGGTTTGAGGGATGGAATCCCTCCATCTCCCCTACCCATGCCCCCCATGCTTTCTGTAATTGACCATAGTGACCACTGGTGTGTGTTATGTCCTTTCAGGAGAAAGAAGGATCAGGGACCTTTGCTGAAATAACTATGATAGCAAGATGGGTGTTCTTGATATTGACAACTGATACTGTCGCATTGGTCTTTTTCCCACTTGTGCAGGAAACACAACATCAATTGCTCATCTTAAAACTTGTTCTGTCTTTACTTGGGCAACGAAATCAGAGATGTGGGTTCAGCCACATTCTCCAGGGTGATTCTACTATACCTAGCTGAGAAAACTTGCCTTCTAAGCAAGGTCACAGTACAAGAACCCTGGTCTATCCTTGCCTGTCCACTTCTGGTCTTATGTAAAAAGGCTTGTGCCAAAACAGGCCTCGTGATGAGGTAGCACAACTAGCAGCTGTCTTCGTTATATTGCTGGCAAAGCTAGTTGGGAAAGGCAAGTGACTTGCTTAAGGTCCCATAGCTGGTGAACAGAATAGCTGGGATTTAAGCTCAGACTTTTAGTTCAGGGTTTTTTTTTTTTTTTTTTTTTTTTTACCGCTGATGTCCAGAGTTTACTTTCATGTGAAGTTACATGGATTGGTGAATTTTAAGAGGGAATATTTTCCCTAAAAGTGGAAGGAGCCAAAGCTCAGAAGTAGCTAGAAAGTTGAGAAGCTTTGCTTGAATGCCTTTTGAGTTTTGAGTGCTTTCCTCTATAGCCCACTATCCTGTGACACTTTGTAGAATTTGTCCTGCTGGTACATTTGACTTTGGGGTTAACAGTTTTATTCTTTTGGTTGAAAAGTGGTATAACACACTTTTTAGCTTCACTGGCTAATAAATTGTATTTTTAAAAAAGGGAAACCTTGGCCTGGGGATATAACTCAGTTGGTAGAGTATTTGCCTCACAAGTTCAAGGCCCTGGGTTCAATCCCCAACACCACAAAAAAAGAGGGTGGTACTGTTTATTTGGAAATAACTTCAAATTTAAGGAGAAGTTGCAAGAATAAAATAAGTGCAAAACAAAAACCTAAACCCCACTGCATATCCTTTGTTCAGACTTAACCTATTAGCATTTTACTTTATTTGCCTTATCCCTAACCCCATGCATGTGCCTGAGTGTGGGCCCTTGTGTGTGTACATAGATATGCACTGAAACACATAGTGTTTGTCCTGAATGGCAGTGAGAGTAAGTTGAATATATCTTGGCCCTTTACCCCTGAACATGTCAGCTACTACAGGGACAGGAGGTGGCTCCTATTTAGCCGTATGCCATTGCCCTCACTAACACCTGCTCTGTGCTAAGCACTGCATCATGGTCATTTCTCAAGGCCGTAAGAAGTCCCGTGGTTAAAACTTAAGCTGACCCTAATGGAAGTGAATAGGTGTGCGTGTTAAGAGTTTTTATTCATTCATTTATTTATTTATTTATTTATTTATTTATTTATTTTGTAGATGGACACAATACCGTAATGTATTTATTTATATAAGGGGTTGAACTCAGGGATGCTTAATCACTGAACCACATCCCCAACCCTTTTAATTTTTTATTTTGAGACAGGGTCTCATTAAGTTTCTTAGGGTGTCTCTAAGTTGCTGAGGTCAGCTTTGAACTCACAATCCTCCTGCCTCAGCCTCCCAGACTGCTGGGGTTATAGGTGTGTGCCACCATACCCAGCTGTTTATTTATTTATTTTTATGTAGTGCTGAGGATCAAAATCAGTGCCTCATACCACACTAGGCAGGTGCTCTACCACTGAGCTATAACTGCAGCCCATGTTAGGATTATTATTTCAGTAGGTAGTTCTGGTCTTAGGAGTGAATATGTGCTGTTGAATATCTGTGCTGTTGTTAGACTGTGCCTTTCCTACCCTTCCCTGTTCTACTTCCCAGGACCTTGTCATTTCCTCTCCTGGGTACTTCCTGAACTGCTGAATGAGTATGTCCTCAGCAGTGGTGGGAGGAGATCTAACTGTGTATATGTCCTCTTAGCAGTCGTGGCAGATTATGTGGCTACATGTGTGTCCTCTTGGTGTTGTGATGGCAGTGACCTTGGTGTTGTGATGGCATCTTCCCCTGCTGTACCAGAACCATTGACCATCAGAGAGTCCCTTTGCCTCCATGGTGTTTGGCTCCAGGAAAACTTTAGTTGTGTTTTGACTGTCAGTGAAATATGTCAGTGGTAACATTTGGAACCCAGTAGAGAGCCTGTGACAGATTGAAAGTCTTCCTTGGTGTGGTGATAGGTCATTTCTTCATCATACATGTCTGTGCTGAGGATTTGGTGACCATTAGTTTCCATAGCAGTCTGCAGAGCAGGTCAGAGTCTGGTTTGGTGTCCAGAGTTTGCTGAGCAGAGTGATGGGGTATGGTTATTATTTTGTTTCTGGCTTGATGTATTTCAGTTGTCCTGGGAGGTTTAATGACATCTGGCACATCTTGTCCTGCCATTTCAAGCTGGATTGAATGTCCTGTCAGTGTGGACATAGTGGGCCTTGGCAGTGCAAATCCAGGCTGAAGGTGAATGGCTCATGGACCTGTGTTTGGAGTGCAGTGAACTGTAGCATAAATCCTAAAGCCACACTGCCTGGGGCTGAGTCTGCTCTGCTTTTCCCTCTGTGACTTCTCTGTGCCTTACCTGAAACATGAATATCATAATAGGGCTTCATGGAGATGTTGTGAGGGTTAAAATGGATAAGTATAAAGTTCCAAAAAGTTGATAGAAAGCAAATGCTTCATATGGGCAAATTGTTAGTGTTTTTCACAGATGGACCTCTGGGAGTCTGGGTAACACCCTGAATCTGTGTGCACTATCATGTACGTGAATACAGACATGACTCCCAAGTTAGGGCTCCCTTTAGGAGGTAGCAAAGTACAGTGGTTTTACATTTGTGTCTGCCACAAGATGAGTGCTGCAGAGTCTTAGTGGTATTAGAGGAGTACGTGTGACTTGCTGAGAGCTTCCAAAACGACCGCTTTGTACAGGGCCAGCTCTATATACAGCTGTTATATAATAACACATTTTGCTCTTTGTCACATTCTCGCTGTATCCCTTGGACCTGATCAAGCAGAGTGGGCACTCAGAAATCATTATTGAACAAATATACAAATGGCTATTTATATTTTGACATAAAGAGTAATAGCTCCTTTAGCTAGTTGGCCTTGCATCTGCCCTGACGGGGGTTTGAGTAGGACAAGGGCCTTGAGGCTGTCCTGCAGGAATGCCTTTGGAGGATGGTGGGAAATGGGATGGGAGTGGGGGCTGGTGGGGACAGAGCCAGCTGGTCTGGGCCTCATGCTGGGGGAGGTTGTTCCTCAGATGTTAACTGGGTTGAGAGGTATCAGAGTTGAGGGCTTCTGGCCAACATTAATCCTCCCTGAAGTTTACCAACCATTTAACCTGGGGTGGCGGGAGCTCCCCAGGCTTGCCCAGCAATTGGAGTTGGTAACAGGCCTACCCTTGTGTGAGGCCTCATTTGGCCTTTCCCCAGGGAGTGCATGCTACAGACTGGTTGAGAGCTGGCTGGATGCGAGGACTGTACTTGCCTACTCTTGGCCTTCTCTCCCTCCTCCGCCTTCCTTTTTCTCTGTGTTGATTCAGTTCTTAGTGTGTGCTTCTGCCCCTACCTCCTTTTGGCCCTTCTCTGTAGGCTGACTTCTGCTATCTTTGGCAGATAGCCATTAGTTTGGTCAGCTCGTTGTCCATTTCCCTTAGCTGTGGGCTGCTTCCTGTTGGACAGGACAGGGCTGAGGGCAGGTCCTTGACAGGTATGCTGACTCACTAAGTTAATAGCTGTGGAGGGGATTGCTTGGGGCATGCTGGGACTGGGCAATGGACAGAGCTACAACAGAATCCCAGTCCCCCAAGGGTCAGTGCAGGTGGTCAGCAGATCTGAGCCCTACCCTTCCATTGAAATTGGTCTATTGATGCAAACAGCTTGTTTGTACTACTGACTGACATTGGGTTTGTTGGCCATCCTGGTAGTGGGATAAGACTTTGAGCCCCCCCCCCCCCAACCCTATTTGTGTGTTGGGGTCTAATACAGATTGGTATGGTACACCATGGGCACAGAGTAAGCCCAAGGTTATAGATAATCTCATCTGGACAGTCTGGGAAAAAATGATGATTTTCTTCTACACTTACAAACATTTACACATAAACTTTTTACATAAATGAAATTGTACTTTTAACAGTGTATTTTGGAAATTTCTGTAGATCAGTACATATACATTTACCTCATTCTTTTTAAAGATTCTTTTATTTTGGAAACATTTTAAACCTATAGAAAAATTGCAGGCATAATAGAATGAATGCTTACATTCATCCTCCTGCATATAAGTTTCAAATTACTAGTTGTTAACCCTTGACTCACCACACATTTGCATGTGTACTTTGTATATATGTGTATACACACTTTCTTTTTTGCAGTACTACTTGAAACTGAATTGTAGACTTGTTGACAATTCATCTTGGGTTCCTCAGTTTACATAAGTTCATTCTCCTATAACTACACTATAGTTACCAAATTTAGGCAGTTTATAGGGATATAATACTATTTATATCCTTATTTGTCAGTTGTTCCATTTAGTACCTCTTCTGTTTCCACCTTGGGATCATATGCTGTATTTAATTGTCAAATGCATCTTCTAAATTCCAGAGCAGCTCTCTGACTTTCTTTGTCTTTCCTGGCATGAACTTGAAAAAGAGTACAGTCATCATACAGAATTTTCCTCATTTTGGGCTTACCAGATATTTTTCCCTGTGATAATATTCAGTCCGTGCAGTTTTGGCAGAAACAATGCCTCAGGACGTTGAGCCACCCTTAGTGCATCCCCTCAGGAGGCACCTGCTGTCAGGCTGTTCCAGGAATGTTAATTTCGACTATTTGGTTAGGTGATACATATAGCTTTGCCTAGTGGTTTTAAGCATTCATTGTTGATTCTTGTCTAAATTAGTTATCATTGTGATGGTTGCTAAATCATGAGTTTCTTATCATTCTTCCTATTTTTATTGGTGTTCTATAAAATAGAGCTTTCCCTTCCTTTTCATCTTTTAGAATTAATATGGACTCATGGATCCTTTTTTTCCCTCATATCATAACCTCTTACTGTGATTATTCTTTTTGAGGCTTATAATTATTTTGGCAAGCATTAGCCCCTTCAGACTAGCTTCTATATTCTTCTGATACATTCCCATCCATTTGAGCATTCCTTATTACTGGGCTTATTATTTTGTACTCTTCCTTGTATCTTTTTTGTTGTTATTTTATTTTTTGGTACTGGGAATTGAACCCAGGGACACTTTACCTGAGTCACATCCCCAGTCCTTTTTTATTTTTTTACTTTGAGACAGGGCTTTACTAAATTGCTGAGGGTCTTATTAAGTTGCTAAGACTGGCCTTGAACTTGTGATCCTCCTACCTCGGCCTACCCCAGTCACCAGGATTTCAGGCATATACCACTGACCAGCTATTTTTCCAGAGTCTTGGTTCTTTTTGTGGAAGATATTATTTAGTGTCTTGGGTTCTGTGAGAATGTTCCTTCCAGTCTATAATGAGGAGGGATGCCTAACTGTGAGCATATGTAAACATGCATGTGTGGTCTCTATACCTGTGTGTATTAAGTTCATACTGTTTATTTTATTCCAATGCAGTCTTACAGGATATTGCTTGCTTTTTATGTTCAATGTACACATGTTCAGTTTCCTTTAATGACCCCCATCTCCCTGAAGGGCAGGTGCAGGCAGCTAGGTGATGGCAAGACATGTTCACTTGAAGATCTTTCTCTGATTGAATGCTTTGCCCATGTGCTGGAAGGCCCCCTTCCAGGAAAAGTACTCTTGATCCAGCGAACAAGCATCTGGGTCTCAGGATCCAGTTTCTGCCATGTATATGACTTGGGGTTCACCTGCAAGTCTGGACTCAGCAGAAGGGCAAACTCCTGGCATTGGAAGACCCAAACTCCAGAAATGGAGCTGCTGTTGTTGGTTCCAAAGAGGATGACACTGGCAAAGTGGTTTTTCCTCAACTTGTCCAATCACTGATGATGTTGCAACTCATGAAGGACTGGCTGAGCTCTTCAGGAAAGTGGTACTCAGCACACCACAAGGACCAGCCATCCTTATCAAAGTGCTCCCCAAAATAGGCAGTGCCACAGAGAGTGTATCCCCATTAGAGTATTTGCATTTAAATTCATCCAAAACAAAGGTACTCTTAGGCAGGTGAGCAAAGGGGTCCTTGACCTTGGACTCAGCAGCCAGTGCCTGCTCATATTCATCCATCTTCCCCCTCTGGGACTGGGGTAGCTGCATTTTTCTCCTCTTTCCGCTCAGCCCGGTGCTTCTGCTTTTCTTCTCATCAATCCTTCTCTTTCCACGGGGTGTCCTTTTTAAAAGGGCTGGCTTTCTGCGACTCTTATCATCAAACTCAGCCATCTTCTCACACAGTGACAGCTCAGAACTGGGGCTGGTTAATGCAGTTGGTATTGGGAAAGGCCTGGTGGAAAGAAGATCTGTTTATAGAGCCACAACAGGGTGCAGACAACTGTTATGTCAGCCAGTGTCACTCATTCACCCACCAGAAAAGTCCTTTTCTTCAAGTGACCATCCAGCAGCCCCAAAATTTGCCTCTAATCTTCCTTTACATTCCCAGTGGCCTGTTTGTTGTGGTGGATGATGCTCAGCGTAACGAACACCCAGGTACTGACTGGAGGCACTGTGTGCTATCAGCAAAGCTCACCCACTGCTGTCTGCCTCTGGAATACTTTCCCACAGCTCCTCATTGCTCACATAATAGGTGATAGCATTGCTCTCAACACAGAATCCATTGTCACCCTCAAATACTGGAACCTTGGCAGCAGGAAATTTGTGGAGAAATTCAGGTGTGTATAGGTGGGGCCAAAGTGGAAATGGGGTAGTACGGAGAGCACTTGGACCTGAACTCCACTGTACTGAGTAGTGGTGAGGTCCTTGAAAGCCCTCCAGTTTTGGGGATATGTGTACAGGGTTCCAGCTGCCATGGTGATTGCAGAGAGTGAGCCCCTGTTTCATATTTTTATCTCCTTTTTCCAAAGTAAGAACCTTGGCTACCAACAACAATAAATTTACTCATTTGCTTAATCATACAGTGCACATTTAGTAGTTTCCAAAGTACCCCAAGAGTGTTAAGATTTTTTTCAATTCTTTTTGTCTTTATATACTCTGTTGGCATATACTCGAGTATTGGTTCAGGAGGTACTTGAATTAATTATCTCTGTGTTTGTTACAGAGTTAAATTCAAAACTGTTGATTTGAAACTACTCTTAATTAATAGCATTGAGAATGATATTGTAATCTCAGTGTTATAACAGGCTTAATTTCATCACACTGATAGGTAAGGAAACATCTCATTTTCAAATAGGTTTTGTTTTCCTGCATAAATTTAAAAATCTCAGGTTGAGGATATAGGTCAGTTGGTAGAGTGCTTGCCTTGCAAGCATGAGGCCCTGGGTTCAATCCCCAGCACTGAAAAAAAAAAAAAAAAATTAAAAATCACTTTTAGAGTAGATTTTATACTTTAAATATGCCGTCTTTCACTAGCCTACATTGTTATTTGCTTGATTTGTTTAATTTTATAATATTTTTGTGGTGCTGGTGAGTGAACCTAGAGCCTCATGGATACTCTGTAAGAGTTCTACCATTGAATAACACCTGCCCTGCTTAAAATATATTTTCCATTATTTCCTTTCTATAGTATGAATGTATATTATGTATATTATAATGAGTAAATGATCATTTAACATCAATAAAAAGAGAGGCTCAGGACTGCTATTTTGAGTATGTGCTTCATCTGCACCATGATTACAAAACCAAGAAAGCACTGTATGGTCAGTAAGCTAAGAGCCGCCCCACTTGCCTGAGAAGGGCCACCTTTCAAGGGGTCAAGAACCTTTAGTGATTCCACCAGCATCTTTGGTGGACACTGATGCTTTTACAACTCTTTGGACCCGGGTAACCAGTTCAACTTAGTTAGTGTCTTCCCCTTGTGATCTCATCACCCTGTCATTGTGATCAAAGGCATAAATGCTTGTGTTCATTTCCAGAAGCTTGGGAGGCTTATTGTTAATAACCTACCTCTTTTCTTTTTTATGGACCTTGTGGATTTTAAGCCATGTGGATATATTACCTCTTAAGAAACATTCATAAAAGTAAAATATCAGAAAAAGATTTTTAAAATATTTTTTTAGATGTTGATACACCTGTATTTTATTCATTTATTTATATGTGGAGCTGAGAATCAAACACAGTGCCTCACACATGCTAGGCAAGCACTCTACCACTAAGTCCCAGCCCCAGAAACAGATATTTTAAAAGGAAAATTTCATATAAATAAATGTTAAGCATATTACAAAAATAGAAGGTAATCCTAAAGGTGATTAGAGCATACAAAAATGATGTCATAAAATTCTAGCTAAATGCTGTTTCATGTTTCTATTTTTAATTGCAAAGAGTTGTGATGCCATTTTTATAGGAAATGGGTACTCATATTAATCTTATTTTACAGATGAAGAGACAGAACTTGGACGTGTAGGTGACTTGCCTAAGATCACACAGATTCTAAGAGCTTATAAGGTGAAGCTGGAATTTGGACCCTCAGCAACCTAAAATTTATGCTCAGATATTATGCAGTTTCAATAGTTAACTTCATTATTCTCGATTCTTTTTCCCTCTGTTTCTTTTGTCTTTTCAATTTCAACCTCTCCATCCTGCTTATCTTTCTTTTTTTTAAATCATGAACAAATGGGATACATGTTTCTCTGTACATGAAGTAAAGGCATACCATCTATGTAATCATACATTTACATAGGGTAATGGTGTTTGAGTCATTCTGTTTTTTCCTCCCCCCCACACCCACCCCTCTTTTCCATCTATACAGTCCCTTCTTCCTCCATTCTTGCCCTCCTCCCACCCCCCATTACTGTACCTGACTCTTACAAACCAACTAAAATATATGTATACACACATACACACAAACTCATGAATGCACATACAAACATTATGTCATGTTATATGTGGTTTTTTAAAATTTATTTTTATTGTAAACAAATGGGATACATATTGTTTCTGTTTCTACATGAAGTAAAGACATACCATTTGTGTAATCATACATTTACATAGGGTAATGATGTTTGATTCATTCCGTTATTTTTTCCTTCGCCCCACCTCTCCCACCCTTCTTTTCCCTCTATACAGTCCCTCCTTCCTCCATTCTTGCCCTCCTCCCACCCCCATTATGTGTCATCATCCGCTTATCAGCAAGATCATTCATCCTTTGGTTTTTTGAGATTGGCTTATCTCACTTAGCATGATATTCTCCAATTTCATCCATTTGCCATAATTTTATTATTCTTTATAGCTGAGTAATATTCCATTGTATTTGTATACACCACAGTTTCTTTATCCATTCATCAATGGAAGGACATCTAGGTTGGTTCCACAGTCTGGCTATTGTGAATTGAGCAGCTATGAACATTGATGTGGCTGTGTATCTGTAGTATGCTGATTTTAAGTCCTTTGGGTATAGGCCAAGGAGTGGAATAGATGGGTCAAATGGTGGTTCCATCCTAAGCTTTCTGAGGAATCTCCACACTGCTTTCCAGAGTGGCTGCACTAATATGCAGCCCCACCAGCAATGTATGAGTGTACCTTTTTCCCCACATCCTCTCCAACACCAGTTGTTGCTTGTATTCTTGGTATTCGCCATTCTAATTGGGATGAGATGGAATCTTAGGGTAGTTTTGATTTGCATTTCTTTTATTACTAGAGATGTTGAACATTTTTTTCATATGTCTGTTGATTGCTTGTAGATCTTCTATGAAGTGTCTGTTCATATCCTTAGCCCATTTGTTGATTGGATTATTTGTATTCTTGATATAGAGTTTTTTGAGTTCTTTATATATTCTGGAAATTAGTGCTCTATCTGAAGTATGAGTGGCAAAGATTTTCTCCCATTCTGTAGGTTCTCTCTTCACATTGCTGATAGTTTCCTTTGCTAAGAGAAAACTTTTTAGTTTGAATCTATCCCAGTTATTGATTCTTGCTTTAATTTCTTGTGCTGTGGGAGTCCTGTTGAGGAAGTCTGATCCTAAGCCGACATGTTGAAGATTTGGACCTACTTTTTCTTCTGTAAGATGCAGGGTCTCTGGTCTGATTCCGAGGTCCTTGATCCATTTTGAGTTGAGTTTTGTGTAGGGTGAGAGATAGGGGTTTAGTTTCATTCTGCTGCATATGGATTTCTAGTTTTCCCAGCACCATTTGTTGAAGAGGCTATCTTTTCTCCATTGCATATTTTTGGCACCTTTGGTCTAGTATGAGAAAATTGTATTTATTTGGGTTTGTGTCTGTGTCCACTATTCTGTACCATTGATCTACCTGTCTACTTTGGTACCAATCCAATGCCATTTTTGTTACTATTGCTTTGTAATATAGTAGAAGTTCTAGTATTGCGATACCCCCTGCTTCACTCTTCCTGCTAAGATTGCTTTAGCTATTCTGGGTTTCTTTTTTTTTTTTTTTTTTTTTAAACGGTGCTGGGGATTGAACCCAGGGCCTTGTGCTTGTGAGACCAGCACTCTACCAACTGAGCTATATCCCCACCCCAATTCTGGGTTTCTTATTCATCCAGATGAATTTCATGATTGCTTGCTCTATTTCTGTAAGGTACACCATTGGGATTTTAATTGGAATTGCATTGAATCTGTATAGCACTTGTGGTAGTATGGCCATTTTGACAACATTAATTCTGCCTATCCAAGAACATGGGAGGTCTTTCCATCTTCTAAGGTCTTCCTCAGTTTCTTTCTTCAATGTTTTGTAGTTTTCATTGTAGAGATCTTTTACCTCTTTGGTTAGATTGATTCCCAAGTATTTATTTTTTTTGAGGCTATTGCAAATGGAGTTGTTTTCCTCATTTCCCTTTCAGCTGTTTCATCGCTTATGTATAAAAATGCTTTAGATTTACGCGTGTTGATTTTATAGCCTGCTACATTGCTGAATTCATTGATGAAGTCTAGAAGTTTTCTGGAGGAGGAGTTTTTTGCATCCTCTAAATATAGAATCATGTCATCAGCAAATAGTGACAGCTTAAGTTCCCCTTTTCCTATTTGTATTCCTTTAATTTATTTGGTCTGTCTAATTGCTCTGGCTAGTATTTCAAGAACGATGTTGAATAGAAGTGGTGAAAGAGGACATCCGTGTCTTGTTTCCGTTTTTAAAGGGAATGGTTTCAGTTTTTCTCCATTAAGAATGATGTTGGCCATGGGCTTAGCATAAATTGCCTTTACAATGTCCAGGTAAGTTCCTGCTATCCTACTTTTTCTAGTGTTTTGAGCATGAAGGGGTGTTGTATTTTGTTGAACGCTTTTTCTGTGTCAATTGAAATAACCACATGATTCTTATCCTTAAGTCTGTTGACATGATGGATTACGTTTATTGATTTACGGATGTTAAACCATCCTTGCATTCCAGGGATGAACCCCACTTGATCGTGGTGCACAATTTTCTTAATATGTTTTTGGATAACGGTTTGCCAGTATTTTGTTAAGGCTCTTTGCATCTATATTCATCAAGGATATTGGTCTAAAATTTTCTTTCCTTGATGTGTCTTTTCCTGGTTTGGGTATGTGGGTGATATTAGCTTCATAGAATGAGTTTGGTAGGATTCCCTCCTTTTCTATTTCCTGGAATACTTTGAGAAGTATTGAAGTGAGTCCTTCTTTGAAGGTCTTGTAGAACTCGGCTAAGAATCTGTCTGATCCTGGGCTTTTCTTGGATGGTAGGCTTTTGATGGCTTCTTGTATTTCATTGCTTGATATTGATCTGTTTAAATTGTGTATGTCCTCCTGGTTCAGTCTGGGAGAAGCATATGACTCTAGAAATTTGTCAATGTCTTCGGTATTTTCTATTTTGTTGGAATACAGATTTTCAAAGTAGCTTCTCATTATGTTCTGTATCTCAGTGGTGTCTGTCGTGATATTTCCTTTTTCATCACCAATTTTAGTAATTTGAGTTTTCTCTCTCCTTTATGTTAGTGTGGCTAAGGGTTTGTCTATTTTGTTTACTTTCTCAAAGAACCAACTTTTTGTTTTGTCAATTTTTTAAATTGTTACTTTTGTTTGAATTTCATTGATTTCAGTTCTGCTTTTAATTATTTCCCCTCTTTTACTACTTTTGCTATTATTCCATTTTTCTTTTTCTAGGGCTTTGAGCTATAATTTTAGGTTGTTTAGTTGTTGACTTTTTATTCTTTTTTTGAATGTGCTCCATGCAATGAATTTTCCTCTTAGTACTGCTTTCACAATGTCCTAGAGTTTTTTTTTTTTTTTTTTTTTGGTGGTGCTGGAAATCGAACCCAGGGCTCTATGCTTATAAGGTAAGCACTTTACCAACTGAGCTATCTCCCCAGCTCGTCCCAGAGATTTTGATATGTTGTATTGTCGTTCTCATTTACCTCTAAGAATTTTTTTATCTCCTACCTGATGTTTTCTCTTATCCATGTTTCATTCAATAGCATATTATTTAGTCTCCAGGTGTTGGAGTAATTTCTGGTTTTTATTTTGTCATTGATTTCTTTTTTTTTTTTTTTTTTTTTTTTTTTTTTAGGTGTTTTTTTTTAATATTGCCATGGTCTTTTCCAGTATTTGTTCATATATATATATATATATATATATATATATATATACTTATTTTTAGATGGTTTACAAACAAAATTTGTATTCTTCATTTACCTTTATTATAAATATTTTCCAATGTTGTATAAGCTTTATAATCATAATTTTAAAGGCTAAATCATAGTAATAATGCATATTTACCACAATTTTCTTGACCACGAAGGGCATGTAGATTGTCTCCAAGATTGTGCTAGAACTGGAAACTCCAGTAAACATTTCGGAGGTGGTTAATTTTTAACAAACTCTCAGCTCCCGTCCGGTGGGGGTCCACCGGCCACTGACTCAGCCACATGGCGCTGCGTAGCTCCAGGCTGGACCCATCAGAGTTGGCTATTCCCGTGTTCCTTCCACCTGGTATGCTAACTGAGCTGTAGAGCTCCCACCAGGCAGGCTGTGCCAGCCTGTGTCCCCCACAGGTCTGTGACTTCCAACCACAGAAGTTTGTCTTCACTTACACTGGGGCTGGGAGCCTCTGGTCTTGGGATGGGGAGGAAAAGCAATGGTGACCCACGTGGTGGCCTAGAGGGCTCCATCCTACCCACTTGCAGGTCACTGGCCAGGGGAAGGCTCTTGCCCAAGCCACGTCAGGGAGTCAGGGTCCTGGTGGTCAGTGGTGCACGCCTGGTCCATGAATTGCTACTGTGACAGGAAGCCACAGGCTGTGATTTGTCATGAGCAGGAAGTTGTCTGCTGTGACTCCGGAGGCCAGAAAGTCTCGGGAGCTCGCTGGGGGTGGGCCTTCCTGCTACTTCAGAATATGGCGGATGACGTCGCGGGGCCGGGGAGGGAGCAAAAGGGGTCAAGCTCGAGTCTTATAAGGCCTCACTCCCATGGTAGGGAACTCACTCCTGAGAGGATGGCGTTAATCACCAGTGGCAGAAAGGCACCGCGTGCCTACAGACCTCTTAAAGGCCTCACGCCCCACACGTCCCCAAGGCAGGCTGAGCTGCGAGCTTGTGGGGCACATCAGACCTGGCCAAGCTCCACAGCAACGGGCCTGGGCATGCATTCCTCCTGCAGAGGGAAGAGCCAATCAAAGATAACAATGCCACTCACACAGCGTCAAAGACCTCCCGAGCCTTGGCAAAGCAGGACTTTCAACAGTTTCTCAGAACATTAAAAACAGTGCTGCAGACTGGACAGCGGGTTTGTGAATCCCCTAAAGCTCTTCAGCAGGAGACAAGCTAACATGGGCTTACACAGTGCAGTCAGGGAACGGATGGGAAGCTATGCCTCCAGTATCAGCACGAACAGAACCGAAGCACTTCAGAATGTGGAGGAGGAGGGATCGGACTGGACACAATGACACAAAGCAAGTGGTTTCAAAAGGCAAAGCGTGTCGTTCTCTCAAAGAGAAAGCAAAGGAGAGCAGCTCAGGAGGACTGGAAGGCTGCTCCATCTATGAAGGCCTCCAGCACCAGGCTCTGCCCTCCTCAGGGTGTGGACTCTGCCCTCACGTCTGACATGGCACCTTCATGTGGGCAGCGTGAGGAGGAAAAGGAAACCAAAGGCATGGCAAGAGTCTCCTAAGAAAGGTCCTGAGAAGCTGTCCACAGAACACAGGCCATTGGTCTCATGATTCCATCCAGGCCCCAGGAAGGTGCACCTCATTTTGCAAGTTCTGTTTGTTAGCTTCCCCTCACTATAATGAAATACCTGAGACAAGTAACTTATAAAGAGAAAAGGTCTATTTGAGCTTATGGTTTTGAAGATTATAGTCCAGGATCCAGTGGACCTATTGCTCAGGGGCTCTCCGGGGCTCATGGCAAGGAGTGTCACATGATGGAGCAAAGGTTCCACCACCTCCCAGTGGTGCCACCTGCGGACCATGATTTCACAATGGACTTTTGGGGACATTTACTGTCCCCATAGCAGCCAGGACGGGACTTGACTACTGAGGGAGAGGTGAAGTGGGGCCACTGGGGAGGCCTCAGGATGTGGCTCCATGATGTCCCACGCTCTTCCCTGGCTGCCTCTGACTTCAGACACTCACACTCCCCGTATCCTCCCACAGGGTCTCAGCCTCCTTCTGTCAGGTGCACGGTCTTCGGTCATGTCCATGGTGGGAGTATCCTGCATCCTCAGTGAGGTGCCTGGAACCATCTGGAAAGCCGGCAGGGGCTCAGGTGTGGGAGTGGTCAGATGCGCCTCAGGACTAAGGATCATCCTTAGGGGCTGGGGTCGGGGTGTCCAGGAAGCACTGGCCCCGCATGGCTGCTACCTGGCGGTGTGACTTATTTTCAGGTTGGTGGCTGCTGTCATAAGTAGTCTGGAAGCTCCTCAGACTTCTTTTCAATTTCCTTTCTGGCATGTCAACCAACTCTCTGATGAGAGCAGGGGTCCTACAGTTTGGTACAATTCTGACTCCAGGTGCGGGACTTGGCCTCAGACCCCCCAGCTCAGCAGAAGGTCCCCAGCGGAGTCCTTACCTGGGTGTCAGCTTTACATGGGGCCCAGAATGGTCAGGACAGATGTCTTCCTGCAGGGACGCCCCATAGGGCTCAGGAAGCCCTAGGATCACGGCTGCCATCTCCAGGACCACTGCCGGACCAACTGCATCCTGTCTCCAGGACCTCCAGCTGACCACGTCCACCCCTGAGCTGCAGCTCCCAATTTGCCAACACATTTGGAAGCCAGAGCAGCCATCTTGGATAATCCTGGAAGCCGTAGCTCCGATTTTCGGGTGGGGCAAATCCCATCCTGAGACGCCTGCTGGAGCTGTCATTGATTTCTATTCTCAGTCCATTATGATCTGATAGAACACAAGGCAGTATCTCTGTTTTTTTGCATTTCCTAAGGGCTGCTTTGTGGCATAACATACGGTCTATTTTTGAGAAGGTTCCATATGCTGCTGAGAAGAAAGTGAATTTGCTCTTTGATGGATGATGGAATATTCTATATATGTCTATTAAGTCTAGGTTATTGATTGTGTTATTGAGTTCTATGGTTTCTTTGGTTGGTTTTTGTTTGGAAGATCTATCTAGTGGTGACAGTGGTGTGTTAAAGTCACCCAGAATTATTGTGTTGTGGTCTATTTGATTCCTGAAATTAAGAAGGATTTGTTTGATGTAAAGGGATGCACCATTGTTTGGGGCATAAATATTTACTATTGTTATGTCTTCCTGATTTATGGTTCCCTTAAGCAGTATGAAATGTCCTTCTTTATCCCTTCTGACTAACTTTGGCTTGAAGTCCACTTTCTCTGATATAAGGATAGAAACCCCCACTTTTTTACTGAGTCCGTGTGCATGGTAGGTTTTTTCCCATCCTTTCACCTTTAGTCTGTGGATGTCTTTTTCTATGAGATGAGTCTCTTGCAGGCAGCCTATTGTTGGGTCTTTCTTTTTAATCCATTCTGCCAGTCTATGTCTTTTGATTGATGAGTTTAGGCCATTGACATTCAGGGTTATTATTGAGATATGATTTGTATTCCCAGTCATTTGGGCTTATTTTTGGTTTTTAAGTTGGCTTGGTTTCTCCTTTGAGTGGATTTTTCTCTAAGGTAGTTCCTCCCTCTGCTGACCTCCATTGTTTTTCATTTCCTCCTCATGGAATATTTTGTTGAGAACATTCTGTAGTGCAGGCTTTCTATTTGTAAATTCTTTTAACTTTTGTTCATCATGGAAGGATTTTATTTCATCTTCAACTCTGAAGGTTAGTTTTGCTGGGTATAGGATTCTTGGTTGGCAACCATGTTCTTTCAGAGCTAGAAATATGTTGTTCCAGGCCCTTCTAGCTTTTAGAGTCTAGGTTGAGAAGTCGGTTGCTATCCGTATTGGTCTCCCCCTATTTGTAATCTGATGCTTTTCTCTCACAGCCTTCAAAAATCCTATCTTTCTTTTTGAATGTTAGGCATTTTGATTATAATGTGCCTTGGTGTGGATCTGTTGTGATTTTGTGCATTTGGTGTTCTGTAAGCCTCTTGTATTTGATTTTCCATTTCATTCTTCAGGTTTGGGAAATTTTCTGATATTATTTCATTGAATTGTTGTTCATTCCTTTGGTTTGTATCTCTGTGCCTTCCTCAATCCTGATAATTCTTAAATTTGGTCTTTTCATGATGTCCCATAGTTCTTGGAGATTCTGTTCATGATTTCTTACCATCCTGTCTGTTGGGCAACTTTATTTTCAAGATTAAATATTTTGTCTTCATTGTCTGAGGTTTTGTCTTCCAAGTGGTCTAGCCTTTTGGTGATGCTTTCCATTGAGTTTTTTATTTGGTTTATTGCTTCCTTCATTTCAAGGATTTCCATTTGTTTGTTTGTTTGTTTGTTTTTTTAGAATCTCTATCTCCTTGTTGAAATGATCTTTTGCTTCCTGCAGTTGCTTTTTCAACTGTTTATTTGCTCTCTTATGTCATCCTTTGCTTTGCAAATCATCTTAATCATTTATAGGGCTGGGGATATAACTCAGTTGGTAGAGTGCTTGCCTTGCAAGCATCAGGCCCTGGGTTCAATCCCCAGCACAAAAAAAAAAAAAAAAAAAAAAAAAAAATTCATGTATAATCTGAAGTCCTTTTCTGACATTTCTTCTACCATACTGTCATTGGATTCTGTTAATATAGAATCTAGATTTGTTTGGATCATTTTCTTCCCTTGTTTTTTCATGTCATTCATGTATCTCCCTCTCTAGCAGTGCAGATCTGGGGTATTGCAGATTCCCCCCTATTGGCTTATGGTGGCCCTATAGTTTTCCAAAATCTTTTCTTTAAGGGGAGATCAATATTAGCAGTGCCCAATTCAGACACTGTGCGATCCTACACCAAGTATTCCCTATGAGGATATTAACAATGTTGTCATAATAAACAGAATGAGTTCAAATATCATCTTCAGTATAAAACAGATTTGCAATAAGGTCTGCAGTTTCTAATGGAGGACAAAGAAGATGATGAGGGATGTAGGATGTAGCTGTTAATGGGATAAGAAAAGAATATACAGAAGTTCTAGATAATAGAAAGGGTGAGCATGTAATCAAAAGAAATTGGATGTTAGCATGCAAAAAGGGAGAAAGAGACTGAAGGAACAGGTAAACAAAAGGAAAAGAGAGCAAGAAAGTAAAGAAATAAAAACTTAAAATTGTTCAATAAGGAGAAAAAAGAAAATCTGCACTATAACAGTCATATGGTAATGAAACCTCCCAGTGTTCAGTAGCCTGATGCATGAGAGGTACCTGACAGTGAGCTTCAAGCCTCCAGCAGGTGTCTCAGGATGGGTCTTGCTACACCTAAAGATCGGAGCTATGGCTTCCAGGATTATCCAAGTGGCCGTCCTGGATTCCAAATGTGTTGGCAAGTGGGGAGCTGCAGCTTGGGGTGTGGGCGTGGTCGACTGGAGGTCCTGGAGGCGGGGTGCGGTTGGTCAGGCAGGGGTCCTGAAGGTCAGGTGTGTTTGGTATGGTTGCGGGATCCTGGAGGCTGGGTGCGATCAGTTGGTCTGGGGTCCCAGTGATAGGGAGCAGTCGGTTGGTCTGGGAGTCCTGGCAGCAGGGAGCAGTCAGTCGATGTGAGGGCTCCGGAGGCAGGGAGTGGTCAGTCGGGCTGAGGGATCCTGGAGATGGGGCTCAGTCAGTCTGGCCAGGGGTTCTATGGGGCCTGGCTGTTGTCTCAAAAATGGCGGTAGCCACGTGTAATCAAACCTGCAGGTACTGTGACAGTGAGCTTCCAGGCAACAGCAGGCAGCTGGTGCTGCTCTGGCAGTTGGTGATCTGTTTGCTGACTGTTGTCGGAAGATGGAGAGGTGAACCTCATGCGGTGAGGATGGATAGGTGTAAGGCAGGTGATGGACAGGCAAGGGGCAGGCAAATGGCCTGGTTCAGCCATCTTAATGGGTATGCAGTGATATTTTGTGGTTTTAACTTGAATTTCCCTGATTGGGGTTCTTTATATGTAGAGAGAGAAAGCAGAAGGTAGTGTTTGTGTGCATGTGTTCCAGTTGTGCCAGCATCGTTTGTTGAAAGGTTATCAGTGAGTTGCCTTTGTACCTTTGTCAAAACTGCAGTGATAGGACTGGAATTGTAGGTTAGTGATAGGGCGCTTGCCTCACACATGTGAGGCACTGGGTTCGATCCTTAGCACCACATAAAAATAAATAAAGGTATTTTGTCCGTCTACAACTAAAAAAATATATTTTGCAAAAGAGTTAAAAAAGAAAAAAAAATCTGCCTTGACCAGCAGGGTATGGTGATACATTCCTATAATCTCATTTATTTAGAGGCTGTGGCAGTATAAGGCCCCCAAAAAGGAAACCCCAACTCTGTCCCATGGATCCACAGCAACCCCAATCAACTGCAGGAGGCGTCACTTGATGCAAACCGCAAGAGGTGTTTATTCCAGCGCGCTGGGACCCGACTTGTGACTCACGCAGGAGTCCAGGAGTCGAGTCCCTAGCAGAAAATCTTGTAGGTTTATAAAGGCAGAAACCACACATCGGGAGGGGTCACACATGAAAGGGGAAAAAGGGGGGGGAAAAAAGGAAAAATGGGGAACAAAGGTGCCAGGAAATTTCAAAGGGGGTCTGGGTTTGCTGATAACATACAACATGCTTCACAATGTTTTACCACAGGGTGTAGATTCTGGTCAATAGTTTCTGGTAATCCTACTGTTTGAGCACTATCTGGCTATCAGGCTCAAATTACTCTTTTACTCTCTGTTTGGGGCTATTTCCTGGAACAGCTTTAAGGGCTTTGTTCCCATTACTGGGAGGGAGACCTTAGGGAGTTGAGATAAAACAGACAGCTTAAAAAAATGTCCATTCTTTCATTTCCCCATTTTCTTTTCTGGTAAGTTCTAATCATGGAACTTCTGTCTCTATATACTCTTCTCCGAAGCTATTTCCTTGGCGGAGGGACTGGTATTGTTGCCTGAGCATTAGTACCTGTACAGCACTTACTCTCTGCCTGATGAAGGTGACTCCGTGAAGGAGACGTTCAGAGGGTTACACCACCCTTGGTTGTTACATTTGGCTGCCGTAAGATTTTGCTGTACAGTTATCACATCCCAGGAGGAGGTGGGGCACCAATAAGTGTTGCCAGTAGTTTCATTCCCCCATGCGGAGCAATAATAATGGTCTATACCTCCGCATGTCCTTGCCATATTCCGTGACCTCCCATCCCGGGGGCAGACATAGAAAGGGGTCTGTTTTAGATTGTCACGGGAGCGTGGGTAGTTACATCCTGGGTTGTACCCTTCAACTAGGCGGTATTCTGTTCCCCCGAAAGGCCTGGGTGATGTTGGCCAACGTCTGTGGGCCTCCTCAGAAGTCAGGGTAGGGATATCCCAATTATCTAACCCAGCTACTAAGGCGCAGATGTCTGGGGTTAGGGACGGCCACCAAGCCCAAAGGGGTTTCTCCCTGGTCGTGCTCTATATTATATCTCCAGTCTGGGAGAGGACTTGCCATGTTAGTCGTTGGGGGGCATGAGGGTTGGGACTACTTATCTACTTATCGGCGGGAGGTGCGTCAACAGGAGCAGGAACACAGTGGATGTGGAGCTTAAGGGGGTTGTCCAATTTTTCCACTTTCCACGTTGGGTCTGGTGGTGGTGCAGGTTTGACATGCAAAGCGTGAATCCAGGCGGCCAATGCCATCGACTTTTCAGGCAGGCAAGAGCCGAGGGGGCGGGCCACCAATTAGCAGCCCCTTGTTTGCAGTCCTTGATAAACAGTCCTTGATAAAGGCAGGTAAATTTGGTAATCAATGGCCTCCGGAAATCCTTGACATTCTATTCTTCCAGGGGCAGTCTCCAACTTGCAGAGGCACATGACCTCATGGCTTCATTTCCTCGATTTGACCCGATCCCCTATTTCTACACTAACTACCTATTCCCAATTCTGGCTTCATTCCCCCCTTTAGCTTTAGGAACCCATAACTGCTTGTTAAGGAAATGAAAAGGGGCGTCGTTCGTTCTGGCTGCTTCGAAGCTGAATGGGGGCAGCGAGGGGCAAGCAGTTTGGAATTCCTTCTTTTTAAAAACTCGGGTCAATCGAGGGGTCCCAGGAAGAAGCCTGGTTTGGGAAGAGCAGGTTGTAAAGTCATCTGGGGGTGGGTGCTTGTATGATAGAAGAACAAAAAGACATGAGTACTGAAATGAGATTAGGACAAAGTAAATGTTGCAACATCTGAAACATGCCACTGAGTATCACGAAAATGACAGAAGTTAATCTCTCACCAGGAGGTGAAAGAACTGAGAAATTGTTCCCATAACTAGGCCTAGCAAAGGCTGGAGAGGACAAGGCCTTTATTTGGGGACTTTAACATTGTCTAGGTTATCAGAAATGTAAACACAACATTTAACTCTTAATGTCATAGATGTCCCCAGAAAATATAGTTAAGCTACTTAATGTCATCTGATTTTGTAAAATATCCCTTTATTGGTATAACCTGTGTTTACTAGAGATCTCTATTCTTCTGTTACTTAGGAATAGATAAGCATACTAGCAAACATAGATTAAGTCTACCTGTGTAGCTTAGGAAGGTCTGCAGGCCTTAAACTGACTAAAAACTTCTGACTCTGGCAGTTTCTCTAGATAGTTATCAGGCACATTTGCTGAAGAATCTTTCTTTCATTTGTAGCTTCCAGTCTTTATTCTAGTGGGCTAATACAAGTGTACATCTTAAGTTACATTTAACTATTATTTCCTTTAAATGCCCACGAATGGCTATATTTTGGTCTTAACTGTTTTGCTGGATATCTAAGATCAAGCTGGTCAAATTGACCTGGTTCCTGTCTTGTTAAAGAGTCAGCTGAGTTCCCACAGGGGTCACTCGTACAGAACTTAAGAGCGGCTCCTAGTTCCACCAGTGACTTTGGTTAGGCAGGGTCTCTTGATGAGGTGACTTCCTTTGGAAGCATCAAGGGATGTCTCCCTTTTTCCATGACCCTCCTCTGCAGCAGATGCACTGAGTGATTTTTCATCCTCTAGTCTCAACAATCTCCTTGATCAGGAGGTTGTGTGACTCAGAGTTGCAACGCTCCTTAGAGAAGTCCTCTTATTCCCTGGTTTCAGGCTAACTTTGAGGGCAAGACCCAAATATGGACTTTTCTTGACCTCTGTATTTAACTCCAATCTCTAAGTTTGATCTTAATTATCCAGCAAGCCAGTCTCACCAGTCATAAAGTAAGAGTACTGGGCTTTAACTTCAATGTCTATAACTTTACAGTTATTTACCCTTTTATCTAACTGGAGTCTGCATTACTACTGGAAGTTACCACTATCTATTCTATAGGTGATGGCTTATTATCACAAGTTACCTAGGTTGTGTGTTCTTGGAGCAGCTACTTCTGCAAAACATTAACAGGTAACAGTTTTACAAAATGAAATTAGCAAGAGTAAAAATATATTCAGCTTGTATAATAGCTATTTTGAATTTTGATTGAGAATTGCATTCTATTCCCTATTTGAGATCACAGTACTTTTACAACAAAAACCAATCTTTTGACTATAACTTTAAATAAGCTGAAGTCTGACTTATTTTGGAGTCACTGTTAACATGCAGTAAGGTGGGAGGCAGAGCCTTATCTCAGGTAAGGCAGGGCTCTTTACAGATCTTAAGTGTTCTAATTCTGATGTTGATCTTTTCTTCTTCCTTCAATATCATTAAGTAGTTTACATATACTGTTTCCTGAGTCTATATAAACTTTATAATTAACACAATTTAACAGTATCTAAAACATGAATCAAAGAAAGGCTGAGAGAGCTTTTAACTTTCCTTTTGTGTGCTTAAGTGGCAAAATATTTTCATGTTTCTTTCATGTTTCACAATATTAACCTTTAAACAAATCAAACTCTAATGTTTAGAAATACATTTACATTTGAAATTCTTTATCTCAGCGTAAAAAGTAACAAATTTTACACATACCCTATTGATAGCAGGTCCTATAATAGAACATTAAATGATAGAAATAAATCCCCAATAAAATTTACTCTTTATAAGTTTAAGATTACCATTACAGACAAGTTTAATCTGGAGAATAGCAGAGCTTGATAAATTCCCTGCTTTAAAAACTTGTGGTCCTGAAAAATATGAACACATTTAATATACAACTAGTGACCATTTCACAATTACCTTGACACTTTTATCTTACCAAATTTAGTTTTTAAAGAAAAATGTAGACTCTGTAACATAGTACAATACTCTATAACAGTTGTTTAACCATAATTGTATACACCCCAATTTTTAAGACTAATTGTTCCAAAGAAAAAACTTAATAGACACAAAGTTAAGAGTAAATTAGTGTTTCAAATCCTTGTCATTTTACCATGTCATTTTACCATATAGATTAAACTTTGGTTATATCAGAACATTAGTATTTCACCTTAGGAAAAACCTTAAATAGTTTTAGCTGTCTCACATACATATAACCAACTTAGTTACACACAAACTTGTTGAAACTTGCCCTTTACTTACACAGACTTTCTTAGCACTTACTTAGACCCTCATGTATTTCATCACACAAGCACTTTCTTACCCAGAAACATTTCCTTTTTCCTTTTACTAAATATATTTCCATACCCAGAACCTTTTATTTTCTTTTTTCCTTTCTGTCGACACCTTTTTGTTTACATTCTGAAACAACTCCTATGAAATTTCTGAATTTAGATAAATTACTCTATTTTAATAAGATTAAATATTCTGTTGTTTATAGTACTCTAATTGAAACAGTTGAAACTTTTGGGACCCTTTGTATATAGAATTGCACTTGTTAGGACATAACTCTTAGTAACCTTGTTTTTAGTTTAGTGATGGCACAAAGCAAGTTTAAACCCTTTTATTTACCAACCTATGAAAACACCAATAACGTTTAAGTATGATACCCCATGGAATTTAAGGAGTTAAAAGTACTCGATGTTATTTAACAATTAGCATTTTAACTTTGTAAATTAATCATATGTCTCTACAAACACATTAGAGTAATCCCATACATGTTAACTCTAATTCACTTATTCTGTAAAAACCAAGATATCAGACAAGTGTCCTGTACAGTATTTGCTGTCTCTTTCCTGTTGAAGAAAAGTCCTAGAAACAATTGATATTAAGACACTTTATTAACATCAATATTTTATTAGCTTGACCACCTAGAGACTTGTGAGTTATTTTCAAAGACATTTTGCTTTTATTAGTTTACCCAATTTGAACCTTTTTAAATCACGTGAATTAAAAGTATCTGGATCCATTTTTTAATCTTAATTTTAGGAGTGCTCAGTTTTGATACAGACAAAACATGACATCAGACAGCACAACATACAAATAACACAAAATCAAGGCCTTGTAACTTTATAGGTGAATCTCCATTGCAATGTAACAGATGTTCAAAAACTCTAGTTGAATAAAAAATAGAACTGATCAAAAAATCATGAGCTCAAAAAAACATATAATTAAAAAAAACCAAGAGTCCTGGAAAAAATCATACGGCCGTTAAAGTACCATAAATTTTACTTTGCTGGAGTTTTAAAGACTCTTTTTACCTTTTCTTTCCCTGAGTTTGAGACTGGTCTTCTACTGAGCCTTTAGGCTTCTTTTATTTATATTTCAATGCAAGCCTGGACTGAGATCTGGAAGGATCTAACAGGTTTTAACAGAAACTTTGTGTCTAAGGCATTTTAGCCATCTCATCAGGACAGGTTTGTGTCTAAGGCATTTTAGCCATCTCATCAGGACAGAAAATTATGAGACCTTATTTTTTCATTACTTTTGAGACTGAAGCTACTTTGCTAAGTTACCCTTCAGGGCTGTCGGGAGGGGGAGTCCAGAGAAGGAACCTTTGGGGTCCACCCGAGAGTAGCCCGGGCCGAGAACCCCTCAGTTGTTCCAACCCTTCCTCCACCTCCGCCACAAACACACAACAGAACCAGATACAGGCCGGCGCCAATCTCTGATCCACCAATTGAACCCCATCAGCGCCCTTACTGATGGAGACTACCAGGCGTCCCTGGCTCCCCTCCACCCTTAGGGCGTCCCCCAGGGCTGCAACCTGTGGTCCCCCAGGCATGTCTACCGACCACTGTTCGGCCACTCTCACGAGTCACCTAATGGTTGCTACCGAAACTGAAAGCGCGCTCACAGAACCAGACCAACTAACAAAACACAAGACAAAGACAGACAACTTCGGGGTACCCCTTCTTACCTCCAAGGTCGACTCCGCAGATGAGGGGGAGCCGTCTTATCCCGGATGAGCCCCCAAATGTAAGGCCCCCAAAAAGGAAACCCCAACTCTGTCCCATGGATCCACGGCAACCCCAATCAACCGCAGGAGGCATCACTTGATGCAAACAGCAAGAGGTGTTTATTCCAGCGCGCTGGGACCCAACTCGAGGAGTCGAGTCCCTAGCAGAAAATCTTGTAGGTTTATAAAGGCAGAAACCACACATCGGGAGGGGTCGCACATGAAAGGGAAAAGGGGGACAAAGCTGCTGAGAAATTTCAAAGGGGGTCTGGGTTTGCTGATAACATACAACATGTTTCACAATGTTTTACCACAGGGTGTAGATTCTGGTCAATAGTTTCTGGTAATCCTACTGTTTGAGCACTATCTGGCTATCTGGCTCAATTTACCCTTTTACTCCTGTTTGGGGCTGATTCCTGGAACAGCTTTAAGGGCTTTGTTCCCGTCACCGGGAGGGAGACCTTAGGGAGTTGAGATAAAACAGACAGCTTAAAAAAATGTCCATTCTTTCACAACCATGTGCTGATTGATTTTCTGCTTTGAGGAACAGGACTGCCAGTCAGGAGGGCAGGACAAGGATGATTACTTCCATGCTTTACAGATGAGGAAATGGAAGCCAGCAAGGCCAGGTAGTTGTCGTATCTTCTGGGGGCTGAGGTGTGTTTGTTTTGTAATGGGTTCCTAGAGCCCCCTTCTGAGCTGATCACCCTGTACTTCCAGGAAGGTACAGGAGCCAGGAGGTTACAGGTTGGCTGCTGGTGCCCAGGAGAAGTGGCAGTGACTAAGAAGGAGCCAGAGGGATTTCAGGGCAGAACCTCGAGGGTGGGGCTGCTGAGCCTGGGGCCCAAGAAAATGGGGGAGGGGCTTGGGATAACTGGAAGTGGTCCTCATGAAAGAGCAAATGGTATAACACTCTTTAGAGAAGGTGATGGGTTTGTAATGTGGTCACAGGTGATTCTAGAATGGTTTCCTGTGCACCTTTTCAAGTGACTTCTGTGATGAACAGGATGGGGTGGAGTTAGACCTTTGTGTCATGAGGCTTGACCTCGTCTGATTCTGCTAAATAAGGATGACTTCCCACATGTGTGCTTCTGCTAGTATTCTGTGAAAATTTTTATTTTAGTTTTAGATGGACACAGTACCTTTATGTATTTTAAAATATTTTTATTTGTAGATGTACACAGTATTTTCATTTATTTTGTTTTTATGTGGTGCTGAAGATTGAACCCAGTGCCTCACACGTGCTTGGCAAGCACTATACCACTGAACCACAACCCCAGCCCAGTTTATATCATTTAAAGCAAGGCCAAGGCTCCTAACAAAGAACTGACTCTGGAGAAAGAATCTATATTGCAGACTCCTCACTTTCTACAGGGCACAGATCCTTCAGTTTCCAGACACTGTGTAGCATAAGGCAGTACCTCTCCAAGTGTGCCCAGGATCCTGGGGCATCCTTACCCTTTCAGGAAATCCATGAGGAAAATCATTATCTTCATAATACCAAGGTATCATTTTCCTTTCTCTTCCTTTCTCACAGTGTACAGTGGTATTTCCAGAGACCACATGACGTGATGACATCATTGACCTGATAGTTAATTGGGGTACATGTTTGGGATTTTCACTTTTTTAGAAGTTTTTTTGTTTGTTTGTTTTTTGTTTTAATTGTTGTTGGAACACACAAAACAAAATTTACTATTTTAGTTTCTTTTTTTCCCCCCAGTGCTGAGGACTGGACCCAAGACCTTGTACACCTGTTAGGCATGTATGTGCCCTACCCCCAACCTCATTTTAACCATTTATTAGCATACAATTCAGTGACATTAAGTACATTCAGAATGTTATGCAACCTTTACAATAGCCCATTTCTAGAACTTTTTGAATAGAAATTATGTCCTCATTCAAATAACTTCCGCCTTTCTCCTCCCCCGCCCCAGCCTGTGGCAACCACTAACCTTATTTCCTTCCTTTCTTACCCCGCCTCGTTTTCTTTCTTTTCCTCTTACTCCCTCCCTCCCATTTGTCTTCCTTTCTTTTCTTTCCTTTCCTCTTTTTTCTTCTTTTAACTCAGTGGTGCTGAACTGCACCCCAAGCCCTACTTAATTTGTTATGAGACCGAGTTTTGCTAGTAAGTTTTCTGAGACTAGCCTGGAATTTACAGTCCTCCTGCCTCAGCCTCCAGAGTAACTGGGATTTCAGGCATGCACCACAATGCGTGACTTCCATTCTCTTAACAAGATGTCTTTTGTGCTAAATTTTGATGAAGTCCAGTTTGTCAACTTATATAGGTCATGCTTTTGATATACTGTGGGGGTCCTCTCTGCCACGTCCCATGTGGGTGAGAAAAGGGTTAACTGTGGGAGGAGGATGTTGGCAGTTTTTCACTCAATTACCCGAAAAACTTATCTACTCAAACACACACTCTTTTTAAATGAAAGGGGGCATGGCAGGTCTAGCCATACCAGCTCTGGCCTCTTAAAACAACTCACCCAACTCTCTTATTTATAATACATAGGTAAAGGAGGCAAGGACCAGGAGGAACTTCTTCTGTGATGGACAGGATAGGGTGGAGTTAGGGGAGTCATTCTCTTAGGGGGAATATTCCAGAAGGAGACAGGGAACCACTCTCACACAGCACCACATGCTTCCCAGTAATTCTTAGAAGCCAGGCATCTGTGTCCCATGGCTCATCCTAGTCTGATTCTGCTAAATAAGGATGGCTTCCCACAGAATACATGTAAGAAATCTTTGCCAAGGTCAAAGATTTTCTTCCTGTTTTCTTCTATAAGTTTGATCCTATGAGGCTTTACATTTAGGTCTGTGATCTGTTTTGAATTCAGTTTTGCCTGTGGTCCAAAGTACTTTTTAAAATATGAACAGACAGTTGTTCCAGTTTTATTTGTTGATAACACTGTTCTTTCTCTAGTGAATTGCCTTTGCACTTGTGTCATAAGTCAGCTCTCATATGCGTGGGTTTGTTTCTGTGATCTGTGCTGTGTTCCATTGATGATGTCTATCTTATTGCCTGTACTACACTTATACCAAAATGTTTTGATAACTGTTCCCTTATAGTAAGTCTTCTAAGTTGTTTTGAGTGTTCTAGTCCTTTGTACTTCCATATGAATTTTAGTCAGTTTATTAGACTCTACAAAGAGGCATGCTGGAATATTATTGGGGTTACGTTGACTCTGTAGATCAGTTTAGATAGAATGAATAATAATTTTGAATCTACTGATACTTGAACCCTGTATATCTCTGTGTAAGGTTAGGTCTTTTAAAAGTTTCAGGAATGTTTTAAAGTTTTGAGTATATAGGACTTATATATCTTCTGTTAGGTTTATCTCCAAGTCTTATTTTTTTGATGCAATTGTTTATAGTAAATATTTTTTAATTGTTGATGGACCTTTATTTTATTTATTTATTTTATGTGGTGCTGAGAATTGAACCTAGTGCTTTACATATGCCAGACACTGAGTCACAACCTCAGCCTCATGTTTATGGTAATTTTAAAAATATTTAAATTTCTGGTGAGTTTGTGTAAAATTGGTATTAGTTATTTCTTAAACGTTTGGTAGACTCTTCCAGTTAAGCCACTTAGACCTGGAGTTTTGTGTAAAGGTTTTTTGGGGGGGGCGGCGCGGGGTACCAGGGATTGATTTCCAGGGCAGTGGACCACTGAGCCATATCCCCAGCCCTATTTTTGTATTTTATTTAGAGACACAGGGTCTTATTGAGTTGCTTAGCACCTTGCTTTTGCTGAGGCTGCCTTTGAACTCAGGATCCTCCTGACTCAACGTCCGTAGCTGCTGGGGTGCATAAAGGTTTTTAACTAAAAATTCAGTTTCCTTTTAGCTATAGGACTATTCAGGTTACTGATTCTTTTTTCTTTCTTTTCTTCTTTTTTGGTTCTAGGAATTAAACCCAGGGGTGCTTAACCACTGAGCCACATCCCCAACCCTTTTTATATTTTATTTTAGAGACAGGGTCTCACTGAGTTGTTAAGACCCTCTAGGTTGCTGAGACTGGTTCTGAATTCGACATCCTCCTGTCTCAGCCTTCCGAGTTGCTGGGATTATAGGCATGCACCACCATGTCTGTTTTGATGTCAGAAAAAAAAAGCAGTTCTTGTTCTTATTTTTTCTTTATTTTTGTGGTTTCTATTTTATCAATTTCCATTCTTTATTAAATTATTCCTATTGCTGGGTTTCAGTTACTCTTTTCTAATTCGTTTTCTTTTCTCCTCACCCTCCCCCGTCACTCCCTCCCCCCAACACCCAAGGGTTCTAAACCACTGAGCCACATCCCCTGCCCTTTTTTAAAATTTTGAGACGGGGTCTTGCTAAGTTGAGAGGCTGGCTTTGAACTTGCAATCCTCTTGCCTTAGCCTCCCAAGTCACTTGGATTACAGATGTTTGTGACTGCCATAGCTCTTTTCTTATTTCTTTCTTTCTTTTTTGTAATATTCTTTAGTTGTTGATGGACCTTTATTTTATTTATTTTACGGTACTGAGAATCAAACCCAATGTCTCTCACATGCTAGGCAAATGCCCTACCACTGAACTACAGTCCCAATCCCTCTTTTCTCATTTTTTAAAGTGTAAACTGAAGTCATTGATTTAAGACTTCTTTTTCAGGATAGGAATTTTCTGCTATAAATTAGCCTCTGAGAGTAATTTGGTTGCATTCCACAACTTTTCATTAATTTAACAATCTGTCTAATTTTTCTTTCTCTTCTTTGATCCATAGGCTACTTAAGTGTATCAGTTTCCATTTAGTGGAGATTTTCCAAATGTTTTCTGCTATTGATTTTTAATTTAATTTGTTGGGTCATAGTTGGTATGATTTGAATAATTTTAAATTTATTGAGACCTGTTTTTATGACCCATAGTGTTATTATGGAAAATATTATGTGTACTTTTGAAAAGAATATATATTCTACTGTTACTGGGTGGAATTTTCTATAAATGTCAGTTGGGTCCATTTGGTTTATATTGTTGTTCAGGTTGCCTATATCTATATTCTTACTGATTTTTTTTATCTTCTAGCACAAGGGACATTGAAAGTTCATTGTAATTGTGGACTTGTCTATAGGAATTTTCTTTCATGCATTTTGGAACTTTGTTAATAGGTACACAAACATTTATTATTATTTGATGGATCAAACCCTTTATTGTTACTATATGACCTTTTTTATTCTTAGTAATACTGTGAGGTCTGTCTTGTGTGATAGTAATGTAACCACTCTAGTTGTTTTTAACATGTACTGTGATTGGAACATATCTCCCCAAATTTGTGTGTTGGAAACTTAATTCCTTATGCAACAGTGTTGAGAGGTGGTCCTTTTGAGAGGACACTACCTCATGAGGTTATGAGGGCATGAATGAATTAAGACAGTAATTGCAGAAGTGGGTTAGTTATTTAAAAAGGGAGTTTGGCCTCCTTTTACTCTTTCTTACTTGCTTTCTCACTGTATAATATCTTTTGTCATGTTACGATGCAGCCAGAAGGCCATTACCTAAGGCAGACCGTCTGATCTTGGACTTCCCAGCCTCCAGAATAGCCATGTAAATGTCTGTTGATACTGATAGTTTACCTAGTCTGTTGTATTCTTTTATAACCACAGAAAATGGACTAAGATAACATGGTTTATCTTTTTCCAATTTTTTTTATTTTTATCTCTATATTGTTATATAAAATGCGTTTCTTTTAGTTTATACAGATGCTTCTCCCCTTGTGATGGGGTCATGTCCCCAATAAGCCTATGTAATTTGAAAATAGTAAGTTAAAAATGCATTTAATACACCTAACATGCTAAACAGCATAACTAAGCAACATAGTACACTGGTAGAGTATTGGTTATTTGTACCTTTTTTTCTTTTCTTTTCTTTTTTTTTTTTGGTGGCGGTACTTGGGATTGAACTCAGCATTCTACCGCGGAGCTGTACCCTCAGCCTTTTTTATTTTTTATTTTGTGACAGCTTCAGTAAGTTGTGGAGGCTGGCCTCAAGCTTGTGATCCTCCTGCCTTAGCCTCCCAAGTCTCTGGGATTATTCTTACTATCTTGATTATGTGACCACACATGGCTAACTCAGGAAAAGATCAAACTTCAACATAAGGTTTCTGTTGAATATATATCACTTTTGTACCTTTGTAAAGTTGAAAAATTATAAATAGTGATCATTGTAAGTCAGGAACTATCTTTGTATAGTGAGCGTCCTTTTTACCTGTGTGACAAAATCTGTTGTTTGGGGTATTTAGATTACTCTGTATGTTTATTTAACAAAAACCTACCAGGTTGTCTTTTTTGGGGGGAGTGGGTATTTGGGATCTCAGTATATTGCCCAGGATGGTCTTAAACTCCTGGGCTCAAGGGATATTGAACAGCTATAGGTGTGTGCCACCACTCCCAACTGTCATTCATTTTTGTGACAGTTTCATTTTTTTCTTTTTTTGGTCTTGGATTTTTTATGACATTTTGTCTTTGTTGATTTATTTGCTATATTTCTTTTTAAAAATTTTTTAAAATTCTGATTCCTTGTACGAAAATGGGGCACAATTATTGTTTTTCTGGTTATACACGAAGTAGAGTCACACCATTTGCATAATCATACTTGTACAAAGGGTAATGATGTTTGTTTCATTCTATTATTTTTCCTTCCCCCAGCCCCTTCCCACCCCTCATTTTCCTCTGTACAATCCATCCTTCTTCCATTCTTGCCTCCCTCCCATTCCTGGTTATGTATCATCACCCACTTATCAGAGAAATCATTCAGCTTTTGGTTTTTTGGGATTGGCTTATCTCACTTAGCATTATATTCTCCAACTGCATCCATTTACCTGCATATGCCATAATTTTATTCTTCTTTAGGGCTGAATAATATTCCATTATTTGCTATAATTCTTAATTGCATTATTTCAGCAGTATACACCTTTACCTTACTGTGGTCTATCTTCAAGTGATAGACCAAGTGCTTTACCTACAGAATAACCCTTAAAGCAGTGTACTTCTGTTTCTCTTTCCATCTTTTGGGCTATTCTTAGAATTCTACTTTTTTTTTTTTAATCTAATATTTTTATTCAGATTTTGTTTCTAGAATGTATACCAGACAAAATAACTTAAGCATTTTCTTAAAATTGATAGCTTATTACATATCTACAAATTAGGAATATTATGCCATCCGTATAACAAAAATCCACTACTATTTATTGCAATACGCTTGGAAAGTAAGACTTTTTGGTAGAGGTTCTTGTATTACTACAATAATCGTTATACTTTACTGAGAATATAATATATTAATGTTTGTTGCTTCTAGGGAATGATATTTAAGGTAATTTTCAATTAGTTTTTATATTCCTTTTTAAAATATGTCATTAAGAAACCTATAGTACTTTCAATAAAATAAAAATTTATTCAAAATGTTTCTAGACTAAAAGTTGTGTACTTATTCTCAAGTGAAAAAATGCATGGATATCATAAATGTTTAGTTTAAAATAATCCAAAAAGTACTGCACCTTTTTCAAAACATCCTTTAGAATATAAATTCTAAACAATGGCAGACCTTAGCATGAAGAAGTTTTCTGTATTCACATAATTGATCAAAGCATTTTCTCAATCTCTATTGTATGGATTCTAGTCAGCAAAGAATCTAATGTGTAATCTTCCAGATATTGACTCTACTGTGACAACCAGTGAGTCAAGTTGAGACTCAGTGCCTTGATCAAACTGGTACAGACAGCTTTTCATTAGCAGAAACTTAGCAAGTGATTGGGCTCCCATATCTCGCACTACATGATCACACTCCTCTGTTTTAAAGATATTCCTTGCTGGGGGGGGGGGGGGGGAGTAAAATTAGATTTACACATAAATTTATTCTGTTCATTCATGTGTTTAGTATTCTATTGTAATGAACATTGGATCATTACTGAGTGCAAATAAGTGAAAAAAAAAACATTAATGTCAATCCAGCTGACATTCTAGCACCTGGCTTATGCTGAAACTAATGCAAAAGTAACTTATAAAACTAGTCTCAATTGGTAACTGGCAGAATCTACAGTTGTATCACTCCTTGCTTCTTCTGGACTCCATTTCCATTCTCCTTTGGACAATTGCTTTGATATTATCAGTCATTTATTAAACAAATAAGAACACTTAAAGATACAAGGAAACAAGATACTGGCATGATATTATACTTAAATAATTGAGCTTAAAATGCAATGGTGAAATATACATAATGTAGTGTGGATATTAATATCTTCATGCAACTTTGTTTCAAGATAATTACTTTCAAACATGAAGCCCTGGAAATCAGGAATATAATACAGGGCACAAGAGTTTGGTCTTAATACAGTGGGAGAATAAGGACTGTTTATAAACTAATTAGAGAGGTGGCAGTATCATACAAATTATGATTCAGTAGTTTGAACCAGAATTTCATGTGCAGATAAGTTCAATAAAATAAGACTATTGCAAAAAAAATGGTCACATAAGGTTTTGATCTTTACCTGGGCAAAAGATGAAGAACACATTCATTATCACAATGACAACGAGAATGGTAAGAATATGTCGTGATTGCTTCTGACTTAAACTAATATGGTATAACAACAAACTGACTTTTCTTTAAAACATATCAACTTGAGAGAATAGCTTCTTGAACAAATTGGTTTCTGACTTTCCAATTACTAATTTGAATTGTGTCAACTGCTGCTTTTTCATAAGATAAATGTTAAAAAAATATTTTCAAAATAAGTAGTTATATATATTTTTTGCCATAAAATGTTCAGAAGAGGCTTCGGGAAATCTGGAAAAGTTTTGCTTCAAACCAAAAAGTTTTCTTTGAAAAAAACTTAAATCTTTAATAACTAAAATTCTACATAATAATCAGTTGAGCAGCTAACATAGATTTAATGTTCCATAAACTGTACCTGACTCTTACAAACCAACTAAAATATATGTATACACACATACACACAAACTCATGAATGCACATACAAACATTATGTCATGTTATATGTGCTTTTTTAAAATTTATTTTTATTGTAAACGGGATACATATTGTTTCTGTTTGTACATGAAGTAAAGACCATTTGTGTAATCATACATTTACATAGGGTAATGATGTTTGATTCATTCCGTTATTTTTTCCTTCGCCCCACCTCTCCCACCCTTCTTTTCCCTCTATACAGTCCCTCCTTCCTCCATTCTTGCCCTCCTCCCACCCCCATTATGTGTCATCATCCGCTTATCAGCAAGATCATTCATCCTTTGGTTTTTTGAGATTGGCTTATCTCACTTAGCATGATATTCTCCAATTTCATCCATTTGCCATAATTTTATTATTCTTTATAGCTGAGTAATATTCCATTGTATTTGTATACACCACAGTTTCTTTATCCATTCATCAATGGAAGGACATCTAGGTTGGTTCCACAGTCTGGCTATTGTGAATTGAGCAGCTATGATCATTGATATGGCTGTATCTCTGTAGTATGCTGATTTTAAGTCCTTTGGGTATAGGCCGAGGAATGGAATAGCTGGGTCAAATGGTGATTTCATTCCAAGTTTTCTAAGGAATCTCCACACTGCTTTCCAGAGTGGCTGCACTAATTTGCAGCCCCACCAGCAATGTATGAGTGTACCTTTTTCCCTACATCCTCTCTAACACCTGTTGTTGCTTGTATTCTTGATAATCGCCATTCTAATTGGGATGAGATGGAATCTTAGGGTAGTTTTGATTTGCATTTCTTTTATTACTAAAGATGGTGAACATTTTTTCATATGTTTGTTGATTGCTTGTAGATCTTCTGTGAAGCATCTGTTCATATCCTTAGCCCATTTATTGATTGGGTTATTTGTATTCTTGGTGTAGAGGTTTTTGAGTTCTTTATATATTCTGGAAATCAGTGTTCTATTTGAAGTATGAGTGGCAAAGATACTCTCCCACTCTATAGGCTCTCTCTTCGCATTGCTGATAATTTCCTTTGCTGAGAGAAAGCTTTGTAGTTTGAATCTATCCCAGTTGTTGATTCTTGCTTTTATTTCTTGTGCTATGGGAGTCCTGTTGAGGAAGTCTGATCCTAAGCCAACAGTTGAAGATTTGGACCTATTTTTTCTTCTATAAGATGCAGGGTCTCTGTTCTGATTTCAAGGTCCTTGATCCATTGTGAGTTGATTTTTGTGCAGGGTGAGAGATAGGGGTTCAGTTTCATTCTTTTGCATGTGGATTTCTAGTTTTCCCAGCACCATTTGTTGAAGAGGCTATCTTTTCTCCATTGCATATTTTTGGCACCTTTGTCTAGTATGAGAAATTTGTATTTATTTGGGTTTGTGTCTGTGTCCACTATTCTGTACCATTGGTCTACCTGTCTATTTTGGTGCCAGTACCATGCTGTTTTTGTTACTATTGCTCTGTAGTATAGTTGAAGTTCTGGTATTGCAATACCCCCTGTTTCATTCTTCCTGCTAAGGATTGCTTTAGCTATTCTGGGTTTCTTATTCTTCCAGATGAATTTCATGATTGCTTGCTCTATTTCTGTAAAGTACACCATTGGGATTTTAATTGGAATTGCATTGAATCTGTATAGCACTTTTGGTAGTATGGCCATTTTGACAATATTAATTCTGCCTATCCAAGAACATGGGAGATCTTTCCATCTTCTAAGGTCTTCCTCAGTTTCTTTCTTCAATGTTTTGTAGTTTTCATTGTAGAGATCTTTTACCTCTTTGGTTAGATTGATTCCCAAGTATTTATTTTTTTTGAGGCTATTGCAAATAGAGTTGTTTTCCTCATTTCCCTTTCAGAAATTTCGTCGCTTGCGTATAAAAATACTTTAGATTTATGTGTGTTGATTTTATAGCCTGCTATTTTGCTGAATTCATTTATGAGGTCTAGAAGTTTTCTGGAGGAGTTTTTTGCATCCTCTAAATATAGAATCCTGTCATCAGCAAATAGTGACAGCTTAAGTTCCTCTTTTCCTATTCCTATCTCTTTAATTTCTTTGGTCTGCCTAATTGCTCTGGCTAGAGTATTGAGGACAATGTTGAATAGAAGTGGTGAAAGAGGACATCCCTGTCTTGTTTCCATTTTTAAAGGGAATGGTTTCAGTTTTTCTCCATTAAGAATGATGTTGGCCATGGGCTCAGCATAAATAGCCTTTACAATGTTCAGGTATGTTCCTACTATCCCTATTTTTTCTAGTGTTTTGAGCATGAAGGGGTGTTGTATTTTGTTGAACGCTTTTTCTGCGTCAATTGAAATAACCATATGATTCTTATCCTTAAGTCTATTGACATGATGGATTACGTTTATTGATTTACGGATGTTAAACCATCCTTGCATTCCAGGGATGAACCCCACTTGATCGTGGTGCACAATTTTCTTAATATGTTTTTGGATACAGTTTGCCAGTATTTTGTTAAGGCTCTTTGCATCTATATTCATCAAGGATATTGGTCTAAAATTTTCTTTCCTTGATGTGTCTTTTCCTGGTTTGGGTATGTGGGTGATATTAGCTTCATAGAATGAGTTTGGTAGGGTACCCTCCTTTTCTATTTCCTGGAATACTTTGAGAAGTATTGAAATGAGTTCTTCTTTGAAGGTCTTGTAGAACTCAGCTAAGAATCCATCTGATCCTGGGCTTTTCTTGGATGGTAGGCTTTTGATGGCTTCTTGTATTTCATTGCTTGATATTGATCTGTTTAAATTGTGTATGTCCTCCTGGTTCAGTCTGGGAGAAGCATATGACTCTAGAAATTTGTCAATGTCTTCGGTATTTTCTATTTTGTTGGAATACAGATTTTCAAAGTAGCTTCTCATTATGTTCTGTATCTCAGTGGTGTCTGTCGTGATAATTCCTTTTTCATCACCAATTTTATTAATTTGAGTTTTCTGTCTCCTTTGTTAGTGTGGCTAAGGGTTTGTCTATTTTGTTTACTTTCTCAAAGAACCAACTTTTTGTTTTGTCAATTTTTTGAATTGTTTCTTTTGTTTCAATTTCATTGATTTGAGCTCTGATATTAATTATTTCCTGTCTTCTACTACTTTTGCTGTTATTCTGTTCTTCTTTTTCTAGGGCTTTGAGCTGTACTGTTAGGTCATTTAGTTGTTGACTTTTCATTCTTTTCTGGAATGCGCTCCATGCAATGAATTTTCCTCTTAGTACCACTTTCATAGTGTCCCAGAGATTTTGATACGTTGTATCGTTGTTCTCATTTACCTCTAAGAATTTTTTTATCTCCTCCCTGATGTTTTCTGTTATTCATGTTTCATTCAATAGCATATTATTTAGTCTCCAGGTGTTGGAGTAATTTCTGGTTTTTATTTTGTCATTGATTTCTATTCTCAGTCCATTATGATCTGACAGAACACAAGGCAGTATCTCTATTTTTTTGCATTCCGTAAGGGCTGCTTTGTGGCATAACACATGGTCTATTTTTGAGAAGGTTCTATGTGCTGCTGAGAAGAAAGTGAATCTGCTCGTTGATGGATGGAATATTCTATATATGTCTATTAAGTCTAGGTTATTGATTGTGTTAATAGTTCTATGGTTTTTTTGGTTGGATTTTGTTTGAAAGATCTATCTAGTGGTGACAGTGGTGTGTTAAAGTCACCCAGAATTATTGTGTTGTGGTCTATTTGATTCCTGAAATTGAGAAGGATTTGTTTGATGTACAGGAATGCACCATTGTTTGGGACATAAATATTTACTATTGTTATGTCTTCCTGATTTATGTTTCCCTTAAGCAGTATGAAATGTCCTTCTTTATCCCTTCTGACTAACTTTGGCTTGAAGTCCACTTTCTCTGATATAAGGATAGAAACCCCCACTTTTTTACTGAGTCCATGTGCGTGGTAGGTTTTTTCCCATCCTTTCACCTTTAGTCTGTGGATGTCTTTTTCTATGAGATGAGTCTCTTGCAGGCAGCATATTGTTGGGTCTTTCTTTTTAATTCATTCTGCCAGTCTATGTCTTTTGATTGATGAGTTTAGGCCATTAACATTCAGGGTTATTATTGAGATATGATTTGTATTCCCAGTCATTTGGGCTTATTTTTGGTTTTTAAGTTGGCTTGGTTTCTCCTTTGAGTGGATTTTTCTCTAAGTAGTTCCTCCCTTTGCTGACCTCCATTGTTGTTTTTCATTTCCTCCTCATGGAATATTTTGTTGAGAACATTCTGTAGTGCAGGCTTTCTATTTGTAAATTCTTTTAACTTTTGTTTATCATGGAAGGATTTTGTTTTGTCTTCAAACTGAAGGTTAGTTTTGCTGGGTATAGGATTCTTGGTTGGCAACCATGTTCTTTCAGAGCTAGAAATATGTTGTTCCAGGCCCTTCTAGCTTTTAGAGTCTAGGTTGAGAAGTCGGTTGCTATCCGTATTGGTCTCCCCCTATATGTAATCTGATGCTTTTCTCTCGTGACCTTCAAAATCCTATCTTTGTTTTGAATGTTAGGCATTTTCATTTTAATGTGCTTTGGTGTGGCTCTTTTGTGATTTTGTGCATTTGGTGTTCTGTAAGCCTCTTTATTTGATTTTCCATTTCATTCTTCAGGTTTGGGAAATTTTCTGATATTATTTCATTGAATAGTTGTTCGTTCCTTTGGTTTGTATCTCTGTGCCTTCCTCAATCCTAATAATTCTTAAATTTGGTCTTTCAAGATATCCCATAGTTCTTGGAGATTCTGTTCATGATTTCTTACCATCTTCTCTGTTTGGGCGACTTTATTTTCAAGATTAAATATTTTGTCTTTATTGTTTGAGGTTCTGTCTTCCAAGTGGTCTAGTCTTTTGGCGATGCTTTCCATTGAGTTTTTTATTTGGTTTATTGCTTCCTTCATTTCAAGGATTTCCATTTGTTTTTGTTGTTGTTGTTTTTGAGAATCTCTATCTTTGTTGAAATGATCTTTTGCTTCCTGCAGTTGCTTTTTCAACTGTTTATTGGTATGATCATTCATTGTCTGCATTTGCTCTCTTATGTCATCCTTTGCTTTGCAAATCATCTTAATCATGTATAATCTGAAGTCCTTTTCTGACATTTCTTCTACCATACTGTCATTGGATTCTATTAATATAGAATCTAGATTTGTTTGGATCATTTTCTTCCCTTGTTTTTTCATGTCATTCATGTATCTCCCCGTCTAGCAGTGCAGATCTGGGGTATTACAGATTCCCCCCCTATTGGCTTATAGTGGCCCTATAGTTTTCCAAAACCTTTTCTTTAAGGGGAGATCAATATTAGCAGTGCCAGTTCAGATACTGTGCAATCCTAGACCAAATATCCCCTATGAGGATATTAACAATGTTGTCATAATAAACAGAATGAGTTCAAATAATATCTTCAGTAAAACAAACAGATGCACTAAGGTCTGCAGTTTCTAATGGAGGACAAAGAGGATGCAGAGGGATGTAGGATGTAGCTGTTAATGGGATAAGAAAAGAATATACAGAAGTTCTAGATAATAGAAAGGGTGAGAGTGTAATCAAGAAATTGCATTGTAGCATGCAAAAAAGGGAGAAAGAAACTCTGAGGGAACAGGTAAACAAGGAAAAGAGAGCAAGAAAAGTAAAGAAATGAAAACTTAAATTTTTTCAATAAGGAGAAAAAAGAAAATCTATGGTATAACAGTCATATAGTAATGAAACTTCCCAGTATTCAGTAGCCTGATGCATGAGAGGTACCTGACAATGAGCTTCAAGCCTCTAGCAGCCGTCTCAGGATAGGTTTTTCCCCACCTAAAGATCAGAGCTAGGACTTCCAGGATTATCCAAGATGGCCGCTCTGGCTTCGAAATGTGTTGGCAAATGGGGAGCTGCAGCTCAGGGTGTGGAGAGGTGGTCAGCTGGAGGTCCTCGAGGCGGGATGTGGTTGGTCAGGCAGGGGTCCTGGAGGCCGGGTGTGTTTGATGTGGTTGTGGGATACTGGATGCTGGGTGCAATCAGTTGGTCTGGGGTCCCGGTAATAGGGCGCCATCAGTTGGTCTGGGGTTCCTGGCAGCAGGGAGCAGTCAGTCGATGTGAGGTCCCCAGAGGCAGGGAGTTATCATTCGGGCTGAGGGATCCTGGAGACGGGGCTCAGTCAGTCTGGCCAGGGGTCCTGTGGGGCTGGCTGTTGTGTCAAAATGGCGGCAGCCATGTGTAATCAAACCTGCAGGTACTGGGACAGAGAACTTCCAGGCAACAGCAGGCAGCTGGTTCTCCACTGGTGGTCGGGCGATAAGTTTGCTGACTGTTGTCAGAGGATCAGGAGGTGAACCTTGTGCGTTCGATGATGGATAGGTGTAAGGCAGGTGATGGACAGGCGAGAGGCAGGCAAATGGCAGATGATAGGCGCCTGACAGTGAGCAATCTGCACTCAAAAAAGTTGTCGATATGCTGGCAGACTGCAGGTTATCACAGCAGACAAATGGGGTAAATGGCAGTGGATTGATAAGCAGCAAAAACTGCCTCACCGAGAAACAGATATCCTCTGCTTGAAACCGGAGTTACGGAGTGACAAGGAACGCAGCCTCACTCTAGTCCGCCATCTTGAATCTCCCCAGATTTCTACTTTTTTAAAAAATATTTTTTAGTTGCAGATGGACATAATACCTTTATTTATTTTTATGTGCTGTGGACTGAACCCAGTGCCTCACACATGGAAAGCCTGTGCTCTACCACTAAGCCACAGCCCCAGATCTAGAATTCTACTTTTTTTTTTTTTTTTAATATTTTTTTAGATGTTGATAGACCTTTATTTTACTCATTTATTTATATGTGGTGCTGAGATTCGAACCCAGTGCCTCACACATGCTAGGCAAGAGCTCTACCACTGAGCCACAACCCCAGCCCCTAGAATTCTACTTTTATAAAAGTATTTTTGCCTTAAATAATTGTAGATTGATAGCTTTTTTCCTTTCTCTTTCAGAAATGACTCTCCATTGTTGTCTTAGCTTGTGTTGATTCTAATGAGAACTCTGTTGTCATTTTGCTCTGCATAGTATGCCTTTTTTTTCCTCTGTCTACTTTTAAGATTTCATATTTCTAGTGCTTGGGCCTTAGTGAGCTAATTGGATTTCTGTGATTATTATATTTTCATCATTGGTAAAAATTTTTGTCATTGTTTCTTCAAATATTCTCTGTGTTCCCCTGTCCAATTCTATGTGTGTTAGGGGATTTGAAGTTCTCCTGTGTTATTGGTGCTCTGCTCATTTTTTTGAGTTCATTTTTCTTTTCTTTGTTCAATTCTGAGTGTTTGTGTTGTTGTCTTCAAGTCACTAATGTTTTCTTTTTTATGAAATCAAATCTTTGAATCCTACAGAATATATATCCTCTTAGGTATTGTCATTTTCATTTCTAAGTAATAGGTTTGCTTCTTTTTGTATCATCTATATCTCTGCTTGACACTTTAAAATTTTCCTTTAGCTTCTTGAGCATTTGCAAATGATAATAAGTTTTAAAATGTCCTTGCCCTATTATATTATTTGTGCCATTTCTGTTCAGTTTTTATTGGTTGACTTTCCTCCTTGTTGAGGTTGTAATCACCTATTTCTTTGTGTGCCTGAAGATTTGTTCTGATTGTCACACTTTGTGAATTTTACCTTTTTGGTGCTGAATATTTCCACATTTTTATGAATATTCTTTAGCTTTGTTTTATTATGCAACTTGGAAACCGTTTGATCCTTTCAATTTTTGCTTTTAATTTTTGTTAAAGGACTACAGCAGCACTTAGAGTTAAATTTTTCACCATTACTGAGGCAAGAATCTTCTGAGCATACTCCACACAGTGCTCCATAAGGCATGGGTATTTCCAGTCTAGTGCTGTTGCCAGCTCTGTTGAACTTGAGTCATTGAGCTCACTTATTCTTTATGATGGTGGTTCTTTTCACAGCTTGGGACACTTTCCTCATACTGAGGTCCTTAGGGGAACCTCTGGAGTCTTGCCATGTACCGCTCTCTCCTGCCCAGTAATCCTGACTACTTGCTTCCCCCAACTTCCAGCTGCATCTGCTCAACTCTCAGCATCCACCAGTTCCTGACTTAGTAATCAACTGTCCTTCATTGCCTGAGGTCCAGTGTCGACAGGAGAACTTGTTGTTCCTTATTTTGTTGTGGTTTGTTTGATTTTTTGGCTGTGCTGTAATCCACTTCAGGGTGTTTCACATGTCAGGGAAGAACTCTACCATTAAACAACATCTCCCAGCCCATTTTATAAAGACTGTCTTAGTTTCTATTGACTTGATTTATTACAGTGTGTGGTGGGAGTAGAGGAGACTAAAACTGAAGATAACAGTTCCTTTGTCTATGGTCCTTCTTCCTCCCTTTTCCATTTGGGAAATTAGCCCATCTTGGACCAGAGGAACCCTTTGGAGAAACATGGAGTTGGAGCTCTTCCCTCCCACTGTCCCTCCTCACCCAGCATTTTTTTTTTTTTTAAACACAGGGGTCATTTTGCCCTAGGTGTCTTCAGGGGGATAGGTTATTTATGTGTGTATGTGTACACATGAGTGCTGTAAGTTGTGCCCCCTACCTGCTTAGGTGGGTTAACCTTCATTGATAAATTAATGTTTGCCCCTGATTACTTAGGGCAGTGATGAAACACTCAGCTGCATGTATAGTTCCTTTTTGCCCCTAACTTTAAATAGAATGATACCAGAAGAAGGAAGACAGTTGAAGAAGCAAATGCACCAGTATGCTGTGGTTGGATTTCTTCTTCGTGTGTCATCAGACTGATGTGCAGGGCTGATTCATCACACCCTGTTGTCTTGCAGTGGTTCTGAGGTTACCCCTTTATCAGGAGGTCAGGAGTCAACAGACTGTTTCTTTTTTGGTACTGGGGATTGATCCGAGGTGCACTTTACCACTGAGTTATATCCCCAGCCCTTTTTTAATTTTTTATTTTGAGACAGGGTCTTGCTAAGTTTTATTTTGTGTTTCTACGTGTTTCTGATCTTACCTCCTCCAGTGATTCCTCATCTGACATCTCACACATATTCTACATGTTATGCCTTCCAACTCCCTGGTATTTCCTAAAGTCTTGCTATTTCCTGGAATGCTGTTCCTTTTATATCTACCTTCAGAGATCATCACTTTCCTTGGAAACTCCATTCAAATCCCATTTTCTTTAAGATGTATTCCAGGGCTGGGGATGTAACTCAGTTGGTAGAGTGCTTGCCCCTCAAGCATGAGGCGCCCTGGGTTCAATTCCCAATACTGAAAAAAAAAAAGATGTATTCCAGAACCCCATGGTTAGAGATAGTTATCCCCTTCCTCCCTTCCTTCCTTTTTATTTTGAGGCTTAGGGCCTCACTAATTTGCTGAGACTGACCTCAAACTTGTGGTTCTTCTGCCTTAGCCTTTCAGGTCGCTGAGAATACAGGCATGCTCCACTGCACCCAGCTATAGAATTGTTTCTTAAAGAGCTCGAGAATAAATGTTCTCATCTGTGTAGGTCATACAGGTACTTAACTCTGGTTGTTGTAGCTTGAAAATAGCCATAAACAACACATTTTTTCCAGTAAAATTGTATTTTAAAGCTTTACTTAAAAGAGCTGGGAGTGCTTGCCTCGCAAACACAAGGCCCTGAGTTGGATCCCCAGTACTGCAAAAAAAAAAAAAAAAAAAAAGAAAAAAGAAAAGAAAAAGGCTGGGAGTGTAACTCAGTGGTAGAGCCTATAGTTATAATATGCAAGACCTTGGAGTTAATCCCAAACACCAAAAAAATAACTAAATAAAAACTATTTAAAAATCAGGTGTATGGGAGGCTCAGTGGTAGAGTACTTGCCTAGCACATGTGAGGCACTGTGTTTGATCCCCAGCACCACATAAAAAAAATAAAAAATAAAGGTATCGTGTCCCTCTGCAGCTAAAAATATTTTTTAAAAATTGCAAGGAACACTTTTAAAAAATCAGGTGGGAGAGCTGGGAATGTAGCTCAGTGGTAGGTTGCCTTACCTAGCATGCACAAAGTCCTGGGTACAATCCCTAACACTACAGACAGAGTTGGAGTTTGCAGACTCCTGCCTCAGTTTAAGCCTCTGTTATACTTAACTTTTTCATCTCATCTATTATAATCACTCCCAGAAACCATTCCCAGTTTTACCTTGCTTAACATGTAATCTCATATTACTGGTTCAGTAATGTCTAACTCTTTGCAATATACCATTAAGGGTTAGATTTCTCATACCTTCAAAGCCTCTACAGTTTGACTTTTTTTGTGTGTTTCTGATCTTACCGCCTCCAGTGCTTCCCAATCTGGCATCTCATACATACTCTACTTGTTATGCCCAGCCACTCCCTTATACTTCCTGATGCCCTCTTTTTTCCCTGGAATGCTGTTCCTGTTACGTCATAGGTACCTTCAGAAGCCGTCATTTTCCTTGGAAACCCCATTCAAATCCCATCTTCTTTAAGATGTATTCCAGAGCCCCATGGTTAGAAATAGTTTTCTCCTTCATGTTTCAGTATGCTGATTGAATGCTTTCATTGGTGACTACCTTCCTTTGTTCTTTGTGTGTGTCTGCCCTCTTGACCCAGAATACCTTAGGAAGTGAATGGTCCTCTTATCTGTCTCCTGTAGTTCAGTACAGAGTTGTATTAGCTTCACATCAATATAATGAAATACCTGAGACATCTTATGAAGTAAAGAGAGGTTTATTTTGGCTCATTGTTTTGGAGGTTCGAGTCTAAGATTGGTTGGTCCCACTAAATTGGGCTTCTAGTGAGGTTGGCACGTGTCAGAATAGTGCTAATAACATCTTGGGCCAGAAAGTTGGGGACTAGGGAAAATGGGGCTCTATAGCTTGTTTTTGAGAGCAGAATCTCCAGTGACCTCAGGACCTCCCACTAGGCCCCATCTCTTGAGGGACCACATAACCTACCAATTCCACCACCCTTAGGACTAGGTGTTTAACACATGGACCTTTGTGGAATATTTAACATCCAAATTGTAGCAAGCATGAAATTCAGAGTATGTGTTTTAAGAGATAAATAAAATTTATTGGCTCGAGGGAAGAATTCTTCTATTCACTGCTGCAGAGTTGTCATAATTGTTCTTGGCTCCTCCCTTGGGAACATGTATTCAGGCCCTCCTGAGGAGGTATATTGTGGGAAGCTGCCTGGTCTCTGGCTCACACTGTTAGAATTCATTGGTGGCAGGGCCTTGCTGTTCCAGGTCTTTGCTCCTACTGCTACTTCCTCAATGGCCTCTTGCCTTTGGTTCCACAGAGCTGCGGTGCAACCCTGGGCAGTTTGCCTGTCGCAGTGGTGCCATCCATTGCATCCCCCTTCCCTGGCAGTGTGACGGATTGGCAGCTTGTGAGGATGAGAGTGATGAAGCCGACTGTCCAGGTGAGTGCATCAAGCAGGTGGGGTATACTCCACCCATTCACCTTTTTGTTGTAGCTCAGGTAAGTGTGGCTTCCATGAGGAACAGAGAGATATAGCCTTGTAATCTGTGCTATTTTCACATATTGGAAAGGTGGTATGAACTGACTCCTACTCCTTTCTTTCTTTCTGTGTCTTTTTTTTTTTTTTTTTTTTTATAATAGCTATCCAACATAGATCTCAGAACTTGCAATATATATGAATATGCAAATGGTATGCTGTTACTCCATGTACAAACTGAAACAACATGTATCCCATTTGTTTACAATAAAAATAAAAAAAAAAAAGAATTAGAAGTTTCAGGAGTCTGCAAAGAGCAATTATATTTTAAAGTCCATTTAAAAAAAAAAAAAAAGAACTTGCAATATAGCAGGGGTGGGACTTTGAGAAGGCAAGGTGAAGTGCTGCCAGCCCTGGGATCGCACAACTCTGAGAGTGAACCTCTCCTGAAGGTGCACACACTTGGCACGTCACCCTTGCCCTGACTTTGGATGTAGGTGCCTCTTGAGACTTGGCTGGAGTCGACATGAGTGTGTTATTGTGGATTGACTTTGGCACTATGTACTCTTCTTGTCCACACATTCTCTAGTGACCTTGCACTCATGGGTTTCCTCCGATTGGTGTGTGTTCTTAAAGAGGTATCCTAAAAATGTTTGGAGAGGCCACAAAAAGTCCTAAATTGTTGGTTCTACACCTGGTTTCAGACCCAGTGAGGAAAATAAGGAACCTTGTGAGTAATAGTGTTCACTTCATCCATGGTTCTCAATTTGGGTTGGTGGGGAAGGGGTGATATCTTGTGCACAGATGTACCTGTGTGGATGTGTGATGCACACACATACAGACACACTAATTTAAGACCCTAGGTGGTTCCAATAAAGCCTCTAACAGGGAAAAAAAAGTCTTCCCTCAACTCAAGAATCACAGACTTGAACTCTTTGACCCAACATTTAAATTCTTTTACTATCTGACATAATTTTTCTTTATCAACCTGATTTATTACCATTTTCCCTTTAGTGGCTTAGCTGAAGTATTTTTTATACTTACCCTAGTAATAAATTCCTAGCCGCATGCTTCCTTTATTTTCTTCTCTTTTCCCAGAACCTTGTTCTGTTTCTTTTTGGGTAAACCCTGCTCTCCTTTAAGGCTTGGCTTAAACACTACCATGGTGAGAGGACATGTCTGTCCCTCTGGCTATGGGTCAATTTCCATCAGCATCTGATCTGTCCTCATCTTAAAACGTCTAGAACCACTGGTAATTCTCACCATTACTGGAATCCATGCTTGATCTGCCCTTCCAGACTGGGAGCTTCTGACTCCAGGAGACCTTTTCCTCAGTGGAGTCTGGCCTAGGTCAGGATGCACTAAAATTCCTAAAGGGATAACAGGGAGGCCATCCAATAGAAACTAACAAGTGAGGTTGGCATAGTTCTTTGAAGAGATTCCAAAATAAGAAGCAGAACTAGGTGTGGTCATGTACACTTATAGTACCAACTACTTGGGAGACTGAGGCAGGAGTTTGCATGAGCCCAGGAGTTTGGGGCCAGCCTCAGAGGGAGGGAGGGAGGAAAGTAGGAAGGAGGGAGGGAGAAAGATATGGTCTTGTTGGACTGTATTGAATATAATTTAGAGGGGATCCCTCCTGATTATCTCTTGAACCTTTCTTCCTTCATTGGATAGTACATATCTTTGGTAGAGGTGTTTGCCTTTCCAAAGGAGAGTTTTAATGGTGGTGGCCTGGTCAAGAGCCTCTGGGACCAGCCCTGTGTTGGGAGTCCATTCAAACACATAAATACTAGAAAGTAACTACAGATTGGGGAAAATAACTTTATAGAAACTCTAGGAAACAGCCAAAGGTCTACACCAACTAATCAAACACCTAATCAAGAAAAAGCCATGTTCAAAGTAGTAGATTTTGTGGATTTGTACTTACTTCTTCCCACCTCCCTCCATGTGGCATAGTTTGGTCTGAGGGAAAAAACAACCAAATTTTCAACCTTATGTTCAACATTGTAACTTCTCTTGGGGCTGCCTGAGGGATTGATTTGTTTGGCCTGACTTGGAGCTCAGATGAGGAAGTGACTTATGTCTGAGAGAGCTGTGGAAAGCAGCAGACAGTGCTTGTGAAAGCTGCAGTGGGAGCTACAGACCTGCAGATGCCTGGAACAACAAGGTCCTTATGGGTGAGGAATACAGTAGAGTGTCTAAGATCCTAGGGAGCACTGAAGGTAACACCATGGGAAACACAAGTAGCCTTGCATTTTGGGAATCAAGAAAAGTGCACACACAGGCTTAGGTAAGATGCATGCACAGAAGAAAAAAACTAAGATCTTGAAATCATCGCCTTGGGCTGGTCCCAAGGCTCAGAATAAGCCCTGTTAATAAATAAATTAGTGATGGTCTTTTCCAGCATAAAGCTAAATCTGTGGAGACTGGGGGAGGTGACTTAATTTTCAATACAATAACAATGAAAAATGCCTTATTTTTAACAACAACAATAAAAATTGAAGGTATACAGAGAAAGAGGAAACCGTGGCCATTTAAAGGAAGAAAATAAAGGGACAAAAACTAAACCTGAAGAAACAGTCATCAAACATAATACTTTGAAACCATATCTTAGTGAGGTGCATTGTCTCATGCTTATAATCCCAGCTATTCAAGAGACTGAAGTAGGAGGATCATGAGTTCAAGACCAACTTGAGCAACATTGTGAGATCCTATCTCAAAAAAATCTTAAATATGCTTGAAAAGCTAAAGAAGGGTCTAGGGTTATAGCTCAATGGTAGAACAGTTGCCCAGCATGTGTGAAATCCCAATTCAATCCTCTGCAGAGTAAGAGGAATTAAAAAAAAAAAAAAAACCTAAGGAAAATGTGGACAGAGAACCAAAGGAAAAATTAGAATATCAACAGATAAAAATTATCAGAGGAACTGAACAACTCTGGTACTTACCTGAAAAATATAACAGCAGGAGACTTCAACCCACAGAAAAAGGACTAGCAAAACTTGAAAAGAAAATATTTGAAATTATTAAGTCAATAGAACAATCAGGAAAAAGAATGAAGAAAGGTGAAAAGAGCCTAAGGAATTTATTGGATCAACCAGCAACCTCCAAATACACATTAGTTTCTCAAGTGCATGCGGAACACTCCACAATAGACCATGTGTTAGGCCACACAATAAGTCTCAGGAAATTTAAAAGATTAAAAGAATGCATAATGTCTTTTTCTGATTACATTGGACTGAAACTAGAAATGAACAGTAGAAGCAAAACTGGAAAGCACACTGATACATGAAAATCAAACAACATTTTTAATCATGGGATGAAGAAGAAATCACAAGAGAAATTAGAAAAATATCTTGAGACAAATGAAAATGAAAACATCATGTTGAAACTTGTGTGATGTAGCAAAAGCAGTGTGAGGAGGGAAATAATATAGTTGTAAGTGCTTACATTTTAAAAAGAAAGATATCAAACAATCTAACTTTATACCGTAAAGAATTAAAAAAAAAAAAAAAGAGGAACATTCTAAACTCAAAGCTGGCAGAATGAAGAAAATAATAAAGATTAGAAGACAGATCAGTGAAATGGAAAACAGAAAAATAATATAAAAATAATGAAAATCAAGAGTTCTTTGAAAAGATTAACAAAGTGGACAAACCTTTAGCTAGATTGACTAAGGGATAAAGAGAAGACTCAGTTAAAATCAGTAGTGAAAGTTGGATCATTACCACCAATTTTGTAGAAGTAAAAAAGAATAAAAGAAAATGCTATGAAGAATTATGTGATAGCAAAATAGGTAACCTAGGTAAAGTCATGTAATTCCTCGGAACACCACCAGTCAAGGTTGAATCATGAAAAAACAAAATCTGAATGAGACTATAATTAGTAAGGCTATTGAACCAGTAATAAAAAATCTGCCAGGGCTGGAGTTGTAGCTCAGAGGTAGAGTGCTTGCCTAGCATATGTGAGGCCCTGGGTTCAAGTCTCAGCACCACATATAAATAAATAAAATGTCCATTGACAACTAAAAAAATAAAAAAAAAGAAAGAAATGACTCGCAACAGAGAAAACCTTGGGAGCTGGAGTGTTGCTCACTGGTAGACCTTGCTGTGGTAAATCCTAGGTTTTGCCCTCAGTACCAAAAAGAAAAGTCCTAAACCAGATGGCTTATCTGGGGAATTCTTCCAAACTTTTGAAGAGTTAACAGTATTTCTTAGATTCTTCCAAAAACTCAAAAAGGAAGGAAATCATTCCAAAGCCAAACATAAATACTATAAAAATTACACACCAATGTCTGTATTAATATTGATGCAAAAACCCTCAACAGGGTTTAAAAACAAATTTAGTGTCATATCAAAGGGATTATATGCCACAACCAAGTTGGATTTATCCATAGAATGCAAGGATGGTTCAACAAACTAAAGTCAATCAATGTAATACTATGTAATGTTGGGAGGGGGGAGAAACATGATAATTTCATTTGATGTAGGAAAAGCATTTGGCAAAATTTAGTTCCCTTTCATGATAAAAATAAGACACAGAAATAGAAGTAAGCTGCCTCAATGTAATAAAGGCCATATATGAAAACCTACAGTTAATGTCATAACCATCGATGTCAAGACTGAAATTGTTTCTGCTAAGATCTGGAGCAAGATAAGGGGGCCCCCTTTCATCATTTTTAGTTAACATGGTATTAGGAGTTCTAGCAATCACAGTTAAGCACAAAAATAATCCCAGCAGCTCAAGAGGCTGAAGCAGGAGGATTGCAAGTTGGAGGCCAGCCTCAGCAAGTTGACAAGGCTCTAAGCAACGTAGGGAGACTCTGTCTCAAAATATCAAGGGCTGAGGATGTAGCTCATTGGTGATGTGTCCCTGGGTTTAGTCCCCAGTACTACCCCCTCCCAAAGAAGTTAGAATCATTCCTGTTCACAGATGAGATGTATAATTTTCTGTATAGAAAACAGATTTTACATACACACACGTTAGGACTAATCAACAAATTCATCATAGTTGCAGAACACACAAAAATCCATTACATTTGTATACACTAATAATCTGAATAGGAAATTAAGGAAACAGTTCCATTTACAGCAATACAAAAAAAGAATAAAATACTTAGAAATAAGCTTAATCAAGGAAATGAAAGATAAATACACTGAAAATGACAAAATTTTATTTAAAAAAATTAAAGAAGGGCTAGGGTTGTAGCTCAGTAGTAGAACTCTTGCCTAGCATGTGTTGAGGGACTGGGTTTGATCCTCAGCATCACATAAAAATAAATAAATAAAGATATTGTGTTCATGTATAACTAAAAAAATTTTTTTTACAAAAAAAAAAATTAAGACACAAATAAGTGTAAAGGCATCCCATGGCCTTGAACACAGACTTAAAAATACGCCAGTACTACTCAAAGCAATTTACAGATTCAGTGTATATCCCCTATTAGCATGCCAACAAGGTTTTTTTGTCAAAATATAAAAACCTATCCTAAAATAGTAGACCTCAAATAACAATTAAGAACAAAGCTGAAAACCTCACACTTCCTGATTTCAAAACCCTACAAAGCACAGTAACCAACTAGTGTTGAACAAGCATAAAGAGATATACAAACTAATAGAATGGAATATAGAATCCAGAAGTAAAATGATTTTCCATAAGGATGCCGTGACCATTCACTGGGGAAGAAGGGCAGTCTTTTCAGTAATTGATGCTAGGAACTCTAGACATCTAAATGAAAAAGAATAAAGTTCGTCAGGCTAGGAATGAAGTTCATTGGTAGAGTGCTTCCCTAGTGTACATGAGACCCTGAATTTTATCCCCAGCACTGCAAAAATAAAGTTTTATCCTTAGCTAATGATACACAAAAGTTAACTCATATTGGATCAGAGGCTTCAATGTAAGGCCTGAAACTAAAAACACTATTAGTGGAATATGGAAGAAAAGGTTGGGGCCCTGGAAGAAGCAGAAGAAGATGGCGCTCACCAGCTTTTTACCTGCACCTACTCAGCTGTCTCAAGACCAGCTTGAGGCTGAAGAAAAAGCAAGATCTCAGCGATCACGGCAGAACTCACTGGTCTCCTCCCGAAGAGAACCCCCACCATACGGGTACCGAAAAGGCTGGATACCTCGGTTGTTAGAGGATTTTGGAAATGGAGGTGCCTTTCCAGAGATCCATGTGGCCCAATATCCACTGGTTATGGGACGAAAGAAAAAAATGTCAAATGCACTGGCCGTTCAGGTGGATCCTGCAGGAAAAATTAAGTACGATGCAATTGCTCGACAAGGACAGTCAAAAGACAAGGTCATTTATAGCAAATACACTGACCTGGTTCCAAAAGAGGTTATGAATGCAGATGATCCAGACCTACAAAGACCTGATGAAGAAGCTATTAAAGAGATAACAGAAAAGACAAGGGTAGCCTTAGAGAAATCTGTATCACAGAAGGTTGCTGCAGCCATGCCAGTTCGAGCAGCTGATAAACTGGCTCCTGCTCAGTACATCCGATACACACCATCTCAGCAAGGAGTAGCTTTCAACTCTGGAGCTAAACAGAGGGTTATTCGAATGGTAGAAATGCAGAAAGATCCAATGGAACCTCCAAGGTTCAAGATTAATAAGAAAATTCCCAGGGGACCACCTTCTCCTCCTGCACCTATCATGCATTCTCCTAGTCGAAAGATGACTGTAAAGGAACAGCAAGAGTGGAAGATTCCTCCTTGTATTTCCAACTGGAAAAATGCAAAGGGTTATACAATTCCATTAGACAAACGTCTAGCTGCTGATGGAAGAGGGCTTCAGACAGTACACATAAATGAGAATTTTGCCAAACTGGCTGAAGCACTCTACGTTGCTGATCGGAAGGCTCGGGAAGCTGTGGAAATGCGTGCCCAAGTAGAGCGAAAAATGGCTCAAAAAGAAAAGGAGAAACATGAAGAGAAACTTAGAGAGATGGCCCAAAAAGCCAGAGAGAGGAGAGCGGGGATCAAAACCCATGTGGAAAAAGAGGATGGGGAGGCACGTGAGAGAGATGAAATCCGTCATGATAGACGAAAAGAAAGACAGCATGACCGGAATCTTTCTAGGGCAGCTCCTGGTAAGAGGTCAAAGCTGCAGAGAAATGAAAATCGAGATATCAGTGAAGTCATTGCTCTTGGTGTGCCCAATCCTCGGAATTCCAATGAAGTACAATATGACCAAAGGCTTTTCAACCAATCCAAGGGTATGGACAGTGGATTCGCAGGTGGAGAAGATGAAATTTACAATGTTTATGATCAAGCCTGGAGAGGTAGTAAAGATATGGCCCAGAGTATTTATAGGCCCAGTAAAAACCTGGACAAAGACATGTATGGTGATGACCTAGAAACTAGAATAAATACCAACAGATTTGTTCCCGACAAGGAGTTTTCCGGTTCAGACCGTAGACAGAGAGGCCGAGAAGGACCAGTTCAGTTTGAAGAAGATCCTTTTGGTTTGGACAAATTTTTGGAAGAAGCCAAACAGCATGGTGGCTCTAAAAGACCCTCAGATAGCAGCCGCCCCAAGGAACATGAACATGAAGGCAAGAAGAGGAGGAAGGAGTAGATATACCTCTCTTCAAAGGGAATGAACTATTATTACCTAGAACCCTAATGATGCAAGTCATGGGGGAACACTTTGTAAATGGTCAGGATATAAACCAAACCTGGGTGTCAGATCCCAGCACTACTTTTTACTACGGGAGATGGAGGTATTGAAAATTTTACTTTGAATTAATTTAGCTTTTTTAAACAGTGGGTTGTTTGTGCTTCTCCCACCTTTCAGCACTTACAGAACATACTGCCCACACAGAATTAAGACCATTTTGTGTGATACTAATAGTCTTGGGGTAATATTTTACATAAGAACAACTGCTTATGAACAAGGTTACCCCATCCATGAGGAGGAGAATATTCACATATTAGGACTGTGCTACCAAATGAATTTTACTCCTATTGTGCTGTTTTACTTTGGAGTGGGGAAAATAAGGTCTTGCTTAGTACAACTATTTGTTTGAAATAAAAAACATTTAGACAAAAAAAAAAAAAAAAGGTTGGTAACATTATGTTTGGCAATGATTTCTTACACTTGACATTAAAAAGCACAGGCAACAAAGGGAATATATAGAAATCAGACTATATCAGAATTTAAAACTTGCTCATTAAAGGAAACATTCAACAGAATGAAGAGTCAAACAAAGGGAAAATATTTACAAATCATGTATGTTAAGAGACTAATATTCAAAGTACAAAAAGAATGCCTACAGTACAACAACAGCAAAGAAAAAACTGATTAAAAATTGGGTAGAGCTTGGCACAGTGGCATGTGCTGGTAGTCCCAGCTCCTGAGGCCAGAGGATAGCTTTAGCATTGTAGTTCAAGACCAACCCAGACAACAGCAACATAGACCCTGGCTCCAAAAATAAATAAGCAAACTAATGAATGAATAAATAAATAACAGTACTCTAAAGATGAACTACAGATGGTCAGTAGCACATGAAAAGATGCTCAGCAGTACTAATTATTAGAAAAATACAAATCAAAACCATAGTGAGATGTTGTACAGCTACTGCTAAATAAAAAATTGGCAATGTTAACAAGAATCTAGAGAAATTGGAACCTTTGCTCAGTGTTGTTAGGAGAGTAAAGTGATACAGTCAGTATTACAGGACACTTTCCCAAAAAATTAAAAAATAGAATTATCATAGAATTGAAAACAGCCTCAAATAGATATCTGTACACCCATATTCATAGCGGCATTATTTGCAGTAGCCAAAAGATAGAAGCAATCCAAATGTCCATCTTTGGATAGTTGGATAAACAAAAAGTTGGTTTATCCACACAATGAAATATATGTACCCTCAAAAAGGAAGGAAATTCTGACACATGCTACAACATGGATGAGCCTTGAGGACATTATGCTAAATGAAATAAGCCAGTCACAGTGACAAGTACTGTATGATTTTATATGGAGGTATATAGATATTCAAATTTGTAGAGACAGTATAGTTGTGATTGCTGGGGGCTGCAGAAAGAGCAGAATGGGCATTAATTATTTAATGGGTAGAAAGTTTCAGTTTAGGAAAACGAAAAAGTTTTGGAGGCACATGTACTTAACAGTGAGAAGGTACTTAATGGCACTGACTTGTCCACTTTTAAAAGATTAAAATGGCAATTTATGTTATGTGTCTTTTTCTGCTTTCCAAATGTGAATAGAATGCTGTGAAGAGGAACAGTAGAGCAAGAAAGAGCTCTTAAAATTAAAACATCCAGCAATTCCAATATTTGATTAATGAGACCTTATGCTGGGCATAGTGGTGCACACCTGTAATCCCAGTGGTTTGGGAGATTGAATCAGGAGAATCTTAAGTTCAAAGTCAGCCTGAGGATCCTCAGTAGGTGGGTCACTGGACATAGCAGCAGTTTCTCCCAAAGTACTTCCACGGGGCAATTCCATGACAACAGCAAGGATTGGAATGAAATTACCAGGAGGATCACCCCCTGCATTGAACAACTCTGTTGCATGACATGCTTCTGCAGGCTGGCATTCAAAAACAGAGTGGCTCCCATGGAAGAAGGGCATAAATGTGCTAGATTGAGAAACAGAGTGGCTCCAGTGAAAATGAAGGGCTGACACAGACAAACCCAGTGAACAGCCTGAGCTCTGTGGATCCTGATGTCGTGTGGGCATTGATCAGGCGTGGACTCAAACAGCTGTAGTAGTGAAGTGTACAGTCTGACTCAGGTTTCTCCCCACAAGCTTCAGCCAGCCACCAGGAGTCTCCTCTGCCCCATCTTGAGCCATTGTAGATGGAGACTTGCTTCCTGTGAGCAGTGTAGATGAAGAGTCTCCCCTTGAGCCAGTGTAAACTCGATTTACTTTGAGCTAGTCCTTCCCAGTCTTTAGGCTCCAAATTGAAGTGTCTGGAGAGGGTGGGTGGCAGCTGGGCTGCTGTAGCTGCTGCTCCTGCCAGTTCTTTCCAAGGTCATCTGTCATCTCCACCAGGGGAAGTCTGTCAGTGGCAGGGAATTTCATTGATGGGGAGCTGGCGGCCAGCAGCATCACTACAAATGATGCCTCCTTGGGACGTTGTCACCTCTGGCTCTCTGCCCTTGTCCATTGGCCCTGCCAGCCTCTCTTGGCACTGTGCCCCACCTCCAACCCTGAAGCTCTGTGAGGCCTGGCTGGCAGCCGCTCCTGGACCCCCCGACTCTGTGTTGCCTAGTGTGGCATCCTTGTAGCTCCGTGGCTTCTCAGCACAGTAATTTTGAGAAGACTTAACGAAATATCTCCATCTGTAATTGCAGGACATTAGAAATGCAGAGGGCATCAAATCCTCTAAAGAGGAAAAATACAAGTTGTAATGAAAGGATCAAGGATCAGGATGACCATAGATGTCTGTTAGTTTTCTGTCACCGTGACAAAATACCTGAGATAATCAGCTTAAAAGGAGGAAAAATTTGGTTTCAGAGTTTCATTTCTGTGGCCAGTTGACCTTGTTATTTTGGTCCATTTGTTGCACATTACATTATAGTGATAATTCATGAAAGAGGAAGCCTATTCACCTGGTGGCCCTGGAAGCAAAGAGACAGAAAGCGGGTGGGGTCCCAGTATCCCCATCAGGGAATGCTTCAGTGACCTAACTTACTCCCAGTAGGCCCACCTCCTAAAAAATTCTGCCATCTGCGAGTAGTGCCTTGGACTTTTTACTTTTATTTTTTATTTCTTCTTTTCAGTTTTACATGACAGTAAAATGTATTTTGACATATTATATACACATGGAGTATAATTTCTCTTTTTTTGGTTGTACATGATATGTACTTACACTGGTCACATATGAACATAGGGAAGTAAAGTTCAGTTCATTTTGCTGTCTTTTCCTATTCCCCTCCTCATTCCCCTTTGTCAAATTCGATGGACTTCTATTACCCCACCCCCACCCTTACTGTGTATTAGCATCCACATATCAGAGAGAACGTTCGGCCTTTGGTTTCTTGGGATTGGCTTATTTCACTTAGCATGGTATTCTCAGTTCCATCCATTTATCAGCAATTGCCATAATTCCATTCTTTACGGCTGAGTAATCTATTGTGTATATGTCCCACATTTTCTTTATGCATTCATCTGTTGAAGGGCACCTAGGTTGGTTCCATAGCTTTGCTATTGTGAATTGAGCTGCTGTAAACATTGATGTGACTGTGTCACTATAGTATGCTGATTTTAAGTCCTTTGGGTATATACCAAGGAGTGGGATAACTGGTCAGATGGTGGTTCCATTCCAAGTTTTCTGAGGAATCTCTGGACTGCTCTCTAGAGTGGTTGAACCAATTTGCAGTCCCACCAGCAGTGTATGAGTGTACGTGTTTTCCTACATCCTTGCCAACATTTATTGTTGTTTGTATTCTTGATGATTGCCTTTCTGACTGGAGTGAGATGGAATCTCAGTGTGGTTTTAATTTGTTTCTCTAATTGCTAGAGATGTTGAACATTTTTTCGAGTTCTTTATATATCCTGGAGATTAATGCTCTATCTGAAATATAGGTGACAAAGATTTTTTTCCCATTCTGTAGCTCTCTCTTCATATTCTTGATTGTTTCTTTTGCTGTGAAGAAGCTTTTTAGTTTAATTCCAATCCATTTATTGATTCTTGATTTTACTTATTGCACTTTAGGAGTCTTGTTGAGGAAGTTGGTTCAGCCTACATTTTCTTCTAGTAGATGCAGTGTCTTTGGTGAGGTGCCTAGGCCCTTGATCCACTCTGAGTTTTGTGCACAGTGAGAGATAAGGAAGGGATCAGTTTCATTCTGCTATGTATGGATTTCCAGTTTTCTCAGCACCACTTGATATAGAGGCTATCTTTCCTCCAGTGTGTTTGTGGCACCTTTACCTAAATAAATGTATTTATGTGGGTTTGTCTCTGTGTCTTCTATTCTGTTCCATTGGTCTTCATGTCTGTATTGGTGCCAATACCCTGCTGTTTTCATTGCTCTAGTTCTGTAGTATAATGTAAGTTCTGGTATTGTGATGCCTCCTGCGTCACTTTTCTCGCTAAGGATTGCTTTGGCTATTCTGGGCCTCTTATTTTTCCATCATTTGGTATTTTTTGTGTGTCTCTAACTTCCATGCTTTTGGGCATTCTCCACTGATTTCCCCATAGACAAGCCCATCATTCCTTCACTGTCAGAGTTCTTGTTTTTTACTATCAATGCTACTCCTAGTTAGACCATGGAAGATGACCCATCTGTTTGTCAGGTGCAATTTGATTTCATTTTGATGTTGATCATTGTCATCATCATCATTTTGTGTTTTCAGTTATAGCTTTATTGAGATATACTTCCAAAACCATACAGTTTGTAATGGTTTTCAGTAGTTTTTGGTATACTGGTAGAGTTGTGTATCCATCATCATAATCAATTTTAGAATATTTTCATTACTCCAGAATGAAACCGCATACTCTAGTTAGCAGGCACTCACTATTACCTTCAATCTTTACAACCCTAGTCCACCACTAAACTACTTTATTTCTCCATGGATTTGCCTCATTTGCACATTTCATATAAATGGGATCATACAACATACAGTCTCTTTTGACTGACTGACTTTTACTTACATAATACTGTAGTCTGTGTGTGTGGGTGTGTGTGTGGTGGGGGTGGTGTTAGGGCTAGGCACTGAGCTACAACTGCAGTCCCCAGTCACTTTTTTTCAGTGTCCATCTGTGTCATTTTTAGTCTACTTTTCTTACACTTATATTACAAGTGTTAATTTTAACAGCTTTATTGACATGTATTATATAATCATAAAGTCTTTGGTTTACAAAGTGTACGTTCAGTGATCTTTATTAAATTTATGGAGTTCTTCAACCATAAGCATATTTTAAGACGTTTTTTTTTTTCCCTTAATCATTCCCCAAAGATCCCTGATGCTCATTTGCAGTTTCTCCCTGGTCTCTGCCCTAGTCCCAGGCTATTGCTGATCTGTTTTCTGTCTGTTGTAGAACTGCTTTTTCTTGAGCTTTCATGTAAATTGGATCATGTTTATACAACCTTTTGTGACTGGCTTCTTTTATGTAGCTTGCTTTTGAGATTTATCGGTGTAGCACAGATCAGTGGTTTGTTCCTTTCCATTGTGATTTAGTCCCTTGTATGGATATTCCATGTTTTAAAAATCTGTTCATTGTTTAATGAACATTTTATTTGGGTTTCTCTCATTTCTGGACAATTGTGAATAATGATGCTGTGACCATTAGTGTACAAGTTTTTGCATGGACAATATGCTTTCACTACTCTAGGAATGAAATTTCTGGGTCATATGGTAAATTTATGTTTAACTTTCTAAGAAATCGCCAAACTATTTTCTGTGTGACTGTAGGTTTATATTTTAAAAAATAAATTGTACCTAACAACCAGGTTCTCCTCAGTTTTAGATCCATCAAGTATTCTGCCAATGTCATCTTGGATTTTTCTTCCCAGAGCTCCTGACCACCCTAGCCTGCTTAGCATTATGGGATCTGATGGCCACCTTCCCAGCTGCCAATCCAGGGCCTCCTTTCACCATTAACACAGGAGACTTACTAGATTTCTCTTTTATCTCATTCTTGTCTTAGATGGGCTCCTTTCTGGTTTTCCTGTCCTTAATATTTGGATTTGTTCCCTCATTTTAGCAGAGTACTGCCTTTTAAAACTTCCACAGAAAAAGAACTTTGGAGACAAAAGTTTTTGTTTCCTTGTTTGCAAGTCTTGAATGGTCCTCATTTCACCTTGATACATAATAAATTTGGCTACATTTAAAATATAAGTTGGAAATAATTCCTTCCTATAATTTTGAAGGCCTTATCTAATTTTTAAGATTTCAGTGTCGCTGGTGCCATAATAATTTCTGATTCTTACAAGATAACCTGTTTTCTTTCTTTTTAAAAAAAAAATTTTTTTTTGTAGTTGTAAATGGACTGAATGCCTTTATTTTATTTGTTTTTTTTTTTTAATGTGGTGCTGAGGATCGAACCCAGTGCCTCACACATGCTAGGCAAGTGCTGTGCCGCTGAACTATAGCTCCAGCCCATCCTATTCTCTTTCTTCCTGGAAATTTTGAGTGTCTTTTGGTCCATTGTGCTGGCTATTGTGTGGGTCTTTTCTTTTAAGAAACTCATGCCCTTTTGTATAGGGAATGGATCAGTAGATTTCTTTTCTTCCATATCTCTCTTCTCTTTTTAGAACTTCTGTTATGGAGAATTGGAACTCTCAGACTGTTTTTTAATTTTTTCCCTATCTTGTTTTTCCTCTCTTTGTCTTTAGATCTGCTAAATCTTTTAAGACGTTTTCATTTTTGATAATGTCATCTTTTTATTTGTCCACTAACTTTTCGGAGGTGAGGGTAGTACTATCTGCATGTTTCTTCTTAGTAGCATCCCTTCCTTGTTTCATGGGTATGGTGAAGTCTGAGGATGTTAATAGCATGTTTTTGTTTTTATGTAAATTTTTTGTCTCCCTGTGATTCTTCTGTGTTATTTTCTCCTGTGGTTTTGGTCTTTGCCTTTCGTTTGAAGGCATTTCTTAGAGGTTGTGTGGTCCCTGCCTATTCTGTGTGGCACATGGGCCTTCCCTGGAGGGTGAACCAGCTGAAATGTTTCATTAGGGATCGCCTCCTCTTCAGGACTTTTTCTTGGACTAGTCAAATTTTTCCATGGAGGAATGTCCCAATCTGCCTGGAGAATGGACTTCTGTGCGCTTTCTGGACAGAGTGGCTGAGGGTCTGCCCTTCTTTCCTTGAGTAAAGAACTCTGACTTTAAAGCTCAACCTTCTTGCTGGTGAGTCACCATGATGTGGGGAGGTACCTGGGTATGTCTAATTGCTTTGTATCCCACCTTTTAATATAAGCTATTTCAGACTATTGAAACTCATATGAATAGTATAATAAACATTCATGTTGTTTTTACTTGGATTCACCAGCCAGTAATATTGTGTCCTAATTGTTCTTTGTGTGTTTTTTTTTTTTAAATGAACTCTTTGAGCAAGAGTGTTACAAACACTATGGCATTTTTACCCTAAATATGTTCATCTAGGAGTGTAAGCGTAATACTAATACAGTTTGCACATGCAGGAAGTTTACTATGATATTATGTATAGTTCATATTCACCTTTTTTCATTATTCCAAAAATGTCCTTTTCTTGCCCCCTTATGGTACAAGGGATTGAACTCAGGGATTCATGTGTGCTAGGCAAGCCCTCTACCACTGAGCTACTACATCCCCAACCCCAAAAATGTACTTTAAAAGCTTTTTTTTTCCTTTAAATCTAGAAATTATTAAAGTTTTACTAATTATATTTTATTGGCTCCTTGCTTTGTTCTTCAGAAGTACTATTCAATTTTTAATTTTTTTTCTTTAAAGGGCAGAGGCCCTGACATTGACAGTTGTTTTGTCCTTCTCATGATTAACTTCAGGTGGGACTTTTGTTTTAAGCAAGAATGCTATGTAGTTCATAAATTATCATATCATGAGACACATGAGGCCAGTTTTTCCCATTATTGATGATATTGAGTATGATCAATTGATTAAGGAAATGTCTTCCAGATGTCACTATTGTGAATGTTTTCCCCCTTTTGTAGTAGAAAGTAATTTGTAAATAAAAATGATTTAGAAATGTGTATAATGGTATTATAGGTGTTCTCCAACACCCAGTTGTTTTAGCTTAATAGTGATATAAGCTATAAGTGATATAGCTTATAGTTTATTTGAATCAGTTATAATAGTGGGTTAAAAAAATGGCAACTTTTGTAAATTATCATACTGCATTTAATTAATAATCTTCTTTTATAAAGAGTTTTCCTGGGGCTGGGGATGTGACTCTGATAAATACTTTCCTAGCATGCTCAAGGTGCTTGGTTCAATTCCCCAGTACTGTTTTAAAAAATAACAACAGCAAAACAAAACTTCCCTATTTCCTCCTTCTTATATCATATCACTGCAAAACACTTCAGTCTCAACTTGATTCCAGCTCTGGAATCAGCCATTTCTCTAAGGAGGCCTGCTTCCTTTAGAGAGGATGGTATTGTGAAATCAACATCTGGGTGTTGGCTGAGCTCATTGTTGCTGGGGTATCTGGTATTGTCAGTGGATAGAACTAGGCTTTCTTTTTAAAGCATATATTCATATTTATTGAATATGAATGCAAGAGTTCTTCCTTTCTTCCCATTTCTTATTTGTAGATCACGTTTCCCATAGTAAGTATTCTGGTCCCCACATATCCTAAATAGGTACTCCCTTGGCAAATTCGGAAATACCCATAAAATAGTTTTGGAATCACGCTTAGCCCTCCATGTAGTCTGGTTTCTCATCTGTGGATTCAACCAACCATGGATCAAAACCGTTTGATAAAAATCTGTGCTTGTACTGAATAGACTATCTTGTCATTATTCCCTAAACTATACAACATAACGTCTATTTACATAATATTAACATTGTATCAGGTATAAATAATCTAGAGATTATTTCAAAATTTACACAAAAATATGCATATGTTAAATGTAAATACACTATTTTATATAAGAGACTTGAGGATTTCTGGATTTGGGGATCTTGTGTGGGTGGAGGGAGTGCTAGAATAATTCCCAATAGTTACAGGGATGACTATACTATTCCTGTACGGCTGCAAATAATAAACCTACTAAGTTAACTTCAGAAGATTCCTTTGCAGTTCTTTGTTGTTAGATGACTTCCTGCTTAAAGTGTGTAGTCAGATTTCTTTAGTCCAAAATCACTGGGATTTGTTCATTCTTTTCTTAATCTATTTATTTTGCAGTACTAGGGATTAAACCCAAAGACACTGTACCACTGAGCTATACCCTCTGCCCTGTATATTTTTTGTTTTGAGACAGGGTTTCCCCTAAGTTGCCCAGGCTGGCCTTGAACTTGTGATCCTCCTGCCTCAGCCTCCCAAGTAGCTGAGATTGTAGGTGTGTGCCAGTGTATTTGGAATTCATTCATTCTTTTCTTTTTAAAAAATATTTTTAGTTGTAGATGGACACAATACCTTTATTTTGTTTATTTAATTTTTAAAAAAATTTTTTAGTTGTCAATGGATCTTTTATTTTATTTATGTATATGTGGTACTGGTATCGAACCCAGGGCCTCACACATGCCAGGCAAGTGCTCTACCACTGAGCCACAACCCCAGCCCTGATTCATTCTTTTCTTATGTATGATTATGTTAGCATTTGAGTCTCTTTGTATTTGATCTAAGAACTTTTCATGCCTCTTCATCTTGTTAATTTAATTCTCATTTTTATTGATATATAATTCATTTACCATAAAATTATCCCTTTCAACTTTAAATTATACAATTACATGGTTTTTAGTATATTCCCAATATGTAACTGACTTAATTATATTTTTAGAATATATACAGTACAAAGAATCAGAAATTATAACTGTGTAAAAAGAATATTCTTGGAATTTCTTTTTTCTTTTCTGTCCTTTTACCCTCCTCCCAATCACATTATAAAGATAATTCATTTTATTAGTTTCTAGTTTATATTTCCATTCCCCCCCCCAAATAAGCATACATGTATATGTATTATTTTCTTTGCCCCTCCTTTCTCATATAAAAAAGCATGTTATAGACTGAGTGTGTAGCTCAGTGGTAGAACACTTGCTTAGCCTGGGGGAGGCCCTGGATTTGATTCCCAGTATCTCCCCCCAAATTTTTATTACCATATATACTATTTACACTGTGATTTTTTTCTCTTTTAATTTAACAAAATACCCTTGACATCACTCTGTATTAATTCTTAGAGATACTTCTCTTCCTCTTTTACAGCCACCAAAAACTTTACTTTAGGGACCTGCTGTATTTCAGCCAGTCTTATGTGTGGGCCTTTCTTTATCCCTGTTATTGTGCTATAAAAAATCATGCCACTTGTAACTAAAAAAACAAAACAAAACAAAACAAAACAAAAAACCCCATGCCACATAGCAGAGTTTGGGGGCACACACCTGTAATCCTTAGAGACTTGGAGAAGGCAGGGGGATCATAAGTTTGAGCCAACCTCAGCAACTTAATTGAAACCTGTTTCCAAATAGAAATTAAAGAACTGAGGATTAGATCAGTAGTAAAGTGCCCCTGGGCTCAGTCCCCAGTACCAAAAGCAAAACCCATCATAATAATAATAATAATGCCACAGTAAACAACCTTGTGCATATGATTCCCCTTTTTGCTGAGTTATTGGAGATTTATCTTCCTTATAGATGTAGGATTACTGGGTCAAAGGGCAAATGCATTTGTAATTTTGTTAAATATTGTCAGATTCCTTGTTTTTTCACTTTCTCAGAAGTTGGCCCAAGAGAGCTTTCTGCCTCAAATAAGTTTAGGATGATTTGCTCCTAAAATGAGAATATTGAGTCTGACAATTGCTAAACTGGTTGGGGACACTGAAACAACAGGCGTAAACTGTGATTGTCCCCAGTCAGATTGTGATGTATGGTCACCCTCTCAATTAATTATACATGTCCTTCTGCTTGCCAGTTTTTAGAACTTTGTCTTCCTCTTTCCTATTCTGTTTGTCCTTTAGACCATCTCATTACTTTTGTTTTAATAGGTTTTAGGAAAGATGCATTGATGCATTCTGATATCTTTAACCAGAAGTTTCAAAAGATGTTATTAATCTGGAATTTTTATACCTAAAGAGAATAGAATAAAGAAATTATCTGATGGGGACAGACTCAGAAAAGTTGACATATTCTTTATTAGGCAGACAGTGGAAAATGTGATCTTGTAAAAGAGAGGGCAAAGCAAGAAAGAAAATGGCCCTGGATCCAGGCAACAGAGATCCAGAGAACAACTGGGTCAGACAGGAATAAGATGGTGGGCTGCTAAAGGGAGGCTTCCAGGAAGCGGAGCCAAGCTCTTTGAGATGCTGAGATGATGTTTGAGTGTTTACAAATTTTATTGCTGGCCTTCATCTATTATTGTAGTATCTGAAAAACTTAAAAGGTAGAAAAACAGGAAACTAGTTTAAAAAATGATGCAAAAATTAACTCCAGGAAAAAGAAAATTGTTAGAATAATAAATAACCTGAGTATACGCTCTTTGCCTCAGAAGTGAAGCACATTTACATTATTACATTATTATACTGACTTTCTGAAATTATTGGAAGGTATGGTAAGAATGTATGTATGTGGATAACATTTAAAATGAGTAAAGCTAGAAATAGCAGTGTAAGCCTATTTGGAAATATGAATGTAAATACCAGAAGAAACAAGCAAAAAGGGTATTCCTGGGAAATGGAATTGGTCACAGGAGAGTGGAAGGGGAAGCAGGAGTTTGTGTTTCATCTTTTGATGTATCATATTTATTTATTTAAGAGCTTTTAAGACCTCGGGTGAAGATTCTTCTCTAACCAGTCCATTTCCGTCATGTCTTTGCTGGCAGGTGAGCCCCAAAGCCACAAGCTGAAATTGTCCTAAGACTTTCTCATGGCTTCAGCTCCTCTCATTGACCTGTAGTAGAAAGTTAAGACACTTCTTTTATGATTGTCCCTCTCCTTGGTGCCAGAGATATTCATGAACCCAAGAAGAAACAGCAGAGATGTAGATTTTGAACCTGGAATTTGAAGGAGTATATTTTTGGAGTTAATTTTTATTGGGTTATATATTCCCCACATGGGTATAAAATGGAAAAACCAACAGTGCTCCTATTGATACTTTTAAAGCACAGCATCAAAATCCTGGTAGAACAGAGACAGATGGCAACCACTAGGGCACATCCTCCAATAAGTCTCAATAAATGAGGTGGCCCTGGCCTTGGCTGCACAGGTGAATAATCAGGTTTAAAGAACTTGCATGACACAATGGCACTACCATTAGGAATTTTTTTTCTGGCTTTCTTCTTTTAAGAATTTTCTTTTGGTAAACAAGTATTATCTGACTTAATGTCATTGAATTTTTTTTTTTAATTTTTATTTTGTGTGTGGTGTGTGTATGTTATCTGGGATCAGACCCAGGGGCATTTTACCACTGAGCTATATCTCTAGCCCTTTTGAAAAACTCTACTTTGAGAAAAGGTCTCTCTGAGTTGGCCATACTGGTCTTTAACTTGCTATCCTCCTGCCTAAACCTCCTGGGTCACTGAGATTATAGGCATGCATCACTGCACCTGGCATGACATTTGACTTTTGACTATGACTGCAGACTAGCTTTGGTATGAAAAGGATGCAAGTTCTGACAACTTGGAGTAAAGAAGCTCAAGTCATCTTGCCCTCTCCTTTATTTGAGGAAGTGACATGCTCACCTGGACCCTAATGCTCTAGATGGCATGTTATAAATTTTTAGACTTTAGAGGTTGAAGTCCCTCACATTTTGTCCTTTTTTTTTTTTTTTTTTTTTTTTTATTGTAAACAAATGGGATACATGTTGTTTCTCTGTACATGGCGTAAAGGCATACCATTTGTGTCATCATAAATTTACATAGAGAAATGTTGTTTGATTCATTCTGTTATTTTTTTCCCTTCCCCGTACCCCTCCCACCCCTCTTTTCCCTCTATACAGTGCTTCCTTCCTCCATACTTGCCCCCTCCCTAACCCTAACTCTAACCCTAACACTAACCCTTCCCTCCCCCCATTATGTGTCATCATCCACTTATTAGCGATATCATTCGTCCTTTGGCTTTTTGAGATTGGCTTATCTCACTTAGCATGATATTCTCCAATTTCATCCATTTGCCTGCAAATGCCATAATTTTATCATTCTTTATGGCTGAGTAATATTCCATTGTATATATATATACCACAGTTTCTTTATCCACTCATCAATTGAAGGGCATCTAGGTTGGTTCCACAGTCAATTCACAGGCTATTGTGAATTGAGCAGCTATGAACATTGATGTGGCTGTATCTCTGTAGTATGCTGATTTTAAGTCCTTTGGGTATAGGCCAAGGAGTGGGATAGCTGGGTCAAACGGAGGGTCCATTCCAAGTTTTCTAAGGAATCTCCACACTGCTTTCCAGAGTGGCTACACTAATTTGCAGCCCCACCAGCAATGTATGAGTGTACCTTTCTCCCCACATCCTCGCCAACACCTGTTGTTGCTTGTATTCTTGATAATCGCCATTCTAATTGGGGTGAGATGGAATCTTAGGGTGGTTTTGATTTGCATTTCTCTTATTACTAGAGATGTTGAACATTTTTCCATATGTTTGTTGATTGCTTGTAGATCTTCTTCTGTGAAGTGTCTATTCATTTCCTTAGCCCATTTGTCAACTGGATTATTTGAATTCTTGGAGTAGAGTTTTCTGAGTTCTTTATAGATTCTGGAGATTAGTGCTCTATCTGAAGTATGATTGGCAAAGATATTCTCCCACTCTGTAGGCTCTTTCTTCGCTTTGCTGATAGTTTCCTTTGCTGAGAGAAAGCTTTTTAGTTTGAATCTATCCCAGTGGTTGATTCTAGCTTTTATTTCTTGGGCTATGGGAGTCCTGTTAAGGAAGTCTGGTCCTAAGCCGACATGTTGAAGATCTGGACCTACTTTTTCTTCTATAATCTGCAGGGTCTCTGGTCTGATTCCGAGGTCCTTAATCCATTTTGAGTTTAGTTTCGTGCATGGTGAGAGATATGGGTTTAGTTTCATTCTGTTGCATATGGATTTCCAATTCTCCCAGCACCATTCGTTGAAGATGCTATCTTTTCTCCATTGCATATTTTTGGCACCTTTGTCTAGTATGAGAAAATTGTATTTATTTGGGTTTGTGTCCGTGTCCTCTATTCTGTACCATTGATCTACCTTTCTATTTTGGTACCAATACCATGCCGTTTTTGTTACTATTGCTTTGTAGTAGAGTTGAAGATCTGGTATTGCAATACCCCCTGTTTCACTCTTCCTGCTAAGGATTGCTTTAGCTATTCTGGGTTTCTTATTCTTCCAGATGAATTTCATAATTGCTTGCTCTATTTCTGTAAGGTGCGTCATTGGGATTTTAATTGGAATTGCATTGAATTTGTATAACACTTTAGGTAGTATGGCCATTTTGACAATATTAATTCTTTCTATCCAAGAACATGGAAGATCTTTCCATCTTCTAAGGTGTTCTTTAATTTCTTTCTTTAGTGTTGTATAGTTCTTATTGTAGAGGTCTTTCACCTCTTTTGTGAGATTGATTCCCAAGTATTTTATTTTTTTCGAGGCTATTGTGAATGGGGTAGTTTTCCTAATTTCTCTTTCTGAAGATTCATCACTTATGTATAAAAATGCATTGGATTTATGAGCATTGATCTTGTAACCTGCTACTTTACTAAATTCACTTACGAGTTCTAAGAGTTTTCTGGTGGAATTTCCAGGTTCCTCTAAATATATAATCATGTCATCAGCGAACAGGGATAGTTTGAGTTCTTCTTTTCCAATTCGTATCCCTTTAATTTCTTTGGTTTGTCTAATTGCTCTGGCTAGAGTCTCAAGAACGATGTTAAATAGAAGTGGTGAAAGAGGGCATCCCTGCCTTGTTCCAGTTTTTAGGGGGAATGCTTTCAGTTTTTCACCATTTAGAATGATACTAGCCATGGGCTTAGCATAAATGGCCTTTACAATGTTAAGGAATGTTCCCACTATCCCTATTTTTTCTAGTGTTTTGAGCATGAAGGGGTGCTGTATTTTATCCAATGCTTTTTCTGCATCTATTGAAATAATCATGTGATTCTTGACTTTAAGTCTATTGATATGGTGAATGACATTTATTGATTTCCTGATGTTGAACCAACCTTGCATCCCTGGGATGAAACCCACTTGATCATGGTGCACTATCTTTGTTGAGAATTTTTACGTCGATGTTCATTAAGGATGTTGGTCTGAAATTTTCTTTCCTCGATGAGTCTCTGTCTGGTTTAGGTATCAGTGTGATATTGGCTTCATAGAATGAGTTTGGGAGGGTTCCCTCTCCTCTTCTATTTTATGGAATACTTTGAGAAGTATTGGAATGAGCTCTTCTTTAAAGGTTTTGTAGAACTCGGCTGAGAACCCATCTGGTCCCGGACTTTTCTTTGTTGGTAGGCTTTTGATGACTTCTTCTATTTCAGTACTTGAAATTGGTCTATTTAAATTGTGTATGTCCTCCTCGTTCAGTTTAGGCAATTCATATGTCTCTAGAAACCTGTTGATGTCTTCGAAATTTTCTATTTTGTTGGAGTATAGATTTTCAAAATAGCTTCTAATTATGTTTTGTATTTCAATCGTGTCTGTTGTGATATTTCCTTGTTCATTCCGAATTTTAGTGATTTGGGTTTTCTCTCGTCTTCTCTTTGTTAGTGTGGCTAAAGGTTTATCAATTTTGTTTATTTTTTCGAAGAACCAACTATTTATTTTGTCAGTTTCCTTCAAATTTGACGATGAAATAAAATCCTTCCATGATAAACAAAAGCTAAAAGAATTTACAAAAAGAAAGCCAGCATTACAGAACATTCTCAGCAAAATATTCCATGAGGAAGAGATGAAAAACAAAGAAGCAAATCAGCAAAGGGAGGAATTATCCTAAAGAAATTGTCAAATAAAGGAGGAACCAAGTTGTGTCAAACAAATAAATAAATAAAATTTAAAAAATGAACCAAATGACCGGGAAAATGGCCTGAATTCATCAATCAAAAGACATAGACTGGCAGATTGGATTAAAAAGAAAGATCCAACAATATGTTGCCTACAAGAGACTCACCTCAGAAAAAGATTCCCATAGACTAAAGGTGAAAGGATGGGGAAAAACATACCATGCACATGGACTCAGCAAAAAAGCTGGAGTATCCATCCTCATTTCAGACAATGTGGACTTCAAGCCAAAGTTAGTCAGAAGGGATAAAGAAGGTCATTTCATACTGCTTAAGGGAAGCATAAATCAGCAAGATATAACAATCGTAAACATCTATGCCCCAAACAGTGGCTCATCCATGTATGTCAAACAAATCCTTCTCAATTTCAGAAACCAAATAGACCATAACATAATAATACTAGGTGATTTTAACACGCCTCTCTCACCACTGGACAGATCTTCCAGACAAAAATTGAACAAAGAAACCATAGATCTCAATAACACAATCAATAATTTAGACTTAACGGACATTTATAGAATATACCATCCAACCAAGAGCAAATACACTTTCTTCTCAGCAGCACATGGATCCTTCTCTAAAATAGACCATATATTATGCCATAAAGCTAATGTTAGCAAATACAAGAAGATAGAGACACTACCATGTATTCTATCAGATCATAATGGATTGAAGTTAGAAATAAATGAAAGAGTAAAACACAGAAACTATTCCAACATCTGGAGATTAAACAATATGCTATTATATGATGAATGGATAATAGAAGATATTAGGAAGGAAATTAAAAAATTCTTAGAGGTAAATGAGAACAAAGAAACATATCAAAATCTCTGGGACACTATGAAAGCAGTACTTAGAGGGAAATTTATTTCATGGAGCGCATTTAATAAAAGAAGTAAAACTCAACAAATAAACGACCTAACACTACAGGTCAAAGCCCTAGAAAAAGAACAACAGACCAGCACCAAAAGTAGTAGAAGACAGGAAACAGTTAAACTCAGAGTTGAAATCAATGAAATTGAAACAAAAGAAACATTTTGTCCTTTATTTGCAAATAATCCTTTCTGAATGCTCTTCAGAAGTGAGCATGCCATACACTGTCCTGACTCAATTTCTTTGTTGAACTTGCAGTATGGTAGCAACCTCAGCTCTCATTGTAAGGTTATCTGCTGGGGAAGGAGCCCACGAGGCATAATGGCTACTGCCAGTGGTGCTGGAGACAGGAGGGGTAACCACAGGGCCCAGAGATGGAGTAGGGTAGAAGCAGACAGCCAACCTGTGGGGGAGGCCCAGACCTTGTGGCTCTGGAGGAGGAGGATACCCTGACCTTGGTGCCCTTATTCCCCATCCCTGCCCTGGAGTGTTGCACCTGACCCTGTTGAACCTGTTTTCCCTGCCTGTGGGACATTCCTCTTTCCCTCCTATTTTCAGTATCAGTTCAACCAGGTGTTGCTTCAGGTCTCCCTCCATGGATTCCTGTTCCATCTTTGGCAGCAAGAGCTGCTCTGAAGTCTTGGTCAGGACATCTGAAGAAAGAAAAGCTATTCTAAGTACCAGAGAGCAGCCCCATGGGCTGCTTCTGTTGGTGCTTTTCAAGATGTCAGGGCTGGCCTTGGAATTGAGTTATGCACTTGAACTTAACACCATCCCAATCATAGGGGCCCTGTCCAGTTGCCAGATGAAAGACTAGGAGGGTAAAACTTCTCACTAAAGGGAATGGGATTGTCCACTCTTTGTTCATTGGTGTAGTCCCTGTGCCTAGGACAGTGCCTGGAACAGAGAAAGAAAGAAAAAAGAAAGTGCTTTGGTGAGGTAGCACTCTGAATCTAGACACGTGTGGGTCAGTTCCGCAGTGAAAGCCTGGTGTCATCTGCATACCCACAAGCCGCCTCTCAGGAGGAAGGAGGGCAATTTTATCAGAAGCTGTCCTAAGAAATCTGTAAGTCTGCTAATCCTGTACTCTGCCCATTCCCCAATTCTCCCCAGGACACTTAGGAATCCCTCATATAACTATCACCAATATCATTATCTTCCCTTTCCCATTCTTGCTGGTAAGGGCCTGTGTCAGTGCTGGAGGTTTCCTTGGGGCACATAATGGACATTAATGAGTGAGTGAGTGAGGAGATGAATGTGTACTTGGATATGAAAAGAAATGTTGAAAAAGAAAAGTGTTCACAATTGCTTCCTTTGCCCCAGAGAAGCCTGTTCAGCACCAAGGAACTTCTTTATCACCATTTGCCTCAAATATTTCACCTGTCTGCCATCGTTAGGCTACAGATGGCTTCACTCAGACAGTCAACATCCACATACATGATCTCAGTCTCCATGAGGCCAAGTGGCAATTCCTCTGTATGATCTTGTCCTTCTCTTCCCCTCCCTCTGTCCTAGATCGATTTTGTCTTTCTGTGAGCAGTTTCCTAGGTTCTTGTCTTGGTTTGGGGAAGAGACCAAGATACAAAGTGGAATCACAGGTTTTGCTTGTTTGAGCAGACAAAAGGGAAATGTCAAATTTAGGTACAGTGAAATATACTTTAGCCACACCTAATCTGGTCTTTGATGTACATACCTTTGCCCTTTGCTAAGCTCTTCCCTCTGCCCAGAGCCTTTCTGTTCTTGTTTCTTTGGCTGCCTGTCTGAAGTTCAGCTATCCCTCAGAAGCCCATGTGGCTCTTTCCTTCTCCAGCCAGCACTTACATGCCCTGCCTTAGTGATCCTCCTCTTCCTGTGAGGGGTCTGTGTCCTCAGTACTGCCTCTGTGTCAGAGATGCTCAGGGTCTGGGAGCCCCTGCCCAGCATTGCTGGGTGCAGAGGGTGCTCAGTCCTAGCAAGCTAATGTGCTGGGTGTTTGCAGAGAGCAGCCATAGCATCAGGCTTGTCTCAGTGTCAGGTTACTGATTACATTGCATTTTAGGACACCAGAAGTGCTGAAAATGCACAATGAATCCTTGAATATGCTTCCCTTTTTGAGGTTTTTGCTTTCTGCTGAACTTACATTGACAATATATGCTGGCAGACTACAGGTGATTGCAGTAGACAAATGAGGTAAACAGCAGGGGATCGATAAGCAGCAAAAACTGCTTCACCAAGAAACATATCCTGTGCTTGAAACCTGAGTTATGGTGCGACAAGGAACACAGCCTCCCTCTACTCCGCCATCTTGGATCTCCTTCTGAACTTATATTGAAAAGTGGTAGCACATTGTGTGTTTTAGAGTGATTCCCAGTATAATAGCAACTGATATCCCAATAAAATAGCAACTACCTGCTGGCAGGTATCTTGTCTTTCTGTTTGTATGCAGCCATGCAGACCAAATTTGTTGCCCATCTTTCCTGAACTTGCCCTAGGTGCCTTTTACTTGCAAGGTACAGGTGGAGTAGAAGGTAGTCTGGCCCAGGAGGGGCATTGCCTCTGACCGTTTCCTACTCTGTGGCTTTGGGTAAATCACTTCATCTCTCTATGTCTGCTCATAAGAGACTTTATAGAAAGACCTGCAAATTATTAGGTCTTGCTGCGTAAAATTAGAATGCTTCCCTCTTCTTCAGCTTCCTGTTCACAACTTCCAGCCATACATCAAGGCTTGCTGCACACCATGCTTGTGCCAGGTGCTAAGGAGCCAAATACAAACATCGTGAGGCCTTGGCAGCCTTAAGGGACCAGCTTGAGGCTGGTTAGAGGTGGCTCAGCCAGTGATGAACAGTATGGAGGAGGGTCATATACAGTGGGTCCCCGCTTCACACTAACATGGGGAGGAACATGAAAGACCTCATATCACAATAATGATTAAAAAAAGAAGAGAGTGTTTAATTGATGTGAATGGCAGTGAATTCTAGAGTTCTAAAGAAAACTGAAATAAATGGACTCTGCTACCACACTTTTCCAGCCCTAAGGAGTCAGAACTGAGTTGATGTTCAGCTTGCTGCTGTATAGAGAACCATCATGGCTGCACCCTCACTGCTGCATGTATGGGACTTATAGCACACTTCTTTTGCTTTCAGAAGTAACTGGGGAGATACGTCCTTACCATGGGAAGGAGTCTGTGGATCCGCGGCCAGGGCGGGCCAGAGGAGGTGACCCCACACACTTCCATGCGGTGAATGTGGCACAGCCTGTCCGCTTCAGCAGTAAGTTGCAGACCTGTCCTGACTTTGTCACCCACAGACATACAACCTACCTCAGTAGTACAGCCTAAGACTCAGCTCCTGGCTCTCCCAGTGCCATTCTGCTGGGAGATATGAGGGTGTTGGGGAGGCTATTAAAGACAGTCAGGGGGCATGAATGAGGCTGCATGGTTACCTCCCCAAGGTCACCCAACTCTAGACTTGGCACCCATGCTCTGTTAGTTAGGTTACATGTTTTCATAACATGACTGCCTTCAGGGCTGGATGGCATTAGCCCTGGGAAATCCCATATTTGTATCATTCCCTTTATAGGAAGAGAAACAGGCTCTGAGAAAGTAGGTACAGCTGGTGACTTGGGAAGGCTTTACTTCGGGGTTTTTTTTGTTTTTGTTTTGGTTTTTGTTTTAAATAATAGTTATTTTGGTGTCCCAGCTACTTGGGTGACTGAGACAAGAAGATCTCAAGTTGAGCCCGGGTGTTTGAGCCAGCCTAGGCAGCATATTGAGGCTCCATCTCCTCAATAAATAAAATAATTATTTAATGAACTGCAAGTGACATGAAAATTTTAAGGTGACTTAATAAGGTTAAAGATTGAGGAGAAGAAAGATATAGTTGAAATATGCCCCATTGTGAGCAGAAATTTTCAGGTGATTGTGCACTTAGGTACAATGAGCAGCCCCAATTGGGGTAGGAAGATTTGTCTGCTGCAGACCTGGTCTGCTCATTTGTGTTAACATAGCCCACAGACTCAGTGCTTAGGAACACCTGAGAGGCAACTGATAGCCCCTTGTGCTGTAGCTTGTGCTGGCTGCCCAGAGTCCTAGGCTGGAACACTGAGGTACAGTGGCTCTGCCAAGCCCCACACTGTCAGTGATGAGGCAGTCCTGGAAAGTCACCCACACTGCAGGGCCCCAGCACTCCTTGAACCCCCAGCTCCTCATGGAGCCAGTTCTTTGTCTGATCAGGATTGAACAAGCAGTAGGTGATGTGGGCCAGCCTTCCTCTGAGCCCTGACACTGTACCCATTTTTACCACATTAAGTGCAAACCCTTCCATTGAAAGGTGTTGCACATACTGGGTAAATGAGGAAACAAGCTCTGAGAGGCCGGCCTATCCAGGGTTACATATTTGGAAGGGGCATCTCCAGGAATTAGCCCCATGGGTCCTGATGCTCAGCTCTATGCTCTGTTACCTATTCTTTTTAGCAGTAATAGTTCTCCCTAGGCAATAGTTCCACAAAGTTCAACACATAAAAAAGTCAGTAAAAAGGAATTCTTTCTCTCTTGCCCTCAACCAACTGAATTCCCTTTGAACCCCTTCCCACATGGGAAGCCCAGCCTTGCTGCTAACTCTTAAGCTGCTTAGCCTGTCCATGCCTTGGGGTCCTCATCTCTAACATGGAGATGAGCAGAACCATCCCCCTGGAGTGTGGTCAGTCTGAAAACTTTGGCATGGGCACATAGGAAATTCACAGTAAATGCCATCCGATTGTTGCCCTTGGTAGTCATGTGCTATACACACTGCAAGGCCTGGTGGAGGGCAGGTGGTGTTATCCAGGTTGCTGTGCCTTGCATACAGTGTTATGGACGTGCCTCAGGGACCAGAGCCACCATATTGTTCCTCTCATCTCAGTGCCATTGTTAGTGAGACACACACACACACACCGTAAATACAAATAATGAGGTACAAAAAAAGTTTCACTGGTGCCACTGGATATAAACGGCTTTTTTTTTTTTTTTTAAGCTGTAGATTAACAGAACACCTTTATTTTATTTATTTATTTTTATGTGGTGCTGAGGATCCAACCCAATGCCTAATGTGTGGTAGGTGAGTGCTGTACCACTGAGCCACAACCCCAGCCCCTATGTAAATGTATTTTAAAATCACTAAAAAAAAAAAAAAAAAAACACAACTGGCTTTACTAAAAATTATTACTCTTCAGTGTACTAATAGGAGATATGCCAAAATTATAAAACAAACCATTGATACTAGCTCTGGGAAACTGTAAAGTACTAAGCCTTCCCATGTCCAAGGGGTAGGTTGACAGGCTGGTGAAGTAGGATGCTGACCAGTCTCAGGGAGATAGAGCTCTGGCTGGTTCCTGGGCTTCATCAGCTGTAGCATAGCCCCAGCCTCTTTTTCTCATCTGTGGGTGGCAGAGGTTGGTCCTACAATGTCTTGGCCCCTACAACTCTGATCTGAGATGCTATTTTAGGGGAATGCTTCCCAGCACCCTACTGAAAATGCCCACGTTAACAGAAAAGGAGGACTGGGAACTCAACTCAGGAAGCTGCTTACTGGCGACAGAAGCTTGGACAGCTGGTCATCAGGGAAGCAAGGGCCGGGCATGGAGGGATTCTCCCTGCTTGCTCTGAGCAGGACCTCACAGACTATGTAGGGAGTTTCGTTTTCTTAATCAGAATTAATTCATTAATCAGAATTAGTGAAATCTGTTTTACAGAAATTAATTCAGCAGACCTTACGTACTACCAAGTAAATTAAAAGATCTTATAGAAATGGGAGAAATCACTGAATATACTTGCATTATAGGGTGAATTATATCTTCAAAAAATTAGAGCATTTTACAAGGTATATGATCTTAGAAGCAGAAACTCGTCCTCTAGAATCTATTTCCCCTTCTCTCTAAGGTGATTTCTGATGTGTGCCTGTCCTCATGCAGCACATATAATTTTAAATTTGGAGTCAGGATCCTAATTTGGGGAACAACTCCCCTTCTGTCCTTCATGTTTCCTAGGGAAGTGCCCAACAGGGTGGCACCACTATGAAGGCACGGCCAGCTGCTACCGTGTCTACCTGAGTGGGGAGAACTACTGGGATGCTGCGCAGACTTGCCAGCGTGTGAACGGCTCACTTGCCACCTTCTCCACTGACCAGGAACTGCGCTTCATCCTGGCTCAGGAATGGGACCAGCCCGAGCGGAGCTTTGGTTGGAAGGACCAGCGCAAGTGAGTCCTGGGGAATTGGAGTCCTATAAGGGCTGAGCATATGGCCAGCAGCCAGCTTATGGGGAAGGCAGATCCCTACCAGCTGGAAGCAGATAGAGATTTAGGGGCTTACATATGTGCATCAGGATGGGGTTGAGGCTCATGGAGGAGATAGGGGAGGACTGGGATCTGTTGCCACCTTGTAGGACTATGGGCTAACCTTTTCATTGGTCCCCCTCTGTGGGTACAACAGCATTTGTTGAGTGTAGCCATGGATTGCTTTTTTCTATCCTGAGGGACTGCCTGGTGTGGGGCTTTGTAGTCTGATGTGAAGGTGCACAGGTGGGCAAAGAGTCTCTTTGAGGCAGTAAGCCATGCTGGCTCTGCTCAGTGATTTCAGTGGGCTTACGCATACATGCTTGAGTGTGAAAGTAGACTCACTGGGCACATGTCAGGAATGGGACCAGCCCGAGCAGAGCTTTGGTTGGAAGGACCAGCGCAGGTGAGTCCTGGGGAATTGGAGTCCTATGAGGGCTGAGCATATGGCCAGCAGCCAGCTTATGGGGAAGGCAGATCTCTACCAGCGGAAGCAGATAGAGATTTAGGGACTTACATACGTACATCAAAATGGGGCCTCCATGCTCTGTGCATCGAAGAGAAAATGAAAATGAGTACTACACGTCTGCAAACCCAGTATTTCAAGGTGAGGGGTTTGTTTAGGGAACAGGAGTACACTGAGACTTGCAAGGTGCCACCTCTGGAAGATGCATCATGCCGTACTGCTAAGGGTGAGGGGGAGATAATGGCTATCCTTTTTTCGAACCATGGGGTTCAAAAGATAGCCGTTGCTCTCTTTTAGTCACCTGTTGCCTTCCTACAGTGGACAACTGCTACACCACTATGAGAGCATGATGATCTGAGTCAGGTGGACAGAGGGCCTTAATTTCAAGACTGGAGCTCAGGTTCATCTCCATAGTTGGGTCCTGTGTGATCTTGGCAGATTGCAAGATCAAGTTGTTTCTCCTTTTGCAGCAGCAAAGTGAGAAAAATAACAGGTTGTTTTATCAAACCCACAAGGAAATACCTAGTGGAAAAGCAAGAAGTCATAAGCCAATGGGTGGGGAAGGCCTGTATCCCATGGCTGCCAGTGTATGCACAGTACAGATTAAGGGCAGAGCAGTAGGAAGCTGTGGTGCTGGGCTGTGAGCAGTGTGCTGGTCAGAGTGTTTGGGAACACATTACAGGACTGGGGAGGGCTGGCTGTGAGCGAAAGCCATGTATGTGTCTTTTTAACCAGCTTGGTAGTGTTTGTTCACAGGTCTGTTTCTTTTGAAGAATAAAATCTGTCATAAACTGTTCCTGTTCTGTGGTTTTAACATAGTCATACAATTGTATTCCCTGGGCTTTATGTCTGCTAAGAATAAGGTTTTTCTGTCTTCAAATGAGAAAGCTTTATGGGATCAGCTACTAAGAACAAGCTTGGTCTGGGTATGGTGGCACATACCTGTAATCTCAATTGCTCAGGAGACTGAGGCAGAAGGATTACAAGTTCTAGGCCTGGGCAACCAGTGGAGACTGTCTCAAAATAAAAAGGGATGGGGATATAACTCAGTGGTAAAGCACTTGCTAGCATGGGCTAGACTCTGGGTTTGATCCCTAGTACCTTAAAAAAAAAAAAAAAAAAAACACCAAAAATAAGCAGGGTTGGCAGGAATTACCTAAGGTTAAATTTTTTTCCTGACCTGTGAATTTACTGTTTAGAATTTTAATATATTTTATTAAAACTAAGAGTTAAAACTTGAATCACTCATGTTAAAATTCAATTTTTTAGAGGTCAACTTAACTATTAAAACACATACGAAATTCTCCTGAAATATTAGCAGCTCAGGAGGCTGAGGCAGGAAGATCACAGATCAGAGATGGCCTCAGCAACTATTTGAGGCCCTAAACAAGTTGGTGAGATCCTATCTCAAAAAAAAAAAAAAGGTGGACTGGAGTTCAGTGGTAGAGCACTTCCCTAGTAAGAGTGAGGCACTGGGTTTGATCTTCCACACCACATAAAAAATAAATATATTTTAAAAATAGAGGTGTGTGTGTGTGTGTGTGTGTGTGGTGTAGTGTATGTGTAATAAAAATAAATAATTGAAAAAGTCCTGGGGATTTGGCTCAGTAGTTAAGCACCCTGGGGTTCAATCCCTGCTACCTGAATAAATAAATACACACACATACACTCAAACACACATACACACACAGTTCTGGAGGTATAGTTCAGGGGGAAAGCACTTGCCTAGCATGCATGAGGTTCAAAATTTGATCCCCAACACCATAAAAATAAGTAAAAATAAATTAATATATAAATACAGATATAGTCATCGATGGCCGCTTTCCTCCTTGTGCTCAGATCTGTTTCCATCCCCTCAGGCTATGGGTTGGCTATCAGTATGTCATCACTGGCCGGAACCGCTCCTTAGAAGGTCGCTGGGAGGTAGCATTCAAAGGTAAGTCTTTCTGGTTGTTTGTATTTGAAATTGGTGGGAATCATCCTGACTCAGAATATTGCTGGGCCTCCTGTCCTCCCTTCCATAGTTTCCTCAAGTGGTGACTGGTCTACAGGAGTGCCTGGTAAAAGTAAATGGAGAAGAGGGGGTCCCAGATTGTAGGGAGGGTATTTGGGGTCTAGTGTACAGCCCTTTGATCAGGACCCATGAGGCTTCTCTGAAATCCATTGTTCTTTCTCACTGTGGCCAGATTTCTAGACTTCCTGTCTTCCCTTTGAAGTTAAGGGCCTTGACTGGGGAGAGTAGGTGGAAGGTTGATCAGTGGGTACCAAGTTCCAGTTAATAGGAGTAAGAAGTTCTGATATGCTGTTGCACAGTAACATAGCAATAATGGACTATACATTTTGAAAAAACTACAAGAAAGGACTTTGAATGTTTTTACCACAAAGAGATGATAAATGTTTGAGGAAATAGATACGTTTAACTTCACTTAATATGTATTAAAACATCACATGGTATTGCATTAGTAAGCATAATTTTCATGTTTTATGTATCAGCTAAAATTAATTAATAAAAAAGAGAGCTAGAGATGTAGCTCAGTGGTAGAGTGCTTTCCTCGCATGCACAAAGCTCTGGGTTCAATCCCCAGCACCACAAAATATGAAAATAAAAAAGTTAAGTACTTTAGAGCATATAAATGAGTATACAAAGTGGGCCACTGACACATATAATCCATAGAGGAAAAGACAAACTTTCTAAGACAGAGAAAGTTCAGAATTAGAATCTAAAACTTGAAGAAAACTATCAGATTGTGTGTGTGTGTGTGTATGTGTGTATGTGTTGTTGTTATTTCAAAAGTTTTATACCTGTTGCTTGGAAATACTGAGGAACGGGAAAGAAATAGCTGCTGTATATAGCTAAACACCTGTCCCTGGCTCATCCCTCCCCTCATGCCTTATTGCCTAGTATTGACGGTCCTTCCCCAGCACCCTTGTTGTACCCTATCTACTTGCACCCAAACCATACTCTTCCACCCTGTCCATCATCAGGCCTCACCTGTTGGGCTGTTCCTCGAGTCTCTGGCTTGAGCTCAGGTCTGAGTTCTTTTTCCTTAGACACATCCCAGTCCTGCTATTGATGTCTCTTGAGAAAGACAAGTGAGGAATTGTGGGCCCTGGGACAGGGTTAAGAAAGGTCAGGCCACCAAGCAGCTGGCTTCCCTGAAGAGAAGCAGGACTCCATATAGGTAGGGTATACCTGGCACCTGGGGCTGGGCAAGGAACAAAAAGGTGGAGTCTGCAAGGCCCAGCAGAGAGGACAAAACCCACTAGCCCCTGCTCCTACTGAGTGCATTTTTCCATTCTTGTGTCCTCTGATTCCTTACTGAAATCACCCCTTGCATTTGCATTCTGTGTGTGTGTTGCTTAGGTTTCCCACAGGAATAGTTGGCAAATAGATGGATTTTGGGTTTCTAGGCTCCAAAGTAACAGTGTGCTTTGTAGAGGATCAATCTGCTAGTAGTTTTTCACCTGCTCCTGTCACAGCTGTTGTGAAGGTGCATTTTTGAAACTCTGAAGTCCAGACCAGCCTTCAGGACAGTGTCAACACTCATGAGCATGGTTGTCTTCTGAGTAATGATACTTAAAGGGAGAAGGCATCTGTGTGGCATGGCAGCATGTCTGAGTTGGGGGACTGGGACCTTCATCCCTGTCATTCTGGCAAGGGCCCAGGTAGACTGTAATGACCATGCTCATCTCATGGATCTGTTGGGGCCTGAGGAGAGTGAACCTAAAATGTAGAAAAAGATTTAATGTATGCTTCAACACTGGCAGCTATGGTTGGCATAAAGTCCCCTGTTTGTGCAGCTGATTGGGAATTGACCCACAGCAAGGATGGGACTCTTGTGCAGTGCATGTGAGCATCCAGCAGCTCAGCATGGACATAACATGCTATTGACTATAGATTTGGGGATTCCATTAGTAGATTAAATAGTGGTCACCAAATACATAGTTAAAAGAAGATTCTTCTGCTCCAAGATGACTGGCCTGGGTGCTTATCATGGTTCATTATTATGAGTTGCTCTGGAGTCAGAGGAATTAAACATAAAACCAAAAGCAGCTCTTGATGGCATCCTGAAACAGGAGGGACCTTATAAAAACTTCCAGGTGACAGAGAAATTTGTAGACTTAATAGTGGATATTGACTTGCTATTCGTTTTCTTAGATATATAGTAGTATTGTGGATGTTTGATTTTATATGTGCACCTATATGCAGTAGCCAGCTGCCACAATGTCTGTAGAGGTGGGGTCTCCACAGTGTGGAGGAATGAACAGCAGGATGCTGCTCAGCATTGAAGTTACTCAGGAAGATGCAGTCCTTCTGCCTAAGAATATTTTTAAAATTCCCACATGAAAAGCACTTAAGATTTCTGATGAGAAACCGGCAAACAATAAGAACATGGCCATACCAGCCCTCTTCTGCTTCCGGAGTAGCTCTTTCGTCAGCTGTTCTTTGCCAGTTGGGCTATGATATAAAACAGAGGGAATCTGTTTTGTCCTAGAAGTTGGCCCAAAGAAAAGGATTCAACAAAACAGTAAGAGGGCTGGGGTTGTAACTCAGTGGTAGAGTGCTTGCTCATCATGTGTGAGGCCCTGAGTTTAATACCATGTAAAAATAAATAAAATAAAGGTATAAAATGAGAAGTGGATTTAAATCTTTGTCATTAATAATGACTGGTTCCCTAAGAATGTACTGCATCTAAGACTCTTAGCTATTGATAGTAGGAAGGACCCACAGTAAGATGTTTTAAAATGTTTATTTTTTTCTACATTTTATAGAAACTTTTCCCTTTTGTGTGTGTGGGGAGGGTTGAGCTTTTTTGTTTATGGTACTAGGAATTGACCCCAGAAGCACTCTACCATTGAGCCCTTTTTATTTATTTTTAATATGTTTTTTGTAGCTATAAATTAACAATGCCTTTATTTTATTTGTTTATTTTTATGTGGTGCTAAGGATCGAACTCAGTGCCTCACACATGCTAGGCAAGTGCTCTACCACTGAGCTGCAGCCCCAGCCCCCTTTTTATTTTTTTATTTTGAAACAGGGTCTTGCTTAGTTGTTGGACTTGAACTTGCAATTCTCCTGCCTCAGCCTCCCAAGTAGCTGGAATCGCAGGTGTGTACCACTTGTATCCACCTGTGTGTTTTATAACCTATTCTATATTGGCACATGGTATGTGCATATTACACATATACATATTTATGAAACATCTGTGTTCACATCTACCCCCTTCTACTCCCTCCCCATGCACATACTTTAGGTTCGAAGCTTATTCCTATTGGACTCCTGAGGGCCTTGGGGGTTTCAGTACCTTACCATGCTCTGTGTCATGCCTACATAAGCCCACGTGTTCCCATAGCCTAAGGACCTTGGGAAGGTTCTAAGACCTGCAGGTTTGGCAGCACTGGGCCTTGAAGTACCCTGGAGACTGAGAGTTGCTGCCACCAGCAGACACAGGCCCATCATTTTTACAATGTGTACAGAAAGTATGAAAAAAATGCAGATCGTTGTTGTCTAGAGAGAACCATCTACGTATTCCCATGTCATTCATAGGGCCTCTCATCATTATTTGTTGCTTCAGTTTCTGGTTATTCATGCTTGATTTCTATATTATTTTATCTTATTTATTTATTTATTTAGGTACTGGGGATTGAACCCAGGGACACTTTACCACTGAGCTATATCCCCAGCCCTTTTGATTTTTAATTTTGAGTCAGTTGTGTAAGGCCTTTCTAAATTTGAACTTGTGATCCTCCTGCCTCAGCCTCCTGAGTCACTGGGATTACAGGCGATGCACCATCACACCTGGCTTGATACTTATTTTAAAGTGCAGAAGTGGAAATACATTTTATAATGTATTCATGTAATGAAGATTTGTTCAGTTTCTCAGGTCCTCACTTCCAAGATGACCAAAGAAGGAAGATTTCTGCCAAAACGGGTCACAGCCATATGCAGCCTATTCATTGCATGAACTGCACCTGGTTCTTGCCCAAGGACAAGGCCATTAAGTAGTAGTTCATCATTCAAAACATTGTAGAGGCCACAGCTGCCAGGGATGTTTCTGAAGCGAGTACATGCTTCCCAAGCTCTATGTGAAACTGCATTAGCCATGTAAGTTGTGCTATTCATAGCAAGGTGGTCAGAAATTAATCTTTTGAAGAAGCTCAGAGGGATCATACCCCACACTGGTTTAAGACCACCTGGTGCTACCCTATGACCTCCTATTTAAGCCTATTTAAGGAGCTGGGTCCTTTAGGAGTGAAGAAAACGGTTTAGGTTTGAAGCTTGTTCTTCTCAGACTCCTGAAGGGTTTGGGGGGAAAAATAAAATGGGAATTATAATTTAAAAACAAAAAACTACAGTGTTTGTTCAAATCACACATGATTGTGCACACCTGTAATCCCAGCATGCCTGGGCAACTAATGGAGACTCTGTCTCAATGTAAAATACGAAGGACTCAGATGTAGTGGGGCACCCCTGGGTTCAAGCTCCAGTACCACCAAAAAATAAATAAATAAATATCCACTCATTTGCTCAGTACCTTTGCCTTCAATGCCCCACCATCCCCCCATATGTCTGAGCATACACACATACTGCTGGAGCTTACTCATATCACAGATTGACTGACATTTGGAAGTGCATATAACCTAGAATGACGTCTTTTCAGATGTGATTGGTGTTCATCTTCTCTGTCTTGGTGCTATACCCAGTTAAGGACATGACTGTAGTAGGATCCAAATGGTGAGGTCAACAAACAGAGCTTTGGTGGGCACTGGCAGCAAATTGGCAGTGCCCACCATCCCAACCTTAGTTGCACAAATCATGTGACTTAGAGCAGGTACCTCTTCCCTGTGCCATTCTCCATTTGGGATGGACAGGGTTACTCACATGATCATTCCATAGACAGCACCTTTAATTGCGGTCTTTAGCAGTTTCCATGGGCAGACATGCTATACATGTGTGATGCTGTCCTTGACATGGATGTGTCACTCTATCTTTCACCTACAGGTGACTTGGTGGGACCTAGGCCCAGAGTCTTCTAGGAACCCTGATTGATTTACCTTCCAACTTGACTCTACCCTGAGGGGTTACTTATGACCTTGGTTTGAGTGTTGCCATTGTGTATCATAGTTGTGCCTAGGAGTTCTGGACTGACACACAGCCTCAATTTGAAGACTTGTTTTTTGGTTTTTGGTTTGTTTGTTTGTTTTGTTTTGTTTTTTGTGGGGTTTTTTTGTTTGTTTGTTTTGGGGTTTTTTTGGGTACTGGGAATTGAACCCTTAGGTGCTTAACCTCTGAGTCACAACCCCAGCCTTTTTTTTTTTTTTTTTTTAATATTTTTTCTTTTGAGATGGGGTCTAGCTAAGTTCCTGAGGCTGGTCTTGAACTTGTGATCCTCCTTCCTCAGCCTCCCAATCTACTGGGATTATAAGCATGCGCCACCATCCAGAAGACTTGCTTTTTAAGGGTAGGGAGGAACCTGTTTGTTTTTCAGACTATGGAACAAGAAACCAAATAGTGAAGAAAGCAGTATTTTAAAGGGAAGGGCTACCCAGATGAAAGCACCCCTTCAGGAAGCAGGGAGCCTAGAGGAAAGGCAAGTGTCAGTGCACAGCATACTGGTGATGGCTTCTGTTCTCAGTAGTGGGGATGAGCCCTCCAGGTCGTGTGGGAAAACATCTCCAAGAAACCAGTCTAGTCCTTTCTCCTCTTTTGAATCTGTCTCATACAGATGAGACAGCCAGGACAGCCCTGAAAGTGGGGAGCAACTTTAGTGGCGGCTGTGCCAGCCAGCCAGGGACAGTTCTTGTGGGTCTCAGTGCTTCCAGAAAGCCAGTCTCACTTTCCTTGCCAGGGAGCCATGGGTCCACGTGCTACAGCATAAAGCTGCCACCAGATACATTAGCTCCTTGCAAACCAAGCTCCATGTTTAGTGCTGGGAGGAAACAGTTCAGAAAGGTTTGGGTGGAAATATCTATTCTGTGAAAGGGGTAAATTGCATTGCCATCTTAGTGAACAAGAGCTTTGAGTGTTCCATTGTGATTCTGCTTTCTGGAAAAGGTTGCTTTTGTATTTCCAGTGATCTGTGTCAGGTTAGGCAAGAGAAATCTTGGTGGCCCAATCTTGGAGGTTAGGCAAAAGGAATCTCGGTGGCCCAGTCTTGGAGGGCTGCACAAGGTAGAGATCCAGAGAGGTTGGAAGTTAACAGCCCCTCCCCCAAAACACCTGAATCCCAACCCTCAAGCAGTGAGGATAGTGTGGTTTCTGATCACCTTTTCCCTAGTTTGGAAAGCAGGAGCTGAGTGAATTTGCGGAGTTCCTTCTGAGCTTGGAGAGGAACCCAAGGAGCCAGTACCTTCCAAGTGTTCACCTCAACCCGCTAATGGGGATGATATTAGTGCTGGTGAGTGTTAAGAGTTCACAAACCTGCCCAAACTGCCACTGTGCCTGTGAGGGGCAGTACAGATGCTTTTGAAATGCTCCATTTATAACCGGGTATTCTATAATAGGGGAGAACTTCCTTCTACCTGTTTTATTTCCCTAGCCATGTCCCCAGTTATTTGTTCATTTTGTCAGTATGAACTCCTGCATTTTGATTCAGTGAGTTAAAAACCATTGCTTCATCATTCATGCTCTGGTTCTAACTTTAAAAGCCCCTGAAATCTCCATCCAGCACCTTTTCTCTGTGTAATACTTAACACTACCAGGGTTTGCTTGCTCTTTTGTTTGTTGTGACTCTGCTAGGCCCAGTGTCTGAAACTGATGTCTAAGAGGCTGGGGAAGTCACACAAAGACCTAGCACTAGCTCTTGGTGGTCCACAGTTTCTTTGACTGATGGTTCTGTTTGATTCCATGGATCCTTTGAGAAAACTGCATGTTCATCTGCTGACCTTAGTCGTCATGCCCAGCCTCATCTTTTATCTCCCCACACAGGCTCCTCAGAGGTGTTCCTGCCTCCAGATCCTATTTTCGCCTCGGCCATGTCTGAGAATGACAATGTGTTCTGCGCCCAGCTCCAGTGCTTCCACTTCCCCACACTGAGGCACCATGACCTCCACAGCTGGCACGCTGAGAGCTGCTATGAGAAGTCTTCATTTCTGTGTAAAAGAAGTAAGTCCTTTGGAACCTACCTTCTAACAAAGCCATCAGGGCCCTGGTCAGCTTCTAGTGAGCTCTAACTTTGCAGTGCTCAGAGATGGAAGCCACTGAACTGCCTTTTTGTGACCTGGGCAGCTGTGGAAATCTCTGAGCTCCTAGTTCTCTAACCTTAGATAGGCACCATAATTCTTGCCATACTTGCTTCAGTATTGTTAAGAGATTAGATCGTTGGGAATGGTAACCCAGGGATTTGCCAGTTCCCTCGCACTTCTGGAGCATTCAATCCCTGTCTCCTCCCCCAGCTCTCTCTGGTTTCTTCTTTCTGTTTCTCTCTCTGCTTATTTGCACAACCCCCACTCCTCACCAGTCTGTAACGTCACAGATCTTTCCCTGACCCTCTACCAGCACACTTGCTGAAATTCCACATCAAGGTCCCTTCATACCTGTAGTTGGTGTGGATGTATCAACCAATCTAAAGCAGGATTCCCTGCCTCTCCCTGATCCTGTCCAATGGGGTTGAGGGGTTGTAATCAGCCTTGACAGCCTCTAACATAGGAGTCCAGTTCAGCTAATGATCTCAGCTCTGTTCATGTGGACTATCCCGGCCTTCCTGTTGATAAATAATAGATGAGAGTTTTACTTTCATCTGATCCTGTTTCTGGACTCCATTCTTACCCTTGGCTCTTTGTCAATCCCGTCATTGCCATGCTGTTATCTTTACAGTAACTTTGTGATAAATCTTGATGGCCGACATTGCAACTTCCTCTTCTTTGTTCTTGGTATTATGTTGCCTCTTCCATTCTTGACCTTCTTCTATTCTATATGGATTTTAGAGTGAGGTTTTTGTCATTTTGTTTTGTTTTGGGGAGTACTAGAGATTGAACCCAGGGATGCTCTACCACTGATATACATCTCCAGCCCCTTCTTCATTTTATTTTGATACAAGGTCTCAGTCAAGGTCTCAGTAAGTTGCCCAAATTTGGCCTCAAATTTGTGATCTTCCTGCCTCGGCCTTCTAATTTGCTGGGATTAAAGTCATGTGCCACTCTACATGGCTTATAAAATCTTGTAGTGTATAGATTGTCCTAGACTTTCTTTTTGCCAGTACTGAGGATTGCACCCAGGAGTGCTTTACCACTGAACTGTATCTTACAACCATTTTAATTTTATTTTGAGGCAGGTTCATGCTGAGTTGCCCAGGTTGGCATTGAACTTGTGATCCTCCTGCTTCAGCCTTCAGAGACATGTGCCATGGCATCCAGCTTGATTCTTTCTTATAGTTTTTGTCTCTGCTAAATTTCCCATCTGCTCTTAGTATTGTCTACCTTTTCCTTTAGAACCTTTAATATATTAATCATAGTAGTTTTAAATTCCCCATCAATGTTTCCTTTATCTGTGTGATATCCTAGTCTGGTTTTGATTATTTCCTATCTTCTACTACTTTTGGTGTTGTTCTGTTCTTCTTTTTCTGGGACTTTGAGATGTAATGTTAGGTCATTTAGTTGTTGACTTTTTATTCGTTTCTTGAATGCACTCCATGCAATGAATTTTCCTCTTAGTATGCTTTCATAGTGTCCCACAGATTTTGATATGTTGCGTTATCATTCTCATTTACCTCTAAGAATTTTTTATCTCCTCCCTGATGTTTTCTGTTACCCATGCTTTATCTAATAGCATATTATTTAGTCTCCAGGTGTTGGAGTAATTTGTTTTTTTTTTTTTTTATTTTGTCATTTATTTCTAATTTCATTCCCTTATGATCTGATAGAACACAAGGAGTATCTCTATTTTTTTTGCATTTATTAAGGGCTGCTTTGTGGCATATTTTTGAGAAGGTTCCATGTGCTGCTGAGAAGAAAGTGTATTTGCTCATTGATGGATGGAATATTCTATATGTGTTTGTTAAGTCTAAGTTATTGATTGTGTTATTGAGTTCTGTGGTTTCTTTGTTTAGTTTTTGTCTGGAAGATCTATCCAGTGGTGATAGCGGTGTGTTAAAGTCACCCAGAATTATTGTGTTGTGGTCTGTTTGATTCCTGGAATTGAGATGGATTTGTTTGATGTACATGAATGCACAGTTGTTTGGGGCATAAATATTTACGATTATTATGCCTTCCTGATTTATGGTTCCCTTAAGCAGTATGAAATGTCCTTCTTCTTTTTTTTTTTTTTTTTAATGTTTTTAGTTGTAGATGGACACAATACCTTTATTTTATTTTTTCATTTTTTATATGGTGCTGAGAATTGAACCCAGTGCCTCACTCATGCTAAGCAAGCACTCTACCACTGAGCCACATCCCCAGCCCTGAAATATCCTTCTTTAGCCCTTCTGACTAACTTTGACTTGAATTCCACTTTATCTGAAATAAGAATGGAAACCCCTGCTTTTTTACTGAGTCCATGTGCATGGTAGGTTTTTTTCTATCCTTTCACCTTTAGTCTGTGGATGTCCTTATCTATGAGATGAGTCTCTTGAAGGTAGCAGATTGTTGGGTCCTTCTTTTTAATTCAATCTGCCATTCTATGTCTTTTGATTGATGAGTTTAGGCTGTTAATGTTCAGGGTTATTATTGAGATATGATTTGATTTCCAGTCATTTGGGCTTATTTTTAGTTTTTAACTTGACTTGGTTTCTCCTTTGTTTTTTTTTTTTCCTATAAGTAGTTCCTCCCTTTGCTGACCTACATTGTTGTTTTTCATTTCCTCCTCATGGAATATTTTGCTGAGACTATTCTGTAGTGCAGGCTTTCTGTTTGTAAATTCTTTTAACTTTTGTTTATCATGGAAGGATTTTATTTCATCTTCAAATCTGAAGGTTAGTTTTGCTGGGTATAGGATTCTTCGTTGGTAACCATGTTCTTTCAAAGCTTGAAATATGTTGTTTCAGGGCCTTCTAGCTTTTGGGATCTAGGCTGAGAAATCTGCTGATATCTGTATTGGTTTCCCCCTGCATGTAATCTGATGCTTTTCTCTCGCAGCTTTCAAAATCCTATCTTTGTATGTTAGGCATTTTCATTATAATGTGTCTTGGTGTGGCTCTGTTGTGATTTTGTGCATTTGGTGTTCCATAAACCTGTTGTATTTGATTTTCCATTTCATTCTTCAGGTTTGGGAAATTTTCTGATATTATTTCATTGAATAGGTTGTTCATTCCTTTGGTTTGTATAAGTCCTGATAATTCTTCAATTTGGTCTTTTCATGATGTCCCATAGTTCTTGGAGGTTCCGTTCATGATTTCTTACCATCTTCTCTGTTTGGGCAACTTTAATTTCAAGATCAAATATTTTGTCTTCATTATCTGAGGTTCTATCTTCCAGGTGATCTAGTGTGTTGGTGTTGCTTTCTGTTGAGTGTTTAATTTGGTTTATTGTTTCCTTCATTTCAAGGATTTCCGTTTGGTTTTTTTTTGAAAGTCTCTATCTCTTTGTTGAAATGATCTTTTGCTTGCTGCAGTTGCTCTTTCAACTGCTTATTAGAGTGACCATTCATTGCCTGCATTTGCTCTCTTATCCTTTGCTTCATGAATCATTTTAATTATGTATATTCTGAACTCCCTTTCTAACATTTCTTCTACCATGCTGTCACTGGATTCTATTAACATAGAATCTAGGTTTGTTTGGATCATTTTATTCCCTTGTTTTTTCATGTTGTTTACATATCTTCCCCTCTAGCAGTGCAATTCTGGGGTATTGCAGTTTCCCCCCTAGTTTCCAAAACCTTTTCTTTAAGGGGGAGATCAAAATTAGCAGTGCCCAGTACAGACAATATGTGGCCCTAAACCAAATAGCCCCTATGAAGACATTAACAATATTGTCATAATAAACAGAATGAGTTCAATTATTATCTACAGTATAACAAATAGATTTGCAATAAGGTCTGTAGTTTCTAATGGAGGACAAAGAGGATGGGGAGGGGTGTAGGATGTAGCTGTTCATGGGATAAGAAAAGAATATAGAAGTTCTAGATCATAGAAAAAGTGAAAGTATAATCAAAAGAAGTTGGTTAGCATGAGAAAAGGGAGAAAGAGACTCTGAGGAAGCAGGTAAACAAAAGGAAAATAGAGCGAGAAAAGTAAAGAAATAAAACCTTAAAAATTTTCAAAAAGGAGGAAAAAATATCTACATTATAATAGTCATATAGTATTCAAACCTCCCAGTCTTTAGTAGCCTGATATATGAGAAGTCCCTGACAGTGAGCTTCCAGTCTCCAGCAGGCATCTAAGGATGGGATTTGCTCCACCTAAAGATGGGAGCTTCCGGGCTGGGGATATAGCTCAGTTGGTAGAGTGCAAGCACAAGGCCCTGGGTTCAATCCCCAGTACTGGGGGGAAAAAAAAAAAAAAAAAAAAAAAAGGGAGCTTCCACTTCCAGGATAATCCAAGATGGCTATTCTGGCTTCCAAATGTGTTGGCAAATGGGGAGCTGCAGCTTGGGGTGTGGGCATGATGGGCTGGTGGTTCTGGAGGTAGAGTGTGCTTGGTCTGGTTGAGTGATCCTTGAAACAGGGCTCAGTCAGTCTGGCCAGGGGTCCTACAGGTCCTGGCTGTTGTTTCAAAATGGAGGCAGCCAAGTGTTACCAAACCTGCAGGTACTATGACAGTGGACTTTCAGGCAACAGCAGCAACTGGAGATCCATGGCCGTCTGTTCATTCTGCTGGCTACCGGTGGACCATCAGTGGGTGGACCTCAGGTGGTGGGTGATGGGTAGGTGAAAGGCAGGTGATGGGCAGGCAAGAGGCAGGCAAATGGCAGATGATAGGCACCAGTCAGTGAGCAATCTGCATTCAAAAAGTAGTTGATATGTTGGCAGACCACAGGTGATCACAGTGAACAAATGGGGTAAACAGCAGGGGATCAATAAGCAGCAAAAACTGCCTCCCCGAGAAACAGATATCCTCTGCTTGAAACCTGAGTTATGGAGTGACAAGGAACATGGCCTCCCTCTAGTCCTCCATCTTGGATCTCCTTAGTCTGGTTTTGTTTGAAGCATGGTACTTTTTTCCTAGAATTGTCATTAAAAGCTAGACATTTGTGCAGGACATTAGAGACTGAGATCAGTAGTTTTGGTGCTAACCTTTCCTTTCATGAGGCCTTTTAGTGTGGGGGAGGTCTTTAGTACAGTGAGAAAGTATTAGAAAGTGTTAATCTTGAGGTCAGGGGGCTGGGCTGGGCATGAGTTTGTTAGAACTGTGATTATCCTCAGTGCACCTCAGCCTTCATATTTGCCTCTTTGTATTTGTCTTTTTTGTCTGGGCTGCCCCTCAAAGAACCTACTTATTGGAGCTCTCCCAGCAGTAGATAATTGAGACTGATTCAAGACTTCTTAGTGTGCCTTGTAGCAGGATTTGGAAGACAGAGGGACTGATACTCTGATTATGCCTTTAGCAGACCCAGTGCTCCGGGTCTCCGGGGTATGGCTTTCACCAGTGCTTCTCCCGCTCCTCCAGCTGGAGTTGGATCCAGCACTGGGGCTTTCATCAGTGCTCTAAAGACTCCATGTGTGCTCTGATTAGAGGTGGACTGACAAAGAGGTAGGGCAGTTTAGGGGGTTTATTTGGGGAACATGTTTGACTTTTTCTTCTGGGATATTCTGAGTTGGAAGTACAGAATAGGGAAGTTGTGATCACTAACCAGATCCTGATTGCCCCAGGCTGATTACTGCAAAGATGGTGGGTGAGTTATTTGGTCATGTATGGCCTGGCCATTGTCAGGTATTATATTATGAGGTTGAAATGTTCAATAAATGAAACATACAGTATCTAACCTTTTGGGGTTGGCTTCCCTACCACCACCATTACTCATAATTTCCTACAGAGTTATCCAAATTATTATTTATGTCCATGGTTTATTTTTATTGCTGAGTAGCATTTATTTACCTGTTGAAGGACATGTGGGCTGATCCCAAGGTTGTTTTTTTTTTTTTAATCTTTATATATGTATGTGTGTTTGTGTATACACATTTATACACATATATATTTTTTAGTTGTCAATAGACCTTTTTTTTTTTTTTTTTTTTTTTTTTTTAAATATGTGGTGCTGAGAATAGAACCCAGTGCCTCACACTAGGCAAGTAATCTACCACTGAGCCACAACCCCAGCCCCAGATCTGCAGTTTTTTGTTCATTTGTTTGTTTGACACTGGGTATTGAACCCAGGGGCACTTAACCACTGAGCCACATCCCCAGCCCTTTTTGTATTTTACTTAGAGACAAGGACTCCCTAAGTTGCTGAGGCTGGCTCTGAACTCACAATCCTCCTGTCTCAGCCTCTCAAGCTGCTGGGATTACAGGCATTCCCCACTATGCCTGGATGATCCCTAGTTTTTGACCATTGGAAGAAAAGCTGCTCTGAACATATGCATACAAGTAATATTCAGGTATAACCTCAGGATTACAATTGCTGGGTTGAATTTTTTGGCACTGGGAATTGAACCTAGGGGCACTTAACTGCTAAACCATATCTCCAGTCCTTTTTATTTAAGATCTGGTCAGCTGAGGCTGACCTTGAACTTTTGATCCTCCTGCCTCGGCCTCCTGAATTGCTGGGATTGCAGGCACATACCACCATGCCTGGCTTATGTTTAGTTTTTTAAGAAACCAGCACTCTTTTCCAAAGTGACTGTACCAAGAATGTATATGTCTGTGTATTCCACCAAGAATGTATGAATAGCCCAGTTTTTCCACATTCTTACTAGTAATTGTTATTTTTACTGTATTTTTCATTTTGCTTATTCTGGTAGATATGTTGTGCTATCTCCTTGTGGATTTAATTTGCATTTTTCTCAGGCTAATGAGAGATTAGCACCCTTTCATGTGCTTACGTGCTATAGACTTTTTTTTTTGGTGAATTTTTTTAAACTGTTGAGTTTTGAGATTTTGTCAGGTATGTGACTTGCAAACATTTCTGTTTGCCGTTGTCTTCTTTATATAGGCTTTCATGAAACAAAAGTATTGTTGTTTTTCAAAGCTGAGAATTGAACACAGGACTTGAGTATACTAGGCAAGTGTTGGAACAAAAGTTTTCCATCTTGATAGAATCCATTTTGTCAGTTTTTCCTTTATGAATTTTTTTTTAGTTTCAAGTCTAATTGCCTTGCCTATGTTCTGAAGAGTTTCTCCTATTTTTTTTCTAAAATAGATTTGTAATTTTATGTTTTCCACATGTCTATGATCCATTTTGAGTTTATTAGGGCATAAAATTTGGGCCAAGGTTCCTTAATTCAATATAGCTTTGCTCTCAATACACCATCTTTGTGTGGATATTGACAAATATTCTGCCCATATTTCTGTGTATTGCAGACCGAACACTACATTATATATGTATTATTTCACACAACTGTTTTATTTATTTATTATTTCTATTTTAAAACAGTGCCGAAGATTGAACTCAGGGCCTTTGTGCATGCTAGGCAAGTATTCTACCACTAAGTTATATCCCCAGCTCCCAACATTGCTTTTTAAATCAAAGGGAAAAAGAAACATGTACATTTTATACTGTAATTTATAATTATATAATTACCTTTACTAGTGCTCTTACTGTAGATTCAAATTCCTGTCTGGCAATCACTTACTTTTAGATTGAAGAAGGTTAGAACTTCTTTGGTATTTATCACTGAGCTATATCCCCAGTCCTTTTTATTTTTTTATTTTGAGATGGTCTCACTGAGCTGCTGAGACTGACCTTCAACTTAGGGTTCTTCCGCCTTAGCATCCTCCGTAGCTGGGATTACAGGCATGTACCACTCTGACCAACATCTTTGGGCAGGTCTGGAAGAAACAAACTGTTTTAGTAAGGGAAAGTCTTTACCTTGCCTTCACTGTTTGAAAAATACCCTTGCCATATATGGATTCTTCACTGACAGATTTAACCTTTGAACACTTTGAATATGTTATCCCACTGCTTCTGGCCTCAGTTGTTTCTGCTAAGTTGTTGTTGATCTTTATTTGGGTCCCCTTATCAGTAACAAGTCATTTTCTGTTTGCTCCTTTTAAGATTTTCACCTTGTCTTCGACTTCTGCATTTTTACTATAATCGTTCCATTTGTGACTCTTTTACATTTATCCTACTTAAAGTTTATTACATTTCCTGGTTGTGTAGGATCTTGTTTTTTCCCTGTTGCTTTTTCTCCTCTTCCTTTGGTACTCCCATTTCACATATATTGGTGTATTTAATGGTATTCCATGCTTTTCTCAAGATTGTTTATTTTTCTTCATTCTTTTTTTTTTTAATTTTTGTTGTTGATGAACCTTTATTTATTTATTTATATGTGGTGCTGAGAATTGAACCCAGTGCCTAGGTTGAATTGAACACGTGCTAGGCAAGCACTCCATCACTGAGTACAACCCCAGCCCCTATTCTTTTTTTGTTTTTAATTTCTTTTTTAGTTGTATATGGACATAATTCCTTTATTTTTTATATTTATTTATTTTTATGTCATGCTGAGCATCAAACTCAGTGCCTTACATGTGCTAGGCAAGCGCTCTATCCCTGAGCTACAACCCCAGCCCTCTTCATTCTTTTTCTCTGTTTTAGCACAGATTTATTTTATGTGAATTTCTTTCCCTGGGAATTCCTGATTAAATGGTCAAATAGATTTGATCCTAATCCTAACTGAGGACCATGGTTATGAAATTTCTGAAAAGTTGTTTTCTAAACATCCACATTCCATTTAGAGATTGAAACCAGTTTCCTTCTCCACATCCCTTTACCTTTCACCAAGTGTGCCCTGTTGAGGGCTCACTTCATCCCTTATCTCCTCCCCAGGCATCTGTTGTATCTGCTGACCAGCTTAAAGGACTGATTATAACTGTTTCCCCTACTTTAGTCCCAGCTCAGCTCTATGCTGTTTACCACGTGTTTCAGCTTGAGGGAATTATCTTAACAAGCAGAACCACAAACTTCTTTGGAGACTTATTTGAGACACATTCTGATTTTAAAATGGTTAATGTCAATAGCAGTTACGTCTTAGAATTGAAGAACTCTAATAAACTATTTAGTCAACTTAAAAGCAAGTGCTACTTTGGATTGTGCAGAGGGGAGTGAGGGGAGGGGTGGGGCAGTGGGGATGGGAAGGGGAGGGTAGAATGAGACAGAAATTATTACCCTATACATGTATGATTACACTGGTGTGACTCAGCACTGTGTACAGCCAGAGGAATGAGAAATTATGCTCCATTTGTGTACAATGTATCAAAATGCATTCTACTGTCATATATAACTAATTAGAACAAATTTGAAAAAAAAAAAAAAAAAAAACCTTTCTGATTTTAAAAAAAGCCAATGCTAGCTGGGCATGGTGGCACACACCTGTAATCCCAGCCACTTGGGAGGCTGAGGCAGGAGGATCATAAGTTCGAAGCCAGCCTCAACAGCTTTGTGAGGCCCTAAGCAACTTAGCTGTCTCAAAAATTTCAAAAGGGCTAGAGATTTAAGTACTTCTGGGTTCAATCCCTAGTACATGATTTTTTTTTTTTTTTTTTTTTTTAAAGCAAATGCTTCTGCAGGGACCTTCACCCTGCAATCTGGCATTCTTCTCTCTTTTAGCCCTCTGTGCTCTTTGGTCTCTGTTTACCCTGGCCAGGTGTGCCTTGTTGTAACAGTATGCTGTATAGTATGCTCTGGGATGATTGCTGCCATCACTGTGAAGCAGATCCATGGCATTCCTGCACGGGGAGGACACATACACAATCTGGCTAGCTCCTTAGTTGTCCCCCAGGTAGATTGGCTCAGCATTTCCATTGCTGCTAATGCATACATCTGTGCACATATGTGCCTGTTGCAGGTCAAACTTGTGTCGACATCAAGGACAACGTGGTTGATGAAGGATTCTACTTCACCCCCAAGGGGGATGACCCATGCTTGAGCTGTACCTGCCACGGAGGGGAGCCTGAGATGTGTGTGGCCGCCCTCTGTGAGCGGCCTCAGGGCTGTCAGCAGTATCGCAAAGACCCCAAGGAATGCTGCAAGTTCATGTGTCTGGACCCAGGTGAGACTCTTGATGGTGGATCCTGAGTCAGTTTCTCCATTCTGGGCCAGAAGTTAGATGGCCTTTTGCTTCCTCGGTGATGGGGCTTTGTGAGAGCTCATTGCACACAGTACAGCAGTGATGGCAGTATTTGCTCACAGTGCTGTCTCAGAGACTCTGACAGCGAGTATGTACCACACAACCTGTCCCCTATAACTGCTGACCCTTCATGTTGCCTCATTCCCATTCTCAGGTAATATGTATTATTCACGAATGAACCTAAATTTGAAGGTGACTGGTTGTTCATAAATCAACTGAAACTGGCAGCTTTACACCTATCTTTCTCTTTCTTCTTAAAACTGAGAGCTATACTGAAGAACCACATTCAGGTTCTTCTTCTTTCTATTATGGCAGGATATGGAAAAGACTGACAGCTGTCTTTGCTTTTTTTTGGGGGGGAGGCGGTGCTGGGGATCGAACCCAGGACCTTGTGCATGCAAGACAAGCACTCTACTGACTGAGCTATCCTCCCCAGCCCCCTGTCTTTGCTTTTATTTCATTATTTTTTACTAATAGACTCTTTAAGAAAAAGATGAAATATCATCCTCAGTTTTAAAATAAAACTCCTCTCTGAGTGGTGCTTTAAGGTGAACACTCCACATGAATTTAGCTTCAGGTTGACCCAACTTCTTCTGCTTGCAACAAAAGAGCAGCAGGTGGAGTCCTGCTTCCTAGGCTTACTAACCACCCATCAGACACTCTGCATGGCATGCTTCATTACCACACACAGTGCTGCTGGCAGCTCTTCATGAATTCAGGTCTTAATTATAAATCCAGAGTATGACTTTCTTTGTTGGGTGCCACAGTGTGAGAATGAAGTGGCAAGGGCTCATGAAAGCTCCTGGGCTCATGGACCCTTCAAAATAGCAGTTTGAGTAGGTGTGGTTCTCCATCCCCAGGGAGGAGAGGCTAGAGCCAAAGTATGAGGGCATAACAGTGAGAGCTGTCCGCAAGTGGAGTATTGTCAGTTTTCCTCACACCAGGAGAGCTGCTGGGTAGGGCAGAGCCATTCTTCAGAGGCTGTGTCAGAGGCAGGGCAGAAGCAGGTACTCTGGCCTGTTTACCATCAGACACATGCAGTTGGCTACTCTTAGGTGCACAAGCTGTGCTTACAGCCAAGCATACTGGGGGACAGGGAGCTTGAGACCAGTGAGTGTGGCACTCAGGCCTTCCCTATTCTTCAGGGAACACAGTTTCCTGTTTGTGTAGGATGCATCCTTACAGGGTCATGTGAAGCCACAATTGAGTGCTTATCAAGTTTCCTGTGTCCCTACCCACATCACTCCAAACTTTCAACTCAGTTACCTTTTATAGGAATTGAATACTTGTCTTTCACAAACCATGCCATTTGAGTTCTTTGTTCTGTTTCTCAGGAGTCTCCTAGTGCTGCCCTGCTACTCTGTCCAAGCTTTGTAAAAATGACTAGACTTACAGACAATAACTCATCTGTGCCTATTGAAGCTGCCCCGGCCTGAGGACATCTCAGCAGAATAAGACCCTTAGTGCATCTAGGAGAGCCCAGAGATACTGCAGGCAATCTCTGCGTGACCAGAGCAGCTTAGCTAAAACTTGTTCTGATGTGGCCAGGCTTCAGTGAGCTCCTGATTTTCTTCCAAAGGCCTTCTCCTGGGAAGAGTTTATACTATACCAAGAACCAAGACCCTACCAAACATAAGTGGAGATGCAGGGAATAGGGTCTTAGCCTTCAGTGTCCCCTTCGATAAGATAAAAGTGTCTGTTCTCTGTTCAGCATTTACTCAAGGTGAAAGCTAGAAATGAAAAGGCATTTATGCCAGAGCGAAGAAATGGAAGCATTGCTCTTTGCAGATGACTTGATTGCATAGAAAATTCCAGAGAATCTACAGGAAAGTTACCAGAACTAGTGTGTTTAGCAAGGTCTTCAGATATAAGGTCAATATACATAAATACATTGTATTTATACATACTACCTATAACAATTGGAAATTGAAATTTCAAAAGAAAAGTAGCATTTACAATTGCACCAAAACTCAGGAACTGTTTAACTGTATTTTTTAAAAAATCTTTGCATATTCTTTTTCTTCCTTCCTTCCTTCATTCCTTTTTTCCTTCCTTCCTACCTACCTACCTTACCAGGGATTGAACCCAGGTGCGCTTACACACTGACCCATATCCTCAACCCTTTTTATTTTTTATTTGGACAGGTTCTTGCTGAATTGCTTAGGGCCTTGCTAAGTTGTTGAGGCTGGCCTCGAAATTGTGATCCTCCTTCCTCAGCCTTCTGAGCCTCTGGGATTATAGGAGTGCATCACCACGTCCAGCTCTTTGCATATTCTTAATGCTGCAAGCATAAACCACTGATGAAGGAAATCAAGGCATAAATAAAAGGAAAGATATGCCATGTTTATGGATCATAAGGTTCAATATCGTTAGTAATTTAATTCTTCTCCAGATTATCTATAAATACAGTGCAAAATTACAGCAGACATTTTTGTAGGCATTGACAAGCTGATTCTAAATCTTACATGGAAGAGCAATAGCAATAGGAATTAGAATAGCCAAAATAATTTTTGCAATGTTGGAGGATTTACAATACCTGATATACAACTTACTATACAAGCCTCAATAATCAAAGCAGTGTGGTATTGATGAATAGATAGACATGTAGACTGATAGAACAAAATACCCTGGATGTAGTCCCACACTTTATGGGCAAGTGATATTTGAATGCAAAAGCAGTTCATTGAAGAAATTAAAAGTCTTTAACAAATGGTGCTGGAACAATTGGATGTCCACATGCAAAAAATAAATTAACCTTGCACTGTACCTCCTACTATATAAGATTAACTCAGAATTGTCATAAATCATACTATAAAACCTTAAACTACTCAGGGTGGCACATGCCTGTAATCTCAGTGGCTTGGGAGGCTGAGACAGGAGAATTGTGAGTTCAAAGCCAGCCTCAGCAGAAGCAAGGAGATAAGCAACTTAAAGAAAGCCTGTCTCTAAATAAAATACAAAATAGAACTGGAGGTGTGGCTCAGTGGTTGAGTGCCACTGAGTTCAATCCCTGGCGCACCACCCCCGCAAACAAAACAAAACAAAACTTAAACTACCAAATTGCTGGAAGAAAGCAGAAAAATCTTTGTGACCATGGGATGGGAAAAATCTTAAATACAGCTTCAAAGCATGGTCCTTAAAAGAAGAAATTAATAAATGGGACTTTATCAAAATTGAAAAATTCGCTCTTTAAAAGACACTGATAGGAAAACAAAAAGCCACTTACTGAGGAAAAACATTTACAAGACACAAATCAGACACAGTTCTTTAAAATATATAAAGGACTCTCAAAACTCAATAAGAAAATAGAATGACCATATTGAAAAATGGTTTTAAAAGGAATTTAAATTGTACTTCATCAGAGAAGATATGGTGACAGGGAAACACCTGAAAAGATGCTCAATATTGATTATTAGTGAAACAGATCTACATGGAGTACCATTACTCAATAGAAAAATAATAAAATAATAAAAATTGACAACATCAAGTGCTGGCTCAGGCATACAGCAACTAGAATTCTCACATCTGCCCCTTCTGGTGCTGATGCTTAAATGCATCCCTTAAATCTCAAGGTCCCAAGAGCTGAGCTAAAGTGAGATGCCCAGCAGTGCAGCTGGTGGTATAGTGAAGCCTACATTGGAGTCCAAGCTCTCTGATCCCTGCTGACTTTACCTACCATCTTTTGAATCTTTTATTACCATGTAACCAAGCTCAGTGAAACTGAGAGCTCACCACTGGAGCTCCTATCGCCCTGAATGGGGGCCATCTGGGGACTTAGAGTGGTTCAGACATCAGATTTAAGGGCCAGCCTGGATGGACTAAAGGTACTCTGGAGTAGCATCTCCCCAAGAAGATGTGTCCTTTTGGAGCCTAGGGGTAGTTGGGAAATAGAATACAGTCCTGTCTGCACCGTCCAGAACTCCATAAAGTTAATAACCATGTTGTGGGTTTCCCAGGACTCCTGCACTGACCTCTGACTCTTGGGACTAGCTCTGTGTGTGACTCCAAGTGGTCCAGTTTTTTAGAAAATGCTTCTTTCTGGTCCAATTGTGGAGGAGTGGTTGGGGACCTTGATCATATCCTTGGGTTTATTTTAGAACTGATTAGGAACTAGTGGTCATTGCATAGGGACTGCCTCCTTAGGCAGTCCCTTGGGAACCTGAGCTGGCTGCTAATTAACAGCCATGTCACCAGCTCCTTGAGCTGATGAGCTTCCTCCAACAGACAGGGATGAAATGTTCCTTGGAGGAGAGTCAGAGAGGCATCCAGAAAAGTAGCTAATTGGTAAAAAGGATGTATCTTTTTCATGACTGCTTCACAAGTGTTGTCAGCAACAAATGCAGGTTTTGGAGATGCTTTCTGACCCCACAGGAAGAGGATAGGAACAAGCTTTGCCCATCTGTGTTGACTTGGAACAAGATGGATGTGGGAGAGCATCTCTTTGCATTGTGTCCATATTCAGTGAAGATAAGGGTGTGCCCAGAGCTGGTATGCCATGGATTGTGTCAAATCACAGCTGCAGTGGAGGCCCATTTGTGAACAATACCCAAGTTGACTATGTTTTTTAAGTCTTTTCCCTAATAGTTGTTGGAAGCCCCTGTGTTGCAGCAGCAGGTGCTCCTGTCCTCCCCCCAGTCCTTCAGTGAATCATGGTAAATCTCAGTTCCAGTCTTACCCTGAGTTGTCACTTCTTTCCATCTGTCACCACCCCCTTCAGGTATTTTCTCTGGGTGGTATAAGCACCTCCTCACTGGATTCCCCAACCTTCATGCTCCTTCTGTACAGCCTTTACTTCCTATATGCTTCCCTCATCTATGCTATCACTCAGACTCCAAACCTCTCAGTGACTCTATTGAGAGAGACCCTACTCCTCTGGGATAGGACATCTGCCTGCCTTTACCCTTTTTCTCACTGGATAACATTTCCTTCCTTCAAAGAACTGCAGACCTTGGATAGAAAGCAGCCTGGTGAGGCCTTCCCTTACCCTGACCCTACTCTCTTAAAGGTACTTTCTGTCTTTCACCTTTGTCCCTCAACCCTGCCTCATTGTTTTCAGGGCACTGGGCATAATTGAAAATGGTTCTCTAGGTCATGTCTTTCTCACACTTGGGTGAGCTCAGGGAGGCAGAGATTGCAACATTATGACCAAGGAGGGCTCAGGTGGTAGCCTCTTGTGCAAGCTATCACCTGGGGAATGGCACATGGCTTCTGCAGAAATATTGTGCCTCACCTGTTTTTGTGCACACAGTGCAGCTTGTGCTCTGTCTCCTAGAAAAGCTAGTCCTGAGACAGAAGTCTTTACTTCTTTACTCAGTAACAGAGGGAAGTTTGTGAACAATAGCCACCAGGGTCTGCAGCTCTTAGAAGTGCTCAGTTACCCAGTGAGGATGAACCAGAGTTGAGGCTAGACAGCAACTGTGTCACAGAGCAGGGTGAGGATACCTCAAGAAGGGCTCCATGTGGAAACATTTCTCCTGAACCACTTTACCTTTTCTGCTTTTTTGTATTATCACAGTATTATCCTTTTTGAGCAGTTCCATTTTACCCTTAATCCTAAGAGATTCTCAAGAGCATTAGCATCCTCCAGTGCTAGTGCCTTTTTTTTTTTTTTTTTTTTTTCCTGGTGTTAGGACTGACCCCAGGGCTACACCCACAGCCCTGGAAGGTCTTTTTCTCAGAGGAATGGGTTTCCCTCTTCCCCCCTCACAGATGGCAACAGCTTGTTTGACTCAATGGCAAGTGGAATGCGCCTGGTTGTCAGTTGCATCTCCTCCTTCCTCATCCTCTCATTGCTGCTTTTCATGGTCCACCGGCTACGCCAGAGGCGCCGGGAGCGCATTGAGTCGCTGATTGGAGCAAACTGTGAGTGCCCTCCAGGGGCCACAATGGTGGCATCTGAAACCCTAGCCCCACCCTTGATAACCAGGTCTTTCCTTTCTTGAATGTGTCCCTGCCAAGGTAGAGGTAGGTGAGGTGCTAGCAGTTTCCTTAGTGAGAGGATTAGGGAGGAAGACCCTCTCCCTTGCAGAGGATGATGGAAAGGTATCCTTCTTTAGCTGTGTACCTACTCCTGGGCCAAGTACACCCCCCGGGGAGACAGCAACCCTGGTGGGCACTTGAGCAGTTCACAGGCTGAAATCAGAGGCAGATCTTCTGCTCTTCTATCCTCACAGCAGGAAGGGCATTACTGTTCATTCAGGCAGTGATGTTACCTTCGCGGTGACCTGTGAATGTAGGCCACCTGCCAGAGAAAGTGCCTCAGACTCCAGTTGCTATTAGGTAACTTGATGTGTCTTGCCCTCATTAGCCAGAGTTCGTCAGCAGTGCACCAAGATCAACTGGAAGGCCCCTCTTGTAGTATGGAGAAGGGTGGGGGCAGGTGGCAACTGGTAAAATGGATCTTACCTGCTATGTGAAGGGCCCCTGGTGCCTCCTAAGGCACCCAGGTCAGGCTCAAAGTATTCATATTGCTAGGGCCTTGGTTTCTAATCCATGGGCAACCCTTCTTCCCCCCAACCCTCCTTAATCCTCATTAAACTCGAAGCAGAAGTCAAAGACTTTCATGAGTTAGACATGCAGAAGCAAATTAGAGCTGGAGGGTGTGGTAGTAAAAGTAACAAGACAAAGTGGCATGTTTTGTGGGGGTGAGAAATGGTGGCACACTGGCAGAGGGAACGAGAAGCAAGAGAGTCAGGTCTAGTCTCGGTTTCCTTATGTCATGCAGAATGTGGGCACCTGACACTTAGGAATGGCAGGCTCAATCTTGGGAGTGGGGCTCAGGAACCAGGCAGCCCTTCTCTAAGTGATACAACTCTGCTCCTGTTTCTCGCTTTCGACGGCCCAGTGCACCACTTCAACCTTGGCCGGAGGATCCCTGGCTTTGACTACGGCCCCGATGGGTTTGGCACAGGTCTCACCCCACTGCATCTTTCTGATGATGGGGAAGGTGGGACTTTCCACTTCCACGACCCTCCGCCTCCCTATACAGCTTATAAGTACCCAGACATCGACCAGCCTGATGATCCACCACCGCCCTACGAGGCCTCCATCAACCCGGACAGTGTATTCTACGACCCTGCAGGTGCCTACCCACTTCAGGAAGAGGGAATATGGAGTTGTCAAACAATTGGGCACCAAAGGCCAAGACCACAGATGTTCCCCAGCTCTAGAGACCTGGTCTCCCCTACTTCTTTGTGGCCTTCTCTGATTTTCTCTTTGGCTTTCCCTTTAGGGCTTTTCCTAGGGTTGCCCTTGCAGAAGAGGCTTGGTCACTCTGACCTGGCCTCCTCCTGTATATCTGTGCAGAGACCTCTGGGGAAGCTTGGGACAGGAAATCCTCTTTTCTCCCTCCCATGACTACCTGTTACTTAGCTGAGCAGCCCTTGGGGTCTTCTCAGCTAAGCTCTTTAAGAGATGGGGAACCAGGCAATGTTGATCATGAGGACAGGACTGACCCTGGCTGTGGCACTGACCCAGACCCAGGAGTGAGTCATCTGCCTATAAAGATACATGTGCACATGTAGTGAGCTGAAGGAATATGTCATGACAGTTCTTTATGTCATGATGGAATATAGCTCTGGGAGAGGGGCCAATTGTTTGAGTCTGTTGCCCATCTGATCCTAAAAGCATCCTTCCTATTACTGTAGCTAAGAAGAAATGTCAAGTGTCCCGACCCCCGCCATTTGTCTGACCCACTGCTGTCCTTGGAGTGGTGCCCTACCCCTTTTCCTTATGTATTATATCCTCTGAAACACCTCCACTCCACAGTAGTATGCAGGCAATACCCACCCCAAGGCAGCTGGCTCCTTGCATGCCCATATGCCTTTTCAGAATGACTGTCCTGAGACGGGCGTTGCTGATGGTCTGAGGGTACAGGAAAGACTTGGATTTTACCCTGCCCTTGGGACACAGATAGTTACAGATTGGGAGTGTAACTAAGTGGCTCTGAGTTGATCCCCAACATCACAAAAAAGGGATGGGGCCAGGATACAGTGAACTTCCTGCAAGGGCTGCTGCTGGTGATGTCCAGCACCTCATGAACCAGACTACAGGGCAGTGTAAGGGATGGCTTGGAAAGTTGGCCAGGGGAGAGGTATATCATTGGGGTCACCTATGGTTCTCAAAAGGAGCCCATAAAATTAGATGGATAAAATGAAGGGAACAGACTGCCTTCCCAAAAGCTTCGCTTGGACAAATACTTTCTGTATATACCATGTGGATTTCAAGGTTGCCTGCTCAATCAAGTCTCCCATATTCTGGGTGCCATATTGCATCTGCAGCCCAGAATGTTCTTCCATTTGCCTGGGCCTGATAACTCCCTAGCATCCTTTGTTGCCACTCTCCCAGCACAGAGCCTGATTTGAGCCCTACTGAGGTAGTTTTCCTTTGGTTTGGTGACAGTTTGTTAGTGCATCTCATCCACAAATTGATGGCAGTACCAACCCATGTCAGTTTTGTCAAGCTGTACCTATATCTTGTACATACTAGATGCCAGCCATAGAGGCAGCTGGCCACAGAACATGTTACAAGGCCAATGTGGGGAGGATTCCTCCAGAACATGAGGCCACCCAAGACCTGTTCACCATCCAGTAATGGTAGGAATATTCAGGCAGGAGTGTCCGTGTTCTGCTCAGCCTTGTGTCCCCCTTGCCAGGCTCTCACTTTCCTCTTTCTTCCTACAGACGATGATGCCTTTGAGCCTGTGGAGGCTGGCCCACTGACCCCAGGGGATGGTGACACTGAAGTTGCATTGCCTCGGCACTTGGAGCAGCCTCTGCCCCCTGCGGGGGCCTCCCTGACAGACCTGGAAGACACTGCTGACAGCAGCAGCTCCCTGCTTGTGCCTCCAGACCCTCCCCAGAGTGGGAGCACACCAACTGCAGAGGTGCCACCAGTGGGTGGCCGCCACAGCCGCAGCTCCCTTAATACCATGGTGTAGGTGGCTAAGTTTGCAGTTCCAATGGGCTAGGAGCACCTGTTTGCTGTCGAGAAGACCCTGCCCCTGTGGGAGACTTGCAGGGGCCCTACCACAGTCTGGACCCCATTCCACTGCCGCATACCCACCGGCAAGCGTGTGTGTACATAGAATGCGGCCAGCCTCCCTCTGAGAGGAACAAGCATCTGCACTGAGTTTCCTTCAGGGCTTCACAGACACGGCATAGCTTTTGGTCACTGTCCCTTTTTAAATGGGAGAAGGACAACAAAATGTTTAAACTGTGTGTTTCAGAGATAGGGAACAAAAGTACTGAGCTATGCTCAAACCAAACACATCTTGGATGGGCTTGCTCACTGTAATGGCACACAGAGAAGCCTGCTGGCCAGTCATCAAGCCCCAGTGCAGATGGAGCATGGGGCTGCCATGCATGCCCAGTAGGCAGTAGGGGGGTTTTGTGGACTGTCATTGTTAGGCAGTGGGTTTGCTTCTAAAGAGAGCCTTTGAGGCTGTTACGTTGGCTGCTCTGGGGATAACCCTTCCCAGTCCAGCTGTGAACATCAAGATACCTAAAGCCCTAATAAGGGGGCCTAGAAGGAAATTGAACTTACTGCCCTCTTTCCACCTGGGCACTGTGAAGCCCAACTCTGTGGCAGGAGGCCCAAGTCTTCTACTACCATCTCTAAGGCATTGCTATGCATGGCTCCCCCAGAAGGAGGCACTGGGTCTACACAGGGTTGGGAGCTAAGGGGGCTTCTATCTGCCACACTCTGGAGCCCCAGGCCCTACATTCTGTTGAGTGACCTCTGGGCCTGGTATGCCTCCACCTCACCTTGTTTGTGCCATAAAGGGTTGTTTCTTTGGGGCAAGGGGTGGCTAAAGGAACATCCTGGGCTGTGTCCATCTCCTGCAATTCCACTTCTTGCACCATTGCCACCAGTGGAATCCAGTGCCTGGTGGCTGCATGCACACCTCCCCACCCCTCAGCAGCACTGGGTGCTGGGGGCCTTTTGTCCAAGGGACCCTGTTGCCTGTTCAGGGCAATGTTCTTGTCTCATGACACGGGCCTTTAGCATTTCTGAGGTTTGGAGATTAAGCGGGTTCTGTGCGATTTTTTAGCACATTCATATCTTTTCTACGTCGAATGTCTGGATCTTTTATTTTGTGTGTGTGTCCATGTGTGTCTGTATGTGGCCAAATGTTTGCAAGTGGTAGTTCACAGGAACTTGGCGTCAGTTGGGGTTCTACTCTCCCAAGTTGACCGTTTCATCTTGGGTTTCTAGATGGAGCCATGTCTAAGCCTTTGCCTTTACTCGTGGATCATGGATCTGGGCACCTTGTGCCTCTGAGGAAAATTAAAGGGAAGAAGTGACTAAGGCATATGGTTCAGTGGTACTCTGTGGTAACCGGCCTTTATGCATAGGTCAGTTCTAGGCATATTCACTTACTGGTTGGAAACCTGTTTTCTTTCTGTGCAGAAGAATTTTAAATTGCCTAGACCTGACCTGTGTTCCAGAGCTGACTAGAGGTATAAATTTTGTCATTAAACAAGTTATCCCTGGGCTTGACCCACAGAAGCCAGATCTAGAAGCTGCACTTCGTTTGTCAAAGGGCTTCCTTGGAATCACATCATAGCCACAAGGGCCCAGTGCCCATCACTGAGAACAAAGCAGGAAGCATGTTGTGTCTCCAGTATGTGCAGTGTGCTGGGCAATCAGACTCCACAGTAGCAGTCAAGAGTCTTGTTGCCAGGAGATGCAAGGGTCCTGAAGAACACCCCAGCAGAGCCCCCACACAGGCACCAGCAGTTCAGTGGGTCCCTGCCAAACTGCAGAACCATATATGTAAGCCAGTTGGCATGAGGTGCGTGGAACTGGAAAGCTTCCTCTGGGGACCACAGGCACATAGAGGAGGCATCGAGGAAGAGGGTGGCCTGAAGTGGACTGGGAGCTGCAGTGTGGGCTCGCTTTGGGACTGGCCAGGTGTCTGTTCAGGCTACTCTCAGTGTTGCCCTTTCCCCTGGGAAGTATCAGGCCTCCTCCAGGATATTCAGACCTGCCACTGAGGTACAGAGCCCATGGATGTCCTGCGACTGATCAGAAGGCCTGTGTTACAGGACTACTCAGACACTTTTCTACTGCAGCTCCAGGTGTTGTGCTGGGGGCAGTTGTGAAGGGAGCACAGATCTACCCATATGTTCTCAAATTTCATCTGCCATCCTCTGCAAGGTCTGGTTGTACTTGTGGGCTGATTGATAAAAAATCCCAAGGCCAACCTTGCTGAGACTTGTGTTCTTATGTGAGATGCTCTGTACCCACTCCATAATAGGCCCCCAGAGGGACTGACCAAGCTCCTGGAAGGGGTCCCCTCCTCTAGGACTGCCTTGCCACTGTTTATGAAATTGGGGCCCCCTGACCTGCCTTGTAGAGGTGGAATTTGATACTGTACATTGTCTCAATGCCTGTTTTTACATTTTCCTTTCACTAAGGGTTTTAGTTTGGGTGTATTTTTGGTCCAGTTGACACTAATCCTTTTCTTAAGATGCTGTGAGAACCATTTCATCCAAATGCCAAATAAACTTGTGTTCTGGAAGAGGTGTGGTTGGTTCATAGTGTGATGCAACCCCAGAGCTGCCATGGCCAAGGTGAGAGTGACCAGGGCACCTGCTATTCAGCAGTCTCCCTTGGCTGAGGACCTGAATTTGGAGCCTCTAGGCAAGAGTGCAACAAGAGGGGTCAACCCTGTGCTTGGCTGCCTCCCTCTGGCCATGGCTTTGGTTCTTGCCTACAGGAGAGTTGGTGACTTGCATAAGGTCCACATAAACATGAGAATCTGCTTCTTGGAATTGGGGCAAGGCCCAATGAGGCTTGGACTAGGTGCCCTGCTGGGGATTAGCTGGCAAGAAGGCAACTCGGAGTGGAACCCTGGGATTTCATCCCTGCACAGAAGAGCTGGGGTGGAGCTTAACAGTTGGGGCTTTGGAACGCTTGTGTAGTTGTATCATTTGTAGGAACCAGGGACAGGGTCTGGTACTAAAACCCTACTCTCACTGTAGAACCCAAGTTCTACAACTGCCCTTTGAATAAATTCCCAATACCATGCAGAAACAGAGGGCCCTGGGTGAGAACCCTGGGTTCCTCCAAGCTTATCTTCCTAATCCAGACTCCTGAGGGGCCAAGGAGGTGTCAGTCAACAGGTGCCCCACGGTGGGGGGGAGGGTCAGGAAGGAACTGGTAAGTCTCTTAATAGAGGGGAGAGCTCCATTCGTGCATTCCTCATTTCTGTACATATCTACTAGAGCTGGAGAAGTAGGGAGGCTACGTACCGGTGTCATCTCAGCACCATAGCCAGCTTCCCAGCCCCCGCTTCCTTAACATTGCGAGCGCCTGGCCCCCTGACGGTTGGAAAGAGGCTCGGTACAGAAGTGTCACTCCACCAGACCTCGGTATGCTCAACACGCTAGCCCAGTGGGCTCACACCCGCAGGTACTCGGGTTCTCGGTATGGAACTCCTTTCAGGCATCTCTCCTGCGCCCCCCCCCCCCCCCCCCCCGCCCAAACGAACCAATCATTTCCCAGGAGAGTGAACTCAGGCTCTATCCCAAGCCTCTGGAGCTGCTGCCAATCATGAGAGCGAAGGGCCGGGCCAGAGTTTCCCCGAAATACTCTGGTAGGGTAGTCCTTGGAAAGGAGCGCAGCTAGGGAGGAAGCTGTGGCCTTGAGTGGGGTTGGAGGTCCCAGACCTGCTGTGAAGTGAGAAACATCCTGGGGGGCGGGGGGCCTCCCATCCTTGCTTCCCAAGTCACCGGCGCTGGGATCCAAGGTGTCCTCATCCTTCGAACAACTTCCTGATGGCTTTGATTTGTCACTTCTAGTCCCCAGCATCCCATTTCATCTACTGTAAATGGGAATAATAGGGCACACAACCTCCCTGCGCGATTATTATCAGCTATTATGCTGATAATATTATGAAGCCCTGGGATCAAGGCTTGTGCCTATCTGGTGAGTTCGGAGCCCTCCCTCCTGGGTGGCCTTGCCTGGGCGCTGCCCCCTCCGACCCTGAGTCTCCCTGTCCCCGCTAGCCTACAGTACTTGGCCACGCCCCTAGCCTGTCCCACTAATGAATATGTAGAGGCCTCACCTGAAGCCTAGCTCCAAGGTTCTCCACTACTTAAACGTTTTCTGGAGCGGCAGTCGCCTCCCCACCACGCAGGTCGTGAGCTGTGCGCTCCCCTTCCTCGTCGTGCAGCTGATGGTGCAGGTGGATTCTGAGGGTGAGCGCCAGCACTCTGCCCATCTAGTGTCCAATCTACCCAATCCCGCTTGTCTACACTACCTCTTTGGTCCTGCCAGTAGTTTGGGGTGAGGGGGTTTGGGAGGAGGATATACTGGGTTTGGGATGATAGGAGAGCAAGCTTCCCGCGGGCCTTTCCTGACCTAAGCCCCATTCTCTCTTTTTTTTTTTTTTTTTTTTTTCTTTTTTTTTTTTTTTTTTTGGCGAGGGGGTGCTGGGGATGGAACCCAGGGCCTTTGCTTACAAGGCAAGCGCTCTACCGACTGAGCTATCTCCCCAGCCCCGCTAAGCCCCATTCTCCATTCCTGTGCCCAGCTGGGATGGGGATTTGGAGAGGTCTGGAGAGGTCTCTCAGCTTAATCCCCTGCTCACTGTCTGCAGGTACCTGGTGTTTCGACTCCCAGGACCCAAAGTGTGGTGAGGATAGTGTCGTATGATCTGTATGGGATTGGTCTGTGTCCTGGAGCCAAGAATGGTACAAGAGTGATCAAGAGGCAGATTGCACACTGTGCTTCTGTGGTCTCTGCAGGTTCCTATGTTCTGTGTCCAAGTGACTGAACACCAGACAGCATGCATGTGACTGTCCCTCTGTGTATGTGTCTGGGTCTACTGTGATCACCAGGCCTGCTCATATCAGTCAGGGTTTGTGAGCCTATTAGTGTGGCCAGCCCAACTGTGTGCATGTAGTGGAGGTCCCCATTGTGGGTGTGCAACCATGTGGCAGATCCATTCACCCTGCATTCTGCCTGCAGACGTGGCTAGGTCAGGTGCAGGATGCAGGGAAAGGATGTGCCTGAAGGGAGCAGGAAGGAGTTTCCTGAAGTTGAACTATTCTCTCTCTGGGTTTGTGGGTTCTACCTTCCTCTGTGTACCCCAGGCTACCTCCTTGATATACCCTACAGACCCTAGACCTTGTTCCCTTAGGTCCCACCCACTGGAAGGAGCTAGCCCCTGCTTGTGGGGGCCCAATCCAGTCCCCCATCAACATCGACCTTCGCCTGGTTCAGCAGGACTCCTCTCTTCAGCCCTTCGTCTTTCAAGGCTACAACTTGGCACCTCCAGGCCCTTTGATTTTTAAAGAATGATGGTCATACAGGTCAGCACCCTAGAGTCAGGGCTCCCACAAAGAGGTCAAGAACCCTACAGAGCAGAAGGGAACTCCCAGTAAGTACACAAAGATCAGACTCACACACACACAGGAGCTAAGCCACCATACAGAACCTCCCAAAGAGATTAGGAACCTCCACAAATATAAGTCATCGACCCAGACAAGTGGGCTAAAAAGCTCCATACAAGAATGGGAACCCCTATATAAAAATAAGAATCTCCATAAATAAAGCAGAGGAAACCACATATACAGTGACCAAGACAACCTCCATAGTTAACAGGACCCTCCCAAAAAATAGCAGCCAGCCACAGCCCCTGAGGACATCCAGAAGTCACTTCCCACCTGCAGGATCTTCTACCTGGAGAGGAGTCACAACTACACGTAGCTGGGGTCAATGTGCCCACCTTAGGAGGATTGCCCTTTCCTCTGTTGAGCTTGTGAGGGATTCCCACTGCAGGTGGTGTGTTATCAGGGAAGAGAGTGTCATGTGCTCCCTTACCCTCAGTGCTACTCCACATGGATACTAGTCCACAGAACCACCTGGAGATGTGGGGGGCCGGGTTGCCATCACCTGCCTACCGAGCTCAGCAGCTGCACTTTCACTGGGGGGCCCCAGGGCACACAGGCTCGGAGCACAGCCTGGATGGAAAGCACTACTCCATGGAGGTGGGCTCTGGCATGGGGTAGGATGGCAGGAGTGCCCCACCGAAGTCAGAGGAGCATGGGAGGAGAGGGCAGCTGGGTATATCCTCTGGTCTCTACTTCCCCAGATGCATGTGGTCCACATAAACACAAAATACCAGAGCCTGGGGGAGGCACATCTCCCTGATGGTCTTGCAGTGCTGGCAGTGCTGTTGGCGGTGAGGGAGGAACTATGAGACTCCATATACTTTCCCAGAAAGTGGGGTTTGAATGGGGTGTGGAGGGGGCAGTGTGGGTCTTTGGAGTGGTTCAGAGATCTATAAAGTTAGTAGGATTTTAAGGATTCTGTGAGAGGACAGGGCCAGTGGAAGGTTGTGGATCTGCTGGTTCAGTGGGAGGTGATTCTCCCCCTAGCAGATTCCCCAGATACTCACTACTACTGGGAACTTCCCAGTAGAGTCTCCTCACTATTTCCAGAATTCCCACCTTTGGATACCTTCCACTCAGGGTCCCTCACACTGGGATCCCCCTCCCCAGGAGCAGAACCAGGACAATGCCAACTTCTCTGCTATTGTGTTGGGCTTGAATGACGTGTCTTCACCTGGTGAGGAGCTGCTGGGTCCCATCTGGGCTGGGAATTGCTGGGGGTGGAGAGTTTAGGGCACAGGGAGGCAGATTCCAATCTAACCTCCCCTCTCCTGCCCAGGTGTCTCAGTGAATATGACATCCACCTTCCCGTTGGCCTCACTGCTACCAGGCCCCTTGGTGCTTTTGCATTACTATCCATACTCTGGGTCGCTGACCACACCTGGCTGTGAGCCTACTGTGCTCTGGACGGTCTTCAAGAACACTGTACCTATTGGACACTTGCAGGTGGGACCACTGCCCCTACCCTGGGCAAGGCTGCCTACTTTCCAAGGCTTCAGCCCTCCCCTGCTCACCCTTGCCCCTACCCCATCTTTTTTTTTAATTTATTTTTATTGTAAACAAATGGGATACATGTTGTTTCTGTTTGTACATGGAGTAACAGCATACCATTTGCGTAATCATACATTCACATAGCCCCTACCCCATCTTGACCCATCTTTTGCCCTGCACTCTCAGTTAGCCCAGTTCCAGGCTGTGCCCCAGGCTGGGATGCTGGGCTTGCACCCTGAACCACTCAGGGATAATTTCCGCCCTCTACAGCCTCTTGGAGGGCGCATAATCTTGGCCTCCCCTGAAGCCTCCATTTGAGCAGCAGTTCCACCAGTCTCCCCCATCCTGGCTGGTGTGCATGGGGCTCTGCTGGGTCTGGGGCTCAGCCTGGTGCTCTGGCAAAATCCCTAGGATTCAAGGATGACATCCCTCCCACAATAAACAATGCACAGTGACCTTGGCCTAATGTGACTGGAGTTGGGGTACCTAGGATGAGCTGCCTCCCTTCATAGGTACTCCTGCCCTAACCCCACTGAGACCTCAGAGGACCACCTTCCCCTACCCCACCATAGCCAGTCTCAGGATCCTCTTGCAAAACCCCAAGACTGATCCGCAGATCCCTCTGAGAGAGAGAAGAGGTCTCCACTCCTAGTCTCCACTTTCTATCTGAAGTTAGCGCATCTTAGAAATGCCACCTTTAGCCCAAGATTAAACATTTTATTTAAAATTCAAGCTGGGGACACTGTGCCCAGTTGTAGGATAATCCCAGCTGAGGTTTCCCAAGACCAGTAGTTAGGAAATTGCTGCTTCTAGGCTCTGCTGCAAGCTGGGCTGAATTGGTGGATCCTGGTGACATAGACACTAGTGAAGAGTTGTCTGGCCATGATGAAGCCTCATGCAGGTGGTGCTCTCTAAAGTTAGGCAGTAGAGTCTTGATTGTAGGGTAACACTTTCTAGAGAGTCTATAGTGTCCAGGCAAATAAGGTTAGGTTAAGTGAGGGGTAAGTGTCCTTGGTGTCTCTGTCCAAAGCAAAGCTGAGTCGAAGGGATACTGACTGCACGAGACTGTGCAGATAATATCATCCACTAAGAGTAGACCTGGTTGTTAATGGAGTGAGGCTAGTCAGAGTCAGGATGCTGTCCAATTGACTTGTGGGAATGTGGAGGAAATAGACGATAAATAGATAGATAGATAGAGAAATGATAGATGATAAATAGGGCATTTTCCTCAGTGACACTGTCCAGGTCACAATGTCTCAGTAAGTGTCCCTGGAGTTTGTTGCTTAGTGTGACACGATTCCAGTGCATGGAAACTCTGCCTCCTCCCTAGGACCTTTAAAGAAAAAGAGTATGCAGTCTCCTCCCATGAAGGTAGGGAAGTTAGGTTACAGAACCCAGGGCTCTCCTGCTGCCCTCTTGGAGGCTGACATACCCCAGCCCAGATTCTTCCCCTGCCTTCCGCTGCCCCTTATTTTTCTTCTTATTGCTGGGGATGGAGCCCAGGGCTTGCGCATATTACACAAACACTGAACTACACCCCCAGCCCCCTTCTCCTACTCTAAGGTCCAAAGGGGTTCTACCTGCCCTTTCCAGTCCAGACTGTCCCCAGCAGTGATTATCTGCAACTTGGAACCATTCATACTCTGTACTCTGCAGACTCTGATCCTGGGCAGTTCCCACCCTCCGCCAGCCCCCTCGAAATCACCTCACTAGTTGGCGGTTATTGGTTGCTTACGGACTCTTCTGGCTCAGAAACACGCTCCATGAAGAGATCAGATCCCTACACTGACCCCCTTTGGTTAGCGGCGACAACTCCTGCACTTCGCCCTGGGCCGCCCTCAGTGCGGACGCCCTCAATCTCCGCCACCTTGAGGGGCCGCTGGCGACAGGGGAGTTTTCTTGTGATTCTTTCGGGCAGGGATTCGGTTCGCGCCGTCTTCCGCAGGGCCATCTGGGAAGTCGTTGGTTGGCCTGGAAGCAGCGACCAAGGCGTTCACAGTGCCTAGCGCCCGCAGCAGAGCTGGGACTCGGGGTCCTGCCCGCAGGACAGCACGGTGTTCACGGCGGGCGGGTGGCGGTGACTGTGGCGGCGGCAGCAGCGCTCGGAGGGCGTCCAGCTCCGCGCGAAGCTCAGCGCGCAGCTCCTCCAGCCCCGCGCCCAGCTCGGCACGCACTGCAGCCAGGCCCTCCTGCAGCCTCCGCTCGCTCACTTCAAGGACGCCGGCTGGGTAGGTGGCCCCGCCGCGTGGCTCCCCGCACACGGAACACACCGAGCTGCCGCTGCGCGCTTCGATTCTCTCGCTGGTCTCCCCCACTCCGGCTCCAGTCCCCCCAGCCCCGGCTCCAGCGCGTTCCACCAGCCGGAGCAGTCGCGGTGCCTCGGCCCGGGCCGCAGCTTGGGCTCGGAGCTGACCCCTCAAACGAGCCAGGCGGCCTGGGACGCGAACAACTTCGGAGACTGGCCCATTGGGCTGGGACCCTGGGTCTCGACGGCGGCCAGCGCCTTGTCTCAGCGCTTCGCTGGCACCATACGCACTGCGCACCTGAGCCCAAGAGCGTCGAGGCTCTGCAGCCATCTGCACAGCCACCTCCACCACTACAGCCAGCACCAGACCTAGCTGCGAGGACTAGCATGCAGCCTAGCAACCGCAGGGCCCCAGCGACACGAGGTGGAGAGGGCCCCTGAGACAGCTGTGGGAACACAGAACTCTAGGGATACAGCCTGGGGCCCAGGGAACCCGAACAGGACTGGGCCCAGGGTGGCTGGGGTTCCAAGGAAGCCCTGGCAAGTGGGAGTTGATGCCAGTAGGCACGATTGTGCTGGACTTGCCCGCAGGGAACATGCTGACGTGGGTTTCCACATGAGGCTTGGACTGCCTTCTAGGTAGAGGTGAAAAGAGGTGGAGCAACACTGCAGAAGCCCAGACATCCCCAGACCAGAGACAGAAATCAAGCTTACAACCTCTATTGGAAGTTACTGCCGTCATCACAGTTGGGGGAAAATTGGGCTTGATCATGGATCCCATGCCTTCCTCACTGGTTCAGGCTTACTTCCTTCCATGTCACAGTCCAGGCCACACTTATCTCTGAATTCTGTGCCCACACATAACCCTTGTTATGGGCCTCTCCAGCCATTCTTCTACCCCTCCTTTCAACTTCTTCATGTTCTTCCATGCTCCCAGACATGCCTCAGTGCTCTCAAAGGCTGCCGAAGTCCCTGCCAATCACACATTGTATTCCAGTCATATTCTTTTTTTAAAAAATGTTTTGTTTTTAGTTGTCGATAGACCTTTATTTTATGTGTGGTGCTGAGGACCAAACCCAGTGCCTCACATGCTAGGCAATTGCTCTTCCACTGAGCCACAACCCCAGTCCCTAGTCATATCCCTTTTAACCTCTTCAAAGTCAACCTTTTTTGCCCTTTTGGGCTGGTGCACAGGCCCCTGACCCCCATTTGCCTAGCAGTTCCCACTTATCCCTCTTGAGCCTGGAAGCAGGGTAACCTATTCCATGTCAGGTAACTCAACACCCCACCCCACACTGGGCAGCATACTTTACAGCTGGTGTTTGTTTGTTTTTAAGCTATGTGTATTCTATGTTGCTCAGGCTGGTCTTTAACTCCTGGATTCAAGTGATCCTTGTGCCTTAGCCTCCAGAGTAGATGAGACTACAGGTGCACACCATGGCACACAGCTCATAGCCAATTTTAAATGACTTTCTGTCTTCCTATAGTGGAGTCCTGGAGCCCAGGGATGGATTATCTTCTCCTGGGCAGAGTCTGACCCAGGAACAGGTCCTCATGTTGCTAAACATGCTGAATGTTGGATGAAGAAGCAAAAGGATGAATGAATGAAGTTGTGATCCTCTCCCTATTTTACAATAAAGGACTGAGGGGAAGAGCCAGTCCAGCCTTTCCTACCTGTCCTGGGCAGTCTGTCCAATTCTTCAGTCTGTTATCTGAGATCTCCTGGTTACCCTTGCTGTCTTCTTGCCTCTGCACCCCTTTCACCTATTCTTTCCTACCCTGTAGTTTTTGCAAGTGCCCTGCAGCCTGGGCATGTTGCAATGGGCTGTGGGCCCCTCTAGAGGGCGGTGTATCCCCACTTGGCATGTTCTCACCTCACCCCCAGGGGCTAGTTAGGACTCGGTGCTCTGGGCCCTGAAGCTTCCCCTAGGAAATTGTGAGGAGGGCACACTTGGTATGAATCCAAGCTGGGCTGGGAGGGACCACAGTGAGGCAACTACTGGAACCTGTTTCCCCAGAGTATACTCTCTGGCCTCTCTGCTTCTCTGCCTAAGTGTACATACAGGGGGAAGGTGGAGGGGATGGTTGTTGACCCTGTGCTTGGGTAGGGTCACCTGGGTCCCCTTTAGCTCATGCATTCACTCATTCATTCACTGCAGCCTGTATCTCAGGAAGGTGCAGAGGAGAGGTAAGAATTTGGCACTCTGTCAACCCCTCAGACTCCTGCCATTTCTGCTGAGTCACAACCCTACCCCCACTCCAGCTTCTGGCTCTGCTGATCCCTAGAGCCTCATTAACCATACACCCACCCCAACCCCAGTAATTAAAATGTTACTGACAAAATAGCCCTGGATTCCTTCCCCAGGTATGCTAGAGACAGGCTGTGTAACACAGGGACTGACTGTCTTTTCTCTGAACCAAGTTTGTACCCATGAAATGAAGGAACGGAATTGTGATCCTTTCCCTATTTTATAATAAAGGACTGAGTGGAGAGCCCAGGCCAGCCTCTCCTACTTGTCCTGGACAGTCTGTTCAACTCTATCTTCTATCCCTAGGAGGGGTTGGCAGAGAGACCAGGAGGATGGGAGAGCGTGCAGGATAGGCCCCAGGTTTGCCAACTAGCAGATATATGTAAGAAGTTGGAGGGACTTGGGCAGAGAGAAGTGGCTAATTTGGTTTTGTTGTCTATGACTATGGAGGTTTATGAACACAGTGAGATACAAGTCAAGCCTGTTCACTGAATCTAGGTTGTGATTGTTGAAGGTGCTGATGTGGAGCCTGATGCTTGTGGCAGATGATCCCAAAGCCATGGGTTGTGCAAGAAGGAGCAAGCATAGAGTGTGAGGGAGGTTCTGTGCACCTCAACAGATCCTGAGGAGGGCTGAAGAGATGGTGAGGGGTGAAGAGACTAGTCCTAAGCCCCTGAGCGCAAGTGCAATAAGAATCAAGAAGTAAGTGGTGAGGACCCTGGCCCAAGCTTCATTGATGATGGCGGTGCTAGGCTATATGCTCAAGTCTGGAGGTGAGAAAATGTGATCAAGAGAGCACACAATTCTTGTCCAGGCAGGCTAGTCAGAGTGGAGGTGTAGTCCTTCACAAAGAATGGGGCAGGAAGCAAAGGCAAAGCTGGATGGGCTCTAGGGTGAGGAGGGAGAAAGACCTGCTTATGTTTTTTCCTGGGCCTGCTTCACACCTGGGCATGCACTGGTAGCTCCCTGCATGTAAGGACTGACTGTGGGTCCATTGCAAGGCATTGTGGAGGTGATGAGGCCTGCTCTGGGGTTGTCTCCAACTGGCCTAGGTTCCGGCTCTGTGCATTAAGGTAGGTCATCCCTCACAAGCTAAGTGGGTGATTAGGGACCTTGACATTCATTAACTCATTAACAATGCAGGGGCAATGGGGAGGAAAAAAGCCCCAGGGCTTCTGGCATGGGTCTTGTTGGGGCAATCTCTCCGTGTAACTTAACTGTCCTCACTATTGCGCTTGGTTCTGTTAAACTCTGGCAGCTACCAAAACAGAAGGATTTATTTCCCAGAGCCTGAGGGCAGCTGGGAGTCAGGCAGAACCAAACCAACTTTTCTTGTTGGAGAGGGTTCTGGTGGTCTCCCAGGGGAGGGCAGCTGTAGGAACCAGGCTGGCCAGAGATGGGGAGATGATCACAAACTTCCAGATACCCATATCCCTACAGATACCATGAAGAAGAGTCTCTTCCTTGTCTTTTTTAGGTGTCTGACTGACAAGTTTAGGCCAACATGGTTGGAAATCAAAAAAGGAAATCAAAAAAGTAGGGAGAAGTGGGCTGGGGTTGTAGCTCAGTGGAGGAGTACTTGCCTTCCATGTGTGAGGCACCAGGTTCTATCCTCAGCACCACATACAAATAAATAAAATAAAGGTATTGTGTCCAACTAAAACTTAAAAAATACTTTTTAAAAAAGTCGGGGGAGGTGAACCTGGCTGAGCACTAGGTCCTGAACTGGCTCTGAGGGTCTGTATGGTGAGGCTGTAGGCCAGGTGAAGGCCTGAAGGGTAAACTGGAGGGGGACTTTGTAGTCTACAGGGTCTTGGAACTGCCTCCAGAAGGTGGTGGGGAAACCCAGTAGGGAACCCCACTGGGGAGCAAGGTTCAGTCAATGTATAATCTGTCCTGAGGGACCTGGCCACCGTAAGGATTCTGGGTTCAGAGGCCTCACAAAGACCTCTGGTGGCCCCTGTTGCCTAGTCTCTGTTTCCCAAGAGAAGTCAAAGCCCAGGAGCCTATGCTGGCAGGGAGGTGGTGAGGGCAGCAGAGGTGAGAACCTGGGAGAGCGTACTTGGCCACAACAGCAGCCAAGTTGGTCAATTCTGGGAAACCATGCCTCCTAGACTTCTAGCTGCAGGTGGCCTATAGTTCAAAGAAGAGGTCAGAGAAAAGTGACATGCCCCACATCATGACTTATTGCAGGATGGGGGGCAGGATTCCTACAGAGGTAAATTTAGGATGCACCTCGGTCCTGAACACCCACTGAGTCTTCCTACCATGCCCTGGCCTCCCAGTGGCACTGTCTACTTAGGTGCTCTATGGACTGCCCTGGGGCAAGTGGCTCAGCAGGGGGACAACTCATTACCCAGTAGTGTCCTTGCCTGACCTCCTAATGAACGCATTACTCAGTAATGACTTTGTTTACCTGTCCCTGTAGTCAGCAGCCTCACACCCATCCCCAGGACTCTCTGGCCTGGGGCAGCTCTAACCAGTCTAGGCTGTGGAACTCAGCTCCCCAACAACCTGCCCCAGATGGGGCAGTGGACCCACCAGCCTCTGTGTATGCCGACCATCAGCTCCCAGTAGGATAATTCCAGGTTCCTGACTGTCCCCTCCCAACAGCATGACCTGGACAAGAAAAACCCTTACCCACTCTGCCTCACTCTCTCAGCACAGATCCTTTGTTTGTCCAAACTTTTTTAAAAAAATATTTTGTCTTAGTTATAGGTGGGCACAATATCTTTATTTTATTTTTATGTGGTGCTGAGGATTAAACCCAGGGCTTCACGCATGCTAGGCAAGCGCTCTACCACTGAATCACAACCCCAACCCTCTTGGGCAAACTTTATTTAGGCCCCTGAACCTTCTCTTAGGCCTGTCTGTTCACTTCCTTGTAAATTCCAGTTTTAGCAAGAACTCTGCTAAGTCAGTTCAGCAAGAACCCCCTTCTTTACACCATAACTGCTCACCCTCAATATCTGATAAGGATCCTCAGCCTCTCCCATGCCTGAAATGATGTCTGATCATCCTGGCCTGCCTTTAGCTGGAATCCCTCCCTACCCCATTTGCTCTTAGTAATTTCCACCCACTAACCTTCACCCTGTTTCTTGTCTATAAATTACCACTTATTCACAGCGCATTCAGAATTGAGCCCAGTCTCTGTCCTCCACTGCAGAATCTCATTTCTGTGGTTCTTGTACCTATCCAGATGGTCCCAAATAAAGTCTTTCTTACCATTCTTTAATAAATGTCACTGAATAATTTTTTTCTTTAATCATGAGAAGGAAAGAGGGTCTATATGTAGGGTTGCTACTGAGCAGTGTGGAGGGCCACCTAAGAGGGACATACTGGACTCATACAAGGGCAACCTCAGGGGACTTTTCTTCCCCTGCTTGCTGGGCTAAGGTTTTCATGTCAAGGCCATACTGAAGATGTGAAGGAAGCCAGAAAGGAGAGTCACTGTGATGGGTCAATCTGTCTGAGGCCCTTTCTTGCCCATGTTCCAGCAGATTTCCTCTCACGGCCATGCACATCCTGTTTCTGAGGCCAGCTCCCCCTGCTCAGCCTAAGGACACAGTTTATGCAGCCCTCCTGGAATGGTCTTCTCCGGGTTACTCCTGTGTCTTTCTGCCTGGCATTCACTTTGTAATTCCTTCTGGCCCATGGGGCCCATTATCTCTATCCTCCTTTGCATTTGACTTCCACGAGGATAGGGACTTCCCTGTGTCTTCACCACCCAGAAAAGTGCCCAGGACACAACAGTACATCATAAATATTTGTCCACTATCAATGATTGAAGATGTGTCCACAGGTTTTGGCATCTAATAGGCACTCGATAGATGTTGTCTTCTTAATCTGTGGGATTACATGGTGTTGCATTTGAGCCTCTGCTAACAACAGGCTCAGCTGCCTCTGCTGGCTGCATCTCCAAGGCTCCTGCTTGTGCGAAGGCAGAGTCTCTGCCTGATCCTTTGTTCCTAGTCTACTATGGGAGGAGGAGGCTGCATTCACCTCACTCAGGGAAGGAGGAAGGGAGGGAGGTAACTCTAGGAGTGGGTCCTAGAGTGCAGTGCTGATGTGGGGTGGGGAGAGTGCACATGGAGAGAAGGGCATGCAAGGAGAAAAGTGGTGGAAGCAGAGCTCTTGTCACTCTTGCCCACCCCTTGGACCCCCCACCCTTGAGCCCTTTTGCCTTGGTAGGTGGGGCTGAGGCAGCACAAATATTGAAATAGGCCATGTCAGACATTTTAACATGCCCTTCTAACTGACACTCTGTCAAAGTATTTCCATCTTCTTAAACTTAAAAGTGGTTATTCTCTTTATTATGTGTTTACTGTAACATGTGACAACATACAAAATATTACAGCTACCTAAGTTAAAAGCATAATTACATAACCACCATCTGTGAACCAACTTCTTAACCAAGACAACCTAGTATGAATGGCTCATTCTCCTTCTCTCCAGAGGTACCTACAATTCAGATTTGTATGTTTCTCTTGCCTTGTGTGTGTGAGAGAGAGATATGGGGGTTGGACTCAGTGGAGGTCTATCATTGAGCTATGCCCTCAGTACTTTTATTATTATTTTGAGTTGCCCAGGCTGTCCTAGAACTTGGAATCATCCTACCTCAGCATCCTGAGTAGCTGGGATTGTAGGCATGCAGCACCACACCTGGCTTGCTTCTCTTTGAAGGTTATAAAAATGGTATCATAGGGCTGGGGAGGTAACTCAGTGGTAGAGCATTTGCCTAGCATGTGTGAGGGCCTGGGTTTTATCCTAGACACCACAACAAAATCATAACAATGGTATCATACTCTATGCAGACTTCTAGGACTTGACTTTTATACTGCCCCCTCTTTTTTTGACACACTGGGGATCAAACCCCGGGCCTTATACATGTTAGGCAAGTGCTCTACCACTGAACTACCCCAGTCCTTGCTTCTAGGGTTCATTCATTTTGCTGTGTAGCTGTAGTCCACTCGTTTTTACCACCATGTAATATCCCATCTGATTTATTTCCTTATCAATAGACATTTGAATCATTCCATTTTGTTTTTGTTTTTTGTTAGCTTGTATGAATATTTTTTAAGTCTGTGTCCTGGGGCCCATATACAGTAGTTTCTCAGAGGAATATATTGAGGAGGGGAACTGGTGTGCGTAGTTCATACAAGTACCAATTTTTCACTGATTCCCAATGTCACCAGCAGCATGTAAGCATCTGTTGATATGGGTCCTCTCTAACACTTGATACTGACAGAATTCTTTTTTTTTGTACTCAACACGGTTAATGGGGTGCAATTTAAGAACAGACCAATCACCACTAAAAAGTCCAAATTTGAGACTTTTTATTAGCCAGCCGGCTGACTGTCTCACACAATGCCCAAAATGGCTATTAGGAGAACAGCATCTACCATAGGGTTGCAGGGGTTTTTATACCATAAATCGGTACATCAATCATAAATGTCTGTTGCTATGATTCAATACTACAAACTAACATCTAAAATCATTAGCAGAAGGGGGAAGTGAGTCAGAATGACCTTACTTAGGTACAAATTAAAGAATGGTTACTAACGTCTAAACAATCACTGTTGACATCACCATTAACATGGTACATTATTTAAGAAAAATAGGAATCAAAAAGAATATTTTTTCATTATATAAGAATTGTCATTTTGTCATTTTGTATTGCCAAAACATGTCATGCTAAGCAACTGTTGATGGGTACAGAAGTGAGGGATGTTCCTATGGGAGAAGCATTTCCTACATAACATGGAGTCTCAGAGCAAAATGGAGTGCTACTGAATGAAACATGGATAACAGAAAACATCAGGGAGGAGATTAAAAAATTCTTAGAGGTCAATGATAATGATGATACAACATATCAAAATCTCCGGGACATTATGAAAGGGGTACTAGGAGGAAAATTCATTGCATGGAGTGCATTCAAGAAAAAAATAAGAGGTCAACAACTAAATGACCTAACATTACAGCTCAAAGCCCTAGAAAAGGAAGAACAGAATAACAGCAAAAGTAGTAGAAGACAGGAAATAATTAAAATCAGAGCTGAAATCAATGAAATTGAAACAAAAGAAACTATTCAAAAAATTGACAGAACAAAAAGTTGGTTCTTTGAAAAAGTAAACAAAATAGACAAACCCTTAGCCACACTAACAAAGAGGAGAGAGAAGACTCAAATTACTAAAATTCATGATGAAAAAGGAAAATCACAACAGACACCACTGAGATACATAAGATGAGAAGCTACTTTGAAAATCTGTATTCCAACAAAATAGAAAGTACCGAAGACATTGACAAATTTCTAGAGACATATGCTCCTCCCAGACTGAACCAGGAGGACATACACAATTTAAACAGATCAATATCAAGCAATGAAATACAAGAAGCCATCAAAAGCCTACCATCCAAGAAAAGCCCAGGACCAGACAGATTCTCAGCCGAGTTCTACAAGACCTTTAAAGAAGAACTCATTCCAATACTTCTCAAAGTATTCCAGGAAATAGAAAACTCATTCTATGAAGCTAATATCACCCTCATACCCAAACCAGGAAAAGACACATCAAGGAAAGAAAATTTTAGACCAATATCCTTGATGAATATAGATGCAAAGAGCTTTAACAAAATACTGGCAAACCGTATCCAAAAACATATTAAGAAAATTGTGCATCATGATCAAGTGGGGTTCATCCCTGGAATGCAAGGATGGTTTACCATCTGTAAATCAATAAACGTAATCCATTATGTCAATAGACTTAAGGATAAGAATCACGTGGTTATTTCAATTGACACAGAAAAAGCGTTCAACAGAATACAACACCCCTTCATGCTCAAAACACTAGAAAAAATAGGGATAGTAGGAACATACCTGAACATTGTAAAGGCTATGCTAAGCCCACGGCCAACATTTTTTTTTTTTTTTTTTTTTTTTTTTTTTTTTTTTTGCGGTACTGGGAATCAAACTCAGGACCTTGTGCTTGCAAGGCAAGCACTCTACCAGCTGAGCTATCTCCCCAGCCCCCAACATCATTCTTAATGGAGAAAAACTGAAAGCATTCCCTTTAAAAAACGGGAACAAGACAGGGATGTCCTCTTTTACCACTTCTATTCAACATTGTCCTTGAAATACTAGCCAGAGCAATTAGACAGACTAAAGAAATTAAAGGAATATGAATAGGAAAAGAGGAACTTAAGCTGTCACTATTTGCTGATGACATGATTCTATATTTAGAGGATGCAAAAAACTCCTCCAGAAAACTTCTAGACCTCATCAATGAATTCAGCAAAATAGCAGGTTATAAAATAAACACGCGGGCTGGGGAGATAGCTCAGTCGGAAGAGTGCTTGCCTTGCAAGCACAAAGCCCTGGGTTCGATCCCCAGCACCGCAAAAAAAAAAAAATCAATACGCACCAATCTAAAGCATTTTTATACATAAGCGATAAAACATCTGAAAGGGAAATGAGGAAAACAACTCCCATTTGCAATAGCCTCAAAAAAAAAATAAATAAAACACTTGGGAATCAATCTAACCAAAGAGGTAAAAGATCTCTACAATGAAAACTACAAAACATTGAAGAAAGAAATTGAGGAAGACCTTAGAAGATGGAAAGATCTCCCATGTTTTTGGATAAGCAGAGTTAATATTATCAAAATGACCATACTTCCAAAGGTGCTATACAGATTTAATGCAATTCCAATTAAAATCCCTATGACATTTCTCATAGAAACAGAAAAAGCAATCATGAAATTCATCTGGAAGAACAAAAGACCCAGAATAGCCAAAGCAATCCTGGGCAGGAAGAGTGATGCAGGAGGTTTCACTATACCAGACCTTAAACTCTACTAGAGGGCAATAGTAACAAAAACAGCATGGTACTGGCACCAAAATAGACAGGGAGACCAATGGTACAGGATAGAAGACACGGAGACATACCCACATAAGTACAGTAAACTCATACTAGACAAGGGTGCCAAAAACTTATAATGGAGAAAAGATAGCCTCTTCAACAAATGGTGCTGGGAAAACTGGAAATCCATATGCAGTAAAATGAAATGAAACCCCTATCTCTCACCTTGTACAAAACTCAACTCAAAATGGATCAAGGATCTAGGAATTAGACCTGAGACCCTTCACCAAATAGAAGAAAAAGTAGGACTGAATCTCCATCATGTTGGCTTAGGAACAGACTTCTTTAACCAGACCCCCACCCCATAGCGCAAGAAATAAAAGCAAGTATCAATAAATGGTATAGATTCAAACTAAAACGTTTTTTCTCAGCACAGGAAACAATCAGCAATGTGAAAAGAGAGTCTACAAAGTGGGAGAAAATTTTTTCCACATACACTTCAGACAGAGCACTCATCTCCAAAGTTTATAAAGAACTTAAAAAACTTTACACCCAAAATTCAAAGAACCCAATCAATAAATGGGCTAAGGAAATGGGCAGACACTTCACAGAAGATATACAAGTGATCAACAAATATATGAAAAAGTGCCCAGCATCCCTGGTAATTAGAGAAATGCAAATTAAAACCACCCTAAGATTTCATCTAACTCCAATTAGAATGGCTATTGTCAAGAACACAAGCAATAATAAGTGTTGGCGTGGATGTGGGGAAAAAGATACACTCATACATTGCTAGTGGAGTTGAAAAATTGGTACAGCCACTCTGGAAAGCAGTATGGAGATTCCTCAGAAAGCTTGGAATGGACCCACCATTTGACTCAGCTATTCCACTCCTTGGTTTATACCCAAAGGACTTAAAATCAGCATACTACAGTGATGCAGCCGTATCAATGTTCACAGCAGCTCAATTCACAATAGCTAGATTGTGGAACCAGCCTACATGCCCTTCAATTGATGAATGGATAAAGAAACTGTGGTACATATACACAATGGAATATTACTCAGCCATAAAGAACAATAAAATTATAGCATTTGCTGGTAAATGGTTGAAGTTGGAGAAATATCATGCTAAGAGAGATAAGCCAACCCCCCAAAAAACCAAAGGCCAAATGTTTTCTCTGATAAGTGCATGACAATATGTAACAATGGGGGGTAGCAGGGGGAAAGAGAAGAATAAAGGAGTTTGGGATGGTGTAGAGGAAAAAGGGGTGAGAGGGGGTGGGGATGGAAAAACAGTAGAATGAAACAGACAGTATTACCCTATATATATATATATATTCATTCATATATATATATGAATGAATACATGAATGGCGTGAATATACATTGTGTACAACCATAGAAATGAAAAGTTGTACCCCATTTGTGTACAATGAATCAAAATGTATCTGTAAAAATAAAAAATATCTTAATAAAAAAAAGAAATATCCTTTTTGGTATTGGCATCAGAGTTAGTCAAGTGTCAGGAAATGAGTGAGGCAGTATTCCCTCCTCTTTTATTTATTTATTTATTTATTTTTATTATTTTTTATTTTATTGTAAACAAATGGGATACATGTTGTTTCTCTGTACATGGCGTAAAGGCATACCATTTGTGTAATCATATTTTATTTTTTAATTTAATTAACATAACAATTTCTGCTTTTTAGATCGTTTTGTCTAGTCCATTCACTTTAATGTAGTCATTGAAATTATTGGCTCCAAGTCTACAATTTTGCTTTTTCTTTTACCTCTTTTCTCTTTTCCCATATCTTTTTTTTTTTCACTTTGCTTCACCTTTTATACCATCTTTGGGATAAATCAAGTGATTTTTAGTATTCATTTTCCCCCAACGCTTGCTGTATTTTTAATATTTTTTTTTGGTTTTTAGTTCTAGATGGACACCATACATTTATTTTATTTATTTATGTGGTACTGATGATTGAACCCAGTGCCTCATGTGCTCTACCACTGAGCTACAACCCCAGTCCCATATTGTTTTTTTTTTTTTTTTTTTTTTTTTGGTGGTGCTGGGGATTGAACCCAGGGCCATGTGCATCCCAGGGCCATGAGCATGCTAGGCAAGCACTCTACCAACTAAGCTATATCTCCAGCCCCTGTTTTTTTTTAACTATACCTTTTGTATACTTTTTAGTGATTACTTTGTAATATGCATTTTTAATTTATCACAGTGAACCTTAATAATATACTATTTTACATAAAAAGAAGTTATATTACAGTATAATTCAATTTATCCCCCTTTATGTTGTTTTTATTATTTAATTCCCCCTATTACAAACCCTACAATACTTTATATTTTTGCCCAAGGGGTGTGGCACAGCAGTAGAGTACTTGGCCTGGCATGCACAAGACTCTGGGTTCAGGCCCCAGAAGAAAAAAAACAATATATTTTTGTTCTAAACAGTTTATATACTTTAAAAGAAGCTGAGAAAAGTAGTATTTTATGTGCACACAAATTACTCTTGTCAATCATTTCTTCCTGAAAGTCTATATTGTTAATTGGGATCATTTATTTTGGCTTAAAGAACTCCCCTGTACTGCTTAGAATAAATTGTTTTTAATCTTCTGAAAATGTGTGTGTGTGTGTGTGTGTGTGTGTGTGTGTGTGTGTGTGTTTGCCTTTAATGTATAAATAATTTCACTGGATATGAAATTCTCAGTTGACATTTTTTCCTTCACATTTTTTAGATTATGTTCCATTATTTTCTTATTTCCATTGTTTCTGAGGAGAGGTTAGCCAAGATTATTTCTATTGTTACCATGAATGGAATGTATTTGTTGTTGATGCTTTTCATCTTTTGTTTTCAAGTAGGTATGATCCTCTGTTTTTAATCCTTTATGGAGTTCACTGAGTTTTGTGGAGAGTTGACATCTTTCTTCAGTTTTGAAAACAAAAAAATGTGGCCAATCTCTTTTCAAATGATTCTCCTATCTATTCTTTTCTCTTTCTAGAACTCCAATACATATATGGTATACCAGTGATTCTCCAAATATTGTGTAGGGAACACCAGGATTCTTTAATGCACACTTAGGATACCTATGGGATATTATTTTTTCATAAGAATTGTGTCTGATGAATTTTCTACTCTATATAATATGTGATATCACATCAGAGTGAATGGTAGAGCAAATATGAAAATACAGCTATCTTCTATTATATTAAAGAGATTTTGAAAATTCTAATTTTTAAAAATATAAGTATTTTCATATATATACTTATATACATATATATAAATCAACATATTATGGGTTGTAGCCCCCTCAAAATTAATATGTTGAAGTCTTAACATCTAGTGTGTTAGAGTGTGACCTTTACTTGGAGATAGGGTCTTTACAGAAGACCCTATATGTTTTAATAGGTTAAATAAGGTCATTAGGGTAGACCCTAATCGAATATGACTGATATCCTTATAAAAAGGGAAAATTTGGAGGCAGACACACATGCACAGGAAGAATGTCATGTGAAAATGTAGGCAGAGATTGGAGTAATGCTTCTACAAGCCAAGAGCCAGGAAAGATGTCTAATCACCCTATCTATGAGAGGGTCATAGAGCAGATTCTTCCTTATCACCCTCAAGAAACACCCTGCTAATACCCACTGTGTTAAACCATATGATATTGTCCCACCAATCTGTGATTTTTTAATTTTTCATTTTTATTCTCACTTCATTTTCTCTGTTTTAGTTTCAAATAGTTTCTACTAACCTGTTTACATCAAAAATTTTTCAAATTGGTTCTTATTAGGAATCAATTTATCTTCTGAGATTCCCCATTCACTTACCTGTTTGCCTATTTTTTCTAATTTATAATAGTAGTGTCAAACACTTTGTTAAATGCATCATTTGTATCATCTGTGACTTTTCTAAGTTTTTTATCTGATGAGTCATATTTCTCTTTTTTGCATGTCTAGTAATTTTTTAAGTTATATTGTTCACTGTAAATAATACTTTGAAAAGATTCTGAACTCTGTTATCTTCCTCCAAAGAGTCTTGAGTATCATTCAGGCACACAGTTACATTGCTCACCTTGATCCTATGGAAGCTTCATTATAGGTTTTTTTTTTTTTTTTTTTTTTTTTTTGCGGTGCTGGGGATCGAACCCAGGGCTTTGTGCTTGCAAGGCAAGCACTCTACCAACTGAGCTATCTCCCCAGCCCCTCATTATAGGTTTTTACAGGTAAATCTACTTTATTTTGTCCTTTAGTCCTAGGGTATGGCCCTCTGTCTTATCCCCTTAGGAATGAAACTTTGGTGGTTCCAATGGAATGTGTATTTAACAAGTTTATTGGTGAGATTTGAATGCCAAATTCTACTGAAATCTCTACTCAGTTTTTTCAGTGTCCTATTAAAGCTTTCCCTTGGGTTCCTTGGAGTCTTGTACAGTTAGGAGCCATACCAGGATTTGAGTAGCTTCTGAACATTCCCTCTCAATTTAGAACTACTCTGGAAGCTCCAAACTGATCTTGTATCTTCAACCCATTCAGACTATTGCTTTTTGCTTGAGATCTATTCTGTATGCAAGTCTGGAATAATTCTGTTCCCACTCCTCTTCTTCCTTTTCCTTCCCACCTCCTCTTCTTTCCTAACCCCTTCCTCCTCCTTCTTCCCAGAGGGGATTTTATCACTGAGCTATACATACCCAGTCCTTTTTATTTATTTATTTTTTTATTTTGAGACAGGGTCTCCTTAAGTTTTAAAAGGGTCTCACTAAGTTGCTAACACTGGTCTCAAACCATGCCCAGCTCAAGTCTGGAATTCTTACTGGCAAGAGGGTTAGTCTGGCACAAGTTAATTTGCAATTATTGAAAGAATTATTGCAATTATTGAAACATTTTATAGGTTGAGATTTCATATATTTAATGTAGTAAGACAATGTGTTTTTGTCTTTAAAATCTTCCATTAAGAGGCCAGGCACATGCCTGTATTCCCAGTGCAAGTTTGAGGCCAGTCTCAGTTACTTAGTGAGACCTTGTATCAAAATTAAAAACAGAAAAGACTGGGGATGTAGTTCAGTGGTAGAGCACTACTGGGTTCAATCCCTAGTACAAAAAAAAAGTAAATAGATAAATAAAAATAAAAATAAAATCTTAAATCTAGAAAAATGTTTTAAATTTATAATGGCAGAATGCCCATATATCTTTGGAGTTTCACAGAGCTCTACTAGTCAGCCCTCCAACTTTTACATGGACGGGGAACTCATGGGTCAGAATATGACTTGGGATCTCTTTTTATCTATGTGAAAATTTTAGGTTAAACTTAATCAACTCTTGACTTAAGTGCCCTACCCAGTCCTTTACATACTCACTGATATTAGACATAAATACTGTCACACAGAATAAACCCAGGCAATCAGTTATAGAAGATACTGTGAATCATCCACAGTCACATAAAGATGAACACACAGAGGGGCATTTTGCAGAAATACACACCTATACCTTCATTGAGCTCTGTGTGCCCATGGTGAGACCCTTACCATACACGTGAACACATATGTGAAGACTCTGGCTAAATCATTAAGTCAACAGCTAAATGCCAATATATACAGAAGAAATCACATTAGACTCACAAGCAAGCACACAGGTGCACACATTACCCTCCCATGTGCAGAAGGCTCCACACACATTCATCCAGACATATCCCAAAATTGTGAAACAAGTCACAAACAGGCTCACAGACTCATCTATGCACAAGCACATGTTACAGTTTCTCAGAAGCACACCAAGATGGTAAGACAGATAAAAAATGTGAGGTAAAAGCAATACAGTCAGAAATGTACTTAATGGACATGCATACATATATAAATGTGTTGACCTATAGGATCCACAGACACAAACATACAATTCCACATTTATACAAAAACTCCCATATTATGTGACCAACAGCCACATGCCAACAAACTTGTAAGACTCCGTCACATAGGTTCACATATATAAAAAACCCACAATATCAGCCAACACACACACACAGTCACAATCAGACTTGTTATAACCATGTGCACACAGTTCCACTCTCTCCCAGGCTCCTGTCCTGGGGTTGAACGCTGTGCTATTGGACACTGGTTCTGCACTCAGCAGGGGTGTTATGCCAAAATGGGCACTGGACACAGAGTCTAAGCTGGGGTCAAAGTGGGAGTCTGATGAGTTTTGAGACTGCACCTCCCCCACCCCAATCCAGACCAATTCTCACTAGGACTCTGGTAATATCCTGGAATTATTCAGTCTCTCCCTGGCTGTGGGACTCAGGACAAGTACCCCACCTACCTCTACCACAGATTCTTCTCTCTTAAAGGGGTTAATAATAGCTAACAAATTTACTAAGCATTCTGTCAGAATTCAGTTCTTGGAAGTGTAATCAGATTGGAAAGACTTTACTGCTTGTGGAGCTCCATTAAAACTCAGAAGAGGGCTGGGGTTGTGGCTCAGTGGTAGAGCACTTGCCTGGAATGTGTGAGACCCTGGGTTCGATCCTCAGCACCACATATGAATAAATAAATAAATAAATAGGTCAATTGACAACTAAAAAATATTTAAAAAAAAAAAAAAAAAAAACCCAGGAGAGAACCAGAGTCAGTGGTGCACACCTCTAATCCCAGCAACTCAGGAGGCTGAGGCAGGAGGATTACAAGTTCAAAGCTAGCCTCAGCAAATTAGCCAGGCCCTAAGCAACTTAGACCCTGTCTAAAAAAAATTAAAAAGCGTTGCGGATGTGGCTCAGCAGTTAAGTGCCCCTGGGTTCAATCCCCAGTCCCAAAACAATTACAAAAAACCCAACAACTCAGAAGTCAAGCTGACGAAGGAAAATAAGTTTAATTCAAAGCCAGCTCTGAAGAGAAAGGAGACCTTTTTCCTTAGATCTCTGTCTTCAGAAACTTACAGACACAAAAAGGTTTTGTAAGAGAGGAGGCACAGTGGGACAAAAGGCAGGAAATACGTCACAGTCTCAATTTCCCCAGTCCCCACCAGGTCCAGGAGACCTCCATTGGAAGTTAAACAATTTGGAGCTTTTAATTTAATTTCAAAAGAGAGGGGAAGTTCTGTTTCAGAAATATGTCTTGCTGTTACTATTATTAACCTTATCCCTGGGTCCCCACCCAGATTCTCCTACTGCACCAGAGAAGGCTAAGTGGCCTAAGAAAGGTCTGGGATTCTCCCAAATCCGAAGACCCCTTCCACAAGTCTCAGGTGTCTTGCTGAAGGAGGAACAGCGGGGACAGGACCCTGGGAAATCCTTCGAGGGCTGACCCACCACCTTCAGTATCCCCAGGACCAGGGACCTGGGCCTTTCTTACAGATAGATGTGGGCGGTATTCAACAACCTCCACCTGGAGAAAAAAGAAATCACAATTCCACCATTCCGGGCACCAACCTCTACCTACTCCCGCAACTAGACACCTATGCATCCGCCTCCCCACTCCCACGGTACCCCTTCCACAGCCTGCGCTCAACAAGAGCGCTCGGGAGCCGCCCCCAAAATACATTTCCCCGGGAAAGCTGGGCCTCCTGGGCAGCTCCGGTACCCGGAGCCCTCTGGGAAATGAAGTCACCGCCTGTATGGCGCGAAGGTTCCTGGGAGATGTAGTTCGCATTCGTTCCGCGCAGGCGCAATTTCCCGCGGTGGTCGCTGGGCTGCTCTTTGTGGCTGTCGCTGTCCTTTTGTAGGAAGCTATTCTGCTCTCTCGCCTGTCAGTGCGACAGTTCATCGATCTCTCCGTCCGTCTCCGGGCCTATCTGTCGACCCTGTTCCGTGCTCCCTGGCTCTTGGCGGTCGAGCCCGAGACCTGGCTCTGGTCCTCGAGCGAGTCCCCGAACGTGGGTTCTCCTGGAAGAGTGTGTGACGGGGTGACAGGGCGTGTGTGTGATGGGGCCTGAGTGTGATCCCGGAGTAGGTGTGTCTGTGAGCTGGTGTGTTGGAGCGTGAGCCCAGCGTGGGGTACAGTGGGTACGCTGAGCCTGCCTGAGCCCGAGTTATGCCCGGGCGCGCAGTGTTGCCGCTGTGAGCACGTTTGCGACCCCGTTGAGGCTTCCCTGCAGGCCGCTTTCCCTGAGCCCTCGGACCCTCCTCTTTAGACCTAACCTGGGGTCCAGGAGGCCACAGAACTGCCCACTCCCCCGGGGAACGCTGCGGAGGGCCACTATGGAGACCCTGGCCCTGAAGCCAGAGGAGACAGGTACTGCTTTGCTCTTTTAGTCTGTGGGTTTATGGATTTTCACTTGAGGAAACTGACACTCAAAGAGATCAGGCTAGTTTCCCAGAAGTCCCAGCAAATCAGTCCCCCTGCTTCTTCATCTTGGGATACCATTTGTTCCCACTCCCCAGCATGCTGATGGGAGGAAAAGAATGGAAGTGTTTTTCCCCTTTATTAAAGTATCTGGGATGCTGAGAGGCAGAATTAACCCTGAAGCTGTATTAGATTGTGCCAGATATTGAGGCTTGCTCCCCACTGGACCTACCTGCGGGGTACCTGCCTTCTTTCTGATTCCTGACTGTGCTGGGGCTGGGTGAGCTTTAGCTCAGCCATGAGGGTGGTAGCTGAACAAAACAGCCCCCTTAACTCATTTCTTCAACCCCAGCTCTTTCCGCTCAGGACCCTGCTCTTTCCCCCAAAGACAATCCAGAGGATAAATCAGGTTGGGGTCTCCTAGCGGCCAGATCTGAGGTGAGTAGTGTCTTTTCTTTCTTTTTTATAAAGAGGGTTGGCACATTATTTCTCTTTCCCTGCATCTTCAGTCAGCCTCCCTCACCCGCTACAAGGGACCTACTGTCCAGTCTTCAAGAAGCTCTGGGTAATGGGAATAGGTCCATTTGAAGAAACTCCAGATGACTCCCCAGGTGGACATATGATGAAATCTCATGAATGTTCCTTAATTCAGTCCTATGAGTGGGGATGCTGCTGGGAGCGCTGAGTAGTGGTTTTAATGAAACCCTGACCAAGTAGATAACACACCACATGTGGGCCAGGGCTTTTTGCAGGTCCAGGGGAAGGTTGGGGGAGTTTGCTGTGATGGAATCAGACAGGGGCAGGTGGAAGCACTGGGGTAAGAGTGGTGATAGCAGGCTCATCCCTGTGTGCTTTTCTGTACACCCAGCACTTGGCATGGGGCGTTCATGGAAAAACCTGGAGATTTAGAGAATCCATGGGTTCAATTTGAATTGGTCTGATGCCACTTCTGTAGCCAAATAGGGCCCAGATCCTTCCTTTTACAGCTTTTGAACTTTGCACCTCATTTTGTTCTCTGACTATCCCCATGATGGAATTTACAGGGGTGCATGGGACAATGAAAAGTCTGCCAGATTGATGGTCCTTTGATTTCTTTTTAGAATTTTGTGATTCTGTTAATTTTCCACTTTAAAAGAGGTGAGATCTGATTATAAAAAGGTAGAACACTGATTTTACAGAAAGCTATAAAACATTCTGTGCCAGGCATGGTGGTACATACCAGTAACCCCCAACAACTTAGGAGACCAAAGCAGGAGCATTGCAAATTTGAGACCAACCTTGGCAACTTAGGAAGACCCTGACTCATAAAAGGTCTGAGATGTAACTCAGTGGTAGAAGGCCCCTGGGTTCAATCCCCAGTATTGCAAAATAAATAAATAAATAAATATTGTGAGACAAGTCTAGCATCTGGGAAGTGTTAGAATGCTCTTAGTTCTATGAGATATTCAAGAGACATGACAGTCAAATGCAGGGCATGATCCTTGATTGGGTATCAATTTTTAAAAACTGATAAATTTTGAGAAAAGTGAAGACACTTGAAAAATGGATTATATCTTATGAACAATCTTTGCTCTGAAATCTGCTTTGTCTGACACTAATACAACCACTTAAGTTTTCTCTGGATTTGGAATTGCAGGGTTTTATCTACCCTTTCATTTTCAACCTATCTTTGTCTTTGTGTTTAAAGTGGGTTTCTGTAGCTTAGCATATAGTTGGGTCTTACTGGTTTTTTTTCCCCCCAGTTCAGGGATTGAACAAATGCTTTACTACTGAACTACATCTGTAGCCCAGGTCTCACTCTTTTAATCTGATTTGACAATCTCCACCTCAGCTGACGTTACTGCAAGTAACTTTTAGACCATTCACATTTAATGTGATAATTAATATGGTTAGATTTCTTTTTAAAATTTTTTTAGTTATAGATGGACCTTTATTTTACTTATTTATATGAGGTACTGAAAATCAAACCCAGTGCTTCACACATGCTAGGCAAGTGCTCTACTGGGCTACAAACCCAGTCCCTATGGTTAGATTTCTATCTGTCATTTTGTTATTTGTTTTTTATATATCATATCTGTTTTGCTTCTCTATTTTTCCCTTCTTTTGAGGTAAACCAATACTATTTTAGAACTCTCTTAATTCCTAGAATTTTATCAACTTTTCTCCTTTTAGTTATTTGATTGGATACTGGACATTGCAAATTTTGCTTTCTTGAGTACTGGTTTTCTTAAATTTCTTAAATATTTCTGCAGTTCATCATGGGATGCAGTGAAAACACCAGGCATCAGTTTGACCCTTTCAAGGATCAAAGCACATGCATAAGATCCTTGGCTCAATCCCTAGCACTGCAAGCACACACACAATAAAACCACTGCTAGCCAGGTATGGTGGCACATGCTTGTAATCCCAGCTTCTCAGGAGGCTGAGGCAGGAGGATCACAAATTCAAGGCCGGCCTTAGCAAATTAGTGAGACCCTGTCTCAAAAATAAAAAATAAAATGGAATGGTAATGTAACTCAGTGGTAGAGTGTCCCTGAGCTCAATCCCCAATATTGCAAAACAAACAAACAAATAAAAAAACCCCTCTGCTTTAAGGATCAAAGTCCAGGGCAGGGTGGTAACCAGGATGCCAGGCAGAATGGGAATAGAGGGAATAGGAATGTGTGAGTCAAGAAGGAGTGAAGTGTGGTCATGTAAAGACACCAAATGTCTGCTCTCTTGGACCCTTAGGACACAGAATTTGCTGATTCAAAATTTCCTTCCTTAGAGTTTAATAATGGTTTCCAGCCTGGAGTTGGATTTTATTGCAATGATTCCTGAATATAGTAGCTGGGCTCTTTGTACTGTCTTTCAAGTTTTATGTGTTTGAGATTCTTAATCATGGAAAGCATAGCATCTCACTTAGGACATGTTAGAGCAGTCATGTGAAGATTCCAGAGTATGTTGTGTTGTAAGAGCACCACAGTGTCTATTCAACCTCATTATCTTAGTCCAGAATGCAGAGTGGGAGGTCCATGCCAATTCTGACTGCCCCACATGCCCCTGGGTTTTAGCCCATCCATGATCAGTATCTGCAACACAACTTTCCATGATTATCAGAAGGCCAGCTGAGGTTAACACTGTAATTATGAGGTCCTTAGTTAATTGTGGCTGCCTTGGAATCATGAACACAGAATCATTACCTTCCTGAATGGGTGAGAAAATATGTCATTTCAGGAATCAGTTACTTTCAAGGATGTGGCTGTGAACTTTACTCAGGAGGAATGGGGTCAGTTGGACTCTCCTCAGAGGGCGCTATACAGGGATGTGATGCTGGAGAACTACCAGAACCTTCTTGCCCTTGGTAAGATGGCTCCGCCAAGGCTGGGCATATGCTCTTGGTCTTCTTCCACGTGGTAGATGTTACTGAGAATCCCTTCAGTACCAACGCTGGTACTGAACATGGCATGACTTAGAAAACATGGCCTCTGCCTCAGGACACTTGGTCACAGATTAAGCCACTCCAGAAATTCCCAGAGTGTGGTATGGTAGCCCGTAGCATCCTTTCTTGGAGCCGGGACTGGTCCTGGGGCAAGGAGCATGGAGGAAATGGAGGAATGCTTAGGGGAGGAATGATGGGACTTTTAATCCATCGGCCCTAGAGCATTCCTCAGGTGAGAAGGGAGGGTGTAATGTGGGGTCTTCAGAATATGCACGCTCACTTGGGTCCCCTGAAGCCCCTCACCACTTTGGGGCCTAGAGAACTTCTTTTTTCTTGGAGCTGGTGCACCCTTGCAATGCCTTATCATAATACATGGATTGTTGTCCTGTGAGGTTGCCTGGGTTTGAAAGCCATAGTACATCTAGCCCTGACAATTTCTTCTCTATAAGCAGGGCCTCCAGTTTGCAAGCCAGATGTCATCTCCCATCTGGAACGAGGTGAGGAGCCATGGCAAGTACACAGTGAAGCCACTGGAGGGGCTTGTTCAGGTGAGCAGATGACACAGGTAGAAGAAGGCTGGTACCCTTGGCCCCCCAGCACCCTCTTTGTGTGGCTCTTCCCATCTCAGCTCCTGTTTTCCTTCCTCAGTTCCACTGCCTTGGCTCCATCTGTGCCTTCTCCATGCTCTTCTAGAACTTTTCACCTCCTCCCTCCCTCCATTTCTTCCTTCCACATGTGTTGGCACTGACTGTGTGACAGGAAATTCCTTTTCCTGTCTCTGTCTTTGTAAAGGCTTCTACTGGTCACCTAAGCCTCAGTGTCTGCTGAGGTTTTGCCCTTTCCTCCATGCTCATTCCTGTACCTTCAATCAATAGCAAAGAGAACCTCAATTTTAGCTTCTAAAATATATTTTGAGTCTGCTGCTGTGTCACAGACACAGTGCTAGTCAAGTTGCCATTGTTCCTTCTATTAATCACATGATCTCCTGCTGACCAACTTCTCCAGCCTCTGTACACAGCACCAGGTCCATCTTTAAGATGCATCTTTAAGCCAAGCATGGTGGCACACACCTGTAATCCCAGTAACTCAGAAGGCTGAGGCAGGAGGATCCGAATTTGAGAACAGCCTCAGCAAATTAGTGATGCCCCCAGCAATTTAGCGAGACCCTGTCTCAAAATAAAAAATAAAATGGGCTTGGAATGTATCTCAGTGGTAATGTATTCTTGGGTTCAGTCCCCAGGACCAAAAAAAAAAAAATGATACACCTTTAGATCATGTTGTCCTCTGTGTAGAAAGTCTTCCTTGCCAGAACTGTATGTGTCAGGTGTCTCATCACCCAGCACCTGTCTTCCTCACCATGGCCACCTCTTGGCCTTCCCTCCTCCTGTTTTACTCTCTCTTGCCTGCCTCTGAGATTCTGTGCACTGTTCCCTTGATGATAGGTTCACCTCTTCCTTATCTTTTACCTGGCTGCCTGCTGTCCATCCTTCCTGAGCCAGTTCTGCCTGCCCAGCTCCTCTGAACAGGTTGGGGGCCCCACACTGTACCACAGTGCAGCTGTGCCCACTGTTCTACATGAAGCTGTTGATAGAAATAAAATCTCCTGCCAGCCCAGAATACTTCTCCACAGATGTAGAAGGGGAAAAAAAAAAAAAAGCTTCATTATTGAATGAGTGTTTAATCCAATGCAGTGCCCCTCACACATATCACTTGCCTTTGTCTAAGGAAAACTGTTAGCTTTTTGTATCTTTTTGACAAGCATGAAGTTACTAATCTGCCACAGAGACAGGGAGACAGGATGCCACCCTCTTCCTCCATGTTCACATTTCATAGTGACTCCAAGAAAGATGAGTTCCAGGATGTAAAGCTGGCAAGAGGTTTCCTGTGCTTCTAAAAAGAGGTACATGCATCTCAGAGCTAGACAAAGTATTTGCAGTCCCAAATTTCTAAAGAAAATGCTAAAGAGAGGTAGAGAATAGGGAATCCTTTTTCCCTTTTGGCATCCAGGGAAATTTTAATCATCTTCAGACTCCTAAGTACACCCACCTCCTGACCTGACACATAATAGTCAATCAGTGGACTTTTCAATGATTGAATTGTGAACTGATTCTCAGATTCCCCGAGCTTTGCCTCTTTCTTAGCCCCCAGGTACTCATTTGAAGCTACCCATGTTGGAATTCCCTTGGCTTCTCACTTGGCTGGTTTTTCATGCTCTCTAGCATTTTCCTCTCTTTTCCCCCCCCTCTCCCTTTTTTTTTTTTTTTTTTTTTTTTTTTTTGCATCTTATTCATGTAGCTCATCCTGGTTGCTCTCTGCCTCTGGTGTCTCTCTGCCTTCAGGCCCTCAAGCTCTTTGGTTCTTTTGGTTTCTACTTTCTTTCCTGGGCTTATCTGCATCTCCAGGTCAGCTCTCCAATCTGAATTCTGTGGACACACATCCACCTGCTCACAGAAAATTCCATTTTCAATCTCTTACAGAGCGGGAGCCTATGCCTGAGATGAAGGAGGAATCTTCTCAACAGCAGAACTTTTTCAAAAAAGAACCATCCCAGAAGCCTATGATGGAGCAGCTAAAGAGAACTAGCCTTCACAGCACCAGCCCCGATGAGGCATGGACCTGGGAAGCCCAGGAAGATACTCTTTGGAGAAATGAGGCTGCCCTGTGGAAGGGAGTACCTACCAACCATGGAGACATCTCCACAGAGGAGAACTACTGGGGGCATAACAAATCTGAGGAGAGTTTTCCCCTGGGGTGCATCCTCTTCACCCAGAAAAATGCCCCTACAGAAGGACACTCTCCTGCCAGATGCATGAAGGACATCCAGTCTTCTGAGGGTATAACTAAAGACCACCTGAGGGCATGCACAGGGAAAAAGTCTTTCAGGTCAAGTGAGTGTGGGAAATACCCACCAGCAGACAGGCCACAGGGGACTGGGCCTGGACTCTTCATGTGCAATGAGTGTGGGAAAACCTTCCCCCAGAGCGCGTCCCTCATGCTGCACCAGCGCTGGCACAGCCGTGAGAAGGCTTACAAATGCAACGAGTGTGGCAAGGCCTTCACATGGAGCACCAACCTCATTGAGCACCAGCGGATCCATACAGGTGAGAAACCCTTCTTCTGCAGTGAGTGTGGGAAAGCCTTCAGCTGCCACTCGTCCCTCAATGTGCACCACCGTATCCACACAGGCGAGAGGCCTTATAAGTGCAGCACCTGTGAGAAGGCCTTCAGCTGCAGCTCACTGCTCAACATGCACCTGAGAGTGCACACTGGGGAGAAGCCCTACAAGTGCAGTGAGTGTGGCAAGGCCTTCAACCAGCGGACACACCTGACCCGGCACCACCGCATCCACACTGGCGAGAAGCCCTACAAATGTGATGTTTGCGGCAAAGCTTTCACTTGCCACTCGTCCCTCACTGTGCATGAGAAAATCCACAACGGGGATAAGCCATTCAAATGTAATGAATGTGAGAAGGCTTTCAATAACCGTTCACGCCTCACTCTCCATCAAAGAATCCACACAGGAGAGAAGCCGTTCAAGTGCACTGATTGTGGGAAAGGCTTCAGCTGCCACTCGTATCTCATTGTGCATCAGAGGATCCACAGTGGGGAGAAGCCCTTCAAATGCAACGAGTGTGGGAAAGCCTTCAGCTCCCACTCTTACCTCATCGTGCACCAAAGGATCCATACTGGAGAGAAACCCTTTGATTGCAGCAAGTGCTGGAAAGCCTTCAGCTGCCACTCGTCCCTCATTGTGCACCAGAGGATCCACACTGGAGAGAAGCCCTATAAATGTCATGAGTGTGGCAAAGCATTCAGCCAGAACCATTGTCTTATTAAACACCAGAAGGTTCATTCTGGAGAGAAATCCTTTAAATGTAATAAATGTGGTGAAATGTTCAACTGGAGCTCACACCTCCTAGAACACCAGAGACTGCATGGTGAAGAGAAGCCCTTTGCCATCCAGTTCAACAGACACTTGCTGAGCACCTACTATGTGCCCAGTAGTCTTCTGGGTGCAGAGGACAATGGGGTGGGTGATGTGGACCCAATAAATGCACTGGATGTGGCAAAGCTCTTGTGTGTGGTGCAGCCCCCACCCAGCAGAAATTTCCCCCTGGGGAGCAAACACAGCGATTAAGGTAAGGTTCTCTGGGTCATAGAAGCCACTTCCCGAGCTACCTAACAAGGAAGGCACTGTCACCTCTTCAGGGCTTCTAGAGCCAGATTGTTCCTCCAGATACAAAAACTTTACCTTGAGCACATGCATAATCCAGGACACCTGTTAGAGTGGATCACTCCGCTGAAAGGAATACACTTTCAGAGAAGAAACATGAGGTCATTGGGGTTGTGCCATCATCCTATTTTCCTTGATGGGTCTGGAAGTCATTCACAAGGGAGATCTTTCCTGTAGATAAGAAGACATGTCAACCTGTAGTCCTTGGATGGACTCCTGATGTAATTTCCACCAGGAATTTCCTCTGTAACCTGTTATAATAATAATAATAAAACAGAAGAATTACAAACAATATTACTTCCATGTGAACATTATTGTGTTTCAGGAAGGGAAAATAACCTTGGATGGTAGAGATTTAGGAAAAAGCAGATTTTCTAGACTTATATGAGTAGCTCTACTATGAAGTTATCTGTTTTTTTTTTTTAATTTTTTGGTTGTAGATGGACACAATACATAATACACAATTTAATAATTATTTAAATGTTTCATATAATTAATTAAATGTTTCATTTAATTAATTATTTATTTTTATGTGGTGCTGAGGATTGAACCTGGTGCCTCACACATGCTAGGCAAGCGCTCCACCACTGAACTATAACCCAAGACCCAGTTAATGACAGCTCAGCTAGTGATGTCCCTGTTGCTAGGTGATATATTTCTCAGTTCTTGTCTTCTCAAAAGAAAGATTTCATTCAGGAAACATAGAAAAAGCATAGAGGGTTTATTTAGAGAAATGAAAGTACGTTTACATTCCTTGGCTATCCCAAGAGGAAATGGTGTGAGGTTTTCCACCTGGTGGGTTTGTATTTTATATTTAGCCTGGAAACCTTCCTCCTATGTGTATGTAGTTGGGGTGGTTATCCTGATTTCTCTATCCCATTAACTTTGTGCCTCAGTGCTCTGTGCTGCTCCAAAGTTGGAAAGTCCCGTAGGCTGGTTACATCCATTTCTTTTTAGTTTTAAGAAGGCAATATTGGCATGGAGGAGGGGGCTTATAGGTAGTTTTTTGTCACCTAGGCGGAGTGGTTTTTTTTGTCACTCAACACGGAGTGAGCCCTATTTTCCTTTCCCCAATCCCCTGCTCAGGTCTAACTACCCATTCTAACATTCCCACAGCAGTCTCTACATAGCCCCACATCAGTGTAGCCAGGTCCTGACATGCCAACATCCTGCCTAGGCATTTAGTCCCTGATGGAAATCAGGAGCACCCAGGCGGATGCCCATTGTGTCCAATGAAGATGGTACATGGGGATAGATGTAACTAGAAGCTTGCCTTCGCTGTGGGGGAAGGGCTGGGAGGGCCAGGCATCCAGGCTGTGGAAGCTGCCCTGCAGGATCTCTCCTTGCACCACTTAGCTTGGGTCAGAGGAGAGGCTCCTCTGAAGGGCCCAAGGGACCATTGGCTCCATGGCTGTCTCACATGTGGCTGTTGTACAATCTTGGGAAATAGCAGCCCTTCCGTAGCTCAGTGGTATAGTGACCCTGGCTTCAATCCCCAGAACCATACAAAATAGATAAATTTATTTCTGAAAATTTAAAAAGAAATCAGTCTTGGGGGTGGGGATGTTCAGTTGTAGAACAAGTATACGAGACCTTGGATTCAGGCCTCAGCACCTCAAAAAAAAAAAAAAAAAAAAAAGAAAAGAAAAGAAATGTAATCAGTACCATCGTTGATCAGGTGGGAAAGTCTGCTCACATATCTCCTGGAAAGAGGACTGTTAGAAGATGGTGGTCCAGAGGAACTTTGTTCAGTGTATGATGATCCTCAGCATATATTGCTCTGGGCTTCCCTCAGGATCCATGTACTAACCTCTTTCAATATACAGACCCTGGGGCCACATCATGATAGCCATGATCGCTTCATAACAAATAGGAAGAGTCATATTTTACTTGTGTTGGTAAAAGACAAATATAATCTAGGCTTAATTCATTATTATCAAATTCACTTATTTTAAAATAAAGGTCAAAAGATTTTCATGGTCCTGGATACTATGCCTACTATCTACCCTGCAATACCATTAATTTAATAAACTGGCATTTTACTTTGCTCCTTTCAGAACTCATGTGGTTGAATATTGAACATATTTTCATTGGCCTTCAAAATTGTTTGAAGATACTTTTGTCCTTCTTTCCATTGCAGTCTTGATGTTTTCTTAAATTGTCATATTGACAACTTTCCCCTCTGATTATATGACTTCATACATGTATATTGAAGAAAACTGGGGTTTAAGTTATAAATTATAAGAATAAAAATGACCTTCAATATCAGTACATGAACCATTACCTAAGTGCTATTAGCTTCTTCTTCTCCTTCTCCTCTTCCTCCTCCTCCTCCTCCTCCTCCTTCTTCTTCTTCTTTATCTCTCTCTTTTTCTCTCCTTTCTTTTTGTACAGGGAATTGAACCCAGGGGTGCTTAACTACTAAGCCACATCCCCAGCCCTTTATTTATTTTGAGACGGAGTCTCACCAAGTTGCTGAGGCTGGCTTTGAACTTTCGGTCCTCCTGCCTCAGCCTTCTGAGTCGCTGAGAGAAAGGGTTCAGAGTTGTTGCTATGGTAATGCTCCAGAATGTTGCTATTTTCCTGTCATGATCACCGCCCCAACCTGACAGGCAAAAACAGGCAGGGGAGGGTTAGGAGCCAGTGTCTTGTCTCAGCACAGCCCTCCCCAAGTTGCTGAGGCAGGACACTGGAAACCATATCTATTGCTAGTTTGCTTCCACATAATTTGTGCCATGGAGAGCTAAATGTGGAGACTGGAAGGTGAGAGGAGGGCAGAGGGGCTCATCTTCTGTTCCCAGATTCCCTCAAGCAGTAGAGAGAAGACTTTCCTAGCACCAGTTATCCATCCTGGGAAGGGGTGGGTGTCAAAACATCATTACTAATGAAGAATTTATTATAAAATACCATGGTGGGTGTTTTATGTGTTGTAAAGTATCAAACTGGACATGGTGGTATACACCTGTAATCCCAGCTACTTGGGAGGCTGAGGCAGGAGGATCGCTAGTTTAAGGCCAGTTTCAGCAATTAAACAAGACTTTTTCTCAAAATAACAAATTTTAAAAGGCTGGAGATATAGCTCAGTGGTAAAGTACCTCTGGGTTCAACCCCCAAACTGTGGAGACTCAGTCCTTAAAAGTGGAATTTACTGAAGGCCCCAGAGATCCAGATGTCTAGCAGAGATGGCAGCGCCTCAGAAATAGGAGGAATGGGTCAAATCCCAAACACCCACCATCAGAGTTCCAAAAGTCACCCAAGACTAACCCCCAAATACTGGAACCTTATATTTAGAACTCTGCATCACCTACACTATAAAATTACACACTTCACCAGTGCTCCTCAGTGTATCCCACCCTGTACTGGGAAACTGAAAACTGAGAACTACTACAGGTAGGTGACAACTAGGTGAGGAACACAAAGATATCAGACTTAACAACCCCAACTCTTTCTTTCTTTCTTTCTTTTTTTTTTTTTTTTCCTTTTTGCAGTGCTGGGGATTGAACCCATAGCCTTGTGCTTGCAAGGCAAGCACTCTACCAACTGAGCTGTATCCCCAGCCCTACCCCCAGCTCTTGACCCAAGGGTTACATAGTGAAAAGTAAATATAAAGAATGAAAATTCATTCCTGCCAAGTTTTGACCACCATAGTAGAAGTCTTCATTTCTTATCAAGATTTTTTCCCTCTTTTAAAATTTTTCCTTATTTTTTTCTCTCCTCCATATTCCCAATGTAAAAATGTTTTCTTCTTCTCTTCCTCTCCATTTATTTTTATTTATTTATTTATTTTGTACCAGGAATTGAACCCAGGGGCATTAAGTATTGAGTCGCATTCTTAGCCCTTTTTATTTTTTATTTCAAAACCGTATCTAAATTGCTTAGGGCCTCACTAATTTTCTGAGGCTGCAGCTCATCTCAAACTCTCAATCTTGCCTCAGATTCCCAAATCACTGGGATTACAGGCATGTTCCACCATTCCCGGATTATAATCCAGTCTTGATTTGATTTAGGTGGGGTATAATTATATGACAGTTTGAGTTGTTTTTATCTTACATTTGTGGGTTTGTTCATACCTTGGTTCCTGTTCTTCCCATCTCCCCTTCTTCATTCTCTTCCTCCACTAATAGCCAAATTTTCCTGTTCCCTCATCCTCTCTTTTATTCATTACTTTCTTTTTAAATGTCTTAGTTGTAGATAGACACGATACCTTTATTTTACTTATTTTTATGTGGTGCTGAGGATAGAACCCAGTGCCTCACACATGCCAGGCAAGCACTCTACCACTGAGCCACAATCGCAACCCCTTATTCCTTACTTTCCGTTAATTTTTTTTATTCCTTCTTTATAGTCGACATCTGCTATCTCCTACCTCTCCTCTGATCACTCTTTTAAATATTTCAAACTTTCTTTTGCCTTCGTACCATATTTTCTCTTACTTAAAAAACAATAATCACACGCCAATTAAATAACAGTAATCCCACTAAATAAAAGAAGTATATAGTTTATGTAATTCCTATTCCATTCATATTGTGATTATTAATGCAGTATATGACATAATAGATACCTGCTGTTGAATGCCTGATCTAGTTCAGTTTTTTATTGTTGGTACTGATGCTAAATGCTCGCCCCCCCATTTCTATAGGTGGCAATTAGCATTTTAAATGTCAAAATAGACACCAGACATTTATCTTAAGGCTATGCATCTATTGCTGACATTAGTCCTATCCCTGGCTCCCCCTTCCTCTAAGAGGGGTTGGAAAGTGATTGGGGACACGTCAAGAAGAATCTTGCTGCTAAGAAATAGTCACAACTCAGTAAAGCAGCTCAGTAAAGCAACTCAGTAAACTCAGTAAAGCAACTCAGTAAATCTCACCCCATACACAGTGTAGTCCTACCTGAACCTCAATATTACTTCAACTCATGGAATTGAAGAGACAAAAAACCCAAACCAAAAACCAGGCCCCAAAGACGACCAGAGGACCTCAGATCCCTCTCCTTTACACCTACTCCTATATCAAAAACAGAAGCTGGATATAGTGATGCATGCCTGTAATCTCAGCAACTTGGGAAGCTGAGACAAGAGTATTACAAGTTTAAAGCCAACCTCAGCAACTTAGTGAGGCCCTGAGCAATTTATTGAGAACTTGTCTCCAAATTTTAAAAAATAAATAAAATGGGCTGGGGATGTGGCTCAGTGGTTGAGCACCCCTGGTACAAAAAATAATAAATAAATAAAAACATAAGTACCAGAACAAAAAGTATAACTACATGCAAAAGGACATGCACATTAAAGAGAAAGGGAAATCCATCTCAATTGATGCACAAGTCTTCTAAAAACATGATGAATTTGACAAATGAATCTCCTTCCCCAAATTCACAATCCCCTAACAAAGGATCCCACAGATATGGAAGGGGATGAAATTCCAGAGAAAGATTATAAAAAACTGATTATTAAAAATGTTCGATGAGGGGCTGGGGTTGTGGCTCAGTGGTAGAGCACTTGCCTAACATGCATGAGGCCCTGGGTTCGATGCTCAGCACCACATAAAAATAAAATAAAGGTTTTGTGTTCACCTACAACTAAAACAAAATATCTTTTTAAAATGTTCAGTGAACTAAAAGAAGATCTAAGGAATGGATTAAGGGGGCAAATATAGGGGATGAAAGATTGTTTCAATAAAGAAATAGAATTATTGAAAATAAACCAATCAGAACTCCTGGAAATAAAAGACAAAATGAATCAAATTAAAAAATTATTTGAACCAGGTATGGTGGCACATTCATGTAATCCGAGCAACCTGGGAGGCTGAGGCAGGAGGATTACAAGTTCAAGGTCAGCCTCAGCAATTTAGCAAGGTGCTAAGCAACTTAGCAAGACCCTGTCTCAAAATAAAAAATAACAAGGATATAGAAAACTTAAACAGACTAATATCAAGTAATGAAATTTAAACAGCAATTAAAGACTACCACAAAGAAATGTCCAGACCAGATGGATTCTTAGCTGAGTTATACCAGACCTTTAAATTCATTTGGAAGAATCAGAGACCCAGAACAGCCAAAGCAATACTGAGCAAAAAGAGCAATGCAGGAGGCATCACAATACCTGATCTGAAATTATATTACAGAGCTATAGTAACAAAAATGGCATGGCTGGGCTGGGGAGATAGCTCAGTCAATAGAGTGCTTGGGCCCTGGGTTCGATCCCCAGCACTGGAAAAAAAAAAAGGCATGGCATGAAAACATGCATGAAGACACAGAGACAGATCCATAATTTATAGCCATCTGATAGTGGACAAAGGTGCCAAAAAATTTTGCTGGAGAAAAGACAGCCATTTTAACAAATGTTTCTGGGAAAATTGGATAGCCACACATAGAAGAATGAAACTAGATCTCTATCTCTCACCCTGCATAAAAGTCAATCAAAATGAAATAAAGAGTTAGGAATAACACCAGAAACCTTGCAACTGCTAGAAGAAAACATAGGGTCAAAACTCCATCATATAGTTTCAGGCATGAACTTCCTCAACAAGATCCCTAAAGTTCAAGAAATAAAACCAAGAATCAATAAGTGGGATGCCATCAAACTAAAAGGCTTCTGCACAGCAAAGGAAACAAGAGTGTGGAGAGCCTCCAGAATGGGAGAAAATCTTTGCCAGCTGCTTCTACAGGATGTCTGGATCTTTAGGGTCTCTGGCAAAATCTACTCTTAGGGCATAAGGACAAAATCTCCACAGGTTTCAGCTTCACCACTATGAATATGTAGTATCAGGTATCTGCCTTAGAGCGCAGAGGCTCCTATGTAGTCCTTGTAGTGCCAGCAATAATGGGAAATTTTTCCCTTGGGATCCAGAGCCTGAATGGTCCAGGTAAAATTTTCTTTCTTTCCAGGTTCTTGTCTCCCAAATTCAAAGAACAAAATCCACAGACAACAAAAGAAGGCAAGTGTGACAGAAGTAGGACTTATTTAAGTGAGGAAAAAAAGGGATAGAACTCCCACAAGGCAAGAGGTGACCTGATATCAGGTTGCCAGTTAAGCGTACCAGTCTAGGAGTTTATATTGCTACTGGGTAGGGGCACTGATTAATATCTATGCTAATCAGGTCTTGGAAAAGTACCAATGCTATTGGTCAAAAACCTATGCAAGACTATCATGCTAAGTGAAATAAATCAATCCCAAAAAAACAAAGGCCAAATGTTCTCTCTGATATGCAGATACTAACACACAATAAGGGAGGCGGGGAAGGGAAAAATAGAAGTTCATTGGATTAGACAAAGGGGAATGAAGGGAAAGGAGTGGGAATGGGACTAGGAAAGACAGTAGAATTAATCAGACATAACTTTCCTATGTTCATGTATGAATAAACCATGACCAGTATAACTCCACATCATGTACAACCACAAGAATGGGAAGTTATACTCTTTGTATGTATAATATGTCAAATTATATTCTACTGTCGTGTATAAGTAAAACAAATAAAATTTGATCTGTTGGTTTGATCTGTGACCTTCTAATTGTCTGTGCCCTTTTAGACTTTGAATTTGAACTTTCCTGTAACCTCCATTTTGGTCTGCCCCCATTTCCATTTTTACCACTGCTCCCAGGACAAAGGTTTAGCTGGAATGTTTGGAATGTTTCTACGTGGAGTAGTCTTTACATGAAAAACAGACAAACAGACTTTAAGCCAGGCACACACCTCTAATCCCAGTGGCTCCAGAGGTTGATACAGGAGGATCATGAGTTCAAAGCCAGCCTCAGCAACTTAGCAAGGCCCTAAGCAACTTAGCAAGACCCTGTCTCTAAATAAAATTTAAAAGACCTGGGCATGCGGCTCAGTGGTGACACATCCCTGAGTTCAATCCCCAGTACAAAAAGCAACAACCACAACAGCAACTTTAATTGGGGCCCTTCTTATTCAAGGGGACCATCCTGAATAATTGAGATCAGTATTTTAAAAGGAAAGTCATGTAACATGCTGAATCATTCTTCTAGGAGGAGTCCTTGAATGTCTCTGAACCTGCGGCTGCCCACACACCCCTGTCTGAACAAAGATCCTGGTCCTCGGGTTAATAGAAAACAATATCCCTGGTATCCAGAGGTACATGATCATGAAAAGTTACCCTAAACTGGCATCTGAGGAGGTTGGAAATCATTACTCCATCATAACATCAAATTAAAAGCTGAACAAATTATAAATCAACAATTATTCTTAGATCCACTGAAGAATTGAGGTCACTAGGCAAACAGCTGCCCCAGAGAAACAGAGAAGAGGATACAGAGAAACACAAAGTACTAGAGTGAAACCATGAGCAGAAACCTCTGTGGGATCCAGTACCAGGGTGAGATGATCTAAACTGTAAGTTTAATTGTTGGAGGCTCAGTGTGGACAAATCGAGAGCCATAAGCTCCAGTCAGGTATGGTGGTACATACCTATAATCTGTCCACATGGGAGCCTGAAGCAGAATGATCACAAGTTCGAGGCCAGACTGGACACTTTGGTAAGACCTTTTCTCAAAATTTAAAAGAGGTTGAAGCGGTAGCCCAGTAGTAGAGTGTTTGTCTAGCCATATATGAGGCTCTGGGTTCAATCTCTGGTGCTGAGAAAAACTCTCCAGGGGGTCTAGTTTTAAGGGAAGACAATTCTTAGTGAATTTTTATCTCCAGGAACTCTAACAGGTTCATATTGAGTATCAAAGAAGAAAACCCTTTATTCTTCTAGCAGAGGAGGAAAGTATCACTTGGAAAAACACTGGAAGCATTTTGTTCTTCTTAATACTACCTCCCCTCAAGAGAAACTAAAATAATGGGGTTTTATTAAAGCCCAATCCCCTCTAGGCTTCTTGTCCCACCTAAAAACTGAGACACACTTGTGAAGGTCACCATCCAATGGTACAGGTTCCCTGAAAGACAAAGACCTTATCATAGAACTCTAGTATACTTCTTGAATACCTTACCACCTCATCACTAAACGCTGTACCTTTTACTTAGTGTATCATGTCTGACTTTCAACAAAAAAAGTATAAGACATACGAAAAAGGAAAAAATAAAACAGTTTGAAATGGGACCACGAGTACTAATTTAGCTAAAGGAGTTAAAAAATTATTTCCACACAAAAAACCTGTACACAGATGTTTATAGCAGCTTTATTAATAATTATCAAAAATTGGAAGGAACCAAGATATCCTTCAGTAGGTGAATGGATAAAGATACTGTGATATATCCAGACCATGGAATATTATTCACTGCTAAAAATAAATGAGCCAACAAGCCATGAAAAGACACAGAAGAAACTTAAATGTATAATACTAAGTGGAAGAAGCCAATCTGAAAAAGCTATATATTGTATGATGCCAACTCTGTGACTTTCTGGAAAAGGCTAAACTCATGGAGACAGTAAAAAGATCAGTGGTTGCCCAGGTTGGGGGAAGGAAGCATGAATAGGTGTAGTACCAGGGATATTTAGTACATAAAATTACTCTGATAGTGGGTAGTATAACGGTAGATTCCTGTCATTATATACCTGTCAAAACTCATAGAGTGTGCAATACCATGCTGGGTATGGAGCACACTCCTGTGATTCCAGCTACTCAGGAGCCTGAGGTAGAAGAATCACAAGTTCAAGGCCAGCCTTGGCAATTTAGGTTAAAAATATAATAATAAAGGGTTGGGAATGTGGTTCAGTAGTAGAGTGCCCCTGGGTTCAACAATCAATAGTGAAGAAAGAGAGAGAGGGCAGGGAGAGGGAGAGAAAGGGAGGAAGAGAGGGAGGGAGGGAAGGACATCAGGAGTAAACCTTAATATAAACTGTGGACTCTAGGTGATAACGATGTGCCAAAATAGTTTCATCTTTTGTAAGAAATGTACTGTTCTTGTGTGGAGATGTTGTGACTGGAAAAGCTATGCATGTGGTGGGGGACTGTTATATTTGGATCTTGAATGTCTTTCAAAGGCCCATGTGTTGAAGGCTTGGTCCCTAGCCTGTAGTGATATTGGGAGGTGGTGGAATCTGTGGTGGGGTCTAATGGAAGGAAGTTAGATCATCAAAGGTGTGCCCTTAAAGGGGATATTGGAACACCAGTCTCTTCCTCTTTCTCTCTCTGCTTCCTGGCCATCATGAAGGGGCTCCTGCCATGATGTATTTTGCCACCACAAACTCAAAGCAACAGGGCCAAAACTGAAACCTCTGTTCAGGAACTGAAACCTCTGAACTCATGAGTCAAAATAAACCTTTTTTTCCTTACTGGGTTGATTATCTCAGATATTTTGCCACAGCGATGGAAATCTTACTGACACAGAGGCAGGGGGAATGGGGGAAATCTCTGTACTTTCTTCTCAGTTTTATTGTGGAACTAAAACTGCTCTAAAATATAAAGTCTAGTTTTTTAAAAAGGGGACCTGAAGGTTTAACCCTGGGTCTTCCTAAAGAGTCAGAGGATGTCATGGCACAATTGCATAATTGTAAAACGGATGGGCAGTAATTATTTGTCCTCTTTAAGTGGTGTTGCAGATCAACATGCTACAGATGGTGGTACCCTAAAGTCTAAAAGGTGGGTTCATCATGGGAAGTGTTATGGTTTGAATCTCAAATGTCTCCTAAAGGCCCATAAGCTAAAGAATTTGCCAACAGCCTGTGGTGCTATTGGGTGGTGCTAGAACCTTTAGGTGGTGGAGCCTAGGGGGAGGAAGTTAGGTCATTGGTGGTGTGCCCTTGTTGGGGACATTTTTACCCTGGCCCCTATTGTCTCTCACTTCCCCTGCTCTCCTTTTTCTTTTGTTTTCTGGCCACTGCAATGTGAACAGTCTTCTTCTACCACATGCTCCCTGCCATGTACCATACCACCACAGGCCCAAAGAAACAGGATCAAGCAATCTTTGAAATCTTGAGCCAAAAGAAACCTTTCCTCCTTAGGTTAATTATCTTTGGTATTTTGTCACTACAACAGAAAACTGACTATCACAGGAGACCCTAATAATGACGATGTTGATTTGGGACTCCCTGGAGGAGGCCACACACAATAAAACCCAGCCCTACAAAGCAAGGAAAGAGAAAATGAAATCAAAGTCTATGATTTGTCTAGATCAGAATTTCAAAACGGGAGCGCAGAAGGCTGCGGGAGCACACAGGACTCTGGGAAGGGCCGGGACGTGGCTCAGGGGTGCACCCTGCTCCACTATGGCTCCAGGCCCTGTTGGACCAGGTGGATGGCCAGCCTCCCCTCGCCTTTCCTGTCCCCACAGGGCCCAGCCGTGGCCTCAGCCTGGAGGTGACTCCTCGGATTCAAGATGACTAACGAAGAACCTCTTCCAAAAAAGGTTTAACTGAGTGAAACAGACTTCAAAATTATGGCACGAGATGAGTTAATTCTTAGATAGAAACAATATGAAGCTTATGTTCAAGCTTTGGGGGGCAAGTACACAGATCTTAACTCAAATTATGTACTGACTTAAGGTAGTCTGAAGAAAAACTAAAACAATAACAGCAGAAGTGTGCACACAGGGAAAACATCCTTGTAATGCGGCTAGCAATGAAGGAACAAGAGATGCAAGAGTGTACTATTCAAATTCAGTACCTCTAGCAAGTCCAGCAGCATAGTGTTACACAACTGACATCAACAATGGTAGATCCAGCAATAAACTTGTTTTTCCTAAAAAATGAAAGACAAACTGGAACAGACTAGGACAAACTGGAACAGGCCCAAAATGAAGTGAGTGTCTGGAAGTTTATGCCTGATAGGTAAACAAATCATACCCCCTAGTCAAGATTTCTCTGACGGTCACACTATGAGAAAGCTGTGGTGGGACTGTCAAGTACAGGTTTCCACACCAAGATTCAGACTTTTTGAGAAGAAGAAAAAAAAAAAAAAAGCCACATTCTCATACCCTGAAGCTTGTAATGACTAATGTAAACTTTCCTGATGAACCTTGTGCTTTAGCTTTTTTCTCTTTCCCTTCCCCTTGCTTCTGAGGCCTGATGTCATTGAACTATTCCAAAGAAGAGGCCATCTCTGAAAAATCCCCCTTCTAGAACATGTAGACACTTGAGAAATGTTTCTGTTTGAAGGAAATAAAGGGAGAAACAGAAGTCTTAAGTCTGTGGCACACCGTGTCTTTAGACAGTTTGGAGGATTGAAAACCCAGAGACTTAAAAATCATGAATTGAACATGTAAAATATAAAAACGGAATTCTGCATCCCTCTTAACTTTGAACATAATGACTTAGAGACACTATGTATCAGTTTTCCCAATAAGACTGTGGACTTCATGATTGTTGTTGAACTTCTGGGTCAAAACTCAAATGAGGTGATTTTGTCTTTAAAGGGTTTTTGTCTGAGAACCTACTTTTAATAGTCACGAGAAAATCAAATAATAGATGTCAGCACAAATAGTGCATATATTTAACCCTTTAGCTTAGGGCTCTTTATCACATAATGGAACCTTAAATCAATGTGGGTTTCATCAATGGTTTGTTCTTTGAATGGTTGCAAAAACTGTAGACAATCTTAACTGAGGACTGTACGAACATGAAGGTGTGGTATTAAACTTCAGGTTTAAACTGTTTGAAGCATAAACATTCATTTCACAACCAGATTGTATAAGGATGTTGGCTATGATGAGACTCACTGCATTATTTTTTTTCAGTAGTGAACTTTATGAAAACCCCATCCCATTCAGCCAGCACATGTTAAAAGAGAATTGTCCTTGGGTTAATGGGGAATATGTTTCTTCATCATATTTGGGCCTTTTGTATTACACTCTTGATATTAAATTAAATGTGTCTTGGAAAATAAAAGAATTCCAAAATGTATTAAACAATAATTAGACCATGAGAAAAGCACTGGCTGGCTTTTGTACTACACTACCCTGGCTCTGAACTAACTTCAAATACTACTAACATGCTAATTGGCCAGCATATCTCAGGTCCCTAGAGTATTAATATATTATACAGAATCCCCTAGACTCCTGGAAACAGGCACATACTGTCTACCCACAACAACATTCATGGCTACAGCCTTCAGACTTTCCCTTGCTGCCTTGGATGTCCATACCTTTAAAAATTGCCCACCCTAGCTGCAGAGATTAAAGTGTGGGCCTCACCAAACGGATACTTTAGAGGAGGGATGCCAATTATTAAAGCAATCTGGCATGTTCTATGAATATATTGTTTTGATGAGCACTACAAGGAGTAGAACCCCTAATGGGCAATGGGCAGGCACTTGTGTATTTGTGTGTGTGTGTGTGTGTGCGTGTGTGTGTGTGGTGTGCATGTGTGTGTGTGTGTAAAACTATGTTCATGAAAATACACAGCAAGCCAGCAAGCTAGCTCTAGCTTGGGGGCTGTAGTTGGCAGAATTCTACTGTAGATTTATCCATGAATAAATTTGGGAAAGTACACTAGAAGAAATGAAGTGAGGACCAAACCCAAAGATGCTCTAGAAAAAAAGACTCTTCGTACAGACACTGGACATTTACTTCTTGGAGGAGAACATACAAATGATACAACTTTGCAGCTCTCTTTGACTAATTCAGTGATTAGTCTTTCTTTTCTTTTTCATTCCTTTTTTTTTTTTTTTTTTTTTTTTGGAGAAGATCTCACTATGCTCCCCAGGCTGGTCTTAAACTTGACATCCTCCTACCTCTCCTACCTCAGCAGCCAAGTAGCTGGGACCAGTGGTTGCTATCAGAGAAGCCCTAGATTGGACTGGGTGTGTGACTCAGTGGTAGAGTGCTTGCCTAGCATGTATAAGACACTGGATTCTATTCACAGCACCACAAAAGGAGGTGGGGATCCAGGTTGCCTAGAATTATGGATTGTTCAGAGTGTTCTCAAACCCAGTCTTCTCATCCCAGGGCACAAAACTCTACTACCTAGGAAAGCCCCTGCTATAGTGTGGATCTTATATGTCCTCCAAAGGCCCAGGTATGGTCTTGAGGCACTATTGCCGATAGTGGAAACTTTAAGAGCTGGGGCTTAATTGGAGGTCTTTAGGTTATTGGAGGTGTGACCTCAGAGGGAATAGTGGGACCCAAGCCCCTTTCTCTTCCTCTCTTTAGAACATTGGCCATGAGGTTAGTGGTTTTGCTCTACCACCCTCTACCACCATTGACATCCAACACCTCATCAGAAACCTAAAAGCAACAGGTACACCTGATCATGAACTGGAATCTCTAAAAGCATAGGCCAAAATAAATCTTTTCTCTTGATAAACTGATTATCTCAGATATTTGTTATAGTGACAGAAAACTGACTAACACAGCCACATTTCAGATCTTCCGGGTCATGCCCCCAGCCTCCAGCCCTGGCATTGGCAACTCAGTTATCTGGGATTTCCCAATAATCAGATTTCCAGTAAGATCCTGTATTAGTCAGTGTTCTATAGAGGAACAGAATCAACAGGAAATATGATTATAAAAAGGGGATTTAGGGCTGGGGTTGTGGCTCAGTGGTAGAGCACTTACCTAGCATGCATGAGGCCCTGGGTTTGATCCACAGCACCACATAAAAACAAAATAAAGGTATTGTGTCCACCTACAACTAGAACAAAAATTTTTTTTAATTATAGTAGCTGCACAGTCCAAGAGGTGGAAGCCCCAGAACAAGAGGGATCAACAATGCTACCCTAGTCTAAGACCAAGGCTTCTGAAAACTCCCTGGAGAATCACTGGCAGAGTTCACTTTGGAAGAGTGAAGAAGTCAGAGTTCGATATCCTCAGAAAAATTGAAGCAGCAATCAAGAACCCGTTCAAGAAGAGTCTACTCTTCTTGCACCTGCATCTGCTTCCTTGTTCTTTCACCTTTTATTCCATCCAAGTCACCATCCTATTGGGCAGTGCTACCCATGCTTAGAGAGGGTCTCCACTTCAATTCACTATCCCAAACTCCAGTCATTCCTAGACACACTCTCAGTGACACACTCAGAAGCCTCTTAATCATCAGCATCTCTTAATCCAATCAAGTTGACAATTCAAATGAACCATTATAGACCCCAAGGAGTTCCAAGCTCCTCTAATATAAATTATACATACAGAGAAATCCAAATCCTCAAAGTGTGGGATCCCTGTTCTTTCCACTGAACTCCAGCCCTATACATCATGGGACACTACATGCCCCAGGGCTCAGACACAACTGAAGACAGTTGTCTTACAACAAGTGGTCCATTAGTTCCCACACACATTAAGCAACCTTTTTGCCTTAGTTGACCCTTTTTCTCCAGACACCACTAAATTTAAGGGAGGAACTCCCTGTGTTTCTGTGCATTACCATGCATAACATTGAAGACAAACAAGTCTGCTTAGCCTAATTGTTGTCACAACTTTGTTGAATACTCCAGTGATTCTGGCTCCCTCTCTTGTTAGACTTCCCATTATTAGGATGAATGCTCTGATTAGAATAAAAGCAAAACTTTACTCCACATTGTTGGCTTTGCCAAGTGGGACACTAAGGACCATACAAGTCAATAAAATTATTAATAAGGTGCAATATAAATTAAGATAGAAACTTCAAGAATTGAGACCATTACAAAAGATGAGTTAAGAGGAATGATTATTCCCACTGTTCCTTCCATTAACTGTGCAATTTCTTCTCTTTATCTAAAAGAACAATTGGCATTTCATGGTTGGTTGCTACAACCTTAACCCAGTTCATTAAGGTCCCAACTGTAACATATCAAAACTATGAAGGCCATTAGTCTTCCATAGACCAATATTTTGGGGTGATTGCTTACGATGTTTCTTTTTGTTTGTTTTCTTTTTTTAAATTTATTTTTATTGTAAACAAATGGGATACATGTTGTTTCAGTTTGTACATGGAGTAACAGCATACCATTTGCATATTCAAAAATTTACATAGAGTAATGATGTTTGATTCATTCCATTATTTTTTCCTTCCCCCCACCCCTCCCACCTCTCTTTTCCCTCTATACAGTCCCTCCTTCTTCCATTCTTGTCCCCTTCCCACTCCCCATTAAGTGTCATCATCCGCTTATCAGTGAGATCATTCCTCTTTTGGATTTTTGAGATTGGCTTATCTCACTTAACATCTCACTTAACATCTCCAATTTCATCCATTTGCCTGCAAATGCCATAATTTTATTATTCTTTATAGCTGAGTAATATTCCATTGTATATATATATATATACCACAGTTTCTTTATCCATTCATCAATTGAAGGGCATCTAGGTTGGTTCCGTAGTCTGGCTATTGTGAATTGAGCCACTATGAACATTGATGTGGCTGTATCTCTGTAGTATGCTGATTTTAAGTCCTTTGGGTATAGGCCAAGGAGTGGGATAGCTGGGTCAAATGGTAGGTCCATTCCAAGTTTTCTAAGGAATCTCCACACTGCTTTCCAGAGTGGCTGCACTAATTTGCAGTCCTACCAGCAATGTATGAGTGTATCTTTTTCCCCACATCCTCGCCAACACCTATTGTTGCTTGTGTTCTTGATAATCGCCATTCTAATTGGGGTGAGATGGGATCTTATATCATTATAATGTGCCTTGGTGTGGATCTGTTGTGATTCTGTGCATTTGGTGTTCTGTAAGCCTCTTGTATTTGATTTTCCATTTCATTCTTCAGGTTTGGGAAATTTTCTGATATTATTTCATTGAATAGGTTGTTCATTCCTTTGGTTTGTATTTCTGTGCCTTCCTCAATCCTGATAATTCTTAAATTTGGTCTTTTCATGATGTCCCATAGTTCTTGGAGATTCTGTTCATGATTTCTTACCATCTTCTCTGTTTGGGCAACTTTATTTTCAAGATTAAATATTTTGTCTTTATTGTCTGAGGTTCTGTCTTCCAAGTGGTCTAGTCTGTTGGTGATGCTTTCTGTTGAGTGTTTAATTTGGTTTATTGTTTCCTTCATTTCAAGGATTTCCGTTTGGTTTTTTTTGAGAATCTCTATCTCTTTGTTGAAATGATCTTTTGCTTCCTGCAGGTGCTCTTTCAGCTTATTGGTATTATCATTCATTGCCTGCATTTGCTCTCTTATCTCATCCTTTGCTTCGTGAATCATCTTAATCATGTATAATCTGAAGTCCTTTTCTGACATTTCTTCTACCATACTGTCATTGGATTCTATTACTATAGAATCTAGAATTGTTTGGATAATTTTCTTCCCTTGTTTTTTCATGTTGTTCATGTATCTTCCCTTCTAGCGCTGCAGATCTGGTGTATTGCAGATTTCCCCCTATAGGCTTATAGTGGCCCTATAGGTTTCCAAAACCCTTTTTTAAGGGGAGATCAATATTAGCAGTGCCCAAACCAGACACTATGCAATCCTAGACCAAATAGCCCCTATGGGGACAATAACATCATGTAAATAAGGGAGAAAGTGACTCTGAGGGAACAGGTGAACAGAAGGAAAAGAAAGCAAGAAACGTAAAGCAATAAAAACTTAATTATATTTTTTTAAAAAGGGAGAAAAAAGAAAATGTACTGTATAATAGTTATATTGTAATGAAACCTCCCAGTGTTCAGTAGCCCGATGTATGAGAGGTACCTGAGAATGAGCTTCAAGCCTCCAGCAGGCATCGCAGGATGGGATTTGCCCCACCTGAGGATCGGAGTTACGGCTTCCAGGATTATCCAAGATGGCTGCTCTGGCTTCCAAATGTGTTGGCAAATGGGGAGCTGCAGTTCAGGGGTGGACATGGTCAGCTGGAGGTCCTGGAGACAGGATGCAGTTGGATTGGCAGGGGTCCTGGTGGTCAGGTGTGTTTGGTGTGGTTGTGGGATCCTGGAGGCCGGTTGCAATCAGTCCGTCTGGGGTCCTGGTGTAGGGCGCAGTCAGTTGGTCTGGGGGTCCTGGCGGCAGGGAGCAGTCAGTTGATGTGAGGGCCCCAGAGGCAGGGAGTGATTGGTTGGGCTGAGGGATCCTGGAGATGGGGCTCGGTCAGTCTGGCCAGGGGTCCTACAGGGCCTGGCTGTTGTCTCAAAATGGTGGCAGCCACGTGTAATCAAACCTGCAGGTACTGTGACAGTGAACTTCCAGGCAGCAGCAGGCAGCTGGTTCTCCACTGGCCGTCTGCGGTCAGTCTGCTGGCAGCTGTCGGATGATCGGGAGGTGAACCTCCAGCGTTGGGTGATGGATAGGTAGGTGTAAGGCAGGCGATGGACAGGCGAGAGGCAGGCAAATGGCGGATGATAGACGCCTGACAGTGAGCAATCTGCTCTCAAAAAAGGCATGGATATGCTGGCAGACTTCAGGTCATCACAGCAGACAAATGGGGTAAAGAGCAGGGGATCGATAAGCAGCAAAAACTGCCTCACCGAGAAACAGATATCCTCTGCTTGAATCCGGCTTTGAGGAGTGACAAGGAACGCAGCCTCCCTCTACACCGCCATCTTGGATCTTGCTTACGATGTTTTATATCTTGCTATTTCAACAAGCTCTGCTTACATTCACTTAAAGTGCACAGCTCAGTGGCATTAAGTACATTCACCATTGTCTATCTCTAGAACTTTTTTATCATCCCAAACTGAGATTCTGTTCCCATTAAACAGAAAGTCCCATCCCCCAGGCCCTGACAACCACAATTTCAGTTTCTATCTCTACAAATTAGACTACCCTAAATAGTCTACCTCATATAAGTGGAATCATTTAGCATTTGTCGTCTTACATCTGGTTTCTTTCATTTAACATAATGTCCTCTAGGTTCAATGAATATACACATGTCAGAATTTCCTTCCTTTTCCTGTCCTATCTCATTCTCCTCCTAAAGGACAAAATACATGACTCCCTGGTTGCCCTGGTTACTTCAACTGTGCCAGTAGAATCTTGATGGGATCCAGTTGTCCTCATGGTTGCATAGAGCATAGGAGTGTTCTATACTGCACTTATAGAGAAGGGTGGGCAATTTGTTCCACATAAGGTTCAGGGCCTCGGACTTCAGTTAAATTCTCAAGCATCAAAAGGTTCACACTGGGCCTTGTGTGTGTGTGTGTGTTCACATGCGTGCATGCATGCACGCTTGTGCATGTTAGGAATCCAACCCATGGTCTTGTGTATGCTAGGCAAAAGTTACCACTGAGTTGCACCAGCAAAAAATTGGACCAATATTGATTAGTAAATGTCCGCTGCCTCAGGTTTAGCACCCATTTCATGCCTATACTGCCCTCAGCCTTCTGGCTTTTCCCACCTGACTATGCCTACTTTACAAAATAACCTGGGCCTAGGCCCCCACATCTCTTGAGCAAACCCCAGCTGGGCAATACAGACTATTTCAGCAGGGCTTTTACCCACATTTTAGCTCAAGATGTTGCCACAGACAACCTCTAGATGGCACCATGAGGCCATTTCTACCTCACTCACCAGCAGACTGCTTAGCCTTCAGTGAGGTCCTACTGACCCTTCTAAAATCACAAGGGAGTCCTACCACACAGGGGGCAGTAGTGTAAATGGAATACCTATTGTTGAGTCTCTAGAATGAATGTCTGTGCATATACCGCAGCTCTCAAAATATACATCAGACTATTAATTTAAAAAAATACTGGTCTATTTCCTGTGGGGATGTATGAAACAGAAGCCTTTGAGATCATTGCATTCCTAACATAATACCAAAACAGTGGCTTCTTCCATTGCCCTCCATACTCCCATGATCACTATCCAACTACAGTCAAAGGTTTCTGTGATTTCCTGACCACTGGATGTCTCAAGGTCTGTTGCTCAATCCAAGGTCATTACAAATCCAGGGAGATCCATGGCCTCATCCTGCTCACATTGGGTTTTGTTGGTTTATTTGAGATGCTGGAGATGGAACCCAGGATTCCTGACTAACTTCTTGGAAAACAACCAGATGAGTGAACTCGGCAGCTGGACTCACCTGATGATGACTTCTTTCAAAGATGACCCTTATCCATCATCCATGCAGCAACTAGACTCATACCAGGTGTAATTAGCCATGATTCTATATCCCACGTACTCTTGTCAAAGATTTCTCCCATACCTTTGATTTCCCCCCTTCTCCCCCTCCTCCTGTTCCATGTTGGCCTGATCTTCATGTATTCATTTGCTTGTCTTTTGATTTTTCTCTTTCTCTTTCCCCATCCCATCAATCTTTCTCTCTGCTCCACAGATCTCTACTCTCCTAATCCCAGACTTGGCATGTCACTGCCTTCTCAGGAGGCTTCACCAATAATTTATGCATAAGCATAATTGAAGGAACAGGTTGTATTTTACACCAAACCAATTGTTGTATGTGTCACATGTGACTTACCTGTGTATAATATAGCCAGTCCAATAAATTCAAATTAAACCTCAAGATAGGTTAACTTGATCCATCTGTTTGGTTGGCCACATCTCCAAACCACCTTCCCAGTGGCTTCAAAGTCTTAGTTGATTTAAACTCAAAATAGGCATACAGAAAGAAAAAAAAAAAAAAAAAAAAAAAACAGTAAACTACACATTCTCTCATCTCTCACACAACAGAGACAGTTAAAGTCCATTTAAAGAGATCTTTTGGTCAGGAAACCAAAAGAACCCAGCTCCAGAAATCAAACAAGTACTCAGAAAGAATACAAATCAAATTCTTGCTGTGCTACCCATGAACAAGAGTCGAAAGTACAAGACCAGGAGTGGTACCCACTTAGTGTCCCTGGATCTCCATGCCAAAATGGCACGGAGAAGACTTCCAGAGTCTTCACTGTCTCTGCAGTAAATGGAAGGCAAGTCTCATACAGGCCACATTGAGGCCCTGAAACTGCAGGGAAATGCACCAGACACATAAGGAGATGGTTTTATTCAGGGCAAATCTTGGAATAGATGTGGGCATAGTGGTTCAGGGTTAACCCTTTCTCAGAACACCAAAGAATGGGGGCATTTCTCAACCACTGATTCTTTTCTGGAGCATGAAACTGAGATGAATTTTAGTACTGTCTGTCTGCCTCAGTGCTTCTGTGTTTGGAGGATTGTCTGTGAGTTTACCACTGTGTGTATCTGTCTCAATGTGTCTGTGTGTTTGGTAGTGTATATATATTAGGGTGAGTGCCTGCCTCTGTGCTTGGGTCTGGGGTGCAGATATCTTTTGCAAGTATCTGTTATTGTGTTTCTTCTATTTGCCTGTGTGGTGGTTGTGCTTCTTGGTGTCTGTCTCTGCACATTTATGAATCAGTTTATGCATGTGTATCTGTCCATCTGTCTGTCTTGGTGTTTCTGTAGATATAATGCAGTGTGATATGCTGCAAGGTGGATATTCATCTCCCATCCATCTCCTTATTTAGTTGGTCCATGGTTTCAGTGTATTATTGTGTGCACATGTTACTCTATGTGGTACTGTGTGGAACAGGTAGTGTCTATGTGTGTTTGCAAGATGTATATGCTTCAATGTATCGTGGCGGCGGTGGTGGTGGTGGTGGTGTGTGTGTGAGAGAGAAACACAGTATGTCCAGTGGGGGCTGTATATTGTTGCAGAATGGAAGCCTTATGGTGTCTCTGTGTCAGATGTGGTGGTGGTGGTCGAATGTGTATGTATGTGTTTTGCAGGTGTGCTTCTGTGAGTGTGGAAGAGTGTGTTTGATGCTTTTGTCTGGTAGCGTGCCTATATGTTGCAGAGAGTGTGTTTGGTGACTGCATTGTGATGTGCTTGTGTCATGTTTCCATATCTGGTGGAGGATGTGTGTTTGCAAGGATGAGTATTTGCCTCTTTTTTTCAATGTGTCATGGACTGTGTGTATGTCTGTGTGCATTTTGCAGGGAAAGTCTCTGTGTCTCAGTGTGTTTGGTTTTGCTTGTGTCTGTAATATATATCTGTTTCTGCCTTTCTTTGTGTCTGGTGAATATGTATGTGTGTGTGTGTGTGTGTGTGTGTGTGCAGTATCCATCTCTGCGATCCTATGTCTGTTGGATGTTATGTGTTTTGCAGGCTGACAGTTCTGTATATTACTGTGGGCTGAATGGACATAGTGTGTCTCTCTGGGTACATGTGTGCAGTGTTGAAATATTTCTGTTATTGGTGGATTGTGCATTTGTGTTAGAGAGTGGGTGTCCATTTCTGTCTAGTGGAGGGTTGTGTGTCTAGGTACTTCTGTGTTTCAGGGAGTGCTGTGCACTGTCAGGTGAGGTCTCTATTTTGGGGGATTCAGTTGTGTGGGGGTACTTGTTGCCTGGTGTGTCTGTCTCTGTTTCTGGGTTCTGTTGCAAGTGTGTGACTTTCAGGTTAAGTGCTTGCATTGATATTTCTGTGTGTCCAGTGGCAATTGTGCATGTTTCAGGACAAGCTGCTGCTGGTTCAGTTGTGTGCATGTGCACAGCCTGGACCCTTTGTGTAACGTGTGCCATGTCCCTGCTGGAAACCAGACTGAGCCTAGGCCCTTCTCAAGTCCCCACATTCCTTTGTGCTCTGTGCTACAAAAAATATTTGCATTTTCCACGACTCATAATTTTTCTTCCTCAATCGCTACCAGATGTGGGTCCTGTGGTCCCCATCCCCATGGCAACGGAGGTTCCAGCAGCCGCGGTTCTCTTTTGTGGCGCCTGCCCTGGGAGCTGGCACTCCTGCAAGCCCTGAGGGGGTGGGAAGGAACCCGTTGCAGTGAGGGCAGAAGACAGTTGAGGGGAACTTCCTGGGGGCCAAGTGATAGGGGCTGCCTGCTGGAAGGGGACAGGTCCCTGTTCTGAGAGGTACCCATAGACAGGCTCCTGCACATTGGACCTCAGATGTGTTGGGGCTCCCAGGGCAAGCAAAGGAGTCCAGAAAAGTCTAATCACTGAGACATCCCTGTTTTCCCCAGATCATGGTAGACCAGGCTGGGGAAGAGGAGAGCTGGAGATAGGGGTTGGGAGGTCAGAGAGCAGCAGGGAGGTAAGCATGATGTTTTTGATTGGGGGCATAGCATAGGCAAGAGTGTGACCTGAACCACTGCCCTGCCTGCCTCTTGCAGGCACTGTCCAGCTCTTGCTGAGCCCCACTGGGCATTTGCCCTCTCTGACCAACTTTGAGCTTGTATCCTCAACACCAGCAGCCAGCGTGACCTGGTTCCTGAAGAGATCAGAGGCTAGCCAGCCTCAGGGCCACAGCTGGGATGGTGCCCAGCTGGCCTGAAGGAAGCATTGTAACCCAGAGACAGGGAGCCTGCATTCCACGTGCCTGACCAGGCCAGGCCCAAGAACTGTGTGTCCATCAGCTGCTCTGGATATACCCTGTTGGCAGGAAGCCATCTCTGTTCAGGTGGCTGAGTCCCTACATGGGTGACCAAAGTTGACTTCAATGTGGTATCTGGCCAGAGGGCAAAGAGTACTGCCAAAGATCCCTGAGCTGCCAGCGTTGGAGAGCGCCTGTTGTGGGTTGTAGGGTGGGTGCAGGGAGCTGGTTGGAGGATTTTGGCAGAATCAGAAGACTCTGAGCTGGGCATCAAAAAATGGGGGAGAACAGGAAGAGGCCTGCTAGACAGAGGCAGGGAGATGGGAGGAGTCCAGACAGACATACTTTTTGAAACTTAGGGAGGGGAGTAGGAGCCATGGAAAAATAAGGGTCTGTGGCTCAGGAAGGCCACCTAGAAGGCTTGCTTAAAGCAGTGAGGGTGCTGGGGGACAACTGAACCCAGATGAAAGGCCAGGCCAGCTGGCCAGTCAGCAGAGGGTGCGAGCTCTGGGCCAGGCAGCCTCCCCTCCAACTCCCCACCATTTCTCAGGGCGGGTGGGGCAGGCGGGTGAGTTGTTTCCGGATGAGGACAAGGAGCCCATTGAGGAGGACAGCAGGGCTCTACGCAGCAGCAGACTGTTGTTTGTGCCGGAGGAGGCCCTGCTAGAGGTTGTGCCCCTGCGGCCCACTAGCCCCTTGACCCCAGCCTCTGGTGCACCCCAAAGAGCTCTGACCTCCAAGTTTAATAGCATATGCCTGTGGGAAAAGCACGGATCAGAGGCAAGACCCGTGGTCTGACCCACCCTGATCTGTCTCTGGAGACCCACACCTTGGCTCCAAGGCTCAGTTTTGATGGAGGGGGTCTTTGCAGGTGTGAATGCAAGCCAAAACGGGTCACATGAAATTTTTTTAGGGAACTATCTTTTCTGGGAGGACTGAATCCAAAGGCACTTTACCACTGAATTACATCCCGTCCTTTTTATTTTTTAAGACAGGGTCTCACTAAGTAGCTTAGGGCCTCACTAGCTGCTGAGGCTGACCTCGAACATGAGATTCTCCTGCCTCAGCCTCCGGAGCCCCTGGGATTACAGGCCTGGGCCACCGGGTCCAGCCGGGGGAAGAACTTTGTCAGAGGTCCACAGACAGGAAGTAAAGAACAGGAAGTGAGGAAAAGGCACTTTATTAAGAAAGCTTTGGCCAAGTCCCTGCCAAGAGGAACCCATCCTGGGGCTCTCCGAGCGGGGTGAGAGCAGCCCTGCTGAGGGCCTATAAATACATCTCCTCAGGCCACTGGAATCACCCCTGGGGTTCCCACAGCATGTAGGGTGGTGGGAGGCCATCAAAACCAGCTCGACAGCTCAGGGTCCAAGGTTGGGAGGCAGGAGCTGGGGGTGTTGGGGAGGTAAAACAGATGGGACAGGCCTAGGGGAGCCCAACACCCTGAGGAACAGACCAGCCCTCCCGGCAAAGCTTGGGTCAACCAGATGTCCTACAGCGTATTGTGGAGCTACCCCCACAAGGAAGGGAACCTCCAGCCAGAGGCGCCAGGCCCTGGCCAATGAGAGGCAGCTGAGGCAATAGTGCTTCTGGCTTCAGCCAATCAGAAGGTAGCCCCGGTCTAGCGCACTCTTGGCCAGTAAGAGGAGGTCTCCAGGCGGAATCCTCCTGGCTTTGGCCAATGAGACAACAGCTCAATAACCCGCCAATGGGGGAGGAATTGTCTTCTAAGCACCTGTCAGGTCTCCACCAATAGAATGGGGAACATCCCACCGAGTGCTCTTCACCCAATCCAGGGGCGGCTGCTGGGAGCCTGAACCAATCAGACATAGCCTCCTGCCATGACGCTAGGGGGCTTAGCCAATCGGAGGCCTCTCATGCCCAGGCTGGGCCAGAGAAGCCGGGGGCGCAGAAGGCTGGGTGGCAAGCAACGTGGCTAAACCCGGAAAGCTGCGGGCGCTGTGGGGCCGCCCTTACTACAGAGTGGGAACTCCCACTCTGCTCAGCTCGCCCGCCGCCTCCCGGCTCTTCTTGCGTGGCGGTTTTTGGATGGGGGTCTTCTTCCGTGGGGTCTCCGGCGCCGGGGAGCGTGCCACCACCGCCAGCCCGGTTCCCTCCGGCGCAAGGGACTCGCGGGCCGGCGAGGAGGGCTGCATGGAGCGCTTGGCCTTCTGCGGAGGGGCCGGCTTCTCCCGGAGACCCTGTGCGCTTGGGACCCCCTCGGCGCGGCCCAAGCTGCGAGTCTTGCCGCGAAGCTCTGCCGCCAGCATGGAGGCTGCCTCGGGCGCGCTGCGTGGGGGACCACCGGCGTCCGTGGGCTCCAAGAGGCCGGGACCGCGGCCCCGCGCTCGGGCCTGGGGCGGCGAAGGAGCGGCTAGAGCTGAAGCCTCCTCTGCCAGGCAGGGGGGCCTCGGCGTTGGGTCGCGGGCCCGTGGGCTGCCGGGATCTTCAGGTCGCGCCGACGTGTCGCTGGGTGTCCGTTTTCTCTTGCTGGGGCTGGGCGCAGCCTCGAGGCCCTGAGGTGGCGGAGAGGGCGCACGGGCCGCGGCGGTGGCGCCATGTTTGCGGTGGATCCAGGATACCTTGGGCTTGGTGGCGGGGTCAGGTGGCGGTGGCTTTCTGCGCTCGGGCGATGGTGACAGAGACAAGCCCCCAGCCTCGGCCGGGGCCCGGGCCGGCCGGGCCTCGCGCCGGGTCACGCGAGCGTACAGCGCCCCGCCAGGCCCTTCCACGCTGGAAGCTGACCGCTCGCTGTCAGAAGACGCCGGGAGGGGCGTTGCTTCCTCCGCTGACGCTGGAGTGCTCAGGGGCGCAGAGGAAGGTGCCTCGGCAGGAGCAATGAGAGCCTCTGAGTCTCGGCTCTCAGCTGCAACCTCTGACAAGGGAAAAGCAGGCCTGTCACGCCTCCAGAAATAGCTCTAGCTGATCCAATCTCCAGGAATACCCTTCCCTTCGCCTCAGTCAGGGTCCCTGGCTACACCCGGCTGTAGTGGTGTGCCCTGCACGTTCATAGCAACAACCACAAACTTAGTTCAGAACCTAGGATATGTGGCTGACTACTGGAGAGTGAGGGGCATGTTTTGGGGAATGAAACCCAACCCTGGTTAGTCCCTGCACCCCTTCTCACCACATCCCAGCACTGGGGGCCACCATCATCAAATTAACCCTCCAATATCCCCAAGGGATTCCAATATCCTTTAAGAAGTAAGGCTTCTGAGGCTCAGAGGTTAGTTACCCATCCAAGGTCACCCAGGGGGATGGTCAAGTTAGAAGGGAGGCCTGCATCCCGGCCATTCAGGCTCCTTCCTGCTGTCTCTGAGCCCTAGGCTGCAGGCAAAAATGCATCCCCACATCCCATGTATCCTCTCTTCTGTCTCCTCTGCCTCTCCCAGCCTGGGCCCAGAAATTCCCTCTGTCTGGTCCATCCCCCCCCCCCCCCCCCCCCCCCCCCCCCGCCAGAAGTGAACTTGCCCCACAACTAATAAAAGGTGAGCCCACCCTCTCCACATCCTTTCCCCAGCACTGAATGGCAGAGTCCAGTTTTGGAGTTTCAGCTTCATGACCAACTCTTAAACAGCATCTCCTTGTGCTTACTCCCTACACTGCATGCACTACACCTCCAGCCACCTTATATCCGAAAACATTTCACTGGGCTGGAGGATGCCCACACAAGACCATACTTACCCTCATGGGGGACGCAGTACACAGGGCCTTCATCTGTCGTATCAAAGGAGGAGAAGGAGGCCCTGGAGGACCATGATGGTGAGGGCTGCTCCAGCCCTGAGGGAGGTTCCAGGAAGCTGCAGTTGAGGGTGTTGTCCAGGTCGTGATGGGCCACTGGGGAAGGAGTGGGGCAGAGCTGCCAAGGGCCCTCCTTTCCCCCAGTCTGTGCCCTCACTAGCCAAATGTGAAAGGAGTGATCAAAACCAGCCCTACTCTAAGACTGGGTGGGACAAGAAATTCAACAGGTAGAATGACACTGGACCAGGGTAGTAGTGAACCCAGTAAAGAAAGACAAGAAGGAACATGGTAAGAGATGCAAATCAAGTGTGTATAGCCAGAGAGCTGAAAAGTTTGCCATAAAGTGTTGGGAAAGCTCAGAAAGAGATGCTGGAGAGACTACTTGGCTGGGACAGGCCACCAGGACTTCCAGGCCACACTTTGGACCCTACCTCGTGGGACCTAGGTAGCCTTGGAGCACTTTTAAGCTCTGTGGAAAAGCCACCCTTTGGCTCAGCCCATCTCAACAACCTGTACCCCCCAAGCCTGGCTTACAGGGATACTAGACCACAGAGACTGGCTGGTATCCATTCCATACCTGTGTCCATAGATACTATGCTGCTGAGTAGACCAAAGGTTTTCTCGGATGTCTCCTTTTTTTTTTTTTTTTTTTTTTTTTTTAATATTTTTGGTTGTTGATGGACCTTTATTTTGTTCATTTATTTATAAGTGGTGCTGAGAATTGAACCCAGTGCCTCACACATGCTCGGCAAGCACTCCACCACTGAGCCACAAACCCCAGCCCTCAGATGTCTCCTTTTATCTGCCAAGGGTCTGTCCTCTCCCACCAATCTTCAGAAAAGAGAGTTGTACCAGTACAGACAGAAAGGAGTAGCAGCATGACTCCCAGCCTCCAGAGCTCCTTGAGGCATGGAGGAGAGGGACCAGCCTTCCTCTTTCCAGGAACGGTGAAGGGCATTCCTGGGGATCCAAGCAGGAAGGTGGATCTTCTCCTTGGGACAGAACATTCCCATGCGCACAGACCTATATGTTTCCCTGCAGTTCCACATAGGGACACAGTAATAATCCCACAGACTGAGGGGCCTGACCGCCTCAGAGATGTTGGAGAGACCATACAACCCTGATGCAATTACAGAATCCGAGCCTTCCACACACGCCCCCACATCCGCTTCCCTCACCCAAAGCAATATCCTCTCCTTCCCTCTGGTCGCACCTCCCTCCCCACTTCCACTCACATCAAAACTCAAAAGTTTTGCACTGAGCCCAACTGGCCTTCGACCAATTTCCCAGTAGCCTCCTGTGCACGAAGGTGTTTGTCTCTGCGACCCCGCGCCTTTATTCTTACCTACGACTTTGGGCAGTTTCTGCTTGCGGAGTGGGATCCGGGGCAGCTTCATGCTAATACGGCTGAAGCGCCCGCACAGGCGTTGAGGAGCCTTCTTCCTTCCGAGCGAGAGCTCCCTGCAGTAGAGGGCCCTGAGCGAAGGGGCTGACTGGGGAGGGATCTGGAGCGGCGGGTAGAGGTCCGCAGGAGCCAAATCACTGAAGGGGGTGTGAGCTTGCTAAAGGGGCGTGATCATGACACAGGGGCGGGACCTGGGCTGGGGAAGAGCCGGGTCTACGCCTAAGTAGTCCCGACAGCGCCACAGAAGGTGCGCCAGAACCTTAGGGAGAGCCGGAGCAGACTCTGGCCTTACCTGCGAGTGGGGTCCTTGCCGCGGCAGGCACAGCAGCAGCCCAGCAGAGAGAGCAGCAGGCCGAGCAGAAGAGCGAGCAGCGCTCCTGCACCCATTACGCCCTTGCGCTGGTTGGTCTCTATGGGGGACACCGGGTCAACGCGAATGCCCTCAGCTCCCCACATTCTATAACCCGATGTTTCTCACACACTCACCCAGGCGGCAGGCACCGGTAACCGGGTCGCACGAGTCCTCGTGGCAGCTGCAGGCTTGGGCGCAGTCCACACCATGGAGTCCAGGCGGGCACGTCACATTACAGCTGCGGGATCGTAGGATCAGGACAAGCCACAGCAACCCTCCCAGATGACTCTCCCTCTTTCTCCCCAGGCACCACGGTCAGGATCCGGTCCCACAGCCAGGATGTCTAGCTCAATTCTCTACAGATTGAAGCCCACCCCACCTGTGGGCAGGCACATATTGGAACTGAATGTGTGCACCATCTGCCCACGGGGTTTGGAGGATTCGTGCTCACTGAAGCTTTTTCGGGGGCTGACCCATGTGTGAGTAGGAGGAGGTGCTCCCTCCAGTAACAGACACTTGACTATAAATGGAGGTCCCTACATTGGCGAGCGTCACCTCGGGAGCCCACCGACCACAGATTGAATTAGTCGCCAATCCTGATCCAAAAGCAAGCTCCACACCAGGGCATGAACTTGTCCTCAAAGAGGCTGTTACCACTCCCTAGCTGGAGTAAGGGGCCGAGACTGAGGTGATAGACCAGTCTAGAGAGAGCAGAAAGACCAGCCTGGATCTCTCCTCTTCGACCCTCGTTAGGTCTGGCTGGTGCCCCCAACCCCCGTGTTGGCTACATAACCCTTCTTTAACCCCTTCCGGGGCCCAAGGCACTCACTGGGGCCCGTGGACACCAGGGCTGCAAAGGCAGCGCCCCGACTGAAAGTCACAGTGACCGCTTCCGCAGTCGGCGCATACGAAGGCACAATCCTCGCCATAAGTGCCATTGCTGCACTTGGTCTCGCACCTTGGAAAGAGGGGAGGAGGCATCAGAGAAAGTGGAAGCAAATCTACACAAAGCTTACAGAACCCTTCGGAGGGATCCTTGAGGGGCCGCGAGTTAGGATGGAGCGCTACGTGTCTGGGTCTAAGCAGGCACTGGCTGCTCACCGGTCGCCTATCCAGCCCGCGTTGCAGCGCGTACACTTGCCGGTGACGTGGTTGCAGGCATGGCCGTCGCGGCAGGGAGGGCAGCGGTGGCCGCAGCCCTCGCCATAGAAGCCGGTGGCACACGGCTGGTCACATTTGGTTCCATTCCAGCCGGGTTCGCACGTCAGGCAGCGGCCCTCTGCTACGGTGCATGGTTGCTGGCCCTTGCACTGGCCGCACCTAGGGAAGGGTCAGGAAACCAGGCGCGGCCAGGCCCCGCCTAACCCCCGCCTCCATTTGGTAGCTCGCCCTTCTCCCTCTCCCGTCCCCCTTCCCCCGTTCGGGAACCGCGCTTACCGGCGACGACAGCCCAGGCCATAGAAACCGGCGGGGCACGGCTCGCGACAGTACTTGCCGCGGTAGCCCGGGTCGCAGGCGCACGTGCCGTCCACAGGGTGGCAGCGGCCGCGGAAGCACTGGCAATAACGATCGCAGCGCGCGCCGAACGTGCGTTCGCGGCACTGGCAGCGGCCGCTCTGCTGCTCGCAGGGCGATGAGTTACAGGCGCATTGATTGTTACAGCTGCGGCCCCACCAGCCTGCATGGCACAGGCAGGCTCCTGTCTGAGGGTCACAGCGCGATGTGGCGCTGCAGTAGCACGCACTAGAGCACTGCGCGCCCCACCAGCCGGGCTCACACCGGCACGCGCCGCTCCGCGGGTGGCACGTGCCATGCTGGCACTGACACGCATGCTCGCAGCGCGCACCCCAGCGTCGCGCGTGACACGTACACTGGCCGGTCACGTCTTCACACTGCCCATGCGGGTGGCAGCTACATCGCTCTTTGCAGTCTGGGCCCCAGAACTGGCGCGGACACTCTGCAGGGACGAGGGGGTAGGAGGCTCGGGTGTTTGCGTGGGCTGTGCCCCCACCATCCCCACCTCAGGTGACCCATCCCCTAGATCGATCCAGTCACGGATGAGATCTGGCCCCACCCCCAGCTCTCCTTGCTTAGGCACCCGCTCCAGCTCTTCAGCTTCCGGCCCCTGTGCCCAACCCCGCCCGCGCTCACTAGTGTCGCAGTTGGCACCGAAGTAGCCGTGGCGGCAGCGGCACTCGCCCGGCCGCACGCACACCTCGTTCTCTGAGCACGTGGAATTGCCTTCACACACCGCTGCGAAGAAGAGGGGCTGAGTTGCCGCGAGTGTTTTCCCCGCTTCGGTCCCCCGACCCTCCTACCCAGACCAACAGGATGTCCCACTCACCGATCCCACATTCATCCCCCTGCTGCCTCCAGCCAGCGCAGCACGTGGGTACCTGAGAGCTGAGAGCAGAAGGAGGACTACTGAACCTGACGCTCCTTTCTCTGCATCCCTTCCCTAATGCCCACCCTTACAAGGACTCCCCAGCAGCTTCCCCTCCTTCCCTGGGTCCTGCCCTAGGAAGGTGGTTACTGAGCCCTACCATGCGCAGGCATTGTAGTAGGCTTGGGAGATGACTGTGGATAAAAAAGACACAAATTCCGGCCCCTGGGAGGGAGCAAAGGGTACACCACCAAGAGCTAACCTCTAAGAACTTCCCAGACCTCCTACCTACAAAGACTCCCTCCCCCCCACATCCCACCAGCCAATGCTCTCCTCACCAGCCACTAAGTCTGAAAAAAGAGGCCCTATGAGTCCCAAGAGGCAGCAGTGAGGTGGGGGCTAGAGCAAACCTTGGGCTTAGGAGACACTTGCCAAAACAGGGGTCTAGGACATCTTTCAGAATGGAGGGCTGGCTGGATCAGTGACAGGGATCCAGATATGATATCACTGGGCCAGCACCAGGAGCAGCTGGACCAAATGGTCACACCTGAATGCACAGTTAGGGATAAGCACCAAGGTTGGATAGGCAGTCTCTGAGGGAAATGGATTGTGGACACAGGACATTGTGTGGACACAGCAGATTGTGGACACTTGGCAGGACCCCTAGAGGAAGGCAGGTAGGGGCTTGCCTCTACTAGGAGTGGAGCAGGGCACACAGGGAGTCCTCCATATTCATAAGAAAAGTAAAACTTCAAAGCCCTTGGGTGCTGGGAAGACATGGAGTGGAGGAAGAAGACATCAGAGTATCTACTTATACTTACTGTTTTACTCATGTTTAATTTTATTTGGCTTTACAAAGTATACTTCAAGAGAAAGTGATTTTAAAAAAGTTTGGACAGTACTGGAGTTCAAACGGGGCCTTGCACAACTAAGTGAGTGCTCCGCAACTGAGTTACACCCCCATCCCTAGAAGGTAATTTCTAACTGTAGCATTTCAGGGTGGTACTGTCTCTAGAATCTTGGGTGGATGGGGAGTGTGAGCACAAAGGTGTGGAGGCCCTGCCCAGGTAAAGCCATGATGGCTGGAAAGGATGCTCATGATGGCTAGAGAAGATGCCTAGGGTGTGCCACAGCTGGGATTCAGAAAAGGCATAAAAGGAACACTCACTGAGGCTGCTGTTTCCTACAGTCCCATCAAACCCAGAATTTTGTCTCAATCCTACAGCAGAGGACACCCCCAATCACCCCCAGTTTGAGATAACTGCCACTCCATGGATAAGACTTCAAAATCCCAAAGACCCCTTTCACTGAAAGACTTTAGCTGGGATCTCGGGAACAAGACTCATAAAATCCTGATTGAGGGGAACAGGCCCAGCATATTTTCCACAAATAAAATTGGAAACCACAAACAGGAATGCAAAACAGGCCTGGATTTTCCTGTCCCCATTTCCTGCCCTTGGATTTTCCTCCACTCATCCAGTCCTGACCCAGGGGCTCCAAGGAACCCATCTGCAAGGAGACCCAAGTGTATCAGCCCATCATCCTCCCATTTCTACTTGGTTCTCTCTAGATGGAGATTCTCTTAAGATATCCTTCCTGCAAGCAGCCTTGCCAGGAAGCCTGCTGGGATGGCTTGAGAAGCACTGACCACACTTCTGTCTAGGACAATCTGACACTCAGGTGGCTCTGTGGCTCAAAGCCTGGTTTTAGAGTCACATTCAACAGGATTTGATGCCTGGGTCTTCCACTTGCTGTGTGACCTCAGGCAAGGAGCTTAACCTCTCTGAGCAGCAGGCTTCTTAGCTATAGAACAAAGCCCTTGGGTTTGTCAGGAGGATTAAGTGGACCAAGAAGTGTGCAGTATTTGGCAAATACTAAAAGCTCTGCCTTAGGCTGTGGTTTATGTCACTGCTCTCTGGGAGTAGGTCCCAGAAAGCCTCTGAGTCTAGCTGGTCATCTCCAGCACAGTGAGCACCCAGGACTCACTGCAGCAAAGCTAACATCCTCTGGCAGGACAAAGTCCATGTGGATCCATGGAGAACAAGTGTCCTTCTTTCTTGGAAGGGCTAGCAGACAAGGGCAGGCTGGTGTGGCAAGGCCACATGCCCAAGGTTTTATGAAGGTGATAAGGAGAAAGACGGTTCAAGGAGCAGTTCCCATGGGTGGGTGAGACCTTGGGGACCAGGCCCCAGCAGCAAGCATGGCATGCTGCAGGCTGCCCTGGTTAGACATAATTAGTTCTGCTGTGATGCAAACTCATTGTGATTTCTCCCATCTGAAAACCCACTCATGTACCTGTGCCTGACCCTGTTTTTTCCCAAATCGAGTCAGGGAGGATTTTCTGCCTGCCATGGCACTACCTAGGACCCATACCTCCTGCCCCCAGGACACCTCTCCTCTTTTCTGTCCCCATCCTCGGATCTTTGCTCTCCTCTGTTCTGTTACACTAGCTCCTTCAGGTCACTAATGAAGCCTTGGCCTCCTTTCCCTTAACGCCAGACTTGTAAATCCAACTGCCCACTGAACAATATCACCATAGGGAGAACTCGGTAGGTGTCTTATCCAAAACTGAACTCCTGACCTCCTTGAGTCACTTTGTCCCTCCAGGCAAACAGACTGAGATCTGATAGGCATCCTTGATTCCTCTCTTATGGAAAATTAGGTCTGCTTTTTCTTCCAAACTACATCTAAACTGGAACCAACTTTCCATTGCCCTGTTCCAGACTCTAGGGAGCCACCTTCAATTTCTGTGGTGTCTCCTGACTTCCTGGATGACCCCAGTTTCAGCCCTGCTGCCTCCCAGTGTATTTGCCATCTAGCAGCCAAACTCTAATTGGATCCCACCCCTCCCCTGTGCAAAGCTCCCTGGGTTTCCACTGCCCTCAGAGAAGTCCAAGTCCTCAGAACAGTGGCAAACCCCTTGTGACCTGCCCAGTTGCACTCTTGGTATCTCATCCACCATCATCCTCCTGGGCTCTGCACAATTCTAAGCCTCCTTACCGTGCTTCTAACTTAACCTCTGGATTTTGGGTCTTGCCCCAGACATCCACAGGGCTCCCTCCTCACTACCACCTTCTTCTCAGTGGGTCTCCACAGACCAGTCTAAAGGAAATAGTACCCCTAACTCAACCCCTCCTTCCCAGCTCCTGCTAAACGTCTAGACCCACTTGTTCTCTAGCCATGTGTCTCCATCACAGGCGCAGGGGTGGCACAAGAATATTGGTGTCTGCTGTGTCCCTTGACCATCATTTGCCTGGCACACAGTAGGTGAGATCTTATTAGCTGAACACAAACTCCCTCTCCTGGTCCTCCCCAGGTGGACAGTGTCTAGAGTGATTGCCTTCCTATGAATCCTCAACACACATGATCACAGTAAACCCCCAAACCCCATGAGGTGGGTCCCATCACCACCCCCGTTTTACAGAGGTGGAGACAGGACTAGAAATGTTAAGGATTTGCCATCTGCGTAGTTGGGGATGACTGACCCCAGGATCTACACTCAACCCAAGGCTCCTAGTTACAGAAACGGTCAGTATTCCGGGGATGTCTCAGGACAAGGAGAGTGGGAGCCAAGCGCTTTCCTGCTGCAGCTCCACAATTAAATCCTGCCACCAGATCCCTATCCCAGGACCGGGCCCCGTGAAGGCAAAAGGACTAGGGCGGGTAGACAGACACAGGCGGCGAACGTGCCCGCCCCCTTTCCACGCACCGCCCCGCTTGCAGCCGCTGCTGCATTCCTGGGGTCGGGGAGGCCCGGGAGGCTGCAGCGGCGGCGTCGATGCGAAGCAGATGGCGGGCCAGGCCGGTCCCCGCCCCCGAGGCGGGGCTCGCAGCTAGGAGGGGTCTGCGCGCCTTCTGATTGTAGTTCGGAAACCCCGCGCAGCCCCCTAGCAGTCCCTTGTCTTCCGCGACCCCTGAGCCCCTGGACTCGGCCTTCACTTGGCCTTCACTGAGGCTCACGGTGCCCCCAGGGGAACCCAACCCGGAACCCCACGACTGCTTCCCCAGCTGCCCCCGAAGGCGGCAGCCCCCAAAACCCGCCAAAGCGCCCCGCACGCCCGTTCCTCGCCCTGGTGCAGAGATGCCCTTGACCTCGCCCGGCCTTAGACAAACCAACCAGGTCCCTGGACTCCTGCTCCGTTTCTAGCGTCCTGTCCTCTGCTCTTTGCCCTCCGCGAAATCTTTCAGGACCGCCGGCGGGGCCTGTCCCCTACCTGCCCCACACTGGCTTCCCCAGTTTGTTCCAGCTGGCGCTCCAACTCTGCCGTTGCCCCTTCGAGCACCACATCGCTACTTGGGAGTCTCCAGGAGTTCCCACATCCTTCAGTATCACCGCCCGTCATTGTCCTTTCTACTGCCTTTTCTGGCCACTTTGAACGCCAGCTTTTCGGTGCTCATCTCCATCACCATCCTTCCACAGCGTCCGCTCTAAGACAAATCTGTCCTTCCAAGTTTCGCCTGTCTCAAGACCCCCTCTAGGTTGAGTGAGACTACTTTTTCTCCCTTTGACCCTCCTCCCCACCCCAGGCTCAAATCACTTGTGCTCGGGACCTTTGCACATGCAGTTCCTTCTGCCTGAAATGCCATTCCTGGGCTTCTCCCTACGGCCTTCACAATTTAATCCAAGGGTCTCTTCTTCGGATCTTTCCTGAAATCTCAGACACCGTGTGTCACCCTCTGGGAACCCAAAGCACTCTGTTTTTCCCTTAGGTGACTTCTGGTACGCGGGTATCCTCGGGTGCCCCATCGTGGCCCCGGACGCAAGCTCGGCCTGGAACGAAGCTGGCGTCGGCGAGGGCTGCCAAAGGGGCCCGCGCATTTAGTGTAGGGAGGTTCCGGGCGTCCCCCACCAATGTTGGGCGCCCCAGCTCCCAGGCCCGAGCGGTCCCCTAGGTCCCCTCCCCCAACCAGGCCGGGCTCCTACCCCGGCGCGCGGCACACGTTGCGGCCGCGCGGGTTCAGCTCCTGGGGCTCAGCGGTACGGGGCAGCAGCCAGAGCAGCAGTAGCAGGAGCGGAGGTAGCGGTAGTGGATCCCTGGAACCCCGGCGCCGCACCGGCCCGGCCCCCCGGGGCCCTGCGCCCTCCATGCGGCGCGGGGCAGGCGCGGGTGGGCGCGGGTGCGGCCGCAGCGAGAGCGGCCGGAAGCGGAGTGCTAGGCCGGGCGGGGGGCGGCAGGAGGGGCGCCGGGCCGGGCAGGAAATTCCACATCGGCTCCCTGATCCCGGGCCAGCCGCGGCCGGCCAGGCGGCAGCGCCCGCCCCGTGCGCCAGACCCCACCCTCGGGCCGCGCCACCGCCCCTCTGCGCGGCCCCCGCCCCCACCTGGCCTCTCACAAACTTGGGGGCTAAGTTGAAGGAGGCCCGCGGAGCAATGGTGGAGGAAAAGGCCGTGGGACCAGCCAGAGGAGTCCCCCGTTCCCGCGCCTTTCCTTCCCTTCTTCAGACATCCACAGGAGCAACTACCCCTGCGTGCTCACTGCGCGGCCACGGAAAGGGGGATAGGGGATGTACAGCACAACGCCCCAAGCCATCCCCCACTCTAGCTCTGCGTTCCGGCCAACGGGAGGGGGTCGCGAGACAGCCCTGGGCCACTAGCCGGCATCACAGCTCAGGGATCAGGAAGCCCCTGTACTGGAGTGTGCTGTCAACACCTCCCTCACACTCCGTGTAATCCAAGCGCCGAAGAAACGGACTAAGCAGGATGCTCGAGGCCTGTGGGCAGACTGCATCTGGACCAGAGGCCTGGGAAAGGGGGCCCTGCTGGGACAGATGGGAGAGATGGTGAAATGGTCCAGACATGGGCTGTAATAGAATGTGGAGGCATCATGAACATGGGAGCTGAAACCCTGCAGCCTTTGTCAAGGGGTGGAAAGGAACTGGGGGAGCCTAAAAGATGGGTTCTGCCTGAGAAGGCTGTTGGATCCCAGAGGGAAAAGTCTAGAAGATGGAGTTGGCCTGGAGAGTGGAAACCCATAGGGTTCCCTTCACTCAGGCCGGTGAAGCCACTGACTCCCTAACTTCTCTCTTCTAAATTAACTTCTCTCCTTTACTTTCTCTGTACCCAACTCCCTAAATAATTAACTACTGAAGTCAGCTTTTTCTGGAAAAGGGGAACAAGAAAATATCAGTTGTAATACCACTTAATCAGTAATATTTCTTTAGATTTATAGGAACCAGGAATGTCTGACGACCTTAAGAACAAGATAACATCAAGATGCCCCTCAGAGTTGCTGGTGGATGCCGAATTAATGATCACCTCTGGTGCCAACTTGACTATGGTTAAAAATATACTTCCTCAAAATCCCTATATAAGCTTAGGACCTGAGACCCCAATGCAACATGGAACCTTAGGGTGAGAGCCCTCAATCCAACTTGCTGATTTGCTGCCAGCAAAGTTCTTTTCTCTCCCATCACTCTGTATCTTGAGTCATTGGCCTCATTGGGCAGCAGAAGAACCAAACCTTTCAATGTTTTGAGCACACAGCAGAGGGACCTACTGGTCCTACTGGAAGTGACCCACGAGGTCAACACTGGGTATGCCACACTTGGGTGTCCATGGGTGATTATCCTCAGATACCCAGGCCCCAACAGGAAGCTCACACAGGCAGCCCTAAGAGTAGATGTCAACTCCAAGCACCCAGTCCTCAGAGAAATCCCTAAAGGAGAGCCGAGAGCAACCATCATCTGTACCCCTGCTACTTTCCTCTCATCAAGTGAAACATACTGTCCTCCATTCTTTCCCCTTCCATGACAGGGTACAAGTGAGAAGACCTGGTCATTCCCATGCTCTGCCCAGTTGCCTGGGGAGGGCAAGGCTTTAGTAAGTCCCAGCCCATCTGTAGAGCAATTTCCTGCAGTAGGAATTTGCAGGTATAGAGGGGAAGGTGTTCAGGTGGATGAAAGCTTTGTGTAGCCTGGAAGCTGGGCAGAATGACAAGACTCACGCCAGACCCCAAGCTGAAATGTGTGGGGGCACAGGCTGTCCAATAACTCCAAGAAGGTAGGAGAGGTACCAGTGAAGATAGCCTGGGGTAGGGCCCATCTGCTGTGCCAGCATGGTCCTTCAAACGAGATGCCTGAGGGTCATCGTGAACCTTTGAGAAATGCAGTCAGGAGGTGGGGAGTAGCTAGGCATAGGTGTCTCCAATCAGGACATGGTCCCTTCCCTTGATGCCACTTCCCTCCCCAGGTGCTAAGGCCAGAACTTTACTTGCCTTCCCCCCACTGTTGATTTATTCCTGCAGTGCAGGGGATCCAACTCAGGACCTTGCTCATGCTAGGCAAGTGCTAAACGACTGAGCTCCTATCCCCAGTCCTAAGAGATTTCTAATTGGAGTTGGACTGAAGTTCAACAGGCCCTGGATGGTAGACTTCACCAGAGAGGTCATTCAAGTAGGTGAAGCAGTCACCTGCCACACATCAGTGCAGATTCCCAGTTTCCTGATGACCACTGTGTCAGCTTGGAGAGTTTACTGTGCTTCTTCCTGAGGGAAGGAAGGCCATGATCTCTTAGTGTCGGTGGGGCCTCACCTCTCCCATGCCTCAGCCCATCCCCCAGAGTAGCTCTGACCCTGCAATCCATGCTTCCCTGGGATACCACTGGAACACACTAGAAAGGAACTGAGTCTGGACACAGGGAAACAGTTAACACCTTTAGTTTAATGCTTTATTTCATTTATCAACAACATGGGGTCAGAAAAACCCAGCAGTGGGGGAATCTTTTCATCACTAGAACCAGCCCCAGGTATCTTTGTATTTCTGCTCCCTCTCTGTCCCTTGGGAGTTCCCAACTGCTCAAGGTCATGGCTACTATTAGGCAGAACTCAGGACTGCTCAGCCAGCTCCACTCTATTCATGGAAAGAAGGGCACCATGTGCCTCAGTCCCTCTCACCTGGGTTGTCAGTCCTCAGGTTCTTTTAGAGAAGGGATCTTCTTAGCCCAACAGGGACCAAACCCAGGGAAAGAGGGGGAAGGCCAAGACAGTTGGTGATGCCAGTACTCACTGTGGAGGACTGGTCCTGGTCATTCCCTTAGAGGACCACAGCTTTGGGGGAACATTTCCCATGGTAACATAAACCGCAGCCAGCCCCCTAAATGCCTGCATAAGGCTGTTCAAGGGGTTCGAGTGAAGAAGGGCAGCAGAAGCCAGTGAGCCACAGGTGCCAGGGGGAGGGTCCTCCACTCTGGAGTCAGGTGCTCTGGCTCAGGCCCTGAGAGCCTTGCTGTCACCCTGCCATCCCACCCTCTCATGCTGGGAACTGGAGCCCTAGTCCTCACTAGAGTTGTCAAACTCCTCCCAGTCTGACACACTCATCACCTCAGAGGCAAAGTCCGGGTCGGCTTGGCTGCGGTCGGGGGTTCCGCGGGGTGGCTCAAGGAGCAGGGAGCGGGGCAGAGTGAGCACACAGGCTGCCAGGCCCGAGATGGAGTTGTCCAGCTGGGGCCCCTCCTCCCAGCAGTCCTTCTCCACATCATAGATGTGCACATAGCCTGTGCGGCTGCCACGGTTATGAGAGCGGCCACCCAGCACATAAATCCTGCTGTCCAGCACCGCAATACCAGGCTCACCATGTCCAGCTGGGAGTGGACAGACAGAAGACCATTGCCCAGATGTGCAGCTGTAGCAGGCCACCTGTAAAAGCAAGGCCAGGGTCAAGCCTGGGTGCCTGCTGGGACAGGCTGCCCACCTGTCCCTGGCCTGCTGACCAAGGCAGCCTTAGTTACCTACCACTCTCTGACAGGTCTTAGAACAATGATGCAGAGTCAGAGTTGAAATATCCTGCCCATGAGACAAGGTGATACTGACCTTCCCAGAGATGGCCAGGTCTGCAGGAGGCCCACTGTTAGCCCCTTGTCCAGAACAGTATTGCTTCCTCTGGCCTCAGCTGGACATAGGCCTTCCTCCAGGTCACCCAGCCCATGGTCAGCTTCTTCCTACCATGTGTGCAGCTGTCTCCACTTCAGCAGGCTGTCATTTTCCACATTCTTCTCTCTTCTCGGCTAACACTGAAGCTGACTGATGATGTGAACTCCACTTACACGTTTTTACCTCTCTCTATAGCACCCATCACTAGCAGGTAGCACAAGGTGGAAGTAGTCCCTCACTAATCATGACCATCAACGTTCTCTTGTCTTCTAAATTATCCAAAACAGTAAACAAAGATGTAGGGAAATGTTCAACCTACTAGTAATGCAAGACATTCAAAACTTACACGTCTCCCCTTTCTGGGGGAAGAAAAACAAAAATCCAAGGCTGGTGAAGGTGTTGTAAAGCCATACTACTGTGAATCTGTCTGACAAGTCAGGAAAGGAATTTGTCAATATGTATTAAGAGCCATAACATCTTATCTTCTTGACTAACCACTGTGGCTTACTAGCTGTAGCAGGCAGCGTAATGGCCCTCCAAATATGTCCAGCCCTAATCTCTGGAACCTGTGAATATGTTACCTTATGTGGCAAAAGTAACTTTGCAGATGGGGTTAAAGGTGTGAACCTCAATGTCGGGTGGTTTTTGGGGGTAGATTCATTGGGTGGACCCAGATGGTACACCAACTTAAGATGGTTCAATTATAATTTTTTTCAACTTCATGATGCAAAAGTGATATACATTCTGTAGAAATCTTACTTTGAATTGTGACCTTTTTGGGGGTGAGGCATATATGGTATGATTCTCTCTTGCAATGCTAAGCAGAGGGAGCAAGCTTCTAGTCAGCCACTTAATCACAAGAGTAAACAAACAGGTTGCTATAGTATACTCTGTTGCTAAACTGTGATGTTTGGTAGGTTAGGTGAATTAAATGCAATTTTGACCTAGGACATTTTCAATTTAACCATGGGTTTACCAAAGACATATCCCCGCAATAAATGGAAGAGCATTTGTAATTGCACACGTCCTCAAAAGTGGAAAGGGAAAGTCAGACAGAAGAGAGAAATGAGGACTCAATCTGCCCATGCTGTCTTTGAAGATGAAGCAGTGTTTAGAAGCCAAAAGCCTTTAGCCAACAGTCAGTCAGTTCTACCACCAACTAGGACTGAATGCTGCCAACCACCTGGGAAAGCAGAGAGAATCCTTCCCTAGGACTTCCATGAAGGAAAGATGCCTGATAACACCTTGATGGCAGCCTGTTGGAATTATGACATACAGAACCATAATAATAAATTTATGTTAAATTGCTAAGTTTGTGGAGATTTGTTATGGCAGTAATTAAAAACTAATGGTGCTGGCCCAGGTTCTCACCATGAGAGGGTGTGTTAAACTCAGTCAGCCAAGTCCCATCCCCAGAGCTTCTGAATCAGGAATATGGGTGCTGAGTCTAAGAATCTGACTTTTTTTTTAATATATATATATTTTTAGTTGTAGATGGATATAATACCTTTACTTTATCTATATGGGTGCTGAGGATTGAACCCAGGATCTCACATGTGCTAGGCAAATACTCTACCACTGAGCTACAACCCCAGCCCAAGAGAACCTTCCTTCTTAATACAACAAACATAGGTGAGATGAAGGCTGCTAGTTTGGGGACCACACTTTGAGAACCACTGCATGAAACTAAGGAAATAATCCAAAATGCCTGAAAAGTTCTTCAACTCAAATATTATTCATCATGTTATGTGGAATGGTTAAAGCTCACACCAATCCAAATGACACATCAGTTTGATGGAATGCTACATAGCTACTGGGACGGGCAGGACAGGACATGGTTATGAAAACTGAGTGTTAAACTGAAGAATGCCCAGAACAAATATCATCAAGAGAAGCATATTGGGATGCTCTCTGATGAAATTAGGCAGAAACCATTCAAATCATTCATAGGTAGAAAAACTGAAAACCAATGATGCAGGGGCCCAGTTAGGAATACTACTTTTCCTCACCTTTATCTATTTTTTTTTTAAACAATATTCTGCAATGTGGTTATAGTAACTAAATAAAGAAAGTTTTTTGATTTTAAACTGGTGTTGAACTCCTGGGCTCAAGTTATCCTCCTCCCAAGCAGTTAGGATTACATGTGACACTGCACCCAGCAACAGAAATTTTTAGTAATAATAAAGGTACAAGTGAAACTACTCTATATGATATTGTAATGGTGGATACATGTCATTATACATTTGTTTAACCCCACAGAATGTGCAAGACCAAGAATGTGCAAGAGTGAACCTTAATGTAAGCTTGACTTGGGGTTTAAGATATGCCAGTGTAGCTCTGTTTCCTTGTTGCCATGACCTAAGCTGCTTTCCTACACCAACCCTTTTACCATGATGTTCTGCCTCCCCTCCAGCCCAGATGTATGGAGTCAGCTGTCTATGAACTGAGACTTTTAGGAGTTCCAATTTTTTCTCAAAATTGTTCTTGTCAGGTCTTTTGGTCATAGGGATGAAAAAGTGGACTAAAATAAGCAGTATCATATCAGGCTTGGTATAAAGTATAAAGGAATCCAGAAGTCACTACAGGAGTACCTTGGGACTGGCTGCCAAGTTTCTCCTCCTGGCCCAAACTCTGTACAATGCCATACTGGTCACAGGGGATTGTTGTCCCAGGAACTTGAACTGGGACAGGTCACTTGAACTGGGGACATACCAGCACATTACTCTGAGTCATTTTGTCTTAGTGGTATGTATTCAGTGGCTAGTTTATGATAAAAAAATGTGAAAATCAGAAGCCTTGCTTTTTGTTTTGGTTGTTCAACTTTTTGAAAGATTCAGTGAGAAGTATAAATATACTTCCAATAAAGTTTTTTTGTTATTGTTTAAAAAAAAAAGATGTGACATTGCAGGTTTACCGACTTTAATACATATGCCCCTCCCCATAGTCGGGAGACTATGCAAGTGTAGGGACTATCTGTATCTTCCGCTCAACTGTACTGTGAACTCAAAACCACTCTAATGACCTAAGTGGGCAGCCCTGGCCCTGGCTCACCTGGTGCACGTCCCTCCTATAGCCAGCGTCATTGTTGCTGCCCCCGATCACATACAGCTTGTCCAGGAGAGTGGCCATGCCATGCCAGGCTCGCCGCACGGGCCCATCGGCCAGTGTGTGCCAGGTGTTGCTGCCTGGGTCGTAGCAGTGTGTCTCTTTCAGGTAGTCTTCCCCTCTGCGGCCACAGGTAACATACATCTTCCCTTCCAGTGTTGCGCCTGCATGGGCATATACCTATGTGGAGCCACCAAGAGAGCCAAGGAAGGGAAGGAAGGGAAGGAAAGGAAAAAAGGGGCAAGAGTGAAAAGAGCAGCCAAGCAGCTTCTGCCAAGACTGCCCACCACCTCAACCCGCCTGATGATGCTTCAAGGCTTCACCACTTCCTGATTTGTTCCTTACATGCTAGGGAGAATGTCCCCTGGCTTCTTGCTGGACTATTCATCGATCCCTGACTTTTTCCCAATAGGAAACTCATGTATGGATCCAGAAACCAAATGTGATCTTTGTCTTTCCTCTGCCCCTAAAGGAAACATCTGTGTCGGGGAACTCCAAGAAAATCAAGGTATCTTTTACAGCCAGTCAAGGAGAAGGCCACAGCACAGGGAAATGATGACTCACTCTTAGTGGCCTCCACTGTACCCACTGCCACTGGACAAACAACTTTGTAGGCCTTCTGACCCAGCTTTCCAAATCTGTCTGGAGATAGTACCTACCAACATGAAACTTGGAACAGGGAGGAAAAGGTGAAACAAACAAACCAAAAAATCAAATATAGTTGGTTCTCTATATCTACAGGTTCTATATATATATATATGGATTTAACCAACCATGGATTGAAAATACTTCCACCCTCACACACCTCACACTGGCCCTACTGCCTCTAGGACTCACTCACTCACAACCAGAAGGCCAACAGATAGCACTGCTTGGTTTAGCGGGAGAGAAGTCCCTCAGTAGGTAGAGGATTCAGGATAGTCACAGACAATAGTCACTAACTTAGGCCATGTGGCTGGGGCAAAGAGTTGGAGAGGTGGATAAAACAGTGAGCAGAAAACATACCAAGGGTTTTGGTCTTCTACCATCAATGTGGAGGTTTATTTTTTCATGAAACATTTAATTTTGAGAAAGGCGTAGGTGCACATGTACATGTAGTTGGAAGAAACAAGAGACCCTCCAGAGTTTCCCTCAATGTGAGAATCTGTATAACTACATAACAATACCTTGATCAGGATACTGATATTGATGCAGTCCCAGAACATTTCTATTACCACCAGAATCTCCCAGTTGCCCTTTTATTGTGTGAAAGTTATCAGTACCAAAATGAAGTCCCTTATGTCAAAATGGAGCTGGAGGCCTTGAAGAAAGATCTCTCATGCATATATGACCATGATAAGAACCATTAAAAAGGATCTCGAAAACAAAAACACTTCCACATAAGTTACTTTTATAAGGACACTTCCCAGCAACAGTCCAGCATTAGTAATGAGTAACTGCCAACTCTTGCAATGAGCTCCTACTATAGTCAATGAGGTTTATTTCAAAACAGTTTATGTGGACTTCTCTATTTTTTTTTTTTTTTTTTTTTTTTTTTTTTTGCAGTGCTGGGGATTGAACCCAGGGCCTTGTGCGTGCAAGGCAAGCACTCTACCAACTGAGCTATATCCCCAGCCCTTCTCTTTGTTTTTAAAGGCTTCCCCTTGCCCTACCTGCCTTAGATGCATCTATGGTTTTGGCCTGCCAATAGCTTGCATATTCTGCATTGTAATCCTTTAGTATTCTTGAATAAATGCTTTGTTCTGGAGAATTGGTCTCTTTGTTGCTCAATTTAAGATGACAATAACCACATGCACTATCCTGATGCCCTAAACTCCTACACTTAATCCCTGGCAACCATCAAGCTCTTTCTTCTCCATTTCTATAATTTGCTATGTGAACTTGCAGCAGTGGCACATGTCTGTAATCCCAGCAACTCGGGAGGCAGAGGGAAGAGGAACACAAGTTTGAGGACAGCTTGGGCAATTTAGCAAGACCCTATCTCAAAATAAAAAATAAGTGGGCTGGGGATGTAGCTCAGTAGCAGAGCACTTGCCTCGCATATGTGAGACACTGGGTTTAATCCTTAGCACCACAAAATAAATAAATAAATAAAGGCATTCTGTTCATCTACAACTATAATTTTTCTTAAATTAAACATTTAAAAAATAAACAAAAAGGGCTGGAAATGTAGCTCAGTGGTAAAGTACCACTGTGTCACACACACAGATAAATGAAATCAGTACATAACCTTTTGAGACTGGCTTTTTCCTGTGTGTGTGTGTGTGTGTGTGTGTGTGTGTGTGTGTGTGTTTTTAGCCCAGTACTGGGAATTGAACCCAGGAGTGCTCTGCCACTAAGGTACATTCCAGCCCTTTTAATTTTGAAACAGGGTCCCTGCTAAATTGCCAATGCTGGCCCCAAACTTGTGATCTTCTTGCTGCAGTCTCTTGAATCACTGGTAGTACCAGAGTGCACCAAAGCATCTGGCTTAAGATTGGTTTTCTATGCCTATCTAGGTTCTCCAAGATTGTGTTTACCCATGGTTGGTTCCTTTTATTGCTGTATATCTACCACAGCTTATTTAACCATTCACCTGTTGAAGGACATCTATTTATTCACAATGAGATACTACTATAGTGGATGAGGTTTATTTCAAAACAGTGTATGCAGACTTCTCTTTGTTTTACAGTTCCTTGCTATTACCAATAAAGCTGCTGTTAATATATTTATACAGAGAAGTTTTTCTCTGGGAAACCCCCCAGGATGGCAATGCTGAGTTGCAATAATAGTTGGAAGAAGCTGCCAGACTCTTTCCAGAGTGTGTGCCTTTTACATTCGTACCAGCAAAGCATGAGCAATCCAATTTCACTACCATTTGACCTTGTCTTTTTTTTTTTTTGGTAGTGCTGTGGATCAAGTTCAGGCTTCACACATGCTAGGCAAGCACTCTATTGAGCTACACTCTCAACCCTGTCACTTCTTTTTATTTCCATCATTATCTGTCATTCTCTGTGGCTTTAATTTATATACTTTCTCTTGTGCTTTTCTACTATCTGTACAGCTTCTTCCATGAAATGTCTCTTTGAGTCCTTTGCCTTTGAGTCTTTACTTTCTTAATAAGATTATGTGTATGGGGTGTATGTGTGTGTGTATTTTGAGAGTTTTTATATATTCATATTAGTCTTTTCTAGTCCTTTGTCAAATATGTGGTTTGCACATATTTGTTCTCACTTTGTACCTTCTTTTCATTCTCTTAAGAGTCTTTCTCAAGCAAAAGTTTTTGTTTTCATTTGTTTATTATTTTCACAATCTAACAGTGCGGGGGACTTGAACCCGGGTCTCGAGCATGCGAGGCAGGCACTCTACGTGATGGGCTATATCACCAGCACAAAGCAAAAGTTTTTAAGAGGTCTAACATCAGTTTTTCTCTTTTGGCTCCTGCATTTGAGGTCAAGTCTAAAAACTTATCAGCTCTAGATCCTGAAGATTTTTTTCTAAAAATTTTATAGTTTTACATTACTTAAGTCTCTGAACCATTGTGAGTTACCTCCAAACCACACCTTAGATGACATATTTCCTTTCACCTCAACAGCCCAGCCCAGCACAGGCCCACTTCATAAGTGGTTCTCAAACTTCCTCCTTCTCAGGGCAGATTGTGAAGTCACTTCTGCCCTGGAAAGTTAGTTCTTCCCATGAAGACAGATGCCTATTTTCCTTTAGGCCTCAGAGTGGCCCCAAACAGTCCATCTCCATTTGTCCTGCAAGAGTCCTACCCTCATCCGGAAAATTTTCAGTTCAATCCCTTCTTCACTTCCTTCACTCCTCTTACTAGTTATAACTACATTACTGGCTAGGTAGTTAATAATGGCCTCTGTTGCAAGGCTGTAAACCCCTTAGGGGATGGGGTTTGTTATTTCTCACCACTACTGGATTTGGTATGTGGTAAGTGGTTACTAGTTGCAGAAGGGATGGTGAGCACAGCATGAAGGTGAATTGGCCTCCAGGATGTAGCTAGTTGCAGGCCAAGGCAGCCCCTTGGTGGCCAAACTGGGGAACTGCAGCTCCCTCCCCAAACTAACCCTGCTGCTCAAAAACCGCCCAAGCCCCTCTCCCAATGACCCTTCCATGACTCCTGGAATGGGATCAGGAAGCCTTTCTCATCCATCAGATTTCAAGGATCCCCTGACTTTTTTTTTCGGTACTGGGGACTGAATCCAATGGTTCTTAACCACTGAGCCATATCCCCAGCCCTTTTTAATATTTTATTTGGAAACAGGGTCTCACTAAGTTGCTTAGGGCCTTGCTAAGTTACTGAGACTGGCTTTGAACTTGGGATCCTCCTGCCTCTGCCCCCCAAGTGGCTGAGATTACAGGTGTGCACCACCAGGTGGCACCGTGTGGCCCCTTGGATCTTTTCCATCAAAATCTGCTCCTCTCTCCAGAGTTAGGTAATGGAGGGTCCCTCCAAGAAGCTAAGGAGCAGGTAGAAGGCCACAATGGAAAGAGCACAGTTTCCTGTGAGGCAAGTTGAGAGGAATCCATGTGGGTTGTGCTAGTGACTTGCATACAGTCACAGAGGAGCTGGACCCATCAGGGAAACCCTATTCCCAACCGCTGAGGTCCAAGACTCAGTCTAAAGTGGGGCTGGGGGTGGCAGAGAAAAAATGTCAGGCAGTGGAAAGAGGCTTCCAAATGTCATAGCTACTGCCAAGGCCTCCAAGTTAGTGCTGACCAAGCCTGAGACAGAGCCTATGTAAGTAGCCTCTGTATCATCCTCTTGTCTGTGGTGCTCCAGTATCCCCAAAGGTATACCCAGTCAGTGGCAGGTGCTGGGTAAACAACAATGCTGGCACTAGCCTGTAAACCAGGCTGCTGAGAGTGCTGTTCTCTCTCAGAGTCTCTCCTGTTTGATATTTTTAGAAATGTTCCAGCTCATCTCAGGTAGGCTAGGGGACAGAAAAGAGGGAAGTTTCTATCTAGATAAAACCATAGGGTAAAAGCAGCTTACAGGGCCAATAGTGGTGGTAAGGTCTCAGCATGTGAGAATCAGGAGGGGGAACTGGTCTGATGAATAGTATCTGAACTCTCTCACTGTGCCCTCTCTCCAGGTGGCTTGGCTGAACCGCAGGGGTCTCATCAACCAACTCAGTGCAGGATCTTGGGGTCAAAGTGGGCTCTGCTCACTGGGCCCTGATCTGGGACCAGCCACCTGGGCCTCTCACTCTGTACACCCTGGGGAAGGGAACCAGACAGAATGCCTTTCTTGGAGGGCTTCCTTACCTCCCTCTTGAGTGGGGCTACATAGGCCCAGGAGTTGGTAGCAGGGTCATAGCGTTCCACAGCATTCAGGTCGTTGTGGTAGTCTCGGCCTGCCACAGCATAGATGTATCTGCCCACGACACACACACACAGGTCTGCATGCTCCTGCTGCAAGGACTGGATCTGGAACCAGCGGTTGTGTCGTGGGTCATACCTTTGAGGGGACATGAGAAAAGCATGTCACTGACCAGTGCCCTTAGGCCTGCCCTTCCTATTCCCTACTCTTCCCCTTTGCCACAGGCTGGCCTGATGGTCTCTCCACCCTGGCAGCCCCCAACTGCTAAGACATGCTGACTCACAGTCATGTAAACAGGCTGCTATACATCTGAGCGCAGGGGCACCTCCACACATGGCCTGGAAGGTACGGCTAGGAGCCTCCTGCGTTTCTGCCCATCATGGTGGCCCCTTCCAGGTATAACCTCTGGGGTGGTTTCTAGCCCACTCAACCATCTACCCCAGGCTATTCCTACAGTCACCTCCATCTTGCCTGTCCCCATTCAGTAAGGTTCCCAGTTATAGCCTCTCAACTAGATGGCAGCATCAGCCTCTACCCCACCCTACAACACTCTTATCACATATAGTCTGCTCAGGTGTGTCCTGTACACAGTGCCCATCACTGTCAGCTTTGCAATATCCAGCATGTGTCAGGCTCCTGTCTAGACACTTTTCATGCATCTGAAATATCTATCTTGTTCCCTGAACTCATGGCTTTCCTGACCTCCCCAGCTGGAGGTTTCTAGTGGGGGCACTAACTCCTGCCCTGACCTATGGTCACTAGGCAGGGTCCTGTGGGATTCTGGCAACCCCCACAAGAGGACAGACATAGGGCTGGCTGCAGGAGGCCCATGAGGCTGAAGAAGTCTGGGCCTAGAAGTATTTTGTGCTGAGAATGGCTGGGAATGTGACCTGCAATGTTAAGCAACCCAGGTTCGAGGTGTGTGGAGAAGGCAGGGGGTTTGGTATAGAGTGAGGGACGATAACCTCCTACTGAGCCTAGCACCCTTCCAGCTCTGTCACTGCAGTTCACTTTCCTGATATGAGGGCAAGCTCATGTCCCATTCACAGATAGCATAGCTGTACCCAAGTCAGAGCCCTGCCTTCTCTCTCTCTCCCTAACAACTGTCATAAAAATGTCTAATTCCCACCACCTGCATGGAGCCAATCACCTCCTCTTTGTCCTCCCACACTGTCCTCTCAGGTATCCTCTCCCCTCCTTTGCTGTTATTCCCCTTATGCCTGCCCAGGGCTTCTGACTCTCCACCGGGGTAACCTCAGTTACCCAGGACTACCAACTGTTATCCATTGCTTTCTCTTGCACCTTGGTCTACTCTGCAAACACTTCTCAGTCACCTCCACCTGGCTGCTCACCTGTTCTCAATGGAGCCTGTGCTCCCCTGTCCATCTGCTCCTGTCCACACCAGCAAAGTGCCTGCTCACAAAGCCAAATGCACAAGCTTGGCCAGCACCCAAGGTCCTTCATTGTACACAGTCCACCTTTCCAGTACCCCCTGCCCTGGGCTTGCCCCATTTCCTGGGAACCTCTTCACTTTCTCTTCATAACCAGACCTGGCAATCTGCTGTGTCTACATGGAACAAATAGATAGCTGTGCTGTTGGGTGAACAAAGATGAACCCTGAGCCACCAGGGGCCAGGACTTGTGAGCCTTAAGCCCCCCAACTCTCTTCCTGACCCATGACTGGCCCTCTCCCTGGAGATGACCACAGCATCTACCAGCTGGCAGTAGCATCTATCCAGCTCTGTTTCTGAAGCTTCCTTGCCCAAGTGTGCAGGCAGTTATGGCCTCTTTCAAACAAGTGTTTTTATTTCTCCAGAGGAAGACCAACTCCAAGGAGAACACGTCTTACTTCAACTGACTCTAAAGAAAATAAATTAAGGTTTCTTTTGGTCTGTGCCTTATGAGGGCAAGTAAAGAAGTCAGTTTCATTCATCACCAAAAATGTAAGGGGCTAGGGATGTGGTTCAGTGGTAGAGCACTTGCCTAGCATGTATAAAGCCTTAGGTTCAATTCCCAGTACTACAAAAAACAAAACCACAAGTTAGATGCACTCTGTAGCTACTCTTCCAGCCCCTGTTCCCTGGCCAGCTGCTCCCCCAAACAGGAATAGGAAAGAGGTGCATCAGGAGAAATGAAACACATCTGGATCATACCAACTTGTCCCTGTCTAGCTGGGTATACCAAGGCATCTTTTTTTTTTTTTTTTTTGTACTGGAGATTGAACTCAGAGGTACTTTACCAATGAGGCACATTTCCATCCCTTTTTATTTTTTATTTTTTTATTTTTTGCAGTGCTGGGGATTGAACCCAGGGCCTTGTGCTTGCAAGGCAAGCACTCTACCAACTGAGCTATTTCCCTAGCTCTAATTTTTATTTTTAAGACAGGGTCTCACTAAGTTGCTGAGGTTGGCCTCAAACTTGTGATCCTCCTGCCTAAGCTTCCCGAGTCACTGGGATTAATGGCACACAACACTGTGCCTGGCCCAAAGCATCACTTTTAATCTCTTGGCATTCACTCAGCTTCCATACCTGCCCAATGGGGTGACATCACCTGCTTAGAAAGCTAAGGAATCATAAAATACAAGTCTTTGTTAACCTGTGAGGAATGCTTAAAAGACTGGAATTCATTTTTGTACTCCTAGATCTCAGCAAAGTATCTGGCTTGGGGTAAACATACACTGTCTGCTGAGTGTAGAAAATGAAAGAGTAAGACTATCATCAAGGAAATCACTCATTTGTTCTACAAATATTCACTTGCCACAGCACTTGGTGTTGGGGAACTCAGAGAGACCAGGGCCTGCCTTCTACTGCAGAGGGGAAATAGGTTAAACAGAGCAAACAAGTGCTCTGTATAATGTCAGATCCCTTGAAAAAAAATAATAAAGTAAGCTTGGTGGAGAGAGTGAACTATCAATCAGGAGGAGTTAGGGAAAACAGAGATCTCTTCCAGTGACTAGGAAAGGTTTCCTGGGAAGGCACTGTCTGAGATCTGAATGACAGGGGTAAAAGCCAGGGAAAGGTCTGGCTAGGCCTGGCAGTTCAGGCTCATAGAGGACCTGTCAACTGACTGGATGGGGCTGTTCACTGTGTCTTTCCTGTGCATTGCGCTCCTCTAAGTACATACCACTCCTCCATGATTTTGGACTAGACCACATCAGCATCTGCTTCTCCCACCAGAGTGAGAAAAGACCCTCTGAATACCTCCATTTGCTTCCTTCTGCTCTCCTGTCCTCAGTTTCTTAGCCCAATTTCATTTATATTTTATGGCTTCAGATTTAAGAATATGTGTATGTGTATACATATACACACACACTGACACCACAGTCAATAATTTAGACATATCAAAATTTTGTGGATTTCTTATTTCCCTGTTTTTTCTTTTTCTTTTTTCTTTTCTTTTCTTTTTCTTTTTTTTTTTTTTTTAAGTGCTGAGGATTGAGCCCAGGGTCTCACCCATGTTAGGAAAGTATTGTATCACTAAGCTATACAGGTCCTCTTTATTGGATTAATTTTTCATTTTGTCAGAACAGATCTTCAAATACTTTTCCTAATAAAAATAAGCTTTGGGGCTGGGGTTGTGGCTCAGTGGTAAAGTGCCTAACTAGCATATGTGAGGCACTAGGTTTGATCCTCAGCACCACATAAAAATAAAATAAAGGTACTGAGTCCACCTACAAATATATATATATATATATATATATATATATTTATATAAATATATAAAATACATATATTATATATAATATGTACATATATTATATATTTGTATATATATGTATATAGATGTTTTATTACTGCATAAAGATACAGTTTTAGTTAAGGCTATGGACTATGTTTGTGTCCTCCCAAATTCTTATGTTTAAGTCCTAATACCTTATGTGATGGTACCTGGAGATAGAGCCTTTGGGAGGTAATAAGGTCAAAAGGATAGGGTATTCATAATGTAATTAGTACCCTTATAAAAGGGAGAGGATAGGGCTGGCTCTCTCTACCATGTGAAAACATGGGAAGACAGAACCCTCACGAGGACCAACCAGCACCAACCAGTACCAACCAGTATCAACCAGACCATAATCTGTACTTCCCAGGGTTCATCTGTGAGAAATATGTTTGTGTTTAAAACAGTCTGCAGTTACTTGTTACAGCACCCTTTACTGACTAAGTAACTTTAATCCAGATTTCTGGAATGCAAAACTATTGCAAACTCAGAGGTGAAATTTAGAGCTGATATAAAAACTTAATAAGGAGGGGCCCTTGTTAAATTTAGTAAGTTATTTTTCTTCTGTATTTCTATGACTTATATGCATTTCTGTGACTGTTAATGTTTTAAAGTCTACCAAAAAATTTAAATTTAAATATACTTAAAAATATTAATAGTCATGACTACAAGGCCATGGGTTCAATTCCCAGCACCACAAAAAAAAAAAAAAAAAACAGTCAAGACAATGCAAAAGGAGAAAAAAACAAAATTGTTATTTTAGGTAGGATCAGGGCACATGGCAACATGGGACGGGCTACTACTAGTGTTCAATAGTAGGGGTACTGTTACCTGGCAGGGGGAGCAGTAGCTATGGGAAAGTATAAGAACAATGTGGGCAATTGCTGTGGCTTGGCTGAGTGCCTCTCAAAGGTCCATATATGAAGAGTTGGTCCTCAAGGTAGCACTACTGGGAGTGCTGTAGACCTTTAAGATGCTGGCCTAGTGGGAAGTCCTCAGATCACTGAGGACATTCTCTCAGAGAAGACTGTGGGACTGTGGTCTCTTTTTATCTCTCTTTCTATGCTTCCTGGTTCAAGATGTGACTACTTGGTCCAATATATGCTCCCACTATTACCATGTACCCTAACAGAGGCCAAACCAATGGGTAACCCCACTCACATACCTTAAAACTTGAATCTCTAAAACTATGAACTAAATAAACCTTTTTTCTTTATGAATTAGTTGCCTCAGGTATTTCATTATAGTAATGTGATACAATCAAAGAAATGAAGATGCAATCAAAGAAAGATGAGAAAATGTGGTATCGTGGAGGCAAATACAATTTGCTTTAAGAGAGGTAATTTTTCACATGTAGTTTCTGTATCTGTGCTGGGGACTGAACCCAGGGAACTCTACCATTGAGCTATGTACCCAGCCCTTTTTTATTATTTTTTAAATTTTGAGACAGGGTCTTACGAAGTTGCTCAGGCTAGTCTCAAACTTGCCATCTTCCTGCCTGTGCCACCATACCCAGTTTGTATCAGAGCTTAAAGATATACCTGGTATGTACTTACTCCTCAGAATGCAAACCCTAACTTACTGCAAAATATTGTTTTTTTACATTATGAGGGCCTATAGGTTCTAAGGCTGGTGAACTATGAAGTGTGGAAAGGGAGCCAATCTCAGAACATTCAAATTAAGCAATTCAGGGTTGCTCTCTGCTTCCTATTTGCCATATCTTAATCCACTTTCCTCTTCCATGCCTTTCCATCATATGTTCTGCTTCACCTTCGACCCAATAAAATGGAGTCAACCATCTATGAATTGAGACCTCTGAAACTGGTCTTGTGTATGCTAGCAAGTACTCTACCACTGAGCTATACTTCCAGCCCTGTTTTGTTCTGTTGGCACTCGGCCACTGAACCACATCCCCAGCTCTATTTTGTATTTTATTTAGAGACAGGGTCTGAGTTGCTTAGTGCCTGGCTTTTTGCTAAGGTTGGCTTTGAACTCATGATCCTCCTGCTTCAGTCTCTCAAGCCACTGGGATTATAGGTATGTAACACCATGCCAGACCCCGTTGTTGTTTTTTTAATGCCTTTATTTTATTTATTTGCTTTTATGTGGTGCTGAGGATAAAACCAGTGCCTCACATGTGCTAGGTAAGCACTCTACCACTGAGCTAAAACCCCACTCCTATCTGGTTTTTTAAAGAATGCCTTGGGTTGTCTTCCTCAGTGCTGCCTACAAAGGTGGCAGCCATCTTCTATTTGGCATCATGGCTGCCCTCAGACCTCTGGTGAAGCCCAAAATCATCAAAGAGGATCAAAAGTTCATCTGGCACCTGTCAGACTGATATGCCAAAATTAAGCAAAATTGGTAGAAAATCAGAGGTACTGACAAAAGGATACAGAGAAGATTCAAGGGCTATATCTTTATGACAGACATTGGTATGAAAGTAGCAAGAAAACAAAGCATGTGCTGCCCAGAGGCCTCCAGAAGTTCCTTATCCATACGGTCAAGGAGCTGGAAGTGCTGCTGATGTGCAACAAACCCTTCTGTGACGAGACTGCTACCATGTTTCTTCCAAGAACCTTAAGGTCATCATGGAGCAGCCCAGCAGGCCATCAGAGTCACCAATTGCAATACCAGACTGAGCAGCAAAGAAAATAAATAGGTGGCTCATGTGTACATTTTTTTTGTGCTTAAATAAACTACAAAAACTGCCAAAAAAGAAAAGAAAATCAGCCTTGACTATTCTTGCAAGTACACCTTTCCCAATTCACTTTGAAATTATATTATCTTGTTGTAGAAAAACATGTTGATATTTTAATTGTTTCATTGCATTTTGTATAATAGTTTGGACAGTTGGTAGTTTGGAGTTGGTATAGTTCTCTGCTTATATAGGTCCCATATGCTCTTAAGTAGGTTATCCATATAAGTCTTGCACATTTAATAGTTATTCTTAGATATTTTAAATTTTCCCACTTTGTATGGAATCCTTTTTGTTATTTTTAAAATTGTTTCATCTCTATTATTAAAGCTATTGATGTCCTTATATTGATCTTCTATCTAGCTATTCTACTAATGTTTTCATGATTTTTTTACTTGATTTTGTAGGATTTTACAGTTTTATCTAATACATTTACCCCATATTTTTTTTCTTTTTGTCTTGTTGTATTGCTTAGAGCTTCAAATACCATGTTGACTATTAACAACATTATGATGTCTTGTCTGTCAGCGGCCCATTTTAGTGAAATTAGTTGTTTCCAGAATAGGATATTTCCCTATTTTTCTTACTAGATATGCTTTATCAACTTAAGAAAATTTCTTTCTTTTTCTGACCTGACAGGAGGTTTTATCACACATGCTTGTTGAACCTAACAATTGATTGGCATTTGTCAGCTCTACAGTTTTTTTCCACATATATGCATACACATATGTGCATATAAACATGCCTATGTATGTGTCATGAATTGCATTTAAATACTTTACAATGTTTATCTTTACATTCCTATAATTAAAACTATTAAATCATGAAAAATAAAATAAAAAAAGAAACTCAGGGCTAAGGTGGTAGAGTGTTTGTTTAGCATGCATGAAGCCCCAGGTCCAATGCCCAGGAACACACACATACACACAAAAGATTAATTTGGTAGACACAAAAAAGATTCATTTGGTAGCTCTGAGACCACTGGGAGATGAAAGAAGTTTCTCATTTTGTAGAAATGAAAGATAACCAGGTTAGCTGGTAGGCAGGCCAGCAGGCCATGGTCCTCCCCACCAAATCTACCCTGTGAGTGCCTACTCTCTTCAGGGATGTCTGAAACTGTGGTTACTGATTACAGGGGTTGATATTAGCTTAATCCAGAGTTTGGATTTGGTCTTAAAGCACATATCCACAAGAGAATTTGGACCACTGTCTTGAGTGAAACTCAGATCAACGGTCCATTACAGGAAGATAAAGTATAGGGGCAGGCAGACTTCTCACATGTCACCCCTGAGGAAAGTCCTATAGGGACTGGGCACAGAGTTGTTTACAACTTCTACTCAGGACAAGAGGCCAAAATACTCTAGAGAGATCTGCTTTACAGAATTATGGATTGCTTTAGGCAAAGAGACCTACACTTGGTCCCACTGCTGCAAAACTGACCCCCTATAAAGGGAGTTTTGAGGTTTGGCCAGAGGGAAGCCTGAACCTGGGGCAACCATACCCATTGGGGACAGACAATATTTGGTTAGAGGAAATGAAGGTAGTTATTTCCTCCTTTCTGAACTCTGCCATTCCTCATATTTAACCACAACATATTACTGGCAAGTTTTAAGTCTCATTGGTGTAAAAAAGGTGATTGCTTGCTTCCTGGGGCTATGAGAACAGAGGTGGGTGAGGAATGGCTGTCTCTTCCTTAGGATTACTATGTCTGATTCCAAGTGGCATGGTCAAGCCAGACTCCACCCCCTCCCTTATCCCAGAAGACAGAACATGAACATAAAACTGGGTCAGTGCCTAGTTCAGGGCTGCGAGAAGCAGTTAGCATTCTGCAGCACTCTCAGCTGGCAGGGTGGGGTGACTTCACATGCACCAAAGTATGGTGGAGTGGTCCCTGGAAAACCACTACTAGCTGACATTGTGGTGATCTGACCTATTGTCCCTTGCTCTGTCCAAAGAAATGGGCCTCTGAGATCACAGTGTAGTTGACTGATAGAGCTAGAAGCAATCCACAAACCCCCCTGGGAAAACTGCCTCCTCCCAGGGGAACCTTGTACCTAGCACTCAGATGAAAAAAGGGATAAGGAGAATTTAGCAGAAGGCTCAGTGCTGTTTTTTGTTCCTTCCTGCTCCTGGGACTGAGCATTTGCTCATGTGGGCATGGCAACAGGAAGTTATCCTCTACCATGGGGGGTAGTTAAAAGAGAAGTAAAAGCAGAGGAAACCAGCAAGGAAGCTGAAATGAGAAACAGCAAAGCTCAAGAGGCAGCAAGATGAAAGAAGCAGCTCCCTGTCCAGCATTCTTCAGTTTCTTCCTGCCATGGCTTCCCACTCCTTGGGTTGAGCCAGTTGGGCTCCTCCATGACAAGGCTGAGATCCAGGGTGAGCAGTTTTCTGAGAAGCAGGGACAAAAAAAGAAAAGAAAGCAACCCTGGTGCCCCTTTTCCTTGTATCAATACAGGCCACAGTCTCTGAATTCACCTGGGTTTTATTCCACAAAACAAGTATATCCCTGACGAGCTGCAACCTTCATGTAAAAACCAAATGGGAGAACCAAGTCTGTGGTGACATGCCCTTCACATGTCTGCTGACCAGCCTTCTTAGTATATGACTCCTGCACTACAGTGTCACCTGAAGATAATGGTACCAACAAGTGGCCTTTCCTACCTCCAGCATCGGGACTCAGCTCGGAATCCTTGGACATTGTTGTCCCCTCCAATCAAATACACGAAGTTGTTGAGCACTGCAATGCCCTGGTTGGACATGCGGGGGGCCAGGGAGGCAGTGAAGTGCTTCCATTCTCCTAGCAGGGGGTTCAGGTACTTGGCCTGGTCGCTGAGGACTGTGGATGGTGTGGAGTGAATGCCCCCAAAGCCTACAACACACTGGAAGTCTGAACGCAGCTCTGTCTGGGGGCTCTGCAGGCTGGGCTGCAGGCTCTCATTCCGGTGATACATAAGGGCACTGGCCACTGTGTCTCTCAGTGGGCTGGGGTCCAGCTTGTCATGCAGTCGTTGAAGGACTTCAGCTTCCATCAGAGGAAACCGCACTGTTTCAAGGAGCTTGGGGGGTTCATGCAGTGAGATCTGATCAGCCTGTACCTGCTCCAAGGTGTAATGGTATAGCAGGGCCCCCTCATACACCTCAGTCTCACAGGACACCTCCAGGCGATTGCTGCTGAGGAGGGAGTAGACCTTCTCCAAGGGAAGCTGGCGATACTTGTCAGTCCGTGAGAATGCTACAAAGTTTTTGAGAATGTAGGTGTCCAGTTGCTCCGTCAGGCGGCTCAAGTCAAAAAGCTCTGCCAGCCGGTAGACATCAAGGATGTTCTCCTCGTCTACCCAGGACATGAGGAAATCACAGCAGAAATGGATAATTTCTGGAATCTGCAAAGAGAAGGACACCCACTCAAGCCTGGGTTAGCCAATAGCATCGAGGAGGGGGATATAGAGTGATGGTAGAAATAAAGCTTGCACAGCCAGCTGGAGTTGGTAAGGTAAAGGAGAAGCCCCTCTTAACTGTCTCTAACCTTTTCAGACACACTAGAGATGTTTGGGGTTACAACAGACTGACTAGGAAATATACCAAGTGAGCCACATATGGCATATTCTTAACCTCTCTAAGCCTCAGTTTCCTTGTTTATAAAACAGGAATAGTTAAAGTTGAGAGGAATATGTTGATGAATGCACAGGAACTAGTTGGCATAGAGGAGACCCTTTATATATGTCAACTGTCTTTTACATAAAAAGTACAGGCTCTCCAGAGAAGTATGAAGCAGCACAAACTATCATTGTGTCAGACATCCCTGATTGGGAAGGAGCCCAGGACCACACTCTGACCTCACCTAGGACTTTTTAGAAGAGTCTGCCTCTCCAAAAGTACAGGGACTGAAAACATATACCCAGTTCTTTTCTCCTGCCAGAACTCTCACTACAGGCAGCTTAGTCAAAGCTGCAGGCCCAGAGACCTCACCAAAGCCCAGTGTCACCCATATGACCAGAACTTCCAGCAGAGCATCACCAGACACTTGGAAAGCATTCACCCCCAAGACAGTGACTTGGCATCTTGAAAATCTGGCAAGCCATCTTGAGACCCCTGCCTGAGTCAAGAGAACCATTTGATTCCAGTGAGAGCAGGGTCCCCAGGTGGCTGAATTACCTGTTCCCCATTGCACAAAAGCATTGATGGATGGGAAGGAAGGCAACTGTGGGAATGGCAATTGGATGAGAGGGAGCCAAGAATTGATCCACAGCCTGCCCTGCTCCCTGCTAATGCGGTTTAAGGACTGTGAGAGGCAAAGCATGGCAGAAGAAAAGAAGACACAGGGATGTGTTCTAGGAAAAAATACCAAGGATAACAAACCAGGTGCTGATAAATCATTTAGGAAACAGGATTTTAGAGTTTCTCTAAAAATGGAATACAGCCAGAAATGGTGGTGCATGCCTACAATCCCAGTGACACAGGAGGCTGAGGCAGGAGGATCATAAGTAAGGCCACCTTAGCAACTTGACAAGACCTTCAACAACTTAGCAAGACCCCGTCTCTAAATAAATAAATAAATAAATAAATGGATTGAGAGTAAGCTTACTGGTGAAGTCTTTAGCCCTTGGGTTCAAACCCCAATACCAATAAATAAAAATAAATAAAAATAAATAAAAATGGAAATATAGCTGAACTTCTCTATTTGCCAGTTCTACTTGTGAAGAAACCAACTGCAGATCAAAAATATTCAAAAAAACAAATTGCATTTGTACTGAACACATACAGACGTTTTCTTGTCATTATTCCCTAAACAATACAGTATAACACCTAATTACATATTATTTACATTGGATTAGATATTATAATAATCTAGAGATAATTTATGATAGGAGGATATGTATAAGTTCTATACAAATATCATACTGTTTTGTATAAGGGACTTGAACATCCTTGGAATTTGGTATCTGCAGAGGGTCCTAGAATCAATTCCCCAAGGATGCAGAGAGAGGACTGTACCTCATCAACAAACTAACTATTGCACATAGTGGAATTTTACTGGTATTTGAAGCTTATTAATAAACATTTAACTGTTTTAAAATTCAAAAGAAAGTTCATGCTTGCTTGCCAGGTGACATGCTAGGGGTTGAACAGACACCTGCAAAATGTTAGGGAGGTATGTGATCCACATGAGATGTCCTCATGGTACTTCATTAGGTCCTGAAAGTCTTCATTTGATGACTTGTTTTATACCTTAGCAGGCACTTCTGTTTTGCCTCTTTTTTCTAAAATACTACTTCTGTCACAGGCCTGGGCCCTGAAGACCAGGTTTTTTTTTGTTGTTGTTGTTGGTTTTTTTTTGTTTTTTGCAGTGCTAGGGATTGAACCCAGGGCCTCGTGCTTGACAGGCAAGCACTCTGCTAACTGAGCTATCTCCCCAGCCCGAAGACCAGGTTTTGAGCAGAATGTGAGAGCCAACAGCTCCAGGTGAGCTTGAGAAGCAGTTCCCTGGAAAGAACCTGGCCTCCCACACCTGAACCTCTCTGCTTCCCATCCTCTGTACTTCCTATCCTGTTTCCAGAGCCCTGTAATTGTTGGAATCTCACAGAGGAACCAGCTGAGGCATACCCATACAGGGGCCCACAAGAGGCACAGAGAAGGGAAGCATTTGCATGGGGTGACCCAACAAGAACAGTTTTGTTGGGATTCAGAACCATGTCTCTGGGGACACCATGAAGTCAGATCCTGGACTAGCAGAGAGCACAGCATACAGGGGCAAGCTACCAGCAGTCACTTGCTATAGGAACAATTAGACTTCATGCTGCTAAGCCAGGGAAAACTTGCTTTACATAACTGATTTGTAAAAAATACGCTAAAAACAAAGTTGGCTGCTGCCCCCAGGAAGGCCTCTGCTGCACTGGGGAAGATGGCCCAGGGCTCTTAGGAGCGATGGTCAAGCTGATAAAGACTGAAGTCTCTGTGCTGAGGGGTGAGAAGGAAAGTGGTGTTAAGGAAGATAATTTGGTATCAACATGCATGAGCAATGCATGGAGGAGGACAGGGCAGAAACCAGTTAGGAGGCAGATATGGAAAGACAGAAACCAGGACAAAGGTCAAAGAAATGGAAACAAAACAGAGACAGTTACAAGCATGATAGAAGAGGATGAACTTTTCCAAACTAGAATATAGGGAATAGAAAAGATGGATAGGTTTAAGGAGCCTGAGGTTCTGGGCCCAGGGCGCTGGTACAGTCGTCACAGGACATACAATCCAAGGAGACTAAGGGGAACTCCAGGAGGGTGCACGGCATAGAAAAAGAGATGGACAGGAGAATCACAGTCATACTGTGGGGAGGTATTCTGAGGCAGCTGAGGAGGAGAGGGCAGTACTAGGAGGATGGAGAACCAGATGACTGTTTCCAAAGCAACCAAGACAGGAAAGCAGAGACAAGAGGGATCTCTGAATGAAAGAACACAGGGAAAATTTTCTGCTATAAAGGCCACCCTGGCTCAACTCCATCTACCCCTCATGCAAGTACTGCAAGGCAAATCATGCTTAGATCAGCCTAACAAATACATATTGAGCACCTCGTACCCAACTTGAGAACAGGGCATGGGAGGACATCACAGCCCTGGTGTGCCAAGTGGGCCTCCAGACACCCACAAGACAGGTTGAGTTTTTCCTAATTGGTCCAAACAAGCTCTCATCTGAGTAAAAAGTCAAAAAGTGATGAACTCAGAGTAACATTTCATTTTACTTCCTAGAAAAGTAGGAAGAAGTGACTCAACCTAGACTGAGCCTCTGACTAACACCTGAAGGCCCAGCCCTGTGTAATTGCTCCCACACTACTGAGTCAATGAAATCTGAAACTTAAGGTACACTGCCAAACCTTCAGAAAACTTCTGGACTTCTGTAGGAAAACAAGTATCTGAAAACAATTTTAAAGAGATAGGAGTGGCTGAACATAGAGGGCAGGTAAAAAGGCCTGCACACGATGAGGACACTGAGCATCTCCAGACACCATGGCACAAAGACCCTCACACACACAAGCCTCAGGGTTACCTCAATTGCCTTTATGCAGGACCTTTTTCCTGGCAGGGAGACCAATCCAGGAAGAAGCAGCAGCAAAATAGTAAAGGGCAGAGGCAGAAGAAAACACTGCCCGAGGGGTGTTGGGAGTCACTCTGCTTTAGCTTTTGGAGGGCCCGATCTATATCTTCTTTCACTGCCTGGTGTCCTGGTCTTTCTGACCCACATTATACCAATGCTACTGCCCAGTATGCAACTTGGGTATCTGAAGAAACCCCAATGGGCTACAGGTCTGCTTTGCTTGATGAGGTGAGCCTCACCTGAAGCTGGCAGGCAGCGACCAGTGTCTCCTGCACGTTGCTCAGGCTGAGCTCTAGTTCAGAGGTGTATATGAAATGCAGGATTTGGCACATGGCATTGTAGGACACACCATGGATCAGAACCTCTTCCTGTTCCATCTCCTTCAATCCCCCAGCAAACATTCCTCTGCAAAGTGAAGAGAAAAGACCATGGTTATACCAGTCAGATACCAGTCCAAGCCACAAAGAACATTCAGAGAGGTGAATCAAGTACCCAAGAACAGGGTTGACAGGGAAGTGGGTTGTCTGGCAGTGTGCATAGTGGAATGCTGACCACTCTGTGCTCTGAGTAAACAGCACACACACAAGAGTCAGCCTATGGAAGGAGCCTGACCAAGTCCAGGCAGCCATCCTAGAAATCACTTGTCTCCCTTTCCATGGGCCCTCAGGTGTCCCATATGCACCTCATGAAGACAGGCCCATGCCTGCATGCTTTCTGCTTCATCCACTAGTCCAGTTCTCAGGTCAGAGCAGCAGCAACTCCAGAGTATGTTTGGAAAGAATGTGCTAATTAGTGGGAAACAAGTAATAAAAATAAGAGTCATTGCATTCAACATGTTTATTAAACTCCTACCAAATGCCAAGTACCATTTACAGAGAAGAAGGAATAACCATGAAGTACACTGGTAGGATTCCTATGAATAAGTTTAATGCTAGCAAAGAACAAACAAGAAAAGTTAAAAAAAAAAAAAAAAAAAAAGAGAGAGAGAGAGAGAGAAACATGGTATTTTGGATTAGGAAATGCTGGGAAGAAACTTAACAGGGCATCTGAACTGGGTTTAACTCACTGGAATGCTGAGATGGGGCAGGGTTAGACCCCTCCAAGGAACTGAGACCTAAAAGTAGGCTGGTAAAAGTAAATGCCAGGCAGCGGAGGGCATCCCAGGTGAGGAGACAGGTTCACAGGTCCTGAGGCAAGGAAAAGCTTGGTGCTTATGGCACCAAGACAGGGGGAAGTAAGTAGGAGGTGAGTCAGAACCAGGCAGGAAGGGTAACAGGCCTGGTTAACTCTAGGGCAGGGTAGACTACACACTAAAATCTGAGCATATTGAGACACTGCTGTGGGGGAATTTTACAGTATATGGCATAAACCAACAGCTTGGAAGCCTAAAACAACGGGGCTGGAGAAGGGCTAGAAGGGTGAGATCAGTCAGACAGGGGGTTCCTACCTGGGCCCTGGTCAGACTGGTATGGCTCCAGTCACAGCTGAGAGCTCTACTGGGGTACAGCAGAGATTCTTCTGACAGACTGATTCCAGGAAGTTCAGGGAGGACTCAGGGCCTATGCTGGGTGAAACTGCAGGGTAGATGGGGACACTCTTACCAATGTGTAAAAATTCAGGAGGAACTAGTTTAGAGAGAACAGTCATTGATTGTCCTGTGATGACATGGTCAGTGTGAGATGCCTGTGAGATAACCAAGTGAGGACACGTGATTGGGAACCGAGAGGTAAAAAGCTGGCAGCCAGGGCTGGGGTGTTTTTGTTGCTGTTGTTTTATTTGTTTTGTTTTGCTACGCTGGGGATGGGACCCAGGGCATGGTATATGTTAAGCAAGTGCTCTATTACTGAGTTACAGACCCAGCCCCGAGGTTGAAGATTTAAATATGACAGTCACAACTTGGAGATAGTAGATGGTATTTTTACGTTTTGTGTTTCAACTGGATGACATACATGGCTCAAGATTTTAAATCTACTGAAAATCTGCTGGTACCTCAGGTCCCAGTCTTCCAGTTGGTTTCCCTCCCAAGGGAACTCCCTGAGGCAGTTTGTATTTGTCATCTTAGTTTTTTTACTTAACTATACATCCTATAAACTGATCCTATCTATATATCTAGGGTTGTACATGTAGATTAGTTCTAATCTTCCTGCCTTTTCATATAATGGATATTATGTGAAATCACCCCACAACATTCTGCATCTATGTATGCCACGATTAACCAACAAAAAAGTAGCTGCTGGGACATATAATCACTTTGCTCTTCTTACATCATTCCCTAAAGCAGGGCCAGGTGTCTTCCCATAGTCTAAGAAGACACCAGCTCTAGCTCTGCTACAGTGAGGGAAAATTCTTATAATGAATGGGACAGAAAACTCTTATCATGTGTGTAAGAATCATTTTTAAAAAATTTTTCTGAATAGTAAGAATTTATGCCAATTTTCTACTAGTTGAATTTTCCCCCTACCTTTTAATTTTTGTTTTTGTGGTGCTGGGGATTGAACACAGAGCCTCATGCATCTCATGCTTGCTAGGCAAATGTTCATCCTAGCCCCTAACTTTTGGTTTCTGGGATCATGCTTTCTGGGATGCAAAAATTTGTCCCTTTTTTTTTTTTTTGGTAGGGTGGGTAGTATTGAGGATTCAATCAAGGGTCTGACACTTACTAGGCATGTCCTTTACCATAGTATTTTAAAACTTTTGTTTTGAAACAGGGTCTTACTAAATTGCCCAGGCTGGCATCTAACCTGCAAGCCTCAGCCTCCCTAGTGGCTGGGATTATAGGAATTTGCCCAGCTATCTTTGTATTTTGTGGTACTGGGGACTGAATCTATTAGCACTTTACCACCGAGTTATATCCCAGATTTTTATTTTTGAGACAGGGTCTCAGATGCTGAGGCTAGCCTCAAATCCTGCAATTCTCCTGCTTCTGCATTCCAAATTGCTGGGATTATAGGTGTGTCCCATCACACCTGTCTTGTTTTTAAGGTGGTCAAATGTATCATTTGCTTTCTTGTGTCTGAGTTTTACATCAAACTTAGAAGGGCTTTTTCCTTCTGAGATTATATTAGAAAACATTTCCCTATATTTTCCTCTAGTTTTTTAATTGTTGAATACGTCACACTTAGAACTGTTGATCTGACTGGGATTTATCTCAATGGTAGAGCACTTGCCTAGCATGTGAAAGGCCCCTGGATTTGAACCCAAGCACTGCAAAAACAAAAACAATTTTGGTATAAGGTATAAAGCAAGAGTCTGACTTAATGCTTTTCCATATGGCAACCCTGATGTTCCTCTGTCCCCTCCCAAGTTATGATGCCTTTTTATCATCTACAGAGTTCCTGATGTGCATGTGACATTTCCAAAATTTCTAGACTTTTTCTAAGAAAATCTTTCTCTTCACCCACCAGAAGCAGTTTCAAATACCTCAGTTTCATAATATGTCCAATATTAGGTTAGGGTTGGCCTCCTTTCATTACCTTCGCTTTCAACAATTTCTTAACTGCTGCTTGCTTTTTTTCACTTGACCTTTAGAATTAGCTTGTACAACTCCTCCCAGTAAACCCTCTTGGGAACAAACACATTAAACATCTAGATTAACATACAGAGAGCCAGCATCTTTGCAATGAACACAGTGGCCCTCTCTATGTGTTCAGTCATCCTTGGGCTCTCTTTTGAGGTCTTGCAAATCATCTTCCTACAGACCTGGCACATGCCTGGTAAGTTGATTCCCACACATTTTATTCCATGTGTAGCCAGCCTCTTGAAGCACTTCCCCATGCACTTTGTAGTGGTCTGCACTTTTCAGAACTGTGCCATTGCACGCACTTCCCTTGTCTGATTCCTCTGCCCAGCACCTCCAAGATCATGCTGGCAGAACAGATGGCAACACTGAGCACTGCCCCCTGAGGCGGTACACTGGCACTTAGACTGACAGATTTCATCATCTTAAGAAAGGATCCACTGCGTGAACCTTGTCTGGACCCTAAATGGAGGAAGGAAGGAGGAAATATAAAACATTTTAAAGACAATTAGGAAAATTTGAATATGGATTCAAATACCAGATGAAATTATGAAATGATTATAAATTTTCTTAGACTCATATGATAGGTATATCAGAATGCCCCTAGAGAGCAAAACTGAAGTATTTAGGGATAAAATGTCACACTGTCTGCAGTGTGAAATTAATTTTACAAAATGTTAATAAGTGATGAATCTAGGCCAAAAGCACTGGTGTTCAATGAACCTGTCTTTCAGCTGTTCTGTAGGATCAACATCTTTCAAGATAAAAATCAGGTAGGAAAAAAATTTCAAAAGGAAAATATATTCACTTCCTTTTTATTATTTTTTTTTTTTACCAAAAATGGATATTTCTTTATTATATACTTACTACATTTTCATAACTCAGACATGATGTCAAAATTGTTGGGCGTGCAGTATGGTGGAGCATACCTGTAATCCCAGTGACTCTGGACGCTGAGGCAGGAGTATCACAAGTTCAAGGCTAGCCTAGGCAATTTAGCAAGATCTTATGTTATAGTTTGGATATGAAGTGTCCCCCCCCAAACCTCTAGTTAATGCAGGAATATTCAGAGGTAAATGATTAGATTATGAGAGCTGTACACTAATCAGTCCATCCTAGTTTGAAGCATGGTAACTATAGTTAGATGGGGGAGGGCTAGAGCAGGTGGGTCACTGGGGCATGCCCTGGAAGGGTTCATCTTTCCTGTAGCCCTTCCCCATCTTCTCTCTCTGCTTTCTAACCCTACCATGAGCTTTCCTCCACTGGGCCATTCCCTCATGATGTGTTGCCTCAACTTAGGCTCACCTTAGGCCCAGAGCAATGAAGTTGGTCATCTATGGACTGAAACCTCTGAAACCATGAGTCCCAAATAAACTTTTCCTTCCTGTCAGGTATTTTCATCATGGCAGCACAAAAGCTGACACTCTGCTTCAGAATTAAAAAGTAGTGGAGATGAAGTTCAGGGTTCACTCCAGGTTCAAATCCCAGTACCAAAAAAAAAAAAAAAATCAGGTTAAAATAAAAATGTTTATACCTCAGGCATATTAGGATGGCCCCTAATTAAAAAACAAGCAAACCAAGAGAAAATAAGTTGGTGAGGATGTAGAGAAATTGGAACTCTTGTGCACTGTTGGTAGGACACAACTGCTACAGTAATTCCTCAAAAAATTAAAACTAGAATTACCATATAATTCAGTTAACTCACTTCTGGGGAATACAGCCAAAAGAACTGAAAGCAGAGTCTTAAAGAGATATTTATGCAGCCATGTTCATGACAGCATTATTCACGGTAGCCAAAAGGTGGAAGCATTCCCAAAATCCATGAACAGATGAATGGTTAAGCAAAATATGGCATTTCCATACCATGGAATTCATTCCATCTTAAAAAAAAGTAAGGAAACCCTGTTTCATACTACAACATGGATAGACCTTGAGGTCATTATGGTAAGCAAAATAAGACAGTCACAAAAGGATAAATACTATATGATTCCATTTATGAGGTACCTAGAGTAGTCAAATTTGAAGAAACAGGAAGTAGAATGGTGTTGTCAGGGGTTGGTGAGAGGGGATAAAGAAGAAGTAGAGCTTGATGGGTAGAGTTTCAGATTTATAACGTGAAATCTTCTGAATTTTTTTTTTTTTTACAATAATGTGAATATACTTAACACTATTGGGCTGCACAGTTAAAAATTGGAGATGATACATTTTCTGTGATGTGTGTGTGAGTGAGAGTGTGTGTGTGTGTGTGTGTGTTGTTGTTGTTGTTGTTGTTTTGTTTGTTTTTACTGGGGATTGAACCCAGGAGCATTTTACCACTGAGCTAAGTCCCTAGCCCTTTTTATTTTAAGACAGGGTCTCACCAAATTTTTTTATTTTAAGACAGGGTCTCACTAAATTGCTGAGGCTGATCTCAAACTTGCAATCCTCCTGCCTTAGCCTCTCAAGTCTCTGGGCATGCACCCACCATGCCCAGTGTGTGTGTTTGTAAAATCACAATTTAAAAAAGGATGTTCAAGGACTAGGGATGTAACTCAGTGGTAGAACACTTGCCTAGCATATGCAAGGCCCTGAGTTTGATCCCCAGCAATGATGAAAAGATATTTACCAAGTACCCAGTAGCTAGTAACCAACCAAAAAAGTAGGGGATATGAACACCACAGAACGATCTGCAGCAGAAAGAATGAAGCCACCTCTACTGTTGGTACTTGGAATTTCCAGGATGTCCCAAACCACAGAACCCTAACCCAGTGTGCTACTTCTGAGGTAACGGGGGGGAGAAAATTTCCTGCAATGGCTCATTTTGGTCCTAACCCTCATCCAACACCTTGAAGACAGGAATATTCAGAATTCAGGTTTTAACTGAGAAATACTGTACGTGCTAGGCATGTAATCCCAGCTACTTGAGAGCTGAAGTAAGAAGATTGCAAGTATCAAGGCCAGCCTCCTCAAATTACTGAGGCCCTGTCTCAAAATAAATAAATAAATAAATAAAATAGAGTAAAATGGGTGAGGAGATGTTGGGGATGTAATGTAGCTCAGTAGTAGAAAAAGAAATACTATATGTGTCACATAGGAGGGTACACAAAGTGGGATCTGGGTTAATACCTCATAATCAAATACATTAATATTTCCAAAGTAAAATACACAAGGACTGACACTAAGCAGGACAAAAAAATATATATCAGCCTCATAACAGTTCACGGTAGGTTTTGTGGTTTAATGAATTTGGGCCAAACTTATTTTTAAACAGTAGTCAATTTCAGAACTTTTTGGGTTTTAAAATCATGTACTGGCGTTTGCAAAAAGAAAGTGTATGGATGTTAAAAGAGACAACACGTGGATATATAAAAACATTTAAAAACAAGCTATAGGCCAGGGGTGTAGCACAGTAGCAGAGTGCTTGCCTAGCATGTGCAAGGCCCTGGATTCAATTCCCAATACCCCTCAACACATATACAAAAAGAAGTATTTTGCTCAATAATTCCTAAAACTAAAGAGTAGGGGAGGATGAACTACCACCAAGCCTAGAAGACAAAAATCATCAAACAGAATCAGAGGTGGAACAGAATGACCATGGAACAACTGGGGTGTGAATCCCACTGTCTCAGTTGGAAGCCCTTCCTCCTTCTGAGCTTCATTCCCACCAGCAGGAAAGGAGGGTAGTGGCACCCAACTCCTTAGGGTATAGAGTCATGCAGATAAGAGAAGAAATGAAATACAGAAATGTATTTGTTTAAGTCATAGGTACTGTTTGGCTCTCTATGTGACAACCACTTGTGATGGTTATTTTAGGTGTCAATTTTGCTAGATCAAGGAATATCTAGAAACTGAAAAAGCATTATTTTTAGTACCTCCAGAAGAAGAGTGATGTGAGTTGCTGGACTGAATGAAGAAAATCAGCTGGGGCCCACACAGAACAAATATAGCAGAGAAAGGGTGATCTCCCTTATCTGAAGTTGGCACTCTCTTGTCTCCTGCCCTTGGACATCAGAACTCTGGGTTCCCTGGCCTTTGGATTTCAGGTCTTAAATCAATGGTTCTCTTGGGTTCTCAAGCCTTTACCCTTAGAATGAGAATTATACCATCAATTCTAATTCTGAAGTTTTCAGACCAGGATTGAGCCATGCTACTAGCATCCCAAGGTCTCCAGCTTGTAGAAAGTCTTTTCATGAGACTTCTTAGCTACCATAATCACATGAATCAATTCTAATAAGTCTCCTCTCATATCTGTAGAACCATGACTAATAAATGTTAGGCACTCATAGGAATAAGAGACAGATTCCAGTTCAGAGTGTGAGACAAGACAAGCTACTGGTACTGCCCAATGTGCTAACAGCTGACATGAGGTTATGCAGGAAGTCATGAGAAATGCTGGAGGAGCCATAGAGTCCACTGGAAGGGCCAAAGGCTGACACTTGAGGAAGAGAGGTGTGAGCCAGAAGCACTGGGGTGCCACAGAAAGGATAACTCTAAACATTATGTAGCTGTGTAGACAATGTGTATACAGTAATAATCACCCAGCTTTGGGCTTTAACACCTACACTGTGCCAAAAGAGTGACCAGGGTTCATGGACCCTTCAGGTAGCATTATGATAATGAGGGGAGTACTAAAAGACTTCAGAGTAAGGTGTCATGATGTCTTTTTTAATGTAAGCTGGGTATGGTAGTGCTTGCCTCTAATCCCAGCAATTTGGGAGGCTAAGGCAGGTGGATTACAAGTTCAAAGTCAGTCTCAGCAACTTAGCAAGGCCCTAAACAACTTAGTGAGACCCTGTCTCAAAATACAAATAAATAAATACATAAAAAAGGGCTGGCTATAGCTCAGTGGTAACTATGTCCAATACAGGGGGGAAAAAAAAAAGTGTGTTTACCTGGGTACAGTGGCACATGCCTGTAATCCCAGCTGCTCAGAAGACTGAGGCAGGAGGATTACAAATTTGAGGCCAGGCTGGGCAACTTAGCAAGACCCTATCTCAAAATTAAAAGGGCTGGAAATATAGCTCAGTGGTAGAATACTTGCTTAGCATGCAGAAGGCCTTGGGTTCAATTACAGGAGGCACTAGGTTTAATTCCTACTGCCTAAAAAAAGTATGCCTATGTAAAGACAGGAAAGCAATGTGGCAAAGTGTTAACTGACATGTATTGAGAGGTCCATCATATTATTCTTTTAACTTTTCCTCAAAACAGTTTTCAAGTGTTTTGAAAGAAAATGATGGAGATAGGGTTGGAAACCAGAGTAAAGTAAAAAGCAAATCTGTTTTACCCCAAGATACTGTACTTGAAACAGAAGATTAATTTTATGAAATGCAACATTATAAGTTAATCCACAGATGACTATCTTGAATAAAGAGAACATGACCAACAGTTGGGACAGCTGAAAGAACAAACTTTGAGGCTTCTTCTATATCACACTTGTTGACTGAGTCTCCATACAAGCAATGAAATGGCTCTGAGGTGAACAGGAGACACTGTCAATGTCAGGATGCATGCCTACTAAAGCCAGGATCACCTGTATTATTGTCCTTGTAAAAACAGGTATAGGCTACTTACCTGAAATAATCACAGGACGCAGCCAGCAGGATGCGATGGGCCTCAATGTGTCTCCCCTCTACCACCAGGACGACATCGAAGAGGATCCCACTGTCCCGGAGAGCCAGCAGCCCCCGGAGCAGGGCTTGAGAGTGCTGCGTGCTCCGGTAGGTGTTGTTGATGCAGTGTGAGTGGGAGGGCTGTGTGGGCAACTTGCACAGTTGGGTGAATTCCTGCTCCTCGGCCATCCTGATAGCCACACCAACCCTCAAAACTGCGGCCTGTCTGCTGGCAAGACAGAGGGGACGGGGTGTAAGCAGGCAAGTGGAACCCCTGCCATACATTAACAGGCCAGTTCTGTACCTGAGGTACCTGCTATTCATCCTGCTCCTGTGCCTCCCTCACTTGGATCTTCCCTATGATCCCAAGCCCTCTAATTCCCTGTCCCCTCCCAATTCTTGTCCAATTTTGCCTTCTCCCTGATGACCTGTGTTCCTTCATCCCCAAAGTTCTTCATCTCATTTTGTCTCCTTCAGTACTGCGGCAATACAGAAGGGTTTTGGGAAACATGGGTAAAAAGTTTCCCAAACCTGCGTGAGTCCCACCCCACCAAAGACTTGTGACATGGCCACCCTGAGCCTCAGGTTCCTCAACTATAAAAGGGGAGATAAAAGTACCCACCCTGGGTCTGGGAATGTTAGGTCAATGGTAGAGCACTTGCTTAGCATGCATGTGTGAGGTCTTAAAACTTGATCCCCAGAACTGCCAAAAACAGGCAAGGCCTGAGTGGTGGATGGTCCGAAGACCCAAATACAGTGTCTCAACATTAGAAACCCTTTCCTGGGAGGTGGGGACCAAGATACCATTTCCAGGACTTGCCTTCTTTTACCAAGAGTCTAAAAGGTCAAGCACAGTAACTTGGACTAGAATGGCGCATTAGAGAACTTCCACAATACATTTTAAATTTGAGCTTACCTTCCAATAATTGAGTTGACATCCTCAAAACCTACAAATTGATTTGAACGAGAGTCTCAGAAACCCAACTAGGAAAACGAACCTTTTGCAAATACACTTGCCATACAGACTCCAACAAAACTAGAAATGACTATGGACAGCCAGCTGCTCCAGGCCAAGGAATAAGTGGTCTGCACGGTGAGGTACAGCAAAGCTACATGGTCTCTAGGCTACAAAATGGCCAATCAGTCACAAGGTCATGAACATTTGCTCTTTCTACCTCAAGCTACCCCACTTTCCCCTCTCCAAAATATGCATCTTCTCCAATTCCAATTCCCTGCTATATCTTTTTTTTTTTTTTTTTTTTTTTTTCCAGTGCTGGGGATTAAACGCAGGGCCTCATACATGCTAGGTCAGCAATCTACCAAAGTAGCTATATCCCCAGTCCCTCTACTATATCTTTAAAAGCAAAAATGAAAAACAGATTCTAAAACTGGTCAAAGAGGTTTCCTTACTCACTACTGACACCTAGAAGCACACACCTCCCTGTTACCTACCTCCTCCTCCTCCTCCTCCTCCTGGACTTGTGTGCTCTGGATGCCCTACTGCCTCCCATTAGACACACTCAATTCTCCAGTCTGCATCCTGAATTTAGGACTTCTACCCACCCCCACCCCATAATTTACTCCTTCCTCCCACCCTGGACTGGCTCATCTTTCTCACCAAGGCCCAGAGAAGGTCAAAGCTGAGGCATATTCTTAATGATTCCTCTGGCTTGCAGGTCTCTCCTACCTGAAACTTTGCCCTATGGCAATTTCCCTTTTCCTGATTTCTTTCTTTCATCTCACAAACCCTGCTCTAGCCCACCCTTTTCCCCAGAACCTACATTCCCAATCACACCTCCACCTCAGTGCCTAATCCAGCCAGAAGTCCTCTCAACAGGTCTATTTTTGTCACTGGTACAGTTACTGTTTCCATATGGAAAACCTCATGGTCTCAATAACCTCTCTTTTAAGTCTTGTTCCTTATCAGACACTAAGGTTGATTTTTTTCTCCTTTCTTCTGTCTCAAAGAGATACCCTCTTATTCCTTCACAGCCCCTACTCAGGGTCAGATCACAGGATGATGCCCCAACTGGTTTCCCTATCTCTTGCCTCATCCTCCCCAGGCTCCTCTGTCCAGGCCACAAGAACGTACCAAAATGCCCTGAGTGTACCATCTGACTTCTCAAGTGATGGTTCCCCACTGCCTTCAACATAAGGTTCCCTGTGACTTGGTTCAAAATCCTTCTTCAGGTCTTCCTTCCCTTGCCTGTATCTGATCCTTACACCAAAAGAGACACCTGTCATCTTCTGAACACTTTCAGTCTCTCTCCTAGGCCCCTCATAATCCTGTATTGGTCATAGTCTAGCTCAATCACTTGTACCATTATTACCTTATCATGAATAAGACAAACATACCCAACCACTGAAACCTGTTTTACCTACCCACCATTAGGAGATTTAGGTTTCTGAAGGGATCTGTCTCACAGGCATCTCAAAGTGCCTGTGGACATACCTGCTAACCACAGACTCTGGGCACTTGGCTCCTATTTGCAAACCTTAACTTCCTCCTCACAAACACGACCACCATACACTCAAGAAACCTCCTTCTCAAGGAGTGACTATAATGAATGACTGCCTCAACAGACATCAAGCTCCCAGACAGGGTTGCCATACTTTGAGTGCAGGAGTCCATTTTCCCTCTTAGGATACATGGAGCTACTCCCTAAACACCCACTGTAAAAACAAGCACAGTGAAAAAAAAAAAAAAAAGACTTCCTTGGGCAGACAAAGCATGTTTATGGAGCACAATTAAAGGAACTCAGCTAGGTGCTGAGCGGAGAGTGAAGACAAAAGAACCAACTCCTTGCTATGAAGGAGTACAGCCCAAAGTGCAACAACATTCAAGACCAAGTATTTGAAGCAAGCATTAGCCATAAACATCATCTTCAGGAGAACAGGTGTTGGGGCACAAAGATTCAACAGAACCATAGCCAACAGCTAAGACGAGCAAATTAGAACTTAAGATACAGTTACCAAAGTTGTAAAATCTCAAGGTCATGCAGAGAGAAAACAGTAAATTGCAAAATCAGTATAGTACAATTTGGTTTACAAAATGCTTGAAGACATACAAAATGATACTATCCAATATTGCTTATAGATAGACAGTATGACATAAAACACTATAAACACATTTATAAGGACAAGAGCCAGGCATGGTAGCACATGCCTGTAATCCCAGTGGCTTGGGAGGCTGAGGCAGGAGGATCGTGAGTTCAAAGCCAGTCTCTGCAAGTTAGCGAGGCTCTAAGCAACTTAGTTAGACCTTGTCTCTAAATAAAATACTAAAAGAGCTGGGGATGTGGCTCAGTGGTTGAGTGCCCCTGTTTTCAATCACCAGTAACAAAAAAACAAGAAACATCAAATTTAGGGTCACCATTATTCTTCAGGAAGAAAAAAGGAAATGTTTTGCTTCTTAAAAAAAAAAAAAAAAAAAGACAAAACATTAGAATTTGACAAAAATATTATTCTTGCTATGTACTTTCCTGTTTGAAACACTTAATAGTGAAATTCTCAAATATACTTTTGAATACCTTAATACACTGACATGGTTCAAATTCAAAAGGCCCTTCCACCTATGAACCGACCAGATCCCCTTTCAGAGGAACCTACTATTTGACTTTCCTGCATACCCTTCTACAAGGCACCTGTGGAGTCTCAGGTTAATCTGCAAAACTATAAGATTCCCTTTCCATTAGCTTTTGTATATACCTTCATAAACCTCTCACAGTCCACTGTATGGATAAACATGTTTGGTCTAATTTTTTTTTTTTTTTTTTTTTTTTGCAGTAAGGGTGATGAAACCCAGGACCTCATATACACTAGGCAAGTGCTCTACCTATGAACTACATCCTCAAGCCCTGCCCCACTTCCCGACCCTTTTTTTTTTTTTTTTTTTTTTTTTTTTTTTTTTTTTTAAAGACAGGCTCTCAATGCATTGCTGAAGCTGACAATTCTCCTGCCTGTCTCTCCAGTAGCTGGGATTACCAGCGTGGGCCACCATGCTGAGTTGATAAACAAGTTTTATTTGACCAATCCTAGTAAAACATCTGGGTTTCCTCCCATTGTTTGCTATTGCAAACAGGTGTGCATTGAGTCATTTAGATGTGTCATACATGCAGCAGATATCTGAGGAAAATTTCCTAGATATAAAACTGCTGGGTCATTTTATTTTTAGAGTATACTTGTCATTTTAACAAACATTGCCAAATTGTCCTCCATAGAGGTTGTACCAATTTATTCTCCCCACCAGCAAAGAATGAAACCCGATTCAGGCCACTGTCTAGTCTACCAAAAATGTTCCTTTTACATCTTTGCTGATTTAAATAAAATAAAATAAAAAACAGAAATTCTGACTATAACCACATTTCTGAAATTGATAATATTCAAAAAGTAAAGAATTAGGGGGATTGGGGATATAGATCAGCTGGTAGAGTGCTTGCCTCACATACATAAAGCCCTGGGTTCAATCCCTAGCACTTCCTGCAAAAAAAAAAAAAAAAAAAAAAAAAAAAAAGGAATTAGGGGGCTAGGGCTGTAACTAAGTGGTAGAGCACTTGCCTAGCACATGATCCCCAGCACCACATAAAAATAAATTAAGGTATTGTGTCCATCTACAACTGAAAAAAATATTTAAAATAAAAGAATTAGGCTGGAGTTGTGGCTCAGTGGAAGAGCACTTGCCTAGCAGGTGTGAGGCACTGGGTTCGATCCTCAGCACCACATAAAAATAAATGAATTTTAAAAAAAAGGTCTAGCAACATCTAAGAAATTTTTTTAAATTAAAAAAAAAAAAAAAAGAATTAGGTGGAGCTGGGCATGGTGGTACATACCTGTAATCCCAGTGGCTCAAGAAGGCTGAGGTAGGAGGACAGCAATTTCAAATCCAGCCTCAGCAATTTAAGGAGACCCTCTCTAAAAATAAAAAGGGCTGGGAATTTGGCTCAATGGTTAAGCACCCCTGGGTTCAATATCTGGTACAAAAAAAAAAATTAGTGGAAATGTGACACATTCTTTGTTAAACATTTATGATGTTTTTCTATATAAATAAATGTTCTTGAAGATGGGTGTGGTGGTGCATGCTTATAATCACAGCTACTAGGGAGGCTGAGGTGGGAGGATGATGAGTTAGAAGCCAGCCTGAGCAACTTAGCCAGACCCTGTCTCAAAACGAAATGTGTGTCTGTCTGTCCTGAGGATGGAGCTCCGTGGGTACAGCACTTGCCTTGCATGTCTGAGGTCCTGGGTTCAATCCCCAGTACCAAACTGGTCTTGATGAGGGGACTCCTTGAAACTCAGTCACTGGCATCAATCTCACCCTTTCCATTTAACAGAGGGTTACCCTACCCTGAAGCCCTCCACTCATCCCATTCCCATAACATTCCCAATTCTAGTCATCCCAAGCAAGGTTCCTCCATTTCATGCTGTTCAAAGCTTTAGGGGGAAGTAGAAAGGAAACTAGAAAGTCCCAAACAGGTACAAACTGAAGGACATACAATTAATTTTCATTAACTTATGGATGACAGAGCCAAAAGCATTTCAGAGGAATTTTCAACCTAATTCCAAACACCATTTACTGAGTAGACATCCTCAGTCTTCTGTACGGCCCCAAAACAAGCAGTGTCTGCCCTCAACAAACCCCAATCCTTGGCAGTATGAAGCAAATCTGCAACAAAGGCAAAGTGGACAGGTTGCAGAGAACAGAGAAGGGAGTGGGTTCTAATCTCCAGAGGGGAAGCTTTCAAACTGGTGCCCACTTGTGCTTTGGAATGAGTTTCCCAGAGTGAAAACTTGGAGCATCCCAGTGCTCCAGGCCCAGCCCCACAGAGAAGGCCTTAACTGAGGGGGCCCCTCGGGGAGGAGCCCAGGGCATAAGGTGGTAGCATCCAAGTTGCGCAGGCCCAGGTCCATTTCGTCCCCCCTCCCGCCCACTATCTAAAATAGTGGGACCCGGCGATCATGCACAGACAGCGCGATCTCCGGCTCTCAGGAAATTCCACGAGCTAGGGAGGACAGGCACCCGCGGCTGCAGCCCCTGCCCCCAGTCCAGGACGCGCGGCTGAAGAAATGAGGCCTGGCAAACCTAGGTCACACCAGGTGGATCGCCCGGGCCGGGACCTGTCTGCCTGTTGCAAGTCCAGGTCCGTGCAGCGCCGAGGGTCGCGGCTGAGGAAGGCCACACTCGGACTCGCTGTGGGAGACAGGGCTGGTCAGCAGACTAGAAGGCCAGACGGCCTGCAGCCGCGCTGAGGCCACGATCCTCAGCCAGCAAAGAGCCAGCTCTCAACCTCTCGGCGCCCGGGGGTCCCGCCCGCCGCGCCCCCGCCACGTCAGGCCGCGGGCTCGCCTCAGGCCGCCGACCCCGCGCCTCCGGCCGCGCCCGCCCTCACATCCCCGCGCCGTTCGTTCGACCCTGCCCTGCGCGGGTAGCCCACAGCCCATGCTCCCCACAGCCTGCCCGCCCGGCCCGCACGGCCCACGCCTCGCAGCTGACCTGGTGCCGCCGCAAGCTGAGGCCGCACTCTTAGGAGGCGGGAAGCGGGGAGGGGCCTTGGTCGTCACGTGGTTCCTCAGCGCAGGCGCAGTGCAGTGCGGTCGGAGGCCTGGGGCAGTAGGCTGAGGCGGGGGAGTTACTCTGCAGCTGGCTGCCGGAAGGGGGTGCCGGCCAAGGCCACACTGCAGCCCGGGTGCCTCTCTGTTGCTCTTCGAAAAGGGCCGCAAATGCGGAGGTGGCCTCTGCCGCTGACACTGCTTTTGGCACTTGGTGGAGCGGAACAAGTGAATGAAGGAACAAACGCCTATTGGCGGGGTCACGCGGTGTAAAACCATTTCCTCTTCTCTTCCCACCCTCCCTCCCTCACTCTGTGACTCCTACACTCCCTCTGTCCCTCATATTCATCCATTATTCCCTCCTTCACTTACTTTATCCTCCCTCCCTCCCTGACTCACTCATTCCGTCTTTCTTTATTTTATTTTCCTCACTTATTTCTCCCCTCCTCCTTTCGCTTATTCCATCCTTCACTCTTTCACTTCCTCATTTCCTCCCTCTCATTCTCGCCTTCCCTCACTCATACGTGTATCTGTCTCTCTCCCTCTCTCTCTCTCTCTCTCACACACACACACACGATGGTGTCTCGTTATGTTGCCCAGCTGCCCAGGCTGATCTGGTACTCCTGGGCTAAAGGGATGCTCCTACCTCAGCCTCCAGAGTAACTGGGACTACAGGCGCGTTCCGCCGCGCCAGCACACTTCTCTTAAAGTAGATAAAGCCTCTGAAGGTCGCACGCCCCCTGCTGGGTATGTGGGAAATTGACAAAGCCAGTTTGAACAGGTGTTGATTTTCTTGCTTTCCAAGATTCTGGAGTAAATGCCCTTCTCAATCCTAAAGCCTGCCCCCAGCCATTCTGAGGAGCCTGTTGGCATTCATTTTTCTTTCTTTACTTTACTTTTTAAAGCAATGTAATTCTGTATTGGGGATGACTAGATTTCAGCTGCTTTTGCAGTAAAAACAAAAAGTATCTACCTGGGCATCATGATGCAACCTGTAATCCCAGTGACTTGGGAAGCTGAAATAGGAGAATTGCAAGTTCGAGACCAGCCAGGGCAACCCAGAAAAACAAGTTGCAGAGGTTCAGTTCATGTTTGACTGACTTAATTGCTCTGGGCCCAAGGTAAGGCAGAAGGGCATGGTGGAGGAGCGCTGTTTTGCTTATAATGGCTGGGAAGCAGAGAGTGGCATTTTTCTTTGCCTCCCCTTCAAGAGAATCCCAATCTCCAAGGTTGTCTGGCAGTGTCTGCAGACCTTTGTCATTGATATGGTCAGGTTGGATGTCCTGCACTGTGGTTCTGAGAGGGGCTGTGATGAGTAGGAGAACATTGCAGGGAGAGATGTGTGTAATGATGGCTTATAAACATTTTTTTGGGGGGGTGCTGGGGATCGAACCCAGGGCCTTGTGCTTACAAGGCAAGCACTCTACCAACTGAGCTATCTCCCCAGCCCCAATATGGCTTATGATTAAAAAGAAAGGTGAAGGGGAATGTGAAGGAGGAAGAAAATAAAGAAACACTGTGCTAGCCGAGCCCAAAGAGCTGCCTGAGGGGTCAGACAAGGGTCCAAAGATCAGAGGTGCCAAATGGGAGCCAGCTTCCTTTCAGGAAGGCTTTTTGAAGGATATGGCCTCCAGCCAGTGTTAAGGAAAGGCAGGGAGGTAAGATCCAGCAATGTGAGTGGGAGGTTGGCAGGATTTTCTGAGCCTGAAGGGAAGGCTACAGATCAGATCCTACCCCCCAGAGGCTGGACGTGACCCCAAGGGCAGTCTTCATTCAGGGCAGACAGATGCCAAGGTGGGCATCAGACACTGGACTGGACAACAAGAGGCAGGGGCTGAGCAGGGAGGCAATGGTGAAGCGGACTTCAGTAAGTCAGGGAGTCAGAATAGAGAGCAGAGCTGGCTGGAAACCTTGTGGTATGGTTTGGGTATAATTTGAGTGTACTCCAAAGTCCATTATGTAAAGACCTGCATCCCTGGGAATGGTACTGGGAGGTGCTATGGACCTTTAAGATATGGAACCTAGTGTGAGATCCTTAGGTTGGTGAGGGTATGCCTTCACAGGGGATTGTGGGACCCTGGTCTCAATCTCTCCTTGCGTCCTGGCTCAAGATATGACTGACCCCTTGCTCTGACTTGTACTTCTACCATTGCCTCTGGCATCCTTACCAGAAATCCAAATCAAGGGATTCACACAGCTTGGACTTGAACCCCCCCCAAAAAAAAAAAACATTTTTCTTTAGTAATTTGGTTGCCTCAAGTATTTAGTTGTACAAAACTGAATAATACACCTGGGAAGGAGGAGTCTCCACAGTATAGGTAAGGTGAAAAGATGAGCCCAAGAACACTGGATTCATCCTGACCCCAGGGAAGCCAGAGCAAGCGTGGACTCTAAGAAAGATGAGGGAATTTGATCAAAGGTGTTAGAAAACTGTAGGTACCATGCTAAGAACCTTCTACAATGAGGGGGTCATCAGATTGAGGGGAAATCATTGGCATATCATATGTCACAACTGGAGGTGGTACATCCAGCCAGAACAAGTATTGGGAAAAGGAGACTGGCTGCAAAAAGCTGTGGTACATGCGTATAATCTCAGCTGCTTTGGAGGTGAAGGCAGGAGAATCACAAGTTTGAGGCCAGCCTGGGCAACTTATCAAGACCCTGTCTCAAAAAAAGAGAAAGGGAGGCAGGAATATAGTTCAGTGGTAGAAAGCTTGCCTAGCATACATGAGGCCCTATGTTCAATCCCAAGCACCAAAAAAAAAAAAAAGGAGAACAAGAACTACTGAGGCATAGCATAGCAGTGGGCTGGGCATGGGGGCACAGAGAGAACAGAGGAAGAGTGATTTCAAAGACCCTGTGGAGGCTGGGGGTGTAACTCAGTGCTAGAGCACTTGTCTAGCAAGCAAAAGGCCCTGGATTCAATCCTGAGCACAAGTGGAGGGATGAAGAAGGAAAAACCCAAGGGACCAGATGTAAAAATAGATCCAAAAGAAATAGGAGAAGCCCTGGAGCTGCAATAGGGAGGTGATGTGTGGTCTGAATGTTGGTGTATCCCCAAAATTTTTATTTTAGAAATTAATCTCCAATATGACAGTTTTAAGAAGTGGGACCTTGCTAGGCACAGTGGCACATGCCTATAATCCCATCAGTTTGGGAGACTGAAGCATGGGGATCACAAGTTTGAGGCCAGCCCCAGCAACTTAGGGAGGCCATAAGCAACTTAGCACCCTGTCTCAAAAAGGCTGGAGATAGAATTCAGTGGTAAAGCATCCCTGGGTTCAAATCACTGCTACCAAAAAAAAAAAAAAAAGTGGATGTCTTTATGAAGTGATAAGGTCTTAAATATAGAACCCTCACCCCTCACAAATGAGATTAGTGCCATTTTAAAAGAAGTATGAGGGCACTCAGTCACCCCTTTCACCATGCATGGACACTCTTAAGAGGTGATATCTTTTAGGCAGAGTGAGCCCTCAACAACACTGAACCTGCTGGCACTTCACTCTTGGACTTTCCTACCTCCAGAACTGTGAGAAATAAATTTTTATCATTTAATAAATTACCTAGTTTGTGATGTTTTGTTATAGAAGCACAAATAGACTGACACAGAAATTGGAACCAAGAAGTGAAATGCTGTTCTTAAAAAATGCCTAAAATTGTAGAAGTGCAATTGTAGAGTGCAATTTTGGATATCGGTAACGGCCAGAGGCTAGAAGAGTTTGGAAGTGAATGTTAGAAAAAAGCCTGTATTGCAGTAAACTGAGCATTAAGGGCAATAATTCCTTTTAAGATCAAGTTTCCTATTTTTTTTACTTTTATTTTGAGATGGGGTTTCAGTATGTTGCCTGGGCTGGTCTAAAACTCTTAGAATCAAGCAGTCCTCCTGCCTCAGCCTCCCAAGTAGCTGGGACTACATAGTGCTCTACCACATCCAAGGAAGGATGATTCTTGTGATGACCAAGAAGAAGAAGAAGGAGGAGGAGGAGGAGGAAGAGGAGGAGGAGGAGGAGGAGGAGGAGGAGGAGGAAGAAGAAGAAGAAGAAGAAGAAGAAGAAGAAGAAGAAGGAGGAGAAGAAGAAGAAGAAGAAGAAGAAGAAGAAGAAGAAGAAGAAGAAGAGGAGGAGGAGGAGGAGGAGGAGGAGGAGGAGGAGGAGGAGGAGGAGGAGAAGGAAGGAGAAGGAGAAGAAGAAAGAAGAGGAAGAGGAAGAGGAAGAAGAAGAAGAAGGAAGAAGGAAGAAGAAGAAGAAGAAGAAGAAGAAGAAGAAGAAGAAGAAGAAGAAGAAGAGGAGGAGGAGGAGGAGGAGGAGGAGGAGGAGGAGGAGGAGGAGGAGGAGGAGGAGAAGGAGAAGGAGAAGAAGAAGACGACCTGTAGGGAAAACCTCATTTTCTTAGAGATTACCTAAATAGTCTTGACTAGAAAGTTGCTGGAAATATGCATAGTAAAAGTCATTCTGATGAAGCCTCAGATGGAACTGAGGAACATATTATTGGAAACAAATACAGGCCATCTTATAAAGTGGCAAAGAATTTGAATTACATTTGTGTCCTACAGTTTTGTGGAAGGAGGAATTAATGAGCAATTAAATAGCATCTTTGGTAGATGAAATCTTTCAACAAAATATTGAAGGTGTGGACTGGTTTCTCTTGACCACTTAGAGTAAAATGTGAGAAGACAGAAATGATTAAGGAAGGAATTTATAATCAAAAAAGAAGCAAAATGTGAAGATTTGGAAAACTGGGCTGGGGTGTAACTCAGTGGTAGGATTCTTACTTAGTACGTGTAAGGCCTAAGTTTGATTCTTAATACCGCAAAAAGAATTTTAAAAAAAGATTTATTTCAGAAATTCTCAGTCTGATCCTGTTGTAAAGAATGAAATAAGGGAGATCCAAGATGGACTAGAGGGAGGCTGCGTTCCTTGTCGCTCGGTAACGCCGGATTCAAGCAGAGGATATCTGTTTCTTGGTGAGGCAGTTTTTGCTGCTTATCGATCCCCTGGTGTTTACCCATTTGTCTGCTGTGATGACCTGTAATCTGCCAGCATATCAATGCCTTTTTTGAGAGCAGATTGCTCACTGTCAGGCGTCTATCATCCGCCATTTGCCTGCCTCTCGCCTGTGCATCGCCTGCCTTACCCCTATCCATCACCCAACGCTCGAAGTTAACCTCCCGATCATCCGACAGCTGCCAGCAGACTGACCGCAGACTGCCAGTAGAGCACCAGCTGCCGGCTGTCGCCTGGAAGTTCACTGTCACAGTACCTGCATGTTTGATTACACGTGGCTGCCGCCATTTTGAGACAACAGCCAGGCCCCGTAGGACCGCTGGCCGAACTGACTGAGCCCCATCTCCAGGATCCCTCAGCCCGACTGACCACTCCCTGCCTCTGGGGCCCTCACATCAACTGACTGCTCCCTACTGCCAGGACCCCCAGACCAACTGACTGAGTCCTATCACCAGGACCCCAGACCGACTGATTGCAACCGGCCTCCAGGATCCCACAACTACACCAAATACACTGGACCCCCAGGACCCCTGCCGGACCAACTGCATCCCGTCTCCAGGACCTCCAGCTGACCACGTCCACCCCTGAGCTATAACTCCCCATTTGCCAACACATTTTGAAGCCAGAGCGGCCATCTTGGATAATCCTGGAAGCCGTAGCTCCAACCTTCGGGTGGGGCAAATCCCATCCTGCGATGCCTGCTGGAGGCTTGAAGCTCATTGTCAGGTACCTCTCATGCATCAGGCTACTGAACACTGGGAGGTTTCTTTACTATATGACTGATATAGTGCAGATTTTCTTTTTTCTCCTTATTGAACAATTTTAAGTTTTTATTTCTTTACTTTTCTTGCTCTCTTTTCCTTTTGTTTATCTGTTCCCTCAGAGTCTCTCCCTTTTTGCATGCTAATATCCGATTTCTTTTGATTACACTCTCACCCTTTCTATTTTCTAGAACTTCTGTATATTCTTTTCTTATCCCATTAACAGCCATATTCTACATCCATCTGCATCCTCTTTGTCCTCCATTTGAAACTGCAGACCTTATTGCAAACCTGTTTGTTTTACCGAAGATAACATTTGAACTTATTTTGTTTATTATGACCATTTTGTTATTGTCCCCATAGGGGCTATTTGGTCTAGGATTGCATAGTGTCTGATTTGGGCACTGCTAATATTGATCTCTCCTTAAAGAAAGGGTTCTGGAAACCTACAGGGCCACTATAAGCCTATAGGGGGAAATCTGCAATACCCCAGATCTGCACTGCTAGGGGAGAAGATACATGAACAACATGAAAAAACAAGGGAAGAAAATTATCCAAACAAATCTAGATTCTATAGTAATAGAATCCAATGACAGTATGTTAGAAGAAATGTCAGAAAAGGACTTCAGATTATACATTATTAAGATGATTCACGAGCAAAGGATGAGATAAGAGAGCAAATGCAGGCAATGAATGATAATACCAATAAGCTGAAAGAGCACCTGCAGGAAGCAAAAGATTATTTCAACAAAGAGATAGAGATTCTAAAAAAAAAAAAAAAAAAAAAAAAAAAGGAAATCCTTGAAATGAAGGAGATAATAAACCAAATAAAAAACTCAATGGAAAGCATCACCAACAGACTAGACTACTTGGAAGACAGAACCTCAGACAATGAAGACAAAATATTTAATCTTGAATATAAAGTCGCCCAAACAGAGAAGATGGTAAGAAATCATGAACAGAATCTCCAAGAATTTTGGGACATCATGAAAAGACCAAATTTAAGAATTATTGGGATTGAGGAAGGCACAGAAATACAAACCAAAGGAATGAACAACCTATTCAATGAAATAATATCAGAAAATTTCCCAAACCTGAAGAATGAAATGGAAAATCAAATACAAGAGGCTTACAGAACACCAAATGCACAGATTCGCAACAGATCCACACCAAGGAACATTATAATGAAAATGCCTAACATTCAAAATAAAGATAGGATTTTGAAGGCCACAAGAGAAAAACATCAGATTACATATAGGGGGAGACCAATACGGATAGCAGCGACTTCTCAACCCAGACTCTAAAAGCTAGGACCTGGACCAACATATTTCAAGCTCTGAAAGAACATGGTTGCCAACCAAGAATCCTATACCCAGCAAAACTAACCTTCAGATTTGAAGATGAAATAAAATCCTTCCATGATAAACAAAAGTTAAAAGAATTTACAAATACAAAGCCTGCACTACAGAATGTTCTCAACAAAATATTCCATGAGGAGGAAATGAAAAACAACAATGGAGGTCAGCAAAGGGAGGAACTACCTTAGAGAAAAACCACTCAAAGGAGAAACCAAGCCGACTTATAAACCAAAAATAAGCCAAATGACTGGGAATACAAATCATTTCTATATAATAACCCTGAACGTTAATGGCCTAAACTCATCAATCAAAAGACATAGACTGGCAGAATGGATTAAAAAGAAAGACCCAACAATAGGCTGCCTGCAAGAGACTCATCTCATAGAAAAAGACATCCACAGACTAAAGGTGAAAGGATGGGAAAAAACCTACCACGCACATGGACTCAGTAAAAAAGTGGGGGTTTCCATCCTTATATCAGATAAAGTGGACTTCAAGCCAAAGTTAGTCAGAAGGGATAAAGAAGGACATTTCATACTGCTTAAGGGAACCATAAATCAGGAAGGCAGTACAATAGTAAATATTTATGCCCCAAACAATGGTGCATCCCTGTACATCAAACAAATCCTTCTCAATTTCAAGAATCACATAGACCACAACACAATAATTCTGGGCAACTTTAACGCACCACTGTCACCACTAGATAGATCATTCAAACAAAATCCAACCAAAGAAACCATAGAACTTAATAACACAATCAATAACCTAGACTTAATAGACATATATAGAACATTCCATCCATCAACGAGCGGATACACTTTCTTCTCAGCAGCACATGGAACCTTCTCGAAAATAGACCATGTGTTATGCCACAAAGCAGCCCTTAGGAAATGCAAAAAAATAGAGATACTGCCTTGTGTTCTATCAAATCATAATGGACTGAGAGTAGAAATCAATGACAAAATAAAAAAAGGAAATTACTCCAACACTTGGAGACTAAATAATATGCTATTGAATGAAACATGGATAACAAAAAACATCAGGGAGGAGATTAAAAATATTTTAGAGGTCAATGAGAATGATGATACGACATATCAAAATCTCTGGGACACTATGAAAGCAGTACTAAGAGGAAAATTCATTGCATGGAGCGCATTCCAGAAAAGAATGAAGAGTCAACAATTAAATGACCTAACATTACAGCTCAAAGCCCTAGAAAAGAAGAACAGAATAACAGCAAAAGTAGTAGAAGACAGGAAATAATTAAAACCAGAGCTGAAACAATGAAATTGAAACAAAAGAAACTATTCAAAAAATTGACATAACAAAAAGTTGGTTCTTTGAGAAAGTAAACAAAATAGATAAACCCTTAGCCACACTAACAAAGAGAAGGAGAGAGAAGACTCAAATTACTAAAATACATGATGCAAAAGGAAATATCACAACAGACACCACTGAGATACAGAACATAATGAGAAGCTACTTTGAAAATCTGTATTCCAACAAAATAGAAAGTACCGAAGACATCAACAAATTTCTAGAGACATATGCTCCTCCCAAACTGAACCAGGAGGACATACACGATTTAAACAGATCAATATCAAGCAATGAAATACAAGAAGCCATTAAAAAGCTACCATCCAAGAAAAGCCCAGGACCAGACGGATTCTCAGCCGAGTTCTACAAGACCTTCAAAGAAGAACTCATTCCAATACTTCTCAAAGTATTCCAGGAAATAGAAAAGGAGGGTACCCTACCGAACTAATTCTATGAAGCTAATATCACCCTCATACCCAAACCAGGAAAAGACACATCAAGGAAAGAAAATTTTAGACCAATATCCTTGATGAATATAGATGCTAAGATTCTTAACAAAATATTGGCAAACTGTATCCAAAAACATATTAAGAAAATTGTGCACCACGATCAAGTGGGGTTCATTCCTAGAATGCAAGGATGGTTTAACATCCGTAAATCAATCAACGTAATCCATCATGTCAATAGACTTAAGGATAAAAATCATATGGTTATTTCAATTGACGCAGAAAAAGCATTTGACAATATACAACACCCCTTCATGCTGAAAACACTAGAAAAAATAGGGATAGTAGGAACATACCTGAACATTGTAAAGGCTATTTATGCTAAGCCCATGGCCAACATCATTCTTAATGGAGAAAAACTGAAACCATTCCCTTTAAAAACGGGAACAAGACAGGGATGTCCTCTTTCACCACTTCTATTCAACATTGTCCTTGAAACTCTAGCCAGAGCAATTAGGCAGACTAAAGAAATTAAAGGGATACGAATAGGAAAAGAGGAACTTAAGCTGTCACTATTTGTGGATGACATGATTCTATATTTAGAGGATCCAAAAACCTCCTCCAGAAAACTTCTAGACCTCATCAATGAATTCAGCAAAATAGCAGGCTATAAAATCAACACACATAAATCTACAGCATTTTTATACACAAGCGACGAAACAGCTAAAATGGAAATGAGGAAAACAACTCCATTTGCAATAGGCTCAAAAAAAATAAAATACTTGGGCATCAATCTAACCAAAGAGGTAAAAGATGTCTACAATGAAAACTACAAAACACTGAAGAAAGAAATTAAGGAAGACCTTAGAAGATGGAAAGATCTCCCATGTTCTTGGATAGGCAGAATTAATGTTGTCAAAATAGCCATACTACCAAAAGTGCTATACAGATTCAATGCAATTCCAATTAAAATCCCAATGACGTACCTCACAGAAATAGAGCAAGCAATCATGAAATTCATCTGGAAGAATAAGAAACCCAGAATAGCTAAAGCAATTCTTAGCAGGAAGAATGAAACAGGGGGTATCGCAATACCAGAACTTCAACTATACTACAAAGCAATAGTAACAAAAACGGCATGGTATTGGCACCAAAATAGACAGGTAGATCAATGGTACAGAATAGAGGACACGGACACAAATCCAAATAAATACAATTTTCTCATACTAGACAAAGGTGCCAAAAATATGCAATGGAGAAAAGACAGCCTCTTCAACAAATGGTGCTGGGAAAACTGGAAAACCATATGCAACAGAATGAAACTAAACCCCTATCTCTCACCCTGCACAAAATTCAACTCACAATGGATCAAGGACCTTGAAATCAGACCAGAGACCCTGCATCTTATAGAAGAAAAAGTAGGTCCACATCTTCATCTTGTTGGCTTAGTATCAGACTTCCTTAACAGGACTCCCATAGCACAAGAAATAAAAGCAAGAATCAATAACTGGGATAGATTTTAACTAAATAGCTTTCTCTCAGCAAAGGAAACTATCAGCAATGCAAAGAGAGAGCCTACAGTGTGGGAGAATAACTTTGCCACTCATACTTCAGATAGAGCACTAATTTCCAGAATATATAAAGAACTCAAAAAACTCTACACCAAGAATACAAATAACCCAATCAACAAATGGGCTAAGGAAATGAACAGACACTTCACAGAAGATGTACAAGCAATCAACAGATATATGAAAAAATGTTCAACATCTTTAGTAATAAGAGAAATGCAAATCAAAACTACACTAAGATCCCATCTCACCCCAATTAGAATGGCGATTATCAAGAACACAAGCAACAATAGGTGTTGGCGAGGATGTGGGGAAAAAGATACACTCATACATTGCTGGTGGGACTGCAAATTAGTGCAGCCACTCTGGAAAGCAGTGTGGAGATTCCTTAGAAAACTTGGAATGGACCTACCATTTGACCCAGCTATCCCACTCCTTGGCCTATACCCAAGGGACTTAAAATCAGCATACTACAGAGATACAGCCACATCAATGTTCATAGTGGCTCAATTCACAATAGCCAGACTGTGGAACCAACCTAGATGCCCTTCAATTGATGAATGGATAAAGAAACTGTGGTATATATATACAATGGAATATTACTCAGCTATAAAGAATAATAAAATTATGGCATTTGCAGGCAAATGGATGAAATTGGAGAATATCATGTTAAGTGAGATAAGCCAATCTCAAAAATCCAAAAGAGGAATGATCTCACTGATAAACGGATGATGACACTTAATGGGGGGTGGGAGGGGGTCAAGAATGGAGGAAGGAGGGACTGTATAGAGGGAAAAGAGAGGTGGGAGGGGTGGGGGTGAAGAAAAAAATAATGGAATGAATCAAACATTACTCTATGTAAATATATGAATATGCAAATGGTATGCTGTTACTCCATGTACAAACAGAAACAACAAGTATCCCATTTGTTTACAATAAAAATAAATTAAAAAAACAAAAAACAAAAAACAAAGGCCTAATGAAGGACAAACAGAAAAAAAAAAAAAAAAGAATGAAATAAGCATGTCTGGGAACGAACTCCAAAGCTATGGTCAAACAATCCTGTGATAAGGAGATCAGTATGGAACCATAGAAATCAGGTGCTTGCTATTCATCGGGACAGTGAAAAAATGACCCCAAAGGCATTTTGAAGATTATCAATGCTGCCTTTTGCATCACAGGCCCAGAATGGCAAGGCCTCAGGAATAGAAAGAAATCAGAAAAGGAACCTCACCTACCTATGGGACCTCAATTGGCTCCTCAATATCTGCCATAACATTCCTTGCCTGATCCAGGTGTGGTGCAGGTTCAATAACAGCCCCTTTGAAGAGCACAAGCAGTAAATATTGTTCACATGGTGCCATCTCCACCACAGCCCAGCATGCATAAACTGTGAGGTACAGCTACCTCCATGTAGATTTCAAAGGATGCCTAGAATAGCCTCGGGGACCAGGCAGAGAACTGCCACTGGGACAAAGTGATTGTAAAGAGTCCCTGCTATGGCCTTACCCAACGTTGCTATGGTGTAGGGGTCACTGTAGAAGGTCCCTACCTAGGGCAGTGCCTGGCAGAGCCATAGGGCAGGGCTGCCCCTGGGACTGAAGACCAATGGAGCTTAGCAGTATGCAATTCCAATATTGTGACTCCAGTGAACAAGAGCTGCTGCCTAGGCTGTACCCAGTAAAGCCGTAAGGACAAGACCACAGAGACTTGGGGAACCCAAACCCTGCCCCAGTGGATCTAGAAAGGGATGTGGAATCAAAGAATATTATTCTTTAAGATTTAATGTTGTGGGACTGGGATTCTCACTTACCTAGAAAGTGTGAGGCACTGGGTTCCATCCTCAGCACCACATAAAAAAATTAAAGGTATTGTGTACATCTATAACTATATATATATATATATTTTTTTTTTTTTTTTTAATTTAATGTTGTTAGGCTGAAGGTATAGCTCAGTGGTAGACCTGTGGCATGTATGCTTAGCATATATGAAGCCCTGGGTTCAGTCCCTAGCATCAAGAAAAAAGAAGGTGGGGAGATGATTTCATGTTGTTTACTTTGTTGGGTTTTAGACTTTCTTGGGATCTATTTCTTTTTTCTACTTTCTCCCTTTTGACTATCCTACCACTGTTCTAGTATCATATCTTGGAAGTACACACTTTCATTAAATAGTTTTGAAGATGGAGAGCAGTTTGCCTCAGGAATAATTGTATTTGAGTCTCATCTTTACCTATCTGATTTAGGTGAGATTCTAGACTTTTTAGAGTTGATGCAGGGAAAAATAAAGAGTTTGGGGCTATTGGGATGAAATGAATGCATTTTGTATGTTTAAACAATATGAATTTGGGGGGTTAGGGGCAGAATGCTATAATCTAAATGTTGGTGCCCCCCCACGACTATAGTTTGGATATTAAATGTCCCACAGACCCATGTATTAAAGCCTTGCTCCCCAGTCTGTGGTGATCTTAGAAGGTGGTGGAACCTTTAAGAAGGAGAGACTAGTTGGAGAAAGTGAGATCATTGGGGGCATGGCCTTGAAGGGGATTGTGGAACCCTGGCCCTTTTCTCTCCCTCTCTCTCTCTCTCTCTCTCTCTCTCTCTCTCTCTCTCTCTCTCTCTCTCTCTCTCTCTGTCTCTCTCCCTCTCTCTCTCTCTCTCTCTCTCTCTCTCTCTCTCTCTCTCTCTCTCTCTCTCTCTCTCTCTCTCTCTCTCTCTCTCTCTCTCTCTCTCTCTCTCCTCTCTCCTTGCTTCTCGTTTGCCACGAGGTGAAGAGGCTTCCTCTTCCATACACTCCCTCAATGTATTGTACTGCCACAGGCCCAGATCAACAGGGATAAATGACCATGGACTGAAAACTCTGAAACCTTGAGCCAAAATAAACCTTTCCTCTGTTTAAGTTGGTTGTTTCAGGTATTTTGTCACAGAAATAGAGACCTAATACATACCCTGAATATGTATATTGGAATTGTAATTATATCAAGAAGTAGAGCAGGAAGTGATTAAATCATGAGGGTAGGGCCCTCACAAATGGGATTAGTGCCTTTGTAAAAGAAACATGAGGGGAACTAGTCATCCCTTCTGTCATGTGAGAAAGCCATGAAAGGTGCCATTTTTGAAGCAGAGCCAGCCCTCATTAGACTCTGAATCCACTGGCTCCTTGATCTTGGACTTCCCAGGCTCCACAACTGGAAGAAATATATTCTGTTATTTTTAAATTACCCAGTGTAAGGTGTATCTTTATAACAGTAGAAACAGACTTAGATGGAAGCGTTTGGTGGTATTCACAGGAGCCCTTCGCTAAGAGTGACAGGAATTGGCATGCAGTGTCTGAGGTGAGGACGGGGGATTAGAGGCACAGGCCCAGATTCTGAGATAAGGACAGATGGAACTATAACTTGAAGGGGAGAGTAGAGGAAGTGTTTTAATGATAAAATAAGGAGCTGGTGGATGGAGAGAAAATGAGGATGAGGGAGGTGTAAGCAAGCAGAGTAGGTGGAGAGCTGATCAGGACTGCGGGGAGGAAACCCTCCCCTGTCTCTCTGAGCACAAGGGTTCACCTCAAAATACATTCCAGATCAGGTCGGTAGCTCACCCAGGGGAAAGTTCTATATAAGGCAGAATAGGGGGAAATCTTGAAATCCATATGCCCAGGAGAGCCAGGCATGGTGGTACACACCTGTAATCCCAGCTACTTAGGAGGCTGAGGCAAATTTGAGGTCAGCCTTGGAAATTGAGTGAGACCCTACCTCAAAAATAAAAAAGTGCTGGGGATGTAACTCAGTGGCAAAGAGCTCCTGATTCAATCTGCAGTACAAAAAAAAAAAAAAAAAAAAAGGAAGAGAAAGGAGGAGGAAAAGGAGGGAAAGGAGAAGGAGAGAGAGAGAGAAAGAAAAAAAAATCATAGTGTCCAAGATATTCAGGTGACCACCTATCATGGATGTATTTGCTTCCTCCGAGAGTGTCTTAGTCCTTTTTGTGCTGCTGTAACAAAATACCATAGTCTTGAAGCCAGAATTGGGAACAGGTAGTTAGTGTAGAAATAGGGGATCGGGTCAAATCGAGGAAATGGAGGCCATAAAATCATCTGCCTCTGGAAGTTGGAAACTGCCCCTGGAAGAATGGAATGTCAAGGATCTCTGGAGCCCATTGATTACCAAATTTACCTGCCTTTATCAAGAACTGCAAGCCAGGAACTGCTAATTAATGCCCCCTGGGCCCTTGCCTACCTGAATCACCTTGGCCCTCCCCCTGCCCATGGCTTTTCACTTAATGCAAAACCAGGCCTAGTCACGTAGGCAGGAAAGAGAGATAAGGGCGGGGAGAGAACTGGAGAACAAAAGAGAATTTAACCTATAAAAGATGTAGGGTGCGCTCACTTCTTGGGACTTTTGAACATCAGCCATGGCCCCCTTCTCCCTGCTGGGAGAAGTCTGTATTATTAGCTTTAAATAAAACCTGCTTAATATGCTTGCCTTGGCGTGCTTCTCTAGTGTTCAATCTTCAACATTAGAAGGAACAGAACTCGTCACCGGTAAATGGCGGTATCAGTCTGAGTAATTTATAATGAACTGAAATTTATTTGGTTCATGGTTCTGGAAGCTGGAAAACCCAATATCAAGAGGCTGCATTTACATGGTAGATTATATCATATGTGTGAGAGAGTATTAGAGGGCCAAACTCATTTTTATAACAAACCCACTATGACAATGATATTAATCAATTCACAAGAGCAAAGCCCTCATGACTTACTCCTTTTTTAAAACTTTTATTTTTTTATTATCTTTTTTGACAGTGATAAATGTTTAAAAATATTTTTTCATACATGTATATAGGGTAATAATATCTGTCTCAATCTACTGTCCTTCCCATCCCAACCCACCCCACCCCTCCCCTCACTCCCCTCTGTTACAATGCAAAGTTCCTCTGAAATCCCAGAAAATTGAAATTAGCAGAACTTTTAATGGAGAAGAGGCAGGACAGGAAATACATATATGCAGTTATCTTTCATTAGACAGGCCTGAGCAGGCAATCTCTGCTCTCCCACTTCTTTGGCACATGTCAGGGTGGAGTCTGGTTGCAGCCTTTTATCTTCCTTCTCTCAGCAGAAGTTGCTCTTAATTGAGGTATAGGGGGCTGTGGAGTACAGCAAATTCAGTCTGTTTCACATGGCAGCAAATGCTGTCGGGTAGAACTAACGGCAAACTCTTATGTCACAAGGACAAACTGCAAAAAGATATACCATACCATTTATGTAAAAAAACCACCCAAAGTTTGGGGACCAAGGACTAAAGCCTTCTTCGGGCTTCAGCTCACAGTTTCTATTGAGATAAAGAAAGTATCATTATGCCATGCTCAGTAAACAGGATTTGACTATTGGGGAAGAGGAGGTTGCGAGTTACTATATTGTTTCTTTCAGGAACCTCCTTAGAATCCATTTATCTGAACAATAGCTATACAACTAGCCCTCTTGAAATGAAACAATTCTATCTCAGAGCAACAGTTGACTTAACTGGACTTCTTCGGGTCTGACTTATTTTTCTGGGTTGCTATAATTCTTTTTCTCCAGACCTAGAGATGGAACCCAGAGCCTTGTGCAAATACTCTGTTCCTAAGCTAAACCCCTAGAACTTCAGGGCTGTTTTCAAATCCTCCTCTATCTGTGCCTACCACAACTGAATTATGATCCCAGGAACTCTGCCCAAATTTCTCAGGCTCAGAAATTGAAGTAGCTGTCAGAAAATCTACAAATATCCTCTCTTTGACCTCCTCTTCCTCCTGGGTAATTCTGTTACTGCTTGGAGAAAAGAGTTGTTCGGCTTTTTGTGAGAAATAGAAAGTCTGGTGGTCCATTTTTCAGAATACAGTATTTAGCCTTAAATGTAAAATTACTTGGGGTGTAAGAAAAATAGCAGAAAGTGAGAGGGCAAAACCAGACCCAGTTTTAAAAAAATTACAAGAACATTGTCTTGAGAAAGAACTGCCTGTGGAAAGGGTCAGTTCCTCTCCCTTTCTGAGAACCTTTTTCAGGACCAATTAACCATGGATCCCTACCTTTTGGATTGTAAATCACTATCTTTAAGAGTCTGACTTCACCCTTTTCAAATGTAAACACCCCTGTGGGAGACTTCCAGGCACAGCTAGAGATTTACAGGTTGCCTGTGAAAAGAGCCAGTTTCTCTAATAATTTTTTGCTTCTGTAAACACACTTCCCACTAGAAACCTGGCCACAAGGCTTTCAGTCACATAGATTAGAAATTTTATGATACCAGAAAGCCTATAAATGTGAGAAACTATAAATCAGGGTTCAGAATTTGGAGCAGAGACTGACGACTCTGGGCACAATAAACTTTAGTTCTTCCACTCTGAGTGTCCTTTGGTGCTTCCTGGGTCTGCTTCCCACAACAATGGGAAGAGCTGAATGAAAAACTAAAAGCAGTTAACACCAGACTGTGACAAACTCATAGATCCTTATCAAATAGGAGGTGAAGGGAAAGGAGATAGCCTAACTGTGAGAAACTTATTCAACTGTCCAAACCCGAAGAATGGACTAAGAGACATAAGGTATAGAAAAAAACAAGACTTTACTGACAATCTTGAAAGATCGAGAGTCTGAGGAAAGCAGTCACACTCAGAGTGGGTACAATCAGCATTTTATCCCCTAGTGCACAAAAACATCTTTCTCCCACTTCCTCATTGATTATTATGGGGTACACAACCTTCCCAAATATCACCTAGGTTTTACTGTCTCCTATTGGGTCTCCTATTAAAGAAATATACCATTAACTGTTCCCACCTCCTTTGTTTTCTTGTGGCAGGAAGGCCTTTCTGGGATTGAGTGCCTTTTGGCACATATACAGTTGATAAAGCCAGCCTCTCTCTTACCTCTTATGAGGCTATGAATTTGGGGGCTTCTGATTAATTTGACATTTTATTAGCATAATCCACTTATTTATCAGTTTTGCCTTATGATTGTGCTAGGTAGATGGTTGCTATATACCTGTAGAAACAAGGTATAGAGTCCTCCTCAACACTTAAACTCAAAAATGGAATAACTCATGGCAAACTACTGCTTTTTAAATGGAATAACTCAGGGTTAGGCACAATATGAAAACTACTATTCTATTCAGCAGGCAGTAACTCAGCAGGGAACAGCCTACTCTCCATACCTCACTTTCAGCAATTCCATTTACCCCTGGATATGTGGGGCTTCTTCCACATCTGAAGAAGGAATTTTCCAGCCCATTGGTGAAAGAGTGGAAAGCAATCCCTAAAAGCAGCACATTTTAATAACCCAGAACACTTCCTGAGCATAGTCCTTGCTTCAGTCATCAGATGGACCTCTATCAAAAAGAAATGAACTAAATTTATATGTGATTGTGTTATTTTGAGCTCATGATTTTTTTAACCTTTATTTATTTATTTATTTATATGTGGTGCTGAGAATCGAACCCAGTGCCTCGCACATGCCAGGCAAGCCCTCTACCACTGAGCCACAACCCCAGCCCTATGATTTTTTTTCTCTGATGAATTCACTTCTTTTTTTTTATTTTGCATGCTTAAATTGTATGTTTTTGGTTTTTTCTAATTAAAACTTTTAATTTTCTCCTCTATCTGAATGTGATTTATTTTGCTTTTATCTGTCTCTGGAAAGGAAACTTGCCACTCAAGTATTGCTACCTTAAGTTTTTAAGATGTATATTTCTACCTGGTGTTGTAAACTTTGGAAATGCAAACTTAAAACTTCACAGACTATTTTAAATATCAGATCAAAAGTCTGCTTTTAAAACTAGCAAATGTTATGCTGGGCAATGTGGCACGTATCTGTAATCCCAGTGATTTGGGAGACTGAGGCAGTAGGATTGAAAATTCAAGGCCAGCCTCAGCAATTTAACGAAGACCTACATAACTTAATAAGACACTGTCTCAAAATAAGAAAAATAAAAAGGACTGGGGTTGTGGCTCCATGGTTAAGTGCCCCTGGTTAAATTACCAATACCCAAAAATAAATAAATAAACTAGGAAATGTTAAATGTAAGTTTTAATTTTTTTCTTATATGCACATACTGTAATGTAATATAAAGCTGCTCCCCCGCCCTTTACGTTGCAGTCATCCCCCCCACCCAACTACTTGTCAGTCTGTGAACATCCTAGCTAGCTATTGGTTCATCAGTCAGCTTGCAAATATCCTTCTCCGTTATTGGTCCCCTTGTTAGCTCAACTGCTTAAGGATAGCTTACCCCTCTTCTTTTCTCATGCTTTCTCTCGCCTACTCATTTTCTTTCTCTCTCCTCCTCGCTTTTCACACTCTCTCTTTTGTGCACCCTTTCTCTTTTTCCTCTCATTTTCTCTCTCACCCTGCAGGGATACACTTCGTTTGCTTAATAAACCCTCTATATCAATTCCCGTGTCCAGCGTGGTTTCCTGGGTTCTTACACCTACATGTTTAAATGCTTATGTATTGACTATTTGCATGTACTAAATTGACTTGCAGAAAATCAGCCCAAGTCAGGCATAGTGGCACATGCCTTTAAACCCAGAAACTCTGGCGGCTAAGGCAGGAGGATTATAATTTCAAGGCCAGCTCAGTTACTTAGAAAGACCCTGAGCAATTTAGTGAGCCCCAGTCTCATAATAAAAATAGAAAAAGGCAGGCAGTGTAACTCAGTGGAAAAGCAATCCTGAGTTCAATCCCTAGTTTAAAAGAAAGAAAGAAAGAAAGAAAAAAAAAAAATCAACTCAAACCCTTGTTTTTGGTACTGGAAATTAAACTCAGGGGCACTTTATCACTGAGCTACATCCCCACTCCCTTTTATTTTATTTTTAATATTTATTTTTTGCAGTGCTGGGGATTGAACCCAGGGCCTTGTACTTGCAAGGCAAGCACTCTACCAACTGAGTTCTATCCCCAGCTTTATATTTTATTTTGAGACAGGGTTTCATTAAATTGCTGAGACTATCCTCAAACTTGTATCTTCCTGCCTCAGCAACCTGAGTCACTAGGAATATGGTTATATGCCACCTTTCTTGACTCCCAAATGCCTTTTGATTCACATGATTTTAGTAAATTTGTGATAAGTAACTTGAAATTGTTTATAAGAATGTCTTTAAAATCTAGTAACTCCTGCTAATTGGCCTGCTAACCAATTAGGATATTTGTGTCTAGAAATTTGAGATAGAGATCTGAAAAGATGGCAGAGTAGAAAAAGGAATCACAACCCAGCAGTTCCTCAGTCTAGACTTATGAAGTGGGAAGAGTGCTTCTCAATGAGGTAAAAAAGGAACACTTCACTGAAACATAAAACTGAACTGTGGGTATTTTAGATATAATATTAAATGTTTTCTATGTAGTGTTCAGTGTTTTATATATACAGCAACCTGTTGAGGTATGTTAAAAAATAAGTAGGTAAAAAGGAAACATAAGGAAGGACAAGAAAATAGGATTTTAATTAAGAAATTCTAAATATTTTTCCAGTCCTATCATTTCTAAGCTAGTCTCCCTTAGAGACTTATTACTCCCTAAGTTCATCTCTTTTCCAGGCCTTTTCCTAAATTCCTGAGAAATCTATAAATCTACTTGTGCAGTATTTACTAACTCCCCCCAATAATTAGATTAAGCAAAGAGAGATACAATATCTTGGTTACTGGAGAAGGGTTAAGTCAATATCCAGGTTCTTGGCATCTCCAACAAGACACAGGAAAAACAGTAAAAGAAATCAATGAAAGTGAAAGTGCATTCCATATAGCAGAGTCGTCCAAGTGAGAGAATGGCTCAAGACCCCAAGACAAGAACCTGGTGGCTAATATCTGCCATCAGTAGATTTCCCAAGGTACTTGGCCTCACTGATGTCCACTTTCCTTGGTCTCTTGATGCCCTGGTTGGGAGTTCCCATGACAACACGGGTGGTCCTACTGAGCCAGGGCGAGAGTTCCCATAGCAACACCGGTGGTTTCAGGTAGGTCCATTGTCCTGTGACCTGGCCAGAATCTTGGTATATTCTGCCATCTCCTTATTCCTAACCCCCTGCCTCATTTTCCCCTGAGATATGTGATCCCCAATTTCTTTTGGGGCAGCTGAGAGATCAGCTGGAGATCTTGTCTTCTGTACCTGCTTCAGGCTGACTATAGGCTGTTGTCTGTGCCTAATTAGGGATCATGGAACTCTTGTCTTATCTGGTCAAGATGAGACTGAGAGGGCTGGGGATATAGCTCAGTTGGTAGAGTGCTTGCCTTGCAAGCACAAGGCCCTGGGTTCAATCCCCAGCACTAAAAAAAAAAAAAAAAAAAAAAAGAAAGAAAGAAAAGATGAGACAGTGGCTGTAATGTTTGTGGTATAGTCAGACTCAGGCTGTGCAATGAAAGTTTGCTATTGAACCTATAGGACCAACTAGGCATGGATGACTTGTAAAAGAAAAGAAACAAATTTAGTAGGTTTAACAGTAAAGAACCAAAAGAGATTGTTAAGAAGAGTCACAAAGGGAATTAGCAGGGAAAGAAGCTAGGAATAGCCACCCTGTGCCCTTCAGGATTGACCCTGTATATTAGTGGCTCTTTTTCATACTTATTCATGTTTTGTTGTACGTGGTCAGATTTATTAATAAAAAAAAAAGCAGCATTCTTCTTTTAGGTATAGGCAAGTTCCACCTTATGCAGAGTAGTAGGTCTAGTGCTCTCCTGATTAAAATGCTGTGTTGGTCAGTGAGTCAAGTTGCTCTTGTAGGACCTTTAGGGTCTCACTCATTTGGACAATGGCCATTGAGTGTCCTGAGAAAGCCATGTCTGCTGTCCAAGGGAGACTTCCACTACTGCAGTCCCAGTGCCTCTAGTCAGGTCAGCAAGGACCATAATTAAGGAAATTAGAAAGGGGCCCTATTTTGTCAATTTGCCATTATATTGCAAGGGAAAAGGTAGAGATGAATTTTCAGGTTCCAAAGTTGTGTCCAGTAGGATCATTCTTACTAATATGGGCTGGGGTCGTGGTTCAGTGGTAGAGCACTTTCCTAGCATGTGTGAGGCACTGGGTTCGATCCTCAGCACCACATAAAAATAAATAAATAAATTATAAAATAAAAAAAAAATAGATCTAATATATTACTTTGGATGAAGGCTTCCAGGGCTATATGGAGTAATAGTGTAAATAGAGATTCCCCTGTAGCATAAGCCCCAATGCCCCAGAAAAATATAGCCAGAAATTTTAGTCTCTATGGCTAACCAAGTAACTGCCATTAAGGGATTGAAGAGAGGGTTTTGTTGTGTGATGCTGACTATTTTATTTTCTAGGAATAGAGATCCCTAGTTAGATGCCAAATGTAAGGTGGATACCTTGTTTGAGAATAAGGTTTTACACTGAGTTATTTGGAACTTAACAATTGGGTTATCTTCTGTTGGGTGCTCCTGATAGTAGGCCATGGTATTGAGATTTTTTCCAAAGATTAGCCTGTAGGAACTCAATTGATATTGTTCTAAATCTGTGATATATTTGATGAGTTGGGTTGTCTCAGAATCTGCCATAAGATCTTTGGATAGGAAAGGGCATTCATGTAGCATTTCATAGGGACTCATATTTAACCTGGTTCTGGGTACATTTTGAATCTTCATGAGAGCAATGGTAACATGGTTAGTTACCCAGGTTTCAAAGGTTTCCTGGCACAATTTTGCTAAGGTACACTTTAGTGTATTGTTTGCCCTTTCTACTTTTCCTGATAATTGGGGTCTCTGAGCAGAATGTAAATAATACTTGATTCCTAGAGTCTCAGCTATCCCTCAAATGATCTGAGACATGAAAGAGGGTCTGTTATTACTCTGTAGACTCTGGGGAATCCCAAACCTTGGCATTATTTCCTTTAATAAGGCTTTGGCCACCTGCATGGCATTTTCATCCCTTGTAGGGAAGGATTCAGCCCATCCAGTAAAAGTGTTCACCAGGACCAGTAAACATTTGAAACCTTGGCAGGTGGGCATATGGGTGAAATCCAGTTGCCAATCTTCTCCTGAGTAGGCTTCCCTGTGATGAATGGGTGTAATTAGAGGGGGAAGTTTTGGCCTACGGTTATAAAAACAGAGGGGACAAGTTTTACAGATTTTTTTTTTCATTGTATTTCTTATTATGTCACACAAAAAGAGCTGAGGGCTATTCCAAGGGTGACTTCTCTTCCCACATGATTGTTAAAAATAAAATTGATGTTAATTAGCCTTCAATAAAAACAGACTAAAAGCATGTTTATAATTCTCTGTAAACTAACTTCAGTCCCTTTGCTAACCTGAAGTTTAAAATGAGTTTATATAGTGTTGCTTATAGAATTCAAGTAATTTCTATTTATAATTTTATATTTTCTTGCACAAACTGTCTAGATTTTATTATTCTAATCAGCAAGGTCCTTTGCTGCCTTCTTGAAATGTTAAATGGATTTTGTGTTATGTCTGATGTCAAAAGTCTAATAATGCTTAATTTAGTAATGCTTAAATTCTAGAGAACTTAAAGTGACTTTTAAAATAAGTATAAATAAGCATTTATAAGTAAGGATCCAACAGTTTGGTAGTGGCTGAATTGTTCTTAATAAAGTTTACAAAGAACTGGTTTAAAGAAATGAAGATATTATATTTTATCAAGATAATTTCTTATATTTTCTGATGATTTTGTTTTACTTTTAATGCTTAAAAGAATATTAAGTTCCATAAGAGTTTTAAGATTATACAAATTTTCACTTGTTTTAAAGTCTCTTTTGGTTTGTAACTCTAATTAAATGAACTGAAATTCTTATAATAATGTCATATATCCTATTTATATGACTTTACTATCTAAATAAAATATAATGCCATTAATTTTTTTTTTTTTTTTTTTTTTTGGTGCTCATCTTAGCTCTTGTTTAATTTCAGTCAGATAATAAACATTTATAAATTTTTATACAACAAAACAAATACATGCAAAGTTACAAATATAGAAAATATAAAGTACATGCATATTTCAAAGACCAGTTAGTGGTGTTCACTTTGGATTCATATACAAAACTATTCAGTGCACATTGTAAGCCTAAGGGCCACACAACAGCCTTTCCCACGTATTAAGTACTTAGTACCTTACAAAACCATTAATGTGTTAGACTTTTCAGATGTTAACTGCTCTAAACAAAACTTCTAAGTTTGTCATATGCAATATATATTTCATATATTCTTTTTAAAACATAAAACACCCATATAGTGCAAGCCAATTACATTGCAGAATGGTAATATTTATCTGCTAGGTGACAATATTGAACAATTTAGGGAACAACTTGACCTTATCTAAACATTTACAGAATTTCCTTTTCCACTCAGAATGGTTATTTCTGTCATCTGCAACCTAAGATATTTTTTAGATTGTCTCCTTGTTCTTTGATTCAAAAGCCAATTAGAGAAACTGAAGACTCGACCTAATCCTGGGTTTTGACATTTATGGGACAGAAATGAAGAAACCCAAGCTCCTTTTCGCATTCTTCACTTCGTAATCCTCCAAGAGGATCATGGTTTTGCAACTGCAGCCTTCCTTGGAGTTTCATCTCCTGGTGTCACCCAAACACGGTTAGTATCACTCTAGTTTCCGGGAAACAAAGATTCACCTTCAGCGTTTAGGAGGCAATCTAACTTTTCTTGCTGCCTTAATTATCTATGATTTATTTACTAAAGAAAGGAATGCCACGTGTGGATGCTCTACACATCCCAAATGGGAGCTTGTCTCCAAAGGCACCATTCCCAAATGCTGGATTTTTCAGTCTCAGAAGTCTTTTGCCTGTGTTAATTATGTCCATCCCCTGTGAATATGTCCTCTGGCTGGAGGTTTAGGGTCACACTAATATTTACTCTAATTCAGCAACTGCTGTGTAGTTCCTTCTGCAAAAAGCAAGATGTCACCACAGCTCTCTGAAAACACACAGCACATGCTCCAGGGCTGAGCCTGCGGCCCAAGAGTTGAGGATTTCTAGTGTTTTTTCTTTTGAATGAGTATTACGTGGCCCCCTTCCAAACTTGGAAGAAATGATATCAAGTTTTCTTAACAGGGATGAGAAAAAAGTTCCAAACTACTATGAAATCATTGCTAAGCCAGGGCATTCATGCCCTGAGCTCTGGCTACTAAAGGAGCCAGAGGTATTCAGGCAAAAGTCTTGGAGGACCATTTTAAGATCTATTTTAGTCTTTATCTGTTGCACTAGACCAAAAATAAGCCTAGATTAACCAGTGATTATTTACTGTTATACTGGCTCAGCATTAGCCTTGGTCCACGAAGGACTCAATCAAAGGGCCCTTGAATAAACAGCATCCAAGTCTACTCGACATTTTCTGGTGCCCATCAGTGCCAAGGGTATAGCCTAAGGGGGATGAAGAGAAAAGCAAGAATGAGACACCACCACTAAAATGGCTGCAGGTGGATACCCCCCTCCCCCACCCTGGACCAAGATAAAGAAGACTTGGAAACAGGAAGACCTTCCTCATCCCACGATCAGGAAAATGAGGAAGGAGATGAGGAGGATCACAGGTGGGGAAGAGAAGAGGACCATGCTGGATCCTCTCTGATAGTAAGCCTGGGCCTCCTGCTGGTACTGGGTGATGCACATCTGCTCCACCACGCGCTCCATGATCTTAATGTCGGTCTCGGTGAAGTTCTCCCCTTTGGTGGTCGTGGTGACTGTGTGCTGCTTGACTGTGATATTGACGCAGTCATGCACAAAGTTGTTCTGGTTGCTGTACTGATCCACGGGCTTGTAGTACACTTGGTTGGGGTAACGATACATGTTTTCACGGTAGTAACGGTCCTCATAGTCGTTGCCAAAATGTATAAGGGGCCGGCTCATGGCACTCCCCAGCATGTAGCCACCAAGGTCCCCCACCACTGCCCCAGCCGCAGCAGCACCTGCCACATGCTTCATGTTGGTTTTTGGCTTATTAGGCTTGCCCCATTGATTGTGGGTGCCTCCTTGCCCCCAGCCACCACCGTGGGGTTGTCCCCAGCCACCACCACCTTGGGGTGGGTAGCGGTTGCCTCCAGGGCTGCCTTGCCCAGGGTAACGGCTTCCCCCAGTGTTCCACCCTCCTCCAGGCTTTGGCCGCTTTTTGCAGAGGCCAACGTCACTCAATGTGGCCACGAAGAGAACCAGCAGCCAGCAGCCAGGGTTCACCATGATGACTGATCTAAACTGGGCAGGTGCCTCTGTGAAGACAGAATGCTTTGGCTTGGTTGAAATTGTTCAGTTTGAAGTATATTCAGGAGTCCTGCCTCGGAAGCGAGGAGGGACGCTCGCAGCGCCGCCGCTGTCAGCGACTGGCGCAGGGCGCCCATTAATTTTTTTAATGGTAAATACTTTCATTATTTATTTAGATGTTTAAGCTCTTGCATTGTTTTTAGAAGCTGGTGAACTAACAAATTATTTCTGCCACAAAACTATAACCACATATTCTCCAGTCAGTATAAATATATGGTTGAATTAACATTAATACACATCACCATTTTATCAATTACATAATAAAACAAAATTACCAAGTATCCAAATATTAAGTTACACAACTCAAAAGGCATATGTTTGCTCAATTCTTTAGCAGAAACCCACTTTTTTTTTTTGCAAGCGTTTTGAAGAAAAAATCATATTTTAAACAAAAAATAAGTTGGTAAACAACTTCTGATAATTATGAAAAAACTATGAGAATTTCAGAAATTTTGTGATTAAGAATTGTTTTAGCTACTGTAACAAAGCATCTCCTACCTTTTAAAAATATTTTTTGAATTGAGAAGCTTATTGTTCATGTTCTGCATGAGACAAAGGCAATATTTTACTAAAAAAAATTAAATAGCTCCCTCCCATTCTTTCTTCAGGCCCTCGCTGTTAAGTTGCACCTTAGAATGCAAACATTAAATTAACTACAAAGCTTTTTTTGTCTAGAGACATTCAACACATGTTCTTCTGTAATCACTTAGGTTTCAAAATGTAGGTTTCCAATAACAGCATAAAGTAAGACCAAAAGAAAGACACCGAATAATCACCGTAAGACTTAGTAAAAATTGAAAACAAAAAACAACCCCCCCCCCCCCAAAAAAAATGGTTAAAAGCAAACCTGATGTATACTGGTATGAATGTGGAAGATGTAAACAAAAAGTGAGCAGGCAAATAACCATATAGGACCTACAATGTTGGAAATGACTGAAAGAATAAATCACATTTGGTCTAGAGTGTTCTTACTTCCTGCAGTTTTGGTTTTGCATAATACCAAAAATATGCAAGTATTGTGTTGGGTATTTTGGCATCTAATCTTTCTAAATTTCTTATGTATTAATAAGATTCTGGCATCAAAATAGGTTTAAATAGTACCACAGGATTTAAGGAAAGGTAAATTGGTACAAATTTTAAGAATATAACAAGAATCTTTTGCTAATTGTCCAAGTATATTGATCAAACACAGAGGTTAAATGTCTATCAAGCTCGTAGCCTGGTGTGTTAGCATAAAAGGACCAAGCCAGACATAAACTCACGTATCATTTCAGTTTTTTATTCAGGAATAGTATTATACCTCCAATGGACCTACTCTTCTGGTAGAAAATGAGCCCCTGGATAAAGGAGGGGACTGGGCTTATATAGGTTACACTGAGAGGTGACTTAATTAATGAACATATCAGCTTGGACACTCAGGAATTTGGGGTTTGTTTCACTGGGCAAAATGGGAGGGAGTCTGGGGTCAGTGGTCAGTCTCTGGGATTTATCTTACTGGACAGGATGGAGGGCCTGGGGTCAGTGGTTGGTATCTGGAAAGGATTTGTTTAGGGAGGGATTAATGCTTTGGCCTCTTCCCGGAGACTGCCTTTTTCAGGTTTGACGACACCTCATCACCAGGGATTGTTTGATTACTGGGAAAGAACGTATTGGGAAAGGATCAATGCTCTCCCTGTATGGCTTTCTTTCTTACTCCCCTTTTCCCAGGTCTCACTATTTTGGGGGTTTGTCGTTTTCCTTATCTAATAATATGTATGACAAATTAGGTCCCATCTCAAGTTCCACTTCCAGGGAACTTGAGATAAGGTGCCTAAGTTTTATTGAATACAACAGTTGTTTATACAATTGGAATCTTTGAAATAGAACTGCATTTTATTGTGATACTTCTCCAAAAGTTGCTTTCTGTTAATAGCTCCACTCTGCTTTTGTCTATGAATTGCATGGCATCTTCATATTGAACTCCACCTTCAATTAATGCTAGGGCAACAAGCATGAAGATCGTGACCTAATCATACAGCTGGTCTGGAGGTGGTGGCAAAACAGGCTGGGGGTGGGGGGGCACCAGACTACCATGCAGCAATGGCTACAAGAATGTGGAGAATGTATCCCTAAGCCAGCCTGTGCCTGAGGAGCCCACATGAGCATAGAGGTCTAATAGGGGTAACTAAATTGTTTAACTTGCTAAGTTATCTAAGTAATAATAATGCCTTCTATATTGTTGGCAATCATTTTTACATAATGCAAGCTATGTCTCTATAGTTAATATTGAAAGCTAAAGATTTTAATTAGGATATGCCTAAGACTGACTATTTTAAAAAGGGGTTTTTCTCAGCCACGTGTGGTGGTGCATACCCGTAATCCCAGCAACTCAGGAGGCTGAGGCAGAAGGATCCAAAGTTCAAAACCAGCCTCAGCAACAGCGAGGCTATAAACAAAAGTGAAACCCTGTCTCTAAATAAAATACAAAATAGGGCTGGGGATGAGGCTCAGTGATTGAGTGCCCCTGAGTTTAATCCCCTTACCAAAAAATAAAAAGTTTTTTTCTCAAACTGTTTACATTGCATTGTGACTTTGTACATTTAAGTGTATATGTTTGCTCTTGATGGAATGACATTAATTCTTGTTAAAGTTTTTACAGTTCTGTAAAATGTACCTAAATTCTAAAGATACTTTCTACCCAGATGGTGATTAACCTTGATTTACATGAGAAGGACTCTAGCTATCAGGCATTCTAACAGATCTGACAGGATTGCTTTTTGCAGAGAAGTTACTTTTCTTCGGTTGAAGATGATAAAAAGATGATAAAAGAGATGTGTATATTATTTCAATCTATTATACAGACTGAACTGATTTGCTCTTATTAGTGATTCATATTTTTGCAGCCTAAGATCTAATCTTTTCAAAAACCTCTGTCACTTACAACTAGCCAAAAAGGAGTTTTCTGAGGCCAACTCAAACTGTTTGTCACTTCCTCTCTAATGTACATCCACTCAGATCAAAGAATGAGGGGAAAAGCCCCAAAATGTGGGCAATAGGTGTGAGAAATAGTCTGGTGGTCTATTTTCAAAATATAGTATTCAGGGCTGTGGTTGTAGCTCAGTGGTAGAGTACTTGCCTAGCATGTGTGAGGCACTGGGTTCGATTCTCAGCACTGCCTATAAATAAATAAAAATAAAGGTCCAACTGGGCAGGGTGTCACACATCTGTAATACTAGCAGCTTGGGAGGTTGAGGCAGGAGAATCTCTAGTTCAAAGCCAGCCTCAGCAAAAGCCAGGTGCTAACCAATTCAGTGAGACCCTGTCTCTAAATAAAATACAAAACAGGACTACGGAGTGGCTCAGTGGTCAAATGCCCCTGAGTTCAATCCCCAGTACCCCAAAATAAAAAATAAATAAATGTCCATTGTGAAACTCCATTGGGCCATAATGACTGGGAATCAAAACCTGTTCCAAACCTGTGAAATTTCTGTCTTTTATCCCAATGCATCCCTTCCTCCTTTTAAAAGCCTTCCTCTTCACAGAGGTTTTTCAAAACAGAATTTTTTTTTTTTTTTCTCCCCCAGTACTGGGGATTGAACCCAGGGCCTTGTGCTTGCAAGGCAAGCACTCTACCAACTGAGCTATATCCCCAGCCTGGAGACAGAACTTTTGAAACAATGAAGTTTCTTTAATCTTCCTCCAAAATTGGCTTTGAATAAAACCTATTTTTCTACTATTTGACTCCAAATATTTCAGGAGTAGAGAGCATTATGGTCTAGGCTCTTTCCTTCTGAGTGGTATTATAGCTGCCCAGTAATAGATGACTGAGGCAGGAGAATTGCAAGGCAAGAGAATTACAAGTTAGAGGCCAACCTGGGCAACTTAGCAAAGTAATATAAAGCCGATACTCCGCCTCCCCACCACCTGTCAATCTGCGCTCTGCCCGCCTCTTACGTTAGAGGAATTTCCAGCATATGCTGCCTGCCGCCATTTTCCTGCTTCCCACGTTACATCCTAACATGCTAAATAGCTATTGGTTCATCAGTCAGCTTGCAAGTATTCTGCTCCGCTATTGGTTCCTTCCAGCTGGCGAGATTCCAATATCTGGGAGAAGCCACACGCCATCTTTCTCTTTTTCCTTTCTTTTCACTCTGGAGCGGACATGTTAGTCGTCCACATAATAAAGTCTCTTGCGTGAGACCTCGTGTCTGCGGTGCATTTTTCTGGGAGCTATTGGCGAGCCCAGCGAGGGGGCGGCAGTTCAGCGGGATCGCGCAGCGGCGGCTATCGCTGCAGATCCCAAGCTGCTTTACAAGCAAGATCCTGTTTCAAAAACTTTGTGGACCCTGCTTAGTCTCCCCACCATGTGCTTGACCTGGTTTGTTGGAATTTTTGGTTTCATTGTTTGTGCTTTTTAAATCTCCTGATGAACCTCTTGCTCCCCTTCTCAACCACTTTACTTGCTCATAATGGCATGTCAGAGTTCTTGGTTATTTGACATTCTCAGGATCAGGCAATTGAAATCCACTAGGGTACTCAGTGCTTAAAGACTTCCCTGATAGGAAAATCTGGTAGTGAGCCATAGTTAGACTTAGTCTATGTCAGGAAGAAAACATTCACCAACACAGGCACATTGCACAATCAGTCAATTACTCCGGCCCCCATGGCTTCTCCATAAAGAAATTCGTTAAACCAGAGCTCAACATAATTGTCTCCTCTTCTGCTCCATTTCTAGCTGCTGCTTCTTCCACCTTCTTCTTCTACCTGCTGTGGATTTTCACTCCTTCTCTGTCAATCACTTCTTGCTTGTAGGTGTCATGTTCTTTAAAATATCTATTTTCCTTTTTTTTTTTTTTTAGAGATGTTTCTCTGAAATTTCCTCCCTATGAGAGATGGGAGCTATGGCTGTGATATTACCCATATCTTTGACCATCAACTGTTGAGAACAAGGTGACATCTGTGCAGTCATGTTGTATGAACAAGCCATTTCGGGAACTGGCCCGTAAAACCTCCCGCCAGGGAAGGGCACACAGGCACTACCCTCAAGAGCCAATACAGGACAAACAGGACATACTGGGCCACCGAGGTTTATCAAAGCTGTTAAGAGATATCTATCTGAGAAATGGGCAGCTGCCAGGACAGGGGAGGACAGGGGAGGGGGCCTAGCTCTGACTCATCTCCTGCATAGTTCACCCCCTCCCTCCTCCCTTCTTCCTCCAGGACCATTCAGTTTTGACGGGACCCAACCAAAAGAGAACAAATGTTTAGCTGTTCGAATGTTAACCAATAATGTACAGGTCTTTGTATGTGAATGATTGGAAATTTCTTAAGTAGAGTGCTTTCTCATCCCTTGGGGCTGCACCCCACTCAGCCATGGTAGTGGTCTGAGAGGCTGGTTGCAGTCCAGGCTCGAGCTTGCAATAAAACCTCGTTGTGTGATTTGCATTGCCGTGTGTGCACTTTGACTTTCTGGGGGATCAGTTGATATTGAACCCCAATATAACCAAAATAAAACAGGTCAAGATAAAACTGGTCTTTCTTTTTTTCTTGGTTTAATAAGACCAAAAAGATGGAATAGGAACAACTGGGATGCCATAGAGCAGCCTCTCATGAATAAAGCTATCTGTGTTCTTTTTGGTCCAATGAGTAGGGAAACTACCACTGGGAAAGAAAGAATAATTACCAAGTTGCTAGAAACAGAAGAAAACACCTGAGAGTTACACAGCCCCTAGAAAAGGGGTCAAACCAAAGGGAATGAGGCAAATCGCATCCCACAATTGGTAGACAAGGAGCTCATGGTCCTGGCCATATGAATTCAAAGGAAGTGGTGCATACCCAACATAGGGGCCAGAAATGTCTGGTTACAAAGGTTATTATGGGATTTCTCTGGGGATGTCCAGAGAAATACCCAAACACAAAGTCCTTAATTCCCAAGAGGGATGCCTTGGGTGAAATACAGGGCTTGCTTACAGGACCTAAAAATTCCTTTCCAGAATAGCCAACATGGGATGAACCACCTCCATTTCATAAGACTCCCTGCTCAGATGTACCTTGCATCACTGGAAATGCTTTTTTTTTTTTTTTTTTTTTTTTTTTTTTGAGAAAAAAATGACTTATTTTTTATTGTAATAATGTTTGACCCCATTATGAGCTAGGGGATTCAGAACAATGGCCTCTGAATGGAAGTCAAAATTATTATACCATGGACTGGGGTTGTAGCTCAGTGGTAGAGTGGAGGCCCTGGATTTGATCCTCAGCAACACATAAAGATAAATAAATAAAATAAAGGTATTGTGTACAACTACAACTTTAAAATATTTAAAAAAAATTATAATGCTATCCTGTAACTAGACTTATTTTGCAGAAGACAAAGTAAGTAGTTGAAAGTTCCCTCAATTCAAGCCTTCATGACCTATACCATAGCCCACTCCTATGCAATGACAAGATCCTACAGGAGGCCCCTAAGGCCCCAAATTCCAATATCCTGGATGACCCATTATTAAACTGCCCTCCTGTTTCTCAGAGGGAACAGCTCCAACAACCTCCTTCCTATGATCCAGAGAGGAACTCCACAGGCTGACCCCTTCTCCAAAGCTACTAAGCCTTTGGCATACCCAAAGGAGGACCCGTTATGGTTTCCTATGACCCTGCTGTCCTCATGTTACCATTCAGGGAGCTGGCTGGAACAGGAGACCATTAGGGTGCAAGTCCCCTTCTCTGTTATGGATACTCAACAGTGTAAGGAAATACTAGGTAAATACTCAGAAGACCCAGGCAAATTTGCTGATAGGTTTCAAACCCTAACCATGAATTTTGATTTATCCTGGAGATACATTTAGTTTATCTTGACAGTATTCTGCACCCCACTGGAGAGGGAGAAAATCACTGAGGCAGCCTGTATGGAGACTGATGAGATTTTTGTCTGCACCCCAAATGAAAATCACCAGGGGCAGAGACAGTTCCTTTTAACGACCCCAAATGGGATTATAATATTTCTGCAGGAATGCCAAGGAGAACCCAGATGATAGGAGCCATCTAATATTTTGTATGTTATTGCCACACATAACCCCACCCCTGTTATCATTGGTTATTGGTTATCATCAGTTATCCCAATTATTTTCTGAACCACTGTTCTCCACCTCATATCCTTGGTGACTAAAGGAAAAAATCTTGATAATTAGTGTTTTTGTTTTTTTCTATTTTTTGGATAGAGCACATTCTAGTAAAGATCAAAAGGTCTCTTGATTGGAACTTGGATGCTGCTGCAGCCCTTAGGGACCAATAGAACATCACCAGACTTCATTCATCTCCTAATTCACATCTTAGGTAAAGGAGTACTCTCCATCTCTTAGGGTCAAAATGCTCTATTTAATGCTCTTTGCCTCTTGTGTTCAAACGTTGACTTTCTCTACTCCTTAGCTTTTTGCCAGATCTCTCCAAGATTTGCATCTAGAATGTAAGTTGCATATGCAAATGTCCAAAACCAGTTCAAGACCAGAGAAAAGGAACTGGGGTTGTGGCTCAGTGGTAGATCCCCAGCCTAGCATGTATGAGACACTGAGTTTGATTCTCCACATATAAATAAATGAATAAAATAAAGGTCCATCAACATCTAGAAATTATATTTTTAAAAAGGCCAGAGAAAAACATGTCACTTTTAATTTCAAACTGCTTAGGGACATAAATGACTGTTTTATCTGTTCTTATACTCCAGGATTAAAAGTATTGGCATCAGATCTGCTATTTTGCTGCTGCCATTATTCTCCCTCCCCCATACCACTTTACAACCCAGATTGTTAGCCCACAAACTTCCTAGCCAGTAATTGGTCCAGATTGTTAGCCCAGAAACCTCCTTGCCAGTCATTGATCTGTTGTTATTTGCCTGTGAAATTTGACTGCTTAAGAATGGCTCCACTGCCATTCTCTCTCTTCCTCGCTCTCACTCTTGCATGCACTCTTTCGCTCACTCTTTCACTTTTTCTTTCTCTCTCTCTCTCATTCTCTCTCTCTCTCTCTCTCTCTCTCTCTCTCTCTCTCTCTTTCACACACACACACACACACAGACACACACACAGACACACACACACACACACACACACCCTGTGGTCAGACACTCTGCCTGTCCACTTAATAAAAGCTCTTGTATGAGTTCCTGCATCCGGAGTGGTTTCTGAATGCTTCCATTGGTGCTGTGACTCGGATGGGCTTTTCTACCACCACTTAGGTGGGTGGAATCCCATTTGTTGCCCCAGACCCCAAGACGCTGGTCTCACCTTCCATTTGCCTGGTTGCTCTCCTTCGCATCCAGACGCCAGCCTCATTCGGTAAGTGGCTTCTCCCTGGCTTTTGGTCACGTGGGAAGTGACGGTTGAGTGTCTGGCAGCCCTGAGACACTCCATGGGTTGGGGGAACCCCCGTCAAGGTCCTTGCAACCAAGGCTGAATCTCTTTACTGATTGCTGGGGGCAAGCTCTGGGCTGACGGGGGACTCTTTCCTGAGAGGACTACCTCTTGCGAGACCTACTCCAGTTCTGGGTTCTCTCTATGACATTTTTGTCTCTATGGCACCAGGCACCCAGTTACCCCTACAGGATTACTTAGCCTTGATGCTTATTTAGTGGTAGTGATGACTCCCTGGATAACTTGTCTTTCTCTCATGTGATTTCCTGGGGGCAAAGGGATGCCTCACCTCTATATTCACCAATTCCTCTTTCGCAACAGGCAGCTCACTATCAATCCCCATCAATACCCCCCTGGGCTGCCTCTTAATTAATTTAAGAGTCCCTCCACCTGACCCTGGACCTCAAACCAAATGGCACTTTAGATCCCAACATTTTTAGGGATCTTTTAATTTCTGAGACCACTCAGGGAAATGGAAAGAGATTTCCCTACGTCAAGTTTTCTCTTTCTTGTAATCTTTGTACTTCTTGCACACCAGAACTTTCTCTCTCTCTCTCTATCTTTCTCTCTCTCTTCCTCTCCCTCCCTCTCTCTGCCTTTCTTTCTTGTGCTCTCATGCTATTTTACTAAAATAATTAATGGTCATTATCATTTTTTCTTCTTCTTGTTTTGTTTTTCTTAAGTGCTATATTTTCCAAGCTCACAATTTTGATCCTATATACCTAGGTTAATGGTTTTCTGATCAGTTCTATTTTTATTCAACTCTACAGTTATTTTTGAACATCTGTTACATTGCAAAGGAGATTCACCTATAAAAAGCTACAAGGTCTTTGCTTTTGTGTTATGTGTATATCTTGTCTGATATCCTGTTGTCTGTCTATATATGTGCATCCAAATACAGTGCTCATGAATTAAAATTAAAATATGGATCCAGATACCTTTAATTCACATGATTTAAAAAGGGTCAATTTAAAATTGGGTAAACAAATGAAGGTAAAATGTCTTTAAAATTACTTACCTCACAAGTCTCTAGGTAGTCAAATTAATAAAATGTTGATATCTATAAAATGTCTAATATCAACTGTTTCTAGAACTTTTCTTCCACAGGAAAGAGAGAACAGATACTATTCAATATATTTGTCTGATATCTTGGTTTTATAGTAAAATCAGTAGATTTGACATGTACGGGATTATTCACATGTGTTTGTTAGAGACATTTGATTAATTCACAAAGTTAAAATGCTAACTCCACAAGTTCCATGGGGTAACATCCTTAAACATTATTGGTATTTTCATAGGTTGGTAAGTAAAAAGGGTTTAAAATTGCTTTGTGGCATCACTAAAAACAAGGTTACTAAGAGTTAAGTCCTAACAGGTACAATTCTATATACAAAGGGATCCAAAAATTTCAACTGTGTTTCAATTATAGTACTGTACATAACAAAATATTTCATCTTGTTAAAATGGAGTAATTTATCTAAATTCAGAAATTTCATAAGAGTTGTTTCAGAATGTGAACAAAAAGGGGTCAACATATAGGAAAGAAAAATAAAAGGTTCTAGGTGTGGAAATATATTTAGTAGAAGGGAGAGGAAAATGTTTCTGGGTAGGAAAGTTTTTCTGTGATGAAACCCGGGATGGGATTCATGGTCATTGCCTGCTGATTCTCCCTTCATGGGAATCTGAGCCACCTTGACAGTGCCACGTCCTCCTGCCAATATCCACCATGGGTGTTTCTGCCTCTTGCCATTGCTGACCTCCTTGCCCACCACAGAATCTGACTCTGGACAGCCTTCCTTCTAATGGTGGTGAGTCCTCAGAACTCTTCTACTGTGGCCCTGAACTCTCTCTCTCTCTCTTTCTACGAAAACCCCAGGGCTGGGTCAGCATCTCCCTCGGCTTTGGCTGCAGACCTGTCAGGGATGGCGATGACCCTCACTGGTGGTCTGCTCCTACGTGGGAAATCAGAGAGGTTGTGGGGCACCCAATCCTCTCCTGTTTCCCTTCTCTGGGCTCCTGAGAACTCTTAGCCATCAGCTCTGCCCATTCTAAAATTCTCTGCAACTCCCACCCCCTTGACTGTCTCCTTAGAAACATTTGGCCTCTCCATTTGACTCCAGATCTCAAACCTTGCAGGCTAATTTTCCATTGCAACACAGACTGACCCCAGTATAAGTTAGATAATGACTCCTCTTGGCCAGAGAATGGACTTATATAACTTCTGACACTGCAGCAGCAAGTGGGTAGTGATTCTCTATGTTCAAAACTTTGTTTCTCTTCACTCTTTGTGACAATAAAAATAGTATTGGGGATTTATTTATTTCACTTAATGTTGTATAACAGGACCCTTAGAGCATGATTTGTTTAAAGGTTAATATCCTAAAATATGAAAACATTTTGCCACTTTGCCACACAAAAGGAAAGTTAAAATTTCTCTCAGCCTTTCTTTGATTCATGTTTTAGATATAATGTTACATTGTGTTAACTAATGTTCATGTAGACTCAGGAAACAATATATGTAAGCTTCTTAAAATGACATTTAAGAAAGAGGCAAAGATCAGCTTTAGAACTAGAAAACTTTACCTAAGATTTGTGAAGAGCCCCACCTTACCTGAGATAAGACTCTGCCTCCCACACTGCTGCATGTCAGAATGGCTCCAAAATAAACCAGACTTTAGCTTATTAAAAGTTATATTCAAAAGACTTTTTTTGTTGTGAAATTACTGTAATCTCAAACAGAGGACATAATGTATAGCTCAGCCAAAATTCAAGATAGCTATTACACAAACTAAATGTTATACTGTTGTTAATTCCATTTTGTATTTTCCTTGTAAAATATAACTGTTGCCTGATTAATGTTTTGCAGAAGTACTACTTCAAGAACAAACAACCTAAATTAATTTGAGATAATAAGCATCACCTATAGGACAGATGATATAGATTCCAATTAAATAAAAGGAGGTAAATGATTGTAAAGTCATAAACATTAGAGTTAAAGCCCAGTACTCTTACTTTATGACTGGTGAGACTGGCTTGCTGGATGTTTAAGATCAAGATTAACACAAAAGGGCCAAGAAAACCAGTATTTGGTTCTTGCCCTCTGAGTCAGCCTGAACCCAGGGAATGGGAGAGCTTCTCTAAGGAACTTTGCAACTCTGGGCCACAGGACCTTCTGATCAGGGAGATTGATGAGACCACTAGAGGATAAGAAGCCAATCAGTGCACCTGCTGCAGAGGAGAGTCATTGAAAAAGGGAGACATCCCTGATGCTTCCAAAGGAAGCCACCTCATCAAGGAGACCCTACCTAGCAAATGGCACTAAAAGAGCTAAGAAGCCACTCTCAAGTTCTCCATGAGTAACCCCTGTGGGAACTTAGCTGATCCTTAACAACAGATAAGAACAAGGTCAATTTGACCAGCTTGATCTTGAATGCCTAGCAAAACAGTTAGAACCAAAACATAGTCATTCCCGGGCATTTAAAAGAAGAAACAATAGTTAAATGTAACTTAAGACCTACACTTATGTTAGCCCCAAGAATAAGATTGGAGGCTACTAAAGAGATTCTTAGGTAGGAGTGCCTGATAACTATCAAGAGAAACAGTGAGAGTCAGAAATTTTTGGTCGTTTTAAGGTCTACAGATCTTCCTAAACAGGACCATGCCTGCTAAATTGCCTACAGAAGTTCCTACAAGATTGGATACACAAGTTCATCAACCAGCCGGTCAATCAACCACTTCTCCTTCAAGACCACCAGCCCCTGATACCCAAAGCTGAGACTTGCAATTCACTATTCACACCTCTGACTCCAAAAACTCTGCTCCCACCTAAAGCCCTCCCTAATTCCGTTTTTTTTTTTTTTTTTTTTTTTTTAACAACAACGAGACTCTTTGCCCCTAACCAGCAGGAAGAAGCTACAGAAAGATCATCATCCCACCCCTGGTATCTATAAAAACAAAAAGGGAGGAATACTGGCATCAGATCTATCTGCTATTTTGTTGCCACCATTATTTTCCCTCCCCCACACCACTTTACAACCCAGATTGTTAGCCCACAAACTTCCTAGCCAGTAATTGGTCCAGATTGTTAGCCCACAAATCTCCTTGCCAGCCATTGGTCCTTTGTTATTAGCCCATGAAATTCGACTACTTAAGAATGGCTCCACTGCCATTCTTTCTCTCTCCCTTGCTCTCGCTCTTGTGTGCACTCTCTTGCTCACCTCTCAATTTCTCTTTCTTTCCTTCTCTCTCTCTCTCTCTCTCTCTCTCTCTCTCTCTCTGTCCCCTTAATAAAATCTCTTGTGTGAGTTCCTGTGTCCAGAGTGGTTTCTGGGTGCTTTCAGAAAGATCCTATATGTGCAAATCTTCTTGTCCTTGAGAACATTTCCTGAGAACCTAATGTGTTCCCACATTCTTTAAATATCTGGGCTGATTCTAATCTGATCCGAAGGTACACTCCGGTCTGATCCATGTTGCATGTGCTCCTTTACTACAGTAATTACAGTCATGACATTTCTTTCAAAACCTCTCTTTTTCTGAGCTCATAGTTTTTCTGATGAATTCACGTTTGGTCCTGCATGCCCAAATTAATATTTTGTTCTGCTTAGTCTTATTTTGTCTAACTGGAGTTTTTGTTTATTTTAGCCTGCCATTTTTTTTCTGATGTCTTTATTCAGAGTCAATCATTCAAGGGTTAACTCAAATATAATGATAAAGAGATCTTCTCCTTTAAGAGTTCTAAGAAAGGAGAATAAACAGTGGTGATAGTGGGGGTATAACAGCCCCGTGAAGGATGAGTGGCCACCTGAACATTTGATTTCAGCATTCATCATGGCTGACAGACCACTCCTAATATTCCTCAAAGCACCGGGCCTTCCCATGTCAGAGTCTAGAGTCTGAGTCATACTGTAAAAATATCTATGACAGGTGTTTTTTTTTGTTTGTTTTTTTGTTTTTTTTTTTAACTTTTAAGGGGTTAAATCTGATAGTAGTTGTCCCTACCTGTAGGGATTTAATTTAATACCTGGTTAAAAGCTACAAAATCCTTGTTTCCTGTTTTTTTTGTTGTTGTTGTTTGTTTGTTTGTTTGTTTAAACTGGAGATCGAACCCAGGAGTATTTAACCACTGAGCCACATCCCCAGTCCTTTTTATTCTTTATTTTGAGACAGGGTCTCACTAAGTAACCTAAGTCCTAGATGAGTTGCTGAAACTGGCTTTGAACTTGTGATCTTCCTACCTCTGCCTCCTAAATTGCTGGGATTACAGGCATATACAGTCCTGTCTATTTTATGTATATTTGTGTATACCTCTGTATTGTGTGTTGTGTCTCTATAAATGCTTGTGTTTATGTATCATTTACATGCTACCAAAATTAGCATATAGATAATGAACACTCAAATTTTAAAAAGGAAGGGGGGATGGATCTAAATATTTTTCAGTTTACATGACTTAAATTGGTTAAATAGACAAGAGTAAAGATGTCTTTAAAATTACTAACCCATAGGTTTTCTAGGTGGTCAGTCAAGAGAGTGTTAAGTTTCTATAGTTTTTGAGCATGAAAGGATGTTGTATTTTGTCAAACGCTTTCTCTGTGTCAATTGAAATAATGATATGATTCTTAACTTTAAGTCTATTGATGTGATGAATTACATTTATCAATTTCTGGATGTTGAACCAACCTTGCATCCCTGGGATGAACCCCACTTGATTGTGGTGCACTATCTTCTTAATACGTTTTGTATGTGATTAACCAGGATTTTTGCATCTATATTCATTAGAGATATCTGTCTAAAATTTTCTTTCCTTGATGTGTCTTTGTCTGGTTGGGGTATGAGGGTGGTACTAGCTTCATAAAATGAGTTTGGAAGGGTTCCCTCCTTTTCTATTTCCTTGAATACTTTGTCATGTATAACTAATTAGAATAAATTTAAAAAGACAAGATTTCTGGACATCAGAGGTCTTGAACCTCTCTCTTTCTTGGTCCACTTTGTTCTACCTTACAGAGTGCTACTTTCACCTTCACCTTCAATCAATCTGTACTTTAGCATGGTGTGGTGGCACATACCTATAATCCCAGCAGCTCAGGAGGCTGAGGCAGGAGGATCACAGATTCAAAGCCAACCTTAGCAACTTAGTGAGGCTATAAGCAACCTAGTGAGATCCTGTCTCAAAATAAAAAATAAAAATTAAAAGGGCTGGGGATGTGGCTCGGTGGTTAAGCACCCTTGGGTTCCATCCCTGGTACCAAAAATAAAAAAATAAATAAATAATCTGTACTTTGCCTGTTACTTCTGTGTGGTTTGTTAATTCTTAGTTTGGGACACCAAGGACTGGACCCCAACTTGTGGGAAGCCATCCTTATCTAGCAGAATCAGACAGTTCCCTGTCTTGTTTCCCTGAGAATATGGCTCCGCTAACTCCACCCTATCCTGTCCATCACAGAAGAAGCACCCCCTGGTCTTGACCCCCTTTACCTGTGTGTCTATAAATAAAAGAGAGTTGGGCTACTCCATGTTGTTAGAGGCCAGAGTTGGTATGGCCAGACCCGTCACACCCCCTCTCATTTAAAAGGAGTATTGGCTCTTGTGTGTTTATTGATTAGATAAGTTCATGGGTAATTGATTGATTTATAGCCAACACCATCCTCCAGCAGTTAACTCTTTTCTCATCCACACAGGACGTGGTCAAAAGACCCCCACACCAACTGGATATCCCAACAATAACAGTGAGAGCAATCTGGCTCTAATGATGTATATAGTCTCTGAAGCTGATAAGGTTGTTTGAGAGGGCATGGGTCAGGCTCAACCTTAATAGTTAACAAGCCATGAGTTATGGTGGGAGAGCAGGGGGAAAAAATCCTTATATTATGTTTTAATGATAGGCCATGAAATAAGGCCAGGATGCATTTGCCCTTTCTCTCTTTGGTGTTTTCTGAGTGTATCACTATCACCAGACATTCAGTGAAACAATCACATTTCTGATATCCCATACATGTCTTTCTGCATTGCTTTTTGGGTTTATTTGAATCAAGATCCAAATGAGGTTCTCAAATTGGAGACAGTTGGGGTGCCTCCAAAGTCTTAATCTTTGGGTTTCCCTCCATTTTGGTTTTTTTTTTTTTTCCTTCTTGGAAAAACTGGGTCCTTAGTCCTGCAGCCTAGTGTCAGGCTGGATTTTGCTGACTGCCTCCACCTTCTAAGAAACATGCTCACTTACCCAAACCCAAACAATGGAACCAGAGTACGAGGTGCAGCAGACAAGACTTTAATGACCACCTTGCATGATCAGGTGTTTATCTCCTAGTTCCAAGATTCCAAGGTTCCTCCCTTTGTTCCTCATTGGCCTAGTACTATGGGATGCGCGAACTTCCTGGATATTGCCTAAGTTTTACTGTCTCCTATTGGGTTATTTAAAGAAAAGCACTGTTAGTTGTCTCTATCTCTCTTTGTTCTCTTGTGGAGGGAAGGTCTTCCTGAGGTGTGCATTTTGACACATACACTTGCTTCTTCACTTAAGTTACTATTTCTTAATAGAGATATTTCTATCTATGTTGGTCAGACTGACCCTTCCCCAAACTCTTGCTTATCAAGGGGCTGTTCAGGTGATTGTACTTTGAATCTGCCACATCTGCAGGCTATTGTGCTGTTGTCTGAGTAAACAGCTGGTAACTTTCCACTCTGTTCTATTTCCCCTCCAGCTGTTGGTCTTACATCTCCAGTAATTTTACATTTAAGGCTAAATATTGCATTTTGAAAATGAACCACTGGATTTTCTATTTCTCACACTATGAGCCATTAGTTAGTTCTTGGGATTGCACCCAGATTCTTGTTCATACCAGGTAAGAGTTCTACCCCTGAGGAACATTCCCAGTCCTTTAGTTTGAGACAGGGTCTCACCAAGTTGCCCAAGCTGACCTTTTGCTGTAACAGGGGTTTCATTTACATAACAGGAATTCATTTAATTCTTTGAATATAAACCTTGGTGCTTGATCACTGGTGGCTTATTTTATTTTAATTTGAAGTACTGGGGATTGAACCCAGGGGTGCTTTATCCTAAGCTACATCCCAAGCCCTTGTTTATTTTGATATAAATCCTCACTAAATTACATAGGCTGGCCTCAAACTTGCAATCCTCCTGCCTCAGCCTCCCAAATCACTGGGATTACAGGCATGCACCACTTGCCTGGCTGGTGGCTTTTTAAAAAAACTGACATTTTTTTCCTTACTCTTCTCCCTCTTCCCCTCCCTAACTAAGGGGAAAGCAAGATTAACATTCTTCCTGTCCTAAGCCAAGTTATCTGTCCTGCTTGCTGTACTTGAGAAAAAACTTTACCTGGAAACTGAAATAACAGCTTTCAAGGATATAAGTTTAATGTTAATTACATTTACTGATAAAGATTCTTGGAAAATAGCCTTTGTGTCCCTTTTTTTTAAATCCCTCAGTTCCCACTGGCCGTGACAATTGCAGCCTCTGAGAAATGTATCCCACTGCCTTTTTCTTATTTGCCAGCAAATCAGTAAAACTTCTTTATCCTTTTTCTCAAAACCTTGTTCTTTTTATGGGAGTAGCATTGGGGACAAGGACTGAGCTTTTGTCATAACTGCCCAAGCCTCCCAAGTCACTGGGTTTATAGGCATGCTCCCCTGTTTCCTGGCCTTATGAGCAATTTATATCACGACAATGTGCAATGCTGACAAAAAAAGCTTTGTCAGACTAGAATGTTCCATACAACTGATGAGTATGCGAAGTATGCAAAGTACAACTGTCTTAGAAAAAAGGTTTTAAAAAACTGTTAAAAATATCTGATATTGTTTTAATCAGCTTTTTTTTTTTTTTCTGCTGTGACTTAAAGAACTGACAAATAACAATTTTAGAGGATGAACAATTTATTTGGTGCTCACAGTTTCAGAGATCTCAGTCCACAGATGGCCAATTCCATACCTCTGGACTGGGGGTAAGGCAAAACACTACGGCAGAGGAAAGCAGCTCAGGACATGGTAATCAGGAAGCAGAGAGAGCTCTGCTCACCAGGGACAAAATATAAATCCCAAAGGCATGCCACCAGTGACCTACCTCCTCTAGCCACATCCTACCCGCCTACAGTTACTACTCAGTTATTCCACATTGGTGTATTAATGCGCCAATTAGATTGAAGCTCTCACAACCCAATCACTTTATACCTCTAAACTTTCTTACACATGAGCTTTTTGGGGGAAATATTATGCTTCAAGGGAGAACTATGCAGTGGCTCATAGACATTTTTCTGTGTTATCAGAGTCTAGTCTTTCACTGTCCTTGATCTAATTTACAATTCTGTACATTGTAGATAATTTCAATGCAAAATAATTCTTGTCACTGCACATGCAAGTTCTATCAGGTAGAACTTTCTTCCCTAAGGGTGGAAAGGGCCAGTTTTGTCTCCATTTGCACATTTATTTCAATATTCTTGAATACCAAAAAAATGGTTAAAACATTACCAACCTTCTCCTTAATGAAGGATAAAAATAATTATTTTTAAAAATTTACTATTTAAAAATAATTAAATATTAAAAAATAATTAAATATTAAAAATAATGTTGGGGATGACCTTATTTTACATAGAGCTCCTGCATTAGGCCCAACAGACCTGATCAAACCAGAATGAAGGCCTATAACTAGATGCCATTACTAGATGCCACATAATAGAACTTGCCTTGAAATATGCCAGTTTAAACAAACAAACAAACAGATAAACAAACAGGAAATTCACAATAGCCAATCAGAAGGGAATAGTTTTACCTGAGCCATCAAAACTAGTCTCCTCTTTTTTAACTATATAAAGAAAGTAATTCTGAAATAATCCACTTTTTCTTCCATTTCTGTTTTCTTTAGCCCTTTTCTGCCTACGAAGTCTACCTTTTCTGCTCAGTTCCACATAGCAACTTTTCTAAATGTTTAGGTATAGGATGTTGTCTGATTATAAATAGCTAATAAATGGTGAGTTAGGGGTGGGGATAGGGCTTGGTGACCCAGTGCTTAAGTGGCAAGTGGGCATGTGTAAGGCCTTGGGTTAGAACCCTAGCACCTAGGAGAGAGAAAGAGATGGGGTGTTGAGGGGAGGCAAGTGAAACTAATTTGTTGAACTTATTTTGTTTGTGTGGTGCTGAGGATAGAACCCAGGGCCTCCTGTGTGCCGAGCTACATTCCTAGTTCCTGAAAAAAATTTTTTTTTCTTTTGCAGTTCTATGAATACAACCCTGGGTCTCATACATGCTAGGTGAACATTCTTCTAATGAGCTAATACCCCCCAGGTCTGAAAAATTTTAACATGAGTTAAGATCAATAAGAGAGTTAGACTTTTCCTATTTAAAAAATCATTGTATTGTATGTAATGCATAGAATTGCATAAAAAACATAAAGAGTCTTAAAGTTTGCCCCTGAGACCTAAGGATGCATTTCCAAGGATTGGGCTGAGAAAATCTTCCAAAACACTAACAGAGCTCTCTGAACAAAAAAGTTTGTTGGGGCTGGGGAGATAGCTCAGTTGGTAGAGTGCTTGCCTTGTAAACACAAAAACACAAGGCCTTGGGTTCAATCCCCAGCACCAAAAAAAAAAAAAAAAAAAAAAAAAAAAAAATTTGTCCTATATTATGTGTAGCAAGGAAAAAAATGCTTCTAATTTACATATCCAAGAACAAAAGGATGAGTAAGACAGACATTAAAACGGATTCATAGATTGGCATGATATTTTTATTGAAATCATCTTTTATTGACTGGGGGTGTAGCTCAGTAGTAAATCATTTGCCTAGCATGTGGGAAGTCTTCAGTTCTACTCCCAGCACCCCCCCAAAATATTCATCTTTACATTCATTATAGTTGGTTGTACATAGATTTTTCCCATAATTTATCTCTATAATCAACACTGTAATGAAATTTTCAGCTAATTAAGAATTGTTAACACTTGGGACAAGGCTTATGCTATAAAACAGGATCCAAATGGTGCCTACAATATGACCTGTCACATTTTTTTTAAACTGAGAGAAGGGGAAAGGAAATTTACCAAAACATATACTGTTGCCTCTGAATCATGGGATTTATAATGTTTGGTCCTGTCTTTATCCCTCTTTTTGTTTTTTATGGTACTTGTGATGTAATCTAGAGTCTCACACATGCTAGGCAAGTGCTCTACTACTTAATTATATCCCCAGCCCATGTTTGAGCCTTTTTAAAGTTTCTACCATGGCCAGGTATGGTAATTACACCTGTTAATTCCAGCTTTTTAGGAGACTGACATCGGAGGATCACAAGTTTGAGGCCAGTCCCAGCACCTAAGCAAGACCCTGCCTCAAAATAAAAAACACAAAGGGCTGGGGATGTAGTTCAGTAAAGGAAAGTTTCTACCATCTATTGCTGATTGAAGCTATAACCATCCCCTACCTCCACCTTGAGATTGTAGACGCAAGGTCAAATAAGGTAGCAAGGTATCTTAGTCTGTTTTGTGTTTCTATAACAGAAATTCTGAGGCTAGGTAATTTGTATAGAAAGGAGGTTTATTTAACTCACAATTTTGTGGTTGAAAATCTAATAAGATTAAGTGCTGGGGTGTGGCTCAGTGGTGGAGCCCTTGCCCAGCATGTGTGAGGCTCTGGGTTCAATTCTCAGCATGTAAATAAATAAAATAAAGGTCCATTGACAACTAAAAAAAATTTATAAAAAGAAAATCTAAAATTGGGTGACTTCATATCTTTGGATGCTGGTGAAGGCCTTCTGGTTATATCATAACATGGTAGATGCATCATGGAGGGAGCCCATGTGAGAAGGATAGAGAGATTATGTCCAAGACAGGAAACAAGCAAGTGCATCAAGAAAGCCAAATTAAGTTTATAGCAATTCATTCTCATAAGAACCAATTAAATCCCATGAGACCAGACTTGCTCTCTTGATAGTGGTCACTAATGCATTCAGAGAGTGATGCCCCATTCCCTAATCACTTTCCATTAGGCCCCACCTCTTAAGTTTCTACCATTGTTCAACTTCATCATACTGGGGACCAACTTTAGGAACCTTTGGGGGACAAACCATATTCAAACCAAAGCAAGGGGTCCCATCTGGCTACTGCTAGGATGGAAGGAAGTACAAGTCAGCACCTTCCAGGAACTGAGCACCAAGAAAGGAAGAATATTGGATGGGGCTTTAGGTAAAGTTCAGGGAAAGGACCACATGCTTGAAGGATTTATGCAAGGCTCTCTAAGTAGAAGTGCTATGGTTTGTATTTATTATGGTTTAGACGTGAGGTATCCCCCAAAAGTTCATGTGTGAGACAATGCAAGAAAGTTTAGATGTAATGATTGGGTTCGAAGAGTTTTAATCCCCAATCAGTGCATTACTCCCCTGAAAGGGATAACTGGATGGTAACTGTAGGCAGGAAAGGTATAGTTGGAGGATGTGGATCCCTGGGGGCATGCCTTTAGGGTATATAGTTTGTCCTCGTTGAGCAGAGCTGTCTCTCTCTCTCTCTTTCTGCTTCTTGGTGCCATGTTCTGAGCCACTTTCCTCCACCATACTCTTCTGCCATGATGTTCTGCCTCATCTGGGGTCCCAAAGAATGGAGTTGGCCATCTATGGACTGAAACCTGCAAAACAATGAGCCCCCAAATAAATTTTCCTCCTCTAATTGTTCTGTCAGGTCTTATGGTCATAGAAGCTAAAAAGCTTGACTAAAACAGATGTTGAATGTCCCCCAAAGATCTGTATATAAAGGTTTGGTCTCCAAGGTGGCAGCACTAAAAGGTGCTACTAGGACCTCTAAAGGTGGGAACCTAATGGGAGGCTCTTAAATCATTGATAGAAGATTATGGGCCTTAGAAGATGTCAGGTCTCTTTCTTTCCACCTTTGTTTGAAATGTGACTGCATGCTTCAAAATGTGCTCCCTCTATAATGTGTTGTCATCTACTTCCCTACCAGAGGCCAAGTGGTCCCAACCTCCAATGGATCTTGAACTTTGAACCTCTAAAACTATTGAAACCAGAGTTTCTCCACTTCTGCTAGTAGGGGGCGCTCTGCTGCAGCCAAGAAATGGTGTTGGTCTCACTATGGACTATTACTCTGGATGCTACTAACCCAAATGAAGGAACAGCACTTTGGAGCAAATAGTAAAGAGAGCAATACTAAGTTTGACCATAATGACAAAGGCTCTAGAGTTCTGTTTGTCTCTTTGTCTATCTGTGGATCTTTGTGTCTGTTGTTCTAATCATCTTCTAAATGAGAGGCAGAAGGGGGAGGGTTGTCCTGGGGACTCTATTGAAATGTCTCTTGAGTTAGACAAGATGTCCACCTTATTCTTTGTGTGTGTGTGTGTGTGTGTGTGTGTGTGTGTGTGTTTTATACTGTGAATTTAACTGAAGGGGACTCTACCACTGACTTACACCCCCAGCCCTTTTTTATTTTTTGAGACAGGGTTGCTGTCTGAGGCCTGTTGCTGATGTTGGCCTTGAACTTGTGATCCTCCTGCCTCAGCCTCCCAAGTAGCTGGGATTACAGGTGTGTGCTGACATTATCAGTATTATTATTATTATTATTTGGAGATAGAGCCTTGCCATGTTACTCAGGCTGGCTTCAAAATTCTGAGTTCAAGTGATCTTCCTGCCTCATCCCTGCCACCTATTAGTTGGGATTACAGGTACACATTACTGTGCCTAACTTAAAAGTGCATTTCTTCTTTTTATTTTTTGCATTTCTGAGGATCAAACTCAGCGTCTCATACATGCTAGTCAAATGCTCTACCACTGAGCTATACCACCAGCAATTCACAGAGGAATATTTTAGATGTCAACATGAAAATGTACAAAATAAACTGCCTGTGGTGGTGTACACCTGTAATCCTAGCTACTTAGGAGGTTGAGGCAGGAGAATTGCAAGTTCAAGGCTAGGCTCAGCAACTCAAAATAAAAAAGGTTGGGGATGTAGCTTAGTGCTAAAGTAGCCCTGGTTCAATCCGGTAAAAAAAAAAAAAAAGTATAAAAGAGTGTAACGGTTATACTACTTTGTGTGAATAGACTAGAAAATGCTAAATTGGACACTTTTAAAAGGTGAGCTGGCCAGGCACAGTGGTGCATGCCACTTTTTTTCTTCAAGAAAGAAGAAAAAAAAGGAGTTCCTAAAATAGAGAACTATATGGTATGTGAATTATATCACAATAAAAAATGTACAAGTGGGGTGGTACAGACAGTGTGATCAATCATTCTGTTTGGCCTGGGACTGAGGGGGTTACAGGAACTCAGCATTTTCAGAGCTAAAACCAGAAAAATCCGAGGCAAACCAGGACAAGTTGATCATACCTAGGTATAAGTTTTTACAAATTCTTTTGGGAGAATTATAGCAAAAAAAGTCTGAAGATGTAAAAAGCTTTCACATGAATGCAAGATCTGAAACCCTGCTGGCAAGAAGGGCCCCTTTGGGGAACTTACTCACTCCCCTCCCACACACACCCTTTTCCTGCTTAGGGCTAAGAGACAAGGGGTCTACATAGCGCAGATGGGGCCCAGAATTCAGTGGGCATCACTATGTACTAGTACACTCTCTGAGGGTCAAATTTGTGTCCAACTTGCTCCTGTGAATCTCTTGAGGATTTTTGTCATCTCACTCTCGCCATTACCCAGGAGCACAAGATAACCCCATAGGTCCAATGTGGAGAAATTTTGCACTCATAAAAGTATATTCAGACCTCCAGAACCCTCCCATTCTGCCTCCCACTGGTCCCCCCTGAGCAAGTTTGTTTTGATGTTTATATTCCAGGGACCAACTGGGCTGTGTTCTCCATGACAGGGACAAAGAAAAAGGTCAATATGAAGGCTTTTAAAATTAACAAATGTGGTTTAAGTTCCTCACAAAATAAAGCCATCGGTGGAATCCGAGATTACAAGTCCAACGGAAAGAAGCATCATGAGAGTAATCTGGTCACTCACTCCTCAGACACAACGCTGGAAGTCACAGGAAAGCAGGCACAGACCCTTGCACACAGTTAGTGTTCACACATATTTGATAAAGAAGCACCTTCTCTCTGGAGCAGTGACTCGGAAGGCAGGAGGATCACAAGTTCCGGGCCAGCCTGGGCAACTTAGCAAGACCCTGTCTCAAATTTTTTAAAAAGGGTTGGAAAAGTAGCTCAGAGGTAGAGCACCCCTGGGTTCGATCCCCAAAAATCGAAAAAAAAAAAAAAAAAAAGAAAGAAAGAAAGAAAGAGAAAAGAAAGAGAAAAGAAATACTGTCTTCCAGGCATCGCTGTAGACAGCTGACTGGCACTTTGTCCGCCTGTTCCTGAGGGATTCAGATCTCAAGGACTTGATGAGGCCAACAAACAGCAGGGTCGCAGGAAATGTTGAAGGTCAGCACCTCCTGCGGACAACACCAGGAGTTCCACGCAGCCACTGCTCTCCCCAGCTCTAAACATACAGGGTCCCGGCCAAGCAAGACAGCAGCTCCGGAATGGGAAGCGTGACTCCCTGGACGTCAAGGGCCTGGAAGGAGAGCTGCTGGTAGAAGAACTCCATTTCCCTTAGGCCCTCGCGCGCGACTCCATTTCCCACAATACCTCACCTACTTCCGGTGCTGCCAAGGAGCCGCGGACGGCTTCCGGGTTTGGGCCTTGGCTCTGCGGTAGAGGCGGCGGCGGAGCGGGACACGGGCGGCGGGAGTTGGGTTACCGGCATGGATGTATCGGGGCAGGAGACCGATTGGCGGAGTACCGCTTTCCGGCAGAAGCTGGTTAGTCAAATGTGAGTAGGGACCGGGACGGGGGACGGGATGGCCGGACATTCCTTTCTTGCGCGGTGGGCGAGGCCGAGGCTGGACCCAGCTCTAGACCCGGGGCCCGGGAACCTGCGGGGTCTCTAGGGCATCTAGATACTTAAGGCACCCGCGACTTTAGTGAGACCTAGGGTGCGGCCCGCCGGTGGTTACCTCTTCTGTTGACCGGCAAGGACTGCTTGTTAGGTTTCCTGGGGCCGAACTCTGCAAACCAAGGAGCCTTGGCTTATGAGTCATCGTTCTGAGCTTTCTCATTCGTCATTTGTATGCTTTGGGAGCAGACTTTCCCCCTCTTTGGTTCACACTGGATACGGAAAGGGAAAGAGGCGGCCCGTAATGGTTTTACCAGGGCTAAGTGCTTCGTGGTTTCTTTTCCAGAAAAGCACTTCAGGATGGGGGTGGGATGTATATGTATGGGGAGGAGTGTGTGTGTGTGTGTGTGTGTGAACTTTGGGCGGTAGGAACAAAGAATCTAAAGATGACCCGCCAGCGTAGTGTGGACTTGGCCAAAGGGTGGCAGGAAGCGGCTGTCAGGAAGCGATCATTGATTCTGGAGGAGCTAGTGAAGAACTAAAATTGGTGTCTCCTCCCAACGGAACTCCAGTCCCTCACCACTGAGTACTTGTTTAATTTAGCAGTTTTTAACTGAGCTTACTGGAGAGTAGTGCTCACCACAAAATTGCCAGAAACACAACCCCTGCCTGGGAGATGGCACTGTCCATAAAGGAACAGCCAGTTCCTTGCAGTGCTGCCTCATGCTGTGGGTGCTGCAGGGGCTTCTTGCAAAGTCTCAGCTGACCAGGAGCAGACTTGTGGAGTAGGTGTTGAATAAACTGAGACCTAGAAAGCCATGTGTGAAGAACTACCATTCTAAGCAGAAGATTGGGGAAATAAGAGCACTTAACTGCATGAAGGACCTTGTTGAAGCTGAGGGTTCTGGGGTTGGGGAGTAAGGAGGTTCTGGAGATAATGGATGAGGGTGAATAGGTGCTGTCGTGTTAGTGGTGGGATGTTGTGTTAAGGAGTTGAGCTTGTATTTGGCAAGTAGCCTACTTTAAGGTCGTGAAATGCAGGCCATGTTGGGAAGATCCCCTGAGTCCTTGGAAATGAATCAAGGACAGAAGACAGGCCATTAAGGCTGGTTTGGGAGTTTTGTTGAGCTGTTGGGGGGACACATACCTGTCTTTCATTATGTATTCCCCCTGGTAGATCACTGCTTGTCACATTGCTCTGTAAAATGGTTGTGGGATGACTTAATTAGACAGGAGATTATAAAGGCCTGCATTACACAGGGTAGAAGCTGAAAGAGGAAGACAGATTCCAGAGAAAGGGAAGCTTGTGGACAATTCTTGATGACTAACTAGGGGTGGGATGAAGCAGTGTGGATGGAAGGAAGCTGACTGAATGCTGGGAAACCTTAGTACAGTGGAAGAAGTGGTGTTAGTGACTCCTGGCACTGCCACAGTATAGCCTCTGGAGAGTTCTGCAGACATTGCAGCATCATTGAACAGCATTTTGAAGCATTTGAGTTATTTCTGGGTGAAATCTTGAGGGATAATCCACTTCAGGGCTCCTGCTAGAAAAGCCCCCAGGGCAAGGATTCTTCTTCTGGAAAGCCCAGTATTGAGAATAAGTCCTCATCACAGGTCATGAGGGAGGGCTGGAGAAGTATCAGAGGACTGGGGGGAACATTGAAAGGTTTCTTTTGGGTGTTAAGATCAACCAATGGATACTTCATGGTTCAGTGTCCTTGTGCTTCCAGGAGAACTGAATTTGTTCTTTTTCCTTTTGGGGAGGGCGCTACTGGGGATTGAACTTCCAGAGGTGCTTTATCACTGAGCTACATCTCCAGCCCTTTTTATTTTTTTAATTGAGTTAAGGGTCTTATTAAGTTAAGATCCTTATTAATAAGTGTCTTGTTAAGCTGCTGAGGCTGGCCTTGAACTTGGTATCCTCCTGCTTCAACCTCCTGAGTTGCTGGGATTGTAGGCATGCACTACCACGCCCAGCTTTTTCTTTTTTTTGCCAGATTGCCACCTGTGTATTTTTATATTACTGCTGTAAAAAAATTACCACACATTTAGCATCTTGAAACAACAGAAATTTATAATCTGGTTATTTCTGTAGGTCAGAAGTTCAGATAGGCTAAACTGGGTCTCCTGATTAAGAGTCTTACAAGACTGAAATCAGGATGTTGTCAGGATATATTTCTTGCTGGAGGCACTGGAATAGAATCTGCTTCCAGGCCCATTCAGACTGCTGGCTAAATTCACCTCCTTACACTTGTAAGACTGAGGTGTCCTCTTTCTTTCCTGACTTTTTGCCAGGGGTCAGTTTTTATTCCTAGAGCTTGTTCCTTTTTATGCTTTCTGTATGACCCCTTCTAGCAATGGCCAGTTCTGCCACATCTGTGATTTCACCTAGAGAAAATTCTGTGCTTTTCATGACTTAGTTTAGAATTGGGTTCACTTTGGTAATCCAAGATAATCTGCTTCAAGTCTATCCTCTAAATACACCTTTTGGGGAAGTAGATTTTTACATCTCAGAATCCCTTTTGCCATGTAATGTAGCATATTTCCAGGTTCCAGAGATTAGGACCTGCATCCCTTTGAGGGAGAGGGTATTCTACCACAGCTGAATATGCAGCTTCAAAGATGGCCTTCCTAATGTGATGTGGGTGTTTTTATTTCTCAGATTTGCCTGTTTTTTTTCTCTAGGTTTCACTTTCCTGGTGTCTATTCGTTGTGTTCACAAGGTTAAAAAAGAGGGTTTGTATGAGGGTATTTTACACATCTGTAATTTTAACTTCCTGCAGTGTTTATGCTGTTATTTAAAATCAGCTATTTTGGAAAGTGCTTTGAACCCAAGTGATTTATAGTACATGAAGCAATAAAGCATAGACCTGAGTGGTAAAGCCCTGGCTTCGATCCCTAGTATCATCAAAAAGAAAGCATAGCAAAGAACAGGGAAGTTTCAATTGAGGATTTACCAAAGTATAAGCTAATCTGACTCCCACTGAGAAAGAGGGATTTTTGAATTGAGACTGGTTAGTAGAGTCCTAATCAGTCCTAGCGTACGTGAGGAATCTTGTTAAGTCTTGGTCCTCCTTATACTGTGTCTATCTATCTGAACCTTTCCTGAACTGCAGCCTTTCCCTTTCTGCCCATCCACTCCTTCCTCCCCCAGCAGCACAGGTGAGGGTGATGTGCAGCCAAGGGGTTCATGCCACTGCCAATCAGCGACCTCCCTTAGCATTACAATAAAACTCCAGCTGTCCCACTCTCCAAGCCTCTTAACCTGGCCTGGTTTGTCTTCTCATCTTGTTCTAGACTCTGGTTCTTCCAATTCTTGAACATTCCAAGCTCTTCCTTTGTTCTTTCTCTCTTTCTCTCTCCCTCTCTCCTTTTTTTTTTTCTTTTGGCTTGTACGCCTGTGTGTGTGTGTGTTACTGGGAATTGAACCCAGGAATACCATGCCACAGAGCTGTATCTCCCAGCCTTTTTTATTTTGAGACAGGGTCTTGCTAAGTTTCACAGGCTGGCCAAGAACTTTTGGTCTTCCTGCCTCAGCCTTGTGAGTAGCTGGGATTATAAGGTGTGCATCCCTTTGTTATTTGTCTTTAGGTGCTAGGGATTGAACCCAGGATTTTGTGCATGTTGTGCATACTAAGTATACACTTTCCCCCTGAGCTACACTCCCAGTACCTGTCCATTTTTAAAACCTGTATTATCAAGAATGTAAGATATTCAGAAATAAGATTTCTCCCTGCTGTTGTTATGAGCAGCAGCTTCTCTGTCTGGTTCAATATCAAATACTCTGGATCCTTCTCTAAGCTCCCCAGCCCACACTGCCTAAAGTGGCTTACTTACTTAGATAGGTCTTAATTGTTCTTTTTAGTTTCCCAAGGGACTCCAGTCTTCTGCAGTTTGGAAGAGTGTAGGAGGAAGTATTTCCCTGGGGGCTGCATGAGCCACCTCTCACAGGACAGTGGTGTTATTGAGCCAATGGTTGTGATGAAGCTCTGGAATCCCCATTTTCTCCACTTGTTAGCTTACTTATCTTGGGCACTATTTGATCTTTCTGGATTGTGTCCATTTGTGAAAGAGTAGGGAGTCCAATTTGTCTTATAGTTATGGTGGGAGGGACAATGAAGAAACAAATCTCCGGGCAAGCCCTTACAGAGGTCTGGGAACTCAGTGATGAGCTCTCTAATGTTTCTTCCTGTGCCCTTGCAGGGTAGGAGATTCTATAACCTTGGATACGGAAGGTGATACCTGAGGCCTGGTTCGGGGACTCAGTGACAGTTACAGGAGTCTGTAGAGACAGGATAGTTGGGAAACTGTTGTAGGTTCAGATTGGCTGTTCATTGACTGCCCAATTTTCCTTCAGAGATCTCAGAAGTGACCTTTAGAGACCCCTGAACTGGCCTTTGTAGGGTTTGGGCCTTCCTGGGGGATTACTGGGTTAATGTTAGTGGGTCTTTGGTCTACAGGCTCTAGTGACTAGTTCTGTGCCTAACATGGAGTAGGTTCATAGAAAATTTGTAAGCAGTGAGTGAATGAAAGGACTTCATCAGTTTTTCCCCAGTTCTTTTGAATTTCCTGCCATCCTACTCTTGAGGCTTTTATCCCTCTCACTCCTTAGTATAGTGATTATTTTTGGGGCTGAACAGAATGAAGAGGGGAGGAAACAGTGGAGAGGGGCAGCCTTGTATTCAGGCTCTGGCAAAGTGTCAGAAGGGGGTCAGGAGAACATGGGCAAACCAAGGGCAAACAGATCAGCTACCTCTTCCAGTAAAGCATCAAGGGAGGTAACGATCTGTAGGTCTTGCACCTAAGATATATGGAGAGTTTGACCTGTACCACAAGCAGAAAGTCAAGTGCTCTTTAGTCCGAAGAACAACAAGGATCAAAGAAAACAAACAATGGAACAGCAGCTTTCAAGGGTCTGGGTGGGTGGCTGCTTCAAAAGTATGGATACGACTGGGGACATAGCTCAATTGGTAGAGTGTTTGCCTCACAAACACAAGGCCCTGGGTTCAATCCCAGCACCACACACAAAAAATTATGGAGAGTACCCTTAAACTTGGAAGTCCAGATCCTACTTGTGAGTCATGGTCCCTCCAGGCAAAAGCCAACAAGTTTTAGTGGTACTTTTTTCCTGTGACTTTTCCCAGTTGGGCCTCCCAACAGCTGTATGCCATTCTGGCTCTTATTTTTCAGTGGGAAGTCTACTAGAGTCCCTCTGCCTTCTTCATAGCCTTTGGTGGTTTAAGGGAGTATGCTGGTTTATAGGTGTTTGTGTACAACCTGTTGCTAGAATGTCTTCTTTCTAAGGCCAGCAGCTTTGTCCACCCCTGTGATTACCTCTATAGGGCTAGGACCCTATTAGCACTGCTTCTGATTGGCAACCAAGAAGTGATTGTTGAGCCTCTAGACCAGTAGTGACATGGTTGAAGGAAAGTAAGCTCTCATTCCTGAGTCCCTCTGCTCAGGAGTTAGGGGCTTTCTCAGCAAAAGCACTAGCAGCTGAAATGTAGTGGGTGTGCTGTGCTAAGCCCTGTGGCATGATTTGACATGCGACTCATCATTTGTAAGATAAGGAAACTGAGGCCTAGAGAAGAGGACACTGCTGCTTATAATTACTCTGAATGTTACAAATGAATGCTTATTGGACTATAGCATGATAGGAGAAGCACATCAGCTTTTAATCTTGGAAAGAGAAGTTGTGTTCATTTGGGGGTCTGGGGGACAACTTGAAATTAACCAGAGCCAACTATACTGGGAGCTCTGACAGAGAAGCCTGTTGTTGGGTATACCTCCTGTTTATAATTTTAGCAACTCCCCATGGGTCTTTGTACCCCAAAAAGTGAAGACAAGGGAGCTAACAAGCCCTTATTGATCTTTGGCCCCAGTCACATGCTGCAGGCAGCCCCTTAGCTCCTTTTGTAAATGACCCCACCCATCTACCACAACTGTGTGTCCTTAAATCCCTTCCTGGCCAGAGGTCTTTGTGACTATATGAGGTCTTTGTGGCTAGATGAGGATCCGTGCTGGGCATAGTGAGGTTGGGAGGTCCATGACCACATGATTATCTCCCTGCCACTGTCATGGTAGGGCCAGGGGGTACCTGCCTCTATTAAAGCGTTCTATGGGACAGTAATTATGGTCAAATATTAAGGAAAAATTGTAAAGAATTCTAATGAATTTTTTAAAATTCAAGGTGAAAAATTAAAACCATAAGACTAAGTAGAATTGTCCATATACCCATCACTCAGCTTCCGATAGTTACCAACTCCTGTTTCTCATACTTGTCCTCCCTCCAGTTGTTTTGGTGCTTTGGATATTTTAGTGGTTGCCTCCTGACAGTGGGTTTGATTTTGAGTCTCCATACCTCCTGGGTCTGCACCTTCCTGCTCTATCCTACCAGGCTGACTGTGGTTCCTCAGATGAGCATATCTCTTGCCCCTGGCTGCTCTGCATCCAGTTTGTTCCTCTGTCTGAAAAACTCGTTCTTCTGGGACTGAGCTGTGTAGCCCTCCTCCCAAGAGTCTGGTCCTCCCCATACCCCACACTCTGCTCTACCCAGATGCTTGGTAAGGAGACATCAGTTCACACTTGAATAGTTTGAAGACTTGTCTTACACTGGACTGAACTCCTCATGGCAGGAACAGCATGAATTTTTTTGGAATTAGTGTCAATTCCTGTCACCATGAATACTGTAACAAACAGGATTTTTGGATCCATCCAGAGTAGGTTTCCTGAGCATCAGTATGAACCTTTTTGGGTGCTGTGGTAATGGGGAACTCACCTGTTGGGTCATTCACCTTGGGTAGAGATAGGAGTAACTTTGCATCAAGATGCAGGCAAACCAACAAAATTAATTGGGCACATATAAATTAGAATCATTTTTCTGGAAAACCCTTTGGTATAAAGTTCCATTTCCTAAAGCATTTCCTCCAGGGACATAATCTAGGAGTGTTCAAAGCTTGATGGTGATGAGAATGCAGTAATCATTGCTTCGTCTGAGAAGTGGGACAGTTGAAACAAACAAGGAGGGAGCATGGTTAGCACTGTTGTAGCTGCAGATGGTGGATTCTGTGCTGGTGGTGATAATGATGTGAGAGCCCTTTATAATGTATAAATATCAGCGAGAACCTATTGCCAAATAGGATATGTGGTATAAGCTCAGTTTTTTTTTAAATGAGCATCATCAGCTGATGATGAGTGATTTTAATTTTCTTTGTAATTTTTAAGTACGTTATGTACAAAAGTATTTTTGTCAAGAATGAACATATGTTCCTTTTGTAATTGAAAATATGTTGACAAGATGGACCCCATCTATACTTAAGGTGACCACAGCTAGCAACATGAAGTGGAAAATTGCTGTATGCTTTGCATTCAGGGTAGGTAACCTTCCTCACCTAGGCCCTCAGTTTCAGATCAGCCTTCCTAAGACCATTCTAGTCTTTCTACCCTTGCAAAAGAATTTGAGGATCTTTCCCTTTTTTTCATAAACTGTCCTTCCTACTAACCCTGTCTCATGCTGGCACAAGAATCCTGTATCACACTGTGCCTCACTGGACCTCATTGTGTCTAGCTCACCCCATCTCCTCTGAATTTTCTTCCTCCATTGTCAAGTTTTAACCTTGGTCTCGCCCCCTTTTGATGACCTCCAATGGCTCAGCCCACAGTGATTCCTGCTACCTCAGTTTATAGAGTTCTCACTGGATGCCTTCTGACATGGAATTCACATTTTAATTTTTTTGTGTGTGTATGCGTGTGCATGCTATTTTTACATTTATACGGTGCTGGCTTCTATAGCCTATCAGAATTGGGGCTATTAGGGCTACATAAACTCCAACTAGGTCTCATTTTGATCTCTCATTTTTCATTGAGATTTATTTATTTATTATTTTTACTTTTGAACCCAGGGATGCTCTACAACTGAGCTATCTCCCCAGCCCTTTTTATTTTCTATTGCCCAGCTGGCCTCAAATTTGTAATCCTCCTGCCTTAGCCTCCCAAGCACTGAGGTTACAGATGTGCTCCACTGTATAGGTTTAGACATTGATTTAAAGACAAAGGAGAGTAAGGGCTGTTTCTAGGTGGTTCTGTTTAATAGATAAGCAAAATGTATGCCTAATCCTGGAGAACAAAAGGAAATAAAATAGGAACCAAGTCTTCTACAATCACCTCTAAACCACTGCTCCATAAAGGAGATGCTTATTTCAACTTCCAGAATGAACCTGTCTCAGATGTGAGACTGTTAATAAAGATCCCATATTGAATGAATTAAGTATTTTGAGGTGAAATAACTGTAATTTAGGGCAGTGAGTCTTTGAAAGAGATACTTGACCTTTTCCCTGAGCCCTAAATCTCCATATTTTGAGCTTTTTATTTTGAGAATGTTTCAAATATAGGGACAGTTGTAAGGATGGTGAAAACCCTTGACTGTGCCTTTTTCCAGGTTTCTGCCACATTCTCATTTATGCTATTTTCTTATGCTTTATTGAGTGCTGTCTTGCTCCCTAGGACCTCCTTTAGTTCCTGCTTCCTGTTAGCTCTTGGCCCCACAAGCTTCTTTTAACTTCCTGCCTTAGAACCTGCCCGAGGGTTAGGGCTGGGGCAGGTAGGGAGATGGAGTAAGGTGTGACTGGGCTTCAGGGCAACTTTTGAGCTGCACAAACTGTATTCAATCTGAGAGAAGGGGCAGCAGGGGCAACATGGGAGGGGCATCTGGGCCAACTACTAGAAACCAGAAAGACCTCCACCTCCAGGGCTACAACTTTTTACAGCCTGTTTCCCTTGCTTGTTCCTGTGTCAGTCAACTGGGCTTTGGTGGCATCAGGGCAGTGCATATTGGTTAAGGAATGACTTGTCCCTGCTTCCCTCCTGCCCTTCTGTTCTGCTCTTCCTTCTTTCCAGCTTCCTTTCAGTCCTCTTCATCAGAGGTGACCTTTGAAGAAGTGATCTGCCTGCTGTGTGGGATGGATCCCCTATTATAAAGTAGAAAGAACTCAGAGTTTGCCTTCAGAAGCCCTGATGGGTCACTGGGAGCCCTTACATATTGTCAGTTTGCTTTGATTCAGGCCAGGGAGAAGTCCCTGCCAAGTGCCCTCTGGTAGAAATTCAGGCAAAAGAGGTTATTCAAGTCCCAAACACGAAATGCAGCAGAGTCTTGGGACCCATGGCTCAGCAGCTCTTCTTATTCCAGATAATATTTATGTTGAGATATAATATATCTACTACAGTAAATGACTCAAAGACTTCAATCTTCTGTTGACCTTTCACATTTGTCCATGTTCTGAGCCACTGCCCAGATCTGCACTTTAGACAGGCCCAGCCTACAGCCAAGGCAGATCCAGGCCCACTCCTCTGACTTAGCCAGGGAGACCTTTGCCTTGTTCTTAAACTTCTGTTGCTAGCATCATATTAGGTGATCTTGGGTCTGATCTCTTTCGTTCAGCATTATATCTGTGAAATTCAGCAGGGTTCTTTTGGGGGCGGGGAATTGATACTGGGGGTTGATACTGGTGCTATATCCCCAGCCCTTTTTATTTTGAGACGGGGTCTTGCTAAGTTGCTGAGGGTCTTGCTAGTTTGCCAAGGCTGGCTTCAAACTTGTGATTCTTCTACTTCAGCCTCTGGAATCTGGGATTACAGGCGTGTACCACCATGCCTGGCTTTATTTTTAATGGACATTGGGGTTAGTTCCAGTTGTTGCTGCACGAAGGCAGCACCAAGAATGACTGTGGTTGCGTCTTCTGCTGGAAGACATGCACTTAATTCTCTGGGCTGTGCATGTTGGGGCAGGGGTCGGGTAGGGGGATAGGTCAGGGATATGTGGCCTTTGGCATGTTTACAGTGTGCATGTTTCCCAAGTGGTGCCAGTGTACGTTCCATGGCAGTGTGGGGGAATTCCACTTGCTTGATATATGTGCCAGCATTGTCAAGGCACCTTCTTTTATAGGAAGCACACTTGTTGATTTTGAATACACGCTCAAATTTGAGACCTCCTGGGTGCTAGTAACAATAGAATTAGAAAGGATGGTTTCGGAGAGAGAAAACCTGTAAAGGAAGGGGTGGTAGGATTTGGTGTGTATGAGTATGCACATGTGTGGGTGTGCATGCATGCACAAGCTTGCAAGAGGGAGGGATACACAGGAATGCACCCCTACAGGGAAGGAGGCCTGCTTCTTTACTGATTCTGAGAGGTGGTACAACGTGATATGTAGGAGTAGTACTCACCCTTCTAAGAAGTAGTGCCCAGTGAGGTGCAGCAGCCAAGCCTGGAAGAGCAGTCCTCTGAAGGAGCAAGAGGGTGGACTTTCCTGGAGCCTATGTTGAAGCCCATCTGTCCATCTGGAGCAGGCAGAGCAGAGGCCGCTGGAGGAAGGCTACAGCAGGCAGAGCAGATGTGGAGTGAGAGGATGGGCTCAGTGCAGCCTGGAAGAAACTGCTTAGCAGTCACAGCAGCCTTGGCCATGTCTCTCCCTCCTATTTTGGTCAGTACATTCAGGACTTTGGGTGTAGTACTGTATTCCTTTCCAGATAACATTGTAAAGGATTGAAAAACAGGAAAGTAATTTTCCATAATCTCTCCACCCAGACATGGCCATTTCTGGCATATTGATATATTTCCTTCAGCCCTGTGTGTACTTATATCTTTATACAAGTGTATAGGTACTTATACATATGTACTTTTTAAGCGAAACTAGGCTGTACAGTCCAGTTTTGACTGCTCGTGTTGTTTCCCTGAGTGGGCTTTGGCTGATACCTACGTGTTCACAAGAGATGTGGACCATTCACAGCCATCCGATGGACTTGAGATAAACATTCGACTTACTACTTTTTGGGGGGGGGGGAGAAAATGAATGTTTAGAGAAAAATTTCCAGTAGTAGAGATAATAGAAAAATGGTTTCCCAAGTTCTTTGAGAGGTAGTAACATATGGCTAGTATTGTTCCGCCCTCCCTGCCCTATCCCTTCCTGTACTGTTTTAAATTGCATCTTAGATACCATATGATTTCAGCTGTGTGTGCTTAAGTGCAGATCCCTAAAAGATAGGGTTCCTGCCCCAAACTACAAAACTGTGCAAGGTAAGCATTTTTATACATATTGGGTTGCAGAGCATGTCTCTGCCATATGGTTGCCTGATAGCAAGTGAGGTGTGCTGGAACTGGGGCAGTTCCAGTTGAGCACCAGGACAGGGATCACAAGGCCCCTCCTGCTCTCTTGGTTCCTTTCAGGTAAAACCAACCCATAGGATTAAATGTCAGAAGTCTTCAGAACCAATTCAGATAAGAACATGCCATTCAAAAGGCAGCAGTTTCTTCTTTAGGCTAGTTCTTTCACTGATCTCATTCATCCAGAGTACTTGGGAGAAGTAGGAGAGCTCAGCTGAGCCACTGAGAGGCATGTGAAAGGGAAGTATTATACAGTGTGATATTGGTATGATTAGAAAATTTCCCTCTGTAAGACCAGAATACCCATTTCTACATGTAGAAGGATATTTAAATTATGAAATACATATATTTTGATCTTGTGAAAAGCACTTGTGTTTCCTCCCACCTCCCACCCCAGTTTTAAGGATTGAATCCAGAGATAGGACTTGCTAAGTTATGGAAGTTGGCCTTGAACTTGCAATCCTGTGTTAGTTTCCTGAGCTGCTGTGATTATAGGCTTGTGCCACCATGCCCAGCAATGCTTGTGTTTCTTTAAAAAGTCAAAGAATTGAATTGCAGATGTTTGCTAACAAAGGAAAGGAAGAAATTGTGGTCCGTTATATATAGTCTGGCTACCATATACCCATCTACCTGTGAGGTCCAGAGGCTGTCTTTGCTTTGGTTACAGTTGGTGACCAAACAATGGGTATTTCATCATTTTCTGCCTCTCAGGTAAAACCACCTGGACCTTGAGGTGGAAAATTGGCTGTAGGTTCAGCAGAAGTCTAAGGGTAATGCAGGATGTTGCTCCGTAGCTCTCTGAATACCTTGTGAAGATCAGAAGACTGGGTGAGAACCAATCCTGTGCTAATAAAGGACAGGGAAGGGACTTTTTTATCTGGGGTGTGGTGAAGCATTGGAGCTGCAGCCAGAAGGCGTCTCTCAAGTGTGTGGGGTGGTGCATTGACCTTGATCCCTACCAGCTCCTACTCTGTGCAACCACTTGGATTGCTGATGGAAAAGAAGCTTTGTATTCCTTATTTCTTCAATGTTGGCTGAAACAGGAAGGTTTAGACAAGTGAATCACACCATCACACCTTTTTTTTTTTTTTTTTTTTTTTTTTGAGTACTGGAGAGTGAACCCAGGGGTGCTTTACTACATGGCCAGCCCTGAAATAGGGTCTCTCTCTAAGTTGTTTAGGGCCTCGCTAAGCTGAGGCTGGCTTTGTATTTGCAGTCCTCTTGCCTCAGCCTTCCAAGCCTCTGGGATTACAAACATGAGCCATCATGCCCTTTTTTAATAATAGCGATCATTTGTTGACTATTTCTCTGTAGCACACTTTTTTCCTCTTAAGAACAAAAAGGTGTTTTAGTTCACATTTGCTGTGGTCAAATTCTGAAATTTGAGGACTCCAGCTTGAACCCCAAGGGGTCCCTATCTCTGTGACACATTTTTATGTACATTTTATCATTTAGTTTTTAATTACTATAGATTTTATCAAAGTAGTATGTGCACATAAGTTGCAAAAGTCAAGAAATAAAAGACTTTCTAAGACACTCCAATGGTTCCCTACTCATTGAGTCCTCCCCAGAGACAGTGACCACCTTTGACTCTTGCTATTTCTTCTGGCATATGCCCTTGATTCTCAGTAATGTGCATGTGCTGCTACTTGACTCATCACTTTTATGAGTTTTATGAATTATCTGTCAGTTTGCACTATATTCCCCATACGCTGCCATTATCTCTGCTTCTCCTCCCTCATCCTCCCACTATTTTACTTTCTGGGTAAATCAGTAATGAATGTTCACATTTTATGCCTACACATATGATACAGCTGAGCATAGTGGCATTTTGCAGTTGATTGTTCCCCACCTACCCCAGGGGAAAATGTCTTTAAAAAACTGCCCAGTTGTAGCAGGGCATGGTGGTACACTCCTGTGATCCCAGTGTCTTTGGGGCTGAGACAGGAAGATTGCAAATTCAAGCCAGCCTGGGTAATTTGTACCCTGTCTCAAAATAAAATGTAAATGACTGGGAGTGTAGCGTCCTGGTAGAGTGGTTGTCTTGCCTGTATGAGACCCTGAGTTCAAGCTTCAGTAGCACACACACACACAAAACTAATCTGTGAATTTCATGTTAGCATGCATCAATGAGGATTCTGTAAGCTCTGAGAAAATAGGAGCCATAATGAGTTCAATTCCTAGTTACTGTAAAAAATAATAATAAGCCTGCCCAGTTTTCTGTGTGCCTGTTGTAATTCTTCCCATATCTTTCACTTGCTTCTCAACACAGTTATCCTCAGGCTTCATATGATTAAGTTCTATGTATGTTATAGCTCTTTCCCAAGACCTCCTTTCTGGAACCATTCAGGTAGTGGCCACAGGCATGGTGAGGACAGTCCTCAGTGGGTTTATCTTTCCAGTTGCACAGCTCCAGCCTTTTGTCCTCCTGTGTTGTATTCCTTGTTTCTTATATTCTGTGTCTCATTCTTTGTGGTTCCCTCTCTCATTCTACTACCTTCCTGGAAAAACGCTCATGGGAGTTAACTTTCTGGAGACGATGCCAGTTTGGGTGCACTTCAGCTTCTCAGTGGGGCTTTCTTCCTGGAGGATTTAATTTCCTTCTTTCTTTTCTTCCCATTTTGGAGGTGGGACCTCTGTGTTTTCCAGGCTGGCATCAAATTCTCAAGTGATCCTCCTGCCTCAGCCTCCCAAGTAGCTGCAGTTATAGGCATGTACCACTGCACCTAGTATACTGGAGAATTTAGAAGTATGTTCCAGTGTTGTGCTTGCTGAGTTCTTTACTAAGGGTCTGTGGTTCTGAGCCTCAGGGTGATCTACCATGTTCCCCAAACTTAAGTCCTGCCCTTCGGGGGAAATTCCTCTGACTCATTTTAGGAGAATTAATTCTTTCTACTTTGTAGGCTCTCTGGTGTGTGAATGTTGCCTCTTTGGGCTATTTTCTCCTTTTAGCCTCTGAACTCTGCTCTCTAGCTTATTTCCTCCAAATTATCTCTAACCTTTTGCTTTTATTTCTTTTTTCTTTTTTATAATCTGACTTTTCCCCTTTCATAGGATTCTTCTCTTTTCATTGGATGCAGTGTAGTCTTATCTCTGTTTCTACATGTTATTCTTTCTGCTGAGTTTCTGTTACCTCTAAGTTACTCTTTTCTTATGGTGTTTTATCTGCATGTTAGGGCATCTGAGAGCTCCTGGTTGACATTGTACTCTTAAGTGGTGTACTCCAAGGCTGAGGCTAAATGGTCTCTCAGAGCAGGTGAGGGTTATCAACTGGGAGTTTTGCTGGAGGTTCATCTGGGCGCAGGTTATCTGAATCCTTCCTCCAGGGCATGGTCTTCCAGACACAGGGAAGGGCTGGTTGGAAGGTAGATGTGTGAAGTTAGTGTGGATCAGGTCACTCAGTCCAGCCCTCTAAGTATCCTATCTGTGCCTTCTCAACTGGGTAGATTGATTCCCCTCCCCAGTTTATACTTTTCCAGAGAGTAAACCTCCAGTGGTCTCCTGATGGTTTGGTTACACACAGTGTTAAGTGGGAAGGGACTGCAGGAATAGCAGATAAGGAAACTGCGCTGCCAGAGCCACCGCCTGAAATGCCAGGCCTGGACTTGAGTAGCTGAAAGCACTGAATATCAGGGACACCCTTCCCTTATCTATAGATCAGTGGTATAAAGGTGGTAGACATTTTTTTTTTACTATGGCAAAATCTTTTTTTTTCTTTATGGGGCTACTTCTGGTGACATGCCTAGGAAAACCTTCATCATTCTAATATTATATAACTTTCTCTGTTGTCTTGTACCTTATGATTTGGGGTTTTAAATACACAGGGTGAAGGGTGCCTGGTGCAAGCACCAGGATTCTGTTTCATGTGGGAGAACAGACTCTGGATACACAAGTGGCAATTTGCCAGCTGGCTACTTCAGTGGGGTGAGGTGGAACTGGCAGAATTTCCTCCAGTACTACCAGAGGTCATTGACTCATGAGTATTGTAGTTATTAGAATTAGAAGAAACCCACAGAGGTTTCCTTGGGCAGAACATAACATCTGTCACACAAATGGATGGAAGAAAGACTCCTATTTCCCTAAGGTCAGGCAGATAAGTCTGTGATCCAGGAAGGACAGAATCTTCCTGTGTTATATACTTGCAGGAGACCAGAGTAGACATTCTTGGAAATTCATGCTTCCATTCAATAGTGGGAAAGAAGGTTGACCAGGGAAGGGGACCCAGCAGTGTCAGGGACAGTAGTGAAGAAAGTAGGGTCAAAGAGGCCTCATTGAGAGGTGAGAGGGCTCTTGATTGGGAACTGTGGCCCTGGGAACAGAGTATGGAAGGAAAGGTCCTGGAGTAGGAGCAAGGGGAACCAGCTATCATTGTACCTGTGGGAACGCCCTTCCCTCCAGAGCTATGGTGCTGGCATTTGATTTTATGTGCCAGGTGAGTCAGAGTACTAGTGGGGTAGCAGCCGTGCCCAAGGGAGCCACATCCAAGTGGTTGCTAGTTCCTCACCTCCTGAAAAGGAATAACACCAACATCACTGTGCAGTGGCTGTATTTTGGAATGTTGTCTTACTATACCATATAACAGATTATTCTTTGACCTCTTTAACATAAACTTAGTGCTTCCTATGTGTCCAGGTACCTTAGAAATTAATTACTGTCATCCTCAAAGTAGTTTTGTAGGGAGGGCACAGTAGCACTGTTGACTTGGGTTTGGGGGCAGACTGGGACAGCCAGACTGTGCCTGCTCACCATAGGCCTCACTGACATTAGCACACTTCGAGTTTAATGTCCATGTGTATTTTCCCAAGGCATTCAATTTGACTTGGTTTTTGTTTGTTTGTTTGTTTGTTTGTTTGTTTTTGTTTTCTTTATCATACACTGATTTAATTTTTAATTTTTTTATTTTTATTTTTTGTGGTGCTGGGGATTGAACCCAGGGCTTTGTGCTTGAAAGGCAAGCACTCTACTAACTGAACTATATCTTCAGCCCTTATCATACACTAGTTTAGATGACAAGAACTGAGTCAGAGTTCTCATTGATAAATTGAGTTTTCGAATTTAGACACAGGGAGGAGATAAGGAACAAAAGGCCCATGCTGGACAGAAGTCGTGCCAGTTGGGCCTCACACTCTGTTCTCTATGTACACCATTCTCCTATCTACAACCCTCAGACATCTCTAAAAATGCCATCTTTGGATGTATGGTGCCTCAATACCCAGAGCTGGCCACTGGCCAGACTAGAATTGGAGTCCATGCCCTTCCTCCTCTGTCTACTTCCTGCCAGGCCTAGCTACCCTCTGCCTCCACTCACTCCAGCACATGCCATTCCCCAGTTACCCTGACCTTTACCTCTTTGATGTGCTCATTTGGGGTTTGATTCCCACAGTGCTTGCCATGCTGTCTCTTAGTTCCATATATCATGTCCCGTGAAAGTGTATGGCCTGTTATCTTATCCAACACTGATGACTGTCTTTGCATACAGAGGTGAATGCCCTTGTTTCTGCCCTTGGGGTGTTGATAGTATAATGGGACTAACAGACTGGAACCAGTGATTCCTACAGGACTTTTCACAGATGACAACAGGGTTTCTATGAGGCAGACAAGCAGGGGTGTCAGGTGGAAGCAATGTAGGAGGTCCCAACAGGGCTGTCAGATGTTCAAGCAGCGTGCATAGCAGCAGGGTCGCTGTTCCCAGGGCCCTGGGGAGAGCTGATAAGAAGCAAAGTAGGAGAGCCTCAAGGCAGACTGGGACATAATGTGGCTCCTTTCCACTTTTATTGGTAGTTGTGTGTCTTGGGTGGAGTAGGTCAAGGTTGTTAGGGTGGAAGTTAGACACAGAAACTCATTGGGAGGGATTGCCACATTTGTGATTTGAACTTTAAGGTATTGAGGAAGTGCAGGGGATTCTCAGGTGTCTGTGGCATGGGCTTTTGGTGCAGAGAGATGAGAATATCAAGAGGTTTTCTTGGTGTGAAGCTGCTAGCCACTCAGGCAGGGTCAGGCAGTGCCTTTAAGACCCAGTATGTTCTGGGGCAGGCCTGGACAGTAAGGACATCCTCAGACTCCCTAGTAGGTGGAGTTTCAGGCCTATAATAATGGGTTAGTTCACTGGAGGCTCCAGTCAAAATCTTGAGCAGGGAAAGAGGTGTAGCCATGGCAACCAAGAGGAAGCTAGTCCTTGGCTCAATGTTGAACTTGTGCAGCGTGGGTTACAGAAAGGGCCATATGCTCTTGAACTGGTTGTCTATCCATGTGTCCATCTTAGAGGGCTGGCTGATTGCAGTTAGGGAATGACTCCAGACCCCTGTGTGACTTGGTTCTAACACCATCCTTGCAACCTCCAGTTCTTTGGTGGCCACTTAATAGGTTTCTAATACTCTATGAACACATAGTCAATTTTGAACAGTGATGTGTAAGACAGCTGTTTAGGGTCTAGCCTTGTGAACTGACATCATTTTGCTCCTTGACCTCTCCTGGCCTGCATGCCCTTATCTGGCTCTGATCTCTAGTCTTTATTGTAAGAAGCTTGCTGTGGTACTCTGTTCTGTTTGGGGCTTTCTCCTTTAAGATAATTTCTCTCTCTCTCTCTCTCTCTCTCTCTCTCTCTCTCTCTCTCTCTCTCTCTCTCTCTCCCTCTCCCCCCCCCCCTCTCTCCCTCCCTCCCTCCCTCCCTCTCTCTTTCTCTCTCTCTCTCTCTCTCTTTTCCTTTTTAATTTTGAGACAGGGTTTTCACTCAGTTGCTTAGGGTCTTGCTAAGTCCCTGAGACTGGCCTTGAACTTGCAATCCTCCTGCCTCAGCCTCCTGAGTTGCTGTGTTTATATATGTGTACCACCGTGCCTGGTGAGAATTTATCTTCATTTACTTTTGTCCCATGCTCTAGTGACAGCTGTGGAAAGTTTTCTTTTCAGCATAAACAGAAGTAGTCATTTGGGTCCAGGTGGTCAGAAGGAATTGGTGGTGGCAAAGTGTAGCTTGGTGAGTGGAAGGGGATCTGGACAGTAGCTAGTGCTATTCCCAAGGTAACCGGGTCCTGACCTTGGTTACCTTGGTCAGGTAAATGTGTCTAGTTGGCACTTGAAGTGCTAGATTGAGGAAGGGGAGATCCTAGTGTGAATTGTGAAGCTATTTGCAATCAGTACCCAAGGAACAGGGGCCTCTGACCAAATGCCAAGACAGCCAGGATTCAAGGGTTGGCCTCTGCTGGAGGCAGAGTGAGATATTAACAGGCAGAACTGTCTGCTTTCTGCTTCGCCTGTCTTCTATTTTATGATCTTTAGATTAGAAACAAGAGCTAAAACATTTTTTAAAATAAAATTTGCAGAGGCTGGGGTTGTGGATCAGTAGTGCTCACCTAGCACATGTGAGGCACTGGATTCGATCCTCAGCACCACAGAAAAATAAATAAAAATTGTAGCAGGTGGAGTTAAATTTTTTTTTTTTTTAATATAATTTGCAGGACTGAAAACAGTGCTCAGAGAATTTTGGTTTATTCTTTAGCCATCAAACATGAAGAAGCTCTCTGAGCAGACACTGGAAAAGACATGGGAATGACAGGGCACTGGGCTTCCCAGGCACGTGGCCAATGGAGTGCCTTGCTCCTTAGCTCTCTAGATCTCATGTAACAGCCCTTCCTTCATGTTCTAGCTTGTCAGGATAGGCTTATTTCTGGCCTCCAGCCAACTCAGTGCTCCTCCAGTTCTGAGTCACTAATAGTTGGTGCCCATATTGTTCATGTCATCTCTGACATTATCCCTGGCAGGACAGGGCATCCTCCAGTGTGACTTCTGGCATTTGGTATACTTTGCCCATAGCTCATCAAGCTTGTTTCTTTGGCCCAATCTTAGTCATCCCACTATCTCAAAGCTTTTGCAGTAAGCCACCTTCTGGGTCTGGTCTCGGGCCATGCCCCAGGTGTCTTTGCTTTGTGGAAATCCACTATGTTATCTGGAACTGGCCAGTTTGCTAACTCTGACTAAAGTGACTGGTGGCAGCTTGGAAGGAATGCTCTTAGGAGCCTGGCTTAGCCTTCAGTGATTGGTACTCTCTAGCATAGAGCCCATCTCTATGATCTTGTTTCCCCTCAGGCTCCTCTGCACTCCTTTCCTCCTGTGTTCACACCTTGTGACCTGTCTGCACTGCCACCGGCCATGGCCTTCTGTTCCCTCTTAGGTAGCCTCCAGGCTGTCCTGCTGGGCTGAAAATGTTTGCTGTTTCTGCTGTACTTCTGTTAGATCCCCTATTGGTCCATACCTCTGTGGCCCTCATCCCCTTCTACGTCCCTGGTTTACCTCCCAGCCCCTCTTGACACTGCTGTTGGAAAGAGGAAAGAGGAACAGGTAGGGCTTAGGGTCACAGGTGAGTGACAGAGGTGTGCTCTGTCACTTCTATTGAAAATGCTCATTAATTTTTTTTTTTTTAAATGGTGGTAGGAATCGAACTCATGACCTTGTGCTTGCAAAGCAAGCGCTTTATCAACTGAGCTATCTCCCTAACCCTCATTAACTTCTTAAAACCTATCAGGTGACATCTCCATTTCCAGTGTGAAGTGCCTGTGCCACACTGGCTTCAGCTGTGTCCATCAGGTCCTCATCAGCCCCCTTGCTTGTGCCATGCTTTTGCTGTGCTTTCCGGTGAATCTGATCCTGCATTGCATGTGGTCTGGCTCTCATCTTACTCTTCTATATCATTCCTCTTCGCTTCTCTTGTGACCCTGTGGACCTTTCCATTTTTGCTTCTGCTCCACTCCTGGATGCCTTGTAAGCCGGAACCTGTTGCTTCCAGGTGAGAAGGCAGCAACAGGTTTCTGTGCAGGAGGAGAGGTAGGAACTCCAACCATGCTTGTTGGATGAAGAATCTAGTAGTACAATGGGTCAACATTGTTTTGTTGTTATTTACATGAAAACAGGTTTGTTTCTGCTATACTTCTAGCATTAAACCTCCTTTCTGTGATTTCTTTAGAGATCAGAGGTGTGATGCTGCAGCCTCACATGCACATTCTCTAGTTCCCTATTTGTGTTTGGAGTGGTGAGGTGCTTTCAAGCACCAGCTAGACTGGCCTTATTTATTTATTCCACTCAAGTGAGGCCACAGATCCCTGACAAGTTTCGTTTGTTTATTAGCAAGCCCAGTGCTGGGAAGACAGTCAGGGAGAAGACCTACACTCTAGGGTAGAAGGCAGACTGAGCAGACCAGAGCAGTATGTCCCTTGAGAGATGGATGCCCAGCCCAAGCCTGCTCTTATGTCTTCTTCCTTTTTAGCAGTGCATACCTGTTCTTTGTGTGTGTGTATGTGTGGAGGAGGGTAGTGTATGCTTATGCTGTCATCCAAGGGGAACTGAGTTCAGCTCATGTGCATGACTCTTTGTACCCTGGAGCAGCAGTGTGATATAAAACCTGTAATAAGATTTCCTCTCTTGTTATACCTCTGTTAGTAAATGTGTGTTTTTTTTGTTTTTTTTTTTTAGTGGAATTAAATTTATTACATTACAAAGGGACCTGGTTTGGCTTTTCTTTTTTCTTTTTTTTTTTTAATTAAAAATCATAAATTTACATAGGGCAATGTTTGATTCATTCTATTATTTTTTTTACCTTCCCCCCCACCCCTCCCACCCCTCTTTTCCCTCTATACAGTCCTTCCTTCCTCCATTCTTTTGTTTTTCACATTTGCGTGATCTGTCTCCTCCTGTCACCAGCTATAAGTTGTTGAATTTGGGACTGGTCTCTGGTTATGTTAGGAGAACATGAATTGTTCCACAGAGGGACCCTTTCCTTGGGAGGGACTGGGAAATAACTTCTGTGGGCCCCTTCATTTTATAGAGGAAGATTCTGAAACCGAGTTCCACTGTGCTCAGTGGAAGATTTGGGTAGGGACCCAGGACACTCAGAGGGCAGGAAGTATAGACTGGTAGACCACCCAGTGGTCTAATGCATGCTTGATTTTGTGTTGGTGGTGAGCAGTCTCTAAGGGACAGGTCCCCTTGCCCCTTGTGCCAGCAGCTTACTTTTGCTTCATGGTGACCACCTTTCCTATTCTTTTTCATGGCCCTGTCCTTTTACTTCCTTGTTCAGCTTTCTGTCATTGCTCTGTTGAGCATTCCTTCCTTCATCCTTGCTGAGGTAGGAACAGTACCTGGTCCTCCCAGGGGCAGCTGCCCTACAGAGCCTGATGGCTAAGACTTGCTATTGTGTGTAAACGTCTCTTCTTTTGTGTTTCAGCGAGGATGCCATGAGGAAAGCTGGTGTGGCCCACAGTAAATCTAGCAAGGATATGGAGAGCCATGTATTCCTGAAGGCCAAGACCCGGGTAAGTCATCCTTGGGTGGAGCCCCTTGTTAGAGAGGTTCAGAGAGGATTGCAGGTTCTGAGAACCCTCTGCCAAGGTCATAGGGAGTGAGTTATTTGGTTGCTCACTGAGTGATCACAGACGTGTTGACTTTGTATGTAGCATTCTCCTATGTCAATGGAATTAGGAGGATACTGGGTGGGCAGACTTTGTCCTCACTGCTGATACCTTTCATCTGTGCCCAGCCCCTATGAATCATGCAAGTAACTCACTGAAACCCTGTGTTCCCATGAAATGGAAAATGTTAGGAGTAAGCACTGGCTCTTTGCTGAGTTTAAGCTCAGCAGGGGTCCTCCCTGAGACCCATAGGCTCTGATGCATGGATGTATAAGTGCACCTATTCTCTTTTGTGAAGTGAGGCAGGTAGTACTAGTTAAGATTTGAGCCCTGGAACATCACAGATGGAGTGGGTAGAAGGATTTCTAAGGTGTGGACTCTTGTCTTTGGTTTCATATGACTGTTTTTCTTCCTCCATGGTCTCTTCCCAGGGCAGAGCCCTTTTAGTAGAAATGAAATGAAAAAACAGTGGTGTGTGTTTATGAGCACAATTGCATGCATATTGAGGTGGGGCAGGGTGGTTTCTGTTGTGTGGATATGTGTGATAAGCATTTTGTTTTTCTTTTTTTTTGCGGTACTAGGGATCGAACTCAGGGCCTTGTGCTTGCGAGCCAAGCACTCTACCAGCTGAGCTATCTCCCCAGCCCTGTTTTTCTTTTAAGAGCATTATTGAGATTGAATTCATATACTATACAGTTCACCAGTTTAAGGTGTATAGTTGTCTAGATTATTCAGAATTGTGTGAACTATCACTATAATCTAATTTTAGAATATTTTCCTAAAGAAATTTAGCACCTATCAGCAGTCACACCTTATTTTTCCCCAGTCATTAGCAACCACTTATCTACTTTCTGTTGCTATGGATTTGCCCATTCTGAACTTTCCATATAAATGTAGTCATACAGGACTGGCATGTAATTAATTGTTAAAGCACTTGCCTAGCATGCTTGGGGCCCTACATTTGATCCCTAGCACTGTTTAAAAAAAAAAGTAATGTGATTTATGGGAATTTTCGTGTTTGTATGTATGACTGAACCATGTAACAAATACACAATTCCTTTATATTACTAAATAACATTCTGTCTGTGGATGGGTAGATCATATATATGTGTGTGTGTGTGTGTACGCATATATATGGATATATATATCCATTTATCAGTTTATGGACATTTGGCTTGTTTACACTTTTGGCTATTATGAATAATGCTGCTGTAAATATTCATGTAAGATGTTTTTGAAGTGTGCATTTGGTACTGGGGATAGAACTCAGGGCCTTGAGTATATTAGGCAAGTGTATTCCTACTGAGCTACATCCCTAGCCCAGTGTACAAGTTTTTGTGTAGACTTTGAGTACATACCTAGGGGTGGAGTTGCTGGTTCATATGGTAACTCCATGTATAACTTTTTGAGGAACTATCAGACTATTTTCCAAAGCAGCTATACCATTTGAACCCATTAGAAGCTTATGAAGTTCCATTTTGCCCCAGTGCTTATCATTGTCCTTTTTATTATGGTCATCATAACAAATGTGAAGTGGTATCCACTGAGCTTTTGATTTGCATTTGCCTGGTAACTAATGATGTTCAGCATCTTTTCATGTGCTCGTTGGCCATTTTATATTTTCTTTGGGAAGATTGTCTAGTCATATCCTTTGCCTCTTTGGGGTGTGAGGGAGAAGGTGCTAGGAATTGAACCTAGGGGAGCTTGCCACTGAACTAAGTCCCGGCTTTTTTGGGGGGGTGGTGCCAGGCAGGGGGACAGGGTCTTACTAAGTTGCTGAGGTTGGCCTTGAATTTGCAATCCTCTTGCCTAAGTCTCCTGAGTTGCTGGGATTACAGGCATGCCCTTGTCCTGTTTTTTAATTGGGTTGTTGGTCTTTTCATTTTCTTTTAATAATCTTTTCAATAGGATTTTTTTTGGGGGGTGGGTACCAGGAATTGAACTCAGGGGCACTTGACCACATCCCCAGCCCTATTTTGTATTTTATTTAGAGACAGTCTTACTGAGTTGCTTAGTGCCTCGATTTCGCTGAGACAGACTTTGAACTTCTGATCTCCTGCCTCAGCCTCCCAAGTGACTGAGATTACAGGCATGCACCACCATGCCTGGCTTTTTAGCAGGATTTTAATAGTTCTTTATGTATCAGTGTACAGATCTATAATTGAATATATAATTTGCAAATATTTTGGGAATGGGATATTTTTACTGATTTTGTTTGTATTTTCTTATAATCGAACTTTGAGGCTTATTGAACTGACCATCTCAGCTTTAAATACATAAACACTGTTGGTTAAGCATTGTTTATTCATAACAAACAAGCCCCAAACCTAACTAGCATAAAGCAGTGAGTTATTTCTCCTGATTCTGTGAGTCAGAAGTAGGGACAATTGGAACTGCACAGCTGGACTGTTCTGCTGGTCTCACTTCTGACTTCTCATGTGGTTGCTTAGTGAGGGCAGCTGGGATAATCTGGAAGGTCCATAAAGGCTTCACTCAGGTGACTGCAATGTCAGTTTTCCCAGTATGGCCTCCACTCTGGTATCTCCAGTGGCAGAGCTCAGACTTTATTATAGCACTGTGGCTGGCTTTCAAAAAGAAGAAATGGGAGCTGTCAGCCCTCAGAGGTTCTAGAATATTATTTTATTTGGATACAGGAAGTCTGTGTGTGTGTGTGTGTGTGTGTGTGATATGGGGATTTCACATAGGGGCACTCTACTATTGAGCTATATCCCCAGCCCTTTTATTTTTTATCTTGAGACAGTCTCAGTAAGTTGCCAGGGTTGGCCTCAGACTTAAACAATTCTTCTGTTTCAGCCTCCCTAATTTCTGAGATTATAGGTGTGCATCTGGACACAGGAAGTGTTAAAGCCAGTACAGATTCAGGGTTGGAAAAATCACCTTTGCCTTTTGGCATGAGAAGTGGCCAGTGATCATTGCCCAGGTATCATGGAGACTACCTCAGAGACCCTGCCAGCAGCTGAGGAATAAGCCTTCCATCCCAAGGGATGTGCCTACAGGCACAATAGCCCCTCCCCATCCCAGTTCACTATGCCTTAGTCTTTCATTTACTGCATATTAAATTACTTATGCTGCACCCTAATGATTTCAGTCTATTTACTTTGTTTAAGCTGGCTCTCAATCCCTAATTCCTAAAGGAGGACCTGGCTAATTGGAAGAGAAATATTTTTGAGAACAGTGTTGGAAAATTCCTATGTCATTTTTACAGAAACATTGTTGTCTGTGTTTGTCTTTTTACTTACTGATCAAGCTCCACATGAAGGCAAACAAAAGTTGAGAACCTTCCAACAAGGTTGTTCTGTGGGTGGACTCCTCAGGTCAAAATTGCAACTCAGACACACTTTTACTTCCCCCGATGCCTGAGACCCTGTTAGAGCAGCTATGAAAAAATTTTAAAAAGTGGGACCCTGGACCAGGGTAAAGATAGGGAAGAATGATATCTCTATGGACCCCAAGAGGAGCTGGGAAGTAGTGAGTCATGAAGGTGGCGGATGATTTTCCATTGGAATTCTGATGTATTTGCAGGTCCAAAGATGCCTCTCTGAAGGGAACTGGAGAACTAATGAGCACTTTGAGCTCTTTAGTGTATACTCTAGGGCAGAGAAAACTTTGAGTGCTTTTCTTTAGAAGAATTCACCAATTTTCCAGGAGTGGACACATTCTGACATTGTCTGGCTCTAGGTTTCATGGCCAGATCTCATCTGCACACTCTAATGTGATGTCCCCTTGCAAGGTCATGTTCTGAGTGCTTCATGTATTGACTCTCTTTGAGTCCCACTTAGACCTATAAAGTGGGTACAGTATTATTTTTCCCTGTCAACATACAAGGAAAATTCAGGCACACGCATGCTAATTTCCCTGCTCAGAATACCACATGACTGGTTAGAGGAGAGCTGGGATGTAACCTAGGGGTCTGATGTCAGAGTGGACACCATGTCTCTCACTGATTCCCACCTGCCAGAGCAAAAGACATTCAGACACTCACTTTAATTCCTGAAGACTTTAATTCTCATGGATGGGAATCCTCTGTCTGAGGGAGGCAGAGGGAAACAAATAGAGCCATGCCTGGGTGGTGGGCCATAGTGATAATAGCAACTCCACCTATTCCAGGCAGCCTTCAGAGAGATTCAGCAGTCAGGGGTGTTGGCACTTCTGTCATTACCTATAGAGGCAATATGGAAAGATGCTTACTAAAACTGGGTATATTTCTGGCTGTTTTTGCTTACTTATCTTTTTTTTTTTCTTTAAATATTTTTTTAGTTGTCACTGGAGCTTTTTTTTTATTTATTTATATGCGGTGCTGAGAATCAAACCCAGCGCTTCATGCATAGTAGGCAAGCACTCTACCATTGAACCACAACTCCAGTCCTGCTTACTTGATCTTTTAAAAATTAACCTTAAAGAGTTGTTCCTTGGTGTCTGTGGGAGATTGGTTCCAGGGTTCCCTGAGGATACCAGAATTCACAGATACTTAAGTCCCTTGTGTAAAACACTTGCATAAAAACTGCACACATTTCCCTTATCCTTTAAACCATCTCTAGATTACTATAAGACCTAATCTAATGCAAATACTATACTGTATTGGCTAGGGAATAATGATAAAAGTCTATGCATGTTCAGTACAGAACACTATTTTTTAAATTTTTAAAATATGTTTTAGTTGTATGTATACATAATATCTTCACTTATTTAATTTTATGTGGTGCTGAGGATCAAACCAGTGCCTCACACATGTGAGGCAAGCTCTCTACCACTGAGCTATAGCCCCAGCCCCGATTTTTTATTTTTAAACTTTTATTTACTTATTTTTAACAAAGAAGGCCTTGGTGGAAGGTTTTGTTTGTTTGTTTGTTTTAATTTCCAATGGACCTTTATTTTATTTATTTATATGCAGTGCTGAGAATCTAACCCAGTGCCTCACACACGCTAGGCAAGCCCTCTACCACTAAACTACAACCCCAGCCCCACAATTTATTTTTATACATTTTGGTTTTTTTGTACTTGGAATTGAACCCAGCGATGCTTTTACCTTGAGCTACATCCTCAGTCTTTTTTTTTTTTTTTTTTTAAAGGCAGAATCTTTTAAAATTTTTACAGACTGCATTTTTATTCATTGTACACAAATGGGGTACAACTTTTTATTTCTATGGTTGTATACAATGTAGATTCACACCATTCATGCAATCATAAATATACATAGGGTAATACTGTCTGTTTCATTCTTCTATCTTTCCGTTCCCCCACCCCTTCCCACCCCATTTTCCTCTATACCATCCAAAGTTCCTTCATTCTTCTCTTCCCCCTGCCACCCCAGCTCATTCTGTATTGTTATCCACTTATCAGAGAAAACATTCGGCCTTTGGTTTTTTGGGTGTGGCCTATTTCAATTAGCATGATATTTTCCTCCTTCATCCATTTACCAGCAAATGCCATAATTTTATTCTTCTTTATGGCCAAGTAATATTCTATTGTGTATATATACCACAGTTTCTTTATCCATTCATCAACTGAAGGGCATCTAGGTTGGTTCCGCAATCTAGCTATTGTGAATTGAGCTGCTATGAACATTGATGCAGCTGCATCATTGTAGTATGCTGAGTTTAAGTCCTTTGTGTATAAATTGAGGAGTGGGATAGCTGGGTCAAATGGTGAGTCCATTCCTGGTTTTCTGAGGAATCTCCATACTGCTTTCCAGAGTGGCTGCACAAATTTCCTACTCCACCAGCAATGTGTGAGTGTTGAGGCAGGATCTTGCTAAGTGACTGAGGCTGTCCTCAAACTTGTGATCTCCTGCCTCAGCGTCCTGAGTCACAGGTGTTATAGATGTGCACCACCATGCCCTGCAAGACTATCTATTTGTCTGTCTGTTTATTTCGGAACTGGGGATTGAACCTAGGGGCCCTTTACCTCTGAGCTACATCCTCAGCTCTATTTTTTTTTTTTTTTTTAAATTTTGAGACAGGGTCAGACTGAGTTGCTGAAGGCCTTACTAAGGGTGAGACAGTGTGTGTGTGTGTGTGTGTGAGTGTGTGTGTGTGTGTATTCACTCATATTACAAATTGGTGCAAAAGTGAACCCTGACCAAAGAGGCCAAGAGCATTAAACTGGCAGGCCACTTGGGACTAATCAAAGAGGAACAAGAGCTGAACTACCAACCAACCAGAATAAATGGGCAAGAGCATAGATAATTAGGCCCATTGTTTGTGGAAGTGGGAGGTTGCAAATATCCATCTGATAAAAGGAGACACTTTCCTATCTTCAGCCTTTCTAAGGAACCTCAAAAACCCAAGGTCTAGCTCTTCATTGAATCTGAATACATCTTCTGCTATTCCTGTTGAACCAAGGGAGTTTATCTGCCCAAGTGTTCAAGGCATTGGAAGTACTGATTCTTAGAACTGAGAAAAGCATAAGGTATACATTAGAAGATGTAAGCATATGAAAAAAATGAGCATTTTCTTAACAACAATTGAGATCTCCTAGAAAGTCCTGGGGGTATGCTTGGTGCTACTTGTTCAGAGCAAGGCTCCAGTGTTATCACCATTAGTAGTGCTGTTTTAATGAACTCCATCTAAATGTGTAACTGTCAGGACTTCTGCTCTGCCCTTAGTAAACATACTTGTTCACAAGCCTAATTTTAAATTCTAATTGTTCAGTTTTCTATTGCTGTATTATGAATGTATCCAGACACCAAGAGAAACATTTTACAAACATCTATCAAGCAACATTTTCCCTAGTTTACCCATGAGAAAACCAAGTACAGGGCAAGTCAAAGGAAGCATGATGCTTAATTAGCTTGTTTGCTTGTGCATACTTGGATTCTCTCTTGCTCTCTTTGTTTTGTTGTTGTTGTTTGTTTGTTTTGTTTTGTTTTTTGTTTTCTCTCCTTTGCAGTGCTGGGAATTGAACTGAGGGCTGCTTTACCACTGAGCTACATCCCCAGTCCTGTAAGGAAACCCTGTCGTAAATAAGTAAATAAATGAATGCATACATTCATAATTTGAACAAACAAATCTAGTCTCTCCAAATTCTAAAGGCCAGAAGAGTAAAATCATTTATCACTGGGCAAAAATCACCATGTTGGTAGGACTGCACTCCCTCTGGAGACTCTCAGGGACAATTTTCCTTACATCTTCTAGCTTGTGGTAACTGCTGGTATCCCTTGGTGTATGAATGTGTCACACCAGGCTTCAAAACTCAGCATCATAGACTGAAATGTCTCTGTTCCATCACCTTCATCTCTGAGTGTGAATCTTTTTTCCTCCTCCTTATGAGGATACATATGATTGCAGTTAAGGCCCACCTGCCTGATCTCCTATCTCAGGATCCTTAAGCACATCTGCAAAAACCCTTTCTCCAAATAAGGTAACATGTATAGGTTCCAGGGAATCAGACCTGATAGGTCAGGGCTTATTATTTAGCCCACTAAAGATGGAAAGTTGACTAGTGATTGCCTAAAGCCAAGAATGCTGTGTGGGTAATGGAGTTTCCTTTAAGAGTGATAAATTTTTTTTTTTTTTTTTTTTTTTTTTTTTTACTGTGCTGGGGATTGAACCCAGGGCTTTCTGCTTTCAAGGCAAGCACTCTACGAACTGAGCTATATCCCCAGTCCAAAAATTTTTGTGGTGATGTTGAACAGCTCTAAATATATTAAAATCTTGAATGGTATAGTTTAAATGGGTGGATTTTATGGAAAGTGAATTGTATTTCAATAAAACTATGATGTATGTATATGTGTATATATGTATTTGTTTAGTTTTTGTTTTGAGATAGGGTCTCACTAAGTTGCTCAGAGCCTTGCTAAGTTGCTGAGGCTGGTGTTGAGGCTGACTTTGAACTTAGGGTCCTACTGCCTCAACCTCCCAAGTTTCTGGGATTAGAGGCATGTGCCACCATGCCCAGCTGAAACTATTATATTTTAAAAAATGGAATCAGTGACGGTAATAGAGAACACGTCTATCTGCCCTTGGTAGCAAAGTCAGGGCAGCATGGTTTACTTGAGTGGTAATGGGTAGAGGATGCGGTTGGGGCTGCCTTGGCTTGAGAATGCCCTCTGAGGTTTGATAAATTTTTTTTTTTTTTTTTGCGGGGGGGTGCTGGGGATCGAACCCAGGGCCTTGTGCTTACAAGACAAGCACTCTACCAACTGAGCTCTCTCCCCAGCCCCCTTTGATACATTTTTAAATTTGTTAGGAAAACTTTCAGAGAGATTCCTGGAGCCTGCAGTTGTTGTAGTTTGGCCTTTCTGTGTTCATCTTGAAGTGTTTAACAGGCAGATCTCAGCTTTCATGGTGTTGTATCCTTGCAACTGCAGAGCTTCTCCACACAGAGGACACACAATCAGGGCCCCACTGAACAATAACACAAACTCAGTCGGGCAGTTTTTTCCTAGCAGTTGGTTTATTTGAATCAGGATCCAAATGAGAGTCTGTTCTCCCTCAGGCCTCTCTCAGCCTGTAGAAAAAACAGCCCAGAAGTCCTTTACATGGGCCCTGATGCCTGTGGCTCACTTCTGTCTACCATTTCGATGTGAACTGGGTGTTAGACTGAAAGAGCAGACAGGTACAGTCTTGTTAACAAGAATGGATCCAAGGTGACCTTTTCTGGTATTTCTGGGTGTCTCGATGCTTCAAGGAGGCACAGTTGTTGAGGCTTTAGAGGGGTGGCAGCCTGACTCCTTGTAAAGTTCTTCATTATCCAGTAATTCCATTGTTTAATTAGGGATTGCAAAATGGTCATTGTCCTTAATTCTGGCTCTTCTTCCACATTTATTACATGGAATTTTTTTGTCAAGAAGCATTTTCTATCTTCAGGGAGTACTCCTTTTTCTTAAAAAAAACACTGTTTGTTCTAGACCATCCGGAATGCTTTTATTATTCCTTCCAGGGCAAAGAGTGCCCTCAGGGGCCCACAGATGGGTTCTCTTTGAGCCACATTTTAGGCTCAGGGCTGTATATTTGGTGTGTTTCAGTCCATTGTAGTAGTTTGCATTGATGTTTAGATGGTCATGTCTTCCTTCAGTGATAGTGCCCATCCCCCCTGCACTCTTAGGATTCCTTACATGACCCTTTTAGTCTTTTCTAGCTTGCTGATATTTAGACTCTGGAAATGCCTGTTCCTCTAAGGATCCCTGAGTCCTTTTTTGAGGGTGAAATGGCATTCAGTGCACACAATTGTGGACATGGCTCTGCTTATTGCTTTTGGGCTTTTTTGTGAATAGGACTAAGAAATAAAATGAAATAACAAACACCTCATAAGTCAGGTATGGTGGTGCTACCTGTAATCCCAGCAATTTGGGAGACTGAGGCAGGAGAATTTTGAGTTCAAAGTCAGCCTTAGCAACTTCGTGAGACCATGTTTCAAAATTAAAAGGAAAAATAAAAAACCCTGTAATATTACACCAATGTTTCCAATTCAAATTAACTTTATAGTTTTTTTTTTTTTTTTTTTAATTTGGTACCAGGGATTGAACTCAGGGGCACTCAACCACTGAGCCACATCCCCAGCCTATTTTGTATTTTATTTAGAGATAGAGTCTCACTGAGTTGCTTAGCACCTCATCGTTGCAGAGGCTGACTTTGAACTCGAAATCCTCCTGTCTCAGCCTCCCAAGCCACTGAGATTACAGGCATGTAGGGAAGATAAGGTGCTTACCTGCCCTTGACCTTTTTTCTGGAGCTATTGTGGCAAGTTTGGGTGCTTTTGGAGCAAGGGAGTACCATTGTCTCTCTGTCTGGACAGGGGTTGAAAATTCTCACACCTGGGAAGGTCAGTTAGGATACCATCAATAACAGACAAAAAATAAGCAGCTGGGGGTGTAAATGATAGCCCAGGCCTTGGGGATTAGTGGTGCAATGTCAGCTGCTTTTGCTGACCCATAGACTTAGCTCCCACGTGTTCTTTGGTGACTTGCTTTTGGGAGAACGTAAAAAATGTGTTTCATCCATGAGAAAGTCCCTTGGCCATCATGGTGACTTACTCTCTCTTTTCCATATAAGTCATCCCTTCCTCTCCACACACCCTTAAATCTGCAGAGTTGGATTAGACCTTGATGACTTTGCCAACTCTAGACCAGTAGTGGCAAGTAGATACACAGCATGGTAGTGTCTACCCATCTGTCTTCTGACAGTGAGTGTAACTAGGTCCTGCTTCTGTGCAGGAGTTTGGGGCCTCATTTATCATGTCTTGTGTTTATGTAAACATAACTTTTTTTCTTTTGAACCTACTCCCTCCTGTTTTACCTTTCATGGTAATGGAGAAAACTCAACAAATTCTTTTAAGGTCTTGCCGACCTACAAGGTAGTCCAGGGCCCTAATCAGAGGTCAGATGTGGACCTGGCTGGCTTCCAAGTTCTCTTGCCCTAGACCTGATTGCCTCATTTCCATTCCTGAGCTTCCTTTGGCCCCTACGCTTCTATTGCTCCCACTTACCAGGTCCTTCAGGGACTGTGTCTTGGCAACTGACTGGGGTCCCCGCCCCCACACACATGTTATCTTTCCTACTAGAAATCGATGGGGCTGTTAGAATTTTGGAGTACTGATAGAGTACCTCAGTGTCCCTTTGTTCCAGCAGTGTCTCCTTGTACCTTTGTCTTCCCAGCAGTTCCTCCTAGCTTCTTTCCATTGGGCCTTTCTCCTTCCTTTTACCCTGTGCTAATTACCCTAGCTGAAAAATAGTAGTGTGGTGGAGTGTGGGAATAGGCGAGGGATGATAGAGATGTAGATACAGTGTCTTTAGGTTTTAACCTTCACCCAGTCCATGTTTATTTTCTTGTCCCTTTCCCCTGCTGTCTTGTCTTCTGTCTAGTGGACTCTCAGTACCACAGTGACTTGGAAGGACAATTGTGCAGCAGTGTAGGAGTAAGGGCTTCACCCTTCTGGGTTGCCTTGCTGGAAGGATGGGCATTTCCTTGGAGAAGAAATATGCTTCTCTGAAGTAAGATTTTAACTTAGACATCCTTCTGTTGTCCACAAGATAGACTCTCAGTAGTGATTTCCCCAGAACAACTTTGAGTGCCCACAGGACAGTTATTAGAAGGCGGGCCCTACTGGGCAGTTCCAAAATATGGCAGCCTAGACAGAGGGCCTAGGCAGTCAATGGCTTTTACCTGTCACATTCAAATGGCATTTTGCTCCCTCCCTTGCCTTTGTAGTTATCAGAGAAACATGGATTCCAAGGAGGCATAGCCAGGGGCGCCCCATGCAGATTTGTGTGCACATACCACGTTAGCAAGGGAAAGGCAGCAACAGGCTGGTGGTGAAAAGTGAAAGCTCTTCTATACCAGTAATGCAAAGGCAGCAGCGATCTGTACATGTCTGTGTCCGATAGGTGTTGTGACCTTAGGCCACCTTCTTGGCCTCCCTCTGGACCTGATTTTGCCCTATGTGACAAGAAGGGACTTGAGGTGACTCCCAGCTCTTCAACTGAGTGCTTTTTCCATTAGTATGGAGGGGCTGCCTTTTGAAGGTTCTCTGTACCCTTCTTTTGTTTCTTTGTGCCTTTTATTGACAGAGTGAAGCACTGACAGCTCTGCTCTGAGAGATGGATTCCAGAGGGAGCTGAGCTGGGCTGAGTGACTGCAGCCATCTCAGTTGGCCTCAGAGGCCAGCAGCCTTGCTGGAAGAACCTCTGGTTGGGCAGGATGAGGGGGTGAAAAGGGGGAGTCACATGGCTATGCTTCTCCATTTGGGATTTAAACTGCTTCCTGTTTTTACTTTTAGGATGAATACCTTTCCCTCGTGGCCAGGCTTATTATCCATTTTCGAGATATTCGTAAGTAAGATTTCACATTTCTGGTTTGTTATGATCACTGTGAGAGGCTAGTTCTATTGCTATCTGTTGGCGGCTTTCTGGGTGGATCGAAGTGCCTGAGTTGGAACATCTGTGTCAACTTGTCTGCTTCTGGGAAATTCCTCACTGCATAGCATTTGATTCCAAATTCTGCATCCTCCCAGAGCCTCAGAAATGCTAATTCTGACATGATAGAAATGTTGACCTCAAAGAGGTCTAAACTGGGCTGCTCTTTTCTCTTGTGTACTTATCTACATTTTTATAAAGCTTTGCTTTCACACTCTGGGCAATTTTCATTAAGCAGTTTACCCTGAAACATATGCTTTCTTCCTTAATAGTTGGTTTTATTCACCTATGGAGGCCTGATCTAAATGTGTGTTTCTGTGACTGTAAGCTTCTGGGTCATCCTCCTAAATCCCCACCCCTTGTTCCCTGCCATGCTGAAGATCGCTTCGTCTCATGTTGTGTCCCCCTGTAGAGAGTTCCTGCTGTTGTTCTTTCAGACTGGCCAGGCAGTGGCTCTAGTTCTTCAGTAGTTTTCAAGACATCCTGGGGCAGGTATTCTTTGTGCTTTCATGTGTTATGTGGAATCATGTGGACCTTGAGTGTTCCTGGATAACTGTATCCTGTGAAGGAAACTCATGCTGGTGGCTACTCTGGACTCTAGCCAGCAACCTTCCTACCCACCCTGGTTATGTAAGCACTGGAGAGGGCTGCTTTTGACATGGGTCAGAAACTGTTTCCCTTTGGTTTTGTAGCAGTTGGAATGTGGGTTGGAGAGGTAGTTGTGGCTTTAGTGGCAGTCGACAAGGGCAGAGAGAGAGATTGAGAATCCCTGAGCTCAGTAGGGTTTTCTGCTTTTCACACTGACCTTTTATTAGAATGGCCACCAAGGTAGACTTAATGAGATTTCACTTTCTTTGGGGATTGGGGAAGGACCTGGGAAATGTAGAAGAGAAGGAACTAGAAGTCTGAGGAACAAGTAGTGGGATGTCCTGAAGTGGGCACTCCCACCCCATGCTGTGCTCATCTTAATAGTGGCCTAGTGACCATTAGGCCCTGGGTTTCCTGGGCTCATATGGAAGCTTTAGACTACTTTGTCAGGGAATTTCTTCCCCAGATACTGGGGCTAGGTAGACCTGACTTCCTGTAGCCTTGGGCATCCTCAGTTTCTTCACCTAGGAAATGGAAATGCTGCTTCATCAGAGTGATCTGAAAATGGAGGTGTTACGAGTTCTCAGCACCATTCTAGCTCCTTCATAGGTTCTTGGTGTTCTCTTACAGTTGATGCCTCAGGGCCTGAGAAGGAAGGAAAAGCAGAGTAGGCCCAGGGTACCTGAGACTTCAGCAGTTCCCTGAGGCCCCAGGTGGACCTCCAAGTGGTGCCCTCTACCCCTAGGCCTCTTGCATGTTCAGCATGTGGTTGCCAGAAGAACCAGTGGCTTCTTGGGGTTGAGGCTCTGAGGTCTGTTTGCCTAGTTTCTGGGCAGGGTCAGTTCAGTTTTAGCAAATAACCTCTGATCAAATGTCTACAAAGCTGACTTACCCTGAAAACATGTGTTTATATAAAACTTTGTTTACTTTGTTTTTCTGCTTGTGTTTTTATATAGATAACAAGAAATCTCAAGCTTCTGTCAGTGGTAAGAGTTTTTCCTTTTGAAATAGTCTTTCCTAACCTAAGATTGGGGTGGCAGGAATGAGATGATGCCTACTTTGTGCACATTTTCAAAGAAGAATTTCCAAAGATCTCTAGCAGGAAGGAGGCTGATCAGTCATGCCTCAGTGTCTCCTCCACCCTTCATCTTCTTGGAAACTGAAATCAGATGATGCCTCTCTGTCCAGGTTTCTAGCAAGATTATAAAAACTCACAAAGCTCTTATTGTCTAAAAGTACTAAGCTCTCTTGGAGAAAACTATAATCTGTAGTAACATGTTTTAGAGAATAACTGCAAATTCCTTTCCCTTAAGTTATGCAATTTCTTTACAAGTTTAGAAATCGTCCCATTTTAATTTCTAGGTTTTATCACTTACGGGGAATTCTGGTGGTTGAGCTCTGGTCTCCGCAGTCAGTGTAGGGGTGAGCAAATCCAAGCTGGTTATCTGAGCTCCAGCCTGTCAGAAAGGGTGCAGCTTGAATCACCCTAGACAGTAGAGCTGAAAATACCAGGTGCCCTACCTCAGTGGACCCTGCCTCAACCAGCACAGTAATTCTCAGCCAGATGGACCCAGTTGGGTTCAAGTGTTTTGTGGCCTGGACTCTGGCTTTGATGTGTGGATTCTTTAGTCACCACCCAGTTCTATGGCAGGGTGACCCAACCAGGCCATATTTGTCTGCACGTAACCCTTTGCCGTGAGTCCACACTGTGGTAATGATGGCATCAGCCTTCTTGTCTTTGATTGTGGCATCGCTCATTAGCTGTGCTATCCTGAGAGCTCTGCCCCTCAACCCTCTGTCGAGCCCTCCTACACTTTTTAGCCTACTCTGATGTGCTGCTCTTAGCCACAGGGCTGAACTGGGACCGTGTCCTGCAGAGACTTGACAGCAGAGACTAGGCACTACTTGTGCCCTCACTGGGAAGTGTCTATATAGCCCCTTTTGTTTTTCTGATCCAGCCATCCTGTTACCGCTTGCTAAGGAGTAAGTGCCCTCAGATTTTGTTGTCTCTGGAAGTCCCTCCTGGTTGCCACCTGCCCTCGAGGCATCAGCCTATCTTCACTTAGCTGTAGGATCAGAGGGGTCCTTTGTCACTCAGCACTAGTACCCTGTCACAGACCAAACTAGGAATGTGGGGTATGCTTCCTGTTTTCAAGGAGCTCTCATTCCAGCAGTAGACACCGGTACACCCAGAGTCCTGGCCCTGGGCATTTGGGAGGCTCCAGGACTCTGGCTTTCACCATTTGGGGCTTTGTGGGAGGAAAGTATATAGATGGGAGGAGATCTGTGCCCCTTGAGAATCATATCTTGAGACTTCCTAGTTCAGGGGCACTTTCCTGAGATGTACTCCCTTGTGTTCCCACAGACCCCATGAATGCCCTGCAGAGCCTGACTGGAGGACCCACTGCAGGAGCAACTGGAATCGGCATGCCTCCTCGGGGCCCAGGACAGTCCCTGGGGGGGATGAGTGGCCTTGGTGCTATGGGGCAGCCAATGGCACTCTCAGGGCAGCCACCACCTGGGACCTCGGGAATGGCCCCTCATGGAATGACTGTGGTGTCTACAGCACCTCCTCAGAGTGAGTACTATACTTCCTAGAGAATTTACTTTCTTTGTAGGTAACACTGCATTTTATTTCTTTGCTTGTGATGGTATTGAGAAAAGCATAGAGAAGCCACAAACAGCTTGGTTCTTTTGTCTGTACTGGGTCTGAAAAGAAAAGCTCCAAGCCCTCTTTGAGCTCCCAGAATGGTTAAGTGATACTAATCCCTCCTTGTCCTGTACAGAAGGAGGGGTACTTGTAAGAGGTTGGGGAGGGCCTGGGACAACATCCAAAGGGTTATGTTTTGTCATTGAAATAGAAACAGTATGTTTCAGGGGATTCTCAGCCATGAAGCAGTGCCATGTCAGCACCCCACCACCCCACAGTCTGACAAGGGCTATCTCCTGGTGCTGCTTTTGCACTAGTCAGTCCTGGCTTGTGACTCACAGCCACATCTTCACTGGGCTCCCTTTCCTTGAAGGAGGTGCTTTGTCCTTTGCACTGTTCTCTGGGATGTGTCCCCGGTTCCTGCATGCAGCTCCTTTGAGGTGGGATAAAGGACAAAGCACCTTTTCCTTCTGCTTTCCAGGACCCTTCTTGATGTCCTTCTGACTCCCATAAACATGTATTCAGTACTTGTAATGCACTGTGTCCACTGCAAAATGCTTCCGTACTTTTTCCCCCTTTATGTAACTGTTTAATAAACAGTTTGAGAGTCACAGGAAATTATAAACTAGCACAGTTCTCATGTGCCCTTCACTCAGCTGTCTCCAATGATAATATCTTACTTAGTATGTTGTCTAAAGTGAAAAATAGCACAGGACAATACTGCCAACTTAGATCGAGACTTTCATTCAAACTTCACCAGTTTTTATATGCATTCCTGGCTGTGCATATATGAGTATATGTAGCTCTGTGAGATTTCTTCACGTGTGTATCAAGTAACTGTCACTATACACGGTGTACAGAACCATAATCACCAACAAACTCCTATATCATATCTGAGAAATTATATCCTCTCACAGGGTCTGGTAGCACACACCTGTAATCCTAGCTGCTCAGGAGACTGAGGCAGGAGAATCATATGTTCCAGGCCACCCTGGGCAACCTAGCGAAACCGTGTCTCAAAGTAAAGAGGGCTAGGGATGCAGCTCATTGGTAAAGTTTGCCCCGGTTTCAGTCGCCTCTATTGCAAAGAAAAAGAAAAAAAAAAAAAAAAAAAAAAAAATCACACCCTCCCTTTAAGCCTGAACCTGACAACCACCTATCTTCCCTTCCACTCTATTCTATGTCACTTTGCACTTATTGTAGAAACTGACTTATGTGATAAGTGACTTTGAGATTAGCCCTTGTATTTCTGATGATGCCCTTAAGATCCAAACTGTATCTGTAGTTCATTCCTTTAATTGCTGAGTAGGGTATCATGGAATGGATGTTTCATAGTTTACTTATCTTCTCACCTTTAAAGGACATCTGGGTTTGTCCAGTTTTGAGCTATCATAAATAAAGATGCTGTGGACAGCTGTGTATAGGTTTTAGTGTTTGGGTATATTTTTGCCATGTGTCCCTCACAGTAACCCTGTGAAGAGTACAGAGCAGCTACCCCTGCTTTGCCAGTGATGCAGCTATAGCCAAGAACTGGAATGGAAACTGCTGCCTGATCCCAGCACCCCTTTCATTGACATGAATCCCCTGTGTCAGGCATCTTCCTTTCTGCCCTCCTTGTCTGGAACCTTCCTACATCCCAGTCACTCCCTCTCTTATCTTCATTCTCTCCTTCTTCCTAATTTTTTGCCATCTAACTTTTGGCACATTCCAATCTCATCCTCAGACAATTTCTGCTCTTCAACCCAATCTGCTGTTTTCATGCACCTGATATACACACAGAGTGGGTTTATGCAAGGACACACAGAAGTTCCAGCTCCTTTTACAGTATATCCTGTATACTGGTTGGATTCCTTTTTAGGTTTCTATTTTATAATAGGAAATGGTTTTTAAAAATGTGAGTTTAGAGTGTTCACATCGTTTTCTCTGTAATCCTACTCCTAAGACTTTGTCTTGAACCAGTTATTTTTCAGAAGTTCAGTGGTGACGCTCTGCTATCCTGCCCATACCCTCCCTAGTCTGACCTTGGCCCACATCCTGTTTTCAGCTTTCACAGGGCCTGGTCTACTGGGTAGCACTAGTTGAAAGTTGATGTGTCTTCTTCTGCAGTCCTGTTACTGTCTCTGTCAGTACCTTCCTCCCTGCTTTTGACCCCTTACCTCCTTGGCCTCCCTGAAATAGGTAGTGTTGCCCAATGGACATTTGATATCCTTCCTGATGTCTTCTGCAAACATCATTGCATGTCCCCAGGAAGTCAAAGTGTGGGTCAGATTTTTCAGGGACTCCCAAAAGATTGGATGGAGGACACTGTCATAGTCTCCAGGTGATCAAAGGTTAGCCAGAGAATGCTGAGACTGCTAACTATGCATATGTCTAGGGGCTGTAGTATAGGGTTGAAAAGACTTTTCCCCCCCACTATGTTTGTTTTTGCTCTATAGCAAATTTTGTACCATGTACATATGAAAGTGACTTTGAAAATAATTTCTAGCTGGGAGTGGTGGGACAGTCCTATAATCCAAGCAGCTTGGGAGGCTGAGATAGGAGGATTGAGAGTTCAAAACAAGCTCAGCAACTTAGCGAGGCACTAAGCAACTGAGATCCTTTCTCTAAATAAAATACAAAAATGGGCTGGGGATGTGGCTGAGTGGTTAATCTGCAGTACAAAAAAAAAAAAAATTCTAGTCAGGAGCATTGATGCACACCTGTAATTCCAATTACTTGGGAGACTGAGGCAGATGGCACATTCAAGGCCAGCCTTGGCAACTTAGACCCTATCTCAAAATTAAAAAGAAAAAGGACTAGGAATGTAGCTCAGTGATAGAGGTCCCCTGGGTTCATTTTCCAGTACTTCAAAATAACAAAAATAATTTCTACTTCTGGCTGTGTGACAGACTGTGTGTTGAGGATCTCTTCTCCTGGATATGTAGATCCTGGTTAGACTGTACTGCAGAAGGCTAAACATGGCCCACTGCTAGATGGAGGAAGGCAAGTCTAGAATTCCTCTCTCTCACTAGGATTTGTACTGGGGCTTCTGGCACCACCACCCCCAGCTCCCCTAGACGCACCTGGAAATTGGAGGAAAACATCCCCAGTTTAAGCCTGTGAGAATTGCACAGATTAAGATCATGCAGTGAGCACATAATCAAAAATCACCAGGTAGGAAGGGAAACAAACACCATGAAGGAGAACAAAGATAGTAAACAGATATAAATCCACTCAGGAACCACACATACCAGTATTATTAGATATGTACTCAGCTCCACACGTGTAAGGAAATAGTACCAGGTGTGGTGGCAAACATCTGTGAGGCCAGCTACAGCAATTTAGCGAGGCCCTAAGCAACTTAGACCCTGTGTCAAAATTAAAAATAAAAAGGGCTGGTGATGTAGCTCAGTGATACGGTGCCCCAGGCTAAATCCCCAGTACTGAGGAAAAGAAAGAAAAGATAAATGACAACTAAAAAAACCCTATCAGGAGTGACAAGGAGATCTGAAAAGGAGCCAGTGGAACTTTTAGAAATGAGAAATACAATTATTGAAAGAACATGGATAAGTAAACAGCAGATTCAGTGGAACTGAAGAAAGTATTTGTGAACTAGAAGCTAATTCTGAAGAAAATACCTAAAATGAAACACAAAAAAGAGGACAAGGAAAATATAAAAGTAAGGACAAGAAATGTGGAAGAGGGCTGGGGTTGTGGCTCAGTGGCAGAGCACTTGCCCTAGCATATGTGAGACACTGGGTTCAATTCTCAGCACCACATATAAATAAATAAATAAAATAAAGGTCTATCAACAACTAAAAAAAAAATATTTAAAGAAAGAAAAGAAAAAAAGAAATGTGGAAGAGTAGAAGTATGACCAGGTTCTAATCAAAATCCTAGAGTACCAAATGGAGAGAATGGAAGAAAAAGTTCATGAAGAGGTAACAAAAAGCCAGCTGACCCAAGTGAACTAAACAGGTCATCTGTGTCTTAACCTGCTGTTGCAAAAATACAAGCACCACAGCCCAGAAGAGTATCTTAGAAACAACTAGTTCCAATAAAGGAACACTAAGTAGACTCCAACAGTAGTGTAAAATATTAAAGCATTGGGAACAGAGCTGCCAACCATGTGTGCCTGCAAATCTCATATAAGGCCAAGGGAGGCAAGATGTTTTTAGATTAAAAACATCTAGGACCTTCACCAAAAGGTTTTCTAAAGGGGAGTAGCCTTTTATTAGCTCATCAATTCCTCTTCCCCCTCAAGCCATCTTTTTGAGATGCAGGCACATAATAGAAAAAGAGGTATTGTACGTGAGGGGTAGTAAATGTGTGTAACTCTAAGCCCATGATTGTCAGCTGGGGTAATTGTGTACCATAGAGACATTTGACAATGCCTGGAGATCATTTTGGATGTCATTTCTGTAGGGGTGCCACTGACCTGTAATACATAGAGGCCAGAGATACTGCTAAAACATCTTATGTAGAATGGAACCCAATAATATAACTGACATACCAAAATGTCAGTAATGCTCAAAGCTAATTTGGTACTGACATACCAAAATGTCAGTAATGCTCAAAGCTAATTTCTACACAGCCTTACTCCACTCCAAGCACAATTTTGATTGTTTTACTTATAACAGATTGTTTAATTCTTACTGTAGTGTATAGAGTAGGTATTATTCTTTTCTAACATAAAATAAGAAGGATTGGGGGTGTGGCTCAGTGGTTACGTATCCCTGGGTTTAATCTCTAGTACCCAAAAGAAATAAATAGTAAACTTGAGAAAGAGGTTAAAATATTGGTAAGCTCTACTTTTTCTTTTTGGTACCAGGGGTACTTAGCCACATCCCCAACCACCCCACCTCACCCACCCCACCTCTGCTTTTTTTTTGGAGACAGGGTTTGACAAAGTTTCTTAGAGCCTCACTAAGTTGCTGAGGCTGGCCTCAAACTTGGTATCCTCCTGCCTCAGCCTCCTGAGTTGCTGAGATGATTACAGGAATGTACCACCAGATCCAGCAAACTTTATACTTTCAAGTTAAATATATATGATAAAATTGAAAAATAAAAACAAGAAATAATTTGTAAATTTCAAAACAATTAAAAAAATGGAATAATGAAAAAAGTGACAAAATCCAAACAACATACAAAGTTCAATCCAGTCATTCAAAGAAAATGCAATTTAAAAAAAAAAGAACTGGTGCACCCCTGCAATTCCAGCAACTTTGAGGCAGAGGCAGGAGGATTGCAAGTTTCAAGACCAGCCTGGGCAACCTAGCAAGGCCCTAAGGGACTTAGCCAGATCCTGTCTCAAAAGGGGATTTGTGGGACTAGGGATTTGACTCAATGGTTAAGTGCCCTTGGGTTCAATTCCTGGTACTTAAAAAAAAAAAAAAAAAGAAGAAAAAGGAGAAGAAGAGACAAATAGAAATGAATTGAAAAATGTAAATAATCATAATGTGAATGAACTAAGTTTTTCTGCTAAAAGACAGGAAACATGAGATTAAGTAGAACTGTAAGGAAATAGTACAAATATGTTATCCTTCAGGAAATACCTACAATAGAAGATGCAGAAAGATACAAAAACAGAAAGTGAACAGATTTATTGGACAATTACCTCAGTTACTTCTTTTGCTATTGCTAGTTAAGCAGACAAAAATTGGTATGTTTAGAAAAGATCTGAAAAATGTGATTAACAACTTAAGCTAAGCACAGCATGGAACAAATATGTTTACAAAAATCAACCAATCAACCATAAAACAAACCTCAACATTTAAAAGATTATTGTCATTCACATATTTTCTGAATTCCAAACAGAGTTAGCAGTCTGTATCCAAAACATAAATATAATACTTCTTATACCTACCAAGAATGGCTCAAATAAATCATGACACTGTCAAGTGCTGGTGATGGTGAAACTGAAACACTCATATATTGCAGATGGTAAAATGGTACAGCTTCTTTAAAAATGAAACATGCACCTCAGCCTTAACATTCTTGGGCATTTATTGCAGAGAAATTAAAACTTCCCATAAAAACTCATGCAAAGAGTGTTTATAGTTTGTTTTGTAGTACTAGAGATTGAACCCAGGGATACTCTATCACTGAGCTACATTCCCCAGCCCTTTTTTATTTTGAGATAGGTCTTGCTGAGTTTCCCAGACTGGTACAATCCTGCTGTCATAGTCTCTCAAGTCTCTGGGATTACAGGTGTGTATCTGGCTTATAGTTTTATTTGTAATATCCTGAATCTGCAGTCATCTCAGATGCCCTACATCATGTGAGTGGTCACATCCTAGGAGATATTTATACCATAGAATTACTGCTTGGCATTAGGAGCTATTGGTATCACTAGAAAGTAGGAGGTGATCTTTAGAAAATTATGTGGAAGGAAGAAAAGCCAACCCAAGAGTTCATACTGTGTCGTTCTCTTAGTATGTAACATTTTTAAATTTTGTATAATTTTGAAATGACAAACTTTTGGAAATAGAGGGCACCTTAGTGGTTGTTGTGTCTTGAGAAGCAGACACAAAAGGAGGTGGAAACTGAGAGATCCATAAGGTATTAAAACTATTTAGTGTCTTGCTCTGGAGGTGGTGAACCCACACAGGTGATAAAATTGTATAGAACTTGGTACACGTGCCCATATGATTAGCACACATTCTGGCTGTGATGTTACAGTTTTACAAAACGCCACCATTGGGGAAACAGGGCCAAACACACAAAAGATCTCTGAATTCATTCATTCTTTTTTTATTTTTATTTTTTACAGCTTTATTGATTTTTGTTTTCACTTGTAGATGGATATGGTAACCTTATTTTATTTATTTTTATTTGGTGCTGAGGATCAAACCCAGTGCCTCACACATGCGGGGCAAGTGCTCTACCATTGAGCCACAACTCCAGCCCCTTTATTGATTCTTATTAGCATATAATTCACCCATTAAAAATGCACCATTCAGGGCTGGGGATATAACTCAGTTGGTAGAGTGCTTGCCTTGCATGCACAAGGCCCTGGGTTCAATCCCCAGCACCACAAAAACAAGAACAAAAAACAACAACAAAAAATGCACCATTCAACCCCATTTGTGTACAGTGAATCAAAATGCAGTCTGTAAAAATAAAAAATGCACCCTTTAGTGTTTTGTTTTGTTTTGTTTGGTATATTCACAGTTAATACAGACAATTTTAGAACATTTTCATCACCTCTAAAGAAACCTCGCCATGGAAAATCTTGTGACTGTTATATCAGCATTGTTCACAATAGCCAAAAAATGGGAACAATCCATATGTCCATCAACTGATGACTGTTGACAAAATATGGTAAATTTATATAGTGCAGCTTATTTAACAATAAGATATCAGTAAAACCTATGACATTCTACAACATAGGTGAACTTTGTAAACATTGTGCTAAGTGAAAAAAGCCAGTCATAGAATAGTACATATCATCTGATGCCTTTTTTTTTTTTTTTTGGGAACCTAGGGTCACTTATCCACAAGCCACATCCCCAACCCTTTTTTTTTTTTTATTTTGAGACACAATCTCCCCAAGTTTCTTAGGACCTCATTTTAAGTTGCATAGGCTGGCTTTGAACTTGTGATATTCCTGCCTCAGCCTCCCAAACTGCTGGAATTACAGGTGTCCACTGCCCCACCCAGCTTGTCTGACACCGTGCATTTGAAATGTCCACAGTAGGCAAATCCACAGAGATAGAAAGTAGATCAACATTTGCCAGAGACTAGACTTTTTGTCCATCCCAAAAATGTAGCTGGCCCTTTTCTTTCTCTCTTCTCTTCCATGGTACTAGGGAATTGAATCCACTCTACCGCTGAGCTACATCCCCAGCGCCCCCCTTTTTTGTTTTTCTAATGTTTTTTTAGCTGGGCACTGTAGTATACCTTTAATCCCATCAGCTCAGGAGGCTGAGGCAGGAGGATTGGGAGTTCAAAGCCAGCCTCCACAAAATCAAAGTGCTAAGCAACTCAATGAGACCCTATCTGAAACAAAATACAAAATAGGACTGTGGATGTGGCTCAGTGGTTGAGTGCCCCTGAGTTCAATCCCCAGTATGAAACAAAACAAAAAATAAAATTAAATAAGTAAATAAATGAATAAATAAATAGAATTATTTTTTAGTTGTAAATAGGCACAATACCTTTATTTTATTTATTTATTTTTATGTGGTACTGAGGATCAAACCCAGTGCCTCACACATGCCAGGAGTGCTCTACCACTGAGCTACAACTTCAGCTCTTTATTTTTCATTTTGAGACAAGGTTTTGCTGTGTGTCCCAGGCTAGCCTTGAACTTCATCCTTCTGCCTTAGCTTTCTGAGTAGCTGGGATGCATTGGTCCTTTTCTCTTAGATTGTTATAGAGTAATTCATGATACTAAAGTGACACAAATTCCACTTCTTGTCTGATCAGGAGTGTTCAGATTCCAGCAGCAACCTGGGCAGCAGGCCCTACCCAAATGCCCTTCTTGTCTGCAGATCAGCTGTCGTGGCAGTGGGACTTTGGCTTGCTGCTTCTTCCCTTGCTATGCAGCCCTAAGGCAGCCCTTGGACCTAAATCTGGGTCTCTTCTTTAGCTCAGCTCCAGCTCCAGCAGGTGGCACTGCAGCAACAGCAGCAACAGCAGCAACAGCAGCAGTTCCAGCAGCAACAGGCTGCACTACAGCAGCAGCAACAGCAACAGCAACAGCAGTTTCAGGCTCAGCAGAGTGCCATGCAGCAACAGTTCCAGGCAGTGGTGCAGCAGCAGCAACAGCTCCAGCAGCAGCAACAACAGCAGCAGCACCTGATTAAGTTGCATCATCAAAACCAGCAACAGGTACAGGGTTCCTCTATTATCACTTTGTAACTCCTTTTTGTAGTCCTTGAGCCCAGGGCAGGTGTCAACCACAGTGCTGGGTGCAGGAGCCCAGAGACAGCAAAGGTCCTCCTGATACCTTGCTACCAGCTCTGCTTCATGGACCAGAAATGTGTTGCACAGGCAGAAGAAACAGGCTTTGGCTTGGTAGGAAGGTACTGTGATTACAGGAAGAGGACCTCTCAGTGAGGTTCCAATTAACTGGTTTCTGGCCTGCTGTGTGCTGTGGGAACTATAAGAGAGTTGTAAAAGATTTAACTGGAGTGAGAAGGGAGATGTGGGGATATTTGAACCATGCTGTGGATACATTTCTTTTTCTTCTTTCTTTCTTTGGAATATAACTAGGAATATAACCCAGGGCACTCTACCCCTGAGTTACATGCCCAATCCTTTTTTTTTTTTTTTATTTTTTTTATTTTTTTTTTATTTTGAGACAGGGTCTCACAAAATTGCCCAGGTTAACCTCAAACTTATGATCCTCCTGCCTCAGCCTCCCAAGTTGCTGGTATTACAGGTGTGTACCAATAAGCTTGACCTGGGCACTTTTCTTTTGAGGACATAGGCACTTCCTGCTGTGTCTCCCTCTTGGTGTCTGGGCACAGCATCAGTTCCTCCTATAGATGGTATTCTATAGGGCAGTGAAAATTCCACATTAAATGCGCTGCTGATCAGGTTTTGTTCTCCCATGGTTTTCAGTTAGAATCTTGATGTGTTCAGCATCTGTCCTCATGGCAGGTGTTGACTGAGAGACAAAAGCCCTAAGGGAGCCTCTCTACCTGCTGGCCTACTCTAGATTTGTGAGACTCTTCTCTCAGAGCTGGCAGTGACTCTTCGGCCTCACTAGTCTGCCTCATCCTGAAAAGCAGATATTGATTATCCTCATGAGGCTCGTACTGCTGACCACTCTAGGGACAAAACGGCATCATTGGATAGGCTGCAGAGATCAGTTGCACAAGCTTTTAGCCCACCTGTGGGACTCCATCTCTTCTTTGTTACCCTTTCTTTCTTTTTTTTTTTTTTTTTTAATTTATTTTTATTATAAACAAATGGGATACATGTTGTTTCTGTTTGTACATGGAGTAACAGCATACCATTTGCATATTCATAAATTTACATAGAGTAATGATGTTTGATTCATTCCATTATTTTTTTCCTTCCCCCCCGTCCCTCCTTCCTCCATTCTTGTCCCACTCCCACCCCCCATTAAGTGTCATCATCCGCTTATCAGTGAGAACATTCCTCTTTTGGATTTTTGAGATTGGCTTATCTCACTTAACATGATATTCTCCAATTTCATCCATTTGCCTGCAAATTCCATAATTTTATTATTCTTTATAGCTGAGTAACATTCCACTGTATATATATACCACAGTTTCTTTATCCATTTATCAATTGAAGGGCATCTAGGTTGGTTCCATAGTCTGGCTATTGTGAATTGAGCCGCTATGAACATTGATATGGCTGTATCTCTGTAGTGTGCTGATTTTAAGTCCTTTGGGTATAGGCCGAGGAGTGGGATAGCTGGGTCAAATGGTAGGTCCATTCCAAGTTTTCTAAGGTATCTCCACACTGCTTTCCAGAGTGGCTGCACTAATTTGCAGTCCCACCAGCAATGTATGAGTGTACCTTTTTCCCCACATCCTCGCCAACACCTATTGTTGCTTGTGTTCTTGATAATCGCCATTCTAATTGGGGTGAAATGGAATCTTAGTGTAGTTTTGATTTGCATTTCTCTTATTCCTAAAGATGTTGAACATTTTTTCATATATCTGTTGATTGCTTGTACATCTTCTTCTGTGAAGTGTCTGTTCATTTCCTTAGCCCATTTGTTGATTGGATTGTTTGTATTCTTGGTGTAGAGTTTTTTGAGTTCTTTATAGATTCTGGAAATTAGCGCTCTATCTGAAGTATGAGTGGCAAAGATATTCTCCCACTCTGTAGGCTCTCTCTTCACATTACTGATAGTTTCCTTTGCTGAGAGAAAGCTTTTTAGTTTGAATCTATCCCAGTGGTTGATTCTAGCTTTTATTTCTCGTGCTATGTGTTACCCTCTTAAACCTAGATAGTTCTCTTGAGCCATCTCAGGGTGGACCTTCTTCCAGTGTCCAGGGCATAGGCACATACTTGTTGTATTGTAGGTATCTGAAAGGCAACTGGCATTTGACCTTGGATGTCCAGAACCCTTTTATGGAACATACTCTCCTCCCCAAGTAAGAGGTCAACTGGGTAGGCCTCCTTGAATGCTGTACTCATGCTTCACTGGGCTTCTTGGGACAAACTGGCACAGGGAAGAACTGGCACTCCAAAAGCTGATGGATAATAACCAAGTACTGCTTGTTCTATTTCTAGATACAGCAGCAGCAGCAGCAGCTACAAAGGATGGCACAGCTGCAATTACAACAGCAGCAGCAGCAGCAACAGGCTTTGCAGGCCCAGCCACCAATACAGCAGCCACCACTGCAGCAGCCACAGCCTCCCCCCTCCCAGGCCTTGCCTCAGCAGCTGCCACAGATGCATCACCCACAGCACCACCAGCCACCACCACAGGCTCAGCAGGCCCCAGTTGCACAGAACCAACCATCACAACTCACACCACAGTCACAGAACCAGCCTTTGGTGTCACAGGCTCAAGCCCTCCCTGGACAGATGTTGTACCCCCAACAGCAGCTGAAATTTGTGAGTACCCAAGTCCCGTGGTAGAGCACATGTATCTCCTATGCTGTCATATGTGACTAGTGACTGTCAGCAGTGGTATCAAGTTCTTCAGCTATAGACATGTCCTTTACATGCTAGGACTTGGGTAGCTCTTCCTCATGCTGGCCCTCATATTTGACTCTAGCATAAGTTGAGGGAACGTGTACAGAGAGCCACTTTTGCATGCTCCATGGAGGTGTCACATCTTCCAAATCAAGTGACTAATTTCAGTAGTGACTGGGGACTTCAAGGTAGTGGAGAATTAGGTTGACAAGTAACCTCATCATGTAGGAAAATGTCCCACAAGATCCATCAGGTGGTCCACAGTGGTTTATTAACTGCTTGAAGTTATGTTCTGAGCTAAGACTTGTATGCACTTGTGTGCATGTGTATGTATGCACTCATGTGCCCTGGGATTGGAACATAAAGCCTTGTACACATGTTCTGCCATTGGGCCACACTCCCAGCCCTAAGCCAAGATCTTTTAGCCTTGTCATTACCATATTTTTGAGAAGAATATTCATAAAATATTATTATTTTCAGTCTCATTGTACATCTCTATACAAAGTAAATACAGTCCATGACAGAGGACAGAATATCACTACCAAGACAGAGGCAGCCATAACAGGGGCCATCTTTTGGACATCTTTTCAGCTCCCTTGGTGTTTGTGGCCTTTTCTCTTTGTGATTTATTGAGTGGTATGGGGCCAAGAGCCTCACCTGAACTGTCAGGGTGAAGAGGAGGTCCCACAGAGGCAGTCTGGGAGAGTTGTGAGGAGCAGATACAGTTATTCATCTGTTCCCTGAGAGCTCCACCCCACTGCCCCTACTGCAACCTGAACCTTTATGTAGTAGGATGTGTCCCCTGTTGGGATTGGGTGTTGTATCTTGGAGACATCTATGGAGGCACTTCCTGTCTGTGTCTAACCAAGGCCTACCTTGTCCCTGTGGAGGTTTCTCTACACAGTGGTCCCTCCTCCCTGGCTGTTGCCCATGCTTGTCTTTCTAGCTGAGCTTTGTGCTAGCTGACCAGACCTGGTTTCCTTCAAGGAGTCTGGGATCTGTTTAGGGATCTCATGGACCATCAGCATGTTTGACCAGAGGATGAACAGGCTTGAGTGTGCTCATGGCTTTGTTTGCAATGTTGACTGCCATGACAGGTACATGGAGGGTCCCAGTGGGAAGGCTGCAGTGCTGCTCACCAGAATTGGGAGATATGGGGGCTCAGCTCCACCAACTCAGAGCTTGGTTGATGGGGGATTTTTCTGATGACATTATGGGATCAGAGACAGCCAATAGGTGACATTGGAGCCCATGAAGTCATGGAAGTTCCATCCTCAACTCTCAAAGGCTCAGTTCTCAAAAGCTGCCACAGAGGTAGTGGGTACTCTGCTCTCTGCCCCATATGGCTCCAAAATGCATTCTCCCTTCCTTCCTCAAGGTGCGAGCTCCGATGGTGGTCCAGCAACCGCAGGTGCAGCCACAGGTGCAGGCCCAGGTGCAGCCCCAGGTGCAGCAGCAGGCAGCTGTGCAGACAGCTCAGACTGCCCAGATGGTAGCTCCTGGAGTCCAGGTGAGGGACTTGGGAGCCGAGGGCTTCTTTAATCACTAGCACACAAAGCTGTACAAAGGTCCTGATTGGCTTACTGGCTGAGTTGGTAAAGCATGGGGAATCCTCTCTCCTTTGCCCTCTGTGAGATAACTTCAAGATCCTCAGGGTAGCTACCTCTGCTTGGTAATGACTGGGACCCAACCAACTGCATAGAATGGGTATCCTTCATCTTCCTGTCTTTCTGCCAGACTGAGAAGGTACATTAGAGGAGCACCACAGTTTCATCCACATTTCAGCTTCCATTTGAGCCTCTGAGTATAGAACTGTGACTGCTAGCTTTCTAAAAACTAAGAAGAGGTTAGAAACAGCATTGAGCATCTGGCTCTAGAAGCCAAGCACAGGCATGTGCCACAGTAGGAATATGGGAGAGGGCATCCTTTGTTCTGCCCTCAGAGATTTGATCACCACATGGGCAGAAGTTTGCACCAATTCCTTCTTGCTGACTGGTGCATGCCCATTCTCTGCATGTCAGATGTCAGTGGAATGGTATCATACAGGTACTTTGCCTAGTATCTAGGAATTGGACACCAAGGGTCTCTGGGGATTGTCTGATACACCTGTATCACCTTCATGCCAGGATACATCTAATTGAATCCTGAATCCTTCCTGGGTCCACATGCTGGTCTTGACTCAGACGGGTTTAGCTTTAGAAAAAGTCAGAACATACTAATTGATGTGGTGAGGCTGTTGCTGGATACCAGCCCATAGATGGCACTCTTACTATATTTTGCCCTCAGGAAACTGTTAGCTGTGTTCCTGAAGTGCTTATCTGTGAACTTATTGAGCTTGGTGGCCAGTTGCACAGCACTGTGCGTCAGACACTTCAGGTTATGGTAATCCTGCGTGTCAGACATCATTTCACACTGGGAAGGAAATAACAGCACCACTGCATTGCTCAAGTCCTGGGCCTTTGCCTGAGACATGTGCCAATGGAGACATTTGGCTGAAGCTATCTACAGCCTTCCTCATCATTACACTAAGTGACCTGGGCCCAGGATGCCCATATCACCTGCCTGCTCAAATGTGGCCTTCTGTGAAATATACCCCAAACTTCACATTTATGGCTAGAGAAGGCTGACACCCTGTGTGAGGTTGGAGGCCATCTCTGCTACCACTATTGTGTGTCTTAAATGTGTTTTCAGTCCTCCTGGGAAATCCCTCTTCTTGATCTGCTGTATAGAGGAGTTCAGAGTGTGTTCAGAGTCAGCATGGTAGTGGCAGTGGGAGCCGCTACTGTTGCTGCTTTGTGACCTTGGGACCCACTTCATGGAAACCTCTGTACTGCTGGCCTAGCCAGTAGGAAAGGGAGAACCTACCTTTTCATCCCATCTCAGGGTTTGGAAAACAAGCAACCATGGAACAGACAACATAGGCAGCTGTTGTAGGCCCATTCTGCTGACTTGTTGATGAGCTGCTAGGTCAAGGGAGTGTGCCCAGTCACTTTGCTAATGTCTCATCAGCTGCCAGAAGCAGGAGGCCAACTGTGTGTGCTCAGTACCCTACACTGAACTTCTGTATAGGGTATGGCTCTTCTGCCAATTCCATACCCCCTGCTTTTGATGGAAGCCCTGTTCTAGCGTGGACACATGGCCAGCCATGGTCACAGTCACCTCTATAGCAGACACTTTATTAATTTTCTACCAACCCATTGGAACACCAAGAGTGGCAAATAGAGGTGAGCTCAGGTCCTGGTGGTCAGTCTGTTCAGGTAGGTACTGTGGAAAACTTTCAGGATCTCTAGTAGCCAGGGAGGTCACCATTTTGGTTTATTTCCAAGTGGGTTTTGTTTTTTTTTTTTTTTTTAGATTGTGCCTTCAGTGTTTTCAGGAGTGTGAGCCACCTGCCCTGCAGTACCCTGAGACTTGTGTTGCTATATGGTGGAATTGCTGAGTGCTGGTGGCAGAGCCTCATAGGTTCTCAAAGCCCAGGAACAGAGAGTACACATCCATGTTCTGCTTTTTTAATGCCAGTACATCTCAAGATTTGGTCCTCCTCCTTCTACAGGTTTTCTTGCAGTCTTTAATCTTGTCATGTTGCATTTTCTCATGTAGACTGGTTAGCCATCCTCACTACATTGTTCTGGCAACAGCAGGATCCTAGAGTTGTAACTTGGTGGGACAAGCCCTCCTGAGGGGACATCCTTGGATTCATGGCCTTCCTTTGAAACCTGGGTTACCACAGAGGACATACAGAGGCCACAGTACTCTGATCCCTAAAACATTATAAGTAGTAACTATAGAAAGTGAAGAGAAATATAGAAGAAACAACCCAGAGAGAAACAGCTTGGTGGTATTTCTGGTTATCTCACATTGTCAGAGTCCTGCTGCCTGGAGTTTTATATGCAGTATTTTCCACATTAGTATAGAAGTGAAATGTTCTATTGCATTTTAGTCAACTTTCTTTTACTATAGCAAAATGTCTGAGATAATGTTAAAAAGAGGAAGGTTTACTTTGACCACAATTTTGAAAGTTTTAGTCCTTGTTGGCTTGGCCCAATTACTTTTGGACCTGTGGGGAGGTGGCACATTAGGGCAGGGAGCATGTGGTAGAGCAGGCTGCCACTGGATTGTGGTTTGAAGCAAAAGAAAGGAAGAGAACAGCTTTCCACAGTCTCCTTCAAAGGCTCACCCACATTTAGCCAAAAACCTTCTGCAAGGCCCCACCTCTTAAAGGTTCCACCACCTTCTAATAATGCCAAGCTAGGAACCAAGCTTTTTAAATTTTTTTGCAGTGCTGGGGATAGATGTAGGTCCTTGCCAATGCTAGGCAAACACTCTACCAGTGAGCTATGCCCTAGACCTGGAACCAAACTTCTAACAAACACATGGGCTTTTGGGGAACATTCCATATTCAAAGTATAACACCTGTAATTAGAAACCACTGGTCAGCAGTATTTTGAGTGACTGTACAATACTCCTCTCTGATTGTCTCCTGCTGTCCTTAGGTATTGTCTTATTCTTGGATTTTTAGGTAATTTCCAGTTTTTTTGCTATTACCAAGTGGTGCATGGCTGAGTTCTAGATTGTTTCCTGTAGCTTTGCAGAAGCTAGTCAGTCACTTTGAGGGCCCTTGAATCTTATCAGCCAGTCGTCTAACTAGGAGCTCAAAGATGCAAACTGGAACTCCCTGTATAGTGCTGACAAATTCGACATTAGGACATAGTGACCCTGTTTTGCTGTGAGCCATAAAACAGACTGCCAGTTCCATGAAACTTATGACAGGATAGGGAACCTTAGCAAGCCCTTTTCCATTCCTCATCCTTCAAATTTGCCCTGAAAGCTGCAGAGAGGCCCCCTGTGGAGTCTGTACCTATTCTGGACAGATAAGTATGGTAATGGGTGGTCAGGCTCTCCACTTGGGATGGATGTTCTAGGAGAATTGGGTTGGCCCTGTGCTGTGTTCTCCTGGATCTTTGGATCTCTCTTATCTGATATTCTTATAGGTGGGAGAGGTGATGGCACTAGTAAGGGAATTTACTAGACATAACAAACTTTTCTTTCTCCCCTAAAACCATGACAGAATGTGTCTCTCCTTTCAAATGAACCCTAAGCTTTTATCTTTTAAACTTCTATTTTGGTACATGAAAATTTAGCTATCTTAGTGACTTGGGAGGCTGAAGCAGGAGGATCTTAAGTTTGAGATTGGCCTGGCAACTTAGCAAGACCCTGTCTCAAAATTTTAAAATGAAAAAAAAAAAAAAAAAAAGATAACGATATAAGGTTACAAAGAGTTGTCATCACCATGGTACAGTGGTACATGCCTGTAATCCAGTAATTTGTTAGGCTAAAGCAGGAGGATCCCAAGTTTAAGGCCAACCTGGGCAACTTAGTGAGGCCCTGTCTTGAAATAAAAAAATAAAAAGACCTGAGGATATAGCTCAGTGGTAGAGCACTCCTGGGTTTAATCCCAGTGCCATCCAAAAAAAATGGGGTAGGGGGAAACAAGGAAGGAAAGTACCATCAAATGTCATCAAAGACAGACATCTGTTATGGACGTGCATTAATGTAGCTGGCTTAACAGCCACTCCCCTTGACCAGCCCCAGATACAGACAGACAGACAGACAGACACACACACACACACACACACACATATATATACATGCATGTGCAGTGATGGCCTGGGCTATAGCAGGGATTCCTGGAATTCCTTGAAATTTCTTTCTGGGCAGCTATGAGTTGAGAAGTAATTGAAGTGTCATCACTCAATGTGAGTTACTGGTTAGTAGCTGGCTCATCTGATCCAGTGAACATTATTGGTATGTTTTCATTGGAATTTCTGGTTAAGAGAAAATGAACTGGTTAAAAGAAAACTGATCAGCAGCAAAGTAAACTTAAGCTTTTCATTCCTTCTTACTTTTTTCTTTTTATTTTGGTACTAGAGATTGAACTCAGGGGCACTTAACCACTGAGCCACATCCCCTACCTTTTTTTTTTTTTAATTGAGACAGGGCATTTGGTAAGTTGCTGAGGCTGGTTTTGAATTTGCAGTCCTCCTGCCTCAGCCTCCTGAGACACTGGGATTCTAGGCCTGCACTGCCACTCCCCGCGCCCCCTCTCCCCCCATGAAAAGAATGCACCTCTCATACCATCTGACTTCTTACCAGGCTTTTCTCCCTTCTGGAAGGAGCACTATAGTCAGGCTTCTTTGACTGCAGTGGCTAATTGCGAATGGATGCTACCACCCTACTTGCCATCCTCCAATTGTGATAAGAGTCAAGGGGAGGATTGCCTTCAGTTCCTCCTCAGGATAGGCAGTGGACCCTCACAGACCCCACCTTTGTGTCTGACAGTGACCTGGTGAGTGGCAGACTTTTTGAGACTAGGCCCATGTTTTGATAGACACTGTCACCTAGCCTCCAGTGAAGTGATTTTTTTTTTTTTTTTTTTTTTTTTTTTTTTAATCTGACTGCAGACATGGATGAAGAGCCTTGTTCCTGTGGTCATGAGGTTCTGGTTAGCATCTGCTGCTGCTATGTGCATTCTCGTGAGCATTGGCCCCTCATGTGATTCCACAGGTGTTCTTGTAGCCTGTGTCCCTGCTTTGGATCCCTGTCTTTGGCAACCATCGCTGTGTAGACAGAATGCCCTATAGCACTGTCTTGATCTGATGGTCCATCTCACAACCTCTTGGAATTCGATGGGAGTTGGCTAGTTGGTTGGGTTTTGTTTTATTTTGATTTGTTTTTTTGAGATGAGGTCTCGCTATGTTACCACGCTGGTCTCAAGCTTCTGGACTGAGATCCTCCAACCTCAATGTTGTTGGTGTGTGTGTGTGTTTGTTTCTTTGTTTCCCCCATGGGTCAATGCTACATTCTTTCTGAACCTTTTTTTTTTTTTTTTTTTTTTTTTTTTTTTGTGTTCTGTTTGTGACAGTTCTGGGCATGTGCAGACCCAGATGCACAACAGTGCTCAGCCTGCTTTGTTGCCTTTATAGTTCACAAAGTATAAATTGACAAGGAGAGGTCCTGGCTGGTGCTGGAGTTCTAGCCTCTGAGAGGATCTTTGGTGTTTAGGAACAGACCTGATTGGCATCTCTGTGGAAGTGTGACCTTCCTCATAAGAGAGGAAGCCCATCAGGCAGAACCAGGCTCTCCTACTCACCTTCCCCTGTGTTTTGTTTTTGGTTTTTGTTTTGTTGGTACTGGGAATTGAACCCAAGGGCACTATACCACCAAGCTACATCCCCAGTGCTTTTTTTTTTTTTTCCTAAGTAATATTTTGAGTCAGGGTCTTGCTAAGTTGCTTAGAGCCTCACTAAGTTGCTGAGGCTGGTTTTGAACTTGCTATCCTCCTGCCTTACCCTCCCAAATTGCTTGGATTACAGGCATATGCCACCATGCCACCCATTTTTTTTTTAATATTTTGTTTTAGTTGTAGGTGAACTCAATAACTTTTGTTTTATATTTATGTGGTACTGAGGATCAAACCCAGGGCCTCACGCATGCTAGGCAAGTGCTCTACCACTGAGCCACAAACCCAGCCCCTCCACCCATTTTTAATTAATGAAAGAAAGTCAGTTCCTCCACATATAGTAGGACCAGCAACCCCAGAGAGTCCTGGAGAAGAGGAAGTGGTTTGAGCTTGGGTTCTAAGACATGTACTTCCAAAAGGTAACAATCTGTGAGCAGGCTTATCTGAGCTTATTTTGTTGCAGCAATGGTCAACTTTTCTCATAGCAAGCCTTGGTGACATGTCTTCTTTTCAAGTCTATCCTAAAATCATGGTTTCCCAGAACCATTATCTTGCCTTGGCCCTTGAGGTCTGGCTCTGACACTCTGTGGGCCACAGGATTCTGATCTGTCTGCAGTTCAGAGGTATATCCAGGACAACCAATGCAGAAGTGTGGTGAGTAGGGTAAGAAAGGTTTGGATGCAGCATTCTTGGCAACTTCTGGATCCCTGATGCCTAGCCAGGCCCGAAGATTCTGTGGGCTAGAACTCACTCTCCTCTCAGTTTGCTCCAAGCTGCCTCAGGAGTGCCTCACCCACTCTGGTGCTCCTTCTTGCACAGATTGCACACACCTCTCCACATGCCATGCACTGCGATTCTTGTTGCAATCACCTTGTCTGTTGTCCCTCTGTCCTCAAAGATGATTGCTGAAGCCTTGGCCCAAGGCGGGATGCACGTAAGAGCCCGGTTCCCGCCCGCTTCTGCCATGTCTGCCGTCCCGTCGAGCTCCATCCCTTTGGGCGGACAGCCCACAGCACAGGTATTTAAGGACTGGGCCGCGTATAGGGCTCGGCCGGGAGCTCGGGGTTCCTCTGAGCGCCTTTGTAAAGCACACCTGTCATCATTGGTGACTTTCTGCACGGTGGCTTTCAGAGTGCCAAACCAGGTGTCACTGTTTTTTTTTTTTTGTTGTTGTTTTAAATGAGGCCAAGCCCAGCGGTATTTCTCAAGGGGATATGAATAAATATCTGTTTTTTCCCCCTAGTTTAAGATAATCATGCTGCTGTCATTTTCATGGCAAAATAAAACAGAAGCCAAGCAAAAAGTTGTGCTTTCTAGGGTTATGCGATCTAACACTGTAGCTGCTAACCATGTGTGGCAGTTTACATTTAAAATGACATTAAATGAAACTAAAAATGCAGTTCCTCAGTTGTACTAGTTACATTTTGAGCACCCTGTAATCCTGTGGGGAAGGTAATAGCTGCCTAGCTATATAGCACAGATCACAGAAGATGGTCACCATGAGCAAAAGTTGTGTTAGAGCTGGGCATAATGATGCATACCTGTAATCCCAGTAACTCAGGAGGCTGAGGCAGGAGGATTGAAAGTTTGAGGGCAGCCTTAGCAACTTAGTAAGACTGTCTCAGAATAAAAAAGTTTAAAGGGCTGGAAGTGTAGCTCAGTGGTAAAGTGCCCTTGGGTTCAATCCCCAGTCTGTCCATCCCCTCCACCCCAAAAATGTTGTGTTGGGCCAGACTGTTCTAGGGTTAACAGAATGGAGAATTTACTACACACTCACTTTCCTAGGTAGATAAAAACTTACTTCTGGGTGTGTTATACTTTTTAGGGAAATGAATTCCTGGTTTTCCATTGTCAAGTAAAATTTGGAATCTTCCCATGCTGTATTTATTTGTTTAACAGACATCAAATGTTCTGTGTGCCAACAGACATCAGCTGTTCTGAGGTTTTGAGAATAAAATGGTGCTCAAGTTCTCTCATCACATGGGCTTTTCATTTTAGTGGGTTTGTTGTGAAAAACCTCAGATTTGCCAGAATACCTTTAAAATTCCTTTTCCATTACAGGGAAATGCATCTAATCCTAGTCCTGTTATTCCTTCATAGAAGGAAGCCTAGGCCTCTGGCTTCATACTCATTGGCTTCACAGAGTCAGGTGGGGAAAATTTTAGCAACAGCATGTAGGACTGATTTTTTATGAAAACAAGAAAGTCCCTAACACTTTGAGGGTGTGATACATGCCAGGCCTTGGGCTAGGTTCCTTGTGTCCACAGTTTCATGTTTCTCAGTGCTCCAGGTCACAGTTTTTAAGCATTTATCCCCTTTTAAGAAATGAGAAAGGCCAGACATGGTGATACATGCCTATAATCCTAGCAGCTCAGGAGGCTGAGACAGGAGGATAGCAAGTTTGAGGTCAGCCTCAGCAATTTAGCAAGGCCCTAAGCAACTTAGTGAGACCCTGTCTCAAATTTTTAAAAAAGGGCTGGGGATTGCCTCTGGGTTAAATCCCCGGTTATGTCCAGAAAAAAAAAAAAAAAAAAACTGAGAAGGGCTCCAGGGAGCTAGCATGTTGAGGATCAGGGGATCAAATGAAATACTCACACCTCAACTTCTCAGTAGGATTCTTGGAAACTCCTCAACCTTGCTCTTGAGGCTGGGCTGCCAACATTATTCCTCCTCCTGGTTGGAGCCACACTCCAACCTGCAGCAATGGATTCTGTCCCAGGCCTTTTCTTGCTCACACACTGCTGAGAGGTGGCCACTCCCCACACAGCCAGCTGCTGGTGTTTCTACCCGAACTTCTCACAGGCACCCCCTTCCTCCCAGCCTTCCTCAAACCTGTGTACTTCCCAGCCTTCCATTTTCCCTTCCACATCAACCCTATCCCCTGAATTGCGCTAACTAAATAAATCTTACTCCCTGTAGTCCCTCCTAATCCCAAAAGGCAAGGAAGCTAGGTAGAAGGGAGGAAAGAGAAAAATAAAGTTAGTGCACAGAGAATTTTGGTTCATCCTCTTTTCATTTTGTGACTTTGAATGATAGAGCCATCACCAGAAGATGTCCACTAACACCACACAGATATATTTGCCATGTTTTCCAAGTGTAGAGTGGCAGATGTACACCTGAAGCTTTAGGGTAGTGTATTGAGGACAGATGTAGCAGCATTTAGAAAATTACTCCTGTCCCCAGGAGGATTTTTGGCAACAGGGAATTTGGGCAAAGTTCTGATTTTGTTTTTGTTTTTTTTATTTTGTTTTTTAAATCAGGCTCTTTTTTTTTTTTCTTCCAGTGCTGGAGATTGAACCCAGGGTCTTGTGCTTTCGAGGAAAGCACTCTACCAACTAAGCTATATCTCCAGCCCCAGGCTTATTCTTGCTTGCCTGTGGAGAGAAAGGTGGCCCTGAAAATACTTACAGAAGGAAGAAAAATTGATGGAGAGAACCCCAGAGTGGAAGCCATCCCACTGTCCACACAGTGCTCTGTAACCCTGTGTGATCATGACCCTTCCCTCAAATAACTTTCCTCCTCCTGCCTCTACACAGTCCCATAACACCAAGCTTGGCTGGGGCTTCCAAGTCTGTCTCCCTTCTGCAACCTCCTGCACACCTGGCTGTGGGTAGCCCCTGTTCAAAGGATCCCTGACCTGTGTGAGGCACCTGGACCTTACACACTGGGCATTCATCTGCCATACTGGCTAACTCCAGAAACATTGTAGTCTTTTTTGATAGTGTATTTCTAATCCAAACCCTGCCAAGAAAAGAAAGCTTATCCCAGGAATGTATCCTTAAAATCCAGCACTCAGTGGTAGAGCACTTGCCTAATATGCTCAAGGCCTGGGGTTCTGTTCCTGGCACAGGGGGGTGGGGTGGTAAACTAGCCAGGAGCTGCCCCATTGCTCATCTGGCCAGTTAGCTGGGCTGGAACCTGCACCTACTTGAGCTTTCCAGTGTCTCCTAACCTTGGATGTCCTCCTGGCAAATCCTCTTGCTGCTGTTCTCCCCCAGCCACCTGTACTCATTCTTCAGCAGGACACAATTCAGCATCCACACTATCGTTTTGTTCTTTCTTTGTGGCAATACATTGGAACCAGGAAGTCAGAATAGCTAGTGAAAATGTAGGCATTCTGTTACTCTTGTTACTCTTATTGTGTGTGTAGTGGGGTGCTGGGAATTGAACCCAGGGCCTTGCACATGCTAGGCAAGCACTCTGCCACTGAGCTACATTTCCAGTCTCTGTCGCCTCTTAAGAACCCCACTGACACTCTTCAGAGATGGAGTTCCCAAGAAGTGTCTCAAGGAGAGGCAACAGAACACCTACATTTCCACTTCCTATTTTGCAGTTCCATGGCAATATCTTCATGTTATGATAGGGGTGCTTCATGGACTCTGACATGACAGCATGAGACACAGTGCCTCTGTCCAAGGGTTCAGCTAGGTGACATGGCGTTTCTATCTTAGTACCCTTGGCATAAGGGGGCAGCACTATAGTGGGATCATGCTCCTCTGTGTTTCTAGATGGAAATTCCAGGGGGCACACTTAAGTGCTGGGCTGGGAGCAATGGGCAGTTCTGGGGTATCAGATAGGTGTGAGTGGTCCAGAGAAGGCCAGGTAACAGTCTGTCTTGAGATTTCTTTGTGGAATGAAGTTCTCTGGATCAGCCTTTCTGTTATGCTGCCTCTGGGCCATGGCTCCTTTCCCCCTCTGCCCTCCCAGTTCTTCTCCCTTAGTCTGCATCCATCTGACCTGGCCACCCTGGAGCCCCACAGCTTCTGTCTAAACTATTGTGCAGGGTTCCTTTTCCAGGGAAGCAGATTGAGCCATTGATGTAAGACACTGACATTTACCATGCCTGGGCTTCCCCTGCAACACACTAGCTATGTGACTATGGGCACATCGCCTCTCTCTAAACTCTTATGTTCCCACCTGTGACATGCAGGTGACAGGCAGTGTGCAAGGTATGTGGGATATATGTCATTCTCATCTTGTGGCTCTTGCTAGTAGCTTGACAGACCCATACCATTGGCAAACTGTTATCTGAGAACATGGAAGGCAATTTCTCTTTTCCCCCAAGTGCTCCCTCCCTGACTAGAGCAGCACTGGCTGGGTTTCTTTCCTGTCCCACTGACTTCCTTGCTAGGCCAGTTCTGTCTTAAGATGGGTTTGAGGGACTAGTCTGTTCCTTGTAGTGTGTCTAAGGTGATTTGGGACTTGGACCACCCAGCACTGCCAACCTGAAGGGCTCTGGTTTCCTGCTCTTGGAAGTGAAAGATCATCTGTGGTTTGTTTTCCTTCCTGCTCACTGGAAATCTCTCCCCACCTCTAACCCTCTGGGGTTTGCTGGCTGCCCTGGCCTGGGACAACTGAAGAGCTAAGATGGGCCCATTTACTGTGTGGGTGCCTGGGGGCCCTTCAGGGGCCAAAGCAGAAGTGTTGGGGCTCTCTCTGGATGGCCCAGCCCAGTGAGGTGCTGATAGGATTCAGGGGGTCAGACAGTTGTGTGAGTGCACCTAAAGGAACCTCTTGCATGAGCAGACCTGTGTGCCAACCTGGACCCTGGAGGGAGTTTAGGCATAACATAGCTTCCAGGCTATGTTAGAGTGAGTAGAGAAGCCTGACCCCCAGGCTTGCCTGGAGAGAGGAGAAAAGGCCCTTGAGTTCCCTGAGGCATGATCCCTGGCTGGACCGGATTTTCTACCTCCACTGAATGCTTTTGAGCCAGCCCTGCAAAATGCCCTTCACCTTGTCTTAGCCATGCCACCTCATGCCTGATACTTGAAACCCCACCCTCCCCTCATTAAGAACAGAGGGTGTCAGCTATGTGTGCTGCGCCCCCAGGGGCTGAGTACTAAGAACATGACCGTGAGACAGTCTTCCTGCTTTGGCAGCTATACTTAGCTATGATGCCGTGTGGGTACCCTGCTGCTTGCCAGAGAGGCAGCAAGCTTTTAGGCTGCAGATAGGGTCTGACCGTCTCTTACAAAGGACATCTGCTTGAGCAGGAACTGAGTACAGATGGGGCAGCAGGTGGGGTCTCAGGCTAGTGAAAGGGCAGGGGTGGCAGGGCCTCCTGGAGACACATGTGGGACAGGGATAGGAGGGAACACCCTACAAATAGGATACGCCTGACAGGGCTGGGATGGGCATGGGGCCCCAGGACCTTTGCTCTCTGCTTCTTGGTACTGTCTGTAGTTTTCTGCATGGAACGATCTGGTCCTACATTTTGTTAGCACCTGGGTTGATTCTGGAGCATGTTTTCCAGTATGTGGAATATGCCACCTGGCCTGGTTTCCCTAGGACTTACAGTACCCAGCACCATGAATGTATTTGACCTACATGGGAGAAGCCTACATGGGAGAAGGGCTTGTTCAATTCAGCATTTTGCAGATGAAGCCATTCAAGTTCTATTTCACATTAGCATGAATCTACTTGGAGGAGTGACTGGGCTCAGCAACTAGAGGCCCAAGCTCCCTTGCTCTTCTTTCATTCCCTGGCCAGGGGTGTCTGGGTACAAAGTGATGGAAACACTTCATTCTATTTTTGTCCCCATGGGCCAGTGGCTTTGTTTTGGGACTTCTGACCCAACCAAGTGGGAAGCACCATGCCATGATGTGACACCTTGTGCACCCTGCCATCCCAGTGCATGGTGCCAGGGGGCAGTCTCCACCTACCTCCCAGGGCAGTGCTTCCTGCCACAGTCAGTGGTAACAGGTGGGGAAGCCAGTGAGCAAAAGGGAGGTGATATTTCACTCCATGATGTCGATCAGTGTGGTACTGAGCAGGCTACCTCCAGCCCCCTTGCCCTCTGCTCGATCAGTGGGTAGGTAGGAAGGAGGGCAGGCATCATTTTCCTGGTGGGATCTGAGCCTGTTCCCAATTTGAGAAGCAGAGAACCCACTCAGAATAGTCCTTACCTAGTATTCCTGGCACTGTGGCAGAAGAGTATGTGGGAGGGAAGCGTGGAGCTGTGGCCCCATTTGGGCATCAGTATCCAGAGTGCCCTGGGAGGGCACTTGGTCTGCAGAACTGGATGGTCCAGGAGTCAAGTGAGTCTATGGGCTGGGTGTGCAGGAAGCAGGCTATGAGGGGGTGCTCAGTGTACCTCATTGACTAGGATGTGGGAGATGCCATCTCAGGCCCTTGGGAACCTCTGAAGCAAGCAGGGCCTTCAGGGCAGTCCCAGTGTGGCAAGGGATTGGCAGGCAACTGTTATCATCTAGATTGCCATCTTTTGCTTCTCCTCTGGAAGGTGTGGGTGCATACATCTTGTCCCTGATGCCTGGATGCTATGGTTCCAAGCCCTTGGAGTTCAGAGATGAAGATGATGGTGTCCCTGGTGCTGATAGTGGTACAGATGACTGCATTTGTATTGTTTCCAACAAAGACTAGGGAGCAGAGAGTAACCCTGCTCTGTGGACAGGGATAGGCCTCTGAAGACTCAAGATGCACAAACTTACGTGACAGAGCCAAGCTCTGAGCCCAGGCATCTCTAATGCTAAGTCACCTCTCCCAGTGGGCTCTACCAGTCTAGTTGAGGGGCACTGGTGAGGGCCAGGGACACTGGCAAGACTGATGCAGGTGCTACTGTGGATACGCACATGGTTCCTCCAACCACCTTCTTTTAATTAAGTAGGTCCAGGTGGGACACAGTGTAAGACATGATCTCCCTGGTGCCCCAAAACTGGTCAAGTAGGGAGGTGCCACCTGTATGTGTCAGGACAGGAGATTCAAGTGGCTGGCCCTTATTCTCAGTGCAGTCAGCCTGGGGGGCTTAGAGAGCTTGTAGAAGCATGCAGGAAGACTATCCCACAGCAGAGCAGTGTTATTACTGACTCATAGAGAACTTCCCAGACCAGACAGGGTATGGCAGGGCACGAGGATATCACCTTCCCACACCTCCCTTCTTTTCACACCCTCATGCTCGAGAAGCCAGGAGGAAAAAGCCATGGCCTGTTACAACCCAGAAACCCAGAGTTCTCATGACCCATCACGAAGGAGCCAGGGGTGCTCATGTGGCCTTCCCACCAGCCCTCTGGTCACTATGTGCTATATGCCCCAGGATGGAGTTTGTGCCTAGGTGAATCCAAGTGGCATTTGGAAGAAGACAAGGATATGGGGTGAGGTTATGGGGGAGGTGAGGCCTGTGGGTATAGTGGGCAGATAGCATGGAGTCAGGCAGGAGTGTGTGACAGTGAGCCGGCTGAGCCCCTCTACTTCCAGGTCAGCCAGAGCAGCCTCACTATGCTGTCCTCACCATCACCGGGCCAGCAGGTGCAGACCCCACAGTCGATGCCTCCTCCCCCCCAACCATCTCCACAGCCCGGCTCACAGCCCAATTCCAATGTCAGGTAGGCCTGGCCAAGGATGGTCCTCCCCATCTGGCCCTCAGGGTAGGCCTGCCCAGTACCCCTGGCTCAGATCTGCTTTCTTTCTTTTGGCTGCAGCTCCGGCCCTGCCCCATCCCCCAGCAGCTTCCTGCCTAGCCCCTCACCGCAGCCCTCCCAGAGCCCAGTGACAGCTCGCACGCCACAGAATTTCAGTGTCCCCTCCCCGGGACCTTTAAACACCCCTGGTAAGTGAGTCCTGGGGCTGGGGTAGGCAGAGTCCTGTGAGGTGTCAAGAGTCACCTCCACCTTCACAAGATCTCAGCTTGTAAGGAGTGCAAGAGCTCTTACACCACTCAGAGCCTGAGCACCCCACTTAAGAATTCATGGAGAGCCAGCCTCACAAACCATGTCCCACAGTGAATCCCAGCTCTGTCATGAGCCCAGCAGGCTCCAGCCAGGCAGAGGAACAACAGTACCTGGACAAGCTGAAGCAACTTTCCAAGTACATTGAGCCCCTGCGCCGCATGATCAACAAGATTGACAAGAATGAAGGTGGGACTGGGGGCCAGGGCTTGGTGCAGGGGCCCCACAGACACTCAGAGCCTGCATCTTAGTGTCCCCTTTCTGTCCCAGACAGGAAAAAGGACCTGAGTAAGATGAAGAGTCTTCTGGACATCCTGACTGACCCCTCTAAGAGGTGAGCTTTGCAGAGGGTTCTAGGCCAGAATGGTGCTGTACCACAGCTCATGGAGAGTTCCCAAGGCTTGGTGATGATGACCTGGGTTTAGCAAAGTGGCCCAGCAGGTCTTTGGGCCCTGCCAGAAGCCTTTGAGGCTCCACTTAGGTGTGTGTTGGGGCTTCAAGTCCAAACTTCTCCTCCAGCATTCCGCCTATGCCCTACTCCACAGCCACTACTGTGGACCTCATGCTTCTGTCCTTTGGCCATCATAGCTTGTCTCATTGGGCCATTGGCCAGGGCCTGAGTTGCAGGGCCTCAGGCTGACCTTCAGCTCTGCCCAACTTGTCAGTAACCTTTGGCAAGCAGCTGTGTCTCAGTTACCCCACCTGCTGCCAGGCCAGCTGGGGCATATGTTCATTGTGGAAGTGAAGCTAGGTGATGCCTATGAGAAATACATGAATGACCATGGCTTGTCATCTTCTTGGCCCTTTCCCCTACCTTCTGGCCATGGGCCGCTATGAGCATCTGAGCTGGAGCAGCACTGCAAAACTATACATTATTTCTCCCCCATCTCACTGCCTCAGCTCAAGCTATGGCTTGCTTTATAGAAGTTTCTCCCAGTTATTGTCATGTGTGTTGACTAGAAATCACTGTTCAACAGTACTCCAGGCCTTCTTAGGTTGATTCTTCATTTGGGTTGTAGGGCCAAGGGGGACAGGGACTGACTTACATAAGACTGAGACCTTAGCCTGGTCTTGGAGCAGCTGGTTTACTAGCTGGAGTTCCTATGGAGGTTTCTGGTGACTGAAGCCTAGAGTGGCCAGGCAGGCAATAGTTGAGATCAACACCTGAGTCACTGGCTCCCTAAGCCCTCCAGCACAGAGGGCAGCCTGCATTGTCTGTCTCCTCAGGTGTCCCCTGAAGACCCTGCAGAAGTGTGAGATCGCCCTGGAAAAACTCAAGAATGACATGGCGGTGGTGAGTGAAGCCTCAGGCACCTCTAAGAAATTCAGGGCTTACCTCACAACATCTCAGAAGAGAGGAGCCTTCATGGTCAAGGGCAAGCAGGGCTTGGGTCTAGGCCTAACCTGGGAACTCTGTCCACAAGGCTTCTTTCAGGCCCACCTGCTGTGGAGAGTGGGAACACAGAATCACCTTCTGACCTTGGTCCCCATGGGTGCCTCTGCCACCCTGCATCTGCCAGCCCAGCACGAGGTCCTGCCCTGGGACACTAAAGCCTAAACAGAGCTGCCAGGGTGGGAACTGTAACCAGTTATTGATCACCACTGGCTACACAGGGGTGGAGGCTATGGGAGAAGCCTCAGGAATCTGCTATGGGTGAGGATGATGACCTTGGGGTCTCTTCAGAATGGGTGAAGCCTCAAGCTCAAGCTGCTGACTCCACCTGTCCTGTCCCTAGCCCACGCCCCCACCACCCCCAGTGCTACCGACAAAGCAGCAGGACCTATGCCAACCACTCCTGGATGCTGTCCTGGCCAACATCCGCTCTCCTGTTTTCAACCATTCCCTGTACCGCACATTCGTTCCAGCCATGACGGCCATCCATGGCCCACCTATTACGTATGTACAACCAGGGCTGGGCCTTGAGGTGGGTGGCAGGCCAAAGACTGCATGTAACCAGTGTGATCACCATGGCCACCTCCTCCAGGGCCCCAGTGGTGTGTACCCGGAAGCGCAGGTTTGAGGAGGATGATCGGCAGAGCATCCCCAACGTCCTCCAAGGGGAGGTGGCCAGATTAGATCCCAAGTTCCTAGTGAACTTGGATCCTTCTCACTGCAGTAACAACGGCACTGTCCACCTGATATGCAAGCTTGGTGAGTGTCCAGGTAGGACAGGGGTGACTTGGGAGAGTGAGTCCTGACCTGCAAGCCCCTGGGCTCTACTGCCTATGCCAGAGACCACGAAATGCTCAGCCTTCAAGACACAAGTACTTCCCTCCTTGGAGCCTGCCCCTGCACTCATCCTGCCAAGCTGCCCACTCTGTCCTCACTTCTCTTTCATGGTGGACTAACCTCAGCCTCCCCGGCCTGAACCCATGTACTGTCACCTCTCCAACACACAGTGGCTTTGCTCACTAGAGACCCTGGAGGTACTGTGAGCAGGGTCCCTGGATATCTTATCTACACAGGGTACTCCCTGGCTCTGTTTGAAAAGTTGAGTCAGACCTCCAGGTGTTGCAGCAGCCTCACTGAAACCGTTCAGAGTGTGAAGAGCCCTGTTCAGGAGCAGGACTATAAGGCTAGTGTTTGTGTCAGGTCCAGGTTTGGGCCAGGTCACAAGCAGCCTTGTGTATTGCAGACGACAAGGACCTCCCAAGTGTGCCACCACTGGAGCTCAGTGTGCCTGCTGACTACCCTGCCCAGAGCCCACTCTGGATTGACCGGCAGTGGCAATATGGTGGGTGAACCAAGAGGAGACATTTGGGAACTAAGGAAAGGCAAGGGCCAATTCTGGGCAAACAGGGCTTCCTATATAGCAGGGTTGCCTGTGTATCCCCTCCTATTTACCCTCGCACAGGCAGGAACAGTGGTCACCTAGAGGAAAAAGACTCTCTTCCCCCTCCCCATTGTGTCCTTTGCCACTATCTCACAGCTTCAGAGCAGTTATGTTTAGTTGGGGAGGGGTGAGCAAGCCCATGGCTCAAGGACAGACCAAGGGCTCTGCAGGGCTCACATGGGCCCACCACCAGGAACTTGGGTGCATGTGGATCCATCTGTGTGATGTGGCTCCAGAGAGCCACCTGTTGGGTATAATCACTGAGGCTCAGAGCTGGCACACAGCAGAGCTGGGCAGGATCCCCTAAGGGTGTCATAGAGGGAAGCCTGTGGTTCCAGATCCCATTGAGATTCCAGTTCTTCACAGACAGTGTTGCTCTGGGAGGAGAACCCCACTTCCAGACGAGCACATGAGACTGATTAGGGGTTGGGGGGCTTCCCACAGAGGTGTCTACATGGGCCAGGTTCAGGCATGTCTGACTGCCTTGGAAAGGGCCTGGTGTTCATGGCCTGCTGCTCTGTTGCAGATGCCAACCCCTTTCTGCAGTCAGTGCACCGATGCATGACCTCCCGGTTGCTGCAGCTCCCTGACAAGCATTCAGTCACAGCCTTGCTCAACACCTGGGCACAGAGCATCCACCAGGCCTGCCTTTCAGCTGCCTAGCCAAGAACTACAGGGACAGCCAGAAGCTTTGATGGGGCTGTGAACCCATGCCTCACATTGGACATTTCTAGGTGTTGACTTCCTTAGAAAGCCTGGGATAGGTTAGCTTTCCTGCTTTTCTCTTCTGCCTTGGGGACCTGCCAGACATTTCCCCATATTTGTACAGTACTGGGCCAGGTGGTGGTGGAGCTGTCTGCATGGGGAGAGATGAGGGACTCCTTCCAGAGAAGATTCTCCACACAGTTTCCTCCAGGGAATCAGATCCCACACTCCTCCGACTGTACTCCCTGTGATCTCTCCAGGCTCCGTGTCCACTGTCAGCAGCATGAGGGAGAACTCGGGTCTCGTCCATGCATCTGGTTAGACTACATTCTACTCATTTCTATAGGAGAATGTGGAGGACATAGGAAACCTTTAAAATACAATTCTCTGATCGGTTTTTGGATTCAGACTGTGTCACTTGTGGCAGGTGGGTCATATCACAGGGACACTCCTGGATCAAGGGCACAGGCTCCATTTCTGAGAGAAGGCTAACCTGCGGGCAGCAGTGAGTTCCCCACCACCAGGTGGGTGGGTTCTGCTCACACTTGAAGCTCTTGTTCAGCACTGTGAGGGAGCAGCAGCATCTGAGGAGCCTGTCCCTGGTACCTGTGTGCCACTCTTGGGTGAAGGGTGCCATGTCCCTGCTGTGAGGGATGAAAAGAGATCAGTTGGGCATTGTCCTGAGAACCTGGCATCATCAGAATACCCTATTCTCTGTGCCACCCCCCGAGTGGAGGCTCCTTATGGAATGCAGCTGTACAGTGCCTCTGTGTGTTGCCTTCCACACTGAGCAGCAGCTGGCAGCCCTCTGGTGACAATAAGTTCCCCTTTTTATATGTGCACTACCCTGTCATATGTGGTTCTTATAATAAATTTGTCATTCCTGTGTTTCTCATGAGTTAATCACTGCACCCCCTTCTCTGTGAGGCTGGGGCCCACTGTCCTGTCAGGGTTGCTGTCAGTCTTGCAGTCAGTCTTGACAGTGTCCAGTCTGGCCCAGGATGCCCCAGATCTTTGCTCCTCTTTGACACAGTATACTGTTCCTCAGCCTGGTTCATGCCCAGGTTCCTGATCAAGTTCCTTCTGGGATTAATGGCCAGGAAATGGAGTAGGCTGGCTGAGAGTCTGTAGGGTGGCAGTGGGCCTTGAACTGACCATCACAAGGTGATATGTGCTGCTGCTGTTCTGAAGATGGGAGGTATGGCATTCTGGAGGAGACAGTTCTCCTTTGTGGCTCTTCCAAGACAGCTATGCTGATCCAATCAGCAGTGTTAGTATAGCAAATGACAGCATCTTGCTCCTAGCAGTGTCCAGTCTGGGCAGGAGACCCAGAATGATCATCGCCTGGAAGGGCAGGCAGCCCCTGGCCAAGGCAAGAGAGAAGAAAGCCACCTGGCCTCCAGAAAGATGCTTCTCTTCTGGAAGAGTTGCCAACTCATGGGATGAGCAAGCCCAGGCAGCTCCCTTCCAGACTAGCCGGGAGTTACTACAAATGGCCAGGAGGAGACAACTGATAGCCAGTGAGGAAGGAGACTTAGGACTTGGAGAAACAAGCTTTATTTTCTTCAACATGTAGGATAATACTTTTTTCATAATGTGGTTTTGTGTAAATGCAGAATAACAAAACAATAGCTAGAAAATAAACAGTTTCTCAATTCTGAGATCAAGTACTTTATCTGTCATGGGTTTCCCCCGTCTTGGAATTCAGCATGGCTTAAAAGTAGTAGAAAGCATGTGAACTGCTGCAGAGGGTTGGCCTCCAGCTGTGGGCACTGGGCTCAGAGAACTGAGCGGTGCAGGCGCCGGCTCTGCACCACTTGCAGCCTTTTCTGCCGCTCTGCAAAATTGCTCTTAAGGCTCTGCTTTAGTGCGGGCAGAATAGCACGCTCTGCCGCAGGCATTGGGCTCAGAATCAGGCTGGGGATGGGGAAAGGGACAGTCACTGCAAGCATCTTCAAGCCACATGGGCCCCTGGGATACAGGCAGGACTGGATGCTGGCAACCCAGCCTGAGACCTGGCCCTTCTCCTCCCTGTGAGCATCAGACTGTTAGGGCCACCCACGCTCCTGTTCCAGGAAACTTACCATTTCTTTGAAAGGCCCTTGGTGGAGACCTTGGGGAACTGTGTGGCCTCCTGGTCCCTGTGGAAGGAAGTCAGCAGTGAGCCCCACACTAGGTCCCACTGGGCTGGGGCAGGGGCATAGGGGCACTCACTTGGTAGAGCCAGGCCCAGCCTCCTCAGGGGCAGCTTTTGGCCTTTGGTTCCCTTCCAGAAGGGACTTGAGATGCTGCAACTGAAAGAGAGGAGAGGCATGGTGGGGTACAAGATGGGGCCCGTGGAGGTGCCGGGCCATGCCCTGCCCAGGGCCTCACCTCTTGTGCCTGTAGGAGGTTGGCGTTCCACAGCTGCCGGATGACCACCTCGCACTGCTGCACTGTGGTGGGCTTGCGCAGGTGTGGAGGCAGGCTCATCAAGGGAGCTGCTCCCGTCACCTGCCTGCCCTTGTGCTGGGTGAACCCCACCAAGGTGGCCCCTGAATTAGGGTTCTCTGCATCCTCGTCTCTGAAATGTCATAACAGCAGCCCAGAGGTGACCTAAGGAATTGGTCTAACCACCCTTCCCGCAGCAATGTCCATGCCAGTGTAGGCCATGAGGGGATGAGGGCCGTCAATACAGCTTATGCCGGGCTTGGCTCCCTTCTGCTGGACACGGTTCTTTGGACACCAGGTTGGGGTTCTCTGGAGTCAGCTGTGACCCAGACCCATCCAGTCCCCTTCAAGGTGCACTGAGGATCAGATATTCCAGGAAGTGGGGACCAGCTAGCTGCCAAGCTACTTGGGTCCTAACCTCACACCAGGTCTTCTCACTGCAGGCTGGTCTCTGGAAAACGTTAGGTCTGCAGAGAAATGGGACTCTGTCCTACCAGCTGCACTCTTTCAGAGCATGTACTCTATAGAGCATTCCAGGGAGGTCCAAGAAACAATGGTCACCAGATCGTAGTTCTGCTCCATCCTGCTGGCCCAGTGCTGTCCAAAGGCAGGCACCCAACTCCAAGCTAATCAATCAGGCCCACTCACTGCACTGTGGTGGTGGTGGTGGGGTTTTTGTTTTTATTTTTGTTTTGGTACCTGAGATTGAACCTGGAATGCCTAACCACTAAGCCATATCCCTAAACCTTTTTATTTTTTTATTTTGACAGGGTCCAAGTTGCTTAGGGCCTCCATAAGTTGCTGAGGCTGCCTTGAACTTGTAATTCTCCTGCTTCACTCTCCTTAGTCACTGGGATTATAAGTGTGTGCCACACCAGGCTTACTCAGTGTTCTTGGTAAAAAGCTACTTTGGAAGTCAGATCTGAGAAAGGGTTTAGGAGCTGCCACTGGTCCTCTGTTGACCTCTGTCAGCTAAGGGACCCTCCAGGACCCCAAAGGAAGAGGAAGAAGGCAGCACCCAACAGACAACCTGGCAGCTGACTACATGAGCCCATGTTTACACTGGTGACAGCCCATGGAGTAGGGAGTGAAGAAATCTCTTCCCAGGGTGGGAACCTAGGGCCTAAGTGCAAGTCTAGGGCCTTTGGGTGGTAGGCCTGTCCCTTGGATGCAGGTGAGCCTTACTTGGCCTGTCCCTGCACCCCAGGGACTCTGTCCAGCTTGCTGCTGTGAAACAGGGCAGCACTGAACGGCTCCTCTTCCAGGTCCGTCTTCTGGGGGACATCAGCTTTCGACTCTTGCCTCTTGGAGCTGGGCTGGGGCCTTGCCTTGCTTTGAGAGTTGGCTGCAGGTCAGACCCAACAGGGCCAGTCACTGCCCAAGTCCACTGGGATCAGCTGCTTGCACCCAAGAAGCCCCTACCCCTACTCCAGTTTCCTCCTCTGTAAAGGGGAGATGGAAACAGCCTCCCTTGGGAGGTCCACTGGGAGGAATCAATCAATTGAGGTTCTGAATGTAGTCTGAGTCATGCTTGCTGAACACTCCAAAACAATCACAGAGGTGGAAGCTGCCTTCATTTGGGGTAAAAACTGAGGGAGAGCACTGGAACTCTGTCTGCATGGGTTTATTCTTTAGGTCCAAGCCTAGGTCCACTGCCCACTGGTAAGGAAGCTTGGCCTCTTGTGGCAGACAGAATGGGAAGAGGCTCCCTGCTGCCCTCATTCTGCAAAAGATGTTACCAGGCCAGGGCTCTGTGGGAAGTGTCATCTCACCTGCATCTTGCCTGCTTGGGCATAACAGGTCAAGCTACTGGAGGGCTTGGCAGGCACTTAGGAGTCCCTTCTATCAGTGAGTTCAACTGCTCACTGTCCTGCCCAGGTGGGGCTGCCATGGCATCTTGTTGCCCTGCATCAATAGCCGAGCCCTGTCCTGCTTGATTAGCCTCCCTTCAAGACCTCCCTCTAGACCATGGTCTTGTCCCATTCTCCTCAGACTCCTGTAGCTTCATCCCTCAGGGCACCAGGGACTGCCCTTCAACTAATTCTTCACCCCTGAGTCCATGGAGTCTTTCCAAAGTCTGCCCAACATAAGACTACTATGGGTTTACAGCTCCCAGCGCCCACACTGGCCACCCCAGCCTGTGGCCCCAGTAGCACCCTTGCTCAGAGCACATAGGGGGTGCTGGCCCACTCACCTGACACTGTTGAATTGGAGATGGACTTGTTGGACTGAAAGCTTGATGTGGACATGCTGCCTGCAAGAAAACATGCAGGGTTAATCCCAAGAAGAGAGCAGCTTCCACCCAACAACCCACCTGCACCAACCCCCAGTCCTATATGTTTGTGGGGACTCCTCCCCAAACCCATTAGGGATATGTCCTGCCTGTTCTACACCACACTCCCCTGAGGCAGCCCCAGACCCAGCCAAGTGCCCAAAGGAACAGAGGCCACTGGAAAAGTTGTCTCCTGAGGGGCATCCAGAAAGCAAGGGAGTTTGTGACTGAAGGAACATCAAGTCCTGAGTGCGAGCATAACCTCTCCTGGTGTCACATAAGGGCCTTCAGGTCCTGCAGGGCTAAGGCAACTAACATGGGCCACACTGCCCAGAACAACTTGCTGGGACTGCTGCATCCTGCTGGAGAAGGGTCCTCCCACCACTCTATTTTCTGCATGTCTTCAGGAAGGGAAAGCCCTGGGCACCACCTGGGACAGGATGTTCCCAGGTGGCACCATTCGCCAGTCAGACCACCTGATATCCTAAAGGTAAGGAAAAGAATGAGCCCAAGAACTGGACAGAGGTATTCCCAGGCTAGGCTAGGGAACAGGCAAGGAGAGTGGGTCATATTGGGGATGAGAAAGTGTCTTGGACAAATGCCTGCTGGCTGAGTCTGCTTCTTTTCCCACTTGTTCCCATGGTTGCTGCAAAGATGGCAGGAAAGATTCCTCACAGGGAGTATACCCAGAGTCATCTCTTCCAAAGTGTAAAGGACCAGAGACATGGCTGAGGCGCCTGGGGTCCACCATAGCAGCAATCCAAGTGATTAGAAGCCAGCAGGGTAGTGAACCCCTGGAAGGAAGGGGTTGTTCCAGGATCCCCTCCTGATTCAGGAGCTCTGCTAAGATGAAGGAGGGTCTGCAGCCTTCCTACTGCCCCAGCTGCTCAGTTCTCAGGCCTTGGGCTCTAAGAGCAGCACCTGCTGCATTTGTTGGCATAGTTACCCAGCTGTGGAGGAAGTGGCATCTCTTCAGGTCCCTCATAACCAGTCCCTCAGAGTTAGCATGCCAGATGGAGATGAGCAATTGGGGATTGGGGGACTGCTGTGGACAGAGGTAACTTCCTATCAGGCACTGAGGGGCCTCAGTCTTACCTTTCTTCTGTGGCTTCTGATTCATTATTAACTTGTAGTGGAGATCTGGAAACAAGCACATGTTCTCCTTGTCATATTCAAAGCCATGGCTGCTCTGAGAGAAGCTTGACTTGACCTGCCCTGCTTACTCTCTCCTGCTGAACCCAAGTCCTGGCTTGTGACCATGGCTGACTGGCCCCTGTCTTTAGTTCCTGCCAGCCTTTTCCACCAAGGCTTTGCCTCAGGTGCCCTAAGTCTTCCCTGTCATCCCCCAGTACATCCCTGATATCTTCAGGGCACTCACTCTGCCAGGCAAGGCCTTGGTTCCAGGGATACAGAAGTGAGTCATGATAACTCAGCTGTCCAGGAGGCCCTGGCCATGAATGTGCAAATGTGAGCAAGATGATGATCAAGTGGTGCCCACACATGGGGCTGGCCAGGTATCAGGAGGGTGAGACTCAAGAAGACATGTGGATCGGTGCCCTGACATGGCAGATGCCATGACTGAATCCTTGGCACTCCAGATGAAGACAACACCAGAAGTGGGTCAGAAAGACTGAAGCAAGCAGGACCAGGTGGTGGGCAGAGGAGCTCTAACTAGTGAGGCCAGTCACCACAGGCTTCAGGTTCTGTGTCAAGCATGAATGAGCTGGCGAGGAGACCCCAGGGGTGCAGTTAGGAAGACCTAAGGATACCATGGACCCTTGATCTGGGTGTTCACTTGGTGATAACTCACTGAGCCCTGCACTCTAGGGTATGTTTAATTCGTTTAAAAACTTTTTTGAAAATGATATTGGTCTGACCCTGTCCATGAGTGAGGGGATGCTGCCCTGTGCCCTCTCTATACCTCAAACCTGATCTGGAGTTTATGGTGCTGTACTTCTGGCTGCAGGCCCAGAAAGTGTTCCGGGAACCAGGGAAGTTCGGGTCGCATGTCTCTCGCTTTCCAGCGTTCAGGACTCACCTTTGTTCTCCCGCTTCAAGTGCTCGATCTCCTCGTGGAGCTTGACCAGCGTCTCCGAATGCTGCTGCTGCAGGAACTGCAAGCTCTTCTCCAGGTCCAGGACACGCTTCTGTGCCTCGCTGAGTCCGAGCTGCGTGGGATGAGGCACCTGGTACTGGAGGCCCGCGAGGGGACGCTGGCGCGGGCGCGACGTGCCCCGGGAGCCCGGGGTCGCCGAGCTCAGGGGCCGCGCCCCAGTCGCCATCCCCGCCCCGCTCATGTCTTCGCTGCCGCTGCCTCCGCCTTTACTACACGCCGGCTTAGTGGCCGGGTTGACCCGGCCTGGCGCCGCGTCGCCATGGGAACAGGCGCGACTGAGGGGGCGGGGCGGGGGCGGGGCCTACAACCACGTTCCGTCTAGATAAATACATCTGACTTAAAAAGCATCCTCTGACTTGAACATACGAATCACCTTAATGCTTCATTTGTTTTAATAACAGTTTACTTTTTGAATAGGAGATATTTGAACTATAGGTTCAAATACAAACTTCCAATAATCGCAGAATCTATTCATTATGAAATGTGGATAAAATAGGAAAAACAGTTGTCTGAAGGCATCAGAGAAGGGCAAAAAGAAGGAAAGGAGTGAGTTCTTGAAGGAGTTGCTTTTGTTGTGTGGGTCTCTCTCTAGTCATTTGGATACCAAATAGGACACCAGGGGCTTATTGGCTTAAAGCAGAGGATGGAGGTTCTGTAGGCCAACGGCATCTGAAAACTGAAGAAATTCAAAGGAAATGCTGGGAATGAAGCAAGCTATGAACTCTAAAATTCGTGGTTGTCTCTAAACTGCACACACATGCCTAGACATTTTTCTAGGAAGGACAGGAGAATGAGAAAACAGGCCCATGCTCCTGGGCTGGGCTCCCAGTTTTCCTGGGACCTGCTGCTCTCTTGAGGGGAAGCAACTGTTAGGAGTTGACTGCAGTTGTGTTAGTGAAAGGAAGACCCAGAGTGGGCAGTGGAAGAAACTGGCTGACTGATCTTCACCTTGACCCACATACAGTTCATTAGTTCTGAACTGGATATTAGAAATACTTCCAGAGGGCTGGGGTTGTGACTCAGTGGTAGAGCATTTGCCTAGCATGTGTGAGGCACTGGGCTCAATTCTCAATACCACATATAAATAAATGAATAAAATAAAGTTCCATCAACAACTGGAAAAAAAAAAAAAAAAACTTTACAAAAGCATCACTACATTGCTGACTAGGCTGCACAGGTGGCCAAGAAAGAGAAGAAGGAGGAAGTACTATTGCACTAGGCCAGACTGTACATATGTAGAGACAACAGTAAACCTGGTTTATCAGGTTGTGCTTCAAGGAGACTATAGGAGGGCTGGGGAGATAGCTCAGCTGATAGGGTGCTTGCCTTGCAAGCACAAGGCCCTGGGTTTGATCTCCAATACCACAAAGACTACAGGAAAGAACATATTTTCTTCTTGCTGAAAAAGTTGAGTTGTAATAGAAATTTGAATGGGCCAGCTGGGCGCAGCAGCACAGACCTGTAATCCCAGAGGCTTGGGAGGCGGAGGCGGGAGGATTACAAATTCAAAGCCAACTTCAGCAACTTTGCAAGGCCCTAAGCAACTTAGTGAGAGTCCCTGTCTCAAAATAAAATATAAAAATGGGCTGGGGATGTGGCTCAGTGGTTAAGCACTCCTGGGTTCAATCCTCAGTACGAAAAAGGAAGGAGGAGGAGGAGGAGAAGAAGGAGAAGTTGAAGTTTGAACAGGCCAATGAGTATTCTCATCATTGAGGCATTCTGTGATCGCTGCTATAAACAGCTGATAGATCTGCTCTAAGAAGAGTTAAAGGGTTTCAAACCCTTCCTGCAAAGAAGTGCATTGGGGAGCATGGACAGCAGCTTTATACTTCTCTCAGAATGTTCCTGTTAGTGAGTATTAGAGGATCCTCTTTGCAAGATTGGTGCTTAACCTGATGGAACTGGCCACCCTTCAGGCCTGACCTTGGGAAACTGAAGATTCTGTATTCCCATGAGAACCAATTGACATAAACCTGTCAAGAAATATCAGAAGAGGGATTTTCAATATGGTTACAACCAAATTCTTTTGTGCCTGGTGGCTGATGTGTGGTATTCAACCCAGTTTTTAATATGGAGTCATTTCTCCATATTTATGGAAATTGTAGAAAATTTATGAAGTTGATTCCTGATCACAGACCTAAGAATCTGAAAAGCATCATCAGACCCAAGTGCCAAGTTATTTACTTTCCCATAGATTTCCTGATGTGAGCAAGAGTCATTGTCAAGCATATTTCTCAACTTTTGTATCCAGTTTTCATCCACTGGTTTATTTTTACCTTTATTTTGTTTATTCATTTATTTGTCATATGAAGCTGAGGATTGAACCCAGTGCCTCACATGTGCCAGGCAAGTGCTCTACCACTGAGCTACAACCCAGCTCCTCATCCATTGGTTTATATGCATACTAGTAACTAAAAAACGTTAAACCTCATTTTTCATATGACTTTAGTTTACCATGCCATTCTAATTTTTTTCCTTCTTCATTTTTGTTATTTATATTATCTTTAAGAGTTAAGACTTTAAAAAGAGAAAGAAAAGAAAACATTTCCAATCTCTAACTCCATGCTGTGGCCAAAAAAATCCTTTATTCTCTCTTCTCTCATTTCTTTGTTTTGTTCTGACCTCTTAAGGCAGCACAGACTGGCATGGACATTAAAGTCAAAACCTATTTTTGTAGCTGGAATACGAAGTAGGAATTCCTGAGAGGGACAGGAGAGGTTGGTTGGGAAATTATTTTATCTATTTTTGTCCCTGCACATTTGGAAAATTAAGCTAAGAATTCTGGTTTTCCAATAAAAAAGAATAAAATTTAAAAATCAGAGTTCTGACTAATAATGTTTGCTAAAGTCATTTTATAAGTACTAAAAGTATCTCCCATATCTTTCCCTAATAGAAAAAAAATGCTACTTATCTGACATAAATTACTGTTATCAAATACTTGTTTCCTTCATTTGGGTAATCACAGCAGAAATCTCAATCCCATGGTTTTTGCTCCTGGCCAGCAACTTGCATTGCTTCCGTATGTTTCTCTTGGACTCTGATTTTACTGTGTAAAGAACAAAAGAGGATGGGGAGATGATAGAAAGGGATGCCTGTTTCCTAGAGAAAGATTGCAAACTAAAGCTGAAGAGGCATCAGACAGAATGGGGCTGGGGTTTATTCCCTATTAAAGGATTTTATAGTATGTCCTTCTGAGAGGGTGGGTGGAGGGATATGGGGACTTCAGATACACCTCAGCTGAGCTCTAGTTCAAATCTATCCTGTGTGATTCCAAAGGTTCTACTCTGCTGGGAAACAGTTGTTCGACTGTGCTCCCAATAGCTTAAGTTTCAAATTAAGTGCAGCCAGCAATTCCTCTTACCCTACTATGGTTTGGATCTTGTGTTCCTCAAAGGTTCATGTGTTAGAGGCTTGGTCTTCAGTGTGGTGATGAAACGTGATGAACCTTTAAGAGATGGGGCCTAGTAGGAGGTCCTTAGATCAATGGGAGTGAATTTTCAACAGTGAATTGTTATAAGCCTGTCTCTCTCTGGGTTCCTGTTTTGAGATGTTTTCACTCCCACATAAACTCCCACCATCAACCACTGGACCCTTGCCAGAACCTGTATCACATTACTTAGACTCTCAAGCATTCAAAATTGTGAGCTAAATAAACCTCTTTTTAAAAAATAAAAAATTCTGGTTTTTGGAGTCAAAGGAAGCTAGCTAGAAATGTTAAGCAAAGGCTATATAAGTCATCTCTAGTAGGGTGGGCTAGGGGTGAGGCTTAGGGATAGACCCCTGGCCTAGCATGAGCAAGAGCCAGGGATTTGATCCCCAGCACTTATCAAACAAAAAAATTTACCTTAATACTGAAAAGGTGTTAGTGAGGGCTGGTCATTCAGAGGGGCTCTGACCATGGAAAGGGGGACCTTAACACTCTAGTGACAGTTGCTGGGTGCTCTTGGTGAGATGCTGACCTAGGGCTAGTCAGAGCAGTCTTAGCTGTTCCCATGACTTGGAGCTTCTGGAAACCACAGAAGGCAAAACCTGTTTCAGGTGGTCAGATTTTGGTACTAAGGCCAGTTCTCATGTGTTGAGGAATTGAAGTCAAGATCCACATAGCTCATCCCAGTTCAGAGCCTGCCTTCCTTGGAGGCCCACCCTTCCTAGGAGGCCCACCCTTCCTACCAGACATTTCAGTTTTAACATCCGTCTTGGTTTTGTTGTGCACATAAATCTACCATGCCCTGGAAGAGAAACACAATGAACAGGCTTGTGGCCACTGGAGTAAAGGGATATCAGGGTGCCATAGGTGTTCTACAGTTCCCAAGTGCCCACAGTGCCAAGTGTTTGGGTAAACCTGCTGTAGACTGAGCCAAGGCACCAAAATACTCAGAAGCAAGAACCTGTTTATTCAGATCCATGGTCAGTTATAAGATTTTATCTGATTTTTTGGTCATGGGTCCCAAAATGCATTTCAAATTACATCAAAATAGAAAGCTCAACATTTACAACTTGAAAAATGTTTTTCAAAAAAACCACACATACTCCAAAAACAAAGGCTTGGTTTAAAAGTCACCACAGAGATGCTGTTGTTGCTGGTGTGTGTATGCTGTACATTTGCAGTGAAGTGAGACCCCTGGAGATTTCTTTTTGACAGTGAATGTGTAATTGTCCTGTACGGTGAATATGTCAGTGTTATCAAAGATTACTGTCTTTGAGCACTTGGTTTATTGAAGATACAAACAATGCTTTTGGCTCTTTGGTTGGAGACACAAGCTGGCTGGATTCTGCTACACCCCTGTGCCTGCTAAAGATCAGGGCCATCTGTGATATGGCACCACAAAAGCTGGGCCCCACTCAGTGACATGCTCAATGGCTTGGGGGCCAGAGGTGAAGCACTGTCCTATCAAGCACCTGTGCTCTAAGAGGGTCTTCATGGAACTGAAAAGTGGAATTCTATGGTCCAGCCTTGAACCAGCCTGGAGGATATTTAAGAATGCTTTTGCCAAATGCAGTAGAAAACTTAGTTTTAAAGTTGTAAGTCAGGAAAGCCATTATCTAGTTTTCTCAGGAATTTTTTTTTTTCTTTCTTTCTTTTTTTTTTTTTTTGTGGTGCTGGGGATTGAACCCAGGGCCTTGTGCTTGCATATCAGGAATTTCTTTTAGAAACTTTGATTCTTCCCTACAGTGGAGGCTGGCATCTCATGGGGGGCAGGGGCAGACATTCCCAACCTACTCTGCTACTTCAAGGACAACTAGAAAGGAAGTCAAGGCTGGGTCAGTAACCCAGAGAGGACAGGCCTGGAGACAGTGGTGGGTATACTAGCCTCTGAGCATTACACAACTAAATCCTTAAATGGTTACAAAGGCCCTGAGAACTAGCTCAGTGGCTTCTGGGACCTTGGACTGATGGAAAGAAGGGCCCATGGTCAGCTCTGGCTGGAACAGTGTGGTTCATAAGACCTCTTTCTTGCCTTCCCATTTATTTCTTCTGGATGATCACTACTGTAGTAAAACACCCCCTAAAAGTTGAAAAATGGAAGTATCCTGCCAGGGCCCCTCAGGCCCAGGGAAGGGGCTGTGTGGTAAATCCCACTTGTTTGCTCTGGAGACAGTGGCTGGTTCATCAGAGCTGGTGCAGCTTCCCTCTCTCAGTCAGGAGTGTCATGGCCATGGCATAGAGGAGGTATCCCAAGACAAGGAGCAGGGTGCAGGGCAGGGGACCAATGCAGAATAGAGAGGCCACAAAAAAAAAGAGCAGGAGCGAGAGCAGTGTCCGGTAGCTGCCCAAGAAGCGTAGGCTGAGCCTGGGGCCTCGGGCATGGTTGGCCACTTGCCTCCGTCCCACAGGGCTCAGGAGGTGCCTGTTAGCCAGCACAGGCTCAGTGAGGTGGTAGCGACAGAAACTGCCAAGGAAGTCATCTCGGGAACACAGAGCTACCATCTGGTCTGCAAACTGAAGCATAAACAAGAGCTCAGATGAGGTGGGGACAGCAGGTACCATGAGCCTCAGGACATCAGAGCACCCTCCCTCCCAGGTCACCTGCAGAATTCAGGGATTAACTTTCACACAGGCTCTCTCTTCACCCAGAATCTAAGGACTACAAATTAAATGGGGGTACAGAAGTGAGGGTGTCACCTTGGGGCAGGAGTATTCTCTGTGACCCATTTCTAAAAGCTGTCAGGACACCCCTGCTGCCCACTCACTCTGCGGTTGATGGTGGATGACAGCCTGAAGAGTGCTCGGACCAGGCTGGGGATCTCATAGCTCCGGATGGGCTGTAGCTCTGAGTCACCCTGGTACTCAATTTCAAATCTTCGCAACCCATTGATGATCTAGAAACCAAGGTCATGAGGACAGTTCAGAAAATACCTCTTTGCCAGCAACCCAGAGAATCTGTTTACTGAGGCACAGGAGGGTTGAGAACAGGTTATGTGACCAGGGGATGTCCCTTGGTGACTGCGTCTTTTACCTGGTAACGGCCCAGAGGTGTGAGGATGAGTCCATCATCCCCCACAATGCAGTCTGGGAGCTGCTTTTTCCCATTCTCGTCCTGTGTGGTCCCCAGGGCAAACGTGAGCTGGGCGAGCTGGGCTTCACTGAGCTGGCAGAGAAAAAACACCTCTGCTTTCAATTTTAAGCTGAAGAGAAGGGACTGGTCTCCACCCACTGGACTCTGACAGTGAGTGACAAAGGGGACCCAGACATGATACCCAAAGTGCAGGCCTGTCTGCCACAAAACGAGCCCAGAGGTGCCCTGGGACAGGAGCCAGGCTTGGTTCATGTGTGCAGGTTCTAGGACTGGTATGTGGCTAGCCATTGGCTAGGTGGAGAGTGAATTCTTTGAGGAGGGGACTGTGTTGGATGTGGGTTAAGCTCTATAGCTCATACTCGAAATATCTGGCGCAGGTACTCCAGGGCCTTCTCTAGGTACTCATCTGTCTTCCGGATGCTGTCCTGGCCCATCTCGTCCAGGTCATTGGCTGGGTATAGGCCATTTGGATCTGTGGGACTAAACCCCAGCCATGACAGGAATGAGTGGCCAGCTGGGCTTTCCACACACTGGTCAGAGATGGACTTAGCAGTCTGTTTGGCTTGCGTGATGAGCTGAGCGAGGCGCAAGACCTGCAAGGGAGGCATGGGCGGGCCAAAAAACTTAAGGGCTACCTCCTAGCATCTGGTCACCCACTAGACAGATGTTGCTGCACCTGGGCAGGGCAGCCCTGGGGAGCTGACCCCAGGAGGTGTGCACATTCACACAGGCAAGGGACCAGGAAGAATAGCTTATGACTTATGATCTTCCAAATGTGAAAATTTCCCAATAAATTCTACCTTTATTATCAGGAAAAAAAAAAAAATTAAACTTCACTGGGGAAAAAAAAAAAGAAAAGAAAAAAAGGGAAAGGAAAGAGGAGCCATAGGACTATCTACTCAACACTCAACCCTCCTCCTTTCCTCTTTAAAAGGTGGGCACCTTCCCTGGTTCTGCCAATCCTTACATCTTCAGGGCCCCCATGCTGGTGGCGACCCCACTCACTCACCAGGGTCCGGACCTCAGGTCCAAACATTGGGGTGTACTTGCAGTCCTGGCCCTCCAGGCTGTAGACATGGCTCTTCACCTTGAATGAGGCATCAGTGACAGCTGGTGGCCATGGGGATAGGAAGCTGCCGGTGACTGTGGGGGCTGTGAAGAGCCGGTGCTGGCGGTGGGGAATGACGAGTTCTGGCTCCAAGAATAGCTGCTCACCTGGAAGACAGGACACAAGTCTAGAACCTGCTTCCCAGGGGGCAATGCCTAGGTGCTGCACCCCTGGGACCCTGCCTCTGTCCTTGCAGCATCTCACGGTAACTGACAGTAGGTGGAGCTGCCAGCACCTAATGCTCAGGGGATCCCTGGTAGTGCCAATAGGAAGGCACAATGAAGCTGACACAAAGCCATGCTAGAAAACCAAGATCATGCCAGGCATGGTGGTGCACACTTGTAGTACCAGCAACTTGGAAGGCTGAGGCAGGAGGATCACAAGTTCAAAGCCAGCCTTAGCAACTTAGTAAGACCCTGTTGTACAAAATAAAAAAGGGCTGGGGATGTGGCTCCGTGGTTGAGTGCCCCTGGGTTCAATCCAAGTTCCAAAAAGAAAAAAAGAAAAAGAAAACCAATATCAACTCTTGACACCACCCAATGATTTGATCACCAGGGAAAAAAATCACAATTCTAAAGAAGCCACAGCTCGCGGCTTTGCTGCCCCTCTCTCAGGACATACCTGAGCCTCCTACCTGGCATGCTGCCACCATAGGGAAAGCAAGGTTTAGGGATTCAGTTAGGCTTAGAGACTTCACTGTCCTGCTGTGTACCAGAAGTTCCCAAACCAACTTGTACTAAGACACTCTACAAGCCTGTGAACACAGTGGTTCTTCTAAGTGCCACTTCCTGCCAACTAAGGACCTGGCCCCAATTCAACTGTGTTGAGGCCTGCCTGATTGGCCCAGGACTGATGACTTACCTTTTTGGATCATTTCAGCTAGGTTGGGCTGAGCAAAGACTTTGGCCACTCGGAACACCATGAGTGCATTCTTGGGGCTGACCAGGTCTGTGCGGAGTGCACGGTTCAGGAAACCCACAAACAACTTGGTATACATCAGAAGGTTCTCCTGGACAAAGTGTGCCCTGAGGACCAGGGTAGTAGGTCAAGGGCCAGCCTGAGCAGGACCCTAGACCCCACGAGAGGCAGAAGCTGTGCTGGTCCTCACTTGCTAAAGCCCTTGTTTCTCCCTGGGCTTCTAGACTTGCTCTGGCCAAGATTTTATGAAGGTTTCACAAAATGGAAGCTCAAGGGAGTCAGGCTGTCAGGGGTGAGGGTTAAGGGGGAGAGCAGGGAGAAAAGTGGTACAGAGGCAGAACTTAATGGATCTTCAAGGATGAGGCCCTTTTCAAGGCCATCACAGCAAGGTTGGCCCAGAGCCTGTCAGGATAGAGTGAAGACACAGGAGAGGGTTGCCAACGGAAGGCCTGGGAGTCAGCCATGAGGAACGAACAGATGACAAGAGGATGAATACTCTGCTGGTGAAGGGTGGAGAGATGGTTTAGGGGTGACATTAACATTTGAGCCAGGAGGTAGGTCAAGGGCAAGGGAATAAAGCAGAAAATCATTCACTGTCTCCGTGGGAAATCCACTGCAGGACATGATAAAACTCAGTCCAGAAAGGGCTAGCCTCTGAAACCACTCTGTAGGGCCTGTGAGCAGAGCCAAGAAGGTCAACAGAGGCAGCACTAAGACAGTAATGTTGAGCCCCCCTGGCTCAACATCCAGCTATGAAAGCTTGTCTCTCCCACGGAGAGAGGCGTGGACTTGCTGGGAGAAGAGAGTACTAGGAGCTTACCATTTCTCTGACACACATCGGGGCTGGGAGTCACTGCTTTGAGCCTGTTTCTCAGGTGCATACCTCCATGGTTGCAGGTAGCTCAGCCACATTTCCAGTACCTGGTGAGGAACATGTGTGTCCTGGTAGCCTACACACTGACTCCTGAGAGGCAGTTCAGGCGGGAAGTTCTGCATTTCAGCTGTGGGGCTCTATTGGGAAAGGGCAGGGGGATGCCCCATGTTCTGGTCTCTTCTCCTTGATCTTAGTACAGATGCCAATGAGAGATTAGTTCCTCCCACATTCCCTCAAGGGACTTGCATATTCCTGTGATGTTTGACCCTTATGTTAGCCCTTCAGGAGCCAGACTCTACAGCAGCTGAGCACAGTTATGTGAGGCTGGAAGTCTGACCAGCATCTAATAGAACTGGGACTGGGGCAGGCCAGGGCTTTTCTGTACTTAAGTGTTGACTGCAAACTCAAACCAGCAGAATTATGTGACTCAAGGCCTCACTTCCGAGGCCTCAGTGCTAACAGTTGCTTACTTTTCTTATCAGGGCACAAAGGGCAAAAGCAAAGGTGCAATGGGGCCAACACTCACGGCTCTGAAGGACGCATCTAGGGGCCAGTGGCCAAAGCAGTGCTGTAGGAAGAGATAGAGCTTCTGCTGGACAAACCTTGGGACAGCAGCCCTGAAAGATAAGGGAGTCAGTCATGCCACATGCCTTAAGGAGGAGGATCTGCTCAAGGGTAAGCCTGGCCTGTGGTGTGCAAGAGTCTGCTTTTATTTGTGGGGGGATATCTGGGATTGAGCCCAGGGGTACTCTACCACTGAGCAACACCTCCAATCCTTTTAATTTTTTATTTTGACAGGGTCTTGCTAAGTTGCCCAGGATGGCCTTGAACTTGTGATCCTCCTACTCTGCCTGAGTCTCTGCTTCACCAGACAGGAACACTAAGGAAAGATTTGGTTTTAGCCGCATTCTTCAGAGAAAAATGAAGGTTAAGAGAGGTTAGGGAAAACCCCAAATACATAGGAAGTGGGTGAGCCAGTGTGATATCCCCCCACGTCACCTAGCTCCATACAAGTCACCTACTCTGCTGGCTCATGATGGGTCAGGGCATTGCTCACCTGCCTAGTCTTGCAGAGGACTTTGAGCAAGTGTTGCCCCTCATTCCATTTCACATATCCTGGGGAAAAGTCATGATGGGTGACATGCACACAAGAAAAGGAAGTCAGAGGCCATGGAAGCCCTGCCACAGCCCTGCACTAACCGTTTGAATTCTTCCAGGGGGCTGGTAGCATGAGAATGGGTGGAAGGGGAGGTCTGCTCTGGCTTCAGGCTGTTGGCAAAGGCATGAAGGTGCTTCAGTAGCAGGCGTACAACCAGCACATGCTCTTCAGTGGGTGTGAATGATTCCTATGGTGGAAAAGACAGGCATCAGGGTCTGAGAAGGTCTGAGGCACCCAGTGCTTGGGCTCTAGGTCTGACTGTATCCCACCCCTGGGCCAGTTGCTTTGCTCCTCCACGGGAGGGAGGGGCCAAGTTGGGATCAGGGCCACCCCCTAGGACCCCAATGTGCCTGACATTCATTGGACATGCCTCATAATGCTGGATTTGGACTGAGACCAGCTCAGTGGTGAATTCAGTGCCTACAGGGCCTGCCCTGGGGAGGCTGGCTAAAATAGGCAAAGATGCAAAGTGCTTTCCAGTGCACTTTGAGCCTTATTTTTGTAACACATGACCATGCACCCTCAGCACTGCTATCTGTGCTGGGCCTCAGGGACCCCACATCCTGACCATTCAGGACGAGGAAAAGGGATGGGCCAGTAACCCACCAGAACTCTGGACCCAGGTTCACCCACCTGCCTCCTGGGTGTATGCAGAAAACTCACCAGGGCTCACCTTTCAGAAGTGGGTATTTCTTCTTTCTCCCCAATTCCTTCTCTGGCCACAACCCCAACCCCTCCCACCTGTTACCCTTCCTGGCCATGGACAAATGGGAAGTTCAGTCACAGAGGAGCCCAGGATGTCACTTCCTCCATTGCCGATGAACCTGTGGTCAGCTAAAATTCCCAGGATAAGAGCATCCTCAAGCTTGTGAGCCAAACTTCTGATTGACAGTACAAATGCAGGATTTTTATGGCTAAAACCTGAGAGCCCTTTTGCTGGCTATAGAATTTCTCTGATTGGATGAGTGCAGTAGTGTGACTTAGAAGTAGACTACGGGGGCAGGGAGTTGGGATGTCACCTGAAGGCAGGAATCAGATGAACATACTCCTTTTCCCACACTTGTTCCCCAGTTCTGTGTTTCAATACACTTGCAATGCTGAGGTTGGCATGGGGCCAAGTCTCCTGTAGACCCTGGGGTACAGAAGATCATGCACAGGATGCTAACTATACCACTGTCCACTCACTCTTCCCTGTGATGAAAATGCCTCAAGTCTATGTGATATGCCTCACTGGATAAATCTGAGAATAAAACTATGAACTGGAGGTTACTTTTCTCTATTTGTCTCTAATGTAATTTGTACAAAGAACTTCACTGTTTTGTTTTTGTTTTGTGGTACTGGGGATTGAACCTGGGGCCTCATGAGTGCTGGGCAAGCACTCAACCACTGAACTGCATCCCCAGTTCTCTTTTTAAGACAGTGTCCAAGTTGCCCAGGATAGCCTTGAACTTGCATTCCTCCTGTTTCCTGACTAACTGTGATTACTGGCACACACAATCTCATTCAGCTTTACAATGGTTTTGAAGAAAAAATATATGTATAATACAATGTCCCCTCCAAAACTCATGTTGAAATTTAATCCCCACTGTGAGTTACTGAGGTGGGACTAGGTGGAACCTTTTAAGAGGTGATTTGGGGCAAATGGATTAATGGGGTATCTCAAGAGTAGGTTTGCTATAAAAGCCAGTTTGGCTACGTCTGTCTTATGTTCTCTATCTCTTGCAAGGTGATGTCCTTATTCATCTCAGGACTCTATCAGAAATAAAGCCATCACCAGATGTGGTCCCATGACCTTGGACCAGAGCTATGAACCACCAAAATAAATCTCTTTGTGTGTGTGTGTGTGAGAGACTGGGAATTGAATCCAGGGGCATTCTACCTCTGAGTTACACCCCCAGCCCTTTTATTTTTGAGATAGGGTCTCACTAAGTTATCAAGGCTGACCTCAAACTTGCCATCCTCCTATCTCAGCCTCCTGAGTTGCTGGGATTACAAGTGTGTATCACTGTGCCAGGCAATAAATCTTTCTTTATAACTTATCATTCTTTTGTTTATAATTCACTTTATTAGCAGCAGAAAATGGACATACAATAATAATGTTAATACTAATTAATACTAAAAGACTAGAAGAATATCAATGCCAAATGCTAACAGCCCCACCCCTAGGAGCCTTACCCTTTTCTACACCCTCACTCCTGGCCCCTGGGGTTTTGAGAAATGATGTCATTCCCTCAATTCAGAAGAGACAGCGTTGCAGGAACTGATAATCCACTTTCCCCTGCTTGTGCACCTCTCCCACTTTGCCCCACCCTTCTGTTTAATCCCCACTGTGAGTTACTGAGGTGGGACCAGGTGGGACCTTTAAGAGGTCTGTGGGGCTTTAAGCTCTGTGGAGCTATATTCCTGCTAGGTTTGCCAAATCAAACATCTCTCCCAACTCCCCAATCTCTCCTAGGCCAAATTCCCATGCAAAATATGATGCCACAGTTGTACCTGGGTCTCTTCTTTGTTTCTTTGCAGTACTGGAGATGGAACCCAGGGCCTTGCACATGCTAGGCAAGCACTCTATCACTGAGCTACACCTGTAGTCCCTACCTTCTTACTTTCTAAGGATGAATCCCCAGAGCTCACAGCATTTCCCACTGGGCCCAGCCTCTCAGGGATTCTTCCCTCACTCCTCTCCTACTCTGGGGGTGAATGAAGCCAGATGTTTTTCCAGAGACCCTGTTACACACTTGGCTCGCCCACAAGCCTTCTCCTTGCTTAATGAAGCTCCTGCTTCCGAGCCCTGCCATGTGCTGCAGTCACCATCCTCTCCCACCAACACTGGGTGGCCAAGCCATTTTTCTTATCTTGTACTCAAATTCGAGTTTTATTGTTGTGTGATCCTCTGCTGGGTGAGTTGGACAGAGCCCTAGTCACAAGCATGGCTCCATATTTCCACTATTTCTCACAAATCAGTTAACTTCATCATCCCTGAAATATCCAACAGGTCTGACCTCCACTTCCTGACCTGAATCCATCCACACACTTGTTATTCTGTCCAAATACAATAGCCTCCAAGAGGTTACCACGTGACCTCATTTGCCTCTGGAAGAGTCTACCAGTGGCTGGTGCTCAACAGGTCAGACCCTTCTGGACTGTCAAGTGCTGACAGTCTTGTGATCTGTGAGGCAAAGTCCTGAGTTCTTCCCACCCCTTGCTATACATAGGCTTGGGATAGCTGCAGCCTATGGGCTAGGTGATGGCTCTGAACAGGGTTGAACTCACACCACCCATAAGTCCCAAGGCTTCTGCACCTTGGTCACTTCCTGAGCATCATGACCTTGCACGGTGAGGGTGAATCAAGCAACAGCAAAGCTCGCTCTCAGACCTGAAAACTTGAGACACCTCTGCTGGTTGGGGTTCAGTCAGACACATTTGTGACCCCATGGCCAACCAAGGCCATATTGCTTCACTCTGTCACATGGCCATGTACCCCAAACCAAGCTAGTCTACAAAGCTGGACACCAGTCCTGGCTGAAGGCCAACTCTCCTGTCTCAGTCACAGACTATGCTCTGCTCAGTACTAGCCTCTCAATCACATGCAGCAGGCCCCAGCCAGACCTTGCTCTGCTTCTGTGCCGACATGCACTCTGTGTTCCCACTGTGGGGCAAGGGTAAGGGAAGGAAACAAGAGCAGCCAGTACTTGGTAGGCGTGGAGGGCCTGGAGGCTGGGTTGGGCAGGGCTGTGGAGGGCGCTGGAGACACTGAGTCGGTAGTGCAGAACCTCCAGCTGAGAGACAACACAGAGAGAGAAGCCAAGAAGAGTCAGGGGGTTGGAAGATGAGGCAGGGTGGGGAAAGGGAGAGATGGGACCAAACAGGACAGGGGAAGGAGAAAGGGTGGGGGGAAAACAGTGAGAGGAGCCCAGAAGGAAGGAGAAAACAAACAAACAAACAAAACAAAACAAAACAAAAACATGTCAGTGGCAATCCAACCAATCACAGCCCCAGCAGCCTTGGGCCAGCAAAGCACCACCCCTCTCAGTGGCCCAGATCAGGGAAACCTACAGCCAGGCCCATTTGGACACATTCTTTAGCCTTGTAGGCTGAGAAACAGGCAGACTCTCAAAATCACTAGGGAGGCCTCTCAATATTGCTAGGGTTAAAGGCATCTCCAGCTCTGAAGTCAGCCCAATTCTGACCTTCAAGAAGGAAATCTACTCTCCCACCAACCCTGAGACTGCACTACATGTGCTACATGCACACCACAGCCCACCAGAACCCCAGGTCCCTCACTTGGACATACTGCCGGCCACCAAGGCCCAGAAGGCCTGTTATTGTTGTAGTACTAAGAATTGAACCTAGGGGCACTCAACTACTGAGCTATATCTACAGCCCTTTTATTTCTTAATCTGACACAGTCTTGCTAAGTTGCCCAGGCTGGTCTTGAACTTGTGATCCTCCTGCCTCAGCTTCCCAAGTGCTGGGATTACAGGTGTGCACCACAGCGCCAAGCTCAGAAGAGAAACTTTTGAGGAGCCAGTCCCAGGACTCTCTGCCCAGAAAACTACGTGTACAGTTGACCCTCTGTATCTGGGTTCTGATCCACAGATCTGACCAATCTCTGATTGAAAATATTCAGGGAAAAAAAAACAAGTTGCGACTGTACTGATCACATAAAGATTATTTTTTGTCATTATATCCTAAATGATGTAGTATAACAACTATTTATATAATATTTACATTGGATTAAGTATTATATATAGTTCAGAAGTAACTTAAGCATATAGGAGAATATGCATAGATTATATTCAAATACTATACCATTTTATATAAGGAACTTAAGGATCCATAGGTTTTGGTATCCTCAGGTGGCAGTGCCCCTGGAATCAGTCCCCCCAAATACTGAGTAACAACTATAATGTATTGGATTTCCCTGATTGTCTGAGAAGAAATTTACCAAATGAGTTAGGTGAATGACATGATCAATTCTTATGTATCTAAAATCCAATCAATGTTCCTTCCATGAATGGTTCTCAGAACTGAGAGAACAGGGACAGGTTCCCAGGCACTGAGATAAGCACAGCTCAGCCCACAATGCCCCACCTCTGCCCTTCACACCCATTATGTAAATTAAAGATGATATGCTCATTAGTCCTAACTGGGAAGGCAGCTGTTTCTACCTCAGCAGGATCCCCAGTCATCCAAATACACAGGGCTCCCAAGGGAAGGAGCCCCAAAAATCTGGCTATAGCCACATAGTCCTAGAGGCAGCAGGAACCCTGAGGCTGGCAAAGCCCAGGAACAACAGGGGTGACAGCTGAGCTAGCATGCGGTCTGGTTCCCAACCCAGGATCCTCTACCCTACCCTACCTGCACCAACACTGCCTGCTGATGTACCCTTCATCTACCCACAGCCCAGAGCAGGCCTGGCACACACATCTTACCCTGCAAAGGCCATGCTTCCTGCCCAAGCAGCAAGTATGCTAGGTTTCACACAGGAGAGGTCAGAATGCACAAGTCAATGCTGAAACTTGTGAGGCAGGGTGGGGAGTACAGTAGGATGGCAAAGTTCCCTCACAGTTTTCCTCTGTACCAGACCCCAAGCTTGGATGCAGAACTCAGGGAGCAATCTGAGAACAGTTTCCCAGTTGAGTCCCTGCCCCTTCCTGCAGGAACCCAGGGCAGACCCCACAGTTACCTACAGGTCCATGGCTGTCACTGTCCCCAGTCACTGGGCAGTGAACACATGCCCTGAACCTAGCCTGGCCATAATGGGACTCAGGCACTGCACTTCTTGTATCTAGAAATCAGGGAGGGGTTGGCAAGGATTTCCATAAGTAGGTACAACACAGGCCATGATCAACAGGTAAGGGGCCTCGAATGACAGAGACCTCCATAGCTATCTTTCCTCAGTTCCCATCTCCTCAGTCCTCTTGGGTTTTGCATTCTGCCAAAGGGCAGATCCTCTCTGGGCACTGTCCTCCCATTGCTAATCATGCTGGGCAGGTCTCACCCACACCAAGGTCTGGCCAAGAGGAAGTGAATATGGGAACAAAAGGGAAGGTGCTCTCCTTCCTAAGCATGGACAGCCTACTGACCCTTCTGCCTGGCCCATGAAGATATAGAATCTTCATGTGACAGCCCAGAAAGGCCTTTCTGGTTGACCCTTTAAAGCAGGTGTAGCTTCCACTCACTTAGACGGCAGCATGAGCAGAAAGAAGTCAATGCAGCAAAGTGGCATGCGCAGGGCTAAGTGAGCCTCCCAGGATCCCAAGGGGAGAAGTTGGGCCCTGGGAGCCAACTTGAGAGAAGCCCAGCTGCCAGGCTACCATGCACCAGCCAGGAACATGAAGCGAAGCTACAATGGAAGCAGAAAAAGCATTGCATGCGCTTTGTGTTCAAGAGGCACAGGACCGAGTCTTTAGCCTTTCCACATTCTCCTCCTCCTGTCTGATGCCAAGGATGGAGATTTGGGGTGCCCTGTGCTTTGAGAGAGCAGCAATAAGGTCAAATCTCATTCTCACACAGCACAGCATTGGGGTTGTAGAATTAGGACTCTGCAGCAGGAGCAGAGAACCACGGTTTCACCTAAAATCTGAGACAATTTATCATATACCCTTCTCATTTTTAATCACATCATCCATAGACTCTCCATTATTGAAATCCTTAAGAATTCTGTCTAGTAGTCACAAAATCAATGTCTATAGAGCAAATTGATACACAGAAACCATGGCAACAGACTGTATAGCTAATGCTGCCTTGGGCAGGGGCCTGGGTATATGATTCAAGCTGTTTACAGTATGTGAATCTTGCTGTGACTCTAAGTGCCTACCCAGACACACTAATAGAACTCTTCTACCCTGATGGGCCCAGTCCAGGACAGCAACAGCTGGAGGTTCCAGGGACTTTGCCACCTCCATGTCTTTGCAAATGAGTATGCTACTGAGGGAGGGAGAAGAAAAGCCATAGAAGGGGAGGGAGGAGGAGGAGGCAGGCTGGGCCATATGCAGGAGAGTAGCAGGACCCAACCACAACAAAAATTTCTGTTGTTGTTGATGCTCTGGAGGAGGTAAGTGCAGTGCAGGCAAGCAAAGAAGGTTTGGGTTCACCATAGTGGGGTCTGCTGAGGGCCACCATCTCACCTGAGAGCATGAAGATAATGCTGATGGCAATGGGAAAACCAGGATGTGACTCCTAGAGGCAACTGCAGCTTCCTACCCTCAGAGCAAGAGCACCAAAATCTCAGCCATTCCTGCTGCCAGGAGAAGCCACGTAGGCAGAATCCCAGAAAGGGCAGACCACCAGACCTTAAGGGCCTACCCCTTGCAGTGCAAGATGCCCATACAACTGGAGAATAATACTCACTTGTGTTCAACATCTGAGTAAGGGGTAGATGGTGGGCTTCCACTTCCCACCATCCAGGCTGTGACAACTAACTCAGACTAAGGACAAGAAATGGCAGGTTGACCAGGGCCAAAGGCAAGAGGTGAGAAGAACTATGGAAACATACCTTGGCATGAGGAGACTGCATTTTTTGGTACATCTCCAAGGAGTAATGATGAAGCCACATTTCAACAAAAACCTGCAAAAGAGCAAGGTCAAATTGTTTGACAACAATACCAAGACCATTCAATGGGGAAAGGAGTCTCTCCAACAAATAGTGCTGGGAAGACAGATGTCCATATGCAAAAGAATAAAATACCACACACAAAACTAACTCAAAATGGATCAGCAACCTAAATATAAAAGCTAAAACTGTGAAACTTAGAAAAAATGTAGAAAGCTTTAATGACAATGGATTAGGTCAAGACTTCTTCATTAGGAGATCAAAAGCATAGGCAAAATAAAATAAAAAAAGACAATGTGATATTATCAAAATCAAAACTTTGGCACATCAAAAGATACTATCACCAGAGTAAAAAGGCAGTCACAGAATGGGAGAAAATATTTGCAAACCACATATCTGACATAGGGTTCATTTTCAGAAATATAGAGAAGTTCTAAAACTCTACAACAAAAAGTCAAACAACCTGATTGAAAAATGAAAAAAAAAAAAAAAACATCTTGCTGAGTGTAATGGTGCATGCCTGTAATCCCAGCAACTCTGGAGGTTAAAGCAGAAGGATCACAAATTTGAGATCAGCCTCAGCAATTTAGTGAGGATCTAAGCAACTTAGAAAGACCCTGTTTCAAAATAAAAAAAAATAAAGGCTGGAGTTGTGGTTCAGTGGTAGAGTGCTTGCCTGGCATGTGGGAGGCCCTGGGTTTGATCCTCAGCACTGCATACAAATTAATTAAATAAAAGATCCACTGACAACCAAGAATATTTTAAAAAATAAAAAATAAAAAGAACTGGTGTCATGGCTTAGTGTAAAGTCCTTCTGGGTTATATCCCCCATACCGCCCCCCCCCCCCCCCCAAAAAAAAGTGCAAACAAGGGCTGGAATTGTGGCTCACAGGTTGACCACTTGCCTGGCATGTGTGAGGCCCTGCGTTTGATACTCAGCACCACATATAAATAAATAAGTTAAATAAAAGAACCACTGACAACTAAAAAAAAATTTTTTTAAATGTGCAAACACCTAAACACTTTGAATAGACATTTCTCTAGAGAATATTTATGAATGGCCACTAAGTGCTCAACTAATCATTAACTAATCATTAGAGAAATGCAAATCAAAGTGAGATACTACCTCATATTGACTAGGAGAGCTGTTATCAAAAAACAATTGATCATAAAAATATGGAGAAACTAAAACCCTGTGCCCCCTGCTGGTGGGAACACAAAATGGTACAGAAACTTCTTAAAAACAACAACAACAACAAAAAAAACCAGTATGGTGGTGCCTCAAAAAATTTAAACATAGAATTAACATGTGATCTAGCAATTCCATTCCTTAGGTATACTGGGTATACCCTAAAAGATCTAAAAACTGCATTTCTTTTTTTTTTTTTTTTTTTTTAATGCAGTACTGGTGATTGAACCCAAGAAGTCTCTACCACTGAGCTACATGCCCATTCCTTTTTTTTTTCCCCAGTTGTTGATGTACCTTTATTTTATTTGTTTATATGCGGTGCTGAGAATCGAACCCAGTGCCTCACAAATGCTAGGCAAGCATTCTACCACTGAGCTACAACCCTAGTCCCAGGCCAGTCCTTTTTATTTTTTGAGACAAGGTCTTGCTAAGTTGTCGAGGTTAGCCTTGTGATCCTCCTGCCTCAGTCTCGAGTTGCTGGGATTATAGGCAGAGTACCTGGCTAAAAGTTGGATCTTGAGATATCTGTACCCTTATGTTCACAGTAACATTATTCCCAATAGCTAAAACTTGTACCAACACAAATATTCATCAACAGAAAAATAGATAAACAAAAGATGATATGTCCATACAATAGATATATCCATACAATAATTCAGCCTTAAAAAGGAAATTCTGACACCTGCTAAAACACGGATAAACCCCGAGGACCTTATGCTAAATAAATACTGTGTAATCTAGATAAATATTCTAGATATGAGGTACCTGGAGTAGTCAAATTCATAGAAACAGAAAGCAGAATAGGGGTTGGGGATATAGCTCAGCTGGTAGAGTGCTTGCCTCACAAGCACAAGGCCATTGGGTTCAAATCCCCAGCACCACAAAAAAAAAAAAAAAAAAAGGCAGAATAATGATTACTGGGGGCTGGGAAGAGGGAAAAATTGATCGCTATTGTTTAATGAATGGATACTCTTTCAGTTTTTGAAAATAAGAAATGTTTTGGAATTTAGATGCATAACAATGTGAATGTATTTAGCACTACTGAACACTTATAAAAATGGTTTAGATGATAAAATTTATGTTACATTTTACCATAATTAAAACATTTTATTAGCTGGGCATGGTGGCGCAGGCTTATAATTCCAGGTGACTCAGGAGGCTGAGGCAGGAGGATCCAAGTTTGAAGCCAGTCTCAGCAATTTAGTGAGGCCCTGAGCAACTTAGTGAGACCCTGTCTCAAAATAAAATATTTTAAAAAATGGCTGGGGATGTGGCTCAGTGGTAAAGCACCTCTGAGTTTAATTCCCAGTACCAAAAACAAAAACAAAAACAACTTTTTATTAAAAAATAAACAAAAAGCACTGGTGTTCTGTCCAGGAAATAGAACTCTCTCTGTCCTGAAAGTATCTCGGTCACCAGCCCTCCTCACAGCCAGCCCAGCCTGGAGCCCACATCAGTTTAAACAATCTGGACCACCACGGTCTCCCTGTGAAGAGTAATGACAATTCCTATCATTTCTACCTCCCAGGGCTGCTGTGAAAATAACCTGGGGGATCTAAAAGCATAGCACTTTACACACCAGTATAAGGTAGGAGACCAAATCCCATCCTATTCATGTTTCAGGCTGTCACCAGCAATATTATGGATATCAAGTCAGGGCCAGAATCCAGCATCAGAACCAGATGATTCTCTCTGGGGTCTGGGAGGCCAGCACACAGAAGGGCAGGACTGGGCTGGAGTTGTAGCTCAGTGGTAGAGTGCTTGGCTAGCAAGTATGAGGCACTGGGTTCAATCCTCAGTGCATATACAATGTAAAATTAAATTAAATAAAGGCATGTGTCTATCTACACCTTAAAAAAATGTGTGTGTACATATATATGTGTGTATACATATACGCATATATAAATATATACAATATATAGAAGATATATATTTTTGAAGATAAGAAATGTTTTGAAATTTAGATGTACAACAATGTGAATGTATTTAGCACTACTGAACACTTATAAAAATGGTTAAGATGATAAAAGTTGTTATATTTTATATAACATAAATTATATGTTATATAAAAAAAAGAAAAGCAGGACCACTCAAGAAGCGAGGCAGCCCAAGCAAGATCTCCCTCCCATTTGCATCTCCTGACACAAAGGATGGGCTCCCTTCTGACCAAAGTGGAGGCTTTGTAGGGTCCTCACCATTTGGCATCATAAAAATGCTTCTCTGGCAAGATTTAATATCCACAAGTGGTATTCAAAAGTTAACATCTCCAACAACATGGAAGAGGATCAGAGGGCCAGGGTGAGATGTAGAGCATTCACACAGATCCACTGGAATTTAAAGATTACAATGACTTCTCTTTCTTCTTCTTTTGTGTGAGTGTGAGTGTGTGTGTGTGTGGGGGGTGTACTAGGGACTGAACACAGGTGTTCTACCACTGAGCTACATCTCTAGACCTTTTTTTTGTTAACCTTAATTTTATTTATTTATTATTATTGTGTGTGTGTGTGTGTGTGTGTGTGTGTGTGTGTGTGTGTGTGTGTTTTACAGGGATTAAACCCAGGGGTGCTCTACCACTGACCTATATTCTCCACCCTTTGTGAAGTAGGGCCTCACTACATTGCCCAGGCTGGCCCTGAACCTGCAATCCTCTTTACTCAGCCTCCTGAGTGGTAGGGTTACAATTGTGTGCCACCATGCCCAGCAACTGCAATGATTACATCACCATGAGAAAAACAAAACAAGTCAGGAACAGTAGTGCACACTTATAATTCCAGCCACTTGGGAGGTTGAGGCAGGAGGATTACAAGTTTGAGGGCATCCTTGGAAATTTAACAAGACCTTGTCTCAAAATAAAAAATAAAAAGGGTTCAGGATTTAGTTCAGCAGTAGAGCACCCCTAGATTCCATCCTCAAGCAAAAACAAAACTCCTGGGGTTGGACAGGGAACCTGTAATGGAAAATCACCATCAACAGCATAAGGGTTAGAAGGGTAGACAAATTTCTTCTCATGGGTTTTCTAAAGTCATAGCAGGAAAATGCCAACATTCAGTACCACCCTCAGGTTGACAAGATGTTTTGGGGATTCTACCCCCTATGGTGGAGGATGGCTGAGCAGTTTGTTTTGAAATGGAAACAGAAACAGACCAGCTTCCTGGGCTCTCACCTGGAGGAGAGTTTCTGACCTCCAGATCTCATGGGAGGCAGGATCTGCATTCACAGATGTCTGATGAGAGATGTGTCGCTTCAGAAGACTGGTGTGATGGAGGCCGTAGAAGGCAAAGGGCATGGCTGGTGTCCTGATAGTGACATGAAAATAGGCCTGAGTTAGGGACTCCTGCTGTCCAAGCCAGGGGAAATCTGGACATCAAAATCAATGATAGCAGTAAGTAATGATTATAAGGTATCGAATCACACAATAACCCCCAGGTCCATATTGATATTCTTGAATAAACAAATAAAGGAGAAAAGTCTCCTTACCACAGAGTGCCCACTTAATAAATGTTGAAGGGATGAAATCAGCAAGATCACCATTTGGCAACTGCCCTATTAATACCAGATTTGGGTGAGAATCAAGAGTGGATGCTGGGCTGGGGATATAGCTCAGTTGGTAGAGTGCTTGTCTTGCAAGCACAAGGCCTGGGTTCAATCCCCAGCACCGCCAAAAAAAAAAAAAAAAAAAGAGTGGATGCTAACATGAGTGATGATTACATACTTTCAATATATCTTCCCACAAAATCTCAAAATCTTAGTATCAATTTAGGTGGATTTAACTTATAATGGAAAAATCTGGCTAACACCCTTAGCCCAATGACCAAGCTCATATCAGCAGTATTACGGCAAAGAGACACCATGAGTCTCCTGACTGGACACCTGGGAAAGACTAGACATCACAGTTGTTGTGTTCCTGCCCATAAAGACCAAGCTGGGCTTAGCCATGAGCAGATAAAAACCAGACAGCTCAAGTTATCCTTGAGCTGTCACCATCACACAAATGGCCTGTGTACTAAGAGGGGTCATGTTTGGGAAAGAGACTGATGGACTGTTCCAGCCTGAAAGGCACTAGAGGGACCACTGCACACAGCAAGCAAAACTGTGTCAGGCCCAGTTAGGTAACAGACATGAGTAGGGTAGCTGATGATAAACCCTGAACAGGGTCTGAGGATTTGGCAACAATCTGGTAGCAGTATTGGGCACTATATGACAACAGTTTCCTTCTGTGGACAGAAGTGCCATCGTTATGTAGGAGAATGCAATACTTCTAAGAAATACACTCTAGAATATTAAGAGGTCCTGGGGTAGCATATCTGTAAGTTGTTCCAACAGCCGGAGGGTGGGAGAAGGGGAGAAGTGTGTGTATGCTGTAGGGATAAATTGAAAGAGAATGGATTAAAAAGATACTGCAAAGTGTAAACAATTTGAAAATCTGAATGAAAGATGTGTGGAAGTTTTGTGTTACGTTTCTATAAGTCTAAAGTTATTTCCAAATAAAAAGTTAAGACAAAAAAAGTTAAAACAAGCCAATAACAGAATACTGTTTGGCAGCTGAATTCTGTGTTGGAGAGGATGTGGTTCCAACCCACCTCCAAATTCTCCTCTGAGAGCCATAGTCAAGGTCACCAGCTATTGTTGTTACCTAAGCAGCCTCTCTGTCTCCTGGACCTGCCTGTCCACTCTCTGAGGGCATCTGTCCACACATGTGAGTTTTGTGTGAATGTATGACCTGGTGTGCACATGTCAACAGATATGAGCTGGGTCAGCATCTGTAGCACAGTCTGTATGCAGTCTCCCAGGGTAGGAGCTGGGTCAGTGAGGTTAAGAGGAAGAAAAGGAGCTCAGGCAATTGCTGCTGGGGACAGAGGGACTCTTGTTGAAAGCTGGCCAAGATGCCCTTAGTTGAAAGCCCATCACAGCCCCAATGGGAGTCATTTAGAGAACCCTAAGTTAACCCTTAGGCTAGGGCTACTACTGCACATCCCCCAGATGTGCAGTACAGCATCAGGCTTAGTCTATATAGCCTGGCACAAAAGGCTTTTCCTCCCAGGGCCTCCCTCTCAGGCTACACAAATTCCCACTATTATTTTCAGTTCATAGGACAACTGTACAACTTACACCCTGCTTGCCATATCGATGGGGTCTAGATGCTGTAAGTGGTGAGGGTTGTTATGAGCAGAACATAAGTGTGTTCCCATATCAGAGTGAGGGTCATCAATGAAGTCACAGACCCAAAAGCTTCTATGATAGCCACAGACCACCAAAAACTACAACCCAAAATGCCCTCCAGAATTGAGATGGCTGAAGTTGGGAAATGAGAGGTAATAAAAATCAGGGAATCTCAAACAATGGGTGGTACCATTGTCCCTGAGGGCAATGCCACTGACAAGGTCACTCCTTCATAGAAGAGTCAAGCCTTTACGACCAAGGCAGTCTTACCTGGGAGCCGGTGAGGGGCTGGTCCCCCCTGGACTGGAGGAGAGTGGGGGAGGCACACTGCCTTCAGTGGGCAGGAACCACGACAGGTACCTGTCTACCAGGATGAAATAGGCACAGTCTGAAGTACGGACATGGAGGGACACAGGCAGTGGCTAGAAAACCAAACTCATTATTAGTGTGGGCTCTGGGTTCCAAATTATCTTCCTCCAAGCACCAGCAACTATAGGGATACCCCAGGACAAGCCCCCACCCTTCACAGCAGGACCTGGTAATGCAAGAGATACTTAAGAGACATTCCTTCTGTACCTTTTGAGTGATGAGGCTCAAAGCAAAGAAGAATATGTAATATTCAAATGGATCTGATAGCAGTATCAAGGAGCAAACACAGTGTTGGTGGGTCACACTCCAATGATGTGTGCTGGGTCACTCACAACCTCCCCACCCTTCATGACACCAAAGGATACTAAGGGCCAGGTTCAGGCCAAGGCCCCCTGTGGGGGGGAATTGGACCTTGTTGTGGTACAGAGGGCTGTCAGGGAGGACACGTTCCTGGATGGATGCCTTCACAGGGCCCTGCAAAGAAAGGGATGAGCAGGCTCCAGCACTGTGTTCTCCAGACAGTACTGCCCTTTGGGAAGGCTGCTAAGGAAGAGATCAGCACACAGAACCTGCCTGTGGGAATAATGTCCTTCTTGTGGTAGTGCTTAGACAAAAGAGGTTTTGCTTAGAATTTTTCCTATTATTAAGCTACAACCAGCAAGGGTAGCAGCTGGGTGTGTGTTTGAGCCCATTTTCCTCGCTTCTTAAACCCACCAAGGAAGTCATTCCTCAATTTTCCCCTGAAAGACTGGGGGTTCAGAATAGTAAAGCAACCAGTCACATGGCTGTGTTGGCCACTCAGTCAGGAGCAAAACAGGCAGTATGGTGCCTTCTCCGCTGGCAGAGTTTGGAATAATTTTCTTTTTAAGTTGTTATTAAAAATTCTAATGTGTGATGCCTCCTGGGTTCTGACCAGACATTGGCATTCTCCTGCCCACTGTCACCACATCTCCAAGCCCCTGCCCCCTCACTATCATAGCTACTGTCCCGAACACCATTCTCATCATCATGGCTTACTTACAGGGAGGTAGGAGACAGGAAAGTCAAACTTATAGTCTTCAGCTTGGAGTTTATAAACCAACTTCATCATTGGGCCACTGAACATTTAAAAAAAATCAAATAAACAAAAATAGGACAAATCAACTACAAACTACCTTGCTCTGATCCCCCTTTTAAAAAAGGGTTGGGGACTGAACCCAGGGCTTCATGCATGCTAGGCAAGTGTTCTACCACTGAGCTACATCCCCAGTCCTTCTAATTTTATTTTTGAGACAGGGTCCCACTAAGTTACATAGGTTGGCCTTAAACTTGTGTTCCTCCTACCTCAGCTTTCTGAGTAGCCAGGATTATAGGCATGCACTACCACACCTGGTTGATTTATTTCTTAACTTTAAAAAAGAGTTATTTAAAAATGGGGTCATTATGAGGAAGCACCCAGGCCTTTTCCAGGTGCAAACCTACCTACCCAGGGTCTAGAAATTCCATTGCAATGCTGTATTCCACAGGGTTCATACGCCCTTGTAGGCAGCGGAGGTTCCAGCCAATGAGGATGCCATCTAGGCTACCAAAGATGCTTTCTACTAGCCATGGGAAGATGGTGTGCAGCTCCTGCAAAAGTGTACAGTAAGCCTTTAAGCAGGCTAGCTGAGGACCAGTGCCCACTCCCATTCCAGCTCCAGTTTTGCACAACTGCCCACCTCCCTCTGAGGAGGTCAGTCCTTGGTAAAGTCTCATAAGACTAGCCCTGCATCCATAGAAACCCTAGTGCTACAGTGAAGAGCAGTTTGATTTCTTCCACTGGGGTTACTTACATGCCACACTGTCACTGCATTATGTTTGGGGCCACTAAATAGGTGAACCTGTGATTATAAACTTTTTTTTTTTTTAATATCAGAAATTCTGATCGGAAGAGACATTTAAAAGGAGAACAACATTCTTTCTCCATCAAGCCCCTGAAACATAACTATGACCTATTGTCATCTGGTATTAATTTGTTGTCCAGGTTGACTTCTTGAGCTTTACTATTCAAGGTGTGAACTAAAACATATTTTCCAAGGTTTTATCTCTCAACTTTGGCACTACTGACATTTTGAGCTGGATACCTGCTTGTTGCAGGGGGCTGTTCTGTGCACTGTAGAATGTTCCCAGCATTCTGGGCCTCTACTCACCAGAGATGCATAAGAATTATATGACATGTTCCAAAGAGAGGGGCTAGCAGAGCTATACCTTTGCTGGAAAATCCTCAATGACTTTCACCAAGTCTTGGCACCTCTGTGCAAAAGGCTTATTTATAGAATCAGCTTTCAGGCTAGCCTAGAAGACAAAGAGAAAAAAAATCATGAATGTATTCACTGCACAGTTCTTGCAAATACTCTGGCTCAAATCAAAACAAAAATTCAGACCAGTTATAGTGACACAGTTATAATCTCAGCTACTTGGGGGAGACTGAAGCAAGGATCACAAGTCCAAGGCCAGAAAGAGCAACTCAGCAAGACCCTGTTCCACAATAAAATTTTAAAAAAGTTGGAGATGTAATTCAGTGGTAGAGTACTAGCCTAGAATGTGTGAGGCCCTAGATTGGATCCCCAGTGCGGCCCCCAACACATGAAAAATTATACATACATAACAGAAATCTAAGCAACAGGTATGAGTTACACAACCACTGGCCTGGTCCCTGATACCTTATGCACATGTTCCTGTGTGTATCAGTGGCTCAAATGATGCTGCTGGAAGACAGAAGTTGTAATTCTATCCTCTAGATCCTCTAGATCAATAATTCTCAGGCTTGCTTTACAGCATCCTCTCTCAGGCATCTTGTTATCTGAGTGCTGAGTCAAAATGAAACTGACTTTCACCCACCCACAAGCAGGGGTTTGCACCAGGGTCAGCCCACATAGCCAGGAGAGAATTCCTATTATGTAGGGTACCTTTCACAGTTCTCAAGTACTCACTGAGTTTGTACACATGAACTGGAAACTTATCACCTCACTAACTAACACTCATGGTTATATCACTGTGATCATCAGTGAGAATGCTCAATAAAATAATGATGATTACAGAAGAAGCCTTCTTTCTTTCTTTCTTTTTTTCCTTTCTAAAATAGGGTCTCACTAAATTGTGTAGGGCCTTGCTAGATTGTTAAGGCTGACCTTGAACTTGCAACTAACCTCCTGCCTCAGGCTCCAGGGTTGCTGGGACGGATTTCAGGCATATGAAACCAAGCCCAGCTACCCACCCCCTCAGTATTAGGGACTAAACCCAGGGTGTTTTATTACTAAGCTATATCCCCAGCCCTTTTTTTATTTTGAGATAGTCTCATTGAGTTGGTACAGTTGGCCTTGAACTTGCGATCCTCTTGCCTGAGACTTTCAAGCCACTGATATATTTATTACCATGTATTACCATGTATTACCATGTATTACCATGATGTATTACCATGCTCAGTTTTTCTCTCTCTCTCTCTTTTTTTTTTTTTTGCAGTACTGGGGATCGAACTCAGGGCCATGAGATTGCAAGGCAAGCACTCTACCAGCTGAGCTATCTCCCCAGCCCGCTTCTCTTAATATAAAGAAATCTACTGGATTCATTACCTTAAAAAATAGGGCAGCCTAAAACCTTAGAGGGCTTCAGTCAAGTCAACATTAATCATGAAAGCAATGAAGAGGTCAGCAAATATTCAGGATAAGAACTGAGGATATCTACCCAAGATAATGGGATATAGGCAAAGAACCCTGACTATAAGAAAAGACCTCTGTGCAAATGCTTTCATATCAGGAAGAGATGCCAGAATTTTAACAAGAGGGCTTTATACCCAAGGATGTCTAAAGCCAAATTAGCATGGATTTCACAGGACTGGAGTCACAAATGGAGATCAGGGCTATTCAGGCCAAGGGTCAGGCCTATTGGCTTTAGTAGGGTGCACCAAAGAAGAATGTCCTTCCAAACAGATGTTTACAAAAATAATTTTCTGGGAACTGAAATTAGGAAACTTCATCATTGATATCTGCTTTATAACCAACTTCTCCAGAATCATGTTTTTTTGTTTTTTTTTTTAATGGTAAAAAGATACAAGTTTATAACATCTTATAAAAACTACCATTTAAAAGTGATCTTGTTCATTGGATAGTCCCCACCCCCATAGCAAAATAAGTATATTAAAAAAAAAAAAAAAAAAAAAAAAAAAAAGTGGAGAGGAAGGATAGGAGGGGGATTGTTGTAAGATTAAAAACCCCAGGGACACAGTAGAGGCAAAGAGCATCTGGGAAGAGGGCTAAAAGCTGTGGTGGGACTCCACTCCTTTAACCCTCCAATGTCAAGCTGTGGGGCACAATCAGTAGCTAAGTGAAGAAGAGAGGCTGCTGGGGGTGGACGGAAAAGATGAGAAGGGCAGGGCTGGTATGGCCTGATGCAGGAGCTCACCCAGGAACTGGCACTACTCTTTCCTAGGTTCTCCAACTCCATATCCTGGTCTCTGAGAGCCTGCCCTATCTCCATTTCCCCTCACTCCAAACACACCTGAGGCATCTTTCCAGTGCTTGGCCCCAGCCCTGCAAAGGAAGGGTGGGGTATTGGGTCCAGGAGGCTTTGCAACAATCCCAATTCTATGGGTTCCCTGGGTTGTGAGGCTCCTGGGCCTGTCAGAATCATGTTTAATACTTAAAATGGAGTCCTAGCTACTCCCAATACAGCAGGGTCCCCCCATTTCTCATTGATGATTATTATGATTTCAAATGTTCTAATGAATATTCTTCTCACTACTCCTCCTTATGCCTGGGAAGTACGGAAAAATGGCATTTGAATTTGAATGGCATCATTGTGTAGATGAGAAAGAATTCAAAGATTGCATAAACTCGAAGTCCTATACCAATAAGGAAGCAAGGACAAGCTTAAGCATTCTAACCCCAAGTCTGATGTTATTTCCATCATACATCCCTTAAAAATAACCACTGAAGTTCTTCAAATCAGTGGAAAGACCTCCCAAGTTCCTCTGCTATAGAACTACTATTACTCCAATGCTCCAAAGGCAGCTGATATTTACCAGTAAGAAGCTGGGCTGCTGCAGGTGAGGGAATGCCATGGTAGTCTCCCGTGGAGAGTCAAAAATGGTTGCCTTAGGAAACCACTGTGGAAAAACAAAGATGAAATCTCAGTATCTGCCACACAACGGAATGTTATACAGTTTTAAGATGCCCAGAAGAATATCTGTGTAACTGAACATATGCTGCCCTGTCAATTTCCATGTTTTATAGAAATGCCTTTCTCATACAGTTTATGATGCCCAGCCTCAGAGCCAAGCTTGTGGTAGTAAATCCTTGATAATGCTTATACAGCACTTACTAGATGCCAGGACTGGTTCTGAGGGCTTTCTATATATTTCCTCATCTAATCCTCACTGACAAATAGAACTCTAAAGGTAGTCCTTCAAAATTCCTATCTTTTGATTACTCAATCATTTATATAGGTAATGCTGTGAAGAAATTTTGCAGATGCAATTAAAAGTCCGAATTCAGTATCTTAAGATAAACAGCAATTCAAAACTGCTTATGTCTGTTCTACAACTCCACATTGCATTCTGCCAACAAATTAAATAAGCTTGGAAGCAGATTCTTCCCTAGACCCTGCAGATAAAAGAACCTAGCTGAACCTGCCTGCTCTTCTGACTATATAATTGTAAGATAACAAATGGGTGCTATTTGAAGCTGCTAAGTTTGTTAAAAAAGATCAGCAAATACATCCTCACAACAACCTGAGGTCAGTACAGATGAGGAAACAGGTAGAAAGGCGCTAAGTCACTTGCCTCCACCTAGCTAGTAAACAGCAGAAATCTCATAGACAGATGGGTAAAATACATCACCTGTGCTCTGTACAGTGAACACAGGTAAGAGAAGAGCAAACTCTGCCAAGGGAACCTTTGAATGGGCCTGGCACAGTGGTGCACACCTGTAATTCCACAAATTTGGGAAGCTGAGACAGGAGGATCACAAGTTCAAGGTCAGCTTTTAGTGAGACCCTAAGCAACATAGCAAGACCCTGTCTCAAAATAAAAAATAAAAAGGACTGGGGATGTGGCTCAGTGGTGCACAGGGTTCAATCCCTGGTACTACATGAATAAATAAATAAAAATAAAAATTAGGCGTGGGGCTGTCTCTCCCTAAGGAGATATCCCACATTCTCCCTTGAGTGTTTCTGCTTTCCTAAACAAACCTTTGTGTCTCTAGGGGGTGGGTAGATGGCTCTTCAAATTCATACTTTTCTGCCCAGAAAAGAAAACAGAAAATAATCAGAGTTGGACTGAGCAAAGAGGAAGACTGCAGAGTCCCACCAAAGGACTAGTAACAGCTTTCCTGGCATAGAACTCTGCCCACCACACAATTAAAGGAGTTGAAGTGACAACTGGCAGACTGTGGAGGGAGACTGGTTGGGAATAAGAAGTTATGTATGCATTTGGGGTGTTGAGAGGAGACTCGAATCTTTGCCACTTGGCAAGAGAAATACCTCCCAGGCTTTTTCAATTCTTACTAGCTATCAATTTCACTATTAAGGAAAACTGAAATTGGTCTCAGTCCTGATCTACTTGATAAAGGGAACACTGTGCGTTACTCCAAAATGATCAGGGCAACATAAAATTAAGGACTGTTTGATAAGGGCGAGCTTTAGAGGTGAAGTGAAAACATATATTTGCTCAGAGGAAGCTTTCATAGGCAGCGGTTGAATGAATGTAGCCCAGAGCTATTAAACCCAGGTCTAAGAGGGCAAGGATTCCTACACCCACGCTTCCCTAGTTACACCCCTCTGCGCGCAGTGCACCAACAGTTCGCCTCATCCCGCCCGTTCCACACCCACTTTCTTCAGGAGCTGCTGGGACGCTGTTTTGGGTTTTCTGATGGCGGCAGTCCTCAGTCTGCGCCAATCAGAACGAGCATATAGCGCCACTGACAAGACCTCGTCTGTTGCTCATAGTGTTCTATGGAGTAAAGTATCAAGAGTCTTATATTACAGAGGAGAAAACTGAGGCCCGGAGAAGTCGAACCACAAAGAGTAGAAGGGTTGGGCCAAGACCCGCACCTGGCTCTTCCTGCAACACCGTTTGTTGAGCCCAAGGCTCAGTTTTTAACTCGAAGCTCTCCTTCCCTTATTTCGTTCAACGAACGTTAACAGAGCCCCTACCGGGATGGGGTGCGCAGCAAGGTGGAATAAAGGCATAGCCCACGAAAGTGGCATGAAGGCGCAGACTAAGGCCCTCGACTCCCCTGTTGGCCTGTCCCAGACAGAGCGGCCGGGACCCGGCCCAACTCCCGGGACTCGCGAAGGAACGGAGACAGCCTCGGCGAGGGCTCGAGGACGACGACAAAGGGGGATGAGCGGTCTCGAGCGCTCCTCCCGTCACTCACCTGTGGGACCCCTAGCACTACTTGCTTCAGGAATGGAAGCCGCCATTCGGCCAACCGGCGCCGAAATGTCGTCATCAAAATGCGCGGGGCGTTAGGCTCCCTGGTCCGGCGGGCAGTGCTCCTATCTCAAAAGGCGCGTGCGCAAAGCGAAGGCCGGGTTTGAGATGTAAGACGGCAGTACTGAATGCGCTGCGCAGTTGCGGCATCTGCGCCCGCGGCCCCTGTATTTACGTACTTTATCCAGAGCCAAGAGTGCGCGTGCGCGTAAACAGAGGCTATTTATTAGGGCCCTCCGGGGGCGCCACCTAGTGGAGAACCTACGCACAAACTACAATTACGACTTTGAGCCCTTCATCCATTAACGTTGAGCGCCCACTCTATGCCCGGCACTGCGCTAGTGTTGCTACTTCAGTGAGCGTGAGTATTGCACTCTATCAGGGAAGATCTGATTGTAAGAAGTGAATCTCTGTTCCATTATGGCAGCCACACGCCTAATACACTGCCTAGTAGACAGTGTAATAATGTCTTCCAGTGTAACATATCTAGGCCTCGAATAACTCCGTGAGATGGCCCCGGATGCCAGCCCTCTGAACTGGGGAAGTCTGATTGGCCCTGCCGGTACGCTGCGAGAGGGATAGTTGACAGCCTTAGGTAGAGGGCGCTGTGGAACTCCCGTAGGGCTGCGACCTGGCGGAGCCGGGGCCGGGTGGGCAGGGTCTGGGCCTGCGCTTTCCTACCCGCAGCTTACATGGCGGCGGCCGGCGGCTGTCCGGGACTCGGGGCGACGTCGGGTCTGGAGGCTGCAACCCTGCAGAAACTCGCTCTGCGGCGGAAGAAGGTACTGAGCGCCGAGGAGATGGAGTTGTACGAGCTGGCGCAGGCGGCGGGTGCCGCCATCGACCCCGACGTTTTCAAGTAAGCGGGCGGGGGTGGGGGCTTCTTGCTCTTCCGACCCGCAGACATCCCGGCTCCAGGCTTCCCCCCGGCCCGGACCCACTGGTGTAGAAGAGTCCCCAGCCCGTGTCGGGGTCTCCAGAGCAGGCCTGTGCTGTGGCGGGAAGGGATCACTGAGCATCCCATTTATTCTCGCCAGGATTCTGGTGGACCTGCTGAATCTGAACGTGGCCCCTCTCGCCGTCTTCCAGATGCTCAAGTCCATGTGTGCCGGGCAGAGGCTGGCGAGCGATCCCCAGGACCCTTTGGCTGTGTCTCTGCCCACATCGAGCGTGTCGGAGACCCGAGGTCAGAGCTGGACCCCATTCTCCCAGCCCCGGTGGCAGGGGTGCCAAGGCACCGTCCTGAATGGCCATGTCTGCCAGTCTCTTTTAGTACCTGTAGGTCAATTCACAGATTCAAGGCCCAGGCTTGATTGCCACCCTCGCGAGTGCACTTCCAGATCAGGTGATTGCAGAGTGGGAGCCCTAGGGTGTCCCACACAGGCTGGGATTCACCTGCTCCATCTTCTTGCCTCTTCACTCATGTCTTCATTCCACAGCATGGGAATAGAGATGGCTTTGCTACCTGTCCTGGCATTAAAACCTCCAGGGAAGTGCTCAGAGACTAGGGCTGACTCCCCCTTGCCTGTACCTCACCCTGGCCTGAGTTCTGCCCAGGGACCTGGACAGCCCAGCTTCCCTCCAAGGATTACTGGTCTGGAGTCACCTAGCTGACCTATAACACAGAGACGAGACCTAAGGGGCAGAGCATCTCTGTACTCAAGTTTCAAGGGCCTCCTCATTTTCTTGTTCATGACTGAGAATGAGCAGATGCTGATGATTAAGAGTATGTCACCATGGAGCCACTGGTCCCTGATCATCTTCCCTGTGTGTTGCTTCTGTCCCGCAGTGGCTGCTGGGAACCCTTTGAAATGCAGCAGGATCTTCCAGGCAAATGAAAGGAGATCCAGAGCTGGCTTCCTGTCTAGAAGCACTTGAGACAGCCACACAGGCAGGTCCCTGTGGGAAGTAGTGCCAGGGCCCTGGGGACCCATATGCCTGAGTTGGGAGAGGCTCCAAACACTGGCATCCAGGTCACCTCACTGACCTACCCTCTGTCTGCTCTCTTTGTGTCTTTCTCTGACTTCCAGAGGCCTCCTTTCTCTCTGCCAGGAACAGTAGCCCCCCTGCAAGGCCCTCATTTTCCTCTGCCCTGCGGCCTACGGCCTCTCCGGTTCTGCTCCACGGCCCAGCTGCCACGCACTCGCCTCTCTCTCCAGGGCCCCCTGCTTCCCTCCGGTTCTCTTGCTGCTTGTTCTCTCCTTTTGCAGGTCGTGTTTATTGGCTTATCTCTGGGGGTTGATGTCCTCTCTTGTTTCCTTGGAAACTGCCAGTGGCACCCATGAGGCTGGAGCAACTTTGAACTGCAAGAGCAGAACTGTTTGGGCTATCCCTGCCTTGCAGCCTAGAGTCAGGCCACTCTTTCTAGCTGTTTACTAAAGACACTATTTCTAGAACATGTAGTTAGGCTGGTTTCAGGTGATGGAGCCAACACCTCTATGCCCCAGAGACTAACTCTGGTGGGTAAGACTTTTGTACTATAAAGGTCTCCACTCCAGGGGAGGACAGCAGCCTGAGAGGCAGGGATGAGGCAACATGGCATTCTTTTGGGAGCACAACCTCACATATGAGAAGCATCTCAACCTCTTAGGTGCTACTGTCCCTTACCTGGATAAGAGGTCTGGAAGATAGGAATAGATGCTATGGCTTCCCCCAGCCTCCTTGGCAGTACTATAAGAGTGATGTAAGCTTGTCCTATAAGTCATACTTGCCATCTGAGTCACCGTTCCTCATCCTGGGCAGGGGTATCTTCTGGGTATTTTCAGATGCCCAGAGCAGGGTGTATGAGGCCTCAGGAGTGCTCTGGTTGCAACCTCCTGCACGCTCTCCTTGTGTTCTCCAAGCTCCAGATACTGCCCAGGGAGGGTGGGGAAGGGCCAAGGAGCTGGGAGGGAGAGACTAGGAACAGGATCTCTTTCACTTGAGGGAAAAGTGCTGCTCACTCAATCAGTTACCCCAGGTATTGGACCCAGCTCTTGGCAATGAAGGTCCAGAAGGGACATGAGATGGACTTGCTTGGGTCCAGTGAAAGAAATGGTTAAACTGTCAGTGATGGAGATGGAAAGAGGTATGGTCCATTTGGTCATATACCTTCAGCACTACCAGAGCAGTAGGGGTTAAGCAGGTTGGGGCAGGAGGGGCCAGTTGGGAAGCCCTACCAGATGGTGTGGTATGGATGGGGTTGAGTGAAGTGAGGCAGAGATATGGGATGGTGGTATGTTGTGTGTTGTGTCCTGGCCACTGGAAGTAGCATGGCCTGACCTGGGGCAGAAAGAAAAGGGAGAAAAAGCATAAAGAGTCACAAGGTATGTGGGCACAGGGAGTAGAGGCACAGATAGGGCTGGGAGGATCAGGGGCACTGTGTGAATGAATGAGGGCTCAGCTGGGTGCAGTGGTGCACACCTGTAATCCCAGAGATTCGGGAGGCCTGAGCCAGGTTTACAAGTTTGAGGCCAACCTCAGCAATTTAGTGAGACCCTGTTTCAAAATAAAAAGAACTGGGGATGTAGCTCAGTGGTGAAGCTCTCCTGGGTTTAATACCCACTAACCCACAAAAAAATAGAAGAATGGGGGTTCCCAAGGAGGTGGGGAGAAGCCCCAGCATAAGGACAGGAGTGGCCTGAAGTACTGGACCCTGTGGGGTTGTTGGCTTTCAAAGACTCAGTTCTAGAAGCATAGTCTAGGCTTCAGTCCTGGGAGGACATGGACAAGGCCCTGGGAAGGTGCCCAGTGGGGACAGAGGAGAGCCTGGGGTGACCAATTGATGGGGACGATGTACAGAGGAGTGAGGCAGAGTAGGGCTATGCCAGGAGTACGCTGCAGCCAAAGCACTACCAGATGAGGTACAGAGATCTCTGAGGCCTATATGTCAAAGCATCCCTCCACACAGACATTCTAGCCACCTCATAAATGACTAAATCTGTAGTGGAATAAATAAGAATGTTCAAAGTGATCAATTTGGAATGACAGTGAAAGTTTGGGACTATTGGGATTAACTTGCCTTAGGTTTCCCACAGAACTCAAGAGTGTGGAGTTGCTCCAGGCCATGGGCCAGAGCCCCACTCAAGTGTGTGAGTCTATAAATCACAGCAAGTACAGTGGCATCATCTGGATTCCTAGCCATCCAGGAAACCTGCAGGGACTCATTTCATGCCCAGCAGAGAAGGGGGAAACCTAAGACCTAAAAGCACAGATGGGAAATGCTGGTTATAGTGAGGGCCTGCAGTCATTGAGGGGAAATTAAATTCAGTTCAGTGTTTTCTAGTTAGGTTTAGTGAAACTATACATTTTGAAAATATGTCCCTCCAGAACATGTAGAGTGAGGTTTCGTGTGTGGAAGGTGAGTCATGTGATCTGTGTTATCTAGTAAGGGAGCCATGAGCCATATATGGCTGGTGCAGTCAAGGCACACTGGATGTCAAAGAACTGGTACAAAAATGAATGCAACAGTTCATGAATATATATTGATTACATGTTGAAATAATAATACAGTTGTCCCTTGGTTTATATAGGGTTTGGTTCTAGCACACCCCTGTAAGTACCAAAATCTTGAGTCCCTTATATAAAATGGCAGAGTATTTGCATATAACCTATGCCATCCCCCCTTATCCTTTTTTAATATGTATAAAAATTATCTAACACATCTTTAAAATGATTGTGTGTGTGTGTTGGATGATGCTGGGGATTGAACACAGGGTCTCATGCATGCTAAGCGAGCACTCTATTACTAAACTATACCCTGAACCTATTTATTTTTTTTAGAGATGGGGCCTTGCCTTACTATGTTGCGTAGGGTGGCTCTGAACTCCTGAGCTCAAGTGTTCCTCCTATGTTAGTCCCTGGAGTATCTGGGACTACAGGTGTATGCCACCATACCCAGCTCTCTTGTTTACTTAAATTCATCTGGAGAATACTTAATCCAATGTAAATACTATGTAAGTAGTTGCTATATTGTTTAAGGATGCAAATTTTTTTTCCAATTTTATTTTTATTTTGTAGTGATAGGAATTGAACCCAGGAGCCATACCACTGAGTTGCATCCTCACCCCCACCCCCCGACTTTTTTTCTTTTTGGCAGTGCTGGATATTGGACCCAGGACCTTATATATGCTAGACAAGTGTTCTACCACTGAGTAACACCCTTAGCCCCATTTAAATTTTTAAATTTTTTGAGACAGAGTTCAGTGAAGTTGTCCATGCTTGCCTCAAACTTATGATCCTCTTGACTCAGCCTCCTGACTAGCTGGGATTATAGGTGTGTACTTCTGCACTGCCTATTTTAATATTTTCAGTCCAGAATAGTTGTATCAATGAATGTGGAATCCACAGATAGAGGGCTGACTATATATTGCATATTTGGGATTAATTAAAATACATGATTTAGTTGGTTATGGTGGCACACACCTGTAATCCCAGTGACTTAGGAGGCAGAGGAAGGAAGATCTCAAGTTCTAGGCCAGCTCCCCTGTCTCAATAAAAAAAGGAGGAGAATGTAGCTCAGTGATACAGCATCCCTGGGTTCAGGGATTGACTGACTGAATGTAATTTCCCATTTCCTCTATCTTTTTAATGTGGCCACTAGGAAATTTTAAATTATATATGTGGCTCAAATCTTATTACTGTTGGACAGCACTGCTTCAACACTTCCATGGTAACACTTTTTCCAGCAACACCAAGGAAAGGTGTTGTGGGGTCTGGTTGGGTGTGGGTGTGGGTGTGTGTGTTCGTGCATGCATGCACAAGCCCAGACACATCACATGAAAGAACACCTTCGCAAGTGTAGACTGAATTAAGACTACATGTGGGTGCATCTGTCCTGTATGTATGTTGTTGTCATGGGTCTGTATGTGTTCTGGAAGCATCAATTAAGCTCCTATTATACATGTGGCCAGAGAGCACATGTGTTTATAACTGGTGACAGCTCAGACCTGGGACTTTCTTGCCTTAAGGAAAGTTGTGCACTTTGCTGGGGAACCAAATTAGCCCCCACCAGGACGGTCTGTGTGCTCAATAAGGTTTTGGGGTGGCCTGCTATGTTGCCACTAACCAGTGTGGTACTGACTTATTGATGCCACTTGCCCTTGCCACAGCACGCTCCTAAAGCACAGCCTGTAGAGTTTTCTTACCCTCTCTGTAGTTCTTACCTCCCTTTGTCCCCTCCTTGTTACTTTCTAATGCCTGCTGACCCATGTCACACAAGGTGACATTCTCACTCAGAAGAAAAGCCACCCTAGACCTACAGAGAAAAGCAGGACACACTAGGTTTCCTAGGCACACTAGGTTTTATGTTTATTTATTATTTATTTATTCATGAGATGGAGTCTCAGTGTGTTGCCAAGATGATCGCAAACTTGTGGGCTCAAGTGGTACTCCTGCCTTAGTCTCCCAAGTAGCTGGACAGGTATACACTATCATCCTTCACAACATCAAGGATCTGTACAAATCCTCATTCCCTACCTGCTTTGCCTGGTCAGGCAGCCAAGTTTATAGGGGTTGGCAAGTTGGGACTCACAAAGGCTATTTAAAAGATAAATGGCAGAGTGGATTCCACTCCAACCTGGTCCACTCCCTGGCTTCTGAATTCACCAAATCATGACAGGGTGACTGACAGACTGATACATTTTGGGGTTTGCTTCTATAGGGGATCACAAAATTCAGACTGATCACCAGCTGGTTTTAGGGGTAGGAGTGGCACTGAATTTTGAACTAGGCAGGACATTTTAAACATTCAGTGGTGTTTGTTTGTCTTTGGTTCATTAAAAGGACCTTTTAGTGACCAGACCTGGGAGCATAATTTGCTACCATCCTCCCATTCCATCTAACCCTTAATAACCTCAGTGAACTTGACAAAACTAGTCCAGCACTGCAGGGGCTTCTCCGTCATGTCACTATAGACCATTCTTTGGCCTACAACCCTTGGCCTCCTTGTCCATGCATAAAATTAGGAGGCCTGGATCAGTGTCCCTACTAACAGTGGAAGTATGTGATCTGAAGGGTTCCAAGAATCATAGCTGGATAAATGAGTTGACTTTCATATATATATGAATATATTTTAAAAACATAAGTGTATTATATGTGACATAGTACATATTTTGTATAAATACATAAAATCATATATATACTATATGTAAGTTTTGTGTGTGTGTGGTGCTGAGGACTATACCTAGGACTTTGTACATGCTAGGCAAGCACTCTACCACTGAGCTATATCCCCAGCCTTAGATTGTTTTCTTAATGTTTTCTATGATTTAGATTTATACTGATTTACTGTTTCATATTACATTGGGCTCATTGACCCTGTCAGATTTAAAGATGGGCATGATTTGCCCCTTTCTACTTCCCTGTCATCCATCATTTCCAGAGGGACCTGGTCATTGTCCTGACAAGGAGGAAACTCAGAAGTGTAACAAGCTGAAAAGCTGGCTTCAGAGTCAGGCCCATGTCTGAGACCTGCCCTGCCACTTGCTGGGAGTGCACTTGATTGCCCCACCCTAAGCTGTATTTCTGCTTCTGCCAGGAAACGATCCCTCAACAGCCAGCATGTGGACACCAGAGCACCTAGGATTAGGCCAACTGATACAGAGAATCTCAGATGCCTGGCTTGGCCTGCAGGAGGAACTGTGGCCTCTGAGGACCACTTGCATATTGTAGGAGATGCTGCAGGGTGATAAGGCCCATCCACCCATTGGAGACAGGATCTGTGCTCACTGACCAGTCAAGAAAGGCAAAAATGATGACCATTGGTACCAAAGGAAATTTGGGGTGACTATTCTCAGCTTTGTATCACTTTCATGAACTGACAGTAGGCTGAGTAGGCCCAACTTCATCCTACCAGATGCTCCAATCCATTTTCCTCAACTCTGGGTACCCTGTTACTACATTTTTATTAATCAACTGTATATAATCACTTGAGCATGAAGTCCAGGGAGGTGCGGCAGGGGAAAAAAATCAAAGGAAGCCAAGGACCAGGTACCAGCATTTCAAGTGTGGCACCACAGTTATCTTCCCCACCTGACCAGGCAGCAAAGATCCTCTGGTTCTCTGAGGAAGAAATTTTCTGGAAATTCTTATGAGGGCCATCCTATCTTGTAAGAATCTGGGTAGGTTCTCATCACAATTGAAGAATTCAAATGACATTCCTGGGTGACTACCAGGTCTTTCAGGAATACAAGAGTCTTTCATCAACCAGAGAGTGAATATAAGGCAAAAGCAATATTCAGAGAATTCTGAAAACTTTTCAGTATTGATTAAAAACATCAAGCCACAGATCCCCCTTCATCATGAATTTGATTACTGCTGAATTTAATTTGTTAGATTTTAAAGGAATTTTTCATCTGTATCAATGAAGGATATATAACAAGAAAAGAAAAAGAATCTGGGGAGAATTTCATGGTCAGGATTCCAGAGCATATAAAGTGAGTTGGAGGAGCTAGGGTCTTCAGTGTCTCAGAACTTGCTTGAGGTGACAAATGGCCAAATGGAAATGACCTCATGGATCCTAAGACACCTTGTAGCATTTTGCTCCAAAAACAACAATTTCCTACTGCAGGCTATCTTGCTAAACTTGATGAATAGGCCAGGGAAGAATCTAGATCAAAGGGCTGAGCCCAAAACTGAAATTGCCCCCAAAAGTAGCTGTAGGGGATGAGGCCAGTTGGAATGTCAGAGACACACTAAACTTCAGGGTGATCAGTCCAAAGTATCAGGGAAATTTATAGACGAGCTGTAGCATGTTCTGGAGAAATAGTGACAAGAGAGGTTACCTGGGCATGTTCTCACCGTAGGGGGTCAGTGTATACAGTTTATATTAGATTCAAGGAAACTGGCAGAAGGTGGTGGCTTGTTTCTATGAGTTTAGAACACATTTCATCTTTTACTATTCCAAGCAACAACCTAAACAAAGTTGGTCAATATTTGGGAATCTTCAAAGCTTAGGTTCAGTACTTAAGGGGAAAACAAGCCTCTGGCCACAAAGCACAGGTCTCAAAAGTACCCAGGGTGTCCTGTTTCTAATCAGCGCAAGGAAAAAATCTGGAAGTGAGATGGGGGACTCTGTACCATGGCTCAAGCAGGGGACACATGCCCTGGTCAGAAACTGCAGAGCAAACCCTTCTAGGTCAGGGAAGAGACAGACTCTCCATATGTGAGAGACTATGACCCCATGAACAAGCCTGCTCCGTCATATCTTGTCCTCACAGGAGCCTCTCAGTCTTGCTGATACTGTCAACACCTTGAGCCCAGGAGAAGCCATCCCTTTAAAATAAAACTCTGGTCCAAGTGTAGCTGCAGATCTTTCAGGCTACCTTTGCAAATTAGGGCAGGGGTTGTGTCTCAGTGGTATAGTATCTGCCTAGCATGTGTGAGGCCCTGGGTTCTATTCTGAGCACCACATATAAATAAGTGAATAAAATAAAGGTCTAGGGGCTGGAGTTGTGGTTCAGCAGTAGAGCACTTGCCTAGGATGTGTGAGGCACTGTTTTCGATTCTCAGTACCACATATAAATAAATGAATAAAATAAAGGTCTATCAATATCTAAAAAATATTTTAAAAATGTTTTAAAATATTTAAAAATATTTAAAAAATAAAGGTCCATTGACAACTAAAAAATTTTTTTTAAAAAGGATAAGCATGGCTTGGGGTTGTGGCTCAGTGGTAGAGGGCTTGCCTAGTATGCATGAGGCACTGGGTTCAACTCTCAGCACCACATATAAATAAATTAATTTAAAAAGGTCCATCAACAACTAAAAAATATTTTCTAAAAAGATATGCAAATTAAAAATTAAGGACTATGTGAACCAGTGGGATTCATCATATGTAACTAGCAGTTGTACAATTTCAAGCTTTCAGATCTCAACAGGATCCCAATTTATGGAACCTGAGAACAAGAGGCTTGACCAGCATTTAAAGAATACTATAGAGGTAGGGAAAAACAATGTGAGAAACAGGGTTTGAAATCAGAAATCTGCCTTCAATTCTTGGTGACTACTGTGCCTTCCTGTCAGAATATGATCAAGGCAGTTACATACGGTACAGTGTGAATGTACAATGGGAAGGAGGTGGCAGCAAGTTCCTCCACTTATCTGCTGAGGGTAAATCATGTACACTGTCCAGGACAGACCAGGTAGGGCTATCCTTTCCCTGAATGCACCTGTGCTATACATCATTTCAAAACATTTCTGCTCTGCCCCTGGGATAACACCTAGAAGGCCCCCTGCACCTTGTCAAGGGCTTCTCTGGGATGTGCTAATTTAGAGAGTTCTGAGCCACAGGACTCCAGGCTGATGTTGGGCACCCAGATGGAATACATTTGACAGTAACATATAAACATGAATGCTACTCAAGAAACACAAATATAATTACTGTGACAATGGAGGTTACCCTGGTTCCTAAAGTTGTGTTGTCTTCTCAGGGAGAAACAAAGGTGGTCCTACTCTCAGTGGAGCACCTACACTGGCAGAACGTGGAAGCCGGGAAGGATCCAGCCAGAGGATGCCCCGCCAGCCCAGTGCCACCCGGCTGCCCAAGGGGGGCGGGCCTGGGAAGAGCACCTCTAGGAGCAGCACATAGGAAAAGAACAGACTGCCTTGCCAGCCTGCTAGACACCATTGTTCTCCCAGCAAAGGCTGTGTGCCATCTCCTGCTAAGCCTTTCTAAAAAGCTGAGAATCAAAATCAAACGTTCTCTATTACTTTTTGGACATATTAAAGCACAAAGATTTAGAATGAGGTGTGTGCTGGTCCTAGTTATTCTACAGCCTAACCAACCAAGTAACTTAAACCAGTGACTTTCCTTTCTTGAACCTGGCTTTTAAGTCCAAGAGAAGATATGTATATTGCCAGGTCTTTTATAAACAGGTCAGCATGCTTCCCTGGAAGTGAAAGAAGTGGTATTCCCTACTAGAACTGTTCACAGTACTAGGGAAGAAGAGGTGTCAGTGTATGAACATAGAAGAGAACTGTCTCCAATTGAACACACAACACTGAGGTCTTGGTGGATGTGTTGTGACTTTTAGTTAGTCATGCATGCTACAGAGAATTCAGTAATATCCCTTTCCCCTCAAATCACCTGATCTTTCTCATTTGACTCAGTTTTGGGGATTTTGTGGACATTCCCTACCCACAGATCTCAGATTTAAATCCTCCATTTCTAAGCTCTTATTTTTTATTCTGTTTCATCAATGATGAAGGCCCCCAGATTAAAAAAAAATTAAATGGGAAAAATCTAACTCAGTTTTCTTAGGAGTTAATAAATTCTATGCTTTCAAACTTTTTTTTTTTTTTTTGGTTTCAAGGATTGATCTCAGGGGCACTTAACCACTGATACACATCCCTTGTTCTTTTACTTTTTATTTTGAGACAGGGTCTCACTAAGTTGCTTAGGGCCCTGCTGAGTTGCTGAGTTGAATATGTGAATCCCAAGCTGCTGGGATTACAGGCATGCACCACCACACCCAGTTGAAACGTTGGATTTGAAATAATATTTCTACCAGGTCAAGTCACTTCAGCAATACAATCCCTCAGTCCCACTTCAGTAGAGCAGACTATGGAGCCTGGGCTGTCCTTTGTGGCTCTGAGATCCTGTCTACTCCTATGGACAAAGTTAAGAAAGACACAGAAATTAAGGGTTTATACTGAAACTTTAATTGTAAACAACTTGAAGGCACCTATGCTGAGGGGTAGCAGAAGAGTTGACAAGGAATGCCTGCCAGTTTCATCCTCCCACTTAATATTCTTCCCCTTCTTCAGCTTCTGCTTCCACAGAATCCACACCCACCTCTTCATAATCCTTCTCCAGTGCTGCCAGGTCCTCTCGGGCCTCTGAGAATTCCCCTTCCTCCATGCCTTCTCCTACGTACCAGTGCACAAAGGCCCGCTTGGCATACATGAGATCGAACTTATGGTCCAGGCGGGCCCAGGCCTCTGCGATGGCAGTGGTGTTGCTCAGCATGCACACAGCCCGCTGAACCTTGGCCAGGTCTCCTCCGGGCACCACTGTGGGGGGCTGATAGTTAATGCCCACCTGCCAGAGAAGAAGAGGAAAGCATTCCATGAAACATCAAACCCAGAAATAGTGTCTACTTTTCCTCATATAAAGATACACTGCAGATGACCTCTGATGACCCTCTGAGAACACTCAGTTGAACCTGCAAACAGGCACTAAGCCCTTCTTTGTACCACACATGGCTCTGGGTCAGCAGGGTGATGGTTCCAGAAAAGGAAAAAGCAGGGAAAAAGAAAGGTTTGGAGCTGATCACCCTGGCTCAATCTCAAGTGGCCTGAAGGGCTGGGTCCAAGCAACTGTGACATGCAATAGGTGCTAGGGGAAAGGACTCCATCTTCCCTCTGAAAACATACACTGCCTTGGGTTCTTTGTGGGTTTTCTCTATAACCTTCAACAAGATGGTGAATTTCTATAGTTAAAACCTTTTTCACCCAGATAAATCCAGAGTGCTGTATAAAACCAGTAGGCCTAGGGAATATTATCCCCCTTCTGACCCACCAACCAAATGCTTATGATATATATGAAGTAACAGATCAAAGGTCATATGAATGCTGCTACCACAGTGGCAGGAAGTGGCCTGTGTGCTTAAGTGGGGAGAGGGTATGGCATTTCTGAAGGAGATAATAAAGGGGAAGCATTTCAAGTTTCAGAACCAGGGAGTAACATGACCAGAAGTTTTGCCAGCAGTATGTAATGTCAGCTAGAGAAACGATGAACAAATTTGTTCAGTAAAGGGTGATAAAGTACAAATTCCACACTTCACAATTCTTTGTCAAAACTGCACGGCTGGGGCTGGGGCTCAGTGGTAGAGTGCTTACCTAGCACGTTTGAGGTACTAGGTTTGAACCTCAGCACCACATAAAAATAAATGAATAGAATAATGACATTGTGTCCATCTACAATTAAAAATGCAGTTTTAAAAAACCTGCCCAATTATGCTGATGTATTGCAAAAGCAGCCATAAACAACCTATAAGTGAACAGGTGTGACTATATTCAGACTAAACCTTATTTATAAAATTAGGTAGCCAGTTTAACAACTGTGCTAAACCCAGATCTAAAGAAGATAACCCAAGCAAAAAATACTAGTTAAGAACCTAGTACAGTGGAGCCACCAGAAGCAATAAGGAGCTAAACTAGGGAACACATTATGAAAACCAAAGATGAGGGCTCAATGGTACAGTGCTCACCTCATATGCACATGTCCCTGGGCTTGATGCCTTAGGAAGGAAGGAAAGAAGGAAGAGAAAGAAAAAGAAAGCTGAATCAAACCAAGCCAAGCCAAGCCCAAGGACAACTAATTTCAAAAATCAACAGGATTTAGTAAATAACTATTGGAAAAACTTGAGTAGATAGCAGTTTCTGTACCAATGGAGGGGTGATTCAAGTTTTGCGTTTGAGGCAAACTCAGCAGAATTTCTAAGCTGAGAGAGAAAAAAAGAATCACGAAAGTTTTTCATCAAATTGGAGAATCCATAGGACATTGAAACTGAAATTAGTTTCTACATGCCTACAGAATGAAGTGGGATTTACTGACAATAGTCTGTTTTAGTAACACCCAAATTCAAAATAGTTTCAACACACACATTAATCACCAAAGCACCCATAAGATTGCTGTATTTCCAAGTTAATCTACATTCCCCACACTAGTTCTACCATTCAGAAAGGGGCACAAAAGTTCTTCAGAAAAACTAAAAAAAAAAATAAATACACCAGATATGATAATTCCAGTAACTTGGGAATTGAGCAGGAGGATTCCAAATTCAAGACCAAGCTCAGCAACTTAGCAAGACCCTGTTCAAAATAAAAAATAAAAAGTGGGAAAAAAATTCATGGGTTAAACAAAAAATTTTTAGAATACTCACCACAAATACATAGTGTGATTCAGAAAGTTCAAGACTTCCTGAATATATTATACTCGTTCAATAATTCACAACCATGAGCCTAGCCCAAATAGTGTTCTCAGGGGTATCACAACTCTATAGGCCTGCTGCTTGCTGACAAGCACAATGACTAGAGAGCACCCAGTCATACCTTAAAGCCAGTGGGGCACCAATCCACAAACTGGATGGTGCGCTTGGTCTTGATGGTGGCGATGGCCGCATTGACGTCTTTGGGGACCACGTCCCCCCTGTACAACATGCAGCAGGCCATGTACTTGCCGTGGCGAGGGTCACACTTCACCATCTGGTTGGCCGGCTCAAAGCAGGCATTGGTGATCTCAGCCACCGAGAGCTGCTCGTGGTAGGCTTTCTCCGCCGAGATGACCGGGGCATAGGTGGCCAGGGGGAAGTGGATGCGGGGGTATGGCACCAGGTTGGTCTGGAATTCCGTCAGGTCCACGTTCAGGGCCCCGTCGAACCGCAGGGAGGCCGTGATGGAGGACACGATCTGCCCGATCAGACGATTGAGGTTGGTGTACGTGGGACGCTCGATGTCCAGGTTGCGCCGACAGATGTCATAGATGGCTTCGTTGTCCACCATGAAGGCACAGTCAGAGTGTTCGAGGGTCGTGTGGGTCGTCAGGATGGAGTTGTAGGGCTCTACCACGGCCGTGGACACCTGCGGGGCTGGGTAGATGGCAAATTCCAGCTTGGACTTCTTGCCATAGTCCACGGACAGCCGCTCCATGAGCAGGGAAGCAAACCCAGAGCCGGTGCCGCCCCCGAAGCTGTGGAAGATGAGGAAGCCCTGCAGTCCCGTGCACAGATCCGCCTGCAACAAACCATACAATGTACGTTTCACTAAACAGCCCAAGACTTAACAGAAACAAATAAAAACAGCCCATAAACACTGCAAAATAAAGAAAGAAGAGAGAGAAAAAAAGAAAGGATACAATGTGAGCCAATGTCTGCAGAAGACACCCCACCAACCTACAGCAGGCCAGGTTCACTTCTCTGTACTTCCCTCAAGTTCACGTGGACTCAGATAAAGTCCCTAAGCAGCAGGCATTAACTCAGAAGCCAAAGCAGACAAGAGAGATCTGTAAAGGCATCACAGCAGACACCATGCAATAACTTTGCAAACTGGCTCTGGTGCCCGAATCTGACTTAAGACCTGCCCAAATGACCTCCCCTTCACAATCCGAGACCTACCCTCTGACCTGGGAACCTTTTCAAGAAGCTTCTCGGCGCTCTTCTTACCAGTTTGCGGATCCGGTCCAGGACCAGGTCCACGATCTCCTTGCCAATGGTGTAATGGCCTCTGGCATAATTATTGGCTGCATCTTCCTTCCCGGTGATCAGCTGCTCTGGGTGGAAGAGCTGCCTGTAGGTCCCGGTGCGCACTTCATCTACCAAAAAAAACCCGTGTTCTGAGTGACAGTCTCTCAGGCCTACAGTACTCACTAAAGATCGACAGGGCCAGGGAAGGGCTGAATCTACAAAGCACATGCTGGAAAATCTCTGTGTGATACACAAACCACAAATGTCATTTATGGCTCTAGCAAGGGAGAGTCAAGGTTGTACAAATGCCAGCAGGACCAGTTCCCACCGAAGGCAAAATGCTCTCACATACCCATGTGGGGGATTCTGCAGGTACATCTTTCTTTCCTACCCCTAGCTACATCAAGGGAATGATTAAAACCCTGGCAGTCACCAGGTCACCGTGACTTCAGCGGGATGGGGCCATCAGGACACTGTATGTGGCCCAGGTCACACAGGATGGAAAACGGGTATTCTTTTATGTCCTGGGGGGGGGGGCAATGAAAGGTGCTCTTTTTTCCGCCTCCTGTTGGAAACCACCTCAGACTTCCAATCTAGAGGAACCTGATAAGTGTTCTACACTTACATTTCCACATCTACACGCAGGGCAGGACTGTAGTATGCCAGCATATCAGAGTGTGTGGCATGAAGGAGGGAACCAAGGCTGTAAATCCTGCACTGGGTGTGCACGGGAGCCAACTGATCAGGACAGCCAGCCAGGAGGGACTCTCTCCACAGCCCAGCTTACTGCTGGCTAAGCAGCTTTTCTCTGTAGGGCACGTTTGCTGATGTAGGTGCCTGAGTCCCACAGCCAAGAAACTGCGGTCCCACACCAGTTAGTTTCTCACACCCAGCAATGTTGGGAGCATATGCTTGAACATCCCTCCTTTCTGCAGAGGGATTCAAGAAGTCCATGTGGGGCTTTGCCACGGCTCTCCCACCCTCCCAGAAAGGCCTCCCTGTGGGCCTGAGCACCTACCAACCACAGTAGGTTCCAGGTCCACAAACACTGCTCTGGGCACGTGCTTGCCAGCCCCGGTTTCGCTGAAGAATGTGTTGAACGAGTCATCCCCGCCACCGATGGTTTTGTCACTTGGCATCTGACCATCGGGCTGAATTCCATGTTCAAGGCAGTACAGCTCCCAGCAGGCATTGCCGATCTGGACACCCGCCTGCCCCACGTGGATGGAGATACACTCGCGCTGGGAACCAGAACATAAACATGAAACCCCTTCCTCTTCAAGGTAACTGAAACTATACAAAATGCAAATGAGACTTCTGTTATAAATTAACATTTGTAAAGTATATTGGTAATGTCCTTTAGACATAACATCCCATGAGTGTCATAATTCTGTATCAGAACACCTGCCTATCCAACATAAATACAGATAAACTTGAACTAATAAATAGGAATAGTCATTATAAATTTTCTTCTAATAAATTAAAATGTTTAAAATTAACATAAAATAATCTAACAAATAATTTTTTTTCTACCTAAGGATCAGATTTCTATTCTGTCTGAAGTAATGACTTAGAAAATCAGAAAAAAAAATATAATGGTTTTCAGTCATTGAACAAGACAGTGATTCCCTAGAACAGCCTTATAATCACCCCTACTGCCTGGGGAATTCCAGGGTATGGGAGAGAAGGTAAAACAGTCCAGGGGTCCCCCTGGTTTGAGGAGAGAGAATTCACTACTCAGAGAGGTCAAAATAGCTGGAAACCACAGGGCAGAGCAGGCAAGGAACAGGTGTACAGAAAAGAATTCTGTACGAAGCAGCAGAGTCCAACTGAGTTATAGTTGAGTATCATGTGGCATATGAGGGATAAGCCAGCGCCAGGGAAGGTAGGCAGAGCAATCCCTGGAACTTACACAGCGCTGGGAACAGTTTGTGTTCCCACCAATTATGGTGAAAGACCTCCTGATACAGAACAATGAACGGAGTCTTCAGTAGTGGGGCCAAGTGAAGCCTAAATTAAAGGCTGATCTAAACCTACAAAAGAAAGTGTAAAAGCAACCTCAAAAGGAACCATGTCTTGGAAGTGCAAATTGGTGCAACCTCTCTGGTAAGCAGTATGGAGATTTCTCAGAAAACCTGGAATGGAACCATCATTTGACCCAGTTATCCCACTCCTCAGTATATACCCAAAGGACTTAAAATCAGCATACTACAGTGATGCAGCCACATCAATGTTCATAGCAGCTCAACTCACAATAACTAAGCTATGGAACCAAACTAGGTGCCCTTCAACAAATGGTAGAAAATGTGGTATATTTCCTCAGCCATATAGAGGAATGAAATTATGGCATTTGCTATTAAGTAGATGGAACTGGGGACTATCATGTTAAGTGAAATACGTCAGTCCCAAAAAACCCAAAGGTCACATGTTCTCTCTGATATGTGGATGCTGATACATAATAAGGTGGGGGGAGAATAGAAGTTCAGTGGATTAGACAAAGGGGAATGAAGGGAAGGGATGAGGGATGGGAAGAGGAACAACACTAGAATGAATCAGACATAACTTTCCTATGTTCATATATGAGTACACAACCACTGTAACTCCGTATCATGTTCAACCACAAGAATGGGATCCTAATTAGAATAACTTATACTCCATGTGTGTATAATATGTCAAAATAATTCTACTGCATATCTAAAAAGAACAAATAAAAAACAAAAAATTTTTTAAAAAGGAACTGTTTCTTAGCATATTAATTGCACCTCTCCCCCCAAAAATCTAAAATCCAATAATGTCAAATTTACAATGTCTGGTATCTACTTTAAACTTCCCCAATTCTTTTAAAAAAAGAGAAAATCTATCATGAAGAGAAAAAGTCATTGATACAAACAAACCCAGAAATGATACAGATGACAGAATTAGTAGACTAGAGCATTAAAATAAATATCATATACCCATATGTTTAGGAAATTAGAGGAAAGAGTATAAGAAGAGATAAAAAGATATAAGAAGAGATACATTTAATGTAAAAAGACATGAACTGATAATAACAAAAAATAGTCTGAAATGAAAAAGATAATGAATGGGATTTATAGCAGATTACACACTGAAGAAGAGATTTGAGGTTGATGAAAAAGTCTTGGAAATAGCAGTGATGGTTACATAACATGTGAATGTTCTTAACATCACTGAATTGTACACATGAACACGTTTAAAATCAGAAAATCTTATGTCATATATATTTTACCACGATAACTTTTAAACTGAAGATAAAGCAATAAACTGGGAACAATGGCATATGCCTGTAATCCCAGCTATCTGGAAGGCTGAGGAAGAATGAATGCAAATTTGAGGAGAGAATTGTCAACTTAGACCCTGTCTTAAAAAATAAAAAAGGGCTGGGGATATAGCTGAGTGGTAAAGCATCCCCAGATTCAATCCCCAGTACCACACACGAAAAAAGATATTAACAATAAAAATAAATCATACTGGTATATACAACAACAACACAGATGAATTTCAAAATAATTATAGTGAGTAAAGGAATTTGAGAAACAGAAGAGCTCTATGATTTTATTTATATAAAATTCTAGAAAATACAGAAAAGCAGATTAAAGCAGATTAAAAGCAGATTGGAGGACAGTAGGTGGAAAGGTTTGCAAAGAGGCACCAGGAAATTTTGGGGGGTGATGGGTATGGTCATTAATATGATTGTGGTAATGGTTTCATGGGTTATGAATATGTTAATATATGTTAGATCTTGTCAAATTATACACTTTAAATGTGAACTTTACTTTTATGTCAATATACCTTGATGAGCTGTTTAAAAATGCAAAATAAAGACATTTTAAGATAGTCAAAAGCTGAGAGAATTAACCATTTACAGATCATGCTACAAAAAATGTTAAAGGAATCCCTTCAGGCAGAAGAAAAAAATTATACTAGAGGGAAAATTGGACCCATACAAAAGAATGAAGAACACTGAAACTGCTAAATATGCGGGCAAACACAAAAGACTTTTACCACATTTTAAAAATATAATTGTTTAAGGCAAAAATAATTACTTCTTGTGGGATTTACATAGGTAAAATATGACAATAGCACAAAGGTCACAAAGTGGGGAATCAAAATATTCTGTGTAGACTGTGATAAGTTGAAGATATGTGCTATCATTCCCAAAGCAAACACACACACAAAATAAATAAAACAAAGTGGTACAGCCAAGAAGCTAATAAAGGAGATAAAAATCATAAAATGATTAATTATTTAAAAAAGGAAAAAAAGGGAACAAAGCAGATAAATAGAAAATAAATAATAACCCAGAGTAGACTTAAACCCAACCACTCGAATAATCATATTAAATGTCTTTACGAATAATAAATATCTAAACTAAAAGATTCAGATAGATAGGCTGGGGTTGTGGCTCAGTGGTGGAGCACTTGCCTAGCATGCGTGAGGCACTGACTTCAATTCTCATGACCACATATAAATAAAATAAAAGTCCAATGACAACTACAAAAATATTAAAAAAAAAAAGATTCAGATAGAAAAAAGCAAGACCAAGGTGGGGATGAGGGTATCTGCCTGCAATCCCAGCTACTGTGGAAGCTGAAGCAAGAGATCACAAGTTTAAGACCAGCTTGGACAATTTGGCAAGACCCTTCCTCAAAATAAAATATTTTAAAAGGTGGGAGGATGTAGCTCAATGGTAAAGTGCTGCTAGGTTCAATCTCCAGCAGTGGGCAGGGAAAAAAAAAAAAAAAAGGACCAAATTATACACTAAATATAAGAAACCCAGAGGTAGATTAAAAAGTAAAGGAAGATACACTTATTAATACTGAATCAAAGAAAAACTAAAGTGACTATGTTAACAGCATAGTTTTTATTTTATTTATTTATTTATTTATTGCGGTGCTGGGGATTTGAACCCAGGGCCTTGTGCTTGCGAGGCAAGCACACTACCAATGGAGCTATATCCCCAGTCCCAACAGCATAGTTTTTAAAGCAAAGAATTTTACCAGGGAAAAAGAGAGTCATTTCATAGTGAAAAAGGGGTCAGTGCATCAAGAAAGCATAATTCTTTTTTTGTGTGGGGGTGTGTACCAGGGATATCCCCAGCCCTATTTTGCATTTTATTTAGAGACAGGGTCTCAGTGAGTTGCTTATTAGCACCTTGCCATTGCTGAGGCTGGCTTTAAACTCGCAATCTTCCTGTCTCAGTCTCCTGAGCCACATGCGCCACTGCACCCAGCAATAATTCTTAATGTTTATATATCACTCTATTTATAAATTTTTAGATAAAGAATTTCAAATCATACAAAAGCAAAAACTGGTAAAAATGAATGAAAAGGGCTGGGGTTGTTGATCAGTGGTAGAGCACTTGCCTAGCATGTATGAGGCAGTGGGTTCCATCCTAAGCACCACATAAAAATAAATTTAAAAATAAAAGGGAGGGCTGGGGATATAGCTCAGTTGGTAGAGTGCTTGCCTCACAAGCACAAGGCCCCAGGGCTCAAACCCCCAGTACCGCAAAAAAAAATAAAATAAAATAAAATAAAGTATTGTGTTCATCTTCAACTAAAAAATTTTTTTAGACTGAATGAAGAAACAGACAATCCATAATCAATTAAAGACTCATACTTTACTCTCAATAACCAACAGAACAAATCACAAAAATCAGTAATGATATAGAAGATTTAGATAAGGTTAACCACACGACTTAATTGACTTTTATAGAACACTCTGCAAGATCAGCAAAATATTCATTTTTAACTACTCAGGGAATATTTATTAAAATAGACCATCTTCTCAACTAATAAGTTTCAATAACTTTTCAAGAATCCACAAAATACAAAATATATTTCTAAATGTTAGAATTAGAAATCAATAACAAAGATATCTGAAAAAATCCCAAAATATTTAGAAACAAATAGCAAAGGAAATTGCAAAGTGTCTGGAATGGAAATGAAGACATAATATCAAAATTTTGTGGGGTGCAGCTTAAACAGAGCTTAGAGGGAAACTTACAAAATACTTATATCAGAAAAACATTTAAAAATCTAAAATCAATGACCTACACAACTCATTCGGGAACAGAACATTTCCAATGAGGCCAGCAGTACCTTAGTACCAAAACCAAAAACATGAGAAAAACCAGACCAATGTCACTCATGAATGGACACAAAAATCCTTTTATAAATCTCAAAACAATGACTGAAGTTTCTATTTTAAGAGACTAGAAAAAAGAGCAAATACATAAATTAAGCAGAAAAATAAATAATAAAGAACAGAAAAAATAACAGAAAAATATTAGAATCAGTGACAACAAAAGTTGGTACTTAGAACAGACCAATGAAATTGATAAACTCCAAGCCCAGCTGATCCAGAAAAGGTGAAGACAAATTATCAGTAACAGGAATGAGAAAAAAGATAATTATTACTGATGCAGAGATATTTCAAGATAAATATTGTAATTTTTTGTCAATAAATTCAACAACAGATGAAATAGACAAAAGTTTTGAACATGCTACCAAAGTTCACTCAGAAGGGGTAGCAAGAATAAAAATAAAATAGGCAATCCAAATGACCACAAAAAGATCCAGATAGGGCTGGGATTGTGGCTCAGTGGTAGAGTGCTTGCCTAGCATGTGTGGGGCACTGGGTTTGGTCCTGAGCACCATATAAAAATAAGTAAAAAAAAAAAAAAAAAAAAAAAAGATACAGATAATTTTAAAGAAGGGTATTATTTTTCCATCATGTAACTATGCTCACCATCATGGCTCAGAAATTTCAAAACATTTCAGGTTATTTCTAAGTTCCTAACCCCAACACTGTAAACTTTTTGTCTTTAAGTTCCTTGTAGCAGCCTAGAAATTCTGCTTCTTCTTTGTACACTTAAGGCAAATGATAGTTTAACGTTTTTTTGTTTTGTTTTCAGTACTGGGGATTTAACCCAGGGGTACTCTACCATTGAGCTGCACCTTCACCCCTTTTATTTATTTATTTTTAATTTTGACACAGGTTCTTGTTAAGTTGCTCAGGAAGTCCTTGAACATGCCACCCTTCTAGCTCAACCACCCAGGTAGCTGAGGTTACTGGCATGCACCAGGCCAGATAATCAATTTGTGATGAGGCTCTGGAATGTATTAAGTGGGGTTTTGAGCAATTTCTGTTACTGGGATTTCCATTAACACAAACCTTTCTAACACAAAGGAAAAGTACTTGTAATGTTTTCTTACAGATCAGTTCTTTTGGTTTATATTCACCACCTCCCACCACAACAAAAAATTCCCAATTAAATAATTTAACTAAGTAACACACACTTTTTCCTTTTCTTTTTTTGCCATGATGAGGACTGATTAAGCATTTCAACTTGACTGTATCATACCAACAATGGTTGAATAGCTTTTTTGAAAGTGCACTAATTAATTGATGAATCATCATTTTGGTTGGCGTTTTTTTGCATGTGTGATGGTAGGGATGGAACCCAGGACTCATGCATGCTAAGCAAGCACTTTGCCACTAAGCCACATTCCCAGCCTGTCCGTGTGTCTGTCTGTTTCTTTCCCTCTCTCTCCCTCTCTCTCTCTCTCTCTCTTTCTCTCTCTCTCTCTCTCTCTCTATATATATATATATAGATATATATATTTATACACACATATATATGTATGTATATATATATTTTTTTTTTTTTAAGACAAAGCCTTTGCTAAAAATAGTAGCTTCTACAATGGTAAAATGTATACATTTCTTCTATTCTTGAAGGTATATTCCCTTTATATTTAGAATAATTCACCTTTAAACTGGGTGTGGTGGGGCACACCTGTAATCCCAGCAGCTCAAGAAGGCTGAGGCAGGAGGATCTCAAGTACAAGGTCAGTCTCAGCAGTTTAGAGAGGCCCTAAAAATCTTAGTGAGACCCTGCCTTAAGTAAAAAAAAAAAAATTAAAAGGACTGGGGATATGGCTTAGTGTCCTCTGGGTTCAATCCTAGTACAAAAAAATTCACCTTTAAAAGTTGAGCAGCTTGATTCCATGCTCTGTCAATAAGCAAATAAAAGCCTCAAAATTAACTTTTACAGAGGCAAAATGCCAAGATTAGTCACTGTATATTTTTTATAGTCGTGTTTTTTTATGAAGTTTGAAAGTCATCAAACTATATTCTGCTGGACACAGCAGTACATGCCTGGAATTCTAGCTACTTTGTAGGTTAAGGGAGGAGGATCGCAAGTTTCAGGCCAGTGTAGACAATTTAGCAAGACTGTCTCAAAACAAAAATGTTTCACATGGATGGGGATGTAGCTCAGTGATAAAGTGCTTGCCTATATATGCAAGGCATTGAGTTCAATCCTTAGCACACACAAAAAAGAAAAAAACTTCATAAATTTTAATTTGAAGAGGAAATTGAGGCTGAAAGGACTGGCCATCAGCCTCAGTTTATTGGGGACAATTAAAACTGGACCCATGGGACTAGGGTTGTAGCTCAGTGCTTGTCTTGCAAGTGTGAGGCACTGGATTTGATCCTCAGCACCACATAAATAAATAAAATAAAGGTATTATGTCCATCTACAACTAAAAACAAACCAAAAAAAAAAACTGGACCATGTAAATTTCTGTAGAACAGTCTTTCTTGTGTCTTTCCACATAACACCATCTTTTGTGTGTACATTTGTTTTGTTTTCTTTTATTCATTCATTCATTCATTCATTCTGGGAACTGAACCCAGGGGTGCTTTACTACTGAGCTACATTCCCAGTTCTTTTTATTTTTTTATTTTTGAGACAGTGTCTTGCTAAGGTGCTGAGGTTGGCCTCTATCAGTGATTGTCCTGCCTCAGCCTCTGGAGTAGCTGGTATAAGAGGCATGTGCTACCATACCTGATGGTTGTGTGCCACTAGTTTTAGGTGTGCACAAAGGCAGAGCTGTGGGTTGGGTTCCACTGATGTGTGAACTATTAATGTATTAATTCAACGGTTACCTACTAGATATCCATGAGCTGGGAATATAAAAATGAACAGAAGCTCTCCCTTCTGTGGGACAACAGGAATCCTCATTTATTCTTGATGGAAAGGAATCTGACAATATCTATAAAATCACAGACATCTATTTCTGGAATCTCATGCACACCTTCACTATGGCACAGGTAACTCTCTGCAGCTTTCTGTGTAAAATTATTAGAAATTACCCAAAGATCCAGTGAAACAGGCAGGATGAATAAACTACAGTAAGAAACAGCCACACAGAGAATACTATGCTGCAGTAAATGGTGCAATTTTTTCCCCTTCCTGGTACTGGGAATTGAACCCAGTGTTGTTCTACCACTGACCTACATCCCTAGCTCCTTTCAATTTTTATTTTGAAAAGAGATCGTTAGATAGCTAGATTACCCAGGTGGCCTTGAACTTGCAAACCTCCTGCCTTAGCCTCCTGAGTTGCTTGGATTACAAGTGTGCACTACCGCGCCTGGCTAACAATGCAGACCTTTACATACCAATTTAGAGAAAGCCTACTGGGTCTTTCACTATGTTGCTCAGGTTGTTCTCAAACTTTTAGGCTCAAGTGATTGTCCTGCCTCAGCCTCCTGAGTACCTGGAACTACAGGTACTCACTATTGCACCAGCAGGACTTCTTTGTACAATGAAAAAGCAAAGTTATCTCTAGTACAAAAAAGGGGAGAGAGAATAACCACACCTATTCCCGTTTGTTTGGTTTTGCGTTTTTTAAAAATTGGAAGTATAAACTACAACAAAACTCTAATGGAGGAATGGTGTATTTCCAGAATACACCATTTTCCATTATTCTTATGTAAAGACGTTGTAAATATTACCTGTATTTGAAAATGCCCTCGAGAGGAGCTCACAATTTTAAGGGCAACACTGTTGGGGAAGGAAAGGTCAGGAAGGGTTCTTGGTTGCTGCGAAGCGAGCAGGAGGATAGGCAGAGGGCAGCGGACACTAGTCGTTGTGTGCTCAGTCGCCGTGTGGAATCCATACTCCTCCCGACAAGAGCCAGTGTGGCCTCCCAGGGGCAGTCCTTAGTGGTCTCGCCACTGTTCAGATTCACTCTGGCTCCCTGCATCCCAGCTGTCCCTCCCAAGCCAACCCAATCCCTCCAGCTGACTGCTTACCATGATAGTTTCCTCCCCGCAGCACGTTGTGTTCTCACCTTCTCTCAATTCAACGCTCCGCGCCCAACTGCCCGCTGCCACGCAGTATGCCAGGTCCCCATTGGATTATCGCCCACAGGACTGCCATTGGCTCCAATAGCTCCAGGGCGGACCCCAGGCTGAGCCCCCAATCATGATTGGCCACCTTCTTTGACTGGCAAAGTGATCCTTCTGATTGGTCTTCATTTTAGGCGGGAAAGTGTAGTGCCTGATGGGGGGAAGAGGTGGGGCTAGGGGGACCAAGGAGGAACTCTGCCTCGGGGAGAGGGACATTTTACAGTTGCCTATATCACCCGAACTCTATCTGTTCATCTGCAAAATCCGTCTTTACTGAGCTTTACTGGGCGTCGGGATTATAAGGGCGGATAACCAGGAAAAGGCTGCGGGTTCAACTTTGTGCAACTACACATAAGGACTACTTGGCAATCTGTTACAAGCGCTGATGATGTTAGTGTAGTGGGCTGATACGAATTTTAAGTCCCTCAGTACCCCCACTCTTGTATGATCATATGATGCAATCACATGATAAATTCCAGGAAAAAAGTAACTGGGAAGCTTTAGCTGGGAGGAAAGGGCTAATTCCGCTTTTCAAGAAACTTAGAGACATGCGGGGGGGGGGGGGGGGGGGCGTCCTTGAAGAAAAATTCTCGAGATTTCCAGTAGCAGGTATGAAGGATGTCCATACATGACCTGTTGTAATTTCTCTGAGGTTTATATCAAGTTTTCCAGTTTTAGCTTGTTAGAACTTCAGGAAGGTCTTAGTTTTAGTTTTGTTTTTGTTTGAGACAATGCCTTACTATGCTGCCCAGGCTGATCTCAAACTCCTGGACTCAAGTGATTCTCCTGCCTCAGCCACCCAAATAACTGGGACTACAAGTATGAGACATTGTACCTGGCTAGTAGTTTTAGGGTTTGTTTTTTTTTTTTTTTTTTTTTTTTTTTTTTTTTGTGGTGGTAGGGATCAAACCCAGGGCCTGGTGTTTGCTAGGCAAATGCTCTGCCATGAGCTATATCTCTAACCCATTAGTTTTAATTTTTAGTGATTCAAAGTCAGAAAGGTGAGAGAAAATGCCAAAATTTTAATTATTGATGAAATGCACAAAATGACAGGTGTCTGTTTATAAAGAGGAAAAAGCTTAAAGTCAGTGCCCATAATATACACGTAAGGTTTAATATACCTAATATGGGTATATTATATGTAGTTTTCATTGAAAAATAATTTCCCCCCACATTTATCTCCCTTATGATCAAATATAATGACTAACTTTTTGTAAAATAAGTTTAGTTTCATTAAGTTTGGCCTGATTATTTACATAAGTATAGCAAGAATAGTTGTTGGGGGCTGTGCCATGTGGGCGGCGCCGGGATCCGCCTGATCACATCGGCAGCGAGGAGGTTAATTGACATAAGCACACTCAGGTGATTTTCTCCTCCACACACACAATGTATGTGCATGTGTTCTCGAGCACTAATTGCCTGCTAGGGAGCGTCTCACCTAATCTTTGCGTAAGAGGCGTGGCCCTGCTCTCCACGTCCTGGAGGTGATATAAGCATAGGCTGAGCGAGACAGGGATGAACAGCAGCCATTACCAAAAAAGCTAGTAGAAGAAGACTCGCGTGGCAGCAGCCAGAGGGAAAAACACGCCACAGCAGCCATTAGCAGAGAAGCAGCTAGACACACGAGGCAGCAGCGAGTAGGGGCAGCGGCGGAAGGCAGATCACAGAATGGAGAACTAAGACGCATCACTAGGGCACCTTAGGTAGACATACCTTTAGTTCACAGGATGCAGGACTTTAAGGTGTAGCAAGTCTCTTCCTCTAAGCTCTAAGAAAAGCCTGTCCTTCTTTCAAAATCTCTCTTAAGCAAAGTCTCTTTCTCTCTGATAAGCAAAGTCTCTCTCTCTCTCCTCTCAAAGCAAGTAAACCTCATTTCCTCTATCCTCTATAAACAAACAAGCAAGAAAGCAGTGCACTAAAGAGAAAGATAGAAGTGCCTCAGTTTCCACTCCACCACCCATAAGACCCGTGCAAGTTGTTGCTGCAGGCGGTGACAAATATCCACGGATTTTGGAACCGCAAAGAGCCAGCGACAAATAGTGATTGATCATAGAGGTTCTTTTTATGTGTGATTTGTTGAACAGAAATAATAAAGAATTTCAGATTGGAGATGAGCATCTATTTTAGGGTAAAAGTCAAGCCACTGATTTGACATGACATTTCACATGTAGTACTTATTTTTTGCGGTACTAGGAATTGAATCCGGGGTGCCCAGACACTGAGCCACATCCACAGCCCTTCTTAAAATATTTTATTTTGAGACAAGTTCTCACTAAGTTGCTTAGGGCCTCATTAAATTGCTGATGCTGACCTTGAACTTGTTGTCCTCCTGCCCCAGTCTTCCAAGTCGCTGGGCCCCTGGCAAAGCTCCAGATATTTAAAAAACTCTTATAATGAATTTAGTCATCATAAACATACAAGATCCTCTATTTTGTTTTCTATTTTTTCAACTTTTATATCTTTTCAGTTCTTATTTGATTCATTCTGAAACAACTTTTTTTTCCACATTTTTTTGGGGGTGGGTACCAGGGATTGAACTCAAGGGCACTCAACCACTGAGCCACATCCCAGCCCTATTTTGTATTTTATTTAGAGACAGGGTCTCACTGAGTTGCTTAGTTCCTCAACACGTTGCTAAGGCTGGCTTTGAACTCGAAATCATCCTGCCTCAACTTCTTCCCTAGTGGCTGGGATTACAGGGGTGCACCACCATGCCCCGCTTTTTTTTTTTCTTTTGCAGTGCTGGGGTTTGAACCCAGGGCCTTGTGCTTGCGAGGCGAGCACTCCACCAACTGAGCTATCTCTCCAGCCTTTCCCACAATTTTAATTGGTGCATTATAGTTGTACATAATGATACGATTTGTTGGTACATATTCATACATGCACACAACAATATAATTTGGCCAATATCACTCCCCAGCACTTCTCTCCACCTTCTACCCATCCCACCCCTTGGTCCCTCTGAAACAACTTTTAAATAAATCCTTTAAATAAAACAAAATTACTCTTTTCTTAACAAAAACATCTTTCACATCATATAGGTTTCCTTGCCAAAATATATCTTATTCTTCTTATACTTTGCACAGAGTTGTTTTCCTTTATTATCTCTAGTAGTTTTAATTTTATATGCATTAATTGGAATTTTTACTCTTAAATAACCTAAATTTCTAGTGAAAACTAGGAAACAAGTAATTATGAACTATCACGTATGTCATCATTTTATAGACTAACACCATTTTATGATTTCTAGAAACATGTTTCTTCATACCATAATTTATCAGTATGGCACAGGACATATTTGTTAACGGACCCAAATATATTTTGTTCTTCTGTAATAAGAAGCTAAAAGTAGCCAGGTGTGGTGGCACATACCTGTAATCCCAGTTACTTGGAAAACTGAAGCAGGAAAATGGCAAGTTCAAAGTCAGCCTCAACAATTTAAGGGGAACTTGTCCCAAAATTTAAAAAATGAAAAAGGGTTGGGGATTCAACTCAGACATAGAGAGCCCCTTGGTTCAATCCCAGTACCAGAGGCAGGGATAGGTGGGAAGAAGAGCTTAAAATAACCAGGCATGATGTTGTATGCCTGTAATCCCAGCGACTTGGAGGATCCCAAATTCAAGGCCAGCCTCAGGACCTTAAGTGAGGCCCTAAGTAACTTAGTGAGACTGTCTCAAAATAAAAAAAATAAAAAAATAAATTAAAAAAAAAAAAGGGCTGGGAATGTAGCTCAGTGGCAAAGCACCTCTGGGGTAAATCTCCAGAACAAGAAAAAAAAAAAAAAAAAAAAAAGGTAAAAGTAGATAAGGTTAACCTTATGTTTCAGAATTGTATCTTATTTAGAAAGGATCTAGATCTGGTGCTCTGGCGCAGGCCTGTAATACCAGCAGTTTAGGAGGCTGAGGCAGTAGGATCACAAGTCCAAAGTTAGCCTCAGCAACTTAATGAGGCCCACAGCAACCCAGTGAGGCCCTATCTCAATATAAAATATAAAAAAGGGCTAGGGAAGGCTGGGGATGTGGCTCAGTGGTAGAGTAGTTGCCTAGCATGTGTGGGGCACTGGGTTCAATTCTCAGTACCACATAAAAATAAATAAAATAAAGGTATTGTATCCATCTACAACTAAAAAAAAAATTTTAAAAGAAGGGCTAGGGGTGTGACTCAGGAGTTAAGTACCACTGGATTCAATCCTCAGTACCAAAAAAAAAAGCATCTAGATATCCAACAAATACCATCCAATTTAACTCCTAGATATTCAACAAACATCCAATATTTATTTTTACTTAGTAAAACATTAAGGTTTTATATTATCAAAAAGATTTTGGTCGCTGATAAGCGGATGAATGACACATAATCAGGGGGTGCGAGGGGGGGCAAGAATGGAGGAAGGAGGGGCTGTGTAGAGGAAAAAAAGGGGTGGGAGGGGTGGGGGGAAGGAAAAAATAACAATGAATTAAACACCATTACCCTATGTAAATGTATGATTACAAAAATGGTATGCCTTTACTTCATGTACAGAGAAACAACATGTATCCCATTTGTTTACAATAAAAATAAATAAAGATTTTGGAAACTATTTTTATGTAGACATATTTTATAAAACAGAATCAAGTTGACAGCAGTAGTGGTGCACCTGTAGTACTAGTTACCAGATCGGCCTAGGCAGGTTGCCAAAACCAGTCTCTAAAAGCAAACAATTGTTATTTAAAAGTTCATTTACAAACTTCTATCCCATTTCCATTTATGTTAGCTTACTTTAACAATTTAATTTAATAATTATAAGTTAAGTTCTACTGGGTCCTTTTTTTTTTTTTTAGTTGTTGATGGACCTTTATTTTTGTTTATATGCAGTGGTGAGAATCAAATCCAGTGCCTAACACATGCTAGGCAAAGGGCTTTACCACTGAGCCACAACCCCAGCCCACCTCCATCCTTCTTAACCCACACTCCTTCACCCAGCCCTTGCAGCCAGTCCAGTCTGCTTGGTATTCACCACCAGGGGCAGACACAACCAGCACCACAGCCTCAGACGCCCTTAAGAAGATGCAGATGCTGAAGCTGGACAAGGAGAATGCCATTGACCATGCTGAGCTGGCTGAAACTGACAAAAAGCAAGCTGAAGACCACGGCGGGCAGCTAGGGGAGGAGCAGCAGGCCCTCCAGAAGAAGCTAAAGGGGACAGAGGATGAGGCGGAAAAATATTCTGAATCAGTAAAGGATGTGCAAGATCAAACTGGGGTAACCTGATCAAACGATGGTAACGGGAGGACAGGACAGATGTGAATCAAAAAGAAAAACTTTATTGAGACGGCTCCCAGCGAACCAACAGTCCAGCAACGTGCTGGACAAGAGAAATCGCATGTGGCCCGGATGGGGCGGTGTTTTTATAACCCGGGGTAGGGTGAGGGAAGCTTGAGGACTACGTATCCTCCTGGGATTGGCTGGGGACGTTTGTCAGTGCCTGATTGGTTGCCCCTTTGGGCATGCGCAGGCTACATTGTTTCTCTGTGCCTGTGCAAGCTGCTTGATGCCCTGCCCCCATCCAGCCGCCTTGAACCGCTCTAATAGGATGCCCAAAAGAAACTGGCTAAGAAGGCCCGTGTCACTGAGGCATTTGTGGCCTTCCTAAACTGCAGCATCCAACTGGTAGAAGAAGAGCTGGACCGAGCACGGGAGCGCTTGACTATAGCAATGAAAAGCTGGAGGAGTCTGATAAGGTTGCCGATGAGAGTGAGAGAAATGAAGGTTAATTGAAAACCAGGCCGTGAAGGATGAGGAAAAGATGGAGCTGCAGGAGATGGCAGCTGAAGGAGGCCAAGCATACTGCTGAGGACTCAGACTACAAATATGAGGTGGCCAGGCCGCTGGTGATCCTGGAAGGAGAGCTGGAGCACTCAAGAGAGAACCGAGGTGGCTGAGAGTAAATGTGGGGACCTAGAGAAAGAGCTGAAAATTGTTACCAACAACTTGAAATCCCTGGAGGCTCAAGCAGTCAAGTATTACATCAAAGAGGACAAATATGAAGAGGAGATCAAACTGCTGGAGGAGAAACTGAAGGAGGCTGAGACCCGAGCAGAGTTTTCGAAAGGTCTTTGGCAAAGTTAGAGAAAACCATTGATGACCTGGAAGAGACCTTGGGCCGTGCCAAGGAGGAGAACCTGGAGGTTCACCAGACCCTGGACCAGATCCTGCTGGAACTCAACAGCCTGTGAGGGCCAGCCCTGCCTGTAAGCGCAAAAGGACAGGAATCAGACTTCGATGAATTCAGAGAAGTCTTTATTCCTTCGCAGATTCGGGTGCCATTCGGTCTCATTTTCCAGATGAGAAAATGACCCCCAGTTACAGAAGGGATTTTGGTTTTATAGGTTGCAATGATGTAATCATTGGGAGCTGTGTATGTGCAGTTTTGACTGTCAGGGACTAGTTGAACAGGTTAAAACTTTAATTTAGGAAGGTAATTGTGAAAAGGTTGAAACTCAGTGTTGTCTGGGGAGATAAGAATCCAGATCCCAGGGATGAGTACTCAAATCTTGCCCATTGATATTTTCTGTGCTTCCGTTTAGGACTAATTAGCCATGGGGTGGGGGAGGTCATGGTGTAGGGCCTAGCATTCAGTATCCCGCCCCTTTCCCCAGGGCCCATTGTTCCTTTGCTAGTTTTCCCTCCCTCCTCCTAAGCGGCACCTCTCTCCATTTTTCTTTGGGGGCTATGTTGCAGGAATATTATTTTCCATAACCCCTCATTGCCCCCAGCCAGGTATAGTTGTCACCTCAACCCAGTGAAACTGATTTACCAGAAAAAAAAGAAAAGAAAAAAAAAATATATATATATATATGAAAAGTTATTTATGAAAAACTTCATGATACATTAAAAAAAGCTGCTCATTATCTTAATTTTGCTGACAAATTTTGTTATGTACATGATATATCATGTTTATATATATATCATGTTTATATATATATTTATTTATATATATCAATGTTTATATATAAACATTGAAATAAAGCACCTAAAAAGTTAAACATTAAATTTTTTCTTTTGGTTTTTCTTTTTAAACCCTTAAAGCAGGTATAGGGATTGATTTAGTTTACTCCACAGATATTTAAGTTTCAAATACATGGAAATAATATTTTCAAGAATGTGAGTTTTGGGCTCGGGTTGTAGCTCAGTGTTAAAGTGCTTGCCTAGCATGTGTGAGGCACCGGGTTCAATCCTCAGCACCACATAAAAATAAATAAAGAAAAGGTATTGTGTCCATCTACAACTAAAAAAAAAAAATGTAGGTTTTCTACAAGAAGGAGTTTGGGAGCATTATGTTTATTCTTAGAGATCTAGGGTAGTAGCGAGATATTTTTGTTATTTTGTGTTTTGCATTGGTTTTTTGTTTTTAGATTTTCTCCAGATGTGGAACAGGGCATGGTTCCCATAGTTCACATGGTTGCTAGACATCCATTTTCAATATAATTTGGACTGAGGCAGGATTTGGAGTTCAAAGCCAGCCTCAGCAAAAGAGGCACTAAGCAACTCTGTGAGACCCTGTCTCTAATTAAAATACAAAATAGGGCTGGGGATGTGGCTCAGTAGTTGAGTGCCCCTGAGTTCAATCCCTGGTACCACAAAAATAAATTAAATAAAAAAAAGTTGGACTTTCTCATGCTAGAAGTCTCAGTCACCATTGATACAGTTTCCAGTTCTATACATAACCCAGTCCCTCAATGTGGAAAAGCCAGATATCTGCCTTATATGTCTGCTCCCTGGTGACCACTTCCCTATAGGACAGCTAAATACAGTCTTCTAAAATGACCCTGCTTACCCTCACACTTTATTCATGGATTGCAGATATGCAACAGTGACCACTTCTGTGTTAGTTAGCTTTCCATTAGGATAACAAATAACTAAGACAATCAGTTTATAAAGAAAGAAAATTTATTGTGGCTCATAGTTTTGGAGATTCCAGTCTGATGGGGCAGATCTACTGCTTTTAGGTATGGAGGGGGCACATCACAATAAGAGCAGATGGAACAAAACTGTTCACCTTGTGGTGGAGAGACAAAAGATAGAGAGGAAGGGGCTGAGTCTCTGTAACTCTTATAAGGGCATACCTTTAATGACTCTCAGTAACCAGAAGACCGCCCACTAGGCCTCACCTCTTAAAACTTCCACCTCCTCCCAATAGTGCCATCTTTCAGTCTTTAGGGGACATTTTAGATGCAAACTGTAACAACTTTTCAGTCACAGTGTGAGCTCCTTTAACTCTTGCCTGCTTCCTTTAAACCCACCAACAGAAGCTCCCCACAGGAAACCCGTTTAGATAATGACCTAGGCCCAAGAAAGAGGTTGGCCCACACACTCTGCCTGTGCTCCCTGACCTCTGTGTTCATAGCCTCTAAGCATGCAATGTACCCCTCCAGGACCTGTAAATAATAAAGTCTTTATTTCTATTTTGTGTGTCTCCTAATCATTGAAAGGATGCTCTCCATCTTAAAGATTCTAAATTAAGGACTGGGGATGTAGTTCAGTGATAGCATGCTTGCCTAGGAAGTGCAGATCTGGGTTTGATCCCCAGAACTGAAAAAGAAAAGGAAAAAAAATCTAAATTAAAACAGTGCAATGAATGTTTTCTTTCTATTCTTTTTTTTTTTTTTTTTTTTTCTGTGTGTGTGTGTGTGTGAGAGAGAGAGAGAGAGAGAGAGAGAGAGAGAGAGAGAGAGAGAGATATTGGGTCAAAAATACAGAAAGAATTACAGGTGATGTAGTTTGATTACTGAGCCTCAGTAAGTAGGAGGATATTTATGACACAGTAAAACAAGCCTGGTTGCATGTTCTTGGAGTCTGTCGGGCTCATTTTCTGGCTGTCAGCATTTACATTAACAACCTATATATCTTGGACCTGGAGTTCAGGCTGTCATGCTTCCTATAAATTTTGCAGGGAAAAGAAAATTAAAGTAGGCATCTGGGTATTTAAAGGATAGTTGGAAAAGTTGGGAGGAATTTTAGGAATAAGAGGAATTTGCTAAAGAGATAGGACAAGATTTTGAGAAGATGTTTGATCTAGGGACCCAGATATCCAAAAGATCTTCTGGGGAGATCAGAAGTAAAGGGGAACATAGGTGGGCAGAATAGAATTTATGGTGGATATGAACTTTAACTTTTGTTCTATATCTAATTTTTGTTCTTTAATTTTGCTAACAGACTCCCTAAGGCTAACTGTTAGAAATAACCAGATGTCTCAAGAAATCAAACGTGCTCAAAAGTGGGTGGGTAAGGCAAACCTTTACTTCTGCCAGGAGGGTATCAACAGGAACCTGGCTAGCAAACACAACTGGGTGCACATTCCTACCAGTTTATATAACTAACGCCACGCTGCCCTTCGCCCTGTTCGGAGAGGAGAACTCAATCTACACAATTGGCTAATTTTAGAAATAGGGTGAGCTAAAGGGAAGAGCTACTACAATTGGATCTAATTAAGACTGAATACTATGTTCTGAAAATGGACCGCTAGACTTTCTATTTCCCACATAACCATTATATATTCCTTTGTGTGCTTTTTAAAGTTTGATCTTTCTATATGTACCAATAGGATAGATTTTTGGATGCAAGTGGTCTTAAAAAAAAAAAAAAAAAAAACACTTGGGACTGGGGATCTAGTTGAGTGGTAAAGCATTTGCCTGGCATGTATATAAGATCCTGAGTTTGATCCCCAGCACTACAAAAAAGAGAGAGAGAGAGAGAAGGCGAAGGAGGAAGAGGAGGAGGAGGAGGAGGAGGAGGAGACGGGAGAGAGGAGGGGGAGGAGGAGGGAAAGGAGGAGGAGGAGAAGAAGGAAGGACAGGGAAAGAGGGAAGGAGGAAGGAAGGAAATGGGCTGGAGGTGTAGCTCAATGGCAAAACATTTCCCTAGCATGCATGAGGCCCTGGGCTTGATTTCTAGCACTGCATAAAACAAAGAAAAACAAAAACAAAAACAAACAAAAAAAAACCCCACAATCTTTTAGATACAAAAGGCCAAATCTTCAAAGATATACTTCTTTGTGACTCAAACCAAGTGGTCTTCTATGGCTCAACAAACTGTGGACACAAGAAGTGCATTCCAAAGTGCAAAAGATGCAGTCTTCTTTAAGATCCAAAAATCTCTCCCAAAATAGCCTAAGAAAGCAAAGACCCTTATCGTTAACAAGGCAAGGAAGGTTGAGATAATTAAGACAAACTCCCCTGAGATCTGACACCTTTGGACAAAGAGACCCTTTGTGTTATTGATTTCAGCTGGCTAGCTGCCTGGTATCAGCCTGACAAGCTGCACCCCTTAGCTGGTGAAGACCAGAATGACATCTGCTTTGGTCACAAAGTCAAGATCTCCTTAAGACATAAAACAAAACAAAAGGAGAATCTTATCTTTTCCTGCTCATTATATAAACCACAATAGAAATCATAAGAGAGCAATTCTTTACTACATAGGAGTTGCCATTGTATATTATTAAACATGTCACACCAAGTAACTGATGATGGGCACAGAGGCAGGGTGTTCCCATGGGAGAAGTTTATTTCCTACATAACATGGAGTCTCAGAGCAAAATGGAGTCTGTTTAGTCATTTCCCTCAGAGTTTGGCCTATAACATTCTCATGGAGTCAGATCTGTCAGCCCATCACATTCCCTACTGGTTTTATGTACATAATCATATCATTGATTTATTAGTAGTGCATAGATGATTGTAGTGAGTGTGCAACCCCATTAGCTTAAAAGACTGGATTCTATCCCTAATATATTTAAGTCCAAATCTATTTGTCTACTTAAAGTTTTGAAATTCTGGTTTCCAGTAATCAGGGCAGTGGTTCCTACAGCTGTGGAGTCCATTATACCTATTTCCACTAGGAGGGGAACTAAGACAGGGGCTGCTTATTTAGATATTAGCCCCATATGTTCCTTTTATTCCTCCCCATCATAATAGTATACAGAATTTAGCCTATTTGGCAATCTCAAAAAGTTGAATGGTTAAGCACAGAGTTATTCCTGATGTAGTTCAAGCAAGAGAAAAAACACGATTAACATTTTTTCAGTCTTATCTTTAGATGGTGGTTGGGGTCTCTGAGGGCTGTCCATTTTTCTGTTGTCTTAACTCACATGTGATGAGCTCATGTTGTGAGTAAGGTCCCTTCCATTTCAGCCAGGTGTTAGTCCTTTCTGGAACAATTTGATGTAGACATAGTTTTCTGACTGAAATGGGGGTTGGAAATCAGTGGTCTCTTGGGACTGGTTCTCTCATAAGTTGAACCTGTTAGACTTAACAACAGGTTAGAACAGGAGCAGGTTCTTGGTAAGGGTGGAGGAAGGACTCTGAAAGCATTAATCTTTTAATCTCTCAGAGGTCATTTGCCTCCAACTTTCTGGACTCAAACTGGCCCTTCTAAACCCCCAATTTTTAAGACTAGTTGTTCTAGATAATAAAACTTAACAGATACAATGTTAAGGGTAAACTAATGCTTTCAGAATTATTGGTCATCTTAGTATATGGACTGAAATTTGGTTTATACAGTACATTAATATTTGACCTTAGGAAAAAAACCTTGAATAGTTTTAAATTGTGTTACTTACTTATACATGTAAACCTTTTAAAATTTACTCTTAATTAACATTTTTTAATCACTTAGACACTCTTGTTTACTTAGATGTATTACAGCCTTATTTTATCACCTAAAGACTTTTTTATCTAGAAACATTTTTATTAAATATATTTTTATATCTAAAACCTTGTAATGTTTTAATTTGTTGATCCCTTTTTTAAAATTTATATTCTGAAACAACCCTTTTAAATTTCTGAATTCAGATAAATTACTCCATTTTAATCTGATGAAATACTTTGTTACTTACAGAACTCTATTTAAATACAGTTGAAACTTTTGGACCCTTTATATAGAATAATACCTGTTAAGACTTTTAGTAACCATGTTTTCAGTGATAACATAAAGTAAATTTAAACCCTTTTTTTTATTTACCAATTTATAAAAACACCAAAAATGTTTTAAGTATGTTACCGTGTGGAATTTAAGGAGTTAAGAGTACTTGATGTTATATTTAACAGTTAGCATTTTAACCTTTTAAACCAATCAGATGTCTCCAATAAACACATCCACGATCAATTCCATATATGTTAAATCTAATTAAGTTATTTTTTAAAAGCCAAGATAACAGAGAATTTTATTGAGCCATATCAGTCATTTCTTTCCTGTTGAAGAAAAACCTAGAAACAATGGATATTAGACATTTTATGAAACTAACATTTTATTTATTTTTTTACCACCGGGAAACAAAACTGTGTTAGTAACTTGAAAGCCATATTTTTATTTACCCAATTTAAAAACCTTTTAAATTATGTAAACCAAAAGCATTTAGATCCATTTTTTAAATTTTTAATTTATGAGCTCATATGTCAATTTTGGTACCAAATATATGTAGACATGACAATACACTGGTGTACATATACATAAAATAAACAGAAGGACAAAGACTTGTAGCTTATTTTTTAAAACCCATTAGATTGAGAGTTAACCCTTGTAAACTGGCCTTTGAATGAAACAGAGCATTAAGAAAACTTTATAATTGGATAAAATAGGTCTGATCAAAAATTAACCCAGGCACACCAGATCAAAATTATGAACTCAAAAAGATAGAATTTTAAAGTCTTTGGCTTCCATCCTGATGTGGTCCCTCTTATCAGAGATGAAAAGGAATTAAGAGAATATAGACAAAGGTTATGCCCTATCCTTCCCTGAGTTTCCTGAAGAGACAGCTTCCATTGGTCTCCTTGGGAGAGCCCCCTCAGGTTGGGGTCTTGTTCTAAACTGGTTTTTCTGGTCTCTTGGGTAGCAGCCATCAAAATTTTAGCCTGGCATTTTGGTGGACCAACTCCAATATTTGGAAGTTCCTATTGGCAGCAATTTACATTTTAATGTAAGCTTTAGTGAACATGGTTAAAAACCATTTTAACTATTTTTTTTTAACCCAAATTTGACTATAAAACATTTGATCAGGGTATCCAGGCTGCCCAGAGACAATTTGGTGGTCTCCTGAGGAGGCCATCTGACCTCAAAAGTTGGTCATTCTCTCTCACAGAATTTAGAGAGAGAAAAGACATTGCAGCCAGTTCCATAGTCACTGACTCTCTTCTGGAATTCCTGGAAATTAGTTAACATGCACTGGAGAGGAGTACATGACTGACGTGAGGGAGACTGACCCATGCTTACACTTAAAGGCAACAACAACAACAACAACAACAACAACAAAAAGACAGAAAAGGACAAACAAACACAGAACAGATAAAACACCAAAGACAGAGACAACTGGCCACTCCAGATTCTAGACCAGAAGAACTGAGCAACATCTTGCCAGTCCCGGACTCGGGAAGTAATGCTGCGTCCAGCCTTCCTCAGAGTCCCCAGAGGTGGATCCACCAGAAACAGACTTGCCAGTCCCCCAGGGGTGCAGAAATAGGTGATTCTCTTGGAGAATTTAGTTCAGTCCTGAGGCGGGGCTCCACAGACCGTGCAGCCTGGGGCTGAGGAACGTCTCTCAGAGGCCTTCCCCTAGGAGCAATGTTGTGGCCTCTCCCCTCTGCAGGAGTTCCCAGGTCAGTGGTGAGCGGTGGTTACCCACCAGGCAGCGAGGCCAGCTGACTGTCTCACACAATGCCCCAAAAAAGGCTATTGGGAGAACAGCCCCAACCACAGGGTTGTAGGGGTTCTTATACCAAAAATCACATTAATCATAAGTATTTGTTGCTGTGATTCTAAATTACACATTAACATCATTAGATCATCGACAGAGGGGGACGTGGGTCAAAACGACCCTTACCTAGGTATAAACTAAAGAATGGTTGCTAACATTCACACAATCACTGTTCACATGGTACATTGTTTAGGAGCAATAGGAATCAAAAGAGAGCAATTCTTTACTACATAGGAGTTGCCATTGTATATTATTAAACATGTCACACCAAGTAACTGATGATGGGCACAGAGGCGGGGTGTTCCCATGGGAGAAGCTTATTTCCTACATAACATGGAGTCTCAGCAAAATGGAGTCTGTTTAGTCATTTCCCTTAGAGTCTGGCCTGTAACATTCTCATGGAGTCAGATCTGTCAGCCCATCACATCTGTAATATGTTTTCTTCTCTTCAGTTGAATGATAACATATCTATCTAAAAGGGACATGCAGATGCTGGGCCCAGGAAGTTCCAGTTTCTTTTTTTCTTTTTCTTCTTCTTCTTTTTTTTTTTTTTTTTTTTTTTTTTTTTTGCTAGGGATTGAATCCAGGGGCACTCTACCACTGAGCTATATCCTCAACCCTTTTTATTTTTATTTTGAGACAAGGTATTGCTGGCCTTGAACTTGAGATCTTCCTGTCTCATTCTCCCAAGTAGATCAGATTACAGGTGTGTGCTACTGTGCCCAGCTTTACCAAGCAGTTAACACATGAATCTTTGAGGGATACTTATCCAAACCATAGAACCAGTTTTTGTGTATTATGATTAACACTGCTGTGAAAATTTATGTACAAGTTTTTTATGCACATGTATTTTCATTTCTTTTGGATATATATCCCTGGAAGCAAATGGCTGGATAATAAAGAATCTTAATGTTTAACAATTTGAGGAACTACCCAACTCTTTTTCAAAACAATTGCATTTCCATCAGCAGTGTATAAGGGTTCTAACAATTGCATTTCTTCTCCAAACCTTATTATCTGACTTTGTTACTCTAGCCATTTTAGTATTCACTACTAAGTTTTTATTTCCTTAATAATTAATGATGTCAAGAGTCTTTCTATGTGTTTATTGGATATTTGTGTATTTTCTTGGGAGAAACCTTTCTTTCAGGTCCTTTGCCCACTTTTGGATTGTACTGTTTATATTTTTATTGCTTAATCTGAGTTCTTTATATATTCTGGGATATGATCACCCTATCAGATATATGATTTGCAAACAATTTCTCTTGTGCATTAACTTTTCACTTTCTTTTTGCAGGGGTGTGCTGGCTTGATAACATGCTAAGCCTGTTCACTTTACACTTTGAAGCTCAAAAGTTTTCTATTTTGACAAAGTTCAATTTATCTACACTTTTCTTTAGTTGCTTAAACTTTTGGCATCATATTCAAGAAACCATTGCCTATCCAAGGTCATTGAGACAAAACCCTATTTTTTTCTAAGAGTTTTATAGTATTAACTTCTATATTTAGATGATATATTTTGATTAATTTTTGTGTGGTAGGAAGTAGGGGATTCATTTGCATGTGTACAATTTGTTGAACAGACTATTCTTTCCCCTACTGAATTGTTTTGGTATTCTTATAAAAAATTAGTTGTCAGCGCTCAGGATGTAGCTCAGTGGTAGAACACTTGCCTAGGCACTGGGTTCCATTTCCAGAACCACACAAAAACAAACAAAATGTACTGTGTCCATCTACAACTAAAAATATTTTTTTAAAAAATTGTCCATCAAGAGAATGAGAAGGCAAGACACAGACTGGTAGAAAATATTTGCAAAAGTCACATATGATAAAGGACTGTTATCCAAAATATACAAAGAATTCTTCAAACTTGATAATAAGACAATGAACAACCTGAGTCTGAGGTTGTAGCTCAGTGGTAGAGCATTTGCCTCGCACTTGGGAGGCACTGGGTTTGATCTTCAACACCACATTAAAAAAATAAATAAGGGCTGGGGATATAGCTCAGTTGATAGTGTGCTTGCCTTGTAAGCACAAGGCACTGGGTTCAATCCCCAGCACTGCTAAAAAAAATAAATAAATAAACTAAATAAAGCAAAGTTATTGTGTCAGTATACAACTGAAAAATACCTTTTGAAAAATGAATAACCTATCAAGTCATATATGGTGCCATATCCCTGTAATCCCAGCGATTTGGGAGACTGAGACAGGAGGATCACAAGTTTGAGGCCAACCTGGGTAACTTGAAGAGATTCTGTTTCAAAAAACAAACAAAAAAGGCTGGGGATGTAGCTCAGTGGTTGAGTAGCCTAGGTACAAGTCCCAGAAGCACATAGAAAGAAAGAGAAAGAAGAATGAGGGGGGAGAAAAAAAATAAATGAACAACGAATATAAATTGAACAAAGACAAAAAATCTGAATAGACATCTCACCAAAGAACATACACAGGTAGCAAATAAACATATGAATAGATGCTCAACACCACATGTCATTAGGAAAATGCAAAATAAAACAAGATACTATCATATACCATATATCTATGAGAATAACCAAAATCCAGATCACTGATAATACCAAATGCTGGTGTGGATGTGGAGCAACAGGAACTCATTGGTGGTGGCAATGCAAAGTGGTACAGATACTGAGGAAGACAATTTGATAGTTTCTTAGAAAATTAAGCATAGTCTTTTTTTCAACCTTTATGTTTAATTTTTTGTGGTGCTGGAGATTGAACCCAGGGCCTTGTGCATGCAATGCAAGCATCTGTCAACTGAGCTATATCCCCAACCTTTATTTGTTTATTTTTTTATGTGGTGCTGAAGATTGAATCCAGTGCCTCTACATACCAGGCTACCACTCTATCACTGAGCCACAACCCCATCTCTAAACATACTCTCAATATTCAATCTAGCAATCATTCTTCTTGGTATTTACCTAACTTAGTTGAAAACATATCCACGCAAAAGCCTGCACATGAATGTTTATAACAGCATTATTCATAATTTTCAAAACCTGGTGACAACCAAAGATGTCCTTCGGTAGGTAGATGGGTAACTAAATGATAGTATGTTCAGATGATGAAATATTATTCAGTATGAAAAAGAAATGAACTATCAAGCTATGAAAAGGCATGGAAGAAATTTTTTTCTGTACCAGGGATTGAACCCAGGGGCACTTAACCACTGAGCTATATCCCCAGCCCTTTTTATTTTTTATTTTGAAACAGGGTCTTGCTAAGTTGCTTAGGGCCTCCCTAATTGCTGATGCTGACCTTGAACTTTAGATCCTCTCACCTTAGCCTCCCAAATTTCTGGGATTACAGGTGTGCACCACTGTGTCTGATGGCCTGAAGGGACTTTAAATGCATATTACTAAGTGAAAAAAAGCCAATCCGAAACTGGCATTGTGGTGCACACCTGTAATCCCAGTGGTTTGGGAAGCTGAGGCAGGAGGATCTCGAGTTCAAAGCCTCAGCTGACTTTGAACTTGTGATTTTCCTGCCTTGGGAAGGGCAAGGAGCTAAGCAACTCAGTGAGACCCTATCTCTAAATAAAATACAAAATAGGGCTGGGGATGTGGATCAGTGGTTGCGTGCCCCTGAGTTCAATTCCTGCTACAGAAAAAAAAAAAAAAAGCCAATCTGAAAAAGCTACACACTGTATAATTCCAACTATATGACACTCTGAGAAATGCAAAATTTATGGACCTTTATTTTGTTTATTTATTTATATACAGTGCTGAGAATGGAACCCAGTGCTTCACACATGCTAGACAACTGCTCTACCACTGAGCCACAACCCCAGCCCCTAAACTATGGAGACAATAAAAATGATTAGGGGTTCCCAGGGATTGAGGGGAAGGAAGATGACTAGGTGGATCACAGACAATTTTTAGGAGAGTGAAACTATTCTGTATGTTACCATAATTATATAAATGTGTTGTTATACATTTGTCAAAACCCACAGAATGTGAAACACCAGGAATGAACCCTAATATGAGGTGTGGACTTTGGACTTTTATTAATGTGTCAATATAAGTTCACAAATTGTAACAAGTACACCACTCTGGTGCTGGATATCAAGAGCAGAAGAAGGCATGTATCTGGGGACAGGGAGTGTATGGGAACTCTCTGTACTTTCTACTCAGTTTTACTATGAGCTTAAAATGTCTCTGATAAATAAAGCCCATTTTTTAAAAAATCAACTGTTCATAAACCTAAGGATTTATTTCTAGATTCTCAATCCTATTTCATTAATTTCTATGTCTACCCATATATCAATACCACAGTCTTTTTTTTTTTTTTTTTTTTTTTTGGTGGTGCTGGGATTCGAACCCATAGCCTATATGCTTGCAAAGCAAGCACTTTACCAACTGAGCTATCTCCCTGGCCCCCCACAGTCTTGATGACTGTAACTTTGTAGACAATTTAGAAATCAAGAATTGTGAATCCATCAGCAATGCGAAGAGAGAGCCTACAGAGTGGGAGAATATCTTTGCCACTCATACTTCAGATAGAGCACTAATTTCCAGAATATATAAAGAACTCAAAAAACTCTACACCAAGAATACAAATAACCCAATCAACAAATGGGCTAAGGAAATGAACAGACACTTCACAGAAGAAGATGTACAAGCAATCAACAGATATATGAAAAAATGTTCAACATCTTTAGGAATAAGAGAAATGCAAATCAAAACTACACTAAGATTCCATCTCACCCCAATTAGAATGGCGATTATCAAGAACACAAGCAACAATAGGTGTTGGCGAGGATGTGGGGAAAAAGGTACACTCATACATTGCTGGTGGGACTGCAAATTAGTGCAGCCACTCTGGAAAGCAGTGTGGAGATTCCTTAGAAAACTTGGAATGGACCTACCATTTGACCCAGCTATCCCACTCCTCGGCCTATACCCAAAGGACTTAAAATCAGCACACTACAGAGATACAGCCACATCAATGTTCATAGCGGCTCAATTCACAATAGCCAGACTATGGAACCAACCTAGATGCCCTTCAATTGATGAATGGATAAAGAAACTGTGGTATATATATACTATGGAATATTACTCAGGTATAAAGAATAATAAAATTATGGAATTTGCAGGCAAATGGATGAAATTGGAGAATATCATGTTAAGTGAGATAAGCCAATCTCAAAAATCCAAAAGAGGAATGATCTCACTGATAAGCGGATGATGACCCTTAATGGGGGGGTGGGAGTGGGACAAGAATGGAGGAAGGAGGGACTGTATAGAGGGAAAAGAGAGGTAGGAGGGGTGGGGAGGAAGGAAAAAAATAATGGAATGAATCAAACATCATTACTCTATGTAAATTTATGAATATGCAAATGGTATGCTGTTACTCCATGTACAAACAGAAACAACATGTATCCCATTTGTTTACAATAAAAATAAATAAAATAAAATAAAATAGTTTAAGAGAAAAAAAAAGAATTGTGAATCCTCCGATTTTGTTCTTTTTTAAAAAATTTTTTAGTTGTATATGCTTTTACTTTATTTTTATGTAGTGCTGAGGATTTCCCAGTGCTTCACACATGCTAAGCAAGCACTCTACCACTGAGCTACAGCCCTAGCCCCCAATTTTGTTCTTTTTCAAAAGTGTTTTGGTTATTTTGGGTTCCCTGCATTTCAATATGAACTTTGAGATCAGCTTGATACTTTCTGAAAATTAGGCATTTGGGATTTTTTTTTTTTTTTTTTTTTTGCAGTGCTGGGGATTGAACCTGGGGCCTTATTGCTTGCAAGGCAAGCACTCTACCCACTGAGCTATATCCCCAGCCCAGGCATTTGGGATTTTGATAGGAATTGCACTGAGTCTGGACTAATTTGGGAGAATACTGCAATCTTAACAATAAAAAGTCTGACACTTGTGCTGGGAATGTGGCTCAGTGCACGAGGCCCTGGGTATGATCCCTGATACCATGGAAAAAAAAGTGAGAAAGAAAAGAAAAAAGTAGTAGTCAGAGAAGAAAAGTCTTCCAGTCTATGAACATGAATGTATTTCCATTTTTTGACTGTCTTTAATTTAATAATGTTTAGTAGTTTTCAATGTACATATTTTACATTTATTTTGTTAAATTTATTCTGGTTTCCCCCACCCTAACTGGCACTGGGGATTGAACCTAGGGAACTTTATCACTAAGCTATATCCCTATTTATATTTTGAGACAGTTTATTGCTAAACTGCAAAAGTTGGCCTGGAACTTGCAATCCTGCTGCCTCAGCCTACCAAGTAGCTGGGATTACAGATGTGCATGACTCTGCCCAGCATATCATTAGTATTTTTGTAAATAAATACATTCTAGGTATCTTATTCTTTTTAGTGTAATATGAACAAAATTGTTTTCTTAATTTCATTTCAAACTAGTTCATTGCTAGTGTATATAAATCTAATTAAAACAAGTGCTATGGTACACACCTGTAATCCTAGCAGCCAGGAGGGATGATTGAGAGTTCAAAGTCAGCCTCAGTAACTTAGAGAGGCCCTAAGCCCCTCAGTGAGACCCTGTCTCTAAATAAAATATTAAGAAGGGCTGGGTGGCTGGGGTTGTGGCTCAGTGATAGCGTGCTTGCCTAGCAGGTGTGAGGCCCTGGGTTTATCCTCAGCACCACATAAAAATAAAATAAAGGTATTATGTCCACCTACAGCTAAAAAATATATTTAATAAAAAATAAAAAAATAAAAAGGGCTGAGGATATGGCTCAGTAGTTATGTGTCCCTGGATTCAAAATTGCTCCAAAACCGCATTCTAGCTCTAACAAGTCTGTTACTAAATATCTGGGGGAACTCCCATTATAAAATTGTCAAGCCTCTTGTTCTGAAATATGCTTTTCTAGACTTATGTGGAGGCATTTCAGGACAAGGGAAATCTGCTCAGTTAAGTTTAGGCAGTACAGAGGTGGGTTAAAGGAGATATCATCTCTACAGGAAGTGGGAGACCATTTGAACAGTTCCTCAAGACAATAATATCAGGCAAATATCTGAATAGACCAAGGCAGTTCACTAAAGCAAAGTGTTCCAAGAGGCATTGCCTTGTCTGGGAGTCCACTATCCTGTCACTAGTCCACCATGCTATACAGGCAGCAAGCAGAACTAAGATCCAAACTGAAAACACATAAAAAGTTCTGCGGGGATGCTTGCTTTGCAAAGTTCTGCTTGGTTTGGCTGGATTGTTATCATTTTGCTGGGAACAAGTTAATACCTTGTACCTTATTACACCAACTTTTTCCTCTTTCTTTTTTTCCCCCCTTTTTCTGTAGTGGAGATTGAACCCAGGGCCACTCTACCATTGAGCTACATCAGAAGCTCCCCCTCCCCCCCTTTTAAGACAGTGTTTCCCTAAGTTGTTGAGGCTGGCCTTGAACTTGTTATCCTCCTTCCTCTGCCTCCCAAGTTGATTCTTACAGGTGTGCACCACCACACCTGGATCCCCAGCCCTTTAATTTTTTTCTGACAGGATCTTGCTAACTTGCCCATGTTGGCCTTGAACTTTTGATCCTCATACTTCAGCCTTCCAAGAGTCTGGGATTAAATTTTTCATTAAGAAGTGAGCACAAAACAGAAGGAAAAAGTCTCCTTGGACCCAGGAATAAATGATCCTGAAAGGAGTCTGATGGTAACACATGGGTTTCCTCATGGTGTGGCAACTAGTACAAGGCACTCTTGAGGGCAGAGTTGCCATTAGGGTCCCCCACGGTTCTCCAAGGCCTACCAGGTGCTCCTTGACTAGGAGAGACTGCTATTGGCATCTGAGGGGCTTTAGGAGTACCCCCAATGGAGGACTGCTGATTGCCTCTGGAGGCTGCTTGCCTACTTACAGGACATTATCTGTAGCTGGAGGCTCAGAACAAACAGTGTGAATTTTGCCAATTTACAGAACACTCCCAACAGACTGCACTCTCTTGTCAAAGCATGGGGGTAACTTCCTGCCATTTGTAGTTGAGAGGTCAGGGATTACCCAGGGCCCCTCAGCCAGATCCATGACCTCATCTCACAATGTCAAAAGATGCAGACTTCACATCACCTTGTGTTGGGGGGCCTGGATGATGCCCAGCTGGATGGAGTACATGTGCTGGGGTGAATGATCAAGAACTGTATCTGATGCAATGGAAGCAGGGTAGGATTCTTACCTGGGGACCAACCCTTGGCCCTCAGTGAAGGCGGCTAGTCACTTATCTTGTGGCTTGGACTTTCTCATCTGTGAATCAGTGATAGAGCTATTCTAGAACCCAGTGAGCTCTGCTCTTGATCATGTGAAGTACAGGTAGGGTGGGATGTTTGGGTGTGTAATGGCAGGTGAAGCCGGGTGCTGGGTCTCCCAGGGAATGCGAGCGGTGGAGCAGCGTGTTGAATCCAGCGCCTGGGGGCGGGGGAGGGCCCTGCGCGCAGGCGGGGTTAGCAGGAGGGGCGGGCACAGAGCTCAGAGCGGTGGCTGCGGTGGCGACAGCAGGTGGGTTGCAGCGGGTTTTGCGCGGATGGGCTCAGGCCTTAGAGCAGGTGAAGGCTCGGATTTCTGGGCAAAAGGTCGCGCGTAGGTGGCTGGGGCGGCCGCGGTAGCCGCAGAGGCTGAGTGTATCAGCGCCAGCAGGTGCACCCGGTCTCTGCTCCGGATCCGGGGCTCAGGGCCCAGGGAGCCCCTGCCTCGCAGTCGCGAGAGCTAACACTCTGGCCTGGCAGGTGAGGGTGATCGCCACCCTTTGAGGCCAGGTGGTCTCTTCAGCCCCGTCCCGGGCTGCACAGCTGCTCCTGTTCCGGGTATCGACGTCCTGGCCCAGCTCCCAGGAAGCCTCCCATTTCACCTTGCTCTTGGATCTCAGACCACTGAGCTCTTCCCAGAGTCTCTGACTTTCTGAGGCTTCCTCCTCCCTACCCTTAGGAGTACCTTGCTGGTATCCATGGGCTTTGCCTTACCCCCTCCACTGCCCTAAAGGCAGACAGGACCGCCAGGCTTCCTTGTAACCTCCTGTCCTCTGACCCTGACTCCTGACCCATCCTAGCCTTCCAGCAGGCCCATGATGCAGGTGTCCTAGGTCCCCAGAGCCAAGACAAGGAGAGCACTGGGGGTAAGCAGTACAGAAGGAACTGAAGGTTGGCTAGTACCTGACTGAATACCTTGTCATTGCCCTCTGTATGGCCCTACTAGGTACCAGTGGCTAGTTTGGTGCTCCTCTTAGCCACCCATTATGGCCTGGGGACTGCCTAGTGCTTCCATCCTGGCACACTTCTGCCAGAAGCTGAATCGACTGAAACCTCTGGAGGAGTCCAGCATGGAGACATCTCTGCAGCGCTGCTTGTCCACGCTGGACCTGACCCTGCTGGGTGTGGGTGGTATGGTGGGCTCAGGCCTCTACGTGCTCACGGGTACAGTGGCCAAGGACATGGCGGGCCCTGCTGTACTCTTGTCCTTTGGTGTGGCTGCTGTGGCCTCCCTGCTGGCAGCCCTATGCTATGCAGAATTTGGAGCACGTGTACCCCGCACAGGCTCTGCATACTTATTCACCTATGTGTCCATGGGTGAGGTGTGGGCCTTCCTCATAGGCTGGAATGTGCTCCTAGAATACCTCATTGGGGGTGCTGCTGTGGCCCGAGCCTGGAGTGGCTATCTGGATGCCATCTTCAGTCATGGCATTCGCAACTTCACTGAGTCTCAAGTGGGTGTCTGGCAGGTGCCCTTCCTGGCCCGCTACCCAGATTTCCTGGCTGCTGGTATCCTACTTCTGGCTTCTGCTTTTGTCTCCTGTGGAGCCCGTGTTTCCTCCTGGCTCAATCACACCTTCTCAGCCATCAGCCTGATTGTCATTATCTTCATCATCATCCTGGGCTTCATCCTGGCCCAGCCCCACAACTGGAGTGCTGAGGAGGGTGGCTTTGCACCCTTTGGCTTCTCTGGTATTATGGCTGGCACTGCCACCTGCTTTTATGCTTTTGTGGGCTTTGATGTCATTGCTGCCTCCAGTGAGGAAGCCCAGAACCCACGACGGGCTGTGCCCATGGCCATTGCCATCTCCCTTGGCCTGGCAGCTGGTGCCTATATCCTTGTCTCCACTGTACTAACCCTCATGGTGCCCTGGCACAGTCTGGACCCTGACTCAGCACTTGCCGATGCCTTCTACCGGCGGGGCTACAGCTGGGCTGGCTTCATCGTGGCAGCTGGCTCCATCTGCGGTAAGGGGCCCTTTTGGGTAGGGTGGGAGGGAACAGGGCAGTGGGGTCCTATCCTGAGCCTCTTAGAAAACCTCCGTACAGGTCTCAGTCTTACCAATTGCATAATGGGCCTGGGAAAGGGCTAATTATTGGAGACTTTCTCCTAGGCTTTTTGGAGGGACTTCTCCTTTGGGGCTCCTCCCCCAAAATTGTACATAGAGTGTCAATTTTGGGCTTGCACTTACAAACCCTTTCCTTGGCAATGAGACTCAGTTTTCACCATCATCAGATTCTCCAATGGTCCTATGACTTAAACTGGAGTGCCCCATTCCTGGTTGGGATGATGATAATCCAGTACTCCACACACAATCATACTGAAAGCCCAGACAAACTCATACCCATGTCTCCAAAGGAGCCACCTATGCCCCAGACCCCAATAGTGCCCCTTGATGGGCTTAACCATCATGATGACTATTGTCCTACCCTCTGCTACAGCCATGAACACTGTTCTACTCAGCAATCTCTTCTCCCTGCCGCGTATCGTCTACGCCATGGCTGCAGATGGGCTCTTCTTCCAGGTGTTTGCGCGCGTGCACCCTCGGACACAGGTGCCCATGGTGGGCATCTTGGTATTTGGTGTCCTCATGGCTCTCCTGGCACTGCTGCTGGATCTTGAGGCACTGGTCCAGTTCCTGTCCATTGGCACTCTACTGGCCTACACCTTTGTGGCCACCAGCATCATTATTCTACGTTTCCAGAAGGTTTCTCCATGCAGCTCCCCAGGACCAGCCAGCCCTGGCCCCACAGCCAAGAAATATGATTCCTTCTCAGACCATATACAGCTAGTGGGTGCTACGCAAGCCTCAATTCCTGAGCCTGGGCAACTGAGACCAGCCCTGAGGCCCTTCTTGGGCTTCCTTGATGGGTACAACCCTGGAGCTGCTGTGACTTGGGCACTTAGCATCTTGGTGATCTCAGCCATCACCCTGGGCTGTGTATTAGTCTTCGGAGACTCCGCCTTGCACCTCCCACGGTGGGGCTACATCGTGCTTCTCCTGATCAGCAGTGTAGTGTTTCTGCTTTGCCTCCTGGTCCTCGGGGCTCACCAGCAACAGCACCGGCAAGACACTTTCCAGGTACCTTCCCCAGTCAGGACCTGCTCAGTCTTAACCCAGCCAGCTCCCTTTGCCCCTTCCTCTTCTGCCATTCCATAATGAACAAGGGCTCATGAGGTTGGGGAGGCCAATCCACCCATCCTCACCCTGTCCATCTTTCCTCATGGTGAGGAAGTACATTACCTCCAAATTTTCCAGAGACAGACACAGGCTCTGTGAAATTGCTGTGAAGTCAGACTCTGGACTGGAAGGTCTTTCCTGCCACCCATCTGAGCCTTGTCCTTATGCCCGCAGATCCCCTTAGTGCCTTTGACTCCAGCCTTGAGCATCCTCCTCAATATCTGCCTCATGCTGAAGCTGAGCTACCTGACCTGGCTGCGCTTCTCCATCTGGTTGCTGATTGGTGAGTGGGGGTGAGGCTGGGACACCCAAGCATGCTACAGTGGGAGGACAAAGAAGGCAGATAGGTCTGGGACCTATCTCTCAGGCTCATTCCAACCTTGCAGGACTCACTGTGTATTTCGGCTACGGCATTTGGCACAGCAAAGCGAACCAGCAGGACCCACCAGAGCTGACCACCACACGATATGTGGTATTCCCCAGCGGCAGCCTGGAAGAGACAGTGCAGGCTGTGCAGCCCACTAGCAGGGCACCAGCTGAGGAACCTGGCTGCATGGAGTAGCTGACCAGTCTGTGAGGCCAACTCATGCTTATTTTGCTCTCCCCATCTCCTCAAGAGGCCA